>NC_092818.1:43281712-44541712 GCF_023375885.2 Dermacentor andersoni | reverse complement strand
GTCTATTATGCTGATGTTAAGATGTTAAACTAATTTATTGGACAAGGAACAGCGAAAGGCATGTTAGCCATGCGTGCCGGACTTTCTATGTCGGACTTTCTATCTTTCTATGCTGGTGTGAACCCGCCGTGGTTGCTCAGTGGCTATGGTGTTGGGCTGCTGAGCACGAGATCGCGGGATCGAATCCCGGCCGTGGCGGCCACATTTCGATGGGGGCGAAAACACCCGTGTACTTAAATTTAGGTGCGCGTTAAAGATCCCAAGGTGGTCGAAATTTCCGGAGTCCTCCACTATGGCGTACCTCATAATCAGAAAGTGGTTTTGGCACGTAAAACCCCATAATTTTTTTTATGCGGGTGTGCGTAAGTGTAAAACAGCATTTTTTTCCTTCAAATCTTGTCTCACAACTAGATCTTCCGATATGCGACAATACTTACACGGTAGTGCCAAATCGTACGATATATAAGAAATCTCGCTAACTAAGATTGCTATAGACCATTAATTATCTCGAATTAGCGCAAACATACAATGCCTGCAGTGTGTAAATGAAGCCGCAAAACAATGAAGTCATATATTGCCTGAGTAGAAGCAAGGTTGCAACAGCAATTCCCTGGTGCTGTAATGAAGCAGACGCGCCCCCGTGTGTGTGCCGACTGAAGAGGAAGACGAAGGACCGGGCCGTGATCGCTAGTGAGCCCCGTGCTACGGAAAGCCCTTGCAGTGCCTTCCTACACCTAGCGTGCCAGCAACGTTGTCAACGACAATAAACCTCGTCGCATTTGGTGGAGGTTGCTGAGATCCTTCGCCTCGTCCTAGAGCTCCGCATTCGAACCCTGCCATCAAGATCGCCCTGCACTATGCCTGATTCCGCCACCTCATTGCCTGCACCACCGGCTGCCACCGTTGTCTGCGGCGGCGTCTCTCGTCATCGCGACCCACCCATTTTCAGTAGGACCGCCGAACACGGCCTGGAAGACTGGCTGTCATCGTATGAACGTATAGATGCCCATAACAAATGGTACGACCAGTCTAAGCTGACCCACGGGCCTTTCTACCTCGCCAACGTAGCCAGACTTTGGTTCTTCAACCAAGAATCCGAATTTGCAAGCGTGTCAGCGTTTAAGACCCTTTTTGCCGAAGTGTTTGATCGCCCCTGTGCGTAAGCTACGCGCTGAACAGCGTCTACGCCAGCGCGCCGAGCAGCCTGGAGAGAGATTCCCCAGCTACATCGAGAATGTTCTCGATTTGTGCAAGCGGGTAAATCTCGGCATGTCAGAGGATGACAGGATCAAGCATATCCTCAAGGGCATCGAGGACGGCGCATTCCAGATGTTGCTGGCCAAAAGCCCAACTAGTGTATCCGTCCTCATTAACCTCTGCCAGAGTTTTGACGAGCTGCGCCGGCAACGTTCCATCGTCCGCCAGAACATTCACTACGCCAATTCCGTCTCGAGCATCGCGGTTTCTACCGACCTGACCAACCTGGCTAATTATTAAATTTCACTAGGAAATACACTGGCGTTCAGGTGAACAGTTTCGCAGTCGAAACCTTCAAAGAATTCCGGACAGAGCTGGCACCCTGATTCCTTTCTGAGCCAATCTGTTGGTCAAATGTTCTGAAAAATGGTGCTTGTGTCACAATTTCAGCTAAGTACATGTGACTTAGCCTTTATCCATCTTCATTTCAGCAATGTTAATGTGTCCGCAAACATGACGTGGCTTTGTTTATGACCAAGGCTCTTGTTCATGCTTATATTCAATTGCTTTGGCCAGTGTGGCTTTTGCAAGTCATCCGTGGTCTAAGAAAATTTAATGCCCCATTATTACAGGGCTGGCAACTTCCGGCTTCACCTGCGCAATGCTACACGAAGGCCTCCTTTGCTCTTAAACTCATAAGCAAAGGCAGCCAACTTTCTGAAAGCAGGAAAACAACATTACAACGTAAGTGCTGGCCACGTTCTTAGTTTCTTGCGCGACTTGGTGTATGTTGGACATGTAGTGAGGGGTTTCATTTTCTCTTTTGAATGTGCTTGCCCTTTGTTCTGCATTATTACGGAATTCTGCAGCTCATCGTGTAGTACATCCAAGGTGTTTACAACTGAGTAGTCAGCTACGTTCCGCAAATGTTCTTACATATTGTGACTGAAACCTTGTTCTAAACGTAGCAATAAATCATTTCCCATGGCCAGTCCGAAGCAGCAGTAACGTCTCGTTTCAAACGAAGTTGAGGAGAAGCTGCAGAGGCGATATTGCAGGCTTCGTGCACCCTGTCGCAATTTTTTTTTTTTTTTTGCATCTATGAAAAGCTTTATCATAAGTAGGTTTTTTTCTTTTATGTCATTCTTTCAACCATGCTTCCTAGGCTATTGAATATACAACACATCTCTCTTTTTTTTTTCAATACCTACGTCATGTCATCAACATAGAACGATGTAGTTGTACGCGCAAGTGACTCTAAACTGTAAGCACAAGTAAAAACAAAAAATTTACCAACCGGCTCCGACCTAAACTCAGACATTGCTTGTTTTTATCTTAGGTGAGCGCCTCAATGCCTGTAGCTAGATCGGTAGAGTGTTAACCTCATGATATCGCGATTCTTCTTTATTTTTAGCTTGGACGCATTGTTCTACAACCACAATACCTCATAAATTTCTTTCTTTTATATCGAGCATAGAAAGCACTACCGAAGCCTTCTCCTACGCACGTTGTCTGACGGCTTCCTCGTTGTACCTCTACTGAATCTTTAACAGCTTCTTGCAGGTCGCTTTTTAGTTGCCCTAAGTACGTCTCATAAACTTCACACGCTTCCTGGGACGCCTTAATTTGCATAACTTGAAGCCTAGCTCGAGTGTTATCTTTTCTTGCAGTGTTCATTTCTTCGAGAAGTTAAGTTACATGTACCGTGGTAAGCACAAGCAAATTGTTAATAACGCCACTAGCTCCGATAGCAAACATATCCATATATCCTTCAAAGCATCAAACCATTCACTGAACATTGCCAATGCACAAATGGAAGTTATTCGAATTACTATAGAACGGAAGACTCCTTCGCGTAGTCTCGAATTAACAGATGCAAAATATCGGCAACAATTCACACGATACCAACAGCCATATTACGTCAGCTCTTGAGGTGCATATTTCGTGCGTTTGATCTAATATATGCGGTGAGTGATGAAGCATCACAATATAGCACATGAAAGCATAAAAAGTGGGAGCCTTGACGAATTTCCTGGAATATTTATTGTAGTGCCGGCTCCTGGCTGCATTTGTGGAGCATTACAATATTCCCTGCGGCCAGGCGGCTGCTCCACGAACCTGGATATGTTTTCAAATGCTTGATATGTTTACCTTTTATTGACGAATGTTGCCTAGAGGCAACATATCAAAAAATAATTTTTTTCTTGCTGAGTTTCAGTATTGAGTACAATGTTCCTAAGTGTCTTCGGCCAACATCGAATGACAGGCAGCAAGCGTCCTTTGTTGGTTTAGAGCAGGAACACTGGACGATGAAGAAGTTTGGCACGCGATTCTGTCTTTTGAAAGAAAAGTCGGGGAAGACAGGCCGACGCAAGTTATCCAGTTGCTTGGGTGTCACACGTGTGATGTAAAGCAAATGAACAGTACACCTGTGGTTCGCATATAATGAAAACTGTCTATAGAAATTTAAGACGAAGCCCTAAGTGGGTTGGGGGGCAGCCTACTTCCAGTTTCATTCCGGGGGTTTCCTATTTATTGCTGAATGAGGTTTCCGCAAAATAGTTTTCTTTTTGTTGAATGTGCTTACTATTGGTGTGTTTTGCGTAATTCGATAAAAAAGACACATTTTCTGGGCTTTTATACGCCTTCTCGTTAAAGGGTTAGGTGGCAGTGCTCGAGCCTAGAAAGAAGCTGATAAGGTATGAGACATGGCAGGTTTTCGCGAAAAATGCTGCATTGCAAGAAACGGGTATTGTCCACATTTTGCCATCTTCACCCAGACCCTTCCAGCGGTAGCTTTGGCAGATCACCCAATACCAATCCTACTTTGTATAATAAAGAAACAATAGTGTCTCCACTACTTTGACAATATTATTGTGGAGGAAAACGTTAGTGTGTGAATCGTATGCAACTTCTCCAACATGTATGCAATTCTTCCATTCTGCGTTATGTTCTGAACTTGTATGAAAGGACGACAATGTGTAGTTGTGAAATCAATCGTTGTCGCGAAAGTGAAAACAACGTTGACGGTGCAAACGAGGCTTTAGCGACAATAACAATCAGCCACCAGCATTGCACAGTACCGCAATAAAAAATGCGTCGGAAATCAGGCGGTTCACTGGTGGTCGATAAATCCTTCCAGCACAATCTGAGGACCAAGATGAACCAGTAGAACTCACATAAAGTATGGATATTACATTCTCGTCCTTGAATGGATGAAGCCACCGACCAGTGTGAACGTCAGTACTTAATGATGAACGGTATGAAACCAAGTTCATTAAAAAAGAATTGTTTAAGAATGAAAGAACCGATTAGTAGTATATTCACGTACAGCACATGTTTACAGGCAAATAAATTTCTATGGGAAATGTGAAAATATTAAGCATTATTTTGCAAAACGTTCTTAAACAACCTGTGTCTCATGCAAGGAGTTATTTCTAACGTTTAGCTTACCGGAAAAAAAACAATTTTGATAGTCACACCACGGACGCTTTGATGTGTGCAGTGAACGAAAACTTACGAGGTCGGAAGAATTGTGCAAGCACAATTAAATAATGAAAAATGCATGTGCTTCTTGCGTATGCCTTGAATATTGCACCCACATTCTTCAGACTCCAATGCTCCAGTGGAGGGGGGCGGGGAAGGATCGGAAGTAGAAACGGCATGGTGCATTTATTAAAAGTTTCGTTTATGTGACGGGAAGCTCTTCTCGAAGTTGTTCAGTATACTTGTACTTGCATTCAGATATTGTTCGATATGCTTCTAATACTACATTCGAGGCAAGCGAGACGGCATGAAGACGGTGTGTTCAGTGCGCTTTGGCTTGGCAACGACTTGTTATGTGGTGCATCGGGAAACTCATGGTACCTGGATTGGGAAAACGTGCGAGCCGTAAGTGGACGGGAATTGAGGAAGGGTTCAATCTGATACCTGTTGGGAATGCAAACTTTTCGCTTGCCTTCGCATGGTTTATCCAAATCATGGTTTCGTTTGTGAAGTGCCGTCCTGAATAATTGCGCCAGAGCAAGTAACGTTTCATTTTGCGAACTGTTATAAAATCGCAGGTGCTGCTGACACACTTTCACAAGTGCTTTACTTTGACGACTGCCTCAAGAGTCTTTTTGAAAGCTACCACACCCGAGATTGCGAACATTCAATTCGGCACGAAAGCTAGGCAGACATTTCGAGACACCTCAGGTGCGGATATTTCAAAACGGGGCAAAACACCGTTTTTCAAAAAATGAAGCGCCAACGGTAACGGCACACTAAGAAGGAACAAAAAGACAGGACAAGGCGCTACTTGCAACTGTTTATTGAAGTCAAAGGTAGCTGATTATATAGCCATGAGGAGAGGGGGACGAAAAAAGAGGGACACTGATTATGTCAATGCGCACGTGCGAGAACACTGAAGATACATTTGAAGGGAATCGCGATTAATCAAAGTCTAAAACTTATCTAAAAACATGTTTTCATTGTTATAAATATTCAGAGACGGGGAGCTCACACAGGCGTCCCCTCTTAATCTGGTTGGCCTCCAACAATTCGCACGCCGCAGAATCCTTACTTTCAAACATGATTGTTGTGATTGTTGTGTCATGAAGTCTTGCTTCACATACTTGTTTCTTCTCATTCCCGCAGGCCTTGCAATGAAGCGGCAAGTTTGAACCATAACCATTTTTCAATGAAAGCGTATGGTCCCGCAGGCGTTCATTAATACATCGGCCAGTTTGGCCGATATTCTCTTACCCACACTTCAGTGGGATGCGGTATACTACCCCTTCTTCACACTTAACAAAAGGTTTCATATGTTTAATAGAACACCCTACTTTCTTCGAGTCATCAGAACCAATCAGGCGGCACAATGTAGCGAGCTTTCGGGGCGCGGAAAAAACCACAGGGACTTTGTATTTCACGGCGACGTGTTTAAGATTATGCGCCACTTTATGAGAATACGGTATCACCACTCGTTTAGTTTTCTTTTCGAATGTTTGACACTCTTCACTGCTTCTATTTCTTTCTTTTTTCACCTTTTTCAATAGCGCCTCCGAAACTGCGCTTAAAACCAAACAACGAAAGCCAGCCTTCCTCAACTTCAAGATCTGTTCGTCAAAGCTTGCTTGTGCCTTATGACAGCAAGATTTTTTAAGGGCGGATTCGAGGCACATAGTGGCAATCGCAAGTTTTACAGTCTTGTAGTGTGTAGACTCATACGGCGATTCCTTGAGGGCACGAGCTAGGTGCATCCAGCAGGAACCTTCGTCAGTAAGGGTTATGTCAAGATCTAAAAACTGTAAGCTGTTATCCTTGGCTAGTTCAAAAGTAAAATCTAAGCCTTTGCCTTGCTGTTTAAAATCAGATAAAATGCCCTGCACAGTATGCGAGTAAATCATGGGAGACCGTTCCGTCAGTAAAACTAAAAAATAATCAACATACCTAAGAACCTTGAGCACTTTGCCTCCGTCAAACACCTTGGATAGCGCTCTATCGATGCCCGCAAGGAAAATGTTGCAAAGTACGGGAGCGACGCACGAGCCACATGCGGCTCGTGCACATTGGTCAAGCGCATCGGCTTTAATACACGAGTTATCGAAGGTTCCAGAGTAATCGGGGCTGCCCGCGTGTCTTCGCGAGAATTCTACACAATTCGCGTCGCGCATGCAATCAGATTACACAAGCTTCGGTGACAACAGAACCATCGATTACGTTGAAGAAACTTCCGATGCATAGGGACGCCGCGCTGAACGATAACATTCGTCAGACAGTGAAAAGTGCTCACCCGCAAATGATAAACAAGTCCACGTGTCAATGACCCCGTCTCAAAAAGTATCGTCTCGATGCTACAAACATAACAGGACAACGAAACACAGAAGAACACTCATTAAACAAAAGCAACAAGTTAGTCTAGCCACCTTCCTGTCGCTTTGTCTATGTCTGCTTCTCGATTTTTTCTACTTTCAAGTTTGCTGGCATTCTCCTAGTATAACCATGTACGAGCTAGCCCAACGAGCCACTCTAACAAAACAACAAAGAAACGAAGTCCAAATTAACACAGTCCAAAAAAAGAAAGTCCAAATTTCAACTATGCGAAGTCCCAACGTTCGTTAGCGCTGGTAGAATGGCTTAACTCGCACAACATGGACTACTTCAGGTCGTGAGCGGCGCCGCTGTGATAGCAAAATACCGTCTGGCACGACCACATAGTCAAGTGCACCAATGCGTCGGATGATCTTGTAGGGTTGGTGTGGCCGAAGAAGCGAGTCATTTCCTCTGCGAAGGTTGCGATGGTGTCAATGGGCAGCTGCACTCGTGTTTCTATAACAGCTTGGGCTCGCTCTTTACGTATGACGCTTGTGAATGTCTGCAGGAAGCCGCCTCAGAACAGGTCCTACGTTGTTAAGGTGGCTTCTTGTTTCTCGAACTACGTCCTGGCGACGTGGTCCAATGCGAAATAAACATGTGGCAGCTTGTCGCTGTTCCAGCTGTTAAACGTAGCGACCCTCTCATACGTCTCCAGCCAGCTATCCGGGTCTTCAAATGTTGAACCGTGCGCACAATCGCTGGCTCCCTGAGCTGCAGCAGCAGGATCGGTGTTGGCGACACTAAGGCTGTGATTGTAGGTGCTGTCGTGACGATGCACTTCCTGGTCTTCTCAGGGTAAAGCCCGTGTTCCGGGCGTAGTCCTTGCAGCCTGCGGCTTGCTCGCTGGTCCGTGGCGACGTTCTTGTTGCCTACGTGGCTCGGGCTTGAATCACGGCTTTGCGGGGGCATTCGGTATATGAAGGCACTAGCACCTCCACCACATGTCACGTAGTAGGGAGGGTGAATACTACAGCTGTAAATCTGTGAATGACAAAACTAACTTTGTATTGGGCGAACTTGTGCCCACAAAAGCAAGTTACACTCAAAGCACAGCAATAGCGGCGAACACGGTCGGCGATGGTCGAAATCTGATCTGCCGGTCAAGCGCGTCGGCTTTTATACGCGAGTTATTGAAGGTTCCAGGGTAATTGGTGGTGCCCGCGAGTCTTCCCGAAAGTTCTACGCAATTCGCGTCGCATATGCAGTCAGATTACAGCTTCGGTGACAACAATACCATCGATAACATTCGCAAAACTTCTTATCATAGGTGCGCGTCACACGTTGAGCGATAACATTCGTTATACTCTGTTTCATAGATAGCAGTCAACGCTGTGGAAGCTACGGAAGAAGTTTGGTCAAAGAACGTTATCCCTCCGCGCGTTCTGCCTATGCTTCGCTGCGTTCCAAGAGCATTCACTCGTGCTAGCATGCACGTGAGGCTTCTCGCGATAGGTTGAAAATAAAGAACCTGAAAAGAGCAACAAAAATAAAAATGATATAAAACAAGCCGTTAGCAGCCGCATGCCACATTGGGTTTACTTGTAAGGATAAAAGCTTGTGTGATTCAATATTGAGCCTATATAATCAACGCTTGCGCACAAGTGCTGTCAAAAAACATCAAGCCATATCCAAGTGCGAGCGGAAGTCACTGCAAGAAGTGTATCTAGCCTCCACAGCGTTGACTGCTATGTATGGAACGGAGTGTAGACATTGAAAAGCACTCATTCGTAAAAGATAAACAAGCCCACATGTCAATAGTTCCTCCATCGTTGATTAAATGGACTTATTTCATCTTCTCCTGCCGCTTTTTACCGGGACATGCATTGGAAGGCCCTCAAAACTTCATCGCTAGTTATAAAAGGAGCCTCTGTATCGTGCTCATCACTGCTTCATGTGACAGTTGCGTGGCTGCCCTGGGTATGAGGCTAGTGCATAATTCAGCTGCTTTAAACACACTTTTACTATTGGGTGCGTTTATTTAAAGATGAATTGGTGAAAAGCGGCCGCGCCGAGACCAACCCGCTGCAAAGACAAGCGCACTTCGTTCTCCTCTTCTTCCGCGCTTGCTGTAGCTATAGCGTAACACTCCTCCCTTCACAGATGACGCCCACTGGGCGAGTAACTGTTGCGTCCACTCGGAGTCAGGGGCATGGCAGCGTTTCTGGTGAGCGACCTGTACAAGCTGCGTCTTCTTAGACCGGTAGCCATTAGATACGAGACGAGCAATCGAATAGGTCACATCACTTCGGCGATTGGTGATGACGAAAGGCCCGGTGTAACCAGCCCGGAACTTCTGGCACAGGCCGCGCTTGAGAAGTGGTGTCCAAAGCCCTACTATTTCCCCTTTGTCGTACGACACATTCTTATATATATGTACCTGATCTTGGAGCGGTCCTGGGATGCCAACGTACGGAGCTGAGTTATGCGGCATGCTTCCTCAGCGCGGCAGAGAGTCTGGGCAATAGAAGAGTGCGCATGAGAAGTAAAAGATACAATGGTATCAATGAAGCTGCGGGGTGGTCTGACATAAAGACGATAGAAATAACTGTGGCCGGCAGTTTCATACTTTACGGTGTTGTAGGAGTATGTGATAAAAGGCAAGATGTCATCCCAATTTTTGTATCTGGAATCGACGTACATCGAAAGCATGTTGGTCAAAGTTCTGTTAGGGCGCTCGATAAGACCATTTGTCTGCGGGTGATACGGGGTCACTTGGCGAAAATGGCAAGCACAGAGGCGCAACAGCTCTTCAACTACGTCAGCCACGAACTGGCGAGCACGATCGCTCACGATAACAGGAGGGGGCCCGTGACGCAGCATAACGGAGGACAGGAGGAAGCTCGAAACATGAAGAGCCGAGACCGTTGGCATCCCTGCGGTTTCAACATGACGCGTCAGATGGTTGACGCAGACTATAATCCAGTGTCAAAAGCGTGGCAGTTTGGGCGAGTTGGTATGTCATGACTATTTTAGGCTTGTAGCGCAGCTCAGGAAGAGCAAAAAAGGAAGAAGGTAGGGGTAATAACCCCTACCTTCTTCCTTTTTTGCTCTTCCTGAGCTGCGCTACAAGCCTAAAATAGTTATAATCCAGTGGTTGTCGTTTGTTCAGCGCGGGAATAGGCCGAGAAGCTCCATTCCAACCATTTCGAAACATGTTATTGGCGCCACAGGGTGAAGGAGTCCGACCGGAGCAGTATTAAGACGCGTGAATTGCTGGCACTTGTTCCAACTGGCCACATACTTTTCTATATCCCGTCACTTATTAGTCCAGTCGAATCGGCCCTGAATGCGGTGGCATGTTTTGGTGAAACCAGGGTGCCCAGTGGTCGAGTCGTCGCGCAAAGCACGGAGCACATGGGTTCTCGAGTTCTTAGGGACCACCACGGAGGAAGAATATGTAGGAGTTGAAACTGCCGTCAGCGAGGGCGCGCGCGGGCGACCAGATAAAGTCACAAAAATAGCATACTCCGATGGGGGCGCATGCAGTGGCGGCGCCTTGCGGCGCGTCATGCAAGCCGTAGCGGAAAAAAAAACAGACGCCCGGACGGACAGCTCGGGCGCGCTCTCTTCGGTGGAACCCGCGTCTTCCGCGCAGACCAGACGACAAACAGACAGGCAGACGACACGGACGTTCGCTTCAGCGGGCACGCTGAAACGTTGTGTTTGTGCGCCGTTACAAGTCAAACAACAGCAGTTCTTGTCGTGTCTGTTAGAGGACCGTAATACTAACAGCGCTGCTACGCGCAAATACCCTTCTTCGGAATTCGCTTGCGTAAGATGGGACGCAAGTGTTTCGTTGAAAGAGGCGAAACCGAGTACAACTATTGGAGGGAAAAGGTGAGCATAATCAAAGTTCCGAATGACCTTGAAAGTCTGCAACCAAGGGCTGCGGCGATTGCTGGGGACGGCCGCCAGCTCACATAGAGAGATTACGTCTGTGAGAAGCACTTCACGAGCAACATGATGAGACGGAATAAATACTACGGCGAGTTTAGAGACGAGGTAATCCTGGACCACCCGAAAAAAACCTGGACTGCCCCCAGAGGCTGTTCCGTGCATCTTTATTCCGTCCCCAGCATCTTTGACATCACCGAAAAAGAAGCGCACTCACCGCGAAGGGTCATCAAATATCAGTCATGCTACCATTAAATGATCAAGAATGAGCGTATACGACAAGCCAGGAACATCAACGGCGGTGAACGTCAGCGATGTTCACACAGTGTGCGAGGTCCATGAGCTTGACGAAAATCAGCCTGGTAATAAGCTCAAAGAAATCGAAGGCATGCTTGCCTTCGACGAATGCCAGCAGCGCTTACAGCAATCCAGTCAAAGTCATCGCGTGGGTGAAAAAACAGGGCCGCGTACAACCGAAAGCTACAGGTTACCTAATTATAGCGGTCACCGAAAAGAATGCGTTTTATTTTTTACTGTCCTCAAATGGTTGAGGCGTAGCACCGATCGCTGTCCAGGCTGTCAGCGCTGAAGAGGCGCGCGTGACTGCCTTGTGCCAGGCGCGCGGGGGCCGAATGCAAGCAATACGCATGACTGGTTGCCTTGGCAACCGAACCGGCGGTAATTTCTTTCTCGGCCGCCAGGTACCGCCAGCATGATAGTGGCTCCGCGGGCTTGTGACCTTTTCTGGTAGCCACAAACCGCGGAGTTTCCACTCCTAAATGTTTCTTGCTCCATGGGGACCACTAAGAGGAGGCGGGCACCATCAGCCGCATAATTCCTCTTGTAGAGCAGGTCATCTTGGATGACAAAGTCATTGTTACCTGTTGGTTGAGCATCTGCGGCGAAGAGGGCATCGAGGCTGCAGTCGTCACGCTGCTCTTCCCGGAAAGTGGCCAGGTTGGGAAAAAGAATGTCGTCGATAGCGGCCAGAAACTCATCGAAATTGTCAGTGACACATGCACTTGTTGGTAGAGGGAGCCTCGAAAGACATTCGGCGTCCGCATGATGTCGGCCACTCTTGTAACGGACTGCAAAGTCAAATTCCTGCCGACGTATCGCCCATCGAGCAAGGCGGCCAGACGGGTCGCGGAGACCAACCAACCAACATAGTGAATGGTGATCACTAACGATCGCGAACCGGCGCCCGTAGAAATATGGGCGGAACTTCTGGACTGCAAAGACGACAGCGAGACACTCTTTTTTAGTGACGCTGTAATTCTGTTCGGCCTTGCTCAAGGAACGGCTGGCATAGGCAATGGCATGCTCGGCCTCGGCGCTGAACGAAGACGGCGCCGAGGCCGATTCCGCTCGCGTCTGTGTGCAATTCTGTTGTGGCAGACAGATCAAAATGGCGAAGTATGGGTCCGGAAGAGAGCAGGAACTTCAGTTGACGAAACGAGGATTCGCAGTCTGCTGTCCAGGTGAAAGTTTATCCTTGCGCAGCAATGAAACCAGAGGGTAGGCAGTACCTGGAAAGTTGGGCACAAAACGTCGAAACTACGAGCAACGACACAAGAAGCTCCTCAGCTCGCGTTGTGACTGCGGTTGTTTAAAGCCGCTAACTGCAGCGACCTTCTATGGGTCTGGTCGCAGACCGTGCTTGTCCACTAGATGTCCGAGTACTAGCGCCTCTTGTTGTTGCCAAAGTGAAATTTATTGGAGTTGAGGGTAAAGGTAGCTTGTTCAAGGCACGTCAGAACAACATCCAGTCGATGGTTGGGCTCTGCAAAAGTGCGGCCGAAAATGACGATGTCGTCTAGATAACACTGGTGCCACGTGCCAGTAACACGTGCCACGTGCGTGACACGTACCAGTAACACGGGCCCGTAAGAAAGCATCTTCAGCATGCGCAGTACCGTGTCCATAAACCTTTCAAATGTTGCAGGCGCGTTGAACAAGCCATACGGCGTGATGTTGAATCCAAACAAGCCGTCTGGGGTCACAAAAGCAGTTTTCTCTTTGTCAGCTGACTGCATGGGTATCTGCCAGTAGCCTGATCGGAGGTCCACAGATGAACAGTAGGATGGGGAATGAAGGCATTCGATAACGTAATCGATCCACGGAAGTGGATACACATCCTTTTTCGTCACAGAATTGAGACGCCGGTAGTCGACACAAAACATCCAGGACCCATCTTTCTTTTTCACCAGGATGACCGGCGCAACCCGAGGGCTAGAGGAATCCTTGATAACACCCTTGGCTAGCCTGTCGTCGACCTGTTGAGCGATGATGTTGCGCTCTGATGGAGACACGCGATATGGCTTCTACCTGATGGGATGCACGGACCCCGTGTAGATCCTGTGGCGAGCCCGCACAGTTGGAACATGAACTTTGCTAGCGTTCTGTGCGAAATCAAATAATGAAGCATGCTTGCTAAGGACGCTGACCAGGGCTTGACGCTTCTCTGAAAACAGTGACTCGTTGATCATTTTTAAAAAAGACAACGAGTCTTGAGGGACACCGGGCCAGCCTCGGGCTCTCGGGATTCGTGTGACGTGTCATCAGTTAAAGCGCCCAAGCTGAGACAGGTATCTCCTTCAAAAGAGACAAGTCGCATACCGCTGGGTAGCAAAACAGACTGGGAGGATAAATTTGACACCCACAGTGTAGTTGTTCCGCAGGCCACAGAGAGGACGCATCGAGGTACGAGAACACTTTTCTTCACAAGCATGGAAGGCACAGGTTCAACAATTGCATTAAATGTATCGACATCGACACCACAAGCAGCAACTAGAATTCTGGATAAGGAACGTGCCAGTAAGACAGCATCTTCAATGACGGCGAGAGTGCGTGAACACGTAGCAGGTTGGTCGGCAAGAGGATACAGGAAAAGCTCGCCAGTACCGCAGTCAACAGTGGCACCACACTGTTATAGGCCAAGAATTACATTGTGAGTGGATTGAGCACGCATTGCAAATTCGGCTTGATACACGTTATCGGCGAAATAAACGTTCAGGGTGCACACTCCAATAGATCGGAGCAACTCTCCACTCACAGCACGAAATACATTAGCGTTATGCCAGCGAAACGTCACATTACGGCCTAGTCGGGTTTTTAAATCCAGGCTGATAACGGAGACACTCGCTCCTGTGTCCAGTAAGGCCAACGTAGCAACATTGTCCACTAAAACATGAATCTTGTTATGACACATGGTGACTGGCGGAGGCATAGGGGCGTGTAGCTGATAATGACTGGCGACCTCACCTCCTCTGGTCACGCCGCCTAGTCTTCGGGCGGCGGTGACGTGAGACGTCGTCGCGGAGATGGAGACCTGCGCTGGCGTGAAGGCGGCGGCGTCAAGCTCTGCACAGAAGCTCGTGAGTCGCTGCGGTAATTCGCTTGGTGGTTTGTCCTGCTATCGGAGTCAGAAGGCCAACGTGTCCCGTCGCCATGCCGATTGCTATGCTGATAAAAAGTACACGGTCGCTCATAGGATGGTGGTGACGTGGGACGTCGATGAGGACAAAATCTGGCGACGCGACCGCGAATACCACATTGGAAGCAGATGGGGCGCTCACGGGAGGCACTTAAATTGTCAGTAGCAGGATAACTGGCACGGCCGTCCCACTCTTGAGAAACTGCAGGTGGTCTTTGTGAGCAACCGTCGTGGAAATGATAACTGGCATGTGCGTTCATAGTAGGGTTTGGCGCTCTTGAACGAAGAGCGAAGCTGTAGGCGTCTACGGAAGCGGCGGTGATTGATGTCTCACCGAAGTCGCGGTGAGAAAAGGGCTCTCGAACACACGGAGTCGAGAAGGAAGCCGCCTTACGTTGGTCAAGCTCTTCGCGCACCACTTGCCGAATAACTGACGCAAGGTCAAATGGAGCTGGGACCACGTCAACACTGGCGACGTTAGTTACGTTGGCCAGGCGGCCGAACTTCGATGTGATACGCCGAGCTTTCAAGGCTTCAAATGTACGGCAGTGCCGAATGACGTCACTTACGGAGTCCAGACTGTCTTTTCTGATGAGGAGCTGGTACACGTCCTCGGCGATCCCTTTTAAATAATAACCAACTTTGTCCTCTTCTGTCAACTGAGAGACCAGGGCTTTGTACAACTTCAGCACTTCCTCGATGTACGTCGTGCAGGTTTCGCCGGGAACTTGGGCTGCCGAATCTCCGAAGCACTTCCTCATTTCGTCTAAGAATTTTTCCCACGTCGTCATGCTTTCTTCGCGGTTTTCGAACCACCCAGACGCGGTTCATTTGAGGAAGAAGGTAACGTTGTTAAGCTGGGTGGTGGCATTCCAGCCATTGAACCGACTTGCGCTTTGCTAAAGCAGAGCCATCTATCCACGCCTTCCCCGGCTTTTCCGGCGAAGGTTCGTGGTTCGATGTAGGGCTGTCACGGGTTACTGGAGGAAGGTGGCGGATTGTCGCCGTCGGAAGCCATTTCTGGTGGCAGACCGGCAATCCGACGACTTCGGCGAAGCTCCATGGATTGCACTTGTGCGGGCGGTTCGTCGTCGTTCTTCGGGGGCGCCGTTATTTTAACCTTCACCGTCCGACGAGCGCACTTCATTCTCCTTTTCATTCGTCCTTGCTACAGCTTTAGCGTAACAATACCATAAAAATTGGTAATGACACTACCCTGCTTATGTTTCATAGCGTATATCTTTCCCTGTCCTATGCTAAGTTTCTTCTCACTTCTTTCATGCTGCGGCCATATTTTAGCGCTTCCACAATCATTTTGGTGGTACAATTTCACACATCGCCTCACTTCTTGTTATCAGCTTGGACAGTTCAGTGAATTAAATCTTATCTGTTGGGTTGGATGATTTCATGCTTTGTGGTTTCTTTATTGGGTCCATTATTACTTGGGAGAGGTTTCCTATTCGTTGCCTTGATGTATTACCTCCCACTTCAAGTGCGGCTTCTGAAATCAGCCTAGTTACCGTTTCATTCATAACGTTCTTGTTATTTTCATCTTCCTATTCTAAACTGTATGTTTGTTTGCCAGCACTGCGTCTAGGCGAGTCTGTTCCTTCTTGACTAATTTTTGTCCTCTCTCCAAATTGAGAGCAATACTACACATCACTAGCCTATAATCACTGCCCTTTACCTGACCTTACTTTACACTTCACTTCAATCGACCAAGAGAACAAACTGGCTTCAGCAAATGGTAATTTGCAATGAATCCCGCCCACGTCATAGTCAGGCAATTGAGAAATATGCGGAATCCAATCATTTCTTCAATGTGGCTTTCATAAATTACGAAAATGTATTTAATTACGTAGGAACTTCAGCAGCCATGGAGGCAGTGCGTAATTAAGCAGGACAGGAGACATACGTGAATATATTTGTAAATATCTACAAAAATTTCACAGTTCTCTTGTTTCTCCACAAGAAAAGTAGAAAGTCACCTATAAAGAAAGGTGTTAGAAACAATCTCTCCAATGCTATTCATTGTATGCTTAGAAGTATTTAAGCTGTTATGCTGTGAAGCCTTAGGAGTAAGGATCAATGGCAAATGCTTCTTTCGTTTCGCAGATGACATTGTCCTGTTCAGCAACACTGGGGATGAATTCTACCAAAATGACTGAGGACCTTAGCCTAGAAAATGTAAAAGTAGGCCTGAATTCTGGGGACCAACTGCAATGCATGCTCACTGACCTGGAGAGGCAAAGCAGAAGAGTGGTTCTAAAAATGAATCTGCAGAAAATTAAAGTAATGCTTAACAGTCTCGGAATAGAACAGCAATTTACAATAGGTAGCGAGGTACTGGAAGTGGTAAGGGAATACATCTACTTAGGGCAGGTAGTGACGGCAGATCCGGATCATGAGACGGAAATAATCAGAAGAATAAGAATGGGCTGGGGTGCGTTTGGCAGGCATTCTCAGATCATGAACAGCAAGTTGCCATTATCCCTCAAGAGAAAAGTGTATAATAGCTGTGTCTTACCAGTACTCACCTACGGGGCAGAAACCTGGAGGCTTACGAAAAGGGTTCTATTCAAATTGAGGACGACGCAACGAGCTATGGAAAGAAGAATGATGGGTGTAACGTTAAGGGATAAGAAAAGAGCAGATTGGGTGAGGGAACAAACGCGAGTTAATGACATCTTAGTTGAAATCAAGAACAAGAAATGGGCATGGGCAGGACATGTAATGAGCAGGGAAGATAACCGATGGTCATTAGGGGTTACGGAGTGGATTCCAAGGGAAGGGAAGCGTAGCAGGGGGTGGCAGAAAGTTAGGTGGGCGGATGAGATTAAGAAGTTTGCAGGGACGACATGGCCACAATTAGTACTTAACCGAGGTAGTTGGAAAAGTATGGGACAGGCCTTTGCCCTGCAGTGGGCGTAACCAGGCTGATTATGATGATGATGATGAGGCCTGAATATTATTACGCAGACGGAAAAGGTAATGTTCAGTAGCCTGCCAAGGCAACAAGATTTTATAATCTTCAGTTAGCCTTTAGAATTATTGCTGGCATACGTTAATCTAGCTCAATTACTCACAGGTGACACTGATCGTGAGAGGAAAATTTAGAGAAGAATAAAAGTGCGTTGGGAGCGCTTACGACAGGCATTGCCGAATCCTTATGAGGAACGTAATGTGTCGCAGAAAAAAAGTGTGCAACCATTGCATTTCACCAGTGCTAACATCTGGGGCAGAAATTTAGAGGTTGACAAAGAAGTTCGATAACAAGGTAATGACCAGGCAAAGTGCGGTGGAACAAAAAATATGTTAGGCATAACGTTAGGAGACAGGAGCAGAGCGGTATGGATCAAAGTGCGAACGGGGTTAGCTGATATTTAGTTGACATCAAAAAAAACATTCAGCTGGGCAGGTCATGTAGCATGTAGAGCAGATAACCGGCGGACAATTAGACTTACAGGTGGTTGCCAAAGGAAGAGAAGCGCAATCAAGGGCCACAGAGTAATTTGATGGAGTGATAAATTTAGGAAGTTCGCGGGCACAAGTTGGAATCAGCTAGCGCAAGAGAGGGGTGATTGGAGATAGCTGGAAGAGGCCTTGATGCTTTCATAGGCTTAAAGCGGGCTCATAACGATGATGATACCGATCTGAAAGCTATCTTGCGATATTATATTTAGTGGTTCATTGTAGAGTCAACTATGGAATAAATATGCGTACAGTGTTTCATACAAAAATCTTCTTTACATAACTTCTTCCCATTGGTGTAAGAAAATAATGCAAGGAAATGGGTTCAGATAAAACCAACAAAAAAACTCAGTGCTCTTCCACTCTGTGAAGAAGGATGACCATCGAAGCTGTGTATGTGGGCCCCTTAATGACGAACAGCACCTCCGCCGTGGGGCGCACCCATATTGCACGATCTTCGAGATCAGCCCACTTATGGGGAGTGCTTAGCGCCTGCTTCACTCTCGTCGCGGGTCGGTCCGCTATTGCACTATCATCGGGATCGGCCCAGTTATGGCGAGCGCTTAAAGCCTGCCTCACCCCCACCGCGGGTCGGCCTGGCGTTGCACTATCTTTGAATCGGCTCACGCATTGGGAGTGTTAAACGTCTGCTTCACTTCCGCCTCGAGTCGGCCAGGTGTTGTGCTGTCTTCGGGATCAGTCCACATTTGGGGAGTGCTTAACGCCTGCATCACCTCCACCGTGGGTCGGCACGACATCGCGCTATCTTCGGGATTTTATTTCTACACGCAGACACGATAGCGGGGAAAGTAGTCCTTAACAGCTTCGCTATAAAATATTGGCAACTATGGGCATGTGTTGTGCACTTTTTCATCTTTACGCCATCATAATTATGAGTGTGTCCTTCACCTTCCTCACGCGCGTGGGCGCATGAACAGCGTGGATTGTCCCGAGGGTCCTTCGCCGTGTCTCTCAAGCTCAGTGAATCAGCCCTTGCTGTGAGGTGAGAAGTGGAGGAGGTGTTTTTCGATCTCCCGTCCAGTGTCGTGGCCGGGTCGTCTGGCATCCGGGGCCCATAGGTCTTCTGTCAACCCCCCCCCCCCTTCCCGGGCGTAATCAGGAAGGCGACGATATGGAAAATTTCCGGGGAGTGGTGGGGTGATGCTTCAGCCCCAGCACAACCACCTTGGAACCCCCCCCCCCCCCCCTCCTGCCTTCGCTTTCGACCCCAGAGATCGCTAATGCAGCAGGTATACAGGCTGTTTTATTTTATGCACCAAATAACACTGGGCGCTGCACCGATAACTTGCGATAAACGCATTTGCGCGTCTGCTGTCAGACTGTGACAGCAGATGCTGTCACAGTCTGACAGCATCGAGTGAGGCTTGGTTGGGAGCCAATACATATAAAGTTTTAATTAGCAATTTTAGAGGCAACGTAGCATTTGCAAAATTGAAGCCCGACAGTTATATGATGGCCAACAACAACTTCACAAAAGTCGTCGTAGGTACTACGGCGTGCAGTATTTTGGCTGTGGCCAGCCCTGAGCCCAAACGAAAAATAAATAGCGTGTCAGTGACACTGATCGCCCCACCCTATCAGAAAACGCCACTTGCGTCCTTGGCTTGGTTGGGAGCCAATACATATAAAGTTTTAATTAGCAATTTTAGAGGCAATGTAGCATTTGCAAAATTGAAGCCCGACAGTTATATGATGGCCAACAACAACTTCACAAAAGTCGTCGTAGGTACTACGGCGTGCAGTATTTTGGCTGTGGCCAGCCCTGAGCCCAAACGAAAAATAAATAGCGTGTCAGTGACACTGATCGCCCCACCCTATCAGAAAACGCCACTTGCGTCCTTGCGGCGCGGGTGCCAAGGCTATGACAATTACGAGTTCTCGTTATTCTGATCTATAAGGCCTTTCTTTATTTGCTGCTATTCACAACCGTGGTATTCAGAGCTACGGTACCACCACAAGATTGGAAACGGAATAGAGCACGCTACGCGTCGATTCCAGGCGTCACTGTGCAAAAAATGAGAAGGCCGCAATGAATACCGTGCCAGCGAATGCTTGCGCTACTCTTGTCAGCACACTTGCTTGCCTTACTCTACTGGAATGGTCCCAGCCTTCCATCAGAAGTTTAAATTCATAACTACAGCGAGCACTGAAAATCAACATGTCAACCACACAAAGACCATGGCAGCCAACATTAAAAGAATTGCGACGAGTTTTTCAGAAGGTTGCATCTTTGGATCCTGCAATGCTTGCAAATGTGTGCCCTAATTTTCACTTGAACAACAGAAATACACAACCACTTAAAAGGAAACAAAAAGCACCCTTCATTGATTCACTAGTGTGGAGCATGAGATACCTTTGCTCTCTTGTAAGAGCCATCTTGAACATACTGCGCACGGTGTGTGCATTATCACAAACGATAGCAGGCGTGAAACCTACTCAAATACTGACGGCACAACACAGCGACTCGGATTAGTGTAAATGGGTGTGAACAGAGATGCAATTAAAAAGGAAACATTTTATTGTTTTTGAATTCCAAATCTTAGGCAAAAACGTACAGTAGTGAAAGCTTTCTTTAATTACCACTGACATTGCCTAATTAGACGTGATTCTGTGATTTGCGTGTTCTGTTCTTGTCAGCATGTCATGCATTTGCTGCACCTTAAAGAAATAGGAGAGATTAAGAGAAGAGGAAAGACGCAAGGACAGGTAGGATGCTAGTCTTCAATTCATTGCAGTAGATGAAAAGGTGCGGGTATATACAGACATTCATTGATCACGCTTGAAGCCACTTATCAAAGATGCATGGCAGACAGCGTTTGATACAGTTAATCACGTTGTTTCATTGACAGTACAGTAGAAGTTGTGTTGCCGCATTTATTGTTTTCTTTTTTTTTTTCGACACGTGTGCTGTTAAATATAGGTGTGCAGTGTGCGGCACCATTTACAATGATCCGCTAAGTGACCTGAAGCAGCTAGTGCCTGGACTACCCGCCGTGGTTGCTCAGTGGCTATGGTGTTGGGCTGCTGAGCACGAGGTCGCGGGATCGAATCCCGGCCACGGCGGCCGCATTTCGATGGGGGCGAAATGCGAAAACACCCGTGTACTTAGATTTAGGTGCACGTTAAAGAACCCCAGGTGGTCGAAATTTCCGGAGTCCTCCACTACGGCGTGCCTCATAATCAGAAAGTGGTTTTGGCACGTTAAACCCCATAATTTAATTTTTTAGTGCCTGGACTTGCACATGGTGCTCACTTAATCTGTTGTTAACGCAATGACAATGGCCAATGTAACATTTGCCGTGTGACAGGGGATGTAGTAAACGACCCAAATACTACACGCAGCAAAAGGTGTAGCGCGCTTCTTTGGCAAGCAGGACCTTTGCGCTCTCGGTCGTTCACTGCTCAACACACGCGAGCCAGTTATTTATTCATTTATTCATTTATTCATTTATTCATTCATTCATTCATTCATTCATTCATTTATTTAGATATACTGCCATCTTGCATAGCAAGATATTGCAGGAGTGAGTGCATATATATGTCAATCAATTGAAGAATACATGTTAGTGGCAAAAAAGGAAAACAATATACAATATCAGGAAGAGTTAGATGATTAATGAACATAATTAGGCAACAGGTGGGAAAATCATCACTCGATAACTCGCGCAAGGACCCCTCAAGGCCACCCCAAATCGCAATTGTATGTGGAAAAAAGGAAAACCTAAAAGAATCAATCGATGAATTCAAAGGAACAATATTATGACGATGACTTCTTCTGGTGGGCCGAGCAGAAGGATTAGTGAAAACAATAGGTGCATTGACATAAGTTTTCCCATGAGCAATTTTATGTAGCAGAATAACACGGTCACAGGCACGTTATGGGCCAGAGGCTTTAGTAGCGGCTTACTAGCATGCGATGTCGGTCAGGAGTGGTGATTATAACGATTATATATAAACGTTTTTTTCTGAATAGACACGAGCATGTCTATGTCTTTGGAATGATGTGGCAACCGCACTACCGACGCGTATTCAAGTAGAGACCTTATTCAGCGCTGAAAACAGCAGAGGAACACCACACTTGGTGGGCGTGCTTTTCAAGTGGTGCGACAGGTGGTGCACATAACGCACAACAACTGGTCATTTATTCGGCCGAGTCGAGACACTCCTTGCTTTTGGTCCTGTGCACTTGTCCTCTTTTAGAAGGCCTTCTAGCATAGAGGAGATCACCCATCGTGGGGAACCCGACTGGCCAAGAAGCTTGGCTTTCTCTTGCAAGCTTATTGCCAGCCGGAGCTTTCACGACTTATTGAAAACTAAGCTAAAGCAGTTGGCAGCTATGCCAAGCTTAAACACCTTTAAGTGCACCACATTGCAATTTAAGATTCCCCTTTTTTTATCTCGGTTGATATTTCCAACAACCGTATTATTCGAGGAGAAAAACTGAGGTCTAGGAACTGCAGGCGATCGTCAACAGGCATCTCATCAGTAAAATTGAGACGGGGTGCAGATCGCTCGAATACCTCAGGAACGATATTGTAAATTGTCTAAAAACTTAAGTTTCTCCGATCTGTGAGAACCTTTACTGAAGAATCTGATCCCATATGTTTCATCATCTCCACTGGTTCATCTGTTTACAGCCACCCTTGAGATGCTTAGTTTTTATCTTTCATCTACTTTATCTCAGGTAACGGTGAATCTTTTCTTCAAATAATGGTGCCTTTGTTGGCCCCTGTGTTGCGCCGTTTCTGTGTGATGTGTACTTAGCTCAATGTGACAAGCGCATAAAATGCCTGTGTGATCAATCAAAGCTGATTATTTTTTGTATGTCAACGGCTAACAGATTATTACCTCTGTGCTAGAAGGCTTCCTGAAATAGGTCAAGTGCAGAGGATCAAAAGCAAGAGCCATCCGAACTCGGCTGAACAAACGACCGGTTGTTGTACCTTATGTGTGCCACCTGTTGCACCGCTTGAAAAGCACGGCTGACAAGTGTGGTGTCCCCGGGCCGTTTTCAGCGCTGGAAAAGCTGGCTCACATGTGCCGAGTACCGAACGACCGAGGGCAGAGAGGTCCTGCCTACACAAAGAAGCATGCTACCCCTTTTGTTGCGTGTAGTACCGGGGTCATTTACTATATCCCCTGCCATGTCGAAAATGTTACATTGGCTAGACCGGTCGTTGCATTAACGACAGATTAAGAGCACCTTGTGCAAATGCAGGCACTAGCGGGATCCGATAACTTAGCGGACCATTTTAAGCCGTGCCACTGCACACCAATGTTTAACGGCACATATGCTCCAATCAAGTAAAAGGACGAAAAGTGCCGTCTGATTCTTGAAGATCAAAAAGAAACCAATAAATGTGTCAGCGCATCTTCTATTGCACTGCCAATGAAGGAACATGATCACTTGTATCAAAATCCGTCTGCCATGCATCTGTGATAAGTGGCTTCAAGCATGCGCTACAATTCATGTTCCGCCGTCTGATAGCGCACGATCCGTGAATGTCTCTGTGTACCCGAACCTTTCCACATTCTGGAATCAGTTGAATAGCGGCGTCCTACCTCTCCTTCTGTTCTTGTTCTTATTATTTCCTGTTTCTCTAATGTATAAATGTTTCTCTAATGTATAAAATGTTGATTTTCCAACTAGCCATGCTTTCCGCTTTACGTACTGCTTTTTGACAGTATTTTCTTTATGGACATCATGCATGCATCCCCTCTCTCTCAGAAATCACTTTGGAACAGCACTTGATTTCGGCTTTCTGTGGTGTTTGCATACATGCGCTCTTCTTTTACGGTTCAGAGGCCTTAGAGGAAGTGCTCACCCAAGGACAAGTACCATAACGGTTGCAATTCACCCAGCTAATCCACTTTTACTGGGTCTGCAAATCAGGCTGCACTCCTCCTGGTTTGTTCCTGCGGACAAAAGAAGCAAAATGCAAAAATGCAATCCACGAGAAACCAGTCATTTTTCATATCATATTTAAAGAACATTTAGTTATTAACAAATTTCAAAGTAGTAATCCTTCAACAAACTCTAGCATTAAGGTCAAAATATAATTCCAAACATGGTGTCTTCAAGAAATCACTGCTTGAAACGCCTAATGAGTATCCGTCGATTAGAGCTGTACAAAAGAGCCACTGTGACTATATACAACTTTCTTTACGATTAAGGTTGCGTAACGACAGAGAAGCAATGATACAAACTAAAGTTGCTTGGATAAATTTAGCAGGTAAAAAATTATCTATAGAGTTAGCTTGACTGCTTTAATATTACCGGGGGTGCAAGACCCTTCTTTTATTTTGAACTTTAACAAATTCTTCAGAATAAACGTAAGATCTCTAGTTATTGTTTGTTTTTAGCAACCTCTATTTGTTCTTGCTTATTTTTGTGCTGAATTTTCACCAAGGCGTTATCATTTGTTGGAACATCTGTCGCGTCACATCCTTTTCCCTCTTTCTGACCGCCACCTGCTGTTCCAACTTTCACATTTTAATTTCCCTAGTAGCTACTATAGCACAGTAATAAATAATTATGTTGTCATCCTGCAGTCATTATCATCATAGGCGCCCCACCGGGGCGTCTGTGTCAGCAGGTATTTGGTGTGTGGCGACACCACGTACCCGAGCACATGAAGATTGGACCCTCCCGTGTGTAGCTGGGCGTGGCTTAACCCTGTCTGGGGAAAGGGAGAGCCTGGAGGTTGAGTCGATGCTGTGTGTTTGGACCTTTATGGCCCTCCGGCGGAGGCAACACATCTCTTCGGCCTCAGCCTCACATAGACAGCACCCCCAGTGTGACCTAGCTGGAGCAAATCGGCAGTCGCCTTTGTCTGTTCTTCTCTCAAATCTTCGTCTTTTTCTTTCACCTTTTCATCTTTCCTGTCTTCTTTTCACTTCTTCTCGCTTCCGTATTCTGGGCGGCAAGGGTTAACCTGGCGTATTTATCCAACCTTGGGTATTTTATGTTAGGTTACACTGGCGATGCATGGCTGGCGTCTGCAGGTATTCTCCCGACCTTACAGCAACCCCTTGTTGGGCTCGGGTGGTGTGTGGCCACCATCACCGCCGAATTTTCCGACTTTGTATGGCAAATGCATTTTGCCCACTGCCTGATCGCTCCCTGAAGAGATCAACTGACTCAAGGCAAGATTTAATTGTTGATATGTTTGAGGTATTGGAATAAGCAGCCACAATAACATGTACAGGCTGGTTTTGTATGGCTTCAACTAAATATGAGAGTTGTGTTTTTTGTAGGTATATCCCTGATTGATGAAGCATACTTCAGCTTTGATCTTGCGAACATATTATACAGTATAAGTTTAAGGGAAACCGGAGTCCAAGAAAACTTGCAGCACAATAAGCCATGTGTTCAGTTATTAGCATTTGTCAAAAAGTTTATATGCATTTGCATTGAAAGATTATTAGTAATATGGATACCTATGTACAAGATGTTTAATAAGAACTGAGTATTTAATTTTGTAAGTAAATGTGTTAATAGGGTAGTTATGATGTGAACAGCTCTTCATTGTACTTCTACCACCTTACCACAATTTTACCTTTATTTATATATATATATATATATATATATATATATATATATATATATATACACCATGGCATCCATTCCGTAACTTTAATGCTCCATTGGTTATCTGCCCTGAGCTCAATAAGATGGAAAATTGGGCAAGTTGGTGAAGCTTCATGGTAGCTACTGCATGACAGATGCCGACAAAAGTAACAGAACAGGACAGGATACAGCACTATCAAATGAAGGTTATAGGAAGAAAACAAACAATATATAACACACATCACGTGACCAACACCCGGCCCCCAAGCATACGCAGATACATACCAAAACCTTTACATCACAGAATGCGTATGTTTTGACGGTAACACACCTGTCACGGCTGATTAATCAACGTAAAAAACAATTCCTAAGGAACAATGCAACTCAGTGGCTTTACTTAAGATCTAACACGGCAACCTGGCTAACACATAGTGAGCCTTTCTTTCTAATGCGATAAGCCTCCATTAATTTATGTGAGAGCTTTTCACAGTGTGTGAACAGCAGAATACTACTTTCAAGAACTGGATGACGCCCCCTGTTGCACAGAAAGGTGTGAATGCGCAAAACACCTTCAAAGAACTATAGTACTTCCTTAGATGAATGTTTAAGCACCTTCCAGTCTGACTGATATGTATTTTGCAGGCTGCAAGAAAAAGGAATCGAATAAACAACATTTCGCGTGCAAGAGACAAACTGCATGCTATGTTTCACTTTGCAGTCCTCCCTGTTCAGACACCCCTTGTGAAGAATGGGCTTGTTCATTGCTTCACATATTCCCTTCAGCTTATTTTTGCATGAAAACCTAATCCTGACCTGGAACTTAGAAGCCACCTTTTTCAGCCTGTGCGACAATTATTAGAGGGCATAATGGCAACTTTGTTCCACTCTTGCTCCTTAAGCTTCTTCCACCCTGGTTGCACTTTAAGTTCCTTAATTACCGTGTTGCAAGATAAAGAAACCACTGAAGCTGGATAACCTGCCTCATCAAGCCTTGTCACTAGATTCCTTACACTTTCAAGGATAAGGTGAGGATAGCTCTTGGTTGGGGCATCTCTAATTGCGTGAGTGGCAATACTGTACTTACTAAGTTTTGAATGGCTAGACCTATAATCAAGAGGGTACTTAAATGTTCTCGACTGATATCCCCAGCATACGTGATCCCACATAAAAGTAAGCCTGATATAAGAAGTTGCAGCACATTCTTTTCTGGAACTTCTAAAGTGAAGTTGAAACCTTGCTCTTGTTCTCTAAATAGCTTCAATACTTCGATGACAGCTCTGCGAAAGTTATCATTTGCTCATGGAAAACAAATAATCATCCACGTATCTGAAAATTTTAAGAGCAAGCCCACTCAGGTTTTGATTATTTGTTGGTCAACGTAACTTAAAATATTACTGAGCACTGGTGTGACACCGGAACTTACGCAGATGCCAGCATTCTGGACACATATTTTACATTCCCACCAGACTGAAATTGACTTTAAATAGAAATCAAGAAGCTCCAGAAAGCTTGCAACCAGAATTTTACACCTTTCAGCAAATTCCTGCTAATCTGTTTGATTGTGTATGCAGTCCTTAACAAAATGCAGGAGACGAACCTGCGGCAAACAATTGTACAGATGTTCTCCATCTATACTAAAGCCTGTCCATTTCACCAGATTATGCTCCTGCAGGAAGTGTACAACACTCTGAGAGCAGGGAGCAAGGAATTGGTCGTTGATTCTCAGCCTGTCAAGGTGCATCTGCAGAAATTCTGAAACAACATGAAGCCACGATTTATATTCCGACACAATGGTTCTGTAATGGATTCCCTAAGCTTGTGTGCTTTGCACTGAAGAAGGCGCATAAAAAGACCTTTTATGCGAAGCATACTAGCCGCACAACCACGCTCTTCCTTGCTGCGCCGCGCGCGGCTGCGTAGCTACCATATGACGTCATAACAGCTGCAAAAGCGGAGGCTCAACTCGTGCGCTCGCTTGCGGCCGCGTAGCTACATAGCCGGGTCTCAGCTCGTGCGCTCGCCTGCATGAGTTGTTTCTTCGTCTAGCCGAACCAAATATAGCCAAGCAACAGCAGTTCACCAGGCTAAACAGTGGTTCAACAACTAAAATAAAGGCTAGTATGCTTCGCATCCTGGGCTTAACCTTAGCTAAGCCACAGCCATTTTTTTCCACCTTAACATCAATTGAGACCATTGTCAAACCAAACTGATTCAACTTCATGACAGCTCAACATTTATGTTAGCTAGATTGTCATAAATTTCATTAAAATTTCTGTCAGTGGCTGACACACCCTCCTCCAGAAAAGTGCCTTCCAACTTGACAACACAAGGCCCTTTTTTGTTTGCAAGAAACCTCCAAGTTTCAGCCAAGCTTATATATATATATATATATATATATATATATATATATATATATATATATATATATATATATATATATATATATATATATATATATATATATATACGCACAATACTTTGTATTTACCACCCAGGGAACAAGAGAAGCCAGACACCACTGACCAATTTCTGACTAAAAGAATTAATTTTTGACCTTATACATCTTGTTTTTACTGTACGTGTCCCTCACCTCCATCCAGGTTCCCAACATTTATATCTAAAAAGCTTGTCGATCACTACATTCAAGGTTTGTCATGAAAGTAATGTCAGTAAATTTATTGCGATGTGACTGTATGTCAGAGCGCAGTCTAACCGGTTCAAACTGGTAGTGGCGGAATCCAGCTAAGCAGCGCTCCGTCGCTCAGTGTGCTCTGAACATTGGAGAGTGTTGGACGGGCCTGTCCGTGAGAGTGGTTTTTTATTCTTCTGCAAGTGAAAATGCAGCGCTCATTAGAACAAAGATTTGCGATCAAGCTTGGTGTGAAACTTGGCTATACCGCTGCGGAAACTGTTACTATGCTCAAGACTGCTAATAAAGAACACGCCCTTTCAGATCGGCAAGTGTTTCGGTGGCACAAGGCCTTTTTGAAAGGCCGGGAAGAGGTCGACAACGAAGACCGCGCTGGAAGGCCATCCACGACCACTATGACTGACAATATGACGTGCGTGAGGGAACTGTTGAACTCAAACCGAAGATAAGTGCTCGTTTATTGGCCGACATGTTAAACATTCCGAACATTCAAGTTCATGAAATCATTACAAACGATATCGGCATGCGGAAGGTGTGCGCAAAAATGATTCCAAAA
The DNA here is from genome assembly GCF_023375885.2 of Dermacentor andersoni. Taxonomy (NCBI): domain Eukaryota; kingdom Metazoa; phylum Arthropoda; class Arachnida; order Ixodida; family Ixodidae; genus Dermacentor; species Dermacentor andersoni. Next base: position 44,513,058 of record NC_092818.1, on the reverse strand, counting down.
GTGCTCACTGACAGCAAAAAGTCACACCGTGTTGAAACGTGCCAAAAAAATTTCAACGTGTGCAAACGTGATCGAAAATTTTTGAACAACCTCGTTACAGGTGACGAGACTTGGGTATTTGAATAGGTAGTGACTACAGGGACGGGGCCCGGCACTTTAACATCAGCACTACAGTGACGGGGCCCGTCACTTTAACAACATCACTGTAGCGACGGGGCCGTCACTATAACGATGTCGGTATTGGGGGCGCCTCACTTGCGTAGTCTGAGGGATAACGCGGCGCGCTCCGCATAGGTTCGGCTATCAGCGCTTAATAAACATACTACGCGGGAGCTCTCCTGGACATTTTTGCAAGTACTCTCGAAATGACAGAAGCATCTTACCTTTAAAATAATAATCTTGGACAAACAGAAGGCACAAAATGGTTTACAGACGCTATCTCTTTACCATACTACGTACGGTAAGCTGGGACACTCCGCGCGGTCGCTGCGATCGATTCCCCCGAACCGGTTTCTTGCGTTAAAGGTAGCAATCACTGAGAGAAAACTATGTGAAATATGTTCTTATAGTGGGCCGTCTGTGTAACCAAATGGACCATCACAGAATAAAGCTTCAGTGTAGCGATCGCACGGGTTCGCGGTGACCGACTGCGCGTCTGCATGCATGTCCGCGCACAATGTTTCGCTTTCGCTGTGAGAGCGTTTTCGCACCGTGCCGTGAGCTTTATGGCGCAGTATATGAGCATTTGACCGTACGCAAGCAATCATTGTTGCATGTACACTATCAGAGCTGTTCAAAAATATTTAGTTATAGCTAGCGACTTCGGCGTCTATACGGCGACTTGTGCTGTGCCGTCGCGATGATTCAGTGTTTTCTTTTTCTTTTCTTCAAAGTCTTCGAAGCTTCAATATCATTATTTCTCAAGTAGCATCGCACTGGTTGCTTATCGGTCTTTTAAGCGAGCAATTACCCGCTGCTTCTTTTTCTTAATCCAGTACAGTATTCATTGTCTGGTGCTACACAAGCATCAACATATGCCATGCCTTTTTGTTAATGCGCTTTTTTAACGTTCCCTTTCCATTCCAGTAAACCTTCTTTCTTTCTTTCTTTCTTTCTTTCTTTCTTTCTTTCTTTCTTTCTTTCTTTCTTTCTTTATTATCATCATCATAGGTGTTACAGTGCATACGTAAAAGACTGCTTTTGGACTCAATAGCCGCAGGCTAGTGGACGGGTCCGGATGCGAAATATAATACACATTCGGTAAAAGCAAACGGGGATCAATGCAGCGAATGAATGCAACACATTAGCACATTAAAAACAGAAAAAAAGCATTTTTTTACAGCATGCGTAAAAATTATCACCAGTTACATAAATTATCAAACCGCAAAGAAGAGAACGCCAAGCAATAATACAGGCACCAATCAGTTGTTTATAGCTAATAAATATGATTGTAGTGCTTTGCCGAAATTTTGTGCTTTTTTTGGAGGGTATGTTGTTCCATGTCTCTAAACGCTATCAGGGGACACAAGATTGGTGAAAAAGAAATTGAAGTCGCCCCTGAGAAAGCTCCTTCAGCAGTTCTGGACGGCAGAGTTGAGATAGGTGAAATCCGGAACTATTTCACCGATGATGGGTGGGCCGCACTCACTGCAGCAATTACTCAGAAGCGTAATCATAGTTTGTGGACATGTAGTGCATGTCGGCAAAGGGTTCATGATTACGCTATTGGGTGTAACGCATGCTTGAAGTGGCTGCACTTTAGATCTGTGTCTGTCACATCTACGCCAAAAAGTAAGGCGTGGTTTTGTCGGAATTGTGTGAAATTTTCGAAATTATGCAAAGTTTTCTCACTATGGGCGTGTTAAGATGACGCTAAGCAATGCCCCATTGCCATTTTTTTCTATAGAATTTTATATGCGATGGGCGAATATGTTGACACAGAGGATAACCCTTAGCTCTGCATGAACCGCTCTAGTTTTTTGGGGGGAAAACGTTTGATATGACAAGAAATGGAGCATGCTACTTTTGCGATTTCGCAAAGTTCCAAGTCTGAGGCCCTCCTGCGTGCAAAATTTTTTTTTGTCATGCTTGAGTATTTTCTCATGTAAGCCTAACAACTTGTATTGTTTCAAACACTAAGAAATATTTCTTTTGTTGTCTTCTTATTCTGGGAAAAATTCCTAAACATTTCTGCACGAGCTACGCGCTACAAAGAAGCCACTTTTCAGCCCAACTTTCACGCAAGATGTATGGAGATTCGATCACTGATCGCTGTGAAAATATTCATGCGCAACAAAAATGTATCGTGTTTGCAAGAGGGCCCCAAATATGGAACTTAGCGAAATCGCAAAAACGCTATTCTGCATCTTTTGTTATATACGATCACGGTCATGGGACCTCGATTATTGTTCTTATATCAACATGTCCATATATATGTTCGTATTTTGTCATATGTCAATGTGATTAAATTCTCGTATCTCCCTGTTCCACAAAAACGCTATTCTCCACCTTTTGTCATATACGATCATGGTCATGGGACCTCGATTACCGTTCTTATATCAACATGTCCATAAATATGTTCGTATTTTTGTCATATGTCAATGTGGTTAAAAAGCCGGACCCCGTCTCTGCAGTGCAGATGTTAAAGTACCGGGCCCCGTCACTGTAGCGTAGATGTTAAAGTACCGGGCCCCGTCACTGTAGTCACTACCATTTGAATATGCCCCGGAGACCAAAAGGTAATCATCGGAGTGGCACACGCACTCGTCCCCTCCCCAGAAGTCAGGATAATCAAATCAAAGATCAAGATCATGCTCATCGTTTTTTTTTTTTTTGACATCCACGGACTGGTTCGTCATGAGTTTGAAGAACCTGGAACCACTGTGAACTTCAAATTTTATGTGAATGTCCTGGAAAGTCTGAATCGCAGGGTTCAACGCATCTGGCCGGACATCGCAGACAACTGGAACTTGCACCACGATAATGTGCTGGCCCACACTACCTTCATCGTAGACGACTACCTGGTTGAAGAAGGAGTGCCAACAATCCCCCACCCCCGTACAGCCCGAACTTGGCTCCCCCCGACTTTTTTCTGTTTCCACGCCTCAAAACACCCCTGAAAGGCAATCATTTTGAGACAGTAGCCGTGATCAAAGCAGCTAGCACCGCAGCATTAAAGGCCATTCCGGAGGAGGAGTACCGCAGCGCATTCGAGAGCTGGAAGTCTCGCAGGAGCTGATGTATTGACACAAAAGGAGAGTATTTTGAAGATTTTTGAACACTTTTTGTAACAATAAATTCAATAAATTATTTTTAATGGCCTTACTGACATTACTTTCAGGACAGACCCTGTACATGTACCTTGAAGGTATGTATGTAGAAAGCATTTCAACCTCTGCTTGCTTTTCTGGCGTGGAATAAAACGGCCTTTTGTTTCTAAACCACTTACTTTTAAACCATTCCATTTCATTCATTTTTCTAGCTTCTGCAGAGTTGCATTCACATCTTTCATAGTTAACCGGCTCGGTTTCATTCTTGCCTCCTAAAATATGCCCTCCTGTCAGGCTAATTTGGAATGCCTTCTGTTCTGGTATTGTATTTCAAGACTATCAGTGCAATGTTGCCCGAAAAAAACTATTCTTGGAGTAAATTATTGTTCAGCTTGATATCATGATACTGCCGCATGGTTGTTATTTAACTCTGCAACAGACTGGTCCTGCCGTCCTACCAAGAGTGCATTTCATGGGCATTATTCTCTTTCTTTTGACATTAGTTTATGAGGCTCACAGATATGTACCTGTGTCAACAATAACACCTGACAAAGTCTTCTTAATTTGGGCAACATACACTACATTCAATCAGATAAAAGTTGCGTGTTTTGTCTCTTGAACCAGTCCGCTCAGTGGAAGGGGAATGGCTGGCCAATATCTGTGGTGTCTGTCCCGTGTTATGCATCTGACAAGATTTCATGGTGGCAAGAAGACATGTCAGACATCATGTGATCTTTCTAATTATTGTGGACAGAGTTATCAGCATGATAATATCCTTAATGCTATAAAGAGTACCTCCAGCAAGCAGTCTATATGCTTATGCCTTCTGTTGCTTATGGCAACAAAATCCAACATCCTTTGAAGCATGCTTACTTGCTGTCTGATGCACAAAATGAAGAACGCTGCTTTCTCTAAATTTATTAGCGACAAGAAAGCCACTCTGGAAGCAATTACATACACACACAGTAACACACACCAAAACCTACAAATGGAGGAAAAAACACAAACTAAGGTAACAATGAAAGAAGCCAGACGCCCAACAAGTGTTACGTGTTACTCAAGTATGCACATTCACCCTGAGTTAGAGAGATAGATGGTCGACTCCCGCACTCCTGTGCCTGCATCTGTATATGTTAAGCCTCAGCTACTATTTGTGTACCATAACTACCCCATGTTTGTTAAATATGGTGTACAACCGCAAGAACGATGGCTTCACAGGTGGTCCACCTTTCAATCAGTTCTATAAGGAGGATGCATCAACTCTTCCAGCCAATGTACACATTACCCCATGAAAGAAGCAGCTTATAAACAGCACAACACCTTAAAACACAAATTATATATTTGCCACGTGTTATCAAACTTACATCATTAAAGTACATTAGAATTGGTGCTAAGGCTGGTGCACAATATATGCATATACTTTAAACAATCATAAATAAGGCAGGAGCTTGGAATATGATTGAATATTTTTGGAACTGCTTTGATGATATAAAAGTCAAGGCTTTGTTTTTGGCATCACTCACTCCAACTCGTTTCCTTTTTCTTTTTAAATTGAAGCATTGGCAAGGTTTGTGCCATGCGCTTCGACCACGATTCTTCCTTGCTCGCGCCTTTTAAAAGCGCACGGCCATGACCATTAAACAAGAAAATCACCACAGTAACGCAATGGCCCCTGCCCACTTTTTCATATGATTTACCGCAATACATTACGTATGCTTCACCGCATAACACAACTGTATTGCGGCAAAGCTAATCTTATGGCACTGACAATATATAACGGATCTTTTGTCATTCTGCTGCTCGCATGAGCATAAACTCGCAAAACCACAAAACACAGACTTGGCTTGCTGCTGGTTGATTTTCTAGCTAACATTTCGAGACGTCACGTTGTTTACACAAAAATCGATGAAGTTTCTCGAGCTCGTACGCGCTTCAAAAGGAAGCGTGACCATCTATGATTAAGGCAGTCATAAGCGGCGGCGAAATCAACGCAAGGCACATCAACTTCCACAAAGCTACTGGGCGACGCCATCAATAACTGGCACAGGCGCCACCTAGGAGCTGGCAAACGCTGCGATGACATCCACACAAACCACGTCACTTTCCACAAAGCTATTGGGACGTGATCAGTCACAGGCACAGATGAAGTCCGCAAAACACCACATGGGCAGAACTACTACGGCCACACTCAATCACTTCGCCACAAGCTCTCACATTTAACGACATCAAACAGCCACAATCACTTCTCAAGAGTCATGGGCACAGGCGAAGTCCGCACGTGCTGAAGGGAAGCACCGATTCCATGGAGGAAGGAAACTAAAGAGAGGCATTACCCCCCTCCGCGCGCTAGGAGAAAAGTGTGGAGGAAATGACGTAGTAGGTTCTCCTTTGTTTTGCTGTTGTTGATGTATTTTTGGGTTTTTTTTTTTTTTTTTTGCTGTAGTGGCCCTGTTTTTCGGGCCACAACAGTGGCTTTGTTATTGTTCTGTGCGCTCACACGTGTTGCTCCGTAGGTTTCGTACCGTGGCAAAGGCGCCGTGCGGGCATGTTTGCGTTGGTCTCCGTGTTTTGTTGCGCTGCGTTATATGTACCGTGTTCTACCGGATGTTGCTGTGGCCAGGTGGGACAGGAGGAACTAAAGTTCGTGAAATGAAAGCGCATGCAACGCTGTACGCAATGTACCCCGCCACGGCAATGGCAACGGACGAAGGAATATCCGCGGGAAATTTTGCCCTCTTTGGCGGAATAATGCTAACGTGCTAACGATTGTTTAGTATTGCTGCGGAGCGCGTGGGTCCGAGCAGCACGGTTGCGCGCAGCGCGGCGTGGTTTCGCGAGAAATGTAAACAAGAGAGCGGAGCTGGCCCGATAGGCGGAGCAACGCCATGAGCAACGCCAACTTCCGGCTTCACTTTCGCTTCACAAAGAATGACGTCAGGGCCTCTCCTTAGTTTCTTTCCTACGTGACCGATTCAGAGCTCTCGTCGCATTCATCGTTTTAGCGCCACCTATTTAAAAATAATATACGGAGCCAAACCAAATCATTACTTAGCGTCTATTTGGGTGAACCTAACGCTTTCGGGCCCTAAGCGCTAGAACGACCAGGGCAAAATAACGCTTACCCCCCCCCCTTTCCACTCCGTCGACCGGGTCGCAGCAACGCCGGCCCACCACAGAGTTTCTAAATAAATACTCTAGAGGGAAATGTGGCGCTAGTGTCTACGAGAGCTCTCATGAGCGTTGCCTCCACCTACATGGGAATGATGGGAAGTACCGGCTTCGGATTGACTTCGATCTTTAGACTAGTGGCGCTTGCTTGCGGCACAGTAAACGAAGCTATAGTCATTATCGCGTAAAATGTAATTTTATTTCTGAAGTATCTTATATAATGTACAACAGGTACATATAACCCAATCTGACAACCATGGCCCCGAGCGCGCGCGTATCAGCCTGCATTTTTCATGGCGCGTGTAAGTGTTAATGCTCTCATATTGAGGTTACTATCTTAATTTCCCGAAAGCTTATAGAGTTATTTGACAATACCGCAACACGTTCTGCATTTTTAAATAAGAAAACGTGTATTTTGCTCAATGCGGTTCTCGCAGTCCGCATTTTTGTTGGAGCAGTTGACAATTCAATTTGCAAGTTCCGCTTATATGACGAGTTGCTATCTGTCGTCACTATGCGCTGCGTCCTCGTTTTCATTTCTCATTCGAAGGCAGTGTGTTGGGGAGTGCCGCGTACAATGTTCTCCTGCGTGCATATAAGCGCTTTCGCGTAATGCAGTGAGCTGTACCACCATTGTTGTGTACATCCAAACGAAAATTAAATATCGCGCTTTTCACATATGGGCGCCGTGAATAGTAGAGTTCGTAAAGCACCAATACAAAGACTGCTTGTTTCTTGTGAACCATGCTGCGCCTTTCATGCATTTATAGCGTTCAATGGAATCAGTGTGTGCATATGCTGCTTAATATAATGTTCATGAGAGGAGACGCTGATCGTTTTCTTTCTTGTTTTTTTTTTTTTATTATTATTCAGAATTCGCGAGGCAACAGAAAACCAATATGGACTCAACTTGCAAACCAAGAGAATGGAAGTTCATCGATGTAGGATACGTATATCCCTGTGGCATTCTTCATCATTCTTGTGTTGGCAGTGCTAAACTGGTTCTGGCCGCCTTCTATTGGCACATCACTTGCTAACTCCTGTAACTCGTAATTTACTACACTATGCTTTATGTTTCTTCCTGTTCGTTTGTGCTTTCTGCCTATTGCTCCTTCTTTCGGAAGTGCTCCGCAAGCGTCAGTTGTCACGGAACACCGTTCTTTGAAAGTGAAGTGCGAAGAAGCAGGAAAATTACTCGGCACATCATCTCTAGCTAGAGAAGCTCTTCGGGTCGTGCTGGCTAAAACAACTCCACTGTGCACTGCCGTCCATGTTTTTGTCACACACACTGGGTTGAAGTGCTTCTCGCACACGTAGTCGTCTGGTTGCAGGTCATGGTCTTCACGCTGTATGGCATCCCGCCAAGCTTGCAGTCGGCTCTTCTCTTTAGGGACACTGAATATCGATACTTTGTCTTTGCACGAGTCACATCCGTTCTTGCAGTTTGTAACGAAACACTTTTTGTCCATAGTGATATTCGATTCCTCTCAGCCAGGCAACGTACGTCGCTGCTCAAACGGTAAATCTCTCTTCTTCCCGCTCTTGCGATTCTGCTTATTCGTCCTTTTCGATTATTTGCATTATTAAGCTTCCACCGAGAACAAGGATGACTGATTCCTCAACGGTAAAGCAAAGACTGCAAAAAAAAAAAGAGAGAGAGAGAACTTATCGTCTGCCCGCACCGCCTTTCCGCGACTGCTCCCAGGCATTGTCAAACGCCGTCTGGTAGAACAAGCGACGCGACCGCAATGTTGGAGACATTATCGTCTGCCACGGCACCTGAGGAACTTCAATGATTATAATGAATGAAAGACGCACTAAATAAATTCGTTTTTTTTTACATCTTTCAACGCGTTTTACGTGCAGCTATAACTGTTTATCCCAAACTGCCGTGGTTGCTTAGTGTCTATGGTGTTGGGCTGCTGAGCACGAGGTCGCGGGATCGAATCCCGGTCACGGCGGCCGCACTTCGATGGGGGCGAAAACACCCGTGCACTTGGATTTAGGTGCACGTTAAAGAACCCCACGTGGTCCAAATTTCCGGCACTACGGCGTGCCTCATAATCAGAAAGTGGTTTTGGCACGTAAAACCCCATAATTAATTTTTTTTTTAACTGCTTACCCTTTCGAATTTCCCGCCTTTTCAACCTCCTTACGTGTGCTGCTGTGCTGCGGTGCAGACATGAAACACCATTATTGATGAGACGCGTTTCTCCCTTGTGACCCCCGCGTCGTTGGCTCACCTGTTATTCTTACACCGTGATTATAGCATTGATTATAGTGCCTAGAACTAGAATATACCGGCTAGTGTGCCATCCGCGGCCTCCCGGGTGGCACCGGAGGCAATGAAAGCCGGCGGCTGCCGTTAGGAGCGCTGCAGTGCCCAGGTGGGTTACTAAACTCTGGTTAATTACTGTGGGGACGAAGGCGACAGTTTAGGTTTCAGTTTTAGTGCAGCTAAGTCCGGTGGGATGTTTTTCAACGATACAACTGATCAGGAGCTTACAATACAAGGCCATGAAATACCCCGAGTGGCCGAATACAAATATCTCGGGGTATGGATAAACAAAGGGCAGATGTGCACGGAAAAGCACGAACAGTCTCTCATAGCAAGAGGGCGAAGAGATGCCGGGATAATGAAACATAAGGCATTGTGGGGGTACAACAGGTATGAGGTACTGAGAGGTATTTGGAAGGGAATAATGGTGCCGGGGCTTACTTTCGGGAATGCCGCCCTGTGTTTAAGGGCAGAGGTTCAGTCTAGACTAGAAGTAGATCACAGAGCTGTGGGAAGGTTAGCACTAGGTGCCCACGGGAAAACCACAAACGAAGCAGTACAGGGAGATATGGGCTGGGCATCGTTCGAAGCACGGGAAGCTCAGAGTAAAATCCTATACGAAAAACGTCAGAGGAAATTGGACGATAACAGGTGGGCAGCTAAGGTGTTTAAATACCTATACAGAAAGAGCGTTGACTCACAATGGCGGAAAAGAACTAGGAAGCTAACCAGTAAGTATGCCAGACACGAGGACGAAGAAAGACAGAGCATTAAACGACAGATTAAAAACGCGGAAGGTAAAAATTGGATAAATTCAATGGAAAAGAAGCATAGTGTGAAACTATATTGATACTGGAAACAGCAGATCAGGAAGGAAGCGTTTTATGATAACTCAAGAGGCAGTGCCCTACTCTTTGAAGCTAGATCAGGATGTCTTAGAACGCGGAGCTATAAAAAGAAATTTAACGAAGAAGAAGACACATGTACTGTGTGTGGTAAATATGTAGAAACAATGGAACACCTCATACTAAAATGTGACGGTATCAAGCCCAATGTCGATGCGGCCAAAGTCACCCTTCCTGAGGCCCTAGGGTTCAGAGATAATAATAGTCAGGTAAATAGAAGTCTCAAGTCGCCAGCGCCAAGAAGATGAAGACGACGGAGACCTCGTAACCACGAAACTCTTCAAAAACTCAATAAACGTTTTCACTCACTCACTCACTCACTCACTCACTCACTCACTCACTCAGGTAAATAAATATGCGGTGGAAATTAGTAAAAGGCAATGGGAGGATTGGTGGCTCAAAAGCAGAGAGGTGACATAAGGTTAAAAGGGTAGGAAGACGTATTTAAAGAAAATCGAGAAATTCAATAACATGCAACACAGATAAAAATAAAAGGCAAAATAAAAATATGAGCATGGTGGCAACTTCCATCGCCCCGTTTCAGAGGACGCTCCTACCTTCCATCCATCCACCCATCGGATGCCGCGGCACTATCCGGTCTTCGTAGCCCGCCGTGTTTCCATAAAGAACGTGTTTCCACAGCATCGGCAAGCGAGCTGCTGCGCTTTTTGCTTTTATTACGCCGTAGCAGCAGCACTTTTCAAATGTGGGCGGCTGATTACTGATTTGGGTTTGTTTTTATTACAACAGGCTTCTTTAGCGCTTGTCGCTTGCATGAAAAGCTTGTGCTAGCTCAGCTCGGCTTCGAGCGGGGGACCTCGTGCGTTTCTATGCTGGCGAAGAGAAAACGTAACATTTAAGGCAAATGACTTAGATCTCCATGTTTCAAGGTCGTGTGCGAGGTGGATTAGGTTGAATTAGGGGGATTAGGGTGTATTAAGAAGGATTAAGGCTGATTATGGTGGATGAAGGAGGATTAGGGTGCATTAAAGTGAATTACAGTGAGCTTTACAAGGCATTCGCCTTCGTTCAAGGTGTTCGTTTACAAGGCGTTCGCCTTCGATAGCTAAGGACACTTGTACTTTTATTCTAGCGATGATGGCAGCGTCATTTTTAAGGGTAAGTTTTAGGTTACATTTTTGTATTCTAACAAAGTAAAAGAATTCTAAGGTTACGCTACTGCTCTATCAATGTTACAATAATGCATAATCATTCAAGACCGCTGTAACCGATCATATTCTGAAATGACTTATTTGAATTTCGCTGTTCTTTGTTTTTATTTTATTTGCTGCTATCTCTGCCTATTATCTTATTGTTGTCTTCGTAGGTTTGAATGTTTTTGATTGTTTGTAAACCATGTACCCATCTCCGCATAATGCCCATTGCGCCCCGAGGGTAGGATAATAAGTAAAAAAATTTGCCTGTAATGTGGACTGTGGTGTTCCGTATACTATGCATTTTTTTATAACTTGTAAACATTTGCAGATTTCTTTTTATGTCTGATATATGTGAACAAAAATATGAAACAGATCTTTAATTTAAGCGTAACAAAGATTTTATTCAAGCGTAACAACAGTCAAACGCAGGCATAAGACCACTAGATGAGATAATGCACACATACATAAAGAAGATAGATCTAGTGGCAGTGACGCAGTTTAAGGAGCTTCTGCCGTTGCCTTTGCGCTTCCCTCTCTTTGTTGATGCCTTTTACAAAAAAACGAAACCTCAGGAAAACATAGAAACAAGTGCGGTCAAAGCTGGTTTTTCATGCACTGGGCACCCTAGTTGTGGGAAAGCCAGTGTATGCAGCTGACCTGAAAAATCAGCTAGACCCGCTACATGTAACTTGTTTTTGCTAAAGAACACAGTAAACGCATCTTCGACGGCCTTCACAGCGCTTGACAAAGTCTGACTAAGATAGACAAGGCCTCAAATTGGGTAGTGTAATAACGAAGCGCAGCGTCGGCACTAGCTTCAGCTTTACTTAAGCAAACGAAGCCTGCACTGTGGTCAAGAATTTTGGGCAATGATCTTTCGTGCAACATAACCTGCAGTATAGTAGATCAATTCACTACTGCTCCTTTTTTCTTGTTTTTTTTTTCTTCCCTGGCACTCACAAAAAATAGGGTGCATACTTAGGATACTCAGGAAATATCGTGGGTATAGCGTAGGGTTTCAGGCGTGGTTCGTCGCGGGGAATCTCGTGGACAACGTACGCCGTTCATGGTTATAGAGAACGCGCGCTCGACTAGGCTGTTTTCGAAAATGTTTTTCACAAACCACAGCAGTTCGTGCCAGCCTTCTGTCTGTTCTCCTGATCATTCTTGCCCATTCTGCTACCGCTTCGTATCAGGTGGTGGAGTGAACAAGGATACACGCCCTTTGTTCGAGTGGTAACCGCTCTTACACAACGGCACAATGCAGGTCCTCTCCTTGCACTGTCTCTATAGCTTCGGCATTTTTTCACCGCCACCGCGTAGTTATCGTAATGACAGGCACACGAACACAGCAGCCACGTACTCACTCTTTGACAACACCAAGAAAAAACACGCAACGCTGTAACAACACTGAAAACGCAAAACATAGAAACGAACGCAACCGCTGCGAAACTGATATGCGAAGCAGACGACACACGCAGTCTGCACCCACCCGTATGACCGCGAACTCTGCCGGCCAGCGTGGGCATTCATTGCAGGTGGCGCCACGCTCGTCCATTGAAAAGAGCTGGTGCACGGTGCACTAGCCAGTGTATTCTACGCACAATACCATCATTCCCATGATAGTTGAACGATCGCAGCGCCAGATTTCCCTCGAGGCCCTCTAGGTATATGAAACTCTATTAACTCTATGCGGGGAGGCGCTTCTCGAGCGTGCGCCCAGGGCCGGCGAAAAATAATTCAAATAGGTGGTATCCAAATCCACGCTTCATAGGGTGGCGCCTTCTGAATTTTAAATGCAAATCTTAAAGGCTACGCTTTCGCTAGCTGACTATGGCGGAAGTGATTTTGGGAGCCGAAAACACGTCATAGATGTCGGTGTATACATGAGCACATACACATGCGTATTTCGTCATCCCCTGTGTGTTTCACTCTGTATGTATTTCGTTTAAACGCTTGTGTTCTACAATTTAAACTATTCTACACCAACCGGCCTAAGTTTCTACCCTAGCGAATTAAAAATAAGTCGGCGAAGCACAAGAGAACGAAATCGAAATTAAGCTAGTTTCGCTAAAAGCGACTCGTTCCCGCTTTCGACCAGCAACGTTGGGAATCACGCCAATGGCAAAAATGGCGTTCGCCGTGCCGCAAGCATGGCTCAGTGTTTCTCGCGTACTGCGTTTTCCCCGATCTTCGTACGGTTTAAATTCAACGAACTCTGCCTTCCGACACATCTGCTCCGTCCACCTCCTCAGGAACGGCAATGTAAACACTTCTATATTTCGTGATTCTCTCGCCGTTAGGTGCTACAGCTCGCCTTCGCAGCGGAAAGGTTTCTTCGGGCAGGTATTCGATAACATAAAGCAAGAAATGGTGCAAAACAAGGAGATGAAAGAAAGTTTGAAGAAGTTTCGCGAGGAAGCCGCGAAACTCGAGCAGTCGGAGGCGTTACGGAAAGCCCGGATGAAATACGAGAACATCGAAGCGGAGACGGCGAAAGGCTCGCAGCAGATCATGGAGCAGCTCGAGTCGCTCAAGGAGAAAATCAAGGAAGGCATCGAGGAAGCACAGAAAAGCGACATCGGCAAGAAGAGTCGCGAGTTGACCGAAGAGCTCGCCAAGTCGGCCAAGTCAGCGGCCGAAACGATAGCCAAGCAAAGCGATCAGCTCGGCAAGTCGGGTGCGTTTCAAGCAGTGTCTTCGGGCATAAAGGCCGTGAAAACGGAGATCGACGAGGCGGCGGCCGCCGGCGCGCGCGTCTACAGGGCGCCGAAGACTCTGCGGAAGCGCTCCGAGCTGGGCTTCGGTCAGGCCGACGCCCGAGTCGTCGTCCCCAACGACGAGGCGACGGGCGTCGAGCTGCACCGCGACTCCCGCTGGTCCCAGAGCTGGCAGAACTTCCGCGACAACAACCCGTACGTGCACAAGTTCTTCGACCTGAAGACGCGCTACGACGAGAGCGACAACCCGCTGGTGCGCGCCTCGCGCTCGCTCACCGACAAGGTGTCCGACATCTTCGGCGGCCTGTTCCAGAAGACGGAGCTGTCCGAGGTGCTCACCGAGATCTGCAAGACCGACCCGAACTTCGACAAGAACGAGTTCTTGCGCATGTGCGAGACTGACATCATCCCCAACTTGCTGGAGGCCATGGTTCGAGGGGACCTCGAAATTCTGCGGGACTGGTGTCACGACGCGCCCTTTAACGTAATCAGCACCCCCATAAAGCAGGCCATTCAGCTGGGCTATCACTACGACTCCAAAGTGCTCGATGTGATGAACGTGGATCTAGCCATGGGAAAGATTATGGAGCAGGGACCTGTACTCATTGTTACGTTTCAGTCGCAGCAGATCAACGTGGTGCGGAACAGCAAAGGTGAAGTGGTTGAAGGCGACCCAGAGAAAATCCTGCGCATACATCATGCCTGGGTGCTCTGCCGAGACCAGAATGAGCTTGATCCCAAGGCTGCCTGGAAGCTGATGGACTTGTCAGCTTCCTCGTCAGCTCAGTGGCTTTGAGTAGTCGTTGGACGTAGCACACTTTTTTTTTTTTCAATTAGGACTGATTGCAATCTAAGTAGTATAGTGTGTGTGTCTGTGTACAGTACTGCTTCTCGAAATAATACCACAATTTTGGTGGCTCATCATGCAAGGCATGCGAGAGCCACAACACATCACAATCATGCTCCATGTCACATTTCATTTTGGGTTATGGATTCCCCACCAGAGGCTTACACATGCAAGATCGACTTTTGTTTAAAGGGTCCCTCACCATGTCACATAGCAAATTTCGGTTATACGTTGGAAGTTGTTACGTGCCCTCTAGGGAGCGTTCTGTCGCAAGAATTTTTCAAATTGCTTCATTAATGGCCAAGATAGAAATATTTCACTGCTGAGAACCTTGATTTCAGTAGGTGAGCACCACTACCAGGAAAGACACTCTCTCCACTTGCCCCGTTTAGCCTCCGCTAGCGAAATTTCTTCCCTGCATTCTCCCATAGTGGAGCTCAAGGATCGCATGATGCATACCTCACAGGCCCCGTCTTGATTTTTTTTGCTTTGCTTTTTTTGCTGCGCTGTGCCCGAGAGCACCCGACTAGCGGTATAAGTCAGTGCTACGCGAATACCGACGCAGACACGAACGGATCACAGAGCATGGTCGCATGCTGGAACACAGCAGAAAATTACATAGTTTTGTTGTCTGCACACACGACAGCATGACGTGAGAAGGAGCAGTCAAAACGGAAGTACATCCCTCTTGCTGCAGTGCAACGTAAAACAAAAACACGTCGACATTCAGTTTGTGTGTTTTATTATTTCTCTAAACTTTAATTCATCTACTGAAGGAACAGTTTAAACAAATAACTGATGTTGCCTCGAATAATTCTCAAAGTTGCGCGCCACTGTGAATGACGTCACAGAACTGCCATGTACATAGGTGCACTTGTTCGATTGACCTTGACTCTCCAGCTGGAAGCATGGCACCCACGAGGAGAAGGGCAAAAGGCATTCGGTTTGAAATTTCAGCTCTTTCCATGGCACGTAGCGATGTAATACTTAACAGACACGATCATTAGCACGCATTTCATACAAGGCACTTGTAAGCTCAAAATGGCCAGACCTGGTGAGGGGCCATTTAAGGGGTAGCTGTATTTTCACCAAAGTATAATAATGTAATCTTTAGGCACTTTGATCAATTTCCTGTTTTATTTTGTCTTAATTTCTTTTTCCCAGTTATCATGTCCAGTAAGCCACATGCATTTCTTTTTTTTTTTTTGCATTGCTGATTCATATTTTCGGTATGAATAGCTTCTGTGGTCATAAATATTGAAAGATGAATTGTTAAACGTGAAACAAACTATGGAAATTTGCAGACTACATATGGCAGTGTCATTAAACGTAATTTCATCAGCGCCATACATTCTAATGCAATATTCAGCACTATATCGTTTACAGCCCCTTGTTATAGCTTGTTGCAGTTTCAGTCCATATTAAAATGTTATTTAAAATGTCTAAGTGAAATTTTTTATCAGAGCTTTATGCTTAATTGTTGGCATGGCTAATAATATTTCCGTGTCAAAAAAAAAGTTACAACGAACATAATATCACCATAAATTTCCTTATGGTTTGACTTTCTCGTGTGTCTTCCACCACATGTCATATTCACATGCTGCTTGTGTTGAGCCTGCTTCTAATGAATACAGCCATCATGGAAGATTTTTTTCGTTACCTCAGAGCATTTCGTGAATGAAACACAAATCTGATGTTTTTCTAAAAAATTTGGCTGTTTTGTTACAGAGGAAAATGATAGTTAGGTTTAGCATTGTGCCGAAGCTCCTTAGACAGTCCTCCAACAGCACTTGCCAACGATATATTGGCACCATACATTGTGCTTATCAACTGCTGCAACGCAGCAGGAAGAGCTCCCTGGCAGTTACTACACTTCTCACAATGGACGCGTGGTGAGGAATGCCGCCACTGGCCTTGCAGGCATCCAACCTTGGTGGTGCATGAAATGAAACTGAAGCAAGAGCATTGGTGTTTGTAGCATGAAGTGTACTCTCCATTCTGCTCAGAGCAGTGTATGCACCATGGTTCTGCTCTGCAGAGACGCTAGCCCTTGTGTGCACAATACTCATCCCAGCAATGGAAGGCAGAACACTACCCTGGCTTCATTGCAGAGTCAACTGAGCGGAGCATGAACCTGTGTCCACTTGGCCAAGTGATTTTTGCAGGCAAACTCGCTGCACGTCTCTCGCATCACTGGACACCTAACCGTTTCTCGTGGGCTGCGCAAGCACTCTAAAAGCCGTGACAGCATGGTTATGACAGCATAAATGCGTCTGGAGTTTTGTGTGTTGGTAGCTTGTATATGACGTCAATGACAGTTTCTCATCGAGCTGGTCCTCCAACATGGCATCTAGGATGATGTCAATGCAAGCCATCTATAATTGCTCTTGCAATAATAAGTCATGACTACAAGCTGTTTTTACCAGCCATGATGGCTCAGTCGCTGTGGTGGTCTTTTGCTGCGCACGAGCTCTTGTGCTGGGTCAGGATTGGCGATCGTTGTTCAAAACATGCATTTAGTTAGCAATCAGTTTCGCTTCACGCAAGTGGCCTGGGCCGCGCGGACGGGCGCGGCTTACAACGGCAGCACAGCCAATTCGCCTTTTTCTTGTTCCTTTGTTGCCCTCTGCGGCACATCGCTGGAAACATTTTGGAAGGGCGCCGAGGATTTCGCCGGTTGATTTGTGCAGCTGCACCTATGTTGAATGTCCATCAGTTGTGCGTTTTGTGGATCGCGATTAATTGTTAAGAGGAAGCTTTAGCTCGGGTGCTCTTATATAAATACATGTAAAGGGAGAATTCATTTTTCTCAGCAACCACCGCACGAAGTTTGGCGAGGTTTGTTGCATTTGAAAGAACTTAACATCTAGTGACTGTTGGTTTTGAATTTTTAATTTAGGTCGTCAGTTTTTGTTAAAAATTAGCAAATATCAAAACATTTTCAGAAAACGAAACTATCAAGTTTACAACTCTAACTCATCAACGAAAAATAATACTACAATTCTGTGAATTGCATCTAATAGCACATCTAAAGCGAACAAAATTGATATGTTACACATGAATCTCAAAAGGTTTAGTAATATGGAAATACAGCTTTTGCAGAACCATCGTAAACAACGTAACAAATTTGCATAAGATATAACGTGACATTGAATTTGTCCACTTTTAATGATCTAATTGATGCTGATTACAGAACCACGGTATCGGTTCTTGATGCAGATCTATTAATGTGCTTCTACTGTTTTCAAATGTTTGTATTTTTGGAAATATTTTAAACGAAATACAGGCCCTAAATCGAAATTCCACTTTCAACAGTCACTAGAATTTAACTTTCTCTCCCAAATGCAACAAATTTCATTAATATCGGTCTGGGGGTTATCTCAGAAAAATGTTTTTTCGTTTTACATGTATTTTAATACGCCGCATCGGAGTTGGGCCCGAGCTAAAGCTTCCTCTTTCTCATCTACTCATCTACTACTGAGTGAGCAGGCCCGAGTGCATTGTGGGCCGATGAAGGCACGCCAAGTTCCGTCTGCCAACGCGGCTGCCTTGGAGTTTGTTGTTGTTGGTGTCTGCGCTTGCACATCGCTTTCTGTATTCCTTTTAGACATTCACTAAACATTTAGCATATTCAGGAAGCCCTCAAGCGCAGCCTTGCACGTCGGATTTGCCAAAGCGGTGCATTTGTTTACATCTACAGCTTCAGTTAGCTGTTAGCTTCGGATATATTGTGGAAACGGTGCATCGCTGATATGAAATCATCTCAAAACGTAGCGAAACTTGCATATCTGCGCATATGAGCTGCGTTGTTCCACCCTGAGACGAATCAATACGAGCGGCCGCGCCACTTAAACAACTGCAAATGTGATCCAGACACATATGTTACGGGCTGTTATTACTGATTTTCGCTTTTGTTTAGCTTCATCATATACTTACAGTTTGCGCGTGCTACAAAAGAGGAAACTGTGCTCGGCATAAGCCCTCACTCATAGGGCATGTAGTTCTCTCACAAAAACGCGGATGCCATCACTGACGCCATTGGTATAATTGAGCGAGTTGTATGCTGCTGTACCAAACGCACCCGTTTGACACAGAGGTAAACAGTGCTTCTCTGGAATTAAGAAATGTGTCAGCATAACACGTAAGACCCAGCATCTACGTAGCAAATGCAACTGGCAGCGTTTGGGAACGGTGACCAAAGTATATGATGTTAGCACAGCGTTGTGTCGCCGCTTGCTGCTTATTGTGTGCGTGCCTAGCGAATAGTAGATGATATATCGCTATAGGGTCACACTTCAACTATAAAAGCAGTTTTCTTTCTCCTGACTGCTTATTTTTTAGGTTCAGGTCCATCGGTAGCGGATGCACGAACTCAACGGGGTCAGGCCTAACCCAGCCTTCTCTAAACAGGATCAACATTGGCTCAAACTTCTTGTGTGCAGCTTGAGGACTGAAGCTTGTGCATTTCAACTTCGAAGGCATGTTGACGCATGTTGAGTGCAAATAATTATATGTACAAGTGAATGAGCTGCAGCTATCGCGTTGTCGGTTCGACGGCTGATCGTGTGGGGTTCGTTTGCGTGATCATGGTCGGCACGCTGGTTTTATCAGTGCCATCAACAAGAAAGCCCGTCGCGCTAAGGGAACTCACACCCGTCAGTTGCGTCATTGTCATTCTGTTATGATCAAATGGTCTCAGCGACACAGTGCTGAATAGGCAGCCAATCATTGGCGTCAACGTCTTGTCGGTCTCGTATCGACCCAGTGTTACTACACTTTAAACGAACATGTGAAGACAGGCCTGCGCTGCCACCACCAGCAAGAGTGGGCGTTTTTGAAGTGTCGCCCAAGTGTATGCAGCGGCTTATTGATAAGTTTGATTACTGTCAATGCAATATGGCAACTACGTCGCTCACGGTGCAGTCCGGACAAAGCCCTGGCCCCTTTCTGTGTTAAGGTGGAGTACCAACGTGGTACACGGTACAAGTGTTCGCTGCAATGAGCTTCCGTGCACATTTTTTTTTTTCAGGCTACTTTCCCCTGATATCTGGCCGCGCGCGCGTCCCTTCCGAAACGTTTTGCAACTAATCCGCTAGGGCAGGGCGCATGTGCCGTCGCGCCGTGAAAACGGCAGATTGTGTGAGGTAATACTGAATGCAAACAGAATGCGTGTTTCAACGATCTCCAATCACACCCCTGGACTGCTTTGCCGTGGCAACTGCATTTTAATAGGGAGTAATGAAAAAAATGCTTGTTGAGAGCAATGGAAGATATATTCTTAGCTTTTTGGAAGCATGCATACAAATGCACATAAATATGAACATAAAATTCTCATTTTAATACAAATATATTTACTTGGGAGTCGGAGGGGCATTTTTCTCTATCTGGCCAAATGCATGCGCACGGGAATTCCTGTTTGTGTATGGCGAGCTCACCACATAACTTCACACGGGGCTGCAAGGAGTTGTCACACGCTTCACCGACTGGCAGCAGAATGAGCTGATACTCACTGATGCTCACTCACCGATATTTTTTCAGGCTATGTACTGTGGGGGACAGCATGGCACCACAGTCCTAGCCAGCACCGTCTGTCCTCAGCTTGCCTGCATCTCGTCCTTTACTAGCCTAGATGTCCTGGATCATGGCAGCAGTTTCCACACTGGCTCTCCCTTTGCGAAGCCAGTGTCACTGGCCCGTGATGACTTGGAGCGACGGTACGGTACCCCTCTGGAGAGCAAAACCTTGCATACTGATGCATCGAACATGGATGCGGCAGAGCAAGCAATATCCTAGTCGCCGCTGTTTTCTGGGAGCCCGTAGGTCCTAAACCTGGCTAGCTTCCTGGATGTGCACCTCAAGAAGATGCGGTAGACCAGGTAGTGTATCTTCCAAGTTGGCGAGGCCTCAAAACAGTGCTAAATTCTAAACCCTTCCCATACACAAGCCTGGTCTCCCTCCCTAACCTCGTTCTGAAGAGTGCACACAGCAGGTAGCTGCCTATTCATTTCCATTCCACCACAAGGAGACTGGCCAGCCACTTCAGGTGTGCAGGTAATTGAGGCGGCAAGTCCGCAGATTGTCACTGAACCAAGGTAGATATAGATACAGATAAAGAATATTTTACAGCACACATTTGATCTTGACAATAGCGGTTTCTTGGAGTAGTGTGGCCAGGGTATGATGTCAGCTTGCATTCGGGATGAAAACGATGCCTCAACGTCTCTGCTGCTGACAATTAGCTCTTGAGCTCCTAGAACTTGACCTTGCAGGAACATTGAGTGCTGCGAACAAGGAGTTCCACCATACCTACCCTCGATAGTCTGGAAGTCTGCATACTTTGCCATTAAGGGTCACTGCGGCACCTCGAGCTGGTATTGGTGCATCACGTTGGTGACATTGTATGTGCCGGCGGTGCCCTTTCTGCAATGGCACGGCCGGGAGCTGCAGCAGCACATTGGAGACGGCGCCGGCTGGTACTGCACTGGGCCCGCCCTATCATTGCAACAGAGGAGGAGCAAAAGTGGAAGGGGTGCGCCCATCGTTGCAAAGGTTGACCCTCAGTTTGGGGCAAGAGTGGCTGCCTGCTGTGGAACAGCACCACAAGCTACCCCGTGATCATGATCTGTCCCACAATGCCTCCGGAACCCCGCAGTCCGGTGCCATTGGAGGGGACGATGGCACGACCCCACAGACTTGGCCAACAGGCCGAAGTCCTGGCCAGTAGCGTCCAGCCACGGCTCTTGCCACCGCCAGTGTGCTCCCTTTTCCTCTTCTAGCACTAGCCTCAAGGTCACAGATCGCAGAAGTACTGCCATATTACTCATCATTATCATCCTGTATTTCTTCATTTATTTTTTCACTGCAGGACAGAGGCCTCTCCCAGCAATCTCCAATTATCCCTGTCTTGCACAAACTGATTCCAACTTGCACATGCAAATTTCCTCATTTAATCACCCCACCCAATTTTCTGCCATCCTTGACTCCACTTCTCTTGGCCCCCATTCTTTAACTGTAATGGTCCACTGGTTATCTGCCCTATGCATTAAATGGCCTGCCTATCGCCATTTATTTTTTAAAGCGAAATTATCTTTGCCTCTTCCTTTGACTTTTGCCCTGCTGCTGTTGCTGTCTGGCACACTGCATCGGGGGGGTCGTTCAGAACATGTGTATACATGACAAGAGCACAGCAGAGAGGAAAGGCGTTGCGAGAAAGCCGCTTAGACATTTGCCCTGCATTAAATGTGTACAATGCCCTCTGGAGCTCCCTGGGCATCGCCACATTAGCATCTTGACAGCTGTAATTATCCGCGACACCCCGCAAAAGCATTGCAGAAATTGCAGCGCTTACTTTTCTACTAATGTGCAAGTCCAGAGGGAAAATAAATAGAATGGTAGATAGGAGGGGGCAGAGGAGGCAGAGAATGGGCAGAACTGAAGCAGTAGCGAAATGAGTGAAAAAGAGCCTTGCCACTCTTTGCTCGCAGTTCTCATACAAGGGGGGTGGACAGGGAAAAGGTGGCATGAGGACACAACAGCAGCTGTAGGCAAACAGGATAAACTTAAGTTCAAGGCACGATACGGTACTTTTCTGCTATTTCTTAAAAATATACACCATGCAAATATGTCAAGCAGACAACTTATGCATGGCATGCAGAAGGAGAGCCGCATTAAAGCGCACCATAGGGTCTAGGTGATTCAACAGAAGCGGTCATGTCAAATCAACACCTTTGTGGCCACCGCGGTAGCGTTGCAGCTATGGCATTGCTTGAGGTCGCAGGTTTGATCCCAACCGTGGCAGCTGAATTTAGACGAGGGCAAAATAAAAAAAAAACGCTCATGCACTCAACGTTTTCTCTTTTTTCTTCTTCGCGCACTCACATTTAGAGAGAAATCAAAATTAATCCAGAGTCCGCCACTATAGCATGCCTCATGATCCGATTGTGATTTGGCATGTACATCCCCATAATTCAATTAAAGTTTAATGCTTCTGTCGCGATGTGATGTGCCATGGGAGGCAATGAATATGCTCAATACTCTCAGAAGTTATGAAGTATGGCACACAACAACACCTCAAGCAAACACCTCCCCCTGTCTGCTCTGTGTGCTAAGCAGGCAAATAGCAGGGGTGCACACAAGGTGACATTTAGGATCAACTCACTGCTCTCATGTTGAACTAAAAGAAGAAATGAAGCATTCGCTGCCAACATCATGCTCATTATTGTTAATCAAACCAAACAGCACAGAAAGCTTCGCTTACATCGATTCCTACACTGTGCGGGATTCGCATATTTTTCTTGATGTGAACTAGAATATTGGCTATCCCTGTTTGCTCTCTAATCAACAGTGCTCTCTTCCTGTCTCCTAACGTTTCATCTTGTTTCATCTAACATTTTTCGCTTCATCGCTCTTTGCACAGTCCTTAGCTTGTTCTTGAGCTTCTTCATTAACCTCCTTTTTGCCCATATGTTTGCACCGGTAGAATGCAATGGTCGTACACTTTTCTTTTCAATGACAGTGGTAAGCTCCCAGTAAGGTTTTGGTAATGGCTGCTGTATGCACTGCAACCCATTTTTAATCTGCTACAAGTTTCCTTCTCATGATCAGGGTCCCCCTTTGGATAATTGACCTAGATAAACATACTCCTGCATAGTCTCTAGATGCTGACTGGCAATCATGAATTCTTATTCCTTTGTCAAGCTACCGAACATTATCTTTGTCTTCGGCATATTAATCTTCAACACTACTCATACACTTCATCAGTTAAGGTCCTTAATCCGTGTACACCCGTGTACTTAGATTTAGGTGCACATTAAAGAACCCCAGGTGGTCCATATATCCGGAGTCCCCCACTACGGTGTGCCTTATAATCAGATTGTGGGTTTAGCACGTAAAACTCTATAATTTAATGTCATCTGAAAACCAAAGTTTGTTAAGATATTCCCCATTGATCCTCACTACTAATGTACCTTCCCAATCTAATAGCTTGATTACTTCTAAGCATCTGGTGAATAGCATTGGAGGGATTGTGCCTTCTTGCCTGACCTCTTTCTTGATAGGGAATTTTCTACTTTTCTTATAGAGAAACAAGCTAGCTGTGGAATCTTTGTAGATATTTCCCAAGATATTCACATATCCTTTCTGCACTCCTTAATTACGCAATGCGTCCATTACTGCTGGTACCTCTACTGAACCAAATGCATTTTCGTGATCTATGAAAGCCATATAAAAAGGTTGATTGCACTTAGCAGATGTCTCAGTTACCTGAATGATGGCATGGACATTATACATTGTAGAAAATTCCTTCCTTAAGTCAGCCAGTTCTCTTGGTTGATTGAAGTCAAGTGTTGCTCCGATTCCATTGGAAATTACCTTGGTGAATATTTTATACAATACTGAAAGCAAGCTGATGGGTCTACAACTGTTCGATTATTTAATGTCTCCCTTCTTATGGATTAGTATAATGTTAGCATCCTTTTGGCAGTCTGGTATACTTAAAGTCATGAGGCATTGCGTATAAAGGGCTGCAAGCTTTTGAAGCATACTATATCCTCCACTTTGATTAAATTGACTGTTATTCCATCTTCTCCTGCCGCTTTTTGCTGGTACATGTCTTGCAAAGCCCTTCTAACTTCATTGCTAGCTATATGAGGAGCCTCTGTGTCCTGTTCATCACCACTTCTAATGAAGGTTGCGTGTCTCCTCCGTGTACTGTACAGGTCAGTATAGAATTCTTCTGCTGCTTTTACTATCTCAACGAAATTGCTGATGTCATTACCCTGATTATCTTTCACTGCGTACATCTTGCCCTGTCCTATGCCAAGTTTTCTTCTCACTGATTTCATGCTGCGGCTATTTTTCACTGTTTCCTCAGTCATTCTGACGTTATAATTTCAGCTATCACTTTCCTACTACCACATCACTCATCAAATGCACTCGCTTATGTTCCTATTCATGCCCACTAACACTCATTCACACTTACTGGCAGCCACCATGCTTATTCTCAAGTCTACTCACACTCTCCCATAATCACTCGCATTCATGTGTAAACTCAGTATCACTGTCACTGATTCTAGTTAATACTCATGTTAAGCTCCACTCACCTCTGTTCATATGAACGTCCACTCACACCATTCATCACTCATAAACGCTCCATCTCATGCCTGTGAATTGAGTGCGAAATGATTATGAGTCTATGTACACGTGCGGGAGTACGCCGACCTGGTGTGCATGCACTGGATGGTTTGTTGCCGGGTGTCGTGGATGACAACATTCTCTATAGTGTCCATTGTGTTATGCTGGCAATGTTTACTTCGCATCAGGTACAGAGAGAGGTGTTGTGCAGTTTCTGGTGTGGGTGAAAAACACAAGCGGTGCAGTGGAACCTTGTGGGTTTTGATAACATATAGAAAACAACCAGGAAAACATTCCAGGTAAAAAAACGAAATCTCTTACTGATTTGCTAAAAACTTTTGCATTTACTCATCCAAAAGCATAATGCACAACTGCATCATGCTTCAATCATCAAAACACCATTAAAGTCTTCGGCATGTCATCTTCATATCCTTGCCGGTTAATCCGATGCAATTCAGTGATTCACAAAGTTGTGCGGATAATTCACCACGGTTAGAAAGCCATTTAATTACTCAGATAATCAAGTTAGATCATTTCTGCGTAATCTTTTATCTGTGCAACTCCATAAATGCAAGGAACTGAAATCTGCAATTTAATAATAATGTGTTCACTCGCTGGAGGACAAGAAGTGCTAATGAGAATGGTGCAACTGATGTTTGAATTTCACTGTTTTGCTGAATTCTGGTTACAACCTTGAAGAGGCAATAATTTGGAAGAACTTTAAATGTTTACCAGAGAGGTTAACTCTATATTTAGAAGCGATGCCCTTCATTCTTGAAAATATTTGTTCACAGATGTATATGTGTGGAAAACGTAGAGCAAGTTCTTTTAGATTTACAAGCTTCTCTGTAGAACCTCTGTGAAACTGTGCCTAGTTCTCTTTCTGCTATTTGTCTTCCAAAAGGGCTCTTTATGGCAGCTCGTATAACTTCCTGCTGAAACTGCCCTAGAAGCCTGTCCGCATTGTAGGTTAAAGTATATATTTCTGAATTCTCTAAATGCACTGATTGTACACCTTCCTTTTCAATGATAATGGTAAGCTTCCAGTCAG
This sequence comes from Dermacentor andersoni, assembly GCF_023375885.2. Taxonomy (NCBI): domain Eukaryota; kingdom Metazoa; phylum Arthropoda; class Arachnida; order Ixodida; family Ixodidae; genus Dermacentor; species Dermacentor andersoni. Next base: position 44,487,532 of record NC_092818.1, on the reverse strand, counting down.
GAGCTGGCAAAGTCTGTCGTATGCGATCCAACCCATTTTTATTCTTCTGTGAATTTCCTACTCATGATCAGGGTTCCCTGTGATTAATTGACCTAGATAAACCTACTCCTTCACAGACTCTAGAGGCCGACTGGTGATCCTGAACTCTTGTTCCTTTGCCCGGCTATTTATCATTATCTTTGTCTTGTGCATACTAATCTTCAATCCCACTCTTACACTCTCTCTGTTAAGGTCCTCAATAATTTATTGTAACTCGTCTGCATTGTTGCTGAATAGAACGATGTCATCGGCAAACCAAAGGCTGCTGAGTTATTCGCCGTCGATCTTTACTCCTAAGCCTTCCCAGTTTCATAGCTTGAATACTTCTTCCAAGCACGCAGTGAATAGCATTGGAGAGATTGTGTCTCCTTGTCTGACCCCTTTCTTTATAGATATCTTTCTGCTTTTCTTGTGGATAATTGAGGTAGCTGTGGGATCTCTGTAGATATTTTCCAAGATATTTATGTAAGCAGTCTGTACTCCGTGATTACATAATGCCTCTATGACTGCTGGCATCTCTACTGAATCAAATGCCTTTTCGTAATCTATGAAAGCCATATAGAGAGGCTGATTATACTCTGCAGATTTCTCAATTACCTGATTAATGACATGGATGTGATCCATTGTAGAGTATCCCTTCCTGAAGCCGTCATAGGAAGCTGCATTGGCAGTTTGGCCTTCAGGTACAAATTTGTGGTGCTCAATTCTATGGCAGTCAAAAAACATCATCAAGGCGACTGATTTTGGCTTTACTTCTCTTTGTTCTTTTTTCATTGGCTCATTTTTTCAGGTCCTTGCTCTACACTTCGCCTCTATGTCGTATTCATAAATGCAAGTTCCGTGTCCTGTGAGGACCTTTTCGAAGATATCCATTGTATTCATCTAAACCTTTCTAAGCAATTCAACATTATTTTTGTCAGATTTGCTCAGGAATTAACAGTTTCAGTACCATCTTGTTGCAAACCTTTTATATTTTTAAGCTTTCCGTAAGAAGTGCGTGAATTGCCTTCATTTCCAAACAAAGTGCATCTGATATCATTTTCATAGTCATCTGGTAGTCATTGAGCAAGAGAGAGCATACGTGGTGTACATTTCCACCATTGTGTGAGGTGGAGTGGCATCCCGATTCTTCATTGTCGCTGGGGTCCTCACAGCTTTCCCAAAGATGCTAAACCCACTTGTCGCACAAACACAACAGAGGTTGCGGGTATGGATAAATTTGATAAACTTGATAAATTTAAGTTCCAGGCACAGTGCAGTACATTTCTGCTATTTCAGAAAAATAAACAGCATGCAAATTTGTCAGGTGGACAACTTATGCAGGCCGTACAAAAGCAGAGCCACATTATTGCGCATCGTAAGGTCTAGGCGACGCTACGGAAGCAGTCACACGTCAAATCAATGCTTCTGTGCCCACCGCAGTAGCTTTGCGGCTATGGCATTGCTCAAGGTCACGTGTTTGATCCCAACCACGGCAGCCACATTTCAACAAGGGAGAAATAAAGAACAGTCATGCATTTAGATATAGAAACATGATAAACAACACTACAATGTCAAAATTGATCCGGAAACGACCACTACGGCATGCCTCATAACCCTATTGTGGTTCTGGCACGTGCAGCCCCATAATACAATTAAAGTTTAATACTTCTGCCATGATGCAATGTGCCATGTGGGGAAATGGCAATGCTCAACCCTCTCGAAGGTTATTAAGTATGGCATGCAAGAATTCCTCTAGCAAACACCTCTCCCTGTGTCTTCTGTGTACTATGCAGAGAAACAGCAGTGGCGCACGCAAGGTAACATTTGACACAAACTCGCCACTCTCGTGTTGGACTAAACGAATAAATTAAGCATTCGCCATCAACATCATCACTAATTATAGCTAATCAAAGCAAACAGCACAGAAAGCTTCGCTTACATCGATTGCCACACTGTGTGGGATCTGCATATTTCTTTTTTTTTTTTTTTTTTGCTGGCTGACTGCATGAATGTTTGGTACAAACCTCATTTATTCCGTAATTTCCTCAGTCATAATAAATGAATAGGTATTTCTGCATCTTTTCTACTGAAATTAGCCATCAGATGACAGTTTAAATGTTAACCACCTTAAAAAGCTCCATGTCAACAAGACGATGCACCAATGGCTGTGAAACAGTGTGACAGATGCATAAGTACTTGTAACATCATTTACAAGGCAAAGCAGGAAATGAAAAGCTCGAGCTTCACTACTTGTGAAAAAACATTGCTAGGTGTATTTTGTGTCACGTGCTTGCAGAACAACGATGTGGAGCATTCATGTGGTGTCATGATAGTTGCTTTTCACAAAAATGAGAACTAAATTTTTTACTGTTACTCTAGTCTCTTTCATAACTTTATTTCTGGTCATGAAATGTCTATGGGAAAGCCTGGCATGCTGCACAATGTAGCCGTAACACGGTGCAGCGTGATCATCTGGGGAAGGCTAGCTTACATACACTTTCTACCGAGGAGTGTAACCTTTCCTACTGCAGTGTTGCAGATGAACGACGTTGCTGCATTCACCTGAATACTATTAGCTTCACAATTCTTCAGATACTGCTGGGACTACAATACCAATTGTGAACATTTCATTCCAGTTGCTACTAACAGCAACTAAGTTATGTGAACTGTGACTTAGCCCTTCAAACGAGGCAGTTATCAAAGGTAGTGAGAACATGGTCTGCACCACGCCAATGCCCTGGTTAACAACTAAATTAATACAACGTAACCACTGACTGCACCTCTAGCAGCATTTAATTTAAAGAATTCTGTGCTTAGTGGTGCTTACTTGCTTGAATGAGTTGCTTCTTGTGCTGTCTAATGCAACAGTACAGTAGGAATGTTTACGCAGCTCCATGGAATATGCATGCAGTTTAGCCTTTCCCAGCCAATGACTGAGTTCCTTCTAAGCGACACCATGCTATGCCATGGCTACTTTGGACACCATACGCATCTTTCCTTATGAGTTTTCCGTTTTTACTACAGGGTCACAGGAGATGACACAATGGGGCAACAAAAGAACACCATCAACACACATATATGCGAGCACAACTACTCAGTTCAGTTTACTTCCTTAAGAACCCCTATGTTGAGGATATTACCTATGTGTTGGGTTGCATGCTGCTATTTTATTGGGATACAAGTTCTGTTGCCCTTTGCAAGAACATTGATGGACAACTTTAGATGCAACATGACGGGCAGGGCCTTTCCAGTCTGATGTTGCCCTGAACAAAAACAAGGCTGTGGAACTAGTAGTTCAGGAACATGAGTGTGAACTTGAAGTGGATGGTTGTTGCGCTGTGATGTACGAGGGCGTACCCAAAAGTAACCAGAATTATTTTTAGAAAACCATATATTTATTTATATTTTTATTACAAAACAACCTTATCACCTCCAAAATACTCTCCATTACACTTAATACATTTGTCCAATCTGCAATTTGATACTTTGAAACATTTTCGAAAATCGTCTGTTTTGATGGCCTAATAGCTCCTCTATCATTTTTTCTCTCACCTCTTCTACGTCGTAAAATCACAGTCCTTTCATGTCCTTCTTCATTTGAAGAAACAAAAAGAAGTCGCACGGAGTGAGGTCAGACGCCCACGTCCCTTACTCACCTGACCTCGCTCCGTGCAACTTTTTTTGTTTTGTTTCCTCATATGAAGAAGGGTATGAAAGGACTGCGATATCATGACATAGAAGCGGTGGGGGAAAAACGAGAAAGGAGCTATGTGGAGAAGCTACGAGAGAAAATATAGCATATGAATTTTGTTTTGATCGCTTAGTTCGCAAATGTACTTTGTAAAGGTTAGACTATCGGGATATCAGGATAATTAGATTTTACAAGATCTAGAGTGTTTCCAGAGTGACTTTCAGCACATGTTGGCCCTGCAATTAGTTGTGCAAGAGTGAAGTTCAGAGAAATGCTGAGAAATGTTCTTTCTTTGAATGTACTAGGTCTGGTTGGGCTAATTAATACATGGATAATTGTAGTGGCCAAATAAAAGTATGTGTTCTTTAGGATGGGCTCCTGTTATGGTGCATTGTATTATTTAATTTTGAACAGAAGTCGAGGTCATTACCAGGGGGCCTGTAGCGGATGCCCAGCAATACTGTTTGGGGAAGCATGACTGAGAAGCCATAACAATTCTTAGTCTGTGTTATCGTTAATAAAATTGACCGACAGCTGATCTTGGGCAGCGATTAAGACGCCCCGATCTCGTGTTCCAATGCGATCTTTACGGTGTACAGGAAAACCTGGAAGGCAGCTTGCATTTCACTGTCGGTGACATCACCAGTCAGTCTTGTTTTCATAGCAAGGAGTAAATTACTACCAGAAGATGACATGAGGTTTGATATTACTATATCGTGCTTAGAAAGAAAACTACAGATATTTGTGAAGACTACCGAAAAGGAAAGACTGCTGGATGAGATTTTGTTGTGATCGTGAATAAGTGTTCTTATTCCAGGGCAACCACTGTGCTATTTCTTTGACCGGTTGCATTGATACGTCAAAATAAAACTACTTAGAGCCGATTGCAAGTATAACTTCATTCAATGAAGATATTCTTGCAAAAATTTGAGAAAAGACTTAATAATAAGATAGATATAAAGAGGGCAATGCTTATTTTGTTCCATTGCTCCTCAGCACAAGCTTTCCTCTCAGCTGGTTGTGGTACTGCCCATTGCACCTTTCTTACTTTTTCAACTTTCTGGAGTGCACTAATAGTAACGGGGTCGTTAAGCTTTAAACAAACAAGATCGGTAACCCTTAAAGGTTGGCATCTGACAAAGGTGCCTGAGAGCGACGGAGGAGCAGAACAGGGAGGGCAGGACGCATTGCTGAATGCGGCTACCTTTGTTTGCTAGCAGACTAGAACAATCTGCTGTGTGAACAGGCTTTTGCTCAGGAGCGTCTCATGATCCCCAATAGGTGGAGCGTGAGTCTTTGATGTCACAGGCGGGGCATAATAGGAGTTGCCTCATAAGCTGCAGGAGAGAGCAAGGAATCCTTCATGTGAAAATTCAGTTCAGATCTATTCTGGGGTTTTACGTGCCAAAACAACAATCTTATTATAAAGCTAACCATAGTGAGAGACTCCGGATTAAATTTTAACGCCCTGGGTTATTTAACATGCACCTAAATCTAAGTACTTGGGCGTTTATCCGTATTGCTTCCATCAAAAGGCGCTGCCATGACCAAGAGTGAACATGTGAAGTGTCTTTTATGTGAGATTGTGGACTTTCTGCTGCTTGCAGTGGAATAATACCTATTTGGCTCGTATATTCATGGCAGCATTGGCTACACATAGCGAATGTTTTCTTATTGTTCAAGAAGTGTAGCTGTGCTCTTTTAAGGGCCATTTCATGGGCAATGTGCTAGTTAGTACTGTGCTGGGCAAAGAAAAAAGCAGCCGTAAATACACACACACAAGCACAGCTAGCAATCAAGCGCTATATATTGCATTCCACATGTTGAGTATGCTATGTGAGTGTTCAAAGCAATATTTCACAGCACTATTTGTCGAGGGCTATTAAGTGAACATAATATACCGGGTGTCCCAGTTAACTTTGACCAAGATTTAAAAAAAGAAGAGCTCTAGAGAAATCGTACTGACTCCATAGTAGCAGCAGTCGTGTGCTTACACCCAGTATTTCTTTTCATCACAAATTATTAATTTACTGATTTAATTAGCGGACTTGTTTAATTATTGCTGGATTCACAAACATAAGCAAACAAATAAAACAAATAGAGCGAAACAATGAAGTAAAAGCTGTGTATGTCACGCTGACGATGATGCAGTAAGCTTTTGGCCACAATAAAATTTTAAGCGGAAAGTTGGAGGCAACGCTACAGATACCTCAAATGATGTGCGTAACAGAACTATGGTAATCACACTTTGGGGGTCGGCGCCTACGCCATCGGGAGTACCAGCAGCGTTTTTACAATTGCTACTATGTACAGCGGGGCGTGGCGCTTCTCACGGCGCTCGACGTTTCTGCGCAAGTAAGAGCGGGTGCGAGATAAAATCTGGGGGCCTTTGCTCCTTGGATATGTGAGTCTGCCTAGGCACTAGCTAGGGAGGAGGTTTCTTAGCGTGTGTTGTATGTGTTTGCCCCCTAGGCATGCCGGCATTGCAAAGTGCGGTCGATTTTGTTTACGCTCCGCCGCTGGCTGCCGGCACGATGAGGCAGTGGGCACGGACGCCCCATTTGGTGATCGCTGTGTCTGAAGGGGCAAGGTTCTGACTGGTGCTGTATAAGTCGCGGGTCGCTTTTTTCGTCGTGACGATAGATTGCATTCTATACAAGCACTGCTCCAGGAGGGCACATGTAACCGGCAAACGGAGACCTCAGGAGAGCACCTGAGGTTATATTAAAGCAGGCGGCGCAGGATCTTCGGGGCAAGCGGTAGCGGCCGCGGGGGGGATCAAAGCTGGAAGCAGGGCGGCCCGTGGGTTGGGGCCGCAGAGGCCGAAGCGTGCCAGGGGGCGTTCGCATAAAAAAATTGGCTAAAGGCTTAGCTTGGTTAAGCCTGGAAGATTGCGAAAGCAATACCCTTGGCTGCGCCTTGGTTCGGCTGATGGTGTGGACATGGTTGCCCTTTGTTAAACTTATGGCTATACATCATCCAACATAGCACAAGGCAGTGCGCCGACCACTGCGAGGAGCCGAGCTGTAGCCCCATTTATCCTCCTAGCGTGACGTCACACCAGCAAGCGCCCTCTCTCGGTAGCGCCGCAGCAGCGGCGCGCAAGGCTTCGCCTCCACCATTGATGCCGCGAGCTGGGGCCCCGTCTCTCGGTCTGGCATGACGTCACACGGTCACGTGACGCGCAGCTGTGTAAGGAGGCGCCACGACCACCGATGGGCCGAAAGTGCGAGCAGTATTGCTTTCGCAATAAAAATTGGCTGTCCGCTATCGAGGACAGCCGATCTTATACTCCCCTGGCACGCGCAGGCCTTTGCGAACCCGGCCACGGACCAGTCCGGGTTCTAGCTTTGGCTAGAAGGAGCGGTGTCAGCATCGTCGCGGTCGCGCGGTCGCGCCGTGATCGGAGGCATGCTGGTGTTTCATGGCGCCGCGGGGTGGCGCGCACGTCGCTAGCGGATCTATCCGGTAGATCCGGTAGTGTCGAGATATAAGACGGAAGAAGCATGTGCTTGCTGCGGTAAAGCTAGGGAAACTATGGAGCATGTTTTATTAGAATGTGAAGACGTCTACCCAGCGGTCGATTTAGGCGCCACTGGCCTCCTTGAAGCACTTGGGTTCAGCGAGAGCAGTGGAAAAGTAAACATGTCCGGCAATATAGGCATTAGTAAGAGGCGATTAGAGGATTGGTGGAAGAAAAGTAGGGAAACGACAAAAAACGGAGACGTACAAAAGCACAGTTCGAGATAGGGGATCAGAAAATTTGGGTGGGGTAGTTGATAGCGTTCTTTTTTCTCTGTTTTATTGTTTAACCTAGGTAGGACATTAAGCAGTATAATAGCAAGAGCTTGGTGGCGCAACCGATAGCCCCGTTCCAAAGGGGACGCTCATAACATCCATCCATCCAGATCCGTCGAAAGCACCCGCCGACCACCGTCGCCGCATGTTTCGTCGCCTACAGACAGGTACGGGCACGTGTTCTCACAACGTCTGCGGTGTGCTGGTTTGAATTTGTTTGGCATTGCTATGTACCGACATGGCCATGTCCACGTCGTGGCCATGTCATAGTGATGTCTAAACAGCAAAGACACCGTTTTGCACCTGGATGCAAAGCGGGATATATATTTCGGCCCGCAAACAAGGGAAGAAGGCGTGTCTCTTCGCTGTTCCCGTCGACGATGAACGACGCAGGACCTGGGAGTGTGCAATTGAAGAAGAACTGCGTTGTGTGCGAGGCTCATTTCGACGAGAGATTCGTCGTCCGTATCTACAAGCATGTCATCAACGGCGAGTCTGTGGAAATCCCCCGTGATCCCACTTCTTGCACTTCGTAACGTCTGTCGAAGTCTTTCCTTTGACGTTTCCGGTACTGTTCCTCGAACTTCCGAAGGCTCTCTTGATCTGGCAGTTGGGGTGTCAGCTTGGTGGAACTAAGAGGAAGCCTGGTTCTTAGCCGACCACCCATCAGTAGTTCCGCAGGGCTCAGAGCTCGAAGAAAACGTGAAGCTTTCGTATGCTCTTTGAAAACCTCTTTTCCCACAAAGGAGCACTGCCTTCAATGGTTAAAGGTATCCCAATTAACAGACCCTGTTTGTGCACAACTTCGCCGATGGAGTAAGAAAAAAGAGTGGCCCTCCAGGCGAGATTTACCAGTGGACCTAAAACCCTTCTACGAGCATCGACACCAGCTCACTCTGGAGAACGATTTACTCCTCTACGCTGCTAGAGTTGTTGTCCCGGCTTCTTGCCAAAAAAAGCCCGCATTCTTTCGTAGCGGTTAGGCTGGCAAGCAGTCACGATAACGTGCGGCATTGCCCTGAGTGTCACTGAACTTGAAGTGTCGCATTTGCAGGCCTCCTTTACATATTCGTTGCTAACTCGACCATCTGGTGTTATGAGCCCTTTGGGGGTGCATGGCTGTTGTAGACATACAGGCCCCTTAAAACTTCATCACTGAAGAAAGTAAACGCGAAGTTGACCCGCATTATATCGAAGCCATTAGGCTGGCAAACAGCCATAGTAACGTGCGGCATTGCCCTGAGTGTCACTGAACTTGAAGTGTCGCTGTCGCATTTGCAGGCGTTCTTTACATATTCGTTGCTGACACGACCATCTGGTGTTAAGAGCCCTAGGTGACCATGCTGAAATCATTGGACACAAAAGTGACTCCCGGATCACTTATTACGTCAGTGGCTATGTGGCCCGGAAGATGTTGAAAAAGACGGAAGTGCAACAGTGGCGTAGCCAGAAATTTCGTTCGTGGGGGGCTCACTTTGCAGCTCGGCCTCCTCCTTATAGAATTAGTCGAGGGAGCTGTATATATATATATATATATATATATATATATATATATATATATATATATATATATATATATATATATATATATAGAACTCAAGTTCTTTACGTTTGAAAGGTAGCCTGAAGAATCCCTCTTTGCCTACTATATATATATATATATATATATATATATATCTGTCATTCAACAACCTTGTTTACATTTTCGTACATATGCAACGACCAGGGGAAAATCTCAATGACGCTGTCCTTTGTTAAAATGTATTGCGCAGGAGCAGCTGTCACCGCTCGTGTATTGCGAGCACATGTAAAAAAGCAGGAGTTCTGCAAAATATACGAGGGCGAGTCAAATGAAAGTGAGCCAATGCGAATATATGATAAACGGGGTACTTTATTTAAATGTAGTCACCATGAGTATTTAGACACTTACTTGTCCTACTAACGAGTCGCGTAATTCCCGTCTCATAAAACTCCTTGGATTGCTGCCTCAAAAATCTGTAAATGACTACACCTCATCTTCCGACACGAATCTGGCTCCCTTGAGCAGTTTTTTCAAATTTTACCAAATGTGGAAGACGCAAGGCAACAGGTCTGGGCTGCATGAGGAATGTTGCAACGTTTCCCACTTGAACTTTGCCAGTTTCGTATTAACCACATCAGCGACGTAGGAGCGGGCAATGTTGTGAAGCAAGATGTTTCCAATGCTCAATTTTCCACGTCGTTTGTTCTTGATTGCGACACGCAGCCGATCCGACCTTTCACAATATCTGAAATGATTTAGAGTCTCTCCAGGTTTAGAAAATTCGATCAATAATGGCCCCTAACGATCTAAAAAGAAGTCAACACTTTTCCGGCAGAAATGACGGCCTTTGTTTTCCTTGCGAGGGGTGAATTCAAATGCTTCCACTGTAAGCTTTGCCGTAGTGTTTCAGGCTAGTAGTAGCGGCACCATGAGTCATCCCCGGTCACAATTGCAGACAAAATGTCGTCACCCTCATCTGGGGTTCTTTGACGTGCACTTAACTCTAAGTACACGGGTGTTTTCGCATTTCGCCTCCACCGAAATGCAGCCGCCGTGACCGGGATACGATCCCGCGACCTCCGTGCTCAGCAGCCCAACACCATAGCCACTGAGCAACCACGGCCTTTTCAATTGTGTTGGGGATGATTGCACGGTGGCTTTGGCCCGGCCATGAATAGTCTTTGTAACTTTCATGTCCTTCTTTGAACAGTTTGCTACAATGCTTCACAGTGGCCAATGAAACGCAATGTTCAACGCATACGGCAGCCATATGGCGAATAATTTCTTTTTGGGAAACATCTTCATTTGTCAAAAACCTCACGACACCAAGCTGTTCAACTTTTGGAGTGTCCATTATGTCACGTAACCCTGTTCAACCCAGTGTATGAGAACATTAAAGAACATTTAACCTCACCTCTGCATGTCACTTGTAAATGAGATGCGTATGTGCTACGCGCATGCCTCGAAAATAATGAACCGAACCATTATTGCGCGGGGCGGCTTGTCTCACTTTCATTTGGCTCGCCTTCGTACATTATAAATTCGAAGATACAATGGAATATACAAATGTGAAGACACAGCGGGATACAGGGCAAAAATTGGCAATGGAAACAAAGTTCACTGCGCATATACAGAAAACCTCGCAACAAGATGTTTAAATATGCGTATAAGTCTCCAATAAATCTACGTACCTAAGAAAAAGTCACTAAATATAATGCGTCAAACAAGGCAAATAAACAGGTTGCGCAACCACAGATTCACAGATCACAGCACCCCCCCCCCCCCTTCCTCCACTCCCAAAATGTATCGCGTGCGGCAGAAGGCGGCGCGCTTCCTCCCCGCTTTTCTCCATTGCGCACACAAGCGAACGCGTTGCAATCCGTCGAGTCCCCGCAGTGCTGGCGGCGAGCGACTATGCATTGTTTCTTTTTCTCGTCGGCTAACCAGAAAGCGTCCAAAACTCTGCCAGGTGAAATTGCAGTCGGCCAGAGAAAAACGTACTTCATTAAAACTTCTTTCTGGGCGAGTTGGTGCATACTTGGCATAAAAATTGCAACAGCGCAAACACATGCAACCACCAAGTAGCAAAGACGAGACACAAGCGCTGTGACACAAGCGCTTGTGTCTCGTCTTTGCTACTTTGTGGTTGCATGTGTTTGCGCTGTTACAATTTTTATGTCAAGAGAAAAACGAACGCGCATCCAAGTGCGCCGCGCGGTTGTCGATGCAGCACGAGAAAAACGCATGCGCTCTGGCTGGATCGGCAGCCCGCGGGTTGCGAGAACAAAAAAAAAAGAAAAGATGAGAAAGAGGCCTAATGTATCCTCGCGAATAAAAGTTTAGGTAGAAAAATCAATAAGAACTTAGTTACAATGGTGGCTTTAATGTCTTGACATGGATGCTTTGGCGCAGGTGAAAAAAAATTCATATTCTTTTCTGTGACCTGATGGCACAAATGAACCACCACAACGCTTTGTCTCATCGGACCTCGCTGCGTGCTTTGTCAACTTGTATCCCGATGTACGACTTTAGAAAGGTCGATGCACCTTTGGCGTCAAATGTTTACAACAGCATTAAACCCACAAAGTTCCGGAATCGAACATCTAAAGCACGACTTTGGAAATGTCAATGCACCTTTCGCATCAAAATGTTATTGGAACTTTATACCCACAAAGTTTCAGAATTGAAATCCAACCGCTCCGTAGATTCCGCGGCCTCCACGAGATGCCGAGACGAGCCCGCTCGCCATCATAACGCCCTTGAAGTTTTGTGCTCGGTGGGGCTCCTTGCGTTACGATATGTGACTCCCCATGCATCGGCGTTTCCGCGAAATCCAGCCCGATTTCGCAATGTTCGCGCTAAAATGTATTTTCGAGCGTGAATTCAGGACGTTCTAGACAAAATCGAGCATGATTTCCGGCGCCGAGAGTTGTTTTTGTCGGCGGCGCATGACAGCACGAAAAAATTTCGGGGGGGGCTCAAGCCCCATAAGCCCCCCCCCCCCCCCCCCCCCTGGCTTACGCCCCTGAAGTGCAACGAATGTAGCAGGCTGTTGCTTCACACAGAGGACTCGAGCTTGCTTCCGGCAGAGTCATGCCTCGCAGGTTACATAGATAGAGGTGGCCTCCTGTACCCGTCTGAGTCCCTAGCAGACCTGGTCAAAGCTATGGAGGATGCTTTTACCTATTGCTTCAGTTTCAACAAGTTGAAAACTGATAGCATCATGGACCTCATGTCTGGCCTGTCTGTGAAGAGGTTAAATATAGTCGGCTGTGAGCAGCACAAAGTGGAAATAATGAATCAAATCATTGGCTTCTTCACACTGACAAAGATGCATTTTCTTGTACCTGAAGAAAATGCGTCCAACCAAAAAAGAAATAGATAAAAGATGAAGTTCTTGAAGTTGAGACGTACTACTTAACTTTCATAACGTTAACACAGCCAACAATTAAGGTTTTCTTTTTTATGTTATTGTACGTTACCCACATTGTGTCGTCTGTTAACTTTTTAGTAATGTCTTATTCACATTAATTATTACAAAGATACCATTAGCAAATTTGATCTCACAATCTGGCTGTGTTTGACATGGGCAGAAATCAATTTTCATAAACTGATTTATGGCTGCGTTTGCCAATCAAATCTCAATTCCATGTGTGTATGCCATTTTGGCATTGCATATTGACTGTTCTTTTTACTTGCCTTATTTACTTCATTTAGCTGAGTTTTGTATAACTTGCCGTTCTCCCCTACATTGATGCATATTTTCTCTTTATTTTCTTTTGATGGTGTTTTAGACGTTCAATTGTAAGAGTGTGTCAAAATAAATGTCTTGCTTATTGAAGCTTGTACGAAATATATACCTTGCTTTTCGATGTGCAAGTCATCAAAATAAAGCGCTCAAGTATGGTTGCTGATGCTTCTACCTGAATTGAGACGTCATGGAGAACACTGCGGCATCAAAGCAAAAACTGCACGGACGTTGTTTTGGTGAAAAGCTCATGGCAAGTCATTTGATTCGCCATCTTCCAGCGCTTCGGGGTGCCAGCGGCTCACGCAGCTAATATACAGGGAAGCAACTTCAAACATAGTTTTCAGTGCCAATACACGCTTTGCAGCGAGCCGTCAGAAAAGTGTGCCAACTAGCATTTGTTGTAATCCGCACGGTATCTTGAAATAGCTGCAACGAAAAGCGGCTGCTACGCGCGCGCGCGCGCGAGCGCGGAGGGCATCTCGGAGTTCTCGGAGCCGACAACAGCGCCGCCGCATCTGGATGAATTCTCGCGCCCTCTCCGGCGCACCGAAGCTGACACCTCTCCTTCTAGCCACCATAGCTTTGATGTCCCCGTTGCCACTTTGGTGTCCCGGAGGCGCCGCCAATAATGCGAAATAATGACACGTTCTTTTAATTTTTAATTAAAAAAAACACGATTGAATAAATATAGTTGCATCGAGCCGCCAACTTGCGATGCTAAGTTCAGCTAGGTGGCTAGATTCTAGCCACCTTAGTTCAGCACTACAGCGCTTCGCGACTTCTGCCGGGACGCCTAGGGACAAGCGCATACAACCCGCGCTATGAAACTCCTCCGTAGTGCAAGGCAGAATCCATGGATATTCGAGGAGCAAAAGCCCTCACATTTACTCTCTCGCACCCGCTCTTACTCGCGCGTGCGCGCAAACGCCCGTCGTCTCCGCAAGTGCCACGCCCGCTGTACCGGCACCAGATCCACCTTCGCGATTGGCGTACATATTAGAGTGCGCTGTCTCCGGCATCGGCCCACGAAAGAGCAAGGCTAATAACATACCCAGTACGTAAAGGTGGGCAGTTATTAGCCGCATTGCCTTTAAATATTCCCAGTGAAGCTGAGCAGCGCTCGACTTTCGCCAGTATAACTGTTGTCGTCTGCAAGCGCCGCTGCGGGAAGCGCCACGCGTGAGCGGCGGTCGGACAAAACGTTTCGCCGTTGCCATGACAACGCTTCGGCAGCGGGTCAACATGGCTTTGCTAAAATTAACCGGCTGGCTTGGAAAAGCTGATGAACACAGTTTAACTGGCGTTGTTGGTGTCTGCATAGTCGCGGAAAATGTGCGCGGAACAGGTAAGCACGCTCCGAGTTGTCGATCTAGCTTTGTCGATCGACGTTGGTTCGGATTTGCTGGACCGGTCGCGGCACCCAGTCCTGCATCGTTTGCTCGCTTTCGAGCCACTCGGACTCGACAGCGACGAGGGAAAAGCATCTGTTGTCAGCAATCGTAACTATCACGGTTCAGGGTGTTGTCTTCCGTCTGCAATGCTACAGCGTAGGATGAGCGCCAAATGACAGGACATGCAGCTCCGCGTAAAGCCCTGTCACAAATTTAAGGTGGCATAGACTCACGACAATTAAGCAAACATTTGGCTGCTTTACACTCTTATAGGGACAGCTAAAACCAGATATGCTCTAATTTTAGGCTTTGTGCAATGACCTGAGAGTTATTGCGTTCGACAGGCCTCTTATCGTTTCTTGTTACATGTATGTCAAATATTTCTGCCAATGCCAGATGCTCGTTTTCTGTATACGTTTGGTAAATGTGTGTTTGAGCAAATGAAAAGTGAAATAAATAAATCTGTATGCATCGCGAACGAAAGGCGCAGGTGAATTAATGTATTTAGCAAAAGAGCTAATTGGTCGAGTTGATTTGGTGAACCGTATTTATCTGCAGCGGGGAAGGACAAGATAGGAGGCGCGCGCTTTCCTTCAACTTTTTCGTTTGTCGGCTGCGTCTAATTTGTTTATGTATTCCTAGCTTTTTCATTTTTATTTGTTGCTGTGCTCTTCTCCCTGCACTCTTTTCCTCTTGGCGTGAACTCAAACACCTCACTTGAAGTAGCAAGAACTGCACATACCAGAGCTGACATCTTCAGTCTCCATTAAACAGTGTACTCTTTCTCTCTTTCGCTCTTGCTGAACTTACAACTGAGTTTTGATTCGGAAACTGTGAGCTTAATTAAAACTGGAGGTCTACTAGCACGCGCAATACAAGAAAAAAAAGAAAAGGAAATGAAATGTCACAACAACAACAACAAAAAGAAAGAATGTCCGCACAGTTACCAACTATGTCATTAGCGCATACGTGTACGTGTGTGTTCGTACTCTGTAAACATATAGCAGACTGAGATTTCGCATCTCAGGTGGGTCGAAACTTACCCGTTCTTTTTATTTTATTTTTCTGCTGCAAAGGTAGGACTTCAGAACTATATGCAAATAAAGAAAGATACGCGCGCACATACGAAAGTGCTGGACTTATTAAAAATTATCGCGCAAAATATAAAGCCACGAGGAAAGGGGCAACAACTGCTACAGTACATTAAAAATGAACAAGCTATACACAGGATAAACTATGTAAAACAAAAGAGGAAAATTATAAATCGCTGAACTCGATCTAGTACATTTTACGGGTGCATGGCCAATGCTTCGGTTGGGCTAAGCGAGAAAATAATTTTGATTTCAATAAAGTTTCATATATAGTTCGCAGTTATTATGCGAGATTTAGATGGCACATAGCGGCATAAGTACACCACGCCTGTGCCTTTTGCGCACAGTGGTTTATTTATCCTTGCGTAAATTTATCCTTTCTTTTCTTTTTACAGCGTAATCTTTCTGTCCGTCCAACCTCGTCGTCTTGTATTTAAGAAACACCTGCCGTGACAACCCCCTGACCATGGGGTTGCACTGTTGACCCTGAGGTCGCTGGTTCGGTAGCGGTTTCGACCTCGGCCGCATTATGACGGGCGTGGAATCCCCCCCCCCCTTCCAAAAAAAAAAAGAAAGATAACACTCATGTACCGTGCATCGGATGCACGGTAAAGAACCTCAGGCATGCCTCATAAGCGCATCGTGGTTATGGCACGTGTAACCCCAGAATATATATATATATTTTTGACAACGTACCAATGACCGCGCTGTGAGAGCTTGCTGCTGTCGCGGTAGATGTCGCGACGATCGCTTAAGTCTGCAGCATGTTATATTATTTAAAAAAGAAAGAAATTCAGCATATATTTTCATTCTACAACATCGTTCTTCTCCTAATGAGCGGTTTCCTTTATAATATCTAGTCATGTAAAGTCATGCACCCCTGCCTGTTTTTTTTTTTTCGCCTACCTCTCTGTCCCCTTTACGGCCTTTCAAACCCCCAAGCATAGAATAGCATGTAGGCGGCTATACACACACCGGCAGAAATATCTGCATACACGCCGCGATAGCCCAGAGGCTATGGCGTTGCGCTTGTGAACTCGATGTCGCGGATTCGAATCCGGCCGCGAAGCTCGCATTCCAATGGGAGCGAAATGCGAAAACATTCGTGTACTTAAATTTAGGTGTGCGTTAAAGATGCCCAGGTGGTCGAAATTGATCCGGTGATCCACCATGCACTACGGCGCACCTCATAATTATATCGTGGTGTTAGCAAGTAAAACCTCATACATAAAAAAAGAGATTGTGAAGGAGAAGAAGAGGCGCTGTTCTTCTGCAACCCTTTAGGGAGCACGACTGGGCGCCTTGGGGAAGGGCAGGGGGATATAAAGAAGAAAGAGAAGGTTACTCATCACGTCCCGTTATTCTGCTCCTCCATCGGGGTGAGAAAGAGTGAGTCATGCTGTCAAGGAAAACATTGTTGCCTTGACGAAAGTGCATGTGAAAACGTTGACTCCAGAGACAGTTCGATAAGAGTCGACCATTTAATTTGTACGAAACGCTACGGGTTTAGTTGACGAATATGTAACTACAGATTCGAGCATGCTTGTTTCTATGATTAAAAAAAAGAAATCAGCAGAACCCATCTCACGATGTCTGTCGACGGTAATCCGTCCAGAATTGAATCAATACAGCGACGAAACGTATTGTCACTGCCGAACCGAGTAATGTAGGAGGTGTGTATTGCAGCGGCACTCCTCTCTCGCGCTGATGATGATGATCTATTGCCTTCCCCTTTGAAACGAGCCGGTGAGAATTAGTCACATAGCCTGCTTCAGTTACTCAGGAATGCTATACATGCTCTTCATTCTAGAATTTTTGTATACGTCTCTTTAAACCTTCTTTCTCATCCTTACAAACTTCTATATCTACCTTGTACCGCCATTTATGCTTGTAACGGATCCGGTCATATGCCTGCTTTTTTTCCACCAATTCTCCGAACGTCTCTTGCTTGTCTCGTCGACTGCTGACCGGTTGACGCTTCCGTCCACATTAAATGGCTTCTGGAAGGCGTACGCTACCGACCGCTCTCACTGGCTCGATCCTTCCCCACTCGACGCCTCTCAAAGAACAGGTCGCCGCCTAGCATGGCGCGTCGATGCATGCGGACACAACAAATATGATTCAATGTTGCATTTTCTTCGTTACAATTTCAGACTTTACATTTTTTCCCGTACCCTCTGTCCCTGTTTATTCCCGTCGACTTTTTTTATTCGCTTTTGCTTGTACGCGCATGCAAGTCGACGTTGTCTTCTCTCGGGTTGACTTTGATTGATACGCTTTCCTTTTTTTTTTACCAGGTAATAGTCAGGTTAGCCGATCCTGGAGATAGTGCAGTCTATGGTGCAATTTAGTTAATTGTTCATTGTATTAGCGCCGATTACAGTAAATTACCGTTAATTTTACTCATCCTGCGACTAATTTTCACGTCTTGACTCGTTGATACCTACATTTTCACACCTTTTCCGGCTCGCTACGAAGTTCTGGAGGCGCGAAAGGGCCGTTTTTTTTTTTTTTTGGCCCAGGTGGCCAGATGTAGATACCCAGACTTCACGTGTGCCAAATCCGTATGGCATCGCCAAAGAACACCTTGTCTTAAAAAAATGACAGGAATTATTGAATGCGCAGATCATTCAACACTAACGAGCCGCACTAGAAGCAAGTTATTATTCCTTAATTATTTGTCTTGATGTGGCTAAAGCCCCTAGATAAGCTTTTGAAAAGCAATGTACCTTGGAACATTCGTCGGGACCACATATATCGATAAAAATAAAGATTATATATATATATATATATATATATATATATATATATATATAGTTATTATATACATTTGACATCTTCATCTTTTTTCCTACCTTGCCATATCTCTCACCCACGGCCCTCCGCGCTCTCACTTTTTTCAGGGAGGGGGGGAGGTGAAATGTTAGTGACTTAACCGACGTCCCTCGCGTGCAGAATGCTAACTCGGTAGGCCACTTTATTTCGCCTTGTCGCGTGGAGCCTATCGGCGCATCTGCATAGTAAATTAAGGAGAACAAGCCGCCTTATACTGAAAGTCGCAGTGGAAGTGAGTTATACAAAGACTTTCTTTTATGATTCCTTTTTTTACCAGGCCTTGGCCTCGTGGGGTGATTTGCAACCCCTTCGCTCCAAGATGTCCCAGAAGACACGGTCAAGCGCTCCGCGGCCGAACGGCACCCAGGCAAAGGTTCCGGAATCTCGCAGAAAAAGCACGGTCGACGACGGTGCCGGCACCAAAGCACGGAGCGTCAGCAGGGACAACAGAGCGGCCGACCGTCGCGAGGGCATCAAGCTGCCCGCGCAGAATGCGAGCAAGCGAAGCTCCGGTCAGCACGAGAGCAGGAAAGTTCCACTTCCGCCGGAGAGCAAGAAGCCGCCCGGCCAGCGGCATGCCAGGTCGACGTCGAGGCAACCGGACAGCGTGAAGTCGACCCTCCAGCCCGAAGGAAAAGCGGCGCCCACTCGACGCGACAGCAAGGCGATCGCGGCCGATCCGAGGGTTTCTTCGCGTCCAGCTGCGTCGAAGAACAAGGACTCCCTTAGGTCGCGGGTGTCGAACACTGGCGTGAAGTCACCGAGCCGCGTTGGCGCAGAGACGGCCGAACCGAGCGGCCGGAGACACTCGCGAAATAGCGAGAAAGAAGGAGGATTAGGGAAGGTCACGGCGACGTCGTCGAGTGGCGCGTTGGAAAAACGTCCCAAGGACCGCACAAGGACGGCGGCGGGTCGACCTCCAGGTGGCAGCGCCGAAGCTAAGGACGGCGACGAGACTGAGTCCAAAGGTAACCAATACCAATACTCGGCTCGTATGATTCATAACTATATGTGCTGCTTTCTACAAATGCTCAAAGGGTGGAGCTATGTTCGTGACTGGGATGCTACGAGAGCATTAGGGACAGCTTTATAGGGACCTGAGACGCGACACTGCCCAAGAATAAAACAAGAAACTGACAGGCTTCGTCCACGTAAAAATGTCTACATTGAATCGTGCTCATCAACGCCGGAAAGATGTGCCTACACAGTAGTTTACCTAATCATGCCAACAATGACAATTCTCGAAAGATTGTTAAGGCTTCTTGTCATTGTCCTATAGGTACTTCCTATTCAATTTCTTTTTTTTTTAAGTAAGTGAATTTGAAGAGATGTTGCCGCCACTTAGAGGTACCGGCCACTCTTAGTTTACTACGCGTGAAAAAAATAAAATGCTTAACGAAGGTTAAAGTGAGGGCGACATCTGAAAAGAAAGAGAAAGCGCAGGAGAAGTGTTGTGATCACTTGGTAGGCCTTCACTATAGAGGCTAGAAAGGTTCTCTATACCTTCACGTTCAGAGAATGAGCACTGGCATGGTTGCCGCACAAGCCAGTGTGCCAAGAGAAAAAGAAGTACAGTAAGACAGCTGACCTGTTCTTCGGGGCCCCAAACGCCCTTACGCTATAATTGTTCGTAATAGCCAATTACAGCCAATCCTAATGATGAACATATTGTTACGTGAAGGCAGACGCAAAAGGAAAACGTACTTGCAATATATTTACAAGGCGATCAAGCACTTGGGCAAGATGATCGAGAGCGCGGGCCAGGCCAAAATTGAATTTTTTATCGACACTGATGTGGACGCATAGTACCATAACAATATTACTAGCGAAGGTGGCCATGGCCGATAGAAAAGATCACCTACGAAAGTAAAGCTTTGTGAATTCGGCCGGATGCTTTGATTTATGTATCACGTGGCCATGGCCTGTCAAGAACAACGCACAGCTTCACTGTGCAACAATTCTTCGACATTCCTTGAAGCTTTGACCACTCCACACATGCGAAGGGTGTTGCTTATTTTGCTCTGAAAACGTGAATAAGACAGAGACGCCATCTATGGGCAGTTGGCATGCTGGCTTGGGCGAGCGCTCCGTTTTGCATGGCAGGTATACGCTGGGCGGTAGTGTCTGGCAGTTGTTTTCGCGCTCGTGCGTTCTATTTGGTATGACGTGGCGTCTACATGGAAAACGGTTCTGGGAGACGTACTGAAGCGGTTTAAGTCGGCATGGCCGGACTTTCTGATGGCGTTGAGGCGTACGGAGCGCGCAGCGCGATGTGTGCGCGCATGTTTGAGCCTGCAATCAGCCTCGGAGATCAGCTGTGTATTTCTGAAGGTTTCATTCACGTCAGGCGCAGACGGGGGCAACGCTCCCGCGCCCTCAACGCCGAACATTTGCCGCCCATGGAGAGCGCGAATCAAGGCCGGCAAGCATCGCCTGAACGCCAATACGATCGCAGCCGCTCCCGGTCCAGGGGGAGATCCAGGTCTCGTGGCCGCTCTAGCGGTCGCACCAGGAGCCGCTCCGTCTCTAGGGCCAGGTCGAGGTCAAGATCTCTGCTGCGATCCAGATCCAGGTCCAGATCCGGTTCAAGGGGCCTCCCGGGTTCCATAACCCAGCCAGCATCCGGGCCTCAGCCCGCCTCCACACGTTGCGGAAAGCAGCCTACCCTTCTTTGGGCCGATCTGGTACGACCCAAGCCCGGCGCCAATACCCAGGCTGCTCCGACATCTCGTAGCAACCCGCCCACAGATCAAGCTAGAGACGCGGAAGGTATTCGCTTACGCAAAGAAAACGACGACCTCAAGAACACGATCAAGACACTAGTTAGCGAAATGGCAGAGATCAAGAAACTCGTTTCGAATGTGTCGGGTAACGGTGCGTCAATCACGGCCACCGAGACTCCAATCCCAGCTCCGGTAGACGGTACTGCGACGTCCTCCAAACGCAGGGCAGTACTCAAACAAACATGTGAATCGGGAGCGTTGTCTGCAGAAGTCAGCGAGATTAAGCAAAGTCTCATTGGCCTGGCAGACGGCCTCAAACAGGTCACCGCTAGCGTCGCTTGCCTCAGTGATAACGTTCGCCAAATTCAGGTTGCGCTCGGGGACCCCAACAGGGGCCTCAGAGCTCTCGCAGATCGCATCGACGCCATTGAGGCGCAAATGGCTTCATCCGCCTCCGTCGTACAACCGCTAACCGTTCCCGCCATACTAAAGGAAGCTACACTTCATTATCCCACCAGCGCGGCGACAGGAGGACCCATTCTTTGCGCAGGCCTAACTGCCCCGTTAGGTGGTAGTCCGTCAGGTCAGCCATAATGGATAGATTCAGAGAGAGTTTTCGCATTTGGCAATGGAACTGCAGAGGGTATTCTAACAAAAAAGCCCCTCTGCAGCAGTTTTTCAGGTCTTTGTCTGCGAAACCTCAGGTCATTGCTCTCCAGGAAACATTAATCTCCGCAGCCTCGCTCCAGGGATACAGGGCCGTGTCGGGCCGGCCCGGGGGCCGAGGGATTTGCACCTTGATCGATAAACGGCTAACTCATATCACCCACGACCTCAAGCTGGCGAGTGGTAGAATCGAATATGTCATGGTTGAGATCCTGCTCGACGTTCCGCAGCGGAATCAGCGCAGAAACAGCGTGTTCGTCCTCAATGTATATAGCAACCCCAGAGACTCGCGCCAGCAGTTCAAAACCATTCTCAAGAAGGCGACCAACTTGGCCGGCCCTCGACCCTTCGTCGTCGTCGGCGACTTCAACGCACCATATGGCATCTGGGGTTACGTCTACGACACTACCAAGGGGCGAAACCTGTGGCAAGACGCCAACGAGATGGACCTCACTCTGGTCACTGACAAGAATTTTCCTACGCGCATAGGCAACTCCATCACCCGGGACTCGACACCCGACCTCGCCTTCGTGAGGAACGTCGAGGACGTGGGTTGGGAGAACACCGCCATGGAGTTCGGCAGCGACCACTACATTCTCGAGACCAACTTCAAGGTGTCTCGGAGTAGGGTCAGAGAATTCACGTTCATTGATTGGGACCATTTTCGCAAGATTCGTGACGAACCCGAGAGAGCCAGGGCAACCGCCAATCTCGAAGAATGGTGCGAAGGCATCCGGAACGACGCTTCCGCGGCCACCAAGAAAGTGGAAACAGATCTCGACGTCGAGCGGATGGACGACAGACTCGCCCACCTGATCGAGGCCAAAACCGCCGTGCTCCGCCGATGGAAGGGTCAAAGGCTCAATCGCAGACTCCGAAAGAAGATTTCGGAGCTCAACAAGGTCATCGAAGACCACTGCAAGGCGCTATGCCAGCAGCAGTGGGACGAGCTCTGCGAATCCATCGACGGACAAATGCGCAACGGCAAATCCTGGGGTATGCTGAAGCACCTTCTCGATGAAAGCGGCTCGAAGTCAAATCAAAGGCATACATTGGCCCGGGCCCTTCACGAAGCCACCAGGTCTAACACGGTCGATGAACTCGTCGCAAAACTCATACAGAAGTACCTGCCTGTCCGTCGCGATGGAGATCCGTCGACCCAACTCCCGGACTACCGAGGCCTTCCACGCCCCGAGCTGGATGAAGACTTCTCCATTGCCGAGGTCAGACAGGCCATCTTCGCGCTCAACCGCAAGTCTGCGCCGGGTCCGGACGGAGTCACCAACAGAATGCTGAGAAACCTCGACGACACGTCGATTGTCTTTCTGACCGACAAGATAAACGAGTCCTGGAAGAGCGGCATTGTACCTGCAGAATGGAAGACGGCCTGCACGGTGCTCATTCCCAAGCCCGGCAAGGCCCCGAACATCGAAAACTTGAGGCCGATTTCTCTGACCTCCTGCGTCGGCAAGGTCATGGAGCGCGTCGTCCTCAACAGGCTTAACGGGTACCTCGAAGACAACGAGGTTTACACGTACAACATGATCGGCTTCCCCGCCGGACTCTCAACGCAGGATGCCATGAAACTAATCAAGCATCAGATTGTGGATGGCCGTTCCAGAGACGTCAAGGCTCTGCTGGGTCTGGACCTCGAGAAGGCTTTCGACAACGTGCTCCACACCTTCATCGTCAAGACCATTTCAGACCTGGGTCTCGGTTCCAGATTCCACAACTACGTCAGCTCTTTTCTGACTGACAGGAAGGCCAAGCTTCGCATTGGAGACTTCCGCTCCGAAGATGTGCCCCTCGGAGGGCGGGGCACTCCTCAGGGCGCCGTCATCTCCCCAACATTGTTTAACATCTGTATGATTGGTCTTTCCGAGAGGTTGGCGCGCGTCGAGAACGTCAAGCACACCATTTACGCCGATGACATCACCATATGGTGCTCCCGCGGCTGCGAGGGCAGAGTCGAAGAAGCCATGCAGGAGGCGATTGACGTGATCGAGGAGTATCTCCGCCCCACCGGACTTCGATGCTCCCCCGCCCAGTCGGAGCTGCTACTTTACAGAAAAGAGAAGGGAGGCAGACCCAAAGATTGGAAGCCAGTCTCTGAAAGCAGCATCAGACTTCGCACTTGTGACGGGGGGGTGATACCCAGGGTCGACGTTATTCGGGTCCTGGGCATGTTTGTCGAATACAACGGCGGAAACGGAACTGCTCTCCGCAAGATTATCGCAAAGACGGACAACGCTTTCCGCCTCGTTCGCAGAATCGCAAACCGGCATCGAGGCATGAAGGAAAGCAATCTTCTCAGGCTGATCAATGCCTTCGTACTCTGCCACCTCACGTACACGATTTCTATGCACAACTGGCTCAGAGCGGAGCGAGACAAGCTCAACGTTCTTATCCGCAAAATAGTCAAGAGGGCTCTCGGGCTACCCATCAGGACCCATACCGAGGATCTCTTGAAGCTGGGGGTACATAACACCGCCGAGGAGATTGCCGAAGCCCAAGAACGCGCGCAACTCACTCGCCTGGGCACCACAGCAGCAGGTAAACGCATCCTCGAAGAGCTGGGTTACCACCCTGCGGGATTCCCGATGGTCAGTACCCCGATCCCTAGGTGCATTCGAGACAAGTTCGAAGTCGCCCCTGTGCCCCGAAACGTCCATCCCGTCCACAACGAGGGCAGACGCAAGGCCAGAGCAGCCGCCATCCTCAAACAGATCAAGCGACACGACATTAGCGCAAGCTTCGTCGACGCTGCGGATACAGTGACGGGAAGACCTTTGCCGTCGTTGTGGTCGATTCGGGCGGCAACATTTCCAATAGCGCCTCAATTCGCACTTCAGACCCCGGAGTCGCCGAGCAAGTCGCCATCGCCCTCGCCCTGCTAGACGGTCGTGGGTCCGAAATTTATAGTGATTCCAAAACGGCAGTTAGGGCTTTTCAAAAGGGTTGCAACGCCAAGGAAGCTGTTCGTCTTCTTAGCGGCTCGAGTCCACATGCTCTCACAAACCATTCAATTCACTGGTTTCCCGCTCACGTAGGATCGGTCGAGGGTGCTCCCCCGAACCTCAATGAGTCTGCCCACGAGGCTGCGCGTGACCTCACCGACCGCACTTCCTCTATAGACCGTTTTTTCGTAGGCGCCGCCATATTGTGAACGCAGTGGCGCCGCCTATGAGCAGCGCCATACTGGCTTGGGTGAAAGCGGTCTTTTGCATGGCAGGTATACGCTTGGCGGTAGGTTCTGGCGTTTGTTTTCGCGGTCGTGCGGTCTGTTTAGTATGACGTGCGTCTTCTACGTGGTAAACGGTTCTGTGAGACGTGCTGGAGGGGTTTAAGGCGTCATGGCCGTAATTTCTGCTGGCGTTGAGGTGTACAGAACACGCAGCGCGATGTGTGCTCGCATATTTGAGCCTACAATCAGCCTCGGAGATCAATTGTGTATTTCTAAATGTTCCAATCACTAATGTGACCTTATTGCAGTATTATCCTCTATTTCTAAGCTGCGGTTTAGGAGCCTTAAAACATACGCGACGATCGTAACAGCATGGGTACTGTTCTGCTACGAAAGGAGCTGTGCTGTTTGACAAGCGTTCAATCTATTCACTGCAGGTTACATTGCGTGACTACTTGGTTGGATGGGTGAGGTTTCCACCCATGAATAAAATAGTTTTTGCTAGTAATAGCAGCATACCTTACAGTATGAATTAAGCTTGTCCAACAAAGCGACCGTTTACGAACTGCGCGAGCGTCCTAAGCAGTAGTAGGTGCTGGATTACAGATATCTCTGTTCTATATAGCGCATGGTCCAAGCATACGGCATCAGCGGGTATATATTTACAAACGTTGTGCGGCGTTAGCCCGTTTTCTCGTGCTCTTTAGAGAAAGAGGATGATAACCGAAATTTTTTTTTTCGGTTGTGTTCGTTCAGTTCTCTACGACGCCCTCACACGTATTACGGAAATTTTGCGCTCAAAAATAGCCATCGCATTCTTTTTATGCGAACCGTCTGATATATTATGGCTGTATACAGGCCAAAAAGGCAATGCCAAAGCACACAGCTTCTATGTGTATCGTGCTGGCTCACCAACCGCAGTGGTCGCTGTGTTGAGAAGCGCCATGGGCCTCATGCAGCAAGGCTAGCGTAGACATATGGTAATTTCAAGCATACTAGACTTGAAATGCGTGAGAACGATGCCAGTGTATCACAAATATTTGATAGCGCCTGCCGCTCAGATGTTTCGTGGTCGCCTTAGGTTGGCCGTGCACGAGCATGCGCTCTTATGTTTTATGTTTTACTGCCTACGCCAATCGATCAGACAGTGAGCTGATTTACCATTTAATGTTGATAATACAGAGACACCGGTTTTCTTTGTTGAATTAAAATCTATATGAGCAAAATAGTAAACAACACATACACGCACCGCGACTGATAATGCTCGTACACCGCGGCTGATTAAGCGTGTCACATTTTTGCGCCCCCAAGACATATTTCTGCCTACAGTAGTTACCGATGCACCGAAAGGCTTCCCTGACGACCTTATATCAACGAACATGGCGTAAATTTCACAAAGTAAGATCTAAAACACCTCGAAATCGTTCCGCAGCACGCGACAGCAATACTTTCAAGCAGCGCCGCGCCGGATCGCCCAAGCCAGAGAGGAGGAAAGGCTCTCCGCGCGCCCTTTCCTCCTCGCCCGATGAAACGGTCTATAAGGAGCACTGACTCCCCTCCTCTCTACGGTCACAGGGACGCTCCCGCTACTCACAATGAGATTATTAAATATTTCTACATGTCCAGAAGGGTCTTTCCACCCCCTCACCCCAAGTTGAATAGGGCGCAAGCCGTTTCACTTAGGCTCCTACAGACCAGCACATATTCGTGTCTGTCCGCTCTCCACGAGGCTTACCCCGACGTGTATCGCGACGACGCCTGCCCGTCCTGCGGCCAGACCTCCACTCTACCTCACATGCTCTGGGAGTGCGGGTCGACATACCCCAAGTTCATCAAGGAGGAGTGGGACTCGCTTTTGCGTAGCCCCGCTCTAGAAAAGCAAATCCTGGCCGTCCGGCGTGCCCGCGACCGGGCCGGTTGGCTAGACCTGCCGGTCCCGACGTGGGACTAGCCGGGTGCGCGACGAGTTCGCGTCCTCGCCGGACCTACAATAAAGTTTATTCACTCACTCACTCACTCACTCACTCACTCACTCACTCACTCACTCACTCACTCACTCACTCACTCACTCACTCACTCACTCACTCACTCACTCACTCACTCACTCACTCACTCACTCACTCACTCACTCACTCACTCACTCACTCACTCACTCATTCACGTGACCTTATTGCAGTGTTATCCTCTAGTTCTAAGCTGTGATTTAGGAACAATAAAACATACGCGACGATCGTAACAGCGTGGGTACCGTTCTGCTACGATAGGAGCTGTCTGTTATACTTTGACAAGCGTTCAGACTGTTAGCTGCAGATTACATTGCCTGACTACTTGGTTCGGGGGGTGAGGTTTCCACCCATGAATAAAATAATCTTGGTTAGTACTAACAACATACATTACAGTGTGAACTATACTTCTACAGCAAAGCGACCGTTTACGAACTGCGCGAGCATGCTAAGCAGTGGTAGGTGCTGGATTACAGGTATCTTTACTCTATATAGCGCATGGTCCAAGCATGCGGCATCAACGTTCATAGATCTATAAATCTTGTGCGCTGGGACTATGCGGGGTCGTACAGGGGGGTTACCCGTTTTCTCTTTCTTTTTTGAGAAAGAGAATGATAACCAATGTTTCTTTTTTCGGTTGTGTTCGTTCCCTTTTCTACGACGCACTCACACGCATTACGGAAATTTTGACCTCAGAAATAGCCATCGCATTGTTTTTATTCGATCCCTCTCGGATATTATGGCTTTATAGTGCAAAGAGCCAATGCCGAAGCACATAGCTTATATAGGTATCATGCTGGTTCACCAACCGCAGTGGTCGCTGTGTTGAGCAACGCCATCAGCCTCATGCAGGAGGCTAGCGTAGACATATAGTTATTTTAAGTCTACTAGACTTGAAATGCGTGAGAACGATGCCGGTGTATCACAAATGTTTGATAGCGCCTGCCGCTTAAATGTTCCGTGGTTGCCTTAGGTTGGCCGTACACGAGCATGCGCCCTTATGTTTTAGACCCTGCGCCAAGCGATCAGATAGTGAGCAGATTTACCACTTCACGCTGGTAATACAGAGACGCCAGTTCTCTTCGTTGAATTAAAATCGATATACGCAAAATAGTTCACAACATATACACACACCGCGGCTGATAATGCGCGTCGCGTGTTTGCACGCCCAAGACATATTTCCGCGTGCTGTAGTTACCGATGCACTGAGAGGCTTCCCTGACGGCCTAATATGACCGGACATTGCGTAAATTTCACAAAGTACGATTCCAAACATCTCGAAATCGTTCCGCAGCACGCGACAGCAATATACTTTCAAGCAGCGCCGCGCCGGATCGCACCAGCCAGAGAGGAGGAAAGGCTCGCTGTGCACCGTTTCCTCCTCGCCCGATGAAAAGGTCTATACACACGCTCTGAACCACCCCCCGAGGCGGTGTGCGCGACAGCAGCCCACAGCAGTAGCATCAGCAGCAGTGGGAAAGTCAAAATCTTCGCTTTAAAAAGGAATGTATTATTGTGTGCTGAATGGCGAGAGCAAACCTCGGTCCATTGAGCACAGCAACCCAATGTTCCAACCAATACGCCACAATGTTTTCATTTTTTAAAATTTATTGTGATTAGACCACGATCGCAGGTACACTTATATCGTGTCGACTCTCACCCCCTGTGTAGGGTAGCAAACAGGGTGCTCTTCTGGTTGACCTCCTTGCCTTTCCTCTCCTTGTTCTCTCTCTCTCTCTCCCCGAGACGACCGATCGCCGCGTGTGTCGCATTGCGTAGCACGTGCAGGCACATGCACCCGAGCAGATGCGGCAGGGCCGCGGTTGGACTACTTATGAGGGAAATGATGTGGTTTGGGCGACGGCCCTGCACTCACATTACTATCACACAAACTAACGCAGGTTTCAGAATTCTTTGTGCATTTGAACAAAGCTTCACTGTATATGTAGAACCCAACAAGGTTCGTTGGATCAGCTGCAATTTTTATTCCATGGTAATGTAATTGGTTGGTTCATTCTTTGATTCATTGATATTAATCGATCGATCGATTGGGCTTAATATCCTTCGAGCAACACGTTGGATACGATGTACAGTCGGCGTCGTCCTTGTGTAGAGCGCTGGAACGGCGGCCTTCGGAGGCAGCCAGCGACGTCTAACAGTAGCTGCTGGGCGCGTTTGGGCCAAGCAACTACCGTTAGACGTCGCTGGCTGGCTCCTGAGCGCCCCGGAGGCCGCCGTTTCCGCGCTCTACACAAGGACGACGCCGACTGAATGACTCCCTATAGTGTATATAGAACAATACGAATAAACGGGGCAGGCGGGCACTGCAAAAAGGGAAGAAGAAGAAGTTGGAACAATGAGTAGCTCTTTGTCTGGTTTCTTCGCGTCTCGTTAGTTTTACACATATTGGTGCCGAAAACGTCCGTGCGGACTCGTTACCTTCATCGCACGTCTCCAAGGGTCTTCTACTCCACCGCTTCACGCTGCGAGCGACGAGGAATGACTGGATAACGCGTCGTTCATGATCGGCGGGGAGACCAGACATCTATCAAGAGCTAATCGGATGGATCGCCTCAAGACTAAGCGGTCGGCTCGACGAGCACAGAATACGAAGATTCTGCAGGAAGCACAGTTGCTACTTACAGATCCTACCGTGGACAAGCACAAGCTTTCAGGTATTTCTGACCGTCTATCTGCTAGCAACAACGAGCTCTCGAAACTTAACGATGCACTCGAAGAGCGCATTGCCGACGATGGGCTCGAAGCAGAATACGTAACTGCTGCACAATATAACGATCAAGCTATCAGCATGCTTGCCGAGATTCGGTGCAAGATCGACGCTTTGGGACGCGTGGACTGTACAGCGGAGTCTGCTCCTCAGACTGCAACCCCGACAGTTCCTGATGCTATGCCCAGAATTGGCCCAACGCTACCGAATCTTGATATGCCGACATTTAAAGGCGACATTCAAAATAGGCACCTTTCTGGGAGCAGTTCGAGCTGACTGTTCATCTCAACAACGCTATATCGACAACGACGAAGTTTTTCTATTTACGGCATTATCTTGCCGGGGAAGCGGCAGCGGCCATTGCCGGCTTACCTATTCTGAAGCTTGCTACTCAGATGCCGTAGCACTTCTCAAAGAACGTTTTGGTGATCGTCAAAGGATAGTGCAGCACCATCTGACAGCGCTTCACCATCTACCTCGTGTAAGGTCCGGAAGCGGCGTACGCGGCCTCAGGCAGCTGTATGATGCCGCGCAACTAAATATGCCCTGTCTAACTGCACTAGACGTACCCACTCTCAGTTTCTCTGCAATGCTGATAGATATTCTACAGAAGGCGTTGCCATACGAGATCGTTCTTGCATGTACGCGAGGAAGGCGGAGTCAGACTTTACGTCAACATGGGCCTGATACGAACCTCTCGGAGCCAGCACTGGTAGATGCAACATCGAAAGCGAAGTTAAAATAGCTGCTCATGTTCACACGTATTGGGTTAGAAAGCCGAGAGCAGTGCAACACATCGTCTCAATGATCTGTAGATAACCGTGCTGAGAGAACTCGAGGGAGCAGCACCGCTTCCATACTGCGCAGTGCATCATTCAGCTGGAGCGAGTGTTTCTTCTGTCGATCTAAGAAGCACGGTACACGCGCTTGCGACGCCAACCTATCTCTTGTTTCCAAAAAAGAGAAGCTAGCTAAGGATAACCGCTGTTATAGAGGTACATCACAAGGTCACCAGGCACGGTCTTGCCATGTCACACTCACGTGCTCAGCGTGTCACGGAAGACACGCCTCGAGTATGTGTGACCCGAACTACAAAAAGAAAGATACTACAGCGGAAACTTCGAGACCAGCGGTGGCTTCAGGTAGCACAGCAGGGATAGTCTCGTCGCAATCAGTAGTGGTTTGTGACGGAGATTCCACAAACGCTTGCGCAAAGACGGACAGAGAAGTGTACCTACAGACTTTTCGCGCTTTTTTCGTTAAAAATAACAGGCCCAGATACATCAGAGGGATTATGGATGGAGGCAGTCAGAGATCATTTATCACAAGATATGGCTGTAAAACTACAACGCAGGTACTGGGAGAAACCAGAATTTCATTCAACACGTTTGGCAATGCACCCCCAAGTTCTGCTGAAATACGAAAGGTTGGTGAAGTACCACTGCGTAGTAAGCACTGTTCCGATATCCATAATGTTCGAGTAATTATAGTTCCAGTTATCTGTCACGACATTGCTGCGCCGACAGCTGATAACAACTTCCTTCGGAAGCTGCGATGTGAGGGCAAATTTCTTGCTGACGACAGGAATTTTCTAGAAGCGGATACTGAGAACGGCTTCATCTTTCTTTCTTTCTTTATTGATACTGTCAGCCCTTTCTTTAGGGCCATTACAGGAGTGTAGAAAAAATAATAAAACAAGCAATGTCAACACATCTGATTCAGGCAGGGCGTACAATACATCTGAATACAACGTACAAAAAACAAATTGCATTGCATATACATTGTAATAGAGCAAGCAGAAAAAACCAATCAGTGTAACTTGAGGCATGTAAAATAAGAACAACATACACAGATAATAACAAAATCATAAAATCAGATGATTCAGAAAGTCAGATAATTAACGCACCGCGCTCTCGGAATAAATAATGGCATGCAAATTACTCAGAAAACTCTTCAAAGAGGTAGACTGAACTACGAAATCGGGAAGCATGTTCCCCTCTTTTATCGTTCTGGGAAAGAAGCTATATTTAAATGTGTCATTACGGGTTACCGGAGGGGGAATATACATGCTGTGGCCATGTCTAGATGATTCATTAGTAGAAATTGCAAAATAGTTCGTCCTATTAATTTTTATTTCATTATGAATAATAAAGAACAGGAACTTCAGCCTATCATACTTAGTCCTTAATTCTAAATTGGGAATATTTGCAAGCTGACATAGTTTTGAAGGGGAGTGAAGTCGACCATATTTGTTGAAGATGAATCGAGAAGCTAACCTCTGGATCCTTTCCAGTTTCTTACGGTTTTTCTCTGTATAAGGATCCCACACAATTTTCGCGTACTCAATGATTGGTCTGACCAGTGTTCTATAGGCCAAGTTTTTAACTTCAGAGGTTGCTGTGTGTAAATTTTGTCTTAGGCTCCAAAGCGCATTATTCGACTTCTTACTTACTTCCTCTACATGCCTATTCCAGCTTAAGTCACTTCTAAATAATAAACCCAAATATTTGTGCTCCTCTACCTTTTTAAGCTTGTTACCATGTATACTATAAGAAAATTGCAGGATCTTCTTTTTTCTTGTAATAGACATGCTTACTGATTTAGTTGGATTTATAACCATTTGCCAGTCAGAACGCCATTTCATAATGTTATCAAGGTTGCATTGCAATTTAATTTAGTCTCTGGAAGATTCTATATTATTATAAACAACACAGTCGTCAGCGAATAGTCATATAGGAACAGAAATGTGGTGTGTCATGTCATTAATGAAAATAAGAAATAGAAGAGATCCTACGACACTTCCCTGAGGTACTCCAGATAACACCGGTTGATGACTGGACCTATGCGCGTTTACTTGAACGTATTGCTGACGGCACTGTAATTACGATGTAAACCACTTTGTGAGGTTAGGATTCTTAAACACAGTATTAATGTCGAACAAAAGTTTGGAGTGGGAAACTTTATCGAATGCTTTGGCAAAATCCAAATAAATGAGGTCCATCTGTCCACGGGAATTTATCGTTTGTGAAGTGTCATCTTGTTGACTGGAGCTGACCATCTTTGGGAAATCATGACGGGAGAAGTGTCAAGGAGCATAGAAATTCCAGGACTGGTCGCAATCAACACGGCATTCGGATGGACACTGCAAGGACCGAGTCGCCAAAAAGCCTTTCTTGGCTGCGACGCTAACGTTATGGTCTGCGTTCTGCGAGTGGAAACGATTACTGACGATTGCACAACCTCGCAGATTCTACAGTCGTCCTGGCAGCTCGAAGCAATGGGCATCACAGATTCTGGCAAACCTCCCTCTCCTGAGTCAAATGCACGGTTCAGAGGAACAATTCGCAAGAAAAATGGCAGATACACGTGGCGCTGCCTTGGAAAGAAGATCAGAAACAGCTACTTGGAAGCAACGGTGATACAGCGCTCGCACGTCTATAAGAACTGGCAAAGAGGCTATCAATGAATGAAGGATTATTGGAGCGATACAACGCAGTCATCCGACAATACCTGGAGCTGGGACACGCTGAAGTGGTACCTAAGAGTTGATCTAAGAGTTGATCTAAGAGTACCTAAGAGTTGAAGAGTTCATATTGATCGGGCCACCTATTATATGCCACATCGGGAAGTTATACGAGAGGAATCGTTGACCACCAAACTCCTGGTCGTGTTCGACGCATTGTCACACGCTCCAGGCTTTCCATCACTCAACGACTACCTGGATAAAGGGCTGAACCTCAACCCAGAGTTACTACAAGTACTGCTTCGCTTTCGGTGGTTTCCGGTCGCCATCAACTCGGATATCAAGAAGGCATTCTTACAAATTGAGATACAGGAGACCGACCGAGATGCATTCCGGCTTCTCTGGTTTGATGCCATTCCAGTCACCCAAAACAGTAACATTGCCGAGTGGCGTATGACCCGGGTACCACTGGATCAACATCAAGCCCTTTCTTGCTCATGGCAACTATTCATCACCACTTGGACAACACTTGGGAGGACAAAGCACTTGCTTCTTTTTCGAAGAAGTCCTTTTATGTAGAGGGTTTACTGGTGGGTACAAAGACGTTCGAAGATGGTCTGAGCATCTATGAGCGATCGAAGGCAATTATGCGAGATGCTGGCATGAGTTTCAGATAATGGAAGACCAATAACCAGCAATTGCAGAACATTTTCGACAACCAGGAGGAGCAAGTGGAAGGTGCATCAAGGGAATCAACTGCAGTTTTGGGAATGCAATGGGATACCGAAACTGATTACTTCAAATTTTCTTCCAAACCTATAGCCCAATACTTAGCCTCAGCTCAGTCGGACACAAAACGTACACTTCTCAAGGCTGCTTCCCGAATTTTCGACCCTCTTGGTATTCTCTTGCCTTTCACCGTCACTGCAAAGATTTTGTTTCAACGCCTGTGGGTTTTAGGCCACTCTTTGGAGGGCCAGTTACCAGAGGAGATCAAGACGACACGGAGAGCATGGTGCGCAGACGTAATCCAGCTTGGCTTCATCAAGATTCCGCGCCGCGTGAGAGATGGGCTATATGGAGCGGTCGAGAAGGCAGAGCTGCATATATTCGTCGACGCCAGCCTGAAGGCTTATGGAGCATGTGCCTATTTGAGAGCAGTTGATGACAGTGGAAATTGAGCTACATCACTAATAGTAGCAAATTCTCAAGCAGCACCTACCAAGACTTTAACACTCCTGATGCTCGAGCTTATGGCCACGGTAGTAGGAGCCAGATTGTTAAAATACATCCACTCATTATGGGAGTCGACGCATTTTCCCTGTCTCATGTGGACAGACTATACGATCACACTGAGCCGGATCAGGGGTGACCATAACAGGTTGGGTCAATTTGTAAAGCATAGAGTGACTGAAATCGCAGGAGTTGTTGACCCACTGCTATGGCGTTACTGCCCAGAAGAAGACAACCCGTCAGATTTATTTAATAGGGGCGTATGTTTAAAGATTCTACGTACATGTCGCAGCTGGTGGAGGGGACCGGAATGGTTATGCCAGCCAAGATCTACCTGGCCTACAGACTCGGACATGAGCACACCGATCTACGAAGAGTCAGTGTGTGACACGCAACATGTACTTCTTCAAGCGCCGAGAATAGTGGATACCCTGATTGACTTAAGGAAGTTTGGCAACCTACAGAAGCTCCTGCGCGTCACCGCCTGCATATTTCGATTTGTGGATCGATGTCGTCGTATTCAAGCATCGTTCGGTAGAACTATTTCGACAGAGGAGTTAACACGGCTGAAATATTCTGGATCTGTCGTGTCCAGCTCGAAGTATTCACGAATGACATTGAACACCTTCGGCTTAGAGACACTGACCAGAAACACTCCGTACTGCGAGATCTCCACCCTTACCTTGATCACAGCGGGCAGCTTCGACTTGGTGGCCGACTTGAAAGAATGAACGCTAAGTATGACGAAAAGCACCCGGTTATTCTACCGCAAAGGCATCCCTTCACGGCCTTAGTTGTTACTGAGGCTCACTGCACAGTTTTACATGGCGGTGTGGCAAGCACTATGATGCAGATTCGACAACGTTACTGGGTTATACGTGCTCGACAAGAAGTTAAACGGATCGTCAATGCTTGCTTTCTCTGCAAAAATACAACGGCAAACCTGTAAAGGTGCAATTTGCGCCAATGTGAAGACAGGCTTCTCGCATTACGGCCGTTTGAAATTGTGGGATTAGAATTTGCAGGCCACTATATGTAAAGCAACATAAGACTGATGGAGTTACATACAAAGCTTATATTCCATTGTTCACATATGCGACCACGAGAGCTGTGCACCTTGAATTCACGAGTGGAATCTCTACAAGCTCCTTCTTACAAGCGTTCCGCAGGTTTTTGGCTCGTAGAGGAGTGCCCGCAACACTGTACTCCGATAATGCTCTCGCATTTAAGAGAGCATCGCGAGACCTATGGGACAGGTGGAACACCATGAAGAGCTCTCCATTTGCATCTTTGCTCTTGACGCGTCGTATAGAATGGAAATTTATTATGCCAGGTGCGCCTTGCTGGGGCGGCTGGTGGGAGAGACTTATCCGATCAGTCAAATCATCTTTACGCAAAGTGCTGGGAAATAGCAAGCTCAACAGCGAACAAACTGAAACTGTACTGCTGGAGGTAGAGGTGGTTATCAATTCGAGGCCCTTAACCTATTCATACACGGACGCTAGAGAGCCCTCTCCACTATTTCCTGCTCATTTTCTGGTCGGGCGCTCATTTGTTGCCTCTTCAGAGCGAACCATCAGTGACGACGAAGCTCGAAGTGCACAGGCTACGCGACGTGACCTCAGCAAGAAGTTGCGATACCACCAGAAGCTCGTGGACCACCTGTGGATCCGATGGAAGAAAAAAATACCTCCTCGAGCTGCGGGCACTTCACGTCTACCCATCGCATCCTAGTAGCAGTCTACAAGTAGATAATGTAGTACTCATCGAGGAACTTAACATCTCTAGAGGTGTTTGGGCACTGGGACGAGTCGTGGACGTCTTCCCTGGTTAAGCTCGAATAATCCGAGCCTGCCGTGTGAAAGCTCAAGATGGCAAACTTATGAGGCCAGTGCAGAAATTGTACGAGCTTGAATTGGACAACGCTACTGGGGGGCGGGAGTATGTAGAAAAAGACGAATAAACGGGGCAGACGGGCACTGCAAAAAGAGAAGAAGAAGTTGGAGCAATGAGTAGCTCTTTGTCTGGTTTCTTTGCGTCTCGTGAGTTTTATACGGTGTATATAAGGGTCAGGAATACCACCGAAGGCCATTTAACGTGCAACCGAAGCGCCCACGGCACATGGGCGTCTATGCGTTCCAACTCCGTCGGAATGCGGCCACCGCCACAGCTGGGAATCAAAGCAGCGACTTCGTGCTGTGCAGTGGAATGTCATCTTCGCGGTTGGTGGCCAAATAAAGGGGCGGACAAATGCGACTTTGGTGACCGCGGCAAACGTATACTCTCCGCGTTTTGCGATTTACGATCGCGGCAAAATACAATACAAAACAGGAAAAGAAGCTAAAATTTGTAGCTAAATCACGCTTCTACAATACGAAAAAAAAAATCCGTTCTTAACGTTGGAAGAGGCTTGATAAGCCAGAAAAGACGCAAGATGGAAAGACGCGACGCCGCCTTGAAATTCCCGCGCCAGTTTCCCGTGACACACATTTTGGCGGCGTCTGCCCGGGCCTACTTAATTTTTTCTATCGATAATTATTGGCTAAGGTCTGTTGTAAATGTACCTGAGACAACATTCAGCGAGTGAAAAAAGTTTAACTATGCCACAGCGGCTAAAAGAAATTGAAAACAACCTGAAACAACTACAACAACGCACGGTTGTACCGTCACGCTGGCGTACTACGTCCTCGCATTATGCAGTTGGATAGTGCATAAAGCAGGCTTGATTAGAATGGTTACGATTAATCATAGAAGTATTCTGCAGCGAACTGCTCTTACGACGTGTGCATACTACAGTACTTGTATGTATATATATATGACCAATATTGCCGCCAGTCACGCGGAAAATTTGCGTGTATTCGCGGACTTGTTTCACGCTAGGAAAGGCACATTCATGTAGCATGTATCGAGCAACGGAAAGCTGTATCGGGAGTGTTTTATGTTGCTCTACAATTTTCTCACGGACTCTTTTAATCTAACTATAATATTTGATAAGCTGAATAATTATTTATTTAGATTAATTAGGTGATTAGGTAGAATGCAAAAAAAAGTACTCGGAGTTTCTTCAAGCAATGGCAAAGAACATTACCTGTTTGGTTATGTGGAATTTGTATATTTTAAAATTTTGGTGCATGATAATTGGGACAGAGAGAGAGAGAGAGAGCGCGCGCGCGCGCGCGTGTGTGTGTGTGTGCGTGTGCGTGTGCGTGTGCGTGTGCGTGTGTGTGTGCGTGTGCGTGTGCGTGTGCGTGTGTGTGTGTGTGTGTGTGTGTGTGTGTGTGTGTGTGTGTGTGTGTGTGTGTGTGTGTGTGTGTGTGTGTGTGTGTGTGTGTGTGTGTGTGTGTGTGTGTGTGTGTGTGTGTGTGTGTGTCGTAAACAACGTCATATCCGCCTGCAACTGTAGCTTTATCTGCATAAGATTAGTCAGCGTTTTTGCACGTATACTTGCCCGGGGTTTGGCGTTTCGAGTGTTTCGCCGAGTAAGGTGCGGCCGATCCTGGAAGCAGGGCAGTACTTAGAAAACCGCGTTGATCGCGGAAGAATGGTGACTTGAAGCAGAAAGAACAGTGACCACCGTAATTTACAGGCTCATCGCCAGCGACGTCTCGGAAAAAGCAGTCGTCGCACGTGAGCAAAATTGAAAAGCCCGATCATCAAGAACGCAAGAGTCCCTATGTGACAGGAGGCACGTCTCACAAGACGTCGAAATCTCGGCCACAAAAAATTGCTGTTTCAGAGAAGGAGAATGCGCAACCTCCAACACGTGAGTATTACAAGCGATGACACAGTTGTCTTCTTTGTTCTTAGTCGCCGATATGTATAACTGATGGTATTTGATCCCCCAAAACGACACAATTGTTACGCTAAACGCCGTATGGTGGGGTCCCAGACTACGCAATGGCATCCTCAGTAAGCTCTGGGATGTCGGCATCAGGACATTCGTACGTCTTAAGGATGTCCTGCACTAATCCTAAAAGGCTCATGATCAAATGCATCTGTCCGTCCCAAGTAGATGCTGAGAAAATGCCATATACATAATTGTAGGACTACTCTAGGATGATATCAGGACGTGCTCCAAGGCACTACTCTTTGAAACTGTAATTAGAGGGCAATTCATAATTTACAAATTGGGTTACTATGTACATGACGGAGCTTGGATGTGAGAAACCATATTGTAGGACTCCGTTTCGATATTTGTGCGTTTTCGTGTGCCCTGAAATCTCAGAAATTTCGCATCTTTGCTCCTTACGGCCATTAAAAAGCAGTTTGGTATCAGACGAACTACCTCAGGGGCAGTACCACATATGCACTTAAAGCAGGATGACCTTCGGGACCTGCTTTTGTTACTCCAAGAGAACCGTCAGTAGAAAGTGTGCTTTGCACACCACGACCAATATAATAATAATAATAATAATAATAATAATAATAATAATAATAATAATAATAATAATAATAATAATAATAATAATAATAATAGCGTGCCCTTGTGCCAGTTGTATTTCATTCTTGGTTATACTCAATTTTGTTCGGGCAACATAAAGGTCCCGAATAAACACTTGCCGAAGCAACTGATAATATCCTGCTGAGGATGTTGCTCGGATATATGTAATGCTAGGTTTGCGATAAGTCCTGCGGTAGAGTAGCTTAAAATTCACCGTGGGCATGGGGCTGTACACGTCTTCAGTACGTCCCATAACAAGCTAGGGTGTTTGAATTTCTCCGGGACACATGTTTTGTGTTGTCTGTGGTGGTTCCGGAATAATTTCCCCCACCTTGGAAACACGCATCCTAACGCACGAGCGTATATTCGTGCTCCGCCCGCATCGAAAAGCAGTCGCCGTGGCCCGCGAACGGGCCATGCTGGGGCTTTCCGCTACAGCCACCACGGCGGTTATATCTCAGGTTTTCCGTTTGTACAGGTGCGAAAGTGCAGAAGGTGTATTCATCTTTCTTTTTTCCAAATTACAACATCGTGTAGTTCGAAAGGCAATTCAATTCGTGCTGCCAAGTGAAATGAATTATTTTCTTCCTCTCCTTTTTCCTGAGAAAGCGACCACCACCGTATCAAAAAAGTCGCGGACGGTCACAAGACAGGAAACTTATTCCGCGGAACAGTTGCAGCAGGTGAGTAACCTTAACGTCCGTACCTTCTCAACTTAATTGGCGTCTGTATTGCACGTTCGCAAACAACGCTACCGCTCAGTATTTTGTGCGACGTTTGCTTGCTTTATGAACATGTGTGACTGCGCTAATTACATGCACGCTTAGGTTATCGTAGCGGCTTGTTTCTTTTTGTCTTGGAACTGGAGCGGACGTTCGCAGGCTGGCTCGAGGGAACCGGCGAGGGCCGTGGAAGTTGCCATGGAAACTGAGCAGGGAATCGACGATGCGTAAGTATCTGAGCGATATAGGCTAGACGGGAAAGCTGCCTTGAAGGGTTGTAGCCGAAAAAAGCTTGGCTGCGTTTTGTTGCGCGGACGTCCTAGCTGTGTGACATTGAAGCTTCTGTTCTGATAGTCGACTTCTGCTTAGTCTGTCAAGTTCATTACACTGTCGTGTAGGTTGAGGCGGAATCGTCTGCCATTGTTCTAAAGATCAGAGGCTCTGCTCGATTGAGATTGCGTGTGAGATCGAGAATACGAGATTGCGATGCATCGAACTCGCATTTCTATGTACCGAGTAGCTATTAACGCCATCTGTACCTGAATATTGTTTCGTTTAACAGTTTCGTCTGCCAATCTTGACGCTAGCCTGCACCGATAGTATGTGTAAATGAATAAATACGCTGCTGAGCCTCGGGTGGGTATTGTTCTGTTTGTGCCACATCGTACACTATAAGAAAAGTTCAAACCATTTGGGACTTATCTTGTCCCCAAACAACAATCGTGATCTATCTTGCGTAATTTCCTTGCCTTTAACGCTGTGCGCCCGGTACTTTCAGGTTATGAGAGGCATGCGCGTTATCAGCCTGACAGAACATACTAAACGGGAAATTGGCGAGTGCAGTGTTCTCATGAAAGGAAACGCAAGCAAGACAGGTGACGATTATCATTGCGATTAGCATTATTTTATACTTACTTCTTCGTTACACCATCGTCGTCACTGTGGGGTGTATACAGTCGTCGTCATGCCTTCATGTTCATGGGTGATTTTTTTTTATTGAAATGATTATTAAGAGAAGTTGGCGCCTTTATATGGAAGCACCGGCTACTCCTTGTCGCTTAGGAAAGGGAGCAAATATGCGCAAAACGAGTGAATAATGTCACAACTATGGCACTCATTAGAAGACCAGATGTATAAAAACAATGCAGTCCAACAGGAGATGAATGACAAAGATTTGTGCATGACTTCAGTATACATACGCAAATATAAAGTCAGATATTTTGAATGGCCAAAACACACAACGGAATTATTTGCACGTAGCATAAAGAGCACGATCACCACGTAAATCAAGACTGAACACGTTTATATCACTCATTTGGCTTATTAGGACACACTGAAATTTAATATTTCCCCAAAATGTTTGTGCCTTCGAAAAACTTTTTCAAAGCAACAAGTTCTCTTTTCCGAAGGCCCACTGTTGTCAATATAAGAAGCATGTTATTTAGAGTGAATGTTCTTCTGTCTAAAAGCAACAAATTTGCTTGCAATACCCTTCGTGGTGAATCATATTCAGTGTAGTCGAGGAGGAGATGGTGCACATCCTCTCGATGGCCACAAGAACAGTGCGGGCCAGAGGCACGTTTTATCCCGTATAAAAAGTTCCGCTTAAATGCATGCAGTACCAAGCCGCGAGCGGTGCACTATTGTGGCGAACTTACTGTTTTTCTCTCAGGTTTGACGGAATCGGTAGGCTTACACATGGGTCTATAACGTATAACTCCGAGTTCTTAAGATTGCTTATCAAACCAGATAGTTTTGCTGAGACGGCAGGATGTCCGTTTCAGGAGCAGACAGATTTCACTGCGCAAAAGAGGATTAGTAATTGTCTCTGCGTTATTGTGCGCGTTATGATATGGGTGATTTCGGCAAACGAGTGTCATAGAAAAGTGGGCCGATACCGGAGATAGTGTAGGTCGCATACAACCCTAGCAACGGAAGTCCCAAAATTACCACTGCAGGTTTTAAATAAACGTAACTTCTTCTGCAATACAATGTGTCGCTATACGTAGCTCGAATGATAATCGCATTACCGTCTACAGTCAGCGAACAAATGTGCACATAATGACTTTCAGGCTTTCGGAATAATCGGCTGTTGTTTATTTATTTCTCTTCCTTTTCACAGACGAGCTTCATCGTCTCATTCCGCAGAAAAGGTGAATAACTGTGTCACTTTAGAAATCGACGCACTGCATTTTTTTGCACTCCACCGTTCTTCAGTGATATCCGAAAACACAACAATGGCATAATTCCTGCAGTGCTACCTAGTCCTCTTTTGAAGTTGTTTCATCTAGCCGCTGCGACTATATTTTCAGGTTATCCCTGAGTCCTCAAAGTCAGAAACGTCCAGGACGAGGCATTCTTCAGTCGCAGATGACGGGTACAGTTACGACGACGATTTCGAGGTAACGATAGCTTTATTTATTTATTTGTTTGTTTCAAATGGTCCCCACCCTCTCAGCAACGGTGACGTGTGGGAGTGAAAAAATAAGAACCAAACTGCAGAGTGCATAAAAATCTACGAAATATGCAGAGACATCGAATGCGACCCCCTACCCCCTTCCCCAAGAGGAAAGAAAGAAAGCAAGAAACGACAATTACTCTCAAGGCATGCCGTTGTTATATGCATTGTGTGCATAGAACATGGCCGGGTTGGGGAATGTAGTTCACCTACTGACTTAGCCGACCCACCTGCCACCCGACCTCTTTTACCTACCTGGCGATAGGCAAACAATTTTTTTTTAAGCATTGCATGTCAAAGAGATGCTTTAGACCAGTCCAATTCAGCGCTATATTGCATTTATTTCAGGATTACGAATCCGACTTTGAAAATGACGACGCAGTGGACGACGAAAGTAGTGCGAGCAGCGCCCTCAGTGACAGCAGCAGTGACGTCAGTGACAGCACCCCCGCAAACGGAAACGATGAAGTGACGTCAAGCGAAGGTCCCCTGCTACCGACGAATGATAAACTGACAACGCAGGAGTACAGTGAAGTCAACTCAGAGGTGAAGTCTATGCTCCATTTCACGCCCAGCATGGCGACGCTACGAAGGCTAGACAGACTTCTCTTAGAGCTCGACTCACAGAAATAGTGCGCCTCAGTTGTCAGGAAGGTATACGTACGCGTCACGTAATTACACGTGCCATTAGGTCTCACACCTTCGTTTTGCAGGACATGGCGTGTTTATCACATGGAAGGCGTCGGAGATTTTAACCCGTATATACCGCCAAACGAGCGCAGTGACACGTTTCTGCCACCAGTGGCCAAAGCGCAGCACTTGCGTCCGCGACCAAAACATAGTGCGTCGCACAGGCACGTAACGCTGTGAGCAGCGCCGCTCGTGGCAGCAAATGAAAATGTTGCCAGGCAGGGCGTTTATGTACGTGATTCAGTTTCAGTTTATTGTTCATTGAAGATACACAGTTGGTTGTTAGTAGTAGTATAGAGGCGAGGGTCCCAAAGTCAAACGACTGCAGCGGGACCTTAGGTCGAGAAATTAAGCGATGTACTAAGGGAGAGAGCCAAGGCAACAGCCAGACAGGAACGAGAAGCAAAAATTAACAAATTTAACCGTTGTGTGTGAAAATGTTTATGGATCAACATCTTTTTATTTAAAAAGGAAGTAAAGAAAATGCCGCCGGAAGCGGAGAATAATTCCGTGTATATTGAATGACGCTTCTACCGTTATCAATCGAGCCGCCTGACTTAGCCACTTCTCTGCTGTGCTAATGTGGGCATTTTTCTAACCTTCCGCAGTGGACGCTGTACGTCTAGAAGCGCAGTGTCCTGCGCGCTACGCCGTTGTACGGGACTGGGGACCACGTATCGTTATAAGCAATTTCCCAAATGACAACACGAGTCGATTTTGGCACTTAAATTGGTAGAGCAGTAAACGAGGGATCGAAAAGAACTGCGATTGTTCCGCAAGTATATATATATATATATATATATATTTATTTATATATTTCTCTATAATTCTTCCAAAGCTAATTCAAAATATACTAATACAAATATTTATTTTACACTTTCGCTTGTTTACGTGTCCTTGGCAGTGTTCTTCCGGCGCTTCTGTCATGCGCGAGTCCATTTGATGAGGTTCCTTGTTTGCCAAGTAAAGGAGAAGGGTATCTCACAGGCGCACCTGTGAGGTACACCTTATTTCAATTCTCTTTTGCGGGTTTGCGCTTCGTTATGGTG
Source organism: Dermacentor andersoni (assembly GCF_023375885.2). NCBI lineage: Eukaryota > Metazoa > Arthropoda > Arachnida > Ixodida > Ixodidae > Dermacentor > Dermacentor andersoni. The sequence continues at coordinate 44,444,072 of NC_092818.1, read as the reverse complement.
AATGGTGGGCATAATTCACATTTGTACTAGTAAAGGTACCTCCCCCCTCATTTTCATAGAACATCTACCTTGGATTGCCCCCCCCCCCCCCCCCCCCCATTGCAAGAAAATCCTGGGTACGCGCCTGGCGTCGCATAATAACTGATACGTGATTTGACGTATTTTACGCCCACAAGTAGTTCTAATAAATGCGTTAGTTATCCCGTAGGAATGAAGCGTAGCAAAGAAAAGAAAACTGCACTGCGACACGTGTGGAGTGATACTTTTGACCGCGCTACTTGCATGCGTAGCTTCCATAGCGTTGCCTGCTGTAAGTGTGCAAGAGAATATAGAGGCAACATTACGCTAACGCGAGACATGTCGCACTTTCAATCATCTCGGTGAATTCCTTGCAGAAACTAAAACAGCAGTCCCACTGGAAATCCGAGCCGGTTCTCGATGTGGATGCGAAACCGCCTGCTCCGCTAATGCCAACTTCCTTCTCGACGTACAGTCTGGTCAGCTATCTGACGGCTCAGAAGAAAGAAGAGGACAAGAAAGTGCTCAGCAAAGCGCAGTGCGTTGTCCGATACTCCAGTGTTCAGCATGCCCGTGCTAAATCGGAGTTCTCTTTGCCTACATATAGTCAATAGTTTGACGAGAGCTCTTTTGATCTGGTAGCACGTTATAAAGATGCGTAAAATGACTGGCGAAAGCCAAGAATGGGAAAGTTCCGGAACCCAGACGAGTTCCTTGTTCATAATGCAGCGGACGGAGTGCTGTAGACATATATATGTAGCACATGACGTAGGGAGCAGAGTTACCTCGCCCCAATTTATCTTCGCTCATCACGTCAAGCGCTATGTATACAAAGTGATTACGACACCGCGACCGCCGCATTATGAACTGAGAAGTTACATCGGTTCCGAAACAGTAATAAAATTTCGACTTGGGTAGCCGCCTTAATTTTTTGCTCTTTTCTGGTTACTTCCCCGTGGTTGACGTCGTTCGGTAGGGTTCTTGCCATAGGCTCAGCGGTGATTTGACACAAGGTGCCCGTCATTAGCAATGATGATAGAACTTTATCGGAAGCAGATGACGTTGTTTGGCCGCCTTCCCTGAGGGTGACTTTCTCAGTCCAGGAAGCTATGTGACCTGGCCATCTGCCTTGCCCTGTTCACCAGCTGACGCTTATAATCGGGGTTGAGGTTGGCGAGCTGGGTCTTCTACTGCTCCGGTGTGGGGTGGACGGTAAGGGAGGGGGGGGGGGGGGGGGCGTAGAGATGTCTTCTGAATTAGTACATCGTGGTGGGAACGCGGTCATTTTCTCCCAGATAGCGGGAGAATCTGTTCAGTACCATGCACTCGAACACAGCTTGCCCGCACACGAAGTATGAATGTACGGATGGGACGTAGGTTTTGAATGCCGAGATACCTGTTGGGTTTTGGCAGCATGGTCACTTCGGCGTATTTCCACAGGGTGGGGCCGCCCGTGTCCCACGCTCATGTCGATGTGTGCGATGAGATTGTCTATTGCTTTGTCGACAAAAACTGCGTAATGTTTCGTTTTTAATCGCGTCTCCATCCGGAACCTGCTCCTTATAATTAATAAACAAAAATACTTCTCCGATGGCAGGATTTGAACCAGAATCCCCATTCGCAATATCAGCGTGCTGTAGCCACGAGGAGAAAGGCGCAGTCTTCCTAACATATGCCTAATTCTCAACGTTACAGCTCTTAGGTCGTGACACTTTGAGGCGACTGAAATGCTCATTGAGGCGTATGGACGCGTGATCGCCTCTAAGAGTGCTTCATTGTTAATTTCTGCCATTGCCGTTCTTCGCTCGGCGTGGCAGCTGGCGCTCGGAGATCATTTGAAACCATCACTTGCGCTATAGTGAAGCGATAAATAATGACAAGTTTGTCCAAACAAGGGTTCGCTTATACACCAATCGCCAAACTGCGTGAGATCTGAGTGAGCTTTTCAAGCACTGTACTGCGGCATGTGTTCGGTTTTTAGAATAGCGAAAAGACAGCGCCAGTGCCCGAGTGACACACGTGGCTCTCAACCGCGTGCTCTGCAGACAGCGGGCTAAGGACGTCCTGGAGATGGTCTCCCTGGATACCATGACGTACCAGGTGTTCGACGTCCCGCCTGTCACCTATGACGTGTACATCTCGACATTCGGCCGGGCCGACGCCAAACAGGTACACGTTGGCATGTGAGGAGGACAGGAAAGACACAAAGGACAAAGTGACACTAAAGAGAAAAAAAGTATTTGAGCGGCATTTGTAAATTACCATTCCCCAATAATACATGTTTTAAGGTTTTAAAGGTAGCACTGTAACTCGCACGGAACGGAACGAAAGACACAATACGGGGGATGAAACGCCGGCATTTAAACTGAGTGTTTTATCAGGTAAACATGTCTACGTGCCTTTGCGAGTTACAGCGCTACCATTAAAACATGCTTATATTAAATTTACGGTTCTTCCTGACACAGTACTAAAGAAACCATTTCCTTACCTTGAGAGGAGCCTCGTTAAGCCAGAAAAAGGCGTAAGAAACGACAGACTGGTGGCGACGCCACCTCGAAGTTACCGGAATAACTGGGCGTGACGTCATGAATTTGACGGCACCTAATCGGGCCTGGATTACCTTTTTCTCGCTAACGGTGAAATACATTGTATTTTTAAAAAAGCCAGAACCTAAAACTGGCAAGCTTCCAGTTTCGAGAACTTGTGACGTTACACTGAAGTAACGGCGGTGGGGTTTCGGCGCGAGCGATAATTTAAAAAAAATGTCGAAGTTCGACCTGATTTTCTCTTCTGATAATCAACCTGTCGCCCTTAAAATTAACGAAAACGAAGTTTTGAAATAATAATTTATCAGTTCAAAGTGATTCAGCGTTTCTTTATAACGTTTAACGCGCACCGAAATTACAGTGCGCGAGCATCTTTGCATTCCGCCGAGAGAGCAATGCGGCAAGCATGGCCGGGAACTCTCGACCTTGTACGTCCGGCTTGAACACACCAGAGAAGTAGTGCAGGACGCAGTACGCTTGGCTCGTGCGGCACCTTTGGTTCTGCGCTCGCTCTTGCACGTACAGGTGCTGATCCAAACCGAACTCGGCGATGAGGAAGAGTGCCAAACAGACAACATCGAGCTCGAGGAGAAATGGACTCAGCAGCCTCCTCACGACTACAAGGGCTTTGGCGGAGGTAAGAGCACAGGTCGCGAACGCTCTTCTAGAGAAGGAACGGCAGAATCACTGTTGACTCCACGCCCAGTGTTGACGGCCTGGCACGGTGTTTCGTCTTGCCTTTCCCTCCTGACGAGCGAATTATCACTTTAGGCAGTGGCTGATCATGGTTTTCGGGCACCGTTGTCTTGTGGTCGAACGATTTCACGGTTTGACCGCCACATTCTACGAAGATGGCACTACTTCACATATAGGCAAACCTTATGGCAAGTTATGTGTGGTAACTCTAAAATATTGACACGTGTACTTCTTTATCTTTATCGGGCGACCACGTTTCACCGCTTAACAAATGTTATCACGCAGCGTAGGACGCGCCTGCATGTATCGGAAGTTTCTGGAATGTTATCGATGGTTCCATTCGCTGTCTGTGACCGAACCTTGTGTAATCTGATTGCATGTATGCGCGACGCGAATAATGTAGAACTTTGTGGAAGACACGCGGGTCCCAGCTATTACTCTGGAACATTCGACGACTGATGTATAAAAGCCGACGCGCTTGACCCGCTGATCAGATTTTCGACGATCGCGGACTGTGTTCGCCGCTGTCGCCGTTCATTGAGTATAGCGTGTTTTCTGAGGGCACAAGTTCGCCCAATAAAACGCTAGTTTCGTCTTTCCCAGTTTGGCTGCTTTCCTCACCGTCACTACTACGTGACAATATGCTTAATTAGACCAAAAATGCATTGGCGAAAAGGCAACCCTGTTCGCACACTTCTCCGCCGAGGTCGTTTCAGACTGACACGACTTCTGCAATCACTAACTGCTTGTTTGATATTTTATAGGACTTGTCTGTTATTCCGGTGCGTTATTCTTCTATTTATTTTTTTCACACTTTACAGTATATGGTATGGAGATGTTATGGAATATCTAGTGGGCCGTAGCGTTCCCGCATCATGACAGTAACTGTGTTACTGTGCTCATGCGATAGAAATACCACTGCGTCGAGCCTCACTACGACGAGCACCACTTAAAAAAAAAAAACCTTGATTCACTTCAACGAACAATTAGAACGCCTGTCCAGTGCCAAACTTGTTGTATCTATACATTTCGCTTGAATGAAGTTTCACTTGTGTGATTCGTTTCCCGAGATCCCTCGAACTTCGCTTAAGTGGCATTCTGTTGGTTTTGTTTCTAGTTACATATTCCAGAGTGACGTGATACGGGATACATACTGAAGTGCCGCACGTACAAGTCTGCGTCAGCCAGGCGTTTACGTGCCTCTCCTTACAGGAAACGGAACGCCCATTGGTGGCGACGCTCGGCGCTTGCAGAGTGGCGAAGACGTGATGAACCTGTTGGACTTTCTGAAGAACTCGTCCGACGTGAGTAGGAATAACGCTGCGTGTCTGTAAAGCGCGACAAGGCGTTCGTGAAAGAACACCTCCGCAAAGCTAAATTTGTTCACCTATAGTGTGTGTTCCACCACATTGCCGCTGCAGTCCCCAACAGAGGCGAACAACGGTCAGCATAATCGGGAATTTTATGCGTTGTGTCTTCTAAGAGCTCCTCATTAGGTTTGGCAATTTCGAACAGATCTGCGCAGGGTATGATAGAGCCCTGCACGGGCCTGGTGTGGAAGGAGACCAAAATCTTTGTTGCTCCCTTGGGAACATCAGTGATCCATTGCCTGTGGTGTTACTTTCCCGCTGGAGCGCATGCCTTTTATCTTGATCGTACGATTTGGTCCTACGAGGTCATTTAGCATGCGAATGTGTGTGTGTATGTATATATATATGCGAACAGTCAAATTCACGAGCATACACCATAACATAAACGCACAAGTAGAGACAGACACCCCTGCGTTAGCGATAAAATAATACAATAGCATCGAGAGTTGCCCTAGTGCAATCGCAAAAGCGGTAACAGGAATATAATTTGAAGAGCGGTTTCTTGTGTAATTTATTTTTCCTTACGCAGAAACAATGTTTTGTAGAAAAGAAAAAAAGTTAGAACTTTATGTTTCTTTTTCTTTTTTATTTGCTAAACCACGTGTCACTTCAGCTTTGCATAGAATGTCTTGGACCATGCAATACATAATGTTCGCGCGTGTTCGAAGGCATGACTAAGGCCCTTTCATGAGCGGGCCCGAGTCCGGCCTGGGCCCGTGGCTTCAAGCCCGAGCCCGACCCGTGCCTATACATTAAGCGCTGGCGATCTCGTCTGCACAGTATTAGACAGCACCCCTCCCTGGCCCTGAAAAAAAAGCTGAAAGTTCAAACCAGACGCCGAGCACCTTGCCTCTCCAGGACGCCCAAGACCAGCCACAGAGCCGCAGTCACGCGTACAAATGCCTCTTCGCAGTGCGTGCTTCGTCACTCACTATATGACTAATCATCCAATGCGGAAGGTACAACGCCGCAAGAAACAAAGTGGTCACAGTGCTCCATTTAAGTGTGGGCCAAAACAACATCGGGAAAAGAAAGTACGTGGAGCTGAGAGTGCATTTAGAACCTGAAGCTAAACACACGGGTGGCGGAATAACGAGCTCACCATAACCAGAGGATGTTAACAACATGAAATGCACCTGAATATTCCAGCAGTCTGGCTCGAGTATGATTCAAGTTATTCCTGTTGGAATTAAGAAAGGCTTTGGCTACATGGTTTTCCACAACATGTCTGTAGACTTGTTACGGAAGCTGAAGGGCGAAAAGAATTAAGACGGGGGCGGAAAGACAACCACGGCGACGCCAGCGCTGCTATAGACTAAACACAGAGCTATAGACTCATCACTCTTGTTTGGCGCTTTTCTTCCCACAGCTCATGCTTCGCGTTATTGATGAAGACCTAGCCTGTAAAACGCGGCGAAACCTCAAGCGAGCATCCGAGGTGGACGGCTTCAGCGGCGGCTTCTTGAGGCTGGATCCCCTCACTTTTGCCAAAGGTGGGTCAATACCTTCAGTCTGCACGAATTACGCAGCCTGTTTATTGCCCGCTGGAAAACTCGTAGTCCCAGGTGAAGCTAATGTGCAGTCGTTACCAGTAAAGGCTAAATCTTATTAACGCGATTAGCATTCTTAGCCTACTTCAGCCACTCGTGTCTATCTATATAGACTCGTTACGCCGCTCTTCAATCACGTCGCCGTAATGCTGTCGTCATTCAATTGTCATTATGCCTCCGTTGGCATGTCACCGTCTTTATTGCCTTCTTCGACGTACACTTTTCGTCAAGCATTACTGCCATACCGCCGCAGTCATACATTCGTTGTCAGGCTACCGTCGTCACAAAGTCGTCGTCACTATGACGTCGTTACACCGTGCCCGTAACTTTAGAATTTGCGCCTCATTGTCGTCGTGCCATCGTCCTCATACCGTCGTTCCATTAACGTCATTCGTTATTTGTCATTCCCTCGTCGTCACTACGTCGCTAGCATGCGTCATGCCGTCACGGTCACGGCCGACCTTGGCAAGCGATTGTCACAGCGAAGTCGGCTGATCCCGGAGGCAAAGTATGTCGCATATATAGCCGAAGCAATGGCAATCTGACCACTGTGCAGTTTGTAAACAGAGGCGTCTTCAGCAACGCGGTGTGTCGCTGCATTGCTTGGACGCCAAACGCATTAACGTCGGCAGTCTTCGTGAGATGGACTCCGCCGTGATTTCGTAATGCTAACTTTGTCTAACTGGTCCCGCACCAAGCTTTAGTGGGCCTGAACGATAGCACTCGACTGGCCGCAATGATGGTGTCGTTGGTTTACTACGTGCCTGCAGCGTGAACCAGATCGTTTTTTACCTGGTTCAGCCGAAACCGCTTCTTTTCCCACTGGTCACAGTTTTAAAAGAGCGTACAATCGCTTTGTGATGTAGTCGTTTAAACGTGGAAACCTTTGTATTCCAGGCTCTCCGATCAACTTCGTTCGCTTTTCACGACCGTGTCCAAACTACCTGGTCACAGGCCACGACCTCTCATCCACGGTGAGTTGACCGACGCCCCAACGCCAGCGGCTCATATCAGTAGCCGCTGAATAATTATTGCAATAATACAGTAGTGATTAGACTGTTCGAATTTTGAACATTTTGATTGTAATCTGACATTATTGTTCGAAAAAGAAGGTTATTAAATCTACCTCAAAGTATTTTAGAATTTAAAACTAGATACATAGGTTGAATAATGAGTTCATAATAGCCAGTCAGTATTTACAACAAGAAAGAGGCCTCGGATATCAACCCGAATAGCAAACGTTTTCCTACATTCGTAAATGGGGACTACACTAGATAAAGTAAAAATAAAAATGAAGTAGTGCAGATAAATATTTCGTACTAGTCGCAAAGTCAGTTTGCACAGGGAGGAAAATAAATGTATGCCTCATCAGCGCACACTATAAAACACTATGCGCTCTTAAAAGTGAATAAGGGTGTGAACTGTTGGGTGTAAAAGTGCAGTGTGCGTGTAGGTGACATGTGTGTTGTAACGTGAACTTGCGTAAACACAACAATGAAAACTGCGGGTCCGTAGCAATACTACCTGCAATCACTATATTCGATTCAAAATAACGAATATGCGCGCACCCTTACAGCAATGACGACATATTTTGTCTTTTCTAGAGTTGCTGAAAACAGAAATTAGATTATGGGGTTTTACGTGCCAAAACCACTTTCTGATTATGAGGCACGCCGTAGTGGAGGACTCCGGAAATTTCGACCGCCTGGGGTTCTTTAACGTGCACCTAAATCTAAGTACACGGGTGTTTTCGCATTTCGCCCCCATCGAAATGCGGCCGCCGTGGCCGGGATTCGATCCCGCGACCTCGTGCTCAGCAGCCCAACACCATAGCCACTGAGCAACCACGGCGGGTGCTGAAAACAGAAATTATGCGCAGGCATGCTGTGGGGCTTGTTAAATTTATTGTAATGACGTGCCACAAATTTAGTTCGCCTGTTAACAAAGTTATAAGTTCTAAGGGTGTCCGAATAGGGAAACCACCCAATCGAATTAAATGTCCGTATTCGATAAGGAAGACCTCCGAGTATTGAATTCAGTATTGCATTTTTTAAAATTTCTATAAAGACACCCTTCTCGTGGAGCAGTTTGCTCTAGAGGAACGAGGTGGCGCTTTCGGCGGCGCGCCGCACGTTGCCTCAGCGAAAGCGCACGAATAATAAACCATTACTGTTTCTGTCTTGCTGCTGTGTGATCAGAGAGAGAGAGCGCGTGAGAGAGAGGAAAGGCAGGGAGGTTAACCAGAGGCAAGTTTCCGGTTTGCTACCCTGCACTACGGTGGGGGCTCAGCTGCCCGCTAGAACGCAGTGTGCTCCGTATGGGTGCTGCAAAATGTGGAAGGGTAGAGGGAAGACGTGTGCGGTGGTTGGCTTCAAGAAATTGTGAGCGACATTTTAAGGAATTGAACGAATCTGTGCGGCCAAGCTCGCAGACCCCTGCTACGCCGAATCGTGGCTGACGGCGACTACACCGAATGCGCACGAATATTCGGAGGTGAACGTTTCGTGACGGTCCACAGACTAAGCGAGCGATTACCTGTAATACGTCTTTGCTGCAAGCTATTACAAAGTACAGAGCGTATACGTCGCAAGCCCTTAATTGTGCGCAGCAAGCACAAACCTATTGTAGCTGAGCACACCGGCGAGCGATTAGGCAGAAAATAATCAGACAGCGATGGCACCGATAGAGTCAGAGACATGACAAGCCGCTTCTTCAAAGTGCTCGTCAAATAAAGAACGAAATGAAAGACACACTGATTCTGATTTAATTCATAAGCGGAACGTCTGAACAGCTTGAAATACATTTCTATCCCCGCTTGAAGCCCAAACACCCTACTGCTCGCGCCGTTTGTGCAAGGCATAATGAGCTCTGAAAATGCTAACATGTACTATGAAGCGGTTCCTAAAGCCTCGTGTCACCAAGTCACCGTCTACGATAACCGCCGATCGAAACACAGGTTTGCTGAGCCGCAATAGCGTCGTGTACATCCGTTGTAAACACGGAGGCAATGGAAGCAGCTGAGACAAGCAATGGACGCTTCACCACGTGATCAAACATGGCGGCGCCCATGGGATCGCCGTGAAAAGGGTACATGAAAAGTCAAACATGCCTTTGCGCGGAGTCCGTTTGGTAGAAAAATGAGGCTTACATACATTTATTTGCATATGAGTGTAATACCATTCGCATTTGGACATCCGGACACCGGAAATGTTGGTAGTAAGTAGAAAACAACTGCTTTCAGCTATCTGAGGTACCATGACACGATGGCAGTGATGACAATAAGGTGGTACGATAACGACATTGTTGCGAAATATGGAATAACGTTGGCGTGGTTCTTCAGGATAAAACTGAAAAAAAATTAACTGTAGCTAGGATCCATTAATTTACTTTTCGATAGGTACATGGTCGTCCCTATTATTAGAGTTACATGCGAGTTCTTATCAAGTACAGCATGAAAATATTAAGTTAGAGACATAAAGTAGCGGACTCATTTTTGCATAGCTGTATTCATGGGTATAATGAATGCTCGTTCTTGCTACACTGTTTTTTTTTATTTTCCGGAAAGTCGATTTCGGCGGAATCACTTGTTTAGAGCTCATAAAGTTTGTAATCAGAGTCCCATAAAGCGATTCCAACGTTTATTTAACGCCGTGAATGATAACCGTAGTGCTGACATTTTCATATATGATAGCCTGTGTGTGTTTTATTTAATAGTACTAAATTACTCTTGAGTTATATATATTTTAATTGTTCTTGATTTCTTTTCATCTCTTTTCTTTCTTCACTGTGCGCCAAATTAGAAGGCATGCGGGCTGTTTCTGGGCACATTACTTACACAATTCAATTTAATTCAAATGAAGGAAACAAGTACATCGTCATATGCACTTACAATATTCGCCGACGAATAAAAAGTTTGATACTGCAACGCCACCCACTGTTTAAAAAGAAAATGCAAAACTGGTGATACCGACCAAATAATAAATTCAGGCAACAAATTTGTATATATACTGCCTAAAAGCGAGTGATTTCTGTTGAATGATTGGAAATTATTGAGCGTATGCTGTCTGGCACTGCGTTCGCTGAGCAACTGGTGATCCTTCGAACCAGTGGCGGCTCACCTGCGGCAGATTAATTTGGAACAGTCTTCGCCTCCGTCATTCTCTTTCTTTCGAGACTACAATAAGCGTCGTTATCTCTTGCATTTGAAAGATGGGAAGGTTCGACAATTCGTAGTGGTGAACTCTCGAATCGAATACGCACCGAATAGCTGAAGCTATTCGATTGGTGTTGGAAACTCGGAGTAGTCGCACGCCTCTATCATTATTACCTATCTCGTGATAGAGATGATACTTACACACCAGCGGGTTAAATGCGAGGGATGTGCTGGTTGGAGGCAGGCTTCGCGTTTTTGCCGCCGGTGAGGAGGTAGCTCAAAGGAACACTGGAAAGAATAATTTACCGTGGTATTTTTTCGAGAGAAAGATTACATTCACATGGCCGAGAACGCGTGATTAATATAAAAGAGAATGAATGCAAAAATTTTCTTTTTTTCGTTCAAAATTTCCCTCCATCGAAACTTGATTGCTGGTATGTATTTCAAAGTATAGTTTCATACGTCGGCCGCCTGTGGCGAAGGGAAACTCCGCGAAGCTTGCCACACTGAGCCTTCTGTAGAATGCGCCACGTTGATGCGTTGAATGACTTGCAACTAGAATACACCACAGTGGACACTGTCCAAAAATCGCGACGTCGCGGCGAGCTGGGGCGAAAGTTTCAGGGCGGAGTCGCCATCTGTTTTCCGTTCTTGAGTCTCTTCAAGCCCAGTCCTCCTCTTGTGATAAGCGTGGTAGTTTTGCGACTGAGTAAGCGCAACTCGCCGATATACCGCCTAATATTCCTGTTTAGCGCCTCTTTACGGGCTCTCTATTCTCTCGAACCGTTCTTGTACCTAATTGAGTCTGTCTTTGGTGGGGTCGCAGCCGGATGAAATGCGAGCTCCTGGCGCCACGGTCCTTTGCGTCTGGAACCTCAACAGTCCTTCGACGCCGACGGAGTACGTGGTCAAAGGCCTTTGCTTCGTGCTGCAAACGCGGTCCCGCTCATCGATGCATTGTTTCCATTTACAGCGTGCTCGTCTCAAACTGCCAGGTGACGTGTTGCGACTGGTCTCCTCTGGATGCGGTGTCCCTGGTCACAGGCTCGGTACGTGGCAGCTGCGCGCGCGGAGCTTGAACGCCGTTCAGCATACCGCAGAGCGTTTTTCACCACCGTGGAATGAGAAAGCAAGCACCGGTGATCAGATGAGCGCCCATGTATATAAGCAGTTTTCAACGTCATCTTCTGACGTGACAAGCGCCCGTGCTCCTATTGGAAGGAAATAATGCGCTAAGAACCGCGCAACTTCCGTCCTCTTTATGTACGGCCAGTCGGACAGGTTTTGATGCGAAAACGTTATATGGCTCACGAGGCGGAAAATCCGGCGCTTTTGGCGTTGGCGTGACCAAACGATACTCCAAAAAGGCTGCGGACCCTCGATCATTTTTTAAATGTCTAAGCATTTCTATACTTACCCAACGAGACATATGTCCGCCACGTAAGACAGTGAATGGCTCATACCCCCTTAAGCAATGGCTCATACCCCCTTAAGCAATGGCTCATACCACCGTAAGCAAAATGGCTCGTACCGACGTAAGGCAGAGGCTACAAGCGCTCATCAAAGTGAAGCAAACATTCCGCACATTCATTGAAATCACCCATGCCACTCAGAGAACAGCATACGTTTTAATAAAGAACAAGCTCAAGACAAGCATATTCCCCTCAGGAAATGTAGTGATGGTTTTGCAACAGCTTCGCTAAATTAAACTTAATTCACCTTAATTAACGCCAATGTTCGTGGGTCGAGGGATCAAGGGTCGAGGATTCGAGTGTTTTAATTAATTTCATCTTAATGAACGGTTGCTAATTAACTTCACCTTAATTAACGCCATAGGTCTTGGGTTCAATTGCCGTAATGAACTCTCTCTTAATTAAACCTGCATTATCGCGTTCGCTATCAAATATGATAAGCGAGCGACCGATGTGGGTTGATAATGGTTTATACTGGTAGGATCAAGTTCCATGACATTGATAATATGACACCGGGCTGCGTGGAGATGAGCAAGTAGCACAATGTTTACCGATACTTACACAACTACGAGAAGAGTTTCTGCGTGAATTTTCTTGTTTCGATTGTTCCCTATTGCCTCTAAAGCTTCCAGTCATCTACATTTACACTAATATAACGATTAAATGTCTCAAGTTCACAAATTGCGCATTTTTGAGCAAATACAAGGCGTTACACTTTTCGCGTGACGGGCTAAGGTATACTCGTCAAAGGATGCTTACACATTAAAAACAATAGTGCCGACGATCTCGTCTCACGCGTCATCGAAGTGCGACGCTTACAACGCCACTGGCAACGCTCCTCAACTCGCCAGCGGTGTGAGACGCCTGGTAGCTGCATGGGCGCTGTTTCTTCAGCGCAGCAGATGTTGCCTTCCATGCTGCCATTGAGCCAACATGTCGCACCCGCGTAATGTTGGAACACCGGCCGAGGAGTTCAAACGCAACGCCATACCTTGCTATCGCTGACAATGCTTCGGCTTTGGGGCGAAATTGCCAACCTTTCTTTTTCGCCATAATACGTATAAACCAACCAGCCGAGCAACAAATATAGTGATACGAGAATATGAGTTGAGATGCCTACTGCGTAAATATAATTTCTACGGCTGTAATAATGTCTTCGACCAGTAGTTGTTTGTTACGGTCGACCTATGCAAACACGAAAGCCTATCCGCATGACTGGTTCATTTTTTCCAGCTGGACGGTTCGGTCGAGTTGTGGGACCTCAGGGACAAGTTCTGCCTTTCCAAGAACGTTGTGATCGACGAAGGCTGCCCACAATGTCAAGAGTACAGCATGAAGATGCCAGCGTACTCTACAGGTGGCGTATTTTTTTTTTTTTTTTGAAGTCTTTGTGTGTTGCGGGTAAACTTCGTCGCTGCGACTTAAATCAACAGAAACCTGAGCTAGTTGGTAAGGATTCATAATGCAAAGAAGGACATGCGCAGATGAGTTTTGTGTCTTATTTTTTTTTTCGCCTCAGTGCTTCCTTCAGTTGATAGTCGGCGTTCGTGTTGTCCACTTCTCTTGTGGCCGTGTCTGCACGCCTCACCCCTTCTTTGCATTATGAATCGCTGCAACTAACGACTGCATGGCCACGTCGTATGACCTCCTGAGTTCATCAGCGAAGTTCAGTACGCGTACATTGTTTCCGTAGCACAAGAACCTACGGCGAACACCCCTTTTACACTCCAGGCGCTCTGCAGTTGTTTATTTCAGTTGTCTATTTGCCCCGTTCAATGGGGGCACAGTATGGAGGAAGAGGTCAAGAAAGTTGGCAACCAAGTCCAGAGTAATTTAAAGTGTATGAATAGAGAACCAGGAGTGATCAGAAAGAAAGTGAGAGAAACAGAGATAGTGAAGTGAATTGTACCCAAATAAAGGAGACAAAAAAGATCGTGAAGATTTACAAGGATGAGAAGAAAGAAATCACGAACACCTGTACGTGAACACGAAGAGATGTGACTAGCTATTTCAGGCTCGAGATGGTTGACTAAGGACAAAAACACACCGGCACGAATATGCGCAATTATATGAGGCACGTGTACATTGTAGCCAAAATGCGGAGACCACTCAGCGCATCCTGACGGAATGCGAAGAGATTCGCCCAGTGAGACCCCTTCCGTAAGCGCTTGGATTTATAGTAGACAGAAGCGTCGACCGGTCAGCAGTCGAGATAAGCAAGAGACGTTTAGATTATTGGTGGGAAAAAACCAGGGACTGATACGACCGGGTCAGTTATAAGCACAGGTAGGGGTACAAGGTAGAGAAGCTTTGAGGAAAAGAAAGAAAAAAGATTAGAGATGTACAAAGAAATGCTAGAATGAAAAGCACTTATAGCATGCCTGAGTCACTGAAGCAGGTTAGGTGACTATCTGTCGCCGCCCCGTTTCAAAGGTGATGCCAGTAAGTCGTCATCATCATCATCATCATCATCATCATCATCATCATCTCGTTAGGCCTCGACGTATTCGAAACGAGAAGCGATTTCGAAAACTCCACAATATTATCCCTAATAGTCTGTCGTCAAGGGGGCCTGAGACAGCGAAAGCTGTTACCAGTCATTTGATACAGACGAAGTGAATTCTACAAAGGCAACGCCAAATTCAGTTCGGAGCTGGCGGCTGGGACCGACGGCGTGTTTTACGCAAACTACGTAAACCCGCGTGCGTACGCTAAACTCTATGGGTTGTAGGTTTTACGTCCTGTGCGTGCACATTTCGATCGAGCTTTTCCGCTAAGCCCGCTATTGCGCTAAACAAGCCAAACTAAGATTCTCTATTTAAAAAGGCTGTGCACATTTATTGTATTTGTGAATGCCCATTGAAGGTTCCACTGCACCTTATAATATACGTCTTACTTTCTTGTCATGACCAATTCATCTGAAAGAGGGGGATCAAGCAATATCTCTCTCTCTCTCTCTCTCTCTCTATATATATATATGTATATATATATATATATATATATATATATATATATATATATATATATATATATTTTATCGACCGCAATAAGGGTCCGGCGACATCATCATCATCATTCTCTTAAACACCTGCTTGGGGTATTACATAAGTGGGGGTAGTACATGTACATAATACACAAAAATTGGTCAGTAATACAAAGTGGGGAAAACGTGAGAAGTCATTCAATGAATAAAAAACAGGATATACATGGTCAAACAGGGATCACTAAGACATACTAGAAAAAGAACGTTGCACAGCATACACATGGCGGAGCGAAATACAATTCAAGAACACTTGGGACAGAGAACCAAAATTGAAAAACAAAGCACGATTGAAACGAACAAAAGCAAAGGTGAACTGTAGTGAATACAAGGATTACATAGATTGTGTGGATAATAAATCAAGAAATTTTACCCGATCACATTGGTGGACGATCAATTAGGAAAGTTTATTGTGTTCCGTTATAGCAGCAGGCAAGAATGAGTTGTTAAAGTCATTAGTAGAACCGTGAAGACGCTGGACGCTCAATAAAATGAAAAGACGACGGGAAGTGCGAATCGGCGGGAGAAGAAGCGTTCCATGTACACGCGGAAATGTGTAGTAAATTGTGTGAAATAAACAGAGTAGGGCGATTCGGCGTAGGTATGCTAAAGAATATAGACTGAGTGAGTTCTTCATTTTACTGATGATGTGCTTATAGTCATAATTAGAACATATAAATCGTGCTGCGCGGTTTTGGAGTGCTTCGATGGCGTTAATGAGGTAAATTTGATGGGGGGTTCCAAATACACGCAGCATATTCAAGCTTTGTGCGTACCTATGTTTCGTACGCAAGTTGTCTAACAGAGGGTGGGGACAAAGATAGATTTCTTCTGATGAATCCCAGTGACCTCGACGCGTCTGCTGTAATCTTTATTATGTGTTCTGCCCAGGTTAGTTTTGTGGTAATTAAGACGCCTAGGTGACGATATTCCTGTACTTGCGATGCCGGTGTCGAGTGTAACGAGTATGTGGAGTTAAAGCGTTTTCGAGACACGTGCATAAGTCTACATTTCGAAACATTAAGCTTTATCATCCACTTTGAGCACCAGTTTTCAATTAGGTTTAGGTCATTCTGCAGATGTACGTGGTTATTGATTGGTTAGGTTAGATGGGACGTGGTTAGATTTGGTTATTGATGCTGCGGTAAAGAACGCAGTAATCTGCGAATAGACGGATTGTAGATGAAATTCCGTTAGGTATACGTATGCCGTTGATTCATCTCTTGTGTCGATATTCGTCTCTTAGGCGATAGCGAAGGACACCTGGGGAATTTCCGCGATAGTAATTATAGGAACGCCATCATGCCACGTTCTTTCTTTATCCAATGGTAGCGCAAACATTTAGTCAATGAAGTTTCAGTGTGTATTTATCCTACATTGAAACGTTAGTTTAAGGGATATGAATCGCGGGTTGAAGAATTTTATGGCATGATTTCTATGACAAGATTACCCCTAACGCTAATTAGGTATGCAAACGAAATTTACAGGCTAATCAGAGCAAGCACGGTGGCCTTTCAATATAGCGAATATTAGCAACGTCAGCTTACATTTGGCTCCACTGACAGCCGTGTAGTATTTTGTTCGCAATGTTTTTCCAGCTCTGAGTGATTGAAGCTACACAAAGCATGGGTTTTCCGGGCGCTCACAATTTAGCCACATCAGAGGACGATCTTCAAAGTCAGTGACGGCTTTCTGGAATTGCGCTGAATTGGCATGATACTTTCATTTATTATTACGGCCAAAGCCTTAGATCTATATGTTTCAAGGTCGCGTTCTGAGGTCGCGTTCTAGCATCTACCGAACCAGGTACGCATGATTTTATGTGCCTCACCTACTATGACGTCTGTGGAGGCCTTAGCGGCGATGGCAGACCAGATTATGGATTCTTTCCATCCTGTTATATCCACTGTTGACCGTTGTAATGCACCCGTTGCGACACAACCCCAGTTACAGCAGCACTTTGACGAACCCGACAGACCAAGCACGCACCTTGCTGCGCAAGTAGAGGACCTAACTAGCCAGTTGGCTGCCTTACGCTTTCGGGCGAATAACCATCAGCAGCGGCATCGCTCGCATGACCAAAACGTGTCACGCCCTCCGTCTCCCTTTATTCCTTGGTATCACGCCAGATATGGTACTCGCGCACGGCAGTGCCGTCCGCCTTGCAACTTTCCGGGAAACGGTCGGGCCACCCACTGATGACGGCTAGTGCTACTGGCTCTACATCATGCCGTCTCTTCTACGTCACCGACCGTGTCACGAAAGTTCGCTATCTTGTAGGCGCTGGTGCGGAAACTTGAGTAATTTCCCCTGCTTTTCAAGACCGCAGAAGACATCGCCATGACACGTTTCTCACTGCTGTCAACGGTTCCAACACTAAAACGTACGGCCAAAAATCTGTCACGCTTGATCTTGGTCTGCGACGCCCTTTTCTATGGCTATTCACCGTCGCTGACGTCCGCATGCCGATCATCGGCGCAGATTTTCTGTGGAAGTTAAGCCACCTCGTCGACCTTGGCAACTGCCGCCTTCTTGATTACTCAACAAACCTGTCCGTACAAGGTATCGCCACGTCTGCACCACCTTTCCGTCTCGTACACGCACACACCCAGGTACCGAAACCGTGGTCCTCCATCCTGCTGGAATTTACAGAGCTGCTCGAACCACCGGCGCCAGATCGTCCAGTAGTGCACAACTTCACGTACCATATTGTGACTAAATGACCACCAGTATACGGCCGACCTCGCCGCTTAGCACCAGAGTGTCTGAAAATTGCAGAGAAAGAATTCTAACAGATGCTCGAGTTGGGCTTCGTTCTTCCTTCCGCTAGCCCTTGCCCATATGCTTTACACATGGTGCTCCAGAAGACGGGTTATTGGCGACAGTGGGGCGATTACCGCGCCTTACACAAACTGATGATTCCCGATAAGCACCCTATAACTCACATACACGATTTCAGCGCGTCCCTTCATAGGTGCTGCATATTTAGCAAGGTGGATCTAGTAAAAATCTACCATCCGATTCCTGTCGAGCCTTCCGACATTCCTAAAACCGCAATCATTACCCCTTTTTTTTTCATGTGTGAATACGTGCGCATGCCATTCGGCCTCCGTAATGCTGCTCAAACATTTCAGCGGTTCGTCGATCAAGTACTCCGTGGCCTGACTTGTTGCTTCGTCTATTTAGACGACGTTCTTGTATTCAGTCGCTCTGCTGTAGAACGCGAATCTGACCTTCGTAAGGTGTTTGAACGCCTCCGTCAATATGGCCTGGTTGAAGCGTCTCGATGAGTGAGTTTGGCGTTGCTTCTCTCGATTTCCTGGGCCATCGAGTAGGCGAGCATGGCATCCAACCCGTCCCATCCCGTGTCCAAGCCATTAAAGATTTTCCACGTCCGTCTTCCACTAAGCAATTACGGCATTTCTTGGCCTCATCAATTACTACTGCCGTTTCATTCCTCCTTGTGCTTCAATTTTGCAGCCTCTGCACATTCTACTCTCTGGCACACCACGAGCTAACATACCTATATCGTGGACTAATGCTGCTGAATCTGCTTTTATCGCTGCCAAGAACGCCCTTGCTACCACTGCTCTATTGGCACACCCGCAACCAGACGCTCCAATGTCCTTATGGTAGACGCCTTTGACATAGCTAGTTGGCAAGACATGGTAGCCTATATTTTCTTTTCAACGAAGCTGACACCGCAAGAAACCCGCTACAACACTTCCGGTCGCGAATTTCTCGCGCTCCTTTACAAGCTCCTTCCAACTGCCCTTTCAAAGTCCTCAAGCGTGACGCCAACTTTTTCAAACTTCTTGTCAACGGGCGCGAAGAGAGAATTTTCGTCGACCGCTTGAAGCCAGGTCATTTAGACTGTGGGAGTGCCATCTTGACAACTTAAACCGCTCAACGGCAGTGCCGTCTTTCATCGCTAGGGGGGGGGGGGGGGGAGCCATGTAGTGGGCAGTACTCATAGAGGCGCGCGGTGGAAGAACAGACTAGACTAGCGAACTCAGGCTCGACCATGGTAGCCGCGACATCAATGCAGTCACCTGTGTTACGTTTCGCCTACGACGCGCGGTATAGCCGGCGCGGATGCAATGGACGCCGGGGCTTCGTTCAAACCGGCGGACATTTTGGCCCGTTCAGCGCTGCCGCAACGCCTCCCCGCCAAGCGCGTCCAGGCATGTTTTAATGCCACGTGTCTTCGTGTGCGCGTGTGTGTGTGTGTGCATGTTGGTGCCCACGCTTGTCAAAGCGCGCCAGCCGAGGAGAGGAGCTCCCCAAGTGTGAAGCGAGGAGGTCTGACCGGCGCCGGCCCGGCGGATGCGTCACCTACTCGTCTCAACGTGCCCGAGCGGCGCCGTCACGTGCGTCTCTATCGAGGCGTTCCTTCTTGCCCTCAACTCCGAGAGTATAAAAGCAGCTGCCCCCGGACGCCAAGAGGGAGGCTCCGATTTCTTCCGTTGAGTAACGTGCTCTCCCGTCTCTCCACTTCGGTCGACCTGACAGGCCGCTCTTTTGCGATGCTAGAATAAACAAGTTGTTCTGTTAGCAGTCGACTCATCCTTTGCCAGCACCTTCGGATGCTTCCAGTTGTGCCCCAGGCCGCCAGGCCAACGCTACCCTTGGGGCTTGCGACCCAGATGCAACAACTGTCTGCCAGCGGTGAGATCGCGACAACGGAGGCCAGCAGCGAAGATATGCGGTTGACTGTATGCTGAGCAGCACAACGACCATCCGGGAGCAGTGTAACGAGCCCTGTGTGATGACTGGTTGCCTGCAGCGGAACGACTGCGCTGAATTCTTGGCTGCGAGGTTTGGTGAGTGCGGGACTTTCTTATTCTGAGTTTTGCCAGGCTTTTGTTAGTGTCAGAAACAGAGCTGGTAATTGTGGTTGTCGTTGCTGCCGGGTTAGTTTGCGGCAAGACAATAGTAGGCAGTAGAGAAAGCAGCATTCAGAGCAGCCATGGATTTGAAGTCATTGCGCAAACCGAAATTGCTGGAGCTTGCAAGAGAGTTGGGTCTGGATGTCTCAGACAAACTCAGAACACCAGAACTGCTAAGGGCTATTCTTGATTTAGAAGCTGAGGATGACGAGCTATCGGAATGCCTTGAGACCATTGAGGAGAAGGCAAAAAGACAGGAGCGCGAACTTAAAGAGCAAAAAGAGAAACAGGAGCGCGAACTTAAAGAGCAAGAAGAGAAACATGAGCGCGAACTTAAAGAGCAAAAAGAGAAACAGGAGCGCGAACTTAAAGAACGGAAAGAGAAAGATGAGCGCGAACGAAAAAAACAAAAAGAGAAAGAAAAAGAAGAGCGCGACCGTCAACACGCTTTGGAAATGAAGCGTCTCGAGGTAGAGATGGAGCGCGCTCGTAATGGAAGTGAGGCACACGGTGCAGGAGAACGAGTATCGTTCAAAATGACTGACCTGATGCGGCCGTTTAAGCTTGGAGAGGACATTGGTTTGTTCCTGGTTAACTTTGAGCGAACGTGCGAGAAGCAGGGGTTCTCTCGGGAAACGTGGCCACAGCGCTTGCTCACTTTGTTACCCAGCGAGGCGGCCGACGTAGTCGCTCGCTTGAAGAGAGAGGAGGCAGAGGATTTCGACAAAGTGAAATCGAGTCTGCTAAAAAAGTACAGGCTGTCAGCGGAGGCGTTCCGTTGGAAGTTTCGGGAAAATGAGAAAGGCAGAAGTGAGTAATATACAGAGTTTGCCTACAGGCTAATGTCAAACATGCAGGAGTGGCTCAAAGAAGAGAAAGCGTTTGGTGACCACGAGAAAGTTCTGCAGTGTTTCGGGCTGGAACAGATTTATATTCGGTTACCTGAGAACGTGCGGTACTGGGTCTTGGATAGGCCAGACGTTAGTACGGTGGCTAAAGCCGCTGAGCTAGCCGAGGAGTTTGTGACGCGTCGGGCTCGCGGAGCTAAGGACGGTCAAAAGGGTGAATTTGGCTCAAAGTTTGAGAGGCCGAAGTTCACACCCATGAGAGCAAAGGGGAACACACGTAGTGCGGATGCGAGTGAAAGCAGTCCGACCGAACCTAAGGAGACGGCGGCAGCCGAAGCCGAACGCAGAAAGCGGTTCGAGACGAGGCAAGCGCGCGTGTGTTATACGTGCCAGAAGCCGGATCTTTTTTCGGCGCAGTGTCCAGAAACAAAAACAAAAGTCGTGTTTTTGTCATTATGCAGCACTGACGAGAACATGAAGCTTCTCGAGCCTTACATGCGAGACCTCCTCGTGAACGGGAAAGAGTGCCGAGTGCTTCGCGATTCCGCAGCTACGATGGATGCAGTTCGCCCCTCTTACGTAGAACCCGATATGTTCACGGGCGAGTGCGCATGGATCAAGCAAGCCGTGGAAGCTCATAACGTGTGTCTGCCCGTAGCAAAAGTGCTTATTGAAGGCCCTTTCGGAGCACTTGAGACGGAGGCCACAGTGTCATCTATGCTGCCCCCCCCCCCCCCCCCCCCAGTACCCGTACCTATTTTCGAACAGGTCCGATCACCTCCTGCGCGAGAAGGGGCTTTTGTTTGGTGAGGCTAGCGTTCAGGCCTTAACGAGATCGAAAGTTCGGGTACTCGCTGCAAAGGCGGTAGTTGCGGGGCCGACGTTGTCGAACAATGAGAAAGGGTCAGAGGCGCAGCAAGCTGATATTCAGAGCACGTCCGAACTGAATAAAATTGAGCCTGTAGCGTTGAAGGCACCAGATACTGGAGAGGAAACGCCCGACACGGGAAAGTTAGAAGAGCTTTCTGCAGATTTGCTCATCGCGCCTACGTCAGACGGACTTAATAGGTTGCTAAAAGTCAGCCGGTCGGCTTTGATGGCCGAGCAAAAAAAGGATGCCAGCCTAGAAAACATGCGCTGCAATGTCAAGGAAGGTATCGCCAAGAAAAATGCTCGTTTTGTGGAAAGAGGTGGGGTCCTGTACCGGAAGTATCTAGACCGCAGGGGAGTGGAGTTCGATCAGCCGATCGTGCCTCAGTGCTACCGTCAGGATCTGTTGCGCTTGTCGCATGGAGGTTCGTGGTCCGGACACCTAGGAGTTAAGAAGACTAAGGATCGTCTCTTGCAAGAGTACTATTGGCCAGGGTGTTTTCGGGACGCAGACCACTTTGTGAGGACATGTGACACCTGTCAGCGGGCGGGCAAACCAGGGGACAAATCGAGGGCGCCGTTGAAGTTGGTACCTATCATTACGGAGCCTTTTAGACGGCTCGTTATTGATACAGTGGGACCTCTGCCGGTAACAACCACGGGGTACAGACACATTTTGACTGTGATCTGCCCAGCGACAAAGTTCCCTGAAGCAGTGCCGCTTAAAGAACTCAGCTCAGTTGAGATAGTCAATGCACTACTGTCGATATTTGCGCGAGTTGGTTTTCCTGCGGAAATCCAATCAGATCAGGGCACAGTGTCTACTAGCGCTTTGACGACAGCCTTTCTCGAAAGGTGTGGGGTAAAGCTGTTACACAGCTCAGTGTACCACCCACAGTCGAATTCCGTTGAGAAGCTCCACTCCGTCATGAAGCGCGTGTTGAGAGCATTGTGGTTTGAACAACAAACTGACTGGGAGCTGTGTCTGCCTGGGGTGATGTTTGCATTAAGGACCGCGCCGCATGCGGCTACGGGGTTTTCGCCAGCTGAGCTAGTGTACGGTCGCTCGCTGCGATCTCCGCTTCGCATGCTTCGAGGCGGATCACTGCCCTCTCCAATGGCTGCAGACCATCTCTTCCACAAATGGCCGCCTCCTGCGCTGGAGCCTCGCTTTGCAACAATATTCCTTTGAGGCGCGTTACAAAAAGGGAAGTCTCAACGGTAACGCCGATGGCTTAAGTCGACGCCCCTAACGTAGGAATCAGCCTCAAAGTTGTTTGTTACTGATGTTTTCTTCCTGAGGCAGGATTTTTAACATATTGCTTTTGTTTAGTGTTTCAAAGTGATGACGTGCTTTCTAGTGCAATTTTCCAATTTGTGGACGCGTTCTGAGTGCTGCTAGACTACTGTAAGGAACTAGGCAGTAGTATAATAGGGGAAAGAGCCTGGCAGGGCTTAGTGAGGGTGGTGCCGTGCTTGCTGACTGAGCGGTTGAGTTTCGGCGTACTTCTAACGCTTGCTGGGAACGAGAAACAAAAATGGCAACTCTCCCGAAGTCACTTTGCAGTGTCCTGTGTGAACCTGAACGTGAGAACGAGGCCTTCTCTGTGCGCTGCGCTCAAGAAACGCCGAGGGACGACCGACTTCGGTTATGAGCATCATCGAGCGACATCCCTCCGGACAGCGGATGCAGTCCCCTGTCCATCGGGATCTCCTTCTCCCGGCGGGTCGGTCTGTTACGTTTCGCCTACGACGCGCGGTATAGCCGGCGCGGATGCAACGGACGCCGGGGCTTCGTTCAAAGCGGCGGACATTTTGGCCCGTTCAGCGCTGCCGCAACGCCTCCCCGCCTAGCGAGTCCAGGCATGTTTTAATGCCACGTGTCTTCGTGTGCACGTGTGTGTGTGTGCGCATGTTGGTGCCCACGTTTGTCAAAGCGCGGCAGCCGGGGAGAGGAGCTCCCCCAACTGTGAAGCGAGGAGGTCTGACCGGCGCCGGCCCGGCGCCGGCCCGGCGGATGCGTCACCTACTCGTCTCAACGTGCCCGAGCGGCGCCGTCACGTGCGCCTCTATTGAGGCGTTCCTCCTTGCCCTCAACTCCGAGAGTATAAAAGCAGCTGCCCCCGGACGCCAAGAGGGAGGCTCCGATTTCTTCCGTTGAGTAACGTGCTCTCCCGTCTCTCCACTTCGGTCGACCTGACCGGCCGCTCTTTTGCGATGCTAGAATAAACAAGTTGTTCTGTTAGCAGTCGACTCATCCTTTGCCAGCACCTTCGGATGCTTCCAGTTGTGCCCCAGGCCGCCAGGCCAACGCTACCCTTGGGGATTGCGACCCAGATGCAACACCTGTTTAATAAATAGCCATTCTTTGTGGGCCTTCTGTTTCTACAATATATTTATCTTTGCGCCGACTAACGCTGACGATGCCGCGTCATTCTCATGGGGTGCACAATATGCATTAACGAGTAAGTATTCCAAAGTAGTTTCGAGCAGCTCACCAATCTGGGACGAGACCAGATGCAGACAACCACAGTCCAAATAGAGTAGATGGCGAGTGAAATCACGCAACTATGAACGCAGATTCAAAATACCCAAACCTACTTACCCAAATCTGGCAGTGGAATTGTCGCGGTTTCAAACACAAGAACGTGGACCTTCAACAATACGTATCCTCTAAGACAACCATTCCACAAGTCATAGCACTGCAATAAACGAATAGCTCAGCCATAGCGGCCAGGTACATAACGCATACCGTGAAAAACTGTATGGACGCATGTACCCTCATCAGAAGAGAGATAGCGATGGTTCAGCATAGACCTACGACAAGTACCCACGACCACATTCTCACTGAACTCGTCCCCAGAAAACAAATAAGGGCAAAACTATATTTGTCGTTAAAATCTACAGTCGTCCAAAGAGCAAGGCCTCAGACTTAGCCGACATTTTACGGCAAGTGAAACGTTTAGCCGGCCCCAAACAAGTGGGGGGCTTCAACGTAGAGCATCAAGCTCGGTGCTGCAGCTGCCGAAACAAACGAGGCAGAGGGCTCTCAGAAATCAAGTATGAAGAGAACCCCACTCTCGTTGACGATTTCAGCACACCAACACGAATCGGCACGAGCGTAACGAGAGGCACAAGCCCGCGCTCTACTTTACAGCCAATTCCCTGCGTACCAGCTGGTGGAACCGCAAAGACAATTTGGGAAGTTATCACATGACCACCGAGAAAATATTCCGGAACCCTCACTACAGAAGAAAGATAGGAGAGACAAAATTAACGTACTGGGATGTGTTTCGAAGGAAACAAACCATAGATGACGTACGAATTTGGGTACAAGAACTCGCTAGCAATGTAATCCACCACATGAGGAAAGTCCAAACGTTCGTCAAACTCCCGGCTATAGATAACCACTTACTCCACCTCTGGGATGTCAGGCGCAGCTTACTCCGGATATGGAAGAGGCAAAGACGTAAGAAAGTTCAGAATCCGGATAGGCAACCTCAACAAGGAGGCAGCCATGTACGCGGCGCATCTTAGCCGGCAAAACTGGTTCCACATGTGCGACAGCCTAAATAGAAGGCTGAGCACCTCCAAAACGTGAACCTGCTCCGGTATCTTATTTATCCCACCAAAGGTCGCGGAGAAACGAGCAATACCATGCAGACACTCCTCAGCCTTGGCTCAACAGAAGACCTCATGGAAAGCCTCATGACGCGATATTTCCCAGACTTCCCTAAAGAATACCCCCCCCCCCCCCCCTCCGTACACGGAGCCACCCAACCCAACATTCGACCAGCCAATAATATCGGCTGAAGCGACACTAAAGGCTAATGTTAAGTCAAGCTAAAGTGACAGATTAGTGGTCGAGAATCTCTAAGGAGTCGATATTATCGCGAACAGAGCCTTAATTATCGAGAAATTGAGGTAAATGCAGGACATGATTAGAGACTCCGCCGGGAAATTCAAGCACTTGCCCGATGGCGAAAGCACTCCGCAGTTAAATTCTGTCCCAAGTACTCAATGACTCGTTGCACAAAACATCATTGTAGTGTATTATACGACGAAATAAAATGCTGCTTTTCAGTTCTATTTCATTTTTAGACAAAAGAATGACGCGGGTGGTCGAACGGTTTTGTTTTCTCTCGACTCCGCGCCGCTCGCGCTTTCGCGTTTCAGTAGTTATCGCGTAGTGCTGCGCTGGTTTTGCTGGCTCGCGAGACTCGCACAAACTGTAAGTAGCAGAGAAGTCAACTTGCATGTGATGTCAGTGGATGCGCGAACGGTCTACGCCACTTGGCCAAATAGGAGCTGCAGCAGCTCTTACTTTATCTGTCTTGGCTCGGTACCACCCTCTGTTGGACTCCGCAGCAAAGGGTGGTGATAGCGTATGCAACGTCACCACTCCCCCTTTGGGGTGGCGGGAGATTTGAATTTCGAAAAAGGTATTCGAATCGTTCAGGTGCAATTTTCTCGTAAACTAAGTCTTGGAAAGAAACAAGCGTTGCGAGGTTCCTAGAATGGTATTTAAGCAGTCCACGTCGACTTAGTATTAGCCTTTAGTGCCCCTTTAAGGCTAAGGTCAGTACGGCCCTGGCCAAGATCCGTGAAGGTACATCCCCAAGCAAAAATAAGGTCACCAACAAGGTAATATCAAATCTAGAAGAAAGCTTCAGCTTAGCGCTAACATAATTTATGGATGTCCCGCAAACTACCGATCACATGGAAAGAGGCCGATGTGAGACTGATGCCCAAATCGGTGCAAGACGCCGAGCATCGGCAATCTCCGCCGGATCTCCCTCATCTCATGCATCAGAAAAGTTATGGAACACATCGTACTCATCCATCTGCAAACGTACCTCGAAGCAACTGAAAAAATGCCACACATGATGTTCCGTTTCCGTCCTGGCCTGTCGAT
Source organism: Dermacentor andersoni (assembly GCF_023375885.2). Taxonomy (NCBI): domain Eukaryota; kingdom Metazoa; phylum Arthropoda; class Arachnida; order Ixodida; family Ixodidae; genus Dermacentor; species Dermacentor andersoni. Next base: position 44,417,705 of record NC_092818.1, on the reverse strand, counting down.
ACAAAACATCCTTCTACAAATAATGAGCGACATCGTCGACGCTGCGAGTAAGACTACGCCTAAGGCAACACTTGCCCTAGACCTCAAAGTCGATAATGTGACCCATATATTCTCCAGAACCGCAGTGGTCATCAAAGAAAGAACGTGCGAGTACATCCGCGGCTTCCTCAAAGGCAGACAAGCCGTCATCGTGGTGTTCGATGACGATCCGATACCATTGCGTGCGGAAGCAAAAGAACACCGCAAGGAGCGGTCTTGTTTCATATATTATTCAATATAGCCCTGATCAGCCTCCCCACGGGGTTTGCAGAAATCCCGGATATTCGGCAAAGAGTATACGCCGACGGCATTACTATATGGATTCACAAAGGGCCAGCGGGAACCATGCAAGACCACCTCCAACAGGCCGCCAACGTGGTTCCCGCTTACGCAAAACAGTGCGCCTGAGCTCCTCGAAAATCCGAGCTCCTACTCGTGCAGAAGAGGCGACGGGACCCTGGCACGGATATACAAATGTCACTGGACGGGCATAATATCCTCTCTACCTCCGTCGTCAAGATCCTGGGCATGACCTTCCAAGAAAACTGCAAAAACAACCAGCTCATCCAAAAACTAGACGCGACGACGTCCCAGATGGGAAGAATGTTCCGAAGGATGGCCAATCAGAAGCATGGCATGAAAGAACAAGACATGGTACGTCTCGTACAAGATTTCATTGTTTTTTGGATAACCTACGTCGGGCCCTACGCCATCCTTCAGGTTAGGGGAAAGTAAGAAGATAAATACAATCATCGGAAACGCCTATAAACAAGCTTCAGCTCTACCCACTGGTACAGCAACTGCCCGTTCTCCAGCACTTGGACTGTATAGCAACCCAGAAGAATCGATCGAAGCCCACTTCACCGCGCGGAAAGTGCGCCTATCCACCGCTGCCACTGGACGCCACGTACTCCAACGCCTAGGCTACGCACCCCCACAAGCCACTGACACACAACGGCGGACATCCCACTGGACGTTCGATCGAGACTGCAAAATCACCCCGCTTCCACGGAACCTTCCACACATATCGAAGGGTGAAGACAGGCCAGAGCCCAAGCACTCGGAAAGCAATACGGAGACACTACAATACGGACTGCGCCCGCTCAAGCACAAAAACCCGCAGTCGTTGCCACCCCCAATACCCTCATAACGAGCCTCACTCTAACATAGTCGACTGCCGTCCAAGCGGAAGCGGCAGTGATCGCGTTAGCCACCACTCAGACAAAAGCCTAGACCATCATCATGGACTCTGTAGTGGCGTGCCGTACGTACATGGCGGGAAAAATTTCGAAGACTGCAATGCATATTCTAGCCCGGAATCTTCAATAACGCACTTGCACTATAGCGCATGTGCGTTATTGAAGATATAGAGGATTGAAGATATAGGCGGAGGGCCTACAAGAAGGAGGATGCATGTTGTGCTAAGGGCTCCGCCACCTATTCGAATAACAATCCGTAGCTATCACGTCTTGCGTGTAAATCATGCTTTACAGACTTTTCTGACGCATTTTACTTTTAAACATTCATTTAGTTCAGTAATGCACTTGCGCTTTGTGAAGGTTCTGAAAGGATGCACTTCCGGACACGAGCGTGCAGGCGTGACGTACGTCGCTTGCGGTGATGGTGTGTGTAATGTCGGCAGCAGCGTACATCTAATTTCGCAAGGTGGAATTATAATGTTCACTCGTCAATTTCGTGGGGTGTACACTTGAATTTTGTAGTGTAGAGAAGTGGGGGCAAATATGCGCGAAATGCGCGTCAACTTATTATTGGAACAGGCCGGCTTTCGAAATATTCAATGGGCACCTGTCCGCTTTTCGCGTTCGTTAACTTTCATTAAACAAAGCAAACAACCAGTACTTTTGTTTGTACAGATCTACCAACAACTACAAAAAAAAGAAAGATGAACCATTTGAAAGAAAACAAACCAAGTGCACTGCTTTTTTGCGTGCTTTGAACAATGCGCTTTTGTATGATGCTTAGCCCGAAAAAGGCAAGAATTTACTGCCCGAGTTACGCAAACATGGAAGTGCGCCTGCGGAAAAGACTGGAATAGCCTAGTTGTTCTTGGTGAGCGTGCTCGAGGCCTTGTTTCCGTTTCTTCGTCGCAGTTCGGACTACATAGTCCCAACTGCGACGTGCTATAGCACGTCTATACACGTGCTATACACGTGCGACGTGCTATAATAGACTTGCTGTACACGTGCTATACACGTGCGACGTGCTATACACGTGCGACGTGCTATAGCACGTGCTACAGCACGTGTCCGCTTGCTTGTGCAGCGAATTATCGTCGCCTTCTGACAGGAAGAGCCAGTTTCTCGTACAGAGCCAGTTGCAACTGCTGAATGCGCAAAGAAAGTTCCGGCTTCCTTGCGATTCAAATAAGTCGACCAGTGGCGTCTTACGATAGACTGGAGGGGCACGCGCAGCTTATCGTCGGCTTATATCGTGTCGCGTTTGACTGACGTGAATGATATAACGCCAACATCGTGGCGGTAGCTCGAAAAGCAAACATAGCTACACACGCGTTTACCATGGGTCTACCGCCCGCTTGTACTGCGTTGTGCTGTTCGAGATGGAGAAAAAGAAAGAATGTGCGTACACAGCTGTGTACTTCTCTTTAAAGTCGCTGTTGTTTTTGTTCGCTATAGCTGACAAACCGTAAGAAGCCGAAGTAGTGTACTCTACATTTCATAATAAATAATATACTATTACGAAAGCTTAGCTATGAAAATGAGATCCCTTACTAAGAGAAATAAAAACGAACAAAGGGTCATGAATGAGAACGCTGACATAAAAACTCCGTAGAAGAACTTGAATAGGTAAGCAGCTAAATGTGATATATACACGTACTCTGCCGCGTGCTCTTATACTGTGTTAGGGGTAATGCGTGCTTTTCCAACGCACAATGGTTCTGGGGCAAAAGCTACATAACGTAGTCACTGCAATTTTTGTAATGTGGACACCATCGAAATGTACCGTCATTACCGACTCGCGCAAAATTACACATGTGCGTGAAACCTCGCCAAATTATACGGGCGTCCACGGAAAGTCGCTTGCATAGCCTACGTGCTGCAGCATTTATTGAATGATGTTGCTGCGCTATCAGCGACGCGATCACTCTAACGCCTAAGCAGCCATTGTTTTGTTGTGTCGAACTAGAATAGTAACAAAAGAATTATGGGGTTTTACGTGCCAAAACCACATTCTGATTAGGAGGCACGCCGTAGTGGTGGACTCCGGAAACATGGACTATCTGGGGTTCTTTAACTTGGGCCTAAATCTAAGTACACGGGTGTTTTCGCCCATATGGAAGTGCGGCTGCCGTGGCCAGGATTCAATACCGTGACCTCGTGCTTAGCAGCCCAACACCATAGCCACTAAGCAACCATGGCGGGCAGTACAATAGCACAGCTCTGAGTAGCTTGGACGCCCCCACAAACGTTCTCTAAAACTGTTCCGAAGGCGTGTCGCGTGCAGCGTGCTCCTCCTACTCAGACATGTTACAGCTACTATACTAACGGCTATCACGGTCGCAAGTAGCTTGCTTAGATGCAAGTCACGAGAACTGCACCCTTCATTGTTTTTGTTTCCAGCATCCCTCTTCGACAAGGACTGCCACTTTGCCAAAATCGTGGACGTCTGCTGCCACCAAACGTTCGTATTAACAGCGCTACTCATTCCCTGTCGCGCCTTGCATGGGGGACCAAGTGATGGTCTTCAGGCGTGTCTCACATTATCTGGGATGCGTGACTAATCGAGTCGCGCGTTGCTGAAAAAAGGACGACCCTTCGTTAACGCGTGTTTCATTGCATTTATCGCCACATTACGCTTACTGCAGTATTTTGAGTCCCAGACCCGTACACTGTCAACTAAAATGCACCCTTAAGGGTGTGCATAAGGGCGCAAATAGGTCTGTAACTCACGCTCTCACACCTGTACCTTATGCACCCTTAAGGGTGTAAAAGAGCTAGTTTACAGTGTACATTCTAACATTTTCCTGCGCGCGCTTTTTTTGCTTTCGTAGTTTTCCATTTCTCTTCTTAAAGCCTAAGGTTATTTTTCGAGACCCACTGATATGGGGGAGTGGGTCATTTGACTATTGAATGAATTGTTCGATTGGGGAAGCACCTTTATTGTGAAAAGAGATGTTAATTTAGGTGTCAAGAAAACTGTCTATGTATATTGTAGTTTGTGTATATAGCAATGGTGTTCATATATATTATGTCTTCTACTTTGTAAAATCTTGTCACGCTTTTTTACGTTCAGTGACCTCGCCTTTATGTCCTCGTTGCTTTCCATGTATCAGGGAGGCTCGGGTTCTCCTCAGACGACAAACGCACCTTTTCTCCCGAGCTGACATATTGTCATCCTTGAGATGAAAATAAAATTGAATTTGAATGTTACGAGACGTTTGTTCGTTTGTGTTCAATCTTTAATGGAGAATATCATTTTTAGTAGCTATATTTAAGACGAGATCGAGGCCCATACATGTCACTGGCTACTCTCCTTCCCTGGCATGATGATGGTGCTCACAATATTCATAACAGAACCAACGATTCCAAAGACAAGCCCGGTGACATCAATTCTAAAGTGTGTCGGATGCAGCAGGACGTGCTTTCCGTTTGTTCAATAAGTAGACTTGAACGAGAAAGCCGTGGCCGGCCTCTTTTCACTGGCCATGGCTTCACAACCTCGCGTTAAACGAATAATGCATGTGGTATCCGCGAAATAATTTTTTTTGATCGCTATGTGTCGCCACTATAGTTCTTTGTGCAGTTCCAGTAACGCTTGTATTTTAAAAGGTGAGCGCACAATACAAATATGTGTCATGCCGGCTTTTCGCTTTCTTGCGCGCATGCGCATTCAGGTGCGGTAGTTCCGACGTTGTCAAACAGCACCGGGCTACGCAAAGTAAGTGCCCTACGTTTACGCTTCCTTTATTAACTTCGAATATGTACCTCAGCGCTTGTGATCAGCACTGTTTACGCACGTGTCTCTGCACACTTGTCAGCAGCAACATTTCAGGCTAATCTAAGACTGAGAGACGCTTACTCCATTTCGAGACGGCGTGATTACGCACGCTCGTTTTCTCGCATGCAAAACCGCCGGCGCTGTGGCGAATAAGCACGTCACGAGATCGTGTGTTCCACAGTGTACTCTGTGGGGAGGTTGTACGCCGTGTACACGCTCGTGTAAGGGCCTAATTTTAAAGCGAAAGGTTCGTGGACAACCCCGCCGTAGATTGCCTCCAAGATATACAGGGTGCACGGGTCGCGTGTGCGCTCAGCCTCTCGGGCTAGCGAAGGAGCCGGGCATTCACTTCCCTCCTCCCCGCCTACCGCGCCCTTGATCACGTGACCTCCAATATTGGAGTGTTTTAGTTGACCTTCCTTACGGTCAGTTAGTTATAGTTATCAGTTAGTTATATGTTTTGCGGAGCGAATCTTTCAGTCACAGCGCGCTCTGGTCAAATTCAGAGTAACGAAACAAAATAAAAACATCAATTGATCACTTTTATAAAGTGAAAGGGATATATATATATATATATATATATATATATATATATATATATATATATATATATATATGTACATATATATAACTTATTTGTCGATAAAGTATCTAGACGTGCGTTTGTAATGCTTTGCCGGTCCATCTTATCTATGAAAAATAAAGCGCCGTCTCGGGAAGCGCCACGTGATAGCCAGCGAGCTTGCTTTCCGCATCCAATCTAATCCTTTCTGACGCCAACGCTAGCCAACGCGCTGCATAGCGCGCACCACATCCTCCCACGCTGCGGGGTATTAAAATGGGTCAGCACTTGCAACTTGTTGTATCAAACACAAATCTTGGTCTACGCGAAATCGCTTTTGTGGCTTGCTCTGCGCAGACAAACATAAAGGCGTGGTTGAAGTGCATGTCACTGGAGGCAGCCATCTTGGACAAGAGCGAGGTGCGCGGGAAAGGGCGCGCGCATCGACCACCCTCGCTAGCTCAGGCAAGCGGACTTCGCTCCGCTTTAGGCGGATTGCGCATGCGCGCTCCATTCGCTCGCTGAGTGGAGCGTAAGAATTCTATTGGGCGCGCATCAAGCTACAATCCGCTCGCCCTTGTACCGAGCATACGAGGCGCGGACCGCGGTAGAATCTTATCACACTTGGACTTTATACGGAACATAACGGCCATGGCAATGACGACTGCAAAAAAATTGCTTGAAGCTTCCCTGCAATTGCTATCGCAATAATAAATCTGCGTCGCTTTTTTCCACCGAAACGTCGAGAAAAAAAGCAAGAAGGCTGCCGTTCGGACGCAGGTACGTCCGAAGGCGGCTACAACGTCTGGAGCCTGGACGAAGAAGGCACGCTGGTCTCGTGGGCGGTGGCCGCCGTCAAGAGCGAGCCGGAGGGATCCCTCTCGGACCTCGGGCTCGCGCCTGGGGCCGCGCTCAGACTCGTGCGGGCCGCGGTGTTCCGGGTGCCGCACTTCCTGCCGCCGTGAGTGTGCACTCCAGCGCCGTGACGGTGCGGCGTTCAACTCGTTAACGGGTGGACAATGTCGGTGTCGTGACGCCAACAACTCTGTTGCAATTATTTTCCTTTTTCGCGCTTCATCAGCGGTTGAGGCGGTGCTCCGCTTACGTCATCGCCGGCACCGGCCGCTCGTGAGATGACGAGAAAGGAACAGAATATGGCAGAAGGAATATTCGCATTTCACCGACTCTTTATTCAGCGTTCGCGAGTGGTGCGCTCCAGGTTCTGATGTTTGAAACAGAGCGCGCGATAGTGATTCGCCTCATTCTATCGGTGCGATCGGCTCCGAGGGAGGGCGTTCGAATGTTTGACAGTTTACGGTGCCTCAATGTCCTCCTCGCCCGCTGCTCCGTACAGGGTGGAGACATTCTTTGACGAGGCTCTCGCTGCCAGAACCGCCATTGCCATGCCCAGGTCGCGTGTCCAGACGTGAAGAGCGGGCGTGAGAATGGCGGCGGTTGTCTTCACCCTGTACGGAGCGGTGGGCGAATAGGACATTGAGGCACCCTAAGGCAGTTTGGATCGTTATCCGCCGCGGTGAATCAGCTGCTATGCCTTTCTACCGCTCAGCGCGAGGTCGCGGGTCTCAGATCGCCCCAAATTATTTACGGTAATAGCTTGTTCTGCTAACCAGTCGCTGTTTCCCAGTGGGTGTACGTGTCGTGAGGTCAGGACGCGGAAGTTGGTCACGTGGGAGCAGAGCACTCGATCCGGCTCGCTCGCCTGTTTGCTGTGCTGCCGCTCATTGCGCGGACCAGTGTAGCAGCATAACAGACAACCGAGCGAGCCGGAGCGAGCGCTTAATTTTTCCTCGACCTAATTGGTCCATGTCTGTAAATTTTAGCGGCGCGATAACACGTGCACGGGAACAAAGAAACATACGCCACGCTCTGCAAGTGCGCCTACATACCGTGCGTGCTTTGTTTTTGTTTCTTTTTTACCTGAACAGACCTTAAAAAGCAATTGTATGCCTGTGGTACGTAGCGCAGTTCTCCTTCTCGAGCTCCATTAAGCACTACTTGCGCGAGAAATTCGTGTGGCCTGTTCAACCAAAGTTCGCCAAATGTCCTCAAGAGGAAGCTTTAGCTCGGGCCCAACACCGAGGTGGCCTATTCAAATACATGTAAAACGCAAAAACGTTTTTCTGAAATAACCAGTGGACCGATTTTAATTAAATTTGTTGCATTTGAAAGAAAAAGTTAAATTCTAGTGACTGGTGGAAGCTGAATTTCGATTTAGGGCCTGAATGTTGAAAAGGTTTTCAAATATACGACCGTTTGAAAAATATAGAAGCATGAAGTTTACAAATTCATAGCTCTGCATAAAGAACAGATATCACGATTCTGTAAACGGCATTCATTAGATAATTCAAAGCGGACAAATTCGATATGTCATTTTACATCTTACTTGGAATTGTTACGTCGGTTACAAAGGTTCTGCAAAAGCTGTATTTCCATATAACAATTTTTTTTATATTCGCGATCATGTGTAACATCAATTTTGTCCGCTTTAGATGCATTATTAGATGCAATTCACTGAATTGTAGTATTTTTTGTCATTGAGTTACAGAGTTGTAAACTTCATAGCTTCGTTTCTAAAAATTTTCGATTTTTGCCAATTTTTAATAAAAAATAGTCGACCTAAATCGGAAATTTGAAACCAACAGTCACTAGATTTTAAGTTTTTCTTCTAAATGCAACAAGCCTCGTGAAGTTTGGTACAGTGGTAGCCGAGAAAAACGAATTCTCCTTTTACATATATTTAGATAGGAGCACCCGAGCTAAAGCTTCCTCTTAAACATCACTTTAGACCACATGTTGCAATTTACGAATTGTAACTGATGAGTTCGTAAGGCATTTGCATTTAAAATTAATGCTAAGGCTGCAACCGTATTCAAAAGATCAGTTCTCAGAATAGGGAAATGAATGCGTTAATGTTATCGTTCATACACTGCCTAAGTAGGCGTCATGTTAAAAATAAATGAGTGAACCAACCGTGCAGAGCGGTTCTGTCAAAACTGATGCCAATTAAGAAATTAGTTCCAAGTAGAACCTGCCTTCCGAACTCATCAGCTTCAATTTTTCATTTAGACGTTAGATAAAGAGGTAATTAATTGAATTTAGATTGTTGGTTTAGTGATGTGACTTTTCATTCAGTTATAGGTATGTCCCTTTTACTCCGGTAATCGAATTCGCGCAGTGAAATTGTGCCGTCTCTCTCGGGCGGTTTGTAAAATAAAGTTGTCGATATCAAAGACAAGTGTTAAACCGCATATATTAGTGCTTAAATTCCCCATCTAATTTTTTTGCTACCTGCTTCCCGTTGCTTTCTTGCACATTAATGTTTTTGCATTGATTCGCACGAGGTGGCTATAGGGTACTCGACCTCGGGTCCCGTTTCCCTATGTCGTAATGTATTCACAAAAGTATGTATCTACATCAACCAAATTGAAAAAGAAGGAACACGAACTGCAGAATACTTTCTCGGCACTGCGCGCACGGTGTGCACCGCGTGGCCCCCTTTTTGTTGATTCGAAGGAAGTCACGCTGCGATCCGTGTGCAGGACCGGCCGCAGTGAGGCAAATTACGCGATTGGACGTGCACGCATTTTGAGCACGCACGAGCTGCGCCTTTTAGGACATAACACTCATCGCGCTCATTTGCGCTCGCCACGACTCGCGAGGCCGTCTGGAACTGTGCCGTCGGATAATTCGCAAATCCTGCGTATAGAGAGATCCCCCCCCCCCCACCATACGCACCCCCGCTTGCCGACGTTATCTGTGCGTAGCCACCTCGATTGCTGGTGGTGGTGGGTGCGGGGACGTCGCGTGCCTTACAACCCCTTAAACTTCGTAAAGTATATATATATATATGAATATATACTTTACGATCTTACGAATACGATCTTTACGATCCTTACGAATATATATATATATATATATATATATATATATATATATATATATAGTACCACGCTTTGAAGAATGTCGCCTCCTCCGCGCGCGCTCTGGCCGAGGCCAACGCCGCGTCGCTATTGGCCTAATAGCATCACGTGGGCCCTTGCGCCGCGTATCAGCGCCATTTTTGCTCAAGCAGCGTCTGCGAAGTGGCGAGGAGCGCATGTTGGCGCCGTTGCTACGCTCGAGCAGTGTAGGCGGCGCCACGGCCGAGGAGGGAACGAGGAGGAGTCAAGGCGGAGGAGGAGCGTGTCGTTACTTTACGAAGTTTAAGGGGTTTTAGCGTGCCTGTCTGGCTCCCCTTTCCGTCTTGCCAGAGCTCTCTCTCTCTCTGCAGCAAATGTCGGCGCGCTTGTGCACGCAGGTCGTACGAGGAAGCACGAGAAGGGCTGAGGACCTTCGGGGTGGCCAGGCTCGGCGACACGCGCCTTCTGGTCACCACGGACATTGTGAGTCCGGCTCGACCGCGTAAACTCGCCGCGTAAGAAGGCTTTCGCCGAAGGGCAACACGCCGGATGCACGAGGAGATGCGCGCAGGCATAACGAGACAAAAAGAAGGGAGGCAGGATGGTTGCAGTAACAGCAGCCCGTCTGAACGGGCGCATACATGGGCGCCATCTAGGCCCGTGCGTATACATGGCGACGAGTATATAACTCGATTATAACGAACCCGATTAAAAAGCGAATTATTCGCCCTATAATGAACACAACAACTCTATTGACCGATACTCGTATGCAATATAGCGGCCTCGTAACCAGTGGCGTTGCCAGGAATTGGTGTCCGGGAGGGAGGGGCACGTGTTTAAAAAAAATATTACATTACATTTATATAGTCATTTATATTGTTTCTGCTTTTTTCACTTTTTTTTAAAATCTGCGCAGGGAGTGGTCGTTCACTTGGATCTTTACAAGGCGAGAACATCACCTAAGGTGTTCAGTCCAAAGAAAAAGCGTACGTATAATAAGCAGGGTGGTCACTGTTCCGACTTGCAAAGTGTAGTACAGTTGTGATTCAGTGAGGAAGTAGACTTCCACGGAAAAAATGTACACGCGCAGATCCCCCGCACCGTGGGGATCGATGTTGTGAGAAACATTTTGCAGAAAGCTGGCACCAGCTGCCTGCAAAAACGCTCCGCATAACCTTGATAAAACATAGCATCAATTCCCATACTGCTTGGGATATGCATTCTTTCTCTCTCCACCATAGTTAGTTCAGGAAACTCTAACTAGATGTACAACATGCCTGTTGTAACTCTAACTATGCGACAGCATACTTAAGAGTTAGCGATGCTGAGTGCTGGCATAGTTCGTCTTCTCTTAGTTTTACTGTGAATAAAGAATAAATACCACAATAGGTAGCAAGGTGGTCCAATACTATTTATTACGTTTTACTTCTAAGAAAGCCCTATTTTCTCATTCATAACGCTGTTTCATGTCAAGTCACGTTCAAGAGAAGCCCAACCATTTCTCTGCCGGCATCCTCACGGTCTCGCAGCGTCGTTAAATGAACTTCAAGACAGTTAGGTGAAATTATCGTCTTAGAAATATTTTTAAAAAGACAGAACACTTTAGTACTCTATTATCGTTTTGAGACCCGAGCACATCTGAGGTACATAATTGCTTTTCATGTCGATTCTGATTATCTCCTGGCAAGCACGTACCCAGGATTTCTTTTTCGCGGGGCGGGGGGGGGGGGGGGGGGGGCAGCCCTAGGTAACTTTTCTAGGAAAATGAGGGGGGGGGAGCACCTTTACTAGTACAAATGGGAATGATGCCTACCGTTTGCCATAAGGACGCGTAAACCCGCAAGAAAAAAATGAAATAAGGTCTATCTCACAGGTATACGTCTGTGACACATACCTCTCATTTGCAGGACAAACAAGGAACCACATCAAATGGACTCGCGCATAAAAGAAGCGCAGGAAGAACACTGCCAAGAACAAGTAAACAAGCGAGTCTCAAAAAAAGATTTCTAGTAGCGCTTCTTGAATTAGGTCGGGAAGCAATATAGAGAAATATATATTTCCGGCACAATGACACTTCTCTTGAATCCCTCGTTTACTGCTCTACCAAGTGGCAAAACCGACTGCTATTGTTATTTGGGGAAGTTGCGTAACGATGCGTGGCTGCCGGTCCCGTACAACCGCGTAGAGCGCAGGACACTGCGCTTCTAGACGTACAGCGTCCACCGAAAATTAGAAAAACACCCACATAAGCACAGCAGAGAAGTGGCTACGTCAGGCGGTTCGACTGATAATTGTGGAAGCGTCATTCAAAACACGCTGAATCATTCTCCACTTCCGGTGGCGTTTTCTCTACTTCCTTTTTAAATAAAATGATGTTGATCCATAAATATTTTCACAAACAATGGTTACATTTGTTAATTTTGCTTTTCCTTCCTGTTTGGCTGTTGCCTCGACTCTCTCCCTCAGTAGATCGCGTAATTTCTGAACTCCTTGCGACTCGTGTTTCCAGTTGTCAATTTGCGCGAAAAGTACTGTACAATTAGCGAAAAGCCAGACGAGGTAACGGGTGACATTATTATTGCTTTTGGGTTTAACGGTTATTGTAGGGTTTGACAACGGACGCGGTTTGGCATGATTTTATTTTCCACCTTTCTAACCCATATCGTAGGTATACGGTTCCGAGGATCTGCCAGCGTCGTGGCGAGTCGTCACTCGAAGAAGTAATGAGGCAAAAGGGAAAGTTAGACGCAGCTGGCGTTTTCTCCCGTTGCAACTCGTTCCAAGAGCATACAGAGCTTACTACGAATTGAATCCCTTTCCTGGTCCCTGGATGAGTCTAAACAAAGAACGTCGAACTAACGAAGGAAAGGCGAGGCGCGTGACCGTTGCAATGGATGGTGTCAACTGAACGCATCTCGAGTTAATCGCGCGGGCACCGATCGATGAGAAAACTGTCCTTCACAACCCAGGAGATGCCGTTAACCACCGCCATCCAAAAGGAGTCAAATAGGCAGCAAAATGTTGACCACCGAATAGCTGTCAAGTCTCAAGCTTGATTTGGCGGCGCTTTGAGAATTTGTGGGATGAGTTGGGGCGTGGACGGGGGGGAGGAGGTATGCCACTGATATGGGGGGGGGGGGTCTCGGGGCCCCTCTTGGGTACGTGCCTGTATTCTGGAATTTCCTGAACGGGAAAACACAATTTATTTATTTTCCTTTCCTAGGGGTAATTCTATTATAAGCGGCAGCATTAGAAGGGCAGATAGAGAGAAATATACGTACTTTTATTTTCTGAAACGGTAATCCTATTGCCAGGACCCGGTTCACACTAGGTGGGAGGATTCCTTATTCCAAGAACCCTCTGGCTTGGGCTGCCTCGTTAGCCCGGGCGACGAGACTGCGTTGGTCATCTAGGTCACAAGAGGGATGTTCGGCCTCCCACGTCTGAGCGACGATATGGATGTGCTTTGACACGTTGTGCTGTTCTTCAGCCTCCATGGGGCGTCCTTGTTCGGAGCCGTCTTGTGGAGCTTGTGAGGTGGGGTCCGTGGATGTGTCGTGCCGTGGGCAATCCTGGAATGTGTGTTGCAGGCTGTGCGGGGCGTCGCAGCGGGTGCATGCTCACGAGTAATGCGTAGATAGAGTCTGTGCATGATTATTCCGTGTACGTAGGTGTTTGTATAGAGGATGACTCCTTCCTCTTTGCTGAGGTTCTTTTGTGGTGAAGGGTGCGCTCTTCTGCTAAGTCGGTGGTGTCGCGGAAGCTCCGAGCAGTCTAGGGCGAACGTCATCAACGTTGGCCACCGGCCGGGGAGGCAGGAAAGCCCGGCTGGTATGCTCGCGGGCAGCGGTATGTTTCTGCCTCGTTTGCCGTCGTGTTCCGATGGTCTTGAATCCAAGTGATGTGGTTGTTGGGGAGCGTGTGCGCGTGTGAGGTGATTATCTCGGGCGCGGTTTCTGACGTGCGTCCTTTTTCGATAGTTGCGAGCTGTTGCATGGGAGTCGGTGAGGATTGTTGCGACTTCATGGCAAGTTGTTATCGCCATAGCGATTGCCGTTTCCTCTGCCGTCTCGGCGACTCTTGCCCCGGATGGTGACAGCTGCGAGTTCTTCGCCTTGGTGATCCGCGACGCTTAGGGCAAAGGCGTTTCGTTTGATGTACCTGGCAGCATTGGTGTACCTCGTATCAGGGTCTCGCGCTTAGAAGGACATCAAATGTTATACGCTTAATGTATATCTCACGTAACCACAGCCGTTTCAGTCAGGAGCAGGCCCTCGTGACTCAGTCATAAAACATCACGCCGCGATATTATAAGCGGGAGACTATATATACAGCTTTGGAAACGAAGCAGGATCTCAGGTACGAGATTGCTCATTTGGGATAGATGGTTGAACATCGACACATTGAATAAACAGCGCAGAAAGATAGAACTAAGGGAAGACGCTTAAATTGCCTGCTTCTGTTGTCTCTTTTACTTTGTTGTTGTTATCTTAGTTTGTTTCTGCTCTTTTCTCCTGTGTATATTTCAGTTCCTTCGAATAAACCCACCAAGTAATATTGTCACAGATGAGATGGATATACTTACAAAATGATCGAGGGGGCGCAGAGACGAGATTGCATGCAGTCGGGCCTATTTCTACACCGCGCGCCATTCTTCCCTCTCCTTTTGTTCGGCCCCGGCGCACAGCATAACAATATCACCACCCGTGTTGTCACCTAACCTAAGTCGTACCTGTCTGCCCTGTTTGTTCAATATGTCGACGATCTCGGGGCTCATTCGCGAAAATTGGCGTCGTGGGCGCCATTGTAGTTAAACGTAAATTTCACATTTAGCTCATAATTTTATAACACTTGGTGTTGCATACGTAAAGCTCTTGCTGAAAAAGACGTCCAATACTTTAACTGAAAGGTGGTTTATCCCAAATATTAGTTGCACCACTCTTTATCCTGTTTCACAATCTTCAAGCTTGCTCCGCGGAGCGGGGGCGAGAGGGTGTATCCAGGCATACACCAGAAGCGATCCACACTAAGCGTGGACCAGACGGCAACTCTGCTCAATTTCGCAGGGAATAGCGCTCCGGAACATTCCGCACACACTGTTCTACCAACCTGTGGAATCACATTAAAAAAAAAAATTCGAGCAGGGCAGGTATAGGCCGGCAGCGTCAAGAGGGGCTGCCTCCACGTAGCGAACGCGGTGCGGCAGCCAGGTCTCACGCCAGGGGGCGCCACTCAAAGAACTAAGCATTCGCAAATTGTTGTGAGGGATGAAGACGTCTTTGAAGGAGACTGCAGAATGTGTTCAAACCAGGCAGACGCTTGAGAAGAGGATAGTATATTTGTACTAACGCGGCGCATAGAAAGTTTAATATCTTAGACTACATCTTTATTAGTAGTATTTGTAGATATGAAAGGAGCTTACGACAACGTAGACAGGCAATTGCTACGGAATATTTTCAAGCACATGGGCATCGACGAAGATTTCGTGGCGCTGTTGAGTGAGCTCGATATAGAGGGACAACCGAGTATAGAAATTGTATGGGAAGGCCGCAAATGCAATGAAGACGCAGCGGAATTTCACCAAGGACTAAAGCAGGGACATCCTCTTTCTGTTGTTGTTCACCCTCTATGTTGAGGGCATAGAAAGACGACTGTAAAGCAGTGAATTGGGTTTCGATCTGTCTTACATCCGTAATTGGCAAAAGGTGCAACAGAAGGTCGAGGGGCTGATGTATGCGGACGACACTGTGCTACTAGCAGACAAAGCGAAGGATTTACAGAGACTGGCGAAGATAAGTGACACTGAAGCGGCAAATCGAGGCCTTAAGTTTAGCACAGAGAAATTAGGAATTGTCATCTTTAATGAAGAGACAAGTGACGACGTGGTATCAATTCAACGACAAGTTATAATCAAGCAATATGAATAACTCGCTGTACACATAGACGAAGACCTACTCGAAGGTAAAGATTCGGGGGATATATCTGCCCGGTTTGGGACGCCTGACTTAAAAGCGAAGAAAACTCCAACCGATATTTATTTTAAAAACACGACTTTTCGGAACTCGATCGTCTCCATCTTCAGGGGTGAGATTGTGTGAGGCATAGCAATGCTTATTTTTTAGCGCTTTCACAGGCTCGCGGACCGCAGACCTTCAAAGTAAACGGCGGTAAGTGTTCCTTACGAACGACTGATGTTAGCCAACGTCTTCTTGGTGGGCCAGGATTCCAAAAGGAACCGCCGCCGGAGGTTGTTTTCTTCCTCCAAGGCGACAGACCTACTCAGGCGTCCACCAAGATAATATATAACTGAAAGGGAAGCGTAACGCAGCTGTAATGAAACATAGAGCACTTTGAGGCTACAATAAACATGAGGTGGTGTGAGGAATCCAGAACAGTGTAAACGGTCCCAGCTATAATGTTTGCAAATTCCATTCTGTGCTGTGACTCAGAAATCTTGTCGAGGGCAGCGAGCTGACTGGCTTTGTGGGCGCAAGGTAAAACCACAAACGAGTTAGTGCAAGTTGGCATGGGCTGGGCTTCTTTTGAAGTCACATAAGCGCAGAGCAAGATTAGTTTTGAAGAGAGACTAAGGAACATGGGATCGAAATAAATAGGGGGCTAAAGTGTACTAGTATCTGAACCTCAAAAGTGTGGATACGGAATGGAGAAAGAGGTCAAGACAGTTGGCAACCAAGTACAGGCTAATTGAAGGTGTAATTAGACAAGCAGGGGTAATAAAAATAATGTACGTTTGTGCATATCTGACGAAACTAAGTGGTCGAAACATCACGCTGCGCTCATTTGGTTTTGTGGGAGCTAGAACAGCATTTTTTTTCTTTTGTTTGCTTTCACACGACTTTCGCTTATACAATGTTAAGAGGAAGCTTTAGCCCCGGTGCTCGATCCTATGTAAATACATGTAACAGGAGAATTCATTTTTCTCGGCAAGCCAAATTTGACGAGGTTTCTTGCACGTAAAAGAAAAGCTTAAAACCTATAGTGACTGGGTGTTTCGAATTTTTGATTTAGATCGTCAGTTTTTAATAAAAATTGGCAAAAATCGAAACTTTTCAGAATACGACACTATCAAGTTCACAACTCTCTAAGCAAGCAAAAATAATATCACAATTCTGTTAATTGCATATGGTAGTACATCTAAAGCGGACAAAATTGATATCTTACACATGGATCTAAATAAATTCTGTAATATAGAAATGCAGCTTTTGCAGAACCCTTGCAAAGAACGCAACGAATTCACGTAAAATATAAATTGACATATCGAATTTGCCCGCTTTGCATGATCTAATGGATGCCGTTTACAGAACCGTGATATCTGTTCTTGATGCAGAGTTATTTACGGGCTTCGTGCATCTATCTTTTTTCGAACTTGCGAATTCTTTAAAATTCTCTTAACGAAATTCGGGCCCTAAATAGAAATTTTACTTCTAACAGTCACTAAAACTTATCTTTTTCTCTGAAATGCAACAAACTTAATTAAAATCGGTCCAGGGGTTATCTCAGAAAAGCGTTTTTGCGTGTTACATGTACTTGAACAGGCCGCATCGGAGTTAGGCCCGAGCTAAAGCTTCCTCTTCGTGTAGTTTACGACGGTAACCTAGAGTCTTATTTTCGCTATGTTTAGAAAACGCCTGGTGCCGCTTGTTAGTAGGGACGAACAAGAAATCTGTTAATACATGGTTTGGACGTGTTAATCTTACCACTTGTGATGCTTGGAACATAGGAGTCGGTGAGATTAGTGAACTTCTGTTTGAATATATTTAGACCCATAGCAATGGGCGGTCTAAATACGTGGAACTTTCATTGCTGCAAGTAAGAACAAGAAGTTTAACAGGAAGGCCAAATCGGGACAAATAGAAAACCTATCAATTAGATTTAGTAGACAATCACTAAAGTTATATTTAGCAAGTATTTTAGCAGTAAAGAAGACAGCGAAAAAATATACACCTGCGAGTAAGATTGACAGCACAGAGGGTACACAAAGGAGTTACATGAACGTGTTATTGGCGTCGACAAATTTTCACATACTAGTGTCACATTCTTTGTGACATCACGAGCTTGCGAGCATGTATACATAGATATAAGTTGAAAGCTTGCTCAGGTCTAACACTAATAATAGCGGCATTACCTTTTGACTTTGTCGATAATCGCATTCGCTTGCATCACGAATGTTGACCCACGCAGGAGTGGTGTTATATGTCCCGTGTTTGGCCGTTCAACGCTGTAATCTCTCTTCCTGCTTCCATTTTCAGCTTGGGCTGCTCAGGAGTGCTGTATCTCATTGTCTCCTCATCACCCATCATTTTTTCTCGTAAGCCAACACTTTTTATCTCTTGCAATTTTTCAAACACCTATTCTTCTTCAAGTTTTCTGCTTTTCTCCTTAGAACAGCACATCCAGCCGATTCCTTGCGCTCTCCTAGCCCCCATGTGGTACCATCATTACCATTACCATTCACCATCATTAACGCATGTTGTTTGCAGCCTTACCTACTTTGTGTTGCGTCGTAACACCTGAAATATATATGTGGCCGTCGCTGTAGCACAGCTGATAGGCCGTCGCACGCGTAATACTACGGTTGTAAGCTTGGTCCCCACCGGAGACATGTTATCGTTTCGTTCGCTTTCGTTTGCCCGTTTCTTCATTATTTTTCACGTTCGAATTTCAACCACAGTTGATTACCCCTATACTTTCCTTAGCATCATTGCCTGCTGGCAATGATGTTGGAAATTCTGCAAGATGTGTTCTGGAAAGTGGACTACTGCGCTTTTTGAAGATGCGACACATTCTACCGCAGGTGGCGAGCAGAAATGGCGCTCTGAGACTGCATTCTCTCGAGTACGGTGAGTTCGCAAACTAAAGGAAATGTTTTAGTAAACTTATGTCGTTATCGCGGAGCAACGTAACGTGTAAGTCCAGGACGGCGGACGGGTGACTTGCGAATGCGTTGCATTTTCGTTACTGGCGGAAGGGTTACAACCTCGTTATAATCAAATAACTTTATTGCAACTTTTTCGCTGCTCCAATTGCAATTAATGCGTTTTAGAACGAATTATTCAATTGAAGTGGCACCGGACATCTCTTAAATTAATGCATAGTTCTGAGTGCGAAGCGGGAAATCGGAACAGGACCGCTGTTATGCAGCACATATATTCAGTGACTCATTTACTTTTCTTTTTCGTGTCAATTTTATTTAGCAAAGTGCTGCAGATCGAGGTCACTCGTGACGCCAGCTCCTATGGCTGCGTCACGTGATCATAACCAATACACGAAAGAGCTGCTCGCGGCAACGAGCAGAAGTTCTCGCCTGTCACGTAGCCATTGTGCTATAGCGTTCGATGTCGTTTCACCGTTTTACAAGCTCCTACATTGTTGAGGTGCATTTCCCACATTATAGCCCATTTAGGGCATATTGGCTTTTAACGAAATGTCGTTTATCACGAAATTCTTGTTCTGTCCAGATGGTTGCTTTGTAACGTAGAATTACTGTGCTTCGCTCACGCGCAAGCTGAAGTCCATCCATCCATCGATCCACGTTTGATGGTGTATATTTAAATCTGCGCCAGTACGTCCTCACTGCTCTGCTATCGATCTAGCTATTGAGACCTTTTATTTTCTTCTTAATTTTTTTAATGTTACCCCTTGATGGCAGAGCAAGCCGTGTGGGAGTGGACCCCGCTGGAGAGGACGGAGCTTGGAGCGCTTATTTGGAGCCCGTGTGCTCCAACGCAGTTCTACGTCACCACGGCGGCCGGAGAGGTGACCACCTGGGACCTGTCGATGAAGCGCGACGGCCCCACAGGGGTCGCCAGGTTTCCGTCTTCCAGGTGCGTTTATTCTGCCGAAAAACCAGTTGCGATACCTCAAGTTGACAGGTGCATCTCAAGAGTCGTAGCGCAGTGTGAGGACGTAGCTAGGACAGGACGAACCACGGGAGTTTGTGGGCCGACTAGCAGTTAACAACCACACTCCCGTCCCGCGTAGTCGTTCCCCGTATTGTGTCGTGAAACTGCGCTGTTCTTGAAACGGGCGTCGACCAGCTTGCGACCAGCTTGCCCTTTGCAGCTTTGTTTTTTTGCTGCAAAGGACGTGGATTGAAGAGAACCAGTAGCGACGTCTTCGATCGTACATTTTGGGCTTATAATAATACGAAAACGACGTGGCAAATGTGCGAGTCCTTTGATGCTCGAGTTTAGCGACATAGCGATACGTCGACATCGGTCCGAAGCTTCCGTCCAATTTGTTACCCATTCATTTCCGTTAATTCAACTCTCTGTCTTCCAAACACGCTTTATAGAACTGAACGCCGTCAGCGCTGTCGACTTGTATATATATATATATATATATATATATATATATATATATATATATATATATATATATATGTATATGGCGCGTGCTAACTTCTTGAGAGTAGTGTTAACCGTATAATCTGCTTCTACAGTTCACCCCTAGCAGATACGACATCGAAGCTATGCGTTGCGCAGAAATCTGATAAAAATGTGTCCCTTGTACATCGTTTTGCCTGTGACCTTGTTTCATCGGATCAGCGCTGTTATCGTGTTATCGCTCGGTGTGAGACGCGCCTGCATGTGTCCGAAATGTCTTGAACATATTCGCCGGATAAATTAAATTGTGGGGTTTATTGTCTCGAAACTTCTCAATGGGTTCTAAGAAGCGTGGTTTTCTGGAACGTTCCGGATTAACTTTGACCGCCCGGGGTTCTTTAAGTTGCACCAATAGCCCACTGCATGACAGTTTTTTTTTATTGCGATAGCAATTTTATGGACACTCCAGGCGCAATTCTGCCGTCGGCATCGCCGTCGCCGTGAGGTTCTGTATAAAGTCCAAGGGCGATAAAACCGTCGCCTTCTGTATGTGCGAATGAAAGCGTGTGAGGGTGAGCCAGCGAACGCGGTTCAATCTCGCGTGCGCGAGTGAGGAACGCGGCCCGGATGTGTGCCCTCTCCTGTGGCGCGCGCGGCAGAAGGGGTGAGGCGAGGGAGGAGGGGCGTTCTGATCCGGCGGCTGCTAGGCACCCTCTAGAGAACGTCTAGGTGATGGTGGCTAGGTTGCCTCGACGTCCTCCTCGCTCGCCGCTCCGTACAAAATGGAGACAACCGCGGCGTCTGCTACGGCGTTGGCCACGCGAATCGCGGATGCTGTAGTAGACGCCCTTTTTCTCTTCTTTATTATTACTATTATTTTATTTATTTATTTGCATTCCGCCCCTTCGGAATGCGGCCACCGCGGCCTGTTGTCGAACCGGTGACCCCGAGCTCGCTAACGCAACACTTGTTCTGGATGTAAGTTCGTAACATAAGAAGTTAAACTTACAACTCACATTTTTTACAACTCACCGTACGACGTGAAAATTGTGTGAACGTCTCCATTTTCTATGCTACGAGCTGTTCTCATTGTTAACAGTTGTTGGCTGTGCACTTCCTCTCTGTTGCTCAGCTCTACAAGATCGTGGAATGGGAATAAGGGGCTCGCCAACCGTTCACCCCTCAAAGCCGAAAAAGAAAACAAACAAGCAACACTGGGCGGGCTAGGCGGACTGCACCGCTCGTTTTTTTTTCTTTATTACCGACATGGCAACATACAAAACAAGACATTTTAACAATACACAACAGTCACAACAAAATCTCTGCCGTTGGTTGGCGGTCACAGGACTAAGAACGCTTGAAATTCACTAGCTCAGTCATCACACTGAGCCATGTTGGTTTTTCTTTTTGCAAATTACACATTTCCTTAATATGACAAATGCTTTCAATGAAGTATTCTCTAACAGGCCGTGCGTTTATTTCGGCATGTCTCACGGCATTCTAGTTTTCCATAAGCTATGTAAGGACACCAGCATGAACATGTCATAGGGTACTTTGTCTTCATTTAGAGTAGGCAAGGAACGAATCATATATGGCGTAATCGGTAAGTCCTTCTTTAGCGTTCTCTGTAAGATGTCCGAATGGAACACAGCATCCCAGCAGTCAACAAAAATGTGTTCTACTGTTTCGAGTTTCCGGCATAGTAGACAGTTGACGCTCCAAGGCACGAAAAGTCCTTTTTCATCTAGCCACGGTTTCTCAGGTAAAGTATTGGTGTGAAGCTGGAAAAAGAAGGACTTTACTGACGGGCGTGCTGGCATTCGTTTTACTCTGTTTAGTACGTCCTTTTCAGGTCCAATGCAGAACATCGAGCGATACAATGGCACCGGCAACATTGTTTCTACCAGGTCCTTATATAAGCGCTTTCGTGGTACCCTACTTAAGTATTCCATGGAAAACCGAACCTTTAACAGCTGAAAAACCAAGACTACCTCTTTTAGGAAACCACGCGCTCTGCCTTGACTGTACCGATGTGACGATACAATGAATTCAGGTATAGCTTCGCTCAGCCTTGTTTGAAACATAGTTAATAAAGATGGGTCATTTTGGTCCCGTAAGTAAACAAACCTCGACACAATCTGCCTAATGAACAAATGTGCCAGACTTAATCCTCCATTTTTAACCGAACGAAAGAGATTAGTGCGACTGGTGCGCTTCCAGCTTGAACCCCATACAAACATTGCGAGTACTCTGTGTAAACGTTGTATGTTAGCCCTTGACATGCACAACGCTTGGAGCACGTAAGAAATTTTGGCAACGGCAAACAGGTTGCACACTGTCGCACGAGCAAACATAGAGAAATTGCGGCCTCCCCATTTAAGTGCACATTCACGAACCCTTTCCGTTTCGGCATTCCAGTAATCAAAGGCGTCACGGTAATGCTCAAGCGGCACCCCTAGGTACTTTTCCGGCGTGTCTGTCCAGCGGATATTTGCAAACGTACACGGATGGTCTTCCCAGTTGCCGACCCATACCCCTAGGGATTTATCAAAGTTGATGGCACTGCCTGTCATTCTGCAGTATGATAAAGCCTCTGCGACCGCGATTTCGATGCTTTCTTTATCCCGACAAAACAACGCGATGTCATCCGCGTATTCCAGCACTTTCACTTCCGCGGACTGCACTCTGAAACCCGATATTCTATTGTCATTCCTGATTTTCCTACAAAGCGGCTCTAGGTAAATTGCGAATAAAAGAGGCGACAAACCACATCCTTGGCGCTCAGATGACCGGACGCTAAAGCTTTTGGTAACCTCCTTGTTTATGATGAGGCTAGCGGTACAGTCTTGATAGCACACCTTTACCCCATCTAAGATCAAATCCCCTACCTTTATGTGTTCTAGAATACTAAAAAGCATTTTATGGGCCACACGGTCGAAAGCCTTCTGCATATCTAACTGTAACATGGCACAGTGTTCACCTAGGTCGTTACAGTATTCTAAAATGCTTCTGGCAATATGAATGTTTGTGTAGATAGACTTTCCTTTAATGCCACATGTTTGATGCGACCCTACTATGCTCGTCACCACTCCCTGTAATCGCTTTCCGAGCGCTCTTGTAAATATCTTATAGCCTGCATTCATTAGTGATATCGGCCGGTAAGCGTCGACAGCGAACAATTTTTCTGGGTCCTCTGATTTCGGTATCAGAACTACGTGCGATGTCCGAAAAGATGGAGGAACCTGTTTTTGCGCATAGGCCTCCTTAAACAACCGTAACAGTATCTCACTGACGTCACTTTTGAAGGCTTTATAAAAGGCCGCTCCGACTCCATCAGGTCCCGGGGACTTGCCTACAACTAAATCATCTATGGCTCCTTCGACTTCGGTGATGCTCAGAGGCCACACCAGACGCTTTTGAATGTCTTCCTCTAATTGCGGCATGTTTGACAAAAAGTCCGTCTTGAATTCTTCTGTGAGGTCTTTAACAGTCCCGAATAATTTGCTATAATTATCAAGAAACGCCTCTTCAATTTTTTGAGGTTGGCTCGTGATCTCGTTCTCGTATTGAATCATTCTGATTTCATTTCGCCTCGCGTATGACTTTTCGTCAGATAAGGCTCGTTTAGTCGGTGTCTCACCTAGCCAAACCCTTTCAGCTCGTGCCCTTATCACTGCTCCTTTGAACTTCTCTTCTTCGATAAGCTCAAGCTGGCTTTTCAGTTCTTTTATTTCTTTTGTTCGGCTCCCAGGTCTCTCGCTTTCCACGGTGTACAAAAAATCAAGCTCACATTGCATTTCATTTTCTTTTTTCCCTTTAATAAATTTCTCTTTAGTGGCTTCTTCTATAGCACTGATCTTGACTCCTTGTTTAAAGTTCTCCCATAATTCTAGCACGTTGCCATCTTCGGCCTCGATCAAATTATCTAACTTTTCTTTCACGCTTTCACAAAAGGAATCGTTCATTAACAGCCCATCGTTAAACTTCCACAACTTCCAGTTAAATCTCGATTTTCTTTCTTTGGTACCTACACTAAAGGTTACAAGGCTGTGATCGCTGAACGAGACGTGTTTCACACTATAGCTGCCGCACATCGGAACAAGCTCCAGTGCGACGTACCCTCTATCTAGCTTTGCGTGACTTTGCCCTTGGAAATGTGTGAACGCAGGCGTGCCGGTAGTACACAGGAAATGACCGACGTCATCCAGATTAGATTCTTGCACTAGTGTGTTTAAAAGTAAAGCACTTTTGTCACGCACTGGAAGGTTTTTCACTCTATCGGCCGCGAAACATACACAATTAAAATCTCCTAGCAATACAACTTTCCTGTCACACTGTAAATGCTGATTTACTCTCTCAAAGAAAGGCACACGCTCATTTTCCACGTTGGGGCCGTAGACACATATCACGCGCCAACCTACGCCCAAAAAAGAAAAATCCACAAGAACCAGTGTTCCTTGTACAAGAAAAAACCCTTTCTTCTCTAATTCCAAGGTTGTTTCTAATGAAGATAGCTCACCCCGAGGAAGTCCCGACAGCATGTGATACACAAACATTATATCTATTGCGAAACTGCAGCACCATGCGATCCGTCTGTTCCTCACTTTCTATCCTTGCGTCCTGTACCGCTGCTATATCAACATCTGTTTGTAAGAAAAGCCGGCTAAGCTGGCATTGCCGCTTTCTGGCACAAAGACCGCGGACATTTATAGTAGCAAAACGAAGTGCAGTGTTTTGAGCCATTGTTATGTTTTATGAAGAACAAACACCGCTCGTTGATGTGAGCCAATTCGTTTTCTTTTTCAGGGTGTTGGCGATGGATGCGGACGGCGCATTGACGTCCAGGACGTTGGAGCGTTGCTTGGTGAGGCTACAGGTTATCATTGCGTGTTTCTCGCGCTGTACTTAACGACGCCTATCGCGTGTTAGACGCGGGCCCCGCGCTATTTGCACTGGTATTTAGCCGAGTGCGTGTAATCAAAGTTCGCACTTTATTTCTCCAGCAAAAGTCCGGATGGTCTTCGGGCTAACAGCTGCTTGAGGCAGCTTAACTGTGTCCGGGAAAATTATCACGTTGGCAGCAGACAACAGTCGTTTAAACTATAACACTCGAGAATTTCACAGATCAGCACGAAAATGACTGGCCGTACATACAGTTGAACATTGTGCTAAAAATTAATAATATAAAGTTCACGGAATACTAAATAAGCAGGTTTAACATGCAATGAGCAATTTGAACTTTAGTTATAATTGTTACAGTGAATCCTTCTGCCACAGGGCAAGAATTCACAAAACAAAGGAAGACAGAAAGTAAGAATAGAAAAATACTTTTGCGACACTGACATCGATAACTTTTATTGGCCTATAGATTATTTCATTTCCTATCGGGGTCTATTGTGCAGGTACATGGGTGGCGTCTACTGAGCCGTTGCTGAATATGAAATCAGGAAAAAAGTGATTTTCTTTACTGTTTTGCATGCACCAATGGGTATGCAAAAAGAAAAATACAACGTTACGTTCGCTTTTATGCTCGAACCGCGGAATGCCAACTCGACTACGAGGGCACGCCGTGGTTCCACGACAAAGACGAATGCAACGACGATGTTGGCACTCCGATTCGTGCGCTTGTCCGGAAAAAAGTAGAAGGCCTATTGTCATGATCCGCGATCATCAGAGCGCGGTTCCAGAAGGCAGCCGCAATGGCTCGAAAACACCAAAAGTCCCTGCAAGAAGAACCACTAAATTCCGACAAAGAAAACATTTCGAGGCGCGCCAGATAGCTGTGTTCACGTATTGATCGAAGGCGTCCAACCTCGACACGCCCGTGAATGATATAGTAAGGGCTAGCCACTGTTGTTGCCAAGCTGAGACGATCGATGGCGGTCATCGCGGCGTTTCAAAGTCATGGGATTGTCGTCAGATTCACCGTTTGCTTGGATGATCATTGGGGCCATTGTATACCGTTTCTCTCCTTTCTTTTTTTTTCTTTTTGTACGGCAGCGTTCTTAACAAGGGAGCTTATAACGTTCGCTTTGTGTGCACATAAGCGACCCATGAAGTGCCATAATCCGAGAAAGCGACCCGCGGAATGTGCAATCACAAATGAGCGCCCGAATGTTTAGATTAATCATTTTAACTATTTCCTCTCGTTCTATCCACTGCAAAATATCTACCGGGTGGTGAAGGCGTCTCAACAATCGCTGCTCGCGTGCCCTACCCGTGACACGCACGCCTCGTCAGCGTGTGGTCTGCGCCAGAGACCAACACATTCCTATATTCGTATATGAATCGTATACTTCAGCCATTGTCGAGACACCTTGCGTCATCGCGCCTTCGTTTCTGCCGCCGTCGTGCCCTCCTTCTCTCCACTACCCTTTCAGCCCTCTTTCCGCTGAGCGACACGCGAGAGACCGTGTTTCCACCTACGCTTCCATCGACCTCAGTTAGTATTCGACTACTCGATCGATCAATTTATTGTGGCGGGCAAGGCTGGTCATTGTTCTCGGCCACGACTTCGTCAAAGTCGGTCGCCAAAGCAGGCTTCACCGCGGTAGGACACCGTGCGCGGAGAAGCCGGCTTCTCGCAAACGTTTGGACGGCAACGGTAGGCATGCCAAACTGAGAATAGAAAAAAAAACGCCTGCAATTCCGATACCGGCGCTCAACTTGCAGTGTTTAGCAGCGGGGCAGTATGTGACTAATGGGTCCTAGTGACTCCTGTGAAAGAGAGAGAGAGAGAGAGAAAGAGAGAGAGAGCGCTAGAGATTAGAAGGAAAAACAAACCTTCTGTTTCGAAGGACTCAAACGATGTGGCGCGTTTTTTTTTAATGCGTTATAGTGTGTGCGCGTTATTTAGTTTAATTGTGCCTTTTCTTAAACTAGATTTAAACCTTCATTTCAATGTGTCTGCAGGCATTGGCCATGGACGACGGCGTAGCGCAGGTGCATCTCATGGGGCCCGCAGACGACAGCCACCGGCTCAGCCGCGAGCAGATACGAGAGAAGCTACTCGGCCTGTAGAAATTAATAAACGTGCACGTATATTTGCATCTCCGACGCACACTGTGTTATATGTTGAGGCTGTCGGATGTGGTCGAGGGTTCGACGACAGTTCACTTAATGAGGCCTCGTGATGAGGTTAAAATGAAGTAGACATAAAGCACGCACCGCTTTCCCGTGCCCCCGCCCAAACGTATATTAAATTACGCAAAAAAAAAGCTTTTTAGGCAAGTTGGTACAATGTGATGTGCAGTGGAAACGAAAAAAAAAAGAAAGGTTAGCCCAAGTGACCGGCGATCGGAGCGGCGGAATTGCGATAAGCCGTGCTACAGATGACGACACACCGATAGTAGACGCCCTCTTGCTGATAGCAAGAACACGGGGCCGTTCACATTGTCCGCACCAGAGGGAAGTTCGGTGTACGAGCAATCACTATACTTTTTTTTTGAAGAACGACGACTGTCCGGCATACGAGACGGAAAAATCGTGGCGTATGTAGGTTCATAATTGCTGTACAGAACTGTCGTCCGATTCCCTCGCACTACAAGCGCGGAAGGAGCCCAGCCCCTCGTCTACTAGTGTCCGTGTATACATGGCCACTGGCCTTTTCAATGTTTCGATGCGGCTTGTGGGAGCCATGCACATATACAAGGACACCAGCCTCGCCTGCGCAACACCGCGACGTATCCGGAGACTCGTGCTAACCTCGTGCTCCCGTCCACGCAAAAGCCACCACCAGACTTTAGAGTGCGAAGGAAGCGACAGATAGGGTTGATCCTTCACACGTGCGCAGTGCACCAAGCATTGAAACATCCTGATTTTACTTTTTTTTTTTTTTGATGGGAAATATCTTTCAGTTCGGTCAGATGGGGTCGCTTGCCAAAACCACATGCACAAATAAAACACGTTACACTATTATCGCCTACGTCTTTGCAACCGCACTTACCCACGCGCCTTACTTGGGTGTGGTGTAGAGGGGGGGGGGGGGGGGGGGCAATCCGTTACCCAGTCACGTGCTTCACGTCACTAAATCGGGCTCTCGCTCAGCTTTCAGAGAAACGTAGCGACTCGGTGGTACGTTTGTTTGAGAGAGCTCACTTGGTCGTGTAATTCGTCAAACTCGTACGTGTGCTCATCGCCAGGATAGCGTAAAAATATTCCAACCTGTTTTGTATTACAATTCCGCCATTAACACACTGCGATAGGTAAAAAAAAATGGCTCGGACCCAGCCCAACGTGTGCGGGCGCCAGATTAAAATAGTTTTACGTTAACCCGGCCGGAGTCTTACAAGTGGGTAATTTTCCTTGCAGAAAGTTCACGCTTGCTCGACTACCGTGCCCCTACGTTCGAAGCGTATAGGTCCAGAAATCGCGTGGAGAGACTTGGCCCAGCCAGACAGAAGGATACCCAATCATCAATTTGACAACGTTTTAGATTACAAATGCAGAAAGTTGCGCATTACGTACTGAAATCTTGCATGTTGAGCGCACCGGTTCTGAAGGCGTCATCGAAGAAGTGATCACGGCTCTACCTATGGTTCGCAGTGCGGACGACACACTGCCCCATTCCAGTAAACCATATATGTAGATAATTCACCTGCTCCAAATCTAAATTACGAACGTAAAAAATATGCTTAATACATATATTATGAGATGGATTGAAATCTTGAATAGTTTCCTTGAGCTTCAACCACAACACAGTTGGCAACCCAAAACGTATGCTGTAGTGCTTTATTGTCCAAGCTTTGTCCGGAATTTCTTACTTCGCATTCACCAATGCTGCGAACCAAATTTTGTCGTTACCGTCCTACAATAGTTCATTCTATCAGGCGCACATTATTTTCAGCTTATTGCAGCGAAGCTGTATATGGCTAGGATCTATTGAAAAATGTGTCCGTGAGCAAGAGCCGTGTAGATCGCGAATTTTTTTTTCCCACATGTAGGTGGGCCGATCCCCAAGATAGTGCAATACCGGGCTGACCCATGACGGAGGCGAAGCAATCTTTAAGCACTCCACCAACTTGCAAAAGTGAGTTTAATATCTTCGACCCAAATACAACCTGTATCAGATATTAAGCTGATAAGAACAGATACTACACCTTGACCCATGACGGCCATGTCTGCGTTCGCACCGCCCTCTCTTTGTCGGCGTTCCAAGTGCTTGCGTATCTTCTTTCCTTTCCTTCCGTTCTCCCGTGGTGGCGGTCCCGTAAGCGTGCTGCCCGCCACAACCGCGAGGCGGAAAGAAATGCGAACCGTCCATGTGGCCCCGATCCTGCAAACTTGGAACGTTTCACCGGAGCGACGGCCAGCTTTCGGAGGGAATTTGTGGGGGACTAACTTTCTGTGGCCTATGTTGTGCGTGACCGCTTGGAGTTCTCTAGTGACCTCACAACCATTTTGCACTTCGGGACGTCGACCAACGCGCGATCGCCTTGGCTACGGTGAAGCAGTGTGCCCTCGGAGTGCTGTGAGGCGCGTGTCTGTTCTACGTGCCAGGATTCGTTAGTAAAAGGTGTGCCGCGTTTTGCAACAATACATGGGTATGTATACCCCTCGGTGCCTCATCATCTTCCGAGAGCAGCCTGCCAGGCATGGAATTCGGCACGCAGAGCGATGGCCGCAAGTCGAGGCAGCCCAACTTCCGGTGGACGCAGGACCAAGCGGCGCACACACCCAGTGTGCTGCTGCAGGTGCCACCGTCGACAAGCTCCGCTGACTCGCCGCACCAAAGGCTGTTCCAGAGGCTGCTGCAACATCATCCGGCGAACACCACAAGCAGCAGCAGCAACACGTCCAGCCTCGTCAGTCCTTGCTTGAAGATATGGACGCGTGGGCCGATACAAGCTGGCCCCATCCACAGACGGGCTCCTTACGCACGACTCAAGTCCTGTGGTCCCGAGTCGAGCCGATCGAACATTACTTGGGCAAGGCTCGACCGTCGGCTCCAAGTCGCCTGCGGACTTCGTTGACGACATGTGTCGCGACGGCGAAAACTGTGTGCCTCGCTTTCGTGGCCATGGTCGTTCGATATTCTCCACAATCGGCGACCTACCCACCGCGACGCCTCGCAGCACAGAAGTCGGGGCCGAAGACTTGCGACTTTCCCACCGCGGTTTTCACCGACGAGGTGGACTTTTCTGTTACTCCCGAATTATCGCTCCCCGTTAAGGAAGAGTCGACGAGTGGGGCCCAAACCGACGCGTCCGCCTATCCCGCAAGAAGAGGCTATAGCCTCTTCCTAGCCTCGAATATATTCGAGGGCTGACGCCCAGCCGATGTTCCATGGCGGGCGCGCAGCGTGTCGTCGTTGTGATGCGCGCGTAGCGGTCGAAGCTGTCGACCTGGAAAAAAAGGTACCATGACGCCACAACAACCGAGTACGCCCACGGCGCTGGTCAGGACGAAGTCACGCAATGTGCGGAAAGGGCCGCGCCAACCGGGTGCGACAGTCGAACTCTTCTACCTCTGAAGAAGCGTGGAAGGAATTGATCGCTTGTGAGACCGTGCCCGCATCTCATCTTGCTCAGACTGATTCACAGGCTCTAGAGCATTCCTATGGATGTAGTTCAAATTTTTTTCTCAAGCGTGATAGTGTTGACAGCGCGCAGTCTGTTCATCAGCTCGTGATTAAAACTTTTGTTCAGGTTGTCAACTGTTTATGTGCACTTTCTTTATTCCATCTTGAGGACGTCCTCTTACGTGCTTGTGAAAATTGAGTAATGTGAATGTCAGTAAAAGTAAAAATACTTTAGTCCTTTCAAAAGCCGAAGGTCCAGTTCCCTTAATGTGCACCACCATTCATGTCTTGAAGCACGCCTAGCGTGTCTGCGCTAACGGGGTGTGGCTTCCCCGCATATTTTATCCCAAAGTACGCATATATAAAAATATCAGCTTTTACGTGCCAAAACCACTTTCTGATTGTGAGGCACGCCGGAAATTTCGACCACCTTCCGGAAACCACCAAATTCCGAGAATTTCGACCACCTGGGGTTCTTTAACGTGCACTTAAATGTAAGTACACAGACGTTTTCGCATTTCGCCCCCATGGAAATGCGGCCGCCGTGGCCGGGATTCGATCCCACGACTTTGTGCTCAGCAGCCTAACACCATAGCCACTGAGCAACCACGCCGGGTAGCAAAGTACGCATTGCAGTGGCTGCATGCACAAACAGATGACGACTTCCTTACTTCGCTTACCCACTTTTGTAGCTTTCTTTGACGTATGGACACTTTTTCTGGCAGAAAATCAAAGCAAAGCAAAGAATACCAATCTGTGCTTACTACGAGCAAACGAACTTTGTTGCCTTCTTCCTTCAGTTGCTAAAATTAAAGAGCTCACTGCCATTGATGAATCGTGTGCGGCCATCGGTTCATATATTAACTCACCTGCACATACTGAATGTCGTAGCTGCACGTGCTTGACTTTCAGAAAGTGCTATAGGCTATCGAAAGCGACTTGTCCTCCCTCTCGATCCCAAACATTGCATGGTCAGTGCGAAGCGGATCACATGTCGGATCATACCAAGGAAGTTTCATCAATATTTTAATGGTGGCAGGCGTATAACCAAACGGCATAAGGTCGTCCAGAGCCATGGTCGAGGAATAATCTCTGTAGAGATACGAATGAACAGAAGCAAACGTCAGACTGACAATTGCTTTTAAAACACACTAAAGAGAAAACATTATTCGAGCTTCGTTGGTAAATCACCTTTCATCTATGCCAAAAAATATCCACCGTATGGAGAGGCTTGATAAGCCAGAAAAGACGCAAGAAGGAAAGACAACGGGCGACGCCGGCTTGAAGCTGTCGCACCTGCTCGTCATGACGTCACGGGGTTTTGACAACGTCTGCTCACGCCTATCGTTAACGTTTTATCGGTAAATGTGGGTTACATTGTATCGTGAAAGAGCCGAGTACTCAAATGAGCAAGTTTTGAGATGTTTGATTGAGCTACAGTGACCCAAACACGAGCGAATACATTGAAATCAATGACGTCACACTGACGTAACATCGCTGGGGTGTCAGCGCGAAATTGAAAAAAAAAATGAAATTTTGCTCATCGTTTTCTCTTACTAATCAACATATTACAGCGAATTCGGTTAACGAGTATAGAGTTTTGAAAGAACACTTTGTGAACCTCAACTGACCTAGTGTTTCTCTTTGGTGTCCCTCTAAGCTACATTACTTGCTGTCGATTTTAGAAAATTACGCTGTGGCAGTAAAAAACTTAGTTACACTCAGTGGCGTAGCAACAGGGGGGGGGGGGGGGGGGCGTGGGCCCCGGGTGCAAGGGGCCAGTGGGGGGGGGGTGCAAGGGGCCAGTGAAGACACCCCTTTTTCCGCCGCCTTGACTGGGCGCAAATGGCAAAAAATGCTCCGGTATCCAGTAGCCCGAGCTCATGTACCCGATGCGTTGCGCCGCAGAATTGTCGGCTGCAGCTCTATCAACACCCCACGAAATAATTGCGCGAATGTGCGGGCGAAAAAATTTCATTCGCAAAATGGTCGCTAAACTATTCGCCTTAGCGGAATGTTTCATGTGGCGTGCGCTCGTGCCGTGCGTTCATGCTGGGAGCAGGAGTCGCTAAACACACAGTCAGGTGTTGTAAGGCGTTGAGGTACAGTGCACTAGAATTCCTATTCCCCTATTCTAGTACACTGTAGTTGAGGCTCTTGGGTCCCTCTTCCGTTCAGAACGCGCAGCGAAGACGAACAAAGACAGCAGCAAGAGGGCGTTGAACGAGCGCGCCCGGCGCTCTCGTTTACGGCGAAGCGTTCGTTGAGAGCGACGTTGCACAAGTGCGGCCGTCAAAAGTCGCGAATGGGATTCTCTGGATCGTCTTCAGACTCGGTGCGGCCGAAGAGTTTGGCGGCACATGACTCGACAGGCTGTATATAGTCGCGGGCGCCGCGATGTTCAGCCCGCGTTTACTTCCCCTCTCCCGCTCGCTCCGAGAAGCCGCTGCGAAACCTGCCGTTATGTTTCACGCTTTCCTTCTTACCCTCGAAAGTTTCAGAAAACTGTTGTTGTTGTGTGACTTCATGTCACAAGTACAGTGTCTGTGTCAGCTGCACAGAATTTTACAAAAAGAAACTTGAATTTTGTAAGGATATTTTCCGATATTCTATGAAGTTATGTGTCTTTGGGATTACTAGGAACTCGGTAGCGTGAAAAATATGGCAGATAAGTAATAACTATATCCTTAATAATCCCTTAATTTGTACTCATAGAGGAAGCACTTCAATTCCAGAATTGAGGACTACAAGTCATATGATTACCTCAACAAAAACTTCTTGAACAAAATCGCTTTGGGTGCTACAACCTACAGTACTTTGGCACTGCGGGCGGCGCCCAGTATGGCAGTAGCGAAAGAAATATGAAATAGTGGACCAGTGAGGTTGATCCCTCCACCCTTTCCATTGCGAGTGCAGACCAACAGGTTCCGCTGGCACGGGCTTCATCGCGGTCTTTTTTTTTATGGTGACGCCAGGAATCGACGCGAAGCCTGCTCTATTATGTCCCCAATCTTTTGGTGGTACCGCAGCTCGGATAATCACGTTTGTCCGTATAGCAGCAAATAAAAAACACAGGTCTTCATTGGTCACAATGAAGAGAACTCGTAATTGTCATTACATTGGCGCCCGCGCAGCAGGGAGGCAGATGGCGTTTTCCGTTTTTCTAATATGGTGGGGAGAACAGCGTCACTGAGGCACAAATAAATTTTCGTTTTCGTTCAGGGCTGCCCACAGCCAAAGTACTGCGGGCCATAATACCTACGACGATTTTTGTGAAGTTGTTGTTGGGCAAGATATTAATGTCGCCCTTCAATTTTGCAAATGCAATGTTGCCGCTAAAATTGGTAATTAAAACTTTATAAAAAAATTTTTTTTTACTTGTGACGTGAGCCGTATTTGCCACGATGCTGTATTTGTATTGGTTGCTAAGCCTTATAGTCTGACAGAAGATGTGCACATGCGCTTATCACAAGTTATCAGTGCAGCACCCTGTGTTATTTGGTGCAGAAAAAAGAGCGTGTATTGGCCTCGGGCTCCACCACTGGAAAAGCTGGTGCTACCGTCGGCGTACGTACTATTAGGGATGACGTGGACACAGCGGCCGCGTCGGCTGCTTCGGGAGCGCCGAAGCGAGCTGAAAACGAGAGTTTAAGTTCCCTCATACGCTGCGGTCCTCATTTAGGGGCGAGATTTTCCCGCTTCGAGTGTCTGCTTTACAACGCTTGAAAGCGCTACAATAGGTAGTGGCTGCCTTTGAAGGCGCGCAACATGGTAAGCTACTGCTCGGTGCCGCAGTGCCGGACGTACGCAACGGAGCCCGGTGTCAGCCTTATTCACACGTAGCCGCAGGACAAGAAGCTGCGTGAAGCTTGGCTCGCGAAACATAAAACCGACAAACAGCCATCCGCTACAACTCGGGTATGCAGCAAGCACAGATGCGAGGAAGATTTCTGCTACGGCGCCAGGTCTGCATGTTCGGAAAACGCGCACTGAGACGCTCGCCCGAGTCCGCCGCCTGTCTGATGTCATGACGGTTTGGTCTATAAACTTGTCCATGCTATAGATACTGGCAAGTTCACTGGAGTGGAAAGGGAGCGGGAAGAAGCACATTAAAAAAAAGCATGGCATATGGTCATGTTTGTGTTATGAATTAATGCACTGGATTACAAAAAAGAAGCAGCGGGAAATCGCACGCTGAGAACACCGATAAACATACAGTGTGACGCAACTCGAGGAATAATATTGAAACGTCCAAGAATTTAAAAAAAAGGAAGATTGAATCGTCGCAACGGCACATCACAGTCCCCGTAGGCGTCGAAGTCTCTACAATGAAATTATTTTTGAACAGCTCTGATAGCGCCCACGCAACAATGGTTGCTTGTATACTGTCAAATGCTCATTCTGCGGCCTAAAGCTCATGACACGGTGCGAAAACGCGCACGCGGCGAAAGCGAAGCAGTGCGCGGACAAGCATGCAGACGCGCAATCGGTCGCTGTGAATCTGTGCGATCGCTGCATTGAGGGTTCATTCTATTACGCTCCATTTAGTTATACAAACACTATAAGAACATATTTCACATAGTTTGCTCTCAGCATTTGCCTACCTTTCACGCAAGAAGCCGGTTCGGGAGACTCCATCGCGGCGACCGCGCGCAGTGGCGTTTACTGTACGTATTCGGTAAACGATTCTGGGCTTTCAGTTTGCCTAAGATTATTATTTATACATTAAAAAACTTATCTCGTTTCGAAAGTACTTACAGAAATGATTGATTCATTGCTTGATTGATTCTTTATTGATTTATCACATACACATGTGATGGGAGGCGAGAGAGCTCCCGCGTGGTGTTTTCAGTGAGCGCTGACAGCAAAACCTATGAGGAGCGCGCCGCGTGATCCCTCATACTACGCCAGCGAGGCGCTTCCGATAGATGGCGACTCCGTAACTCCTCGCCGCCAATACCTGCTGCTTTCGCGATCTCTGGGAAAGAAAGCGAAGGAGAGGGGGACCCGGGGGACGTGCGCGGTATCCAAGGCGGCTGTACCGGTGCTGAAACCCGGAAATTGTCGATATCCTCGCCTTCCTCGACTACACCCGGGCGGGGGGGGGGGGTGACGAAAGACCTATGGGCCCCGGGTGCCAGATGACCTAGCTACGCCACTGGTTACACTATAACATTAAATAAATAATTATGGGGTTTTACGTGCCAAAACCACTTTCTGATTATGAGGCACGCCGTAGTGGAGGACTCCGGAAATTTCGACCACCTGGGGTTCTTTAACGTGCACCTAAACCTAAGTACACACTACGACATTTGGGCTGGCTTTCTCCTCGTCGAATGGAATCATGGTGAAACAAGTCAACGCAACGGTTGCTATCATACGACGCCTTTTTTGGCTGCTTCAAGTTTGTTGATGAGGGAAATTAGTGCAAAAAAAGAAGACGCCCACAACAGAAGGGGAGACAAAAACAAGCGTCTCCCTTCATGTTGTGTGTGCGCCTTTTGTTAAGCTAACTTCTCTCAGCGGTTACGCAATACCAACGAGCTCAACATTTGGTTGCAGCTTAGTTGCAGGCTATGTTTGGAAAGCGTTCTTATTCCTCTAGGCGCCAGTACAGTGGGGATGAATTTCAACCCCAGACACGTGCAGATGAAGAACACAGCAGCAGAACTGTGAACAGCGAAATTGACTTTTTTTATTGGACGAATCTGTGCATACAAAAGTGACACTCGGAGCACAACGGCAGCGGCGAGCACAGTCGGCAATCGTCGAAAATCTGACTTGCCGGTCAAGCGCGTCGGTTTTTATACTTGACCTGTCGGAGGTTCCAACGTAATCGATGGCGTCCGCGTGCCTTCCAGAAAGTACTACACAATTGGTGCCGCACATACAAACTGATTACAAAAAGTTATGCGAGAACATCTACAACAGATAGAATAAACGATAACATTTGAGTAAGTTTCAAATTACGCGGGCGCGTCTTGCGCTGAGCGATAACATTAAGTTGTTAGCGGGTGAAATGCACTCCCCGGAAAAATTATGAATACGTAAGTGCACGTGTCCGTATGAAAAAAAAAAGCGGAGGGGGGG
Source organism: Dermacentor andersoni (assembly GCF_023375885.2). Taxonomy (NCBI): domain Eukaryota; kingdom Metazoa; phylum Arthropoda; class Arachnida; order Ixodida; family Ixodidae; genus Dermacentor; species Dermacentor andersoni. The sequence continues at coordinate 44,381,252 of NC_092818.1, read as the reverse complement.
GGGGCGTATGTAGCGATGAGCCTGTCATGATCTGTACACAGATACATCGTTGAAGATCTATATTTTGGCCACCTTTATAAGCTCAATCTTATGCATTAGGCCTAATAATCCGAGTTTTGTGGGCCGTGCGTGCCAATGGACAACGTCGGGAGCTCTCTGAGCTTTTTGTCACGGTGTCCGCGTATGCACATTCTTTTGATGTCTTCATCGCAAATAAATTCAATGACTCAAAGCCATGTTGGACAAGCTTTGCAGGGCTAACGCAGCATCACAGAGATAGCCGCGAAACACTCTGCATATTCGTTTCCCTCGATGCATAATCCAACAAAAAGAGCGAAAGGAATGGAAGAGAGAAACAAGTGCGCTGCTTTGTTCCCACGCAGTCGTAGGCCAAAGATCAACGAAAGACGAGCCCCTCGGTTTCCCTTCTCCTTTCGTTCATTCATAGCGAGGGTCTCGAGTCTCCAGCCTTGATGGCACTAGGTAGCATGTGAGGCTTTATTAACCGCTTGTCTGCTCTAGTAAGTTCACGTGCTACGTGACGTCATCGGGCAAAAAAAAAAGGATGTTGCCCATCCTCCCACCTTGGCGCTGAGTGGCGCTGGCTAACACTCCCAGGACAAGATCTATAGTAAAACACAAATACCAAAGATAGTGGCCGGATTGACAGCCGTCGCCGTCGCATAATTGGTAGTGCAACGCACGCGTGATGCAGAGGTCGCGGGTTCGCCTCCCACCGGCGGCAAGTTAACCTTTCGCCCACTTTCATTTCGCTTTTCTCCATTATTTTCTACATTTCAATTACAACCATACCTGATTACGCCGATGCTTTCCTTGGCTGCATTGTCTGCCGGCTTTATATGATCATTATATATATATATATATGAGCCCCAACTGCCTATTCGAGTACCGCGAGCCAGAGCGGTGCAGAGCCGTCTCGGACGCTACTGGCGGGGGCTCATTTTTATACCTTATACCTCTGCGAAACGGAGTCCACTACGAATAGGGAGCACTAGGATCGCAAAGTTAGCCCGTCAGTGTCCCACCAGCTGTGACTTAAATCAGGCAAGTAAGATTTCTAATGCGTGAGTAAACGTAACTTGCGTATTTTGTTGCGTCGTTTCTGTACCGTAGTGCCCATAGCAAAGTATTTTTTTTCCCTCGAGTGATAAAAATAAAACAAAATAAAGGTGAAGGTTAGCCCCTGCCACCATAAGGTACACTGGGCACGAATACCAATCTTAAAATAATTGAAAATATTTTTAAAAATTAGAACAAGTAAATTTTAGAAAAAGAAACCAATTAGAATTTTACGGCGGAAAAATAGACTCGGAGGCTAAAACAGTGGGTAGTACCACGTTTCCAGCATTAGCATATTATGAAAAAAAAAAAGAAACAGGCCTAATGCCATGACCCTGCGGTGTCGATAGGCGTCCTTCTCCTAGTTTAAACTTAGGTGTAGTTCGTACAAGGCGTGATGCTCAGAAGTGATCAGCTACCTCGATTCTGCAAGTTTATTCCCCGTATAGTGTGTAGGCGGCGCCGGTAGTGACCGTAAGTGGCGCTTCAGGCTGCTGTATACTCGGGTACTGCTGGTCATGCTGGTTACGTGTACCTGGCTAGATGTACCTGCTATCTGAGCAAGCCGCGAAAGTTAAGCGGAAGAGAAATAATTTGAAATGATGTCAAAACGAAATTGAAAACGCGTACTGAAGGCATATAGGTATTGGAAATAATATAATCAACCAAGATAAAAGATGTAGCGCGAGGATGAAAGCATGCATTTGCTATGGCTACCTGGCAAAGGGGAAGCCCCGCCATAGTTGGCCCATTCTGTGCAGACGGCAACTAACAGGCATGCGAACTTGACATAAAAAGAGAAAGAAAAATGGAAAGTTAATTGAGTGAGAAAAGTTTGAAAGTAAGTGTCAATACCAAGAAAAAAGAAAAGAGCTACATCGAGAACCTTCTGGATGTGAAGGTCGAGTAGTTGTGACTATGACGGAACATATAATGACGTGGTCAAGTTGCAGAAGCAGGGCCCTTTTTTTATTGCCTTTTAGTGCACGGGTATTTAGGTGGCGCTATTTGCTCGCTGTCCGCGTCACGTAATACTTTTGCAACGATATGCAGGGCGGAGTGGACGGACAGGAAGTGAGGCTTCATCCTCAAGGCTCATTCACACTAGGCCAACATGACGCGGATTTGGGTCCATCGACTGTCGGCGACAGCGTTTTTTTTACTTGGTGTCGGCGCCTCTGTCACAGTGTACCGACGCCGAACTCTCCGCCGACCATCGGCAGATTGTCGGCGTCGGTACAGTGTGACAGAGGCGCCGACACGAAGAGAAAAACGCTGTCGCCGACAGTCGGCAGACCGAAATCGGTGTCGTGCTGGTGTAGTGTGGATGAGCCTTCACAGCAGTCTCCGCACGCGCAAGTTTTCGCCGGTATCAAATCTATCTGAGTAATAAGGAAAATGGTTGAAAGGGAACCGCCGCGGTATGGCGTGCACGCTTGTAACACGGGCCGATGTTTATGCCCTGATGTTCGCCTCGATGTCGGAGGGAAACTTGAAGGTGTTGTGGATGTCGCGAAGTCACATTACAAGGCTGGGACGCTCATTGCAAGGAGTTAACTGCTTATTAAGATAGAATGGGCAAGCGATAGGATGGAAACACATACATAAGACTACGAGTCAAAAGTTACAGTCATCTCACAATTTTTGGCCTTCTCAGCCGATTCTCCACCGAATCCCCCTCCAATGGCCCTGCACGTACCTAAAAGCATCCCCAACACCCTCCTCGCCCCGTCCTTCGTCCAATCACACTGCGATGCGCGCAGTGGGCACACAACTGGGCTCCGGGGTGACATTATCCGGAGTTCCAATACGCAAAGGCCGTTGCCACAAATTGTTTACAGCAACGAGTCTCTTGTCTCACAAACTCGCAAGACACACTTCCCCGAAGAAAACACTTCCACGCCCCGCTGGGGCATCTGGCCCGTTTGCGGAATGTCTCGGCATAGTGCGGTTTAGCGGCGACGGGTTGACTTCAAAGCCACGGCACTGCTTCTGCGAACCGACTGGTGGAAGCCCCCACTCACAGTCTACCCGCTTATGCGCTCTTCGTAAGCTAATTTATCGAAAGAATAAAAAAAGTTACGCAACAGAAATTCTGAAAATTGTCTACTAACGCGTAAGCATCCTTTGGCTCGGGGCTGCTACTTCGTTTTTCCTTACGTATTTAGCTCATGCATGTCTACCTATCGCTATTAATCATCTACTATTACACTATTATGATGATTACATGTGTTAACAGGACAAATTATGCATTTATCGCGCAAATATATTGTATCAACTAAGCCGAAACGCCGTCACAGCCGGTTTCTGCGTATTAAAGCGATAGCGTTAAAGGCCGCGTGTCGCAAAACAACCGGCGTCGGCGTCCCTCCCGCGTCCAGCGTCGACCGTCTCTTCGGAAAAATACCATTCCGCAACACGCATACTCAACCACGAGGGCCCTGCTTATAGCGTAGAGACGTTACTGAACTAAATGAATTTCTCAAAGTAAAAATGCCTAGAAAAATGGTAAAGTACCACTTGCACACAATGAACAGATATGATAGCATCGGACTGTAATTTGAATATACGAGAAAACATAATTCTGTTACGCGGTAACTCAAACAGAAACCCCTCTTAACGCGATAACGTTTTTCAGCGCGGCCCGCTCGAATCCTTGCAACACCATCAAAGAAAAAAAAACACACAAAGCTTGCCTTCTTGCATAGCATTCGCCACCAGCGTTTCCCGGTAAACATTACGGTTACATAAGCTGCAGTTGTCGGGAAGTGTGAGAAGCAGTCTGGGATCCTTGAATGCTATAGTACCGCGTTCCACCCTTAAGAGGAAGCTCGGGTGCTCCTATCTAAATACATGTAAAAGGAGAATTGATTTTTCTCGGCAACCACTGCACCGAATTTGACGAGGTTTGTTGCATTTAAACGAAAAGCTTAAAATCTAGATACTGTTGGTTTCGAATTTCCGATTTAGGTCGGCAATTTTTTTATTAAATATTGGCAAAAATCGAAAATTTTCAAAAGCGAAACTATCAAGTTTACTACGCTTTAACTCAACAACGAAGAAGGATAATACAATTCTGTGAATTGCATCTAATAATACATCTAAAGCGGACAAAATTGATATGTTACACATGAATATAAAAAATTTTGGTAATATGGAAATACAACTTTTGCAGAAGCCTTGTAACCAACGTAACAAATTCACTTAAGATGTAGAATGACATATCGAATTTGTCTGCTTTGAATGATCTAATGGATGCCGTTTACAGAACCGCGACATCTATTCTTGGTGCAAACCTATGAATTTGTAAACTTTGTGGTTCTATTTTTTTCAAACGGTCGAATATTTGAAAATTTTAAACAAAATTCAGGCCTTAAATCGGAATTCCGCTTCCAATAGTCATTAGAACCTAACTTTCTCTCTCAAATGCAACAAATTTCATTAAAATCGGTCCAGGGGTTGCCTCAGAAAAACGTTTTTGCGTTTTACATGTATTTGAATAGGCCGCGTCGGAGTTGGGCCCGAGCTAAAGCTTCCTCTTAAAGGCGAAGCTTAACTCTTTCATTACCGCGAGGAAATGGTCATTTTTTATACGTCTCGTAAAACTATTTTTTACCACTACAATTAATTTTCCAGCACACACTGCAGCATAGCACATTGTACATAATGAAATGCTCTCTCCAAAAACATACGTTGCCAAGAGGAGGTGTAGGAATAAACTTTGTTTGTGGACAGCGGATTTGAGACCTAGGCCTCTCTACCTAGATGATGGCCTCGAGCACTTGGGCCCTGGCGGCATCTTCGACCTGCTGGATTGCCTCGAATTGGTGTTCCGGTGCACAACTGAGCAACGCGGTCTCCCACTGCTCTTTGGTGTTGTGTGTTTTATTCTGTGTGGGTGTCCGAGGACTAGAACAAACCATATGTTGTAGGTCCGCCCTTTCTCGATAGAATCTACATCTATCCGTGTAGAGGCCCGGTAGTAGCGCTGGTAGGCCACCGGGTTCGGATAAGTATCTGTTTGTAAGAGGCACCACGTCGTCGCTTGCCGTCTACTCAGCGAGGAGTGTGCCGGGGGGAAATGGGGGCCCTTCCCAATGTATGGTGTTTGGTGATCTCGTTAAAGCTGGTCATCCCGTCTCTCTCGGTTCCCAGTATTTGCGTGTCACTTGCTCGGCCCGTCAGCTCTCGAGCCAGGTTGTGCGCTATTTCGTTCCCGGGAAAGGAGGAGTGTGCAGGTGCACATATACTGTGAACGTCACGACCTTTACGAAAGTTGATCAAAAATTCTCAGCGCTTCCGGCGAGATTCTTCCTTTGGCATGGTTCTTGACGGCTGTCTTGGAGTCGCTCCCTACGATGTTAGCCGCCGTGGAGGCTATTGCCAGTGCTAAGGCAGCCTCCCCCGCCACCTCCGCCTTTCCTGTTTTCACAATGCCACTAACTCTGGAGTCACCCTCTAGACTCGTACCAACTATCGACATACTCTATTTGCTTACTCCGCCGCGTCCACATAGACCACGTCCTTTGCACTACGGAATCTTTTGTACATGCACCCGGAAACTCCGGGTGCATGTTTCTGTGGATAGGGGGTATTGAGAGATGGTCCCTTATTTTCCTTGGGATGTCTCTCCGCAGTCCGCGCTGTGCTTCGTAGGTTATTCTGATGTCGTCTAAGAGGTGTCTCCCCATCAAACTTTGTGTAAGTCTGTCATACTGCGCAACACTCTGGGCCTCAATAAGCCCGTCTAGTGTGTTGTGCACAAGCGCCAGGAACTTCTTATTTAACGTACGCAGATAAAAAGAAAGTTTATTAGGTAAAACATAAAATTCTAAAAAGCGCCATTTTTGCTGCCAGTTGATAAAAACAATAAAAACATGATATCTACAAAAACATTAATATCAAAAGAAACTCAGAATATACATTTCAAAGATAAATAATCCAGGAATAGTGTCTGAAAAAATAAATTCTCAGTACACCGTCGTTCTTCGGATACAAAAAAAGAAACTAAGACCAGTTCATCTCATGCATACATGCCATGCGGTGAAGCAGTTTTGGATCTTGTGAAGCATAGGTGCACTCCGCACTTTTTCCACAATACGTCTGATTTTCGTTCAGCTTGCGGTCCTCGTAACACATCTTGCAGCTCCGCCTTTTCGGCATCTTCTGAAGATGGTCAAATGAGAAGTCCAAGGAACGTACTTGACCAGTTCGTCCAGAGTCATGCACCTCTTCCAGAACGGATCGCTTTCAGCGTATCTAGGCAACTACAAGATTACGCATCTAAGCATATCTGTTTGCTTTTTTGCACATTGCCTTTATCACCTCTGCAGAGAAGGACAGTAGAAAGAAATCCCACGCCGTTGTAAACTCTCTTGCGCTGATCCGTAGTGCTGGACCGAGATGTGCTACGGGTGGCCTTCTTGGCATGAACGGAAGTTTCTTCGCTGCCGATGGCAGCGCATCATAACCAAGCGAAGTGTGCTCCCTGAGGATAATCAACAGTTTTCAGTTTGTGCAAAAAAAAAAAAAAAAAAAATTCGGCAGATAAGCGCGCACAAGGAAGGAGACTGCTCATTGCCGTAAAGGAAACTCGCCGGTGAACAGCCGCGGATATATCCCGTGCTGACTCAAAACATATTTGCCGTCAGAGCTTGAATGTGCTGTGCTGTCATCATCGCAATCACAATTCGAGTCCTCATCACTAAATTGAAGAGCAGGTGCAGCATATTTTCGAGCAGGACGCTTATTTTCTCGTGACGCAGCCGTGCGGGACGACGCCGTGGGAGCGACTTTCGATAACTGCGCAGTGACACCGGCAGCGCCCCTGATGTGATGCGAAAAAGTAAGCTTTTAAGGGAGCATGACGAAAACGCTTATCTCTTCTATTTATTTATTTTTTTTCATTTTCCGTTAACTTTTTATTGATTCTAAAGCTACCAATCATCTACATTTACACTATTATAACGATTAAATTTCTTAACTTCGCAAAATATGAATTTATATTGCAGATAAAGGGTGTGACACTTTTCGCGTTACTGACAGATTTTGCTGGGGTGCTCGCCAAAGAATGCATACGCATTAAAACGATGTAAGCCACACCAGCTGCAGTAGTTGTGCAAGCTCCGTCAGTATAAATGCGACGTGCATGACCTCGAGGGACTTGATGGGCTCCACGCTCTTGAACCGACTTGCCCTAATGGCCCGGATGAATTCGGTCGAAGCATGATAGACGAGGCTGCCAAGCTATCAGATGATCTCCGACGTGGCTCCGAATGGAAGCCACGGCATGCTGTCGCAGCAACCTCTCGCTTCTTCATCCACCAGTCCCATCAACGTTTGTGCCCTTCTCCCCAACTCTGTGGGAGTCTCTTCTGACCGGAGTTAACATTTGCTACGGGGACGAGGTTTCGGCGACCTTCAACAGCGTCTGCTTGGAGCTCCAACCAGGTTGACCGTCGGAGAGGGTTCGGCAGAAAATACGAGGTGATGTGAAATAACAGAAGTTTAATGCATCGTTACGGGGGAGCCGTGTGCTCCAAGACAAAAAATACAGAAAGGTTCAGCGTGCGTGCTACTGCACGCAAGGACAGACAAGATGTATCTCCAAGTGGCGGCTCGCTGGCCTTCTTATACCCTCCACCATCCGGGCAACCTTGGTCTCTCTCGCTCCCTGGTAGAGGTCCCTGTCAGGACATGTCGTGTCAACACACACAGAGGAATACGGAGAGAAACCACTTCCTAGCGTAGAGGGGGTGAACGCAGGATAAAGAAGAGTAGGATTTGCTTTGGTGCGTAACCCGGTCGCACACACCCGATGGACAAGTGTTTTGATGTTGACGAGCATGACGACTAGGCACGTCGTGTATCGGATATTTGGCATCCTTCTGTTCGTTGCCACACACACAAAGTGAGCCGTAACACCGGGGGCTCCGCACCCATCCCCCGAAACATGAACGCTGACCACACAGAGATGCAGTTGTCTTACGCAAGGCGGCATGAAGCAGAAGTTTGCGACGCTCATCCCCATCAGCACGCTGTCTACACCGGCGCCGCCCTCGATGACGAAGATTCAGCCATAGCGGATACTAAGGATAACTGCATCTTTATGGCGTTGTAACGTCTCTATAATTCACACCCTTACACCCTTAAAAAGGGTGTTTAAGCAAACTAATACTCCCATTGGGAAGGGTGATTTTTTGGTATGACACCCATTCGTCCGATGTGTGTTTTGCCGAAATGCACATGACCTTTTGTTTTTACAGCGATATCATTTATTCTATCACTACCCTATAGTCTTTCAGACGTCCGCCGAACTGTTTTCCGAGACATGACATGACAAGAACTTTATTTGAGTCCTGAGGGACTGAGATCTTGGGGAGCCAAAACCGAAGGCTCCCGAAGATCAAGTCGGTGGCTCCGCCCACGATGGGACCGGGAGATCAAGTCCCGCCGCAATGTCGTGGGCCCTCTGGACAGCCTGAAGTTGAATGTGGAGATTGCTGCTCTTGAGATATTCCTGCCATTGTTCCTTCGTGATGGGTGGAGAGGCGTTAAGGGCTGGGCACAGCCAGAGCATGTGGTCAAAAGAGCATGAGTCATGACCACATTTGGGGCACGACTGTGAGTGTTCAGGACCAATCATGTTAAGGGACCGAGGAGTGGGATATGAACGGGTTTGTAGGAGTCTGAGTGTGGTAGCCTGAGGTTTGTTCAATTTGAGGTGAGGGGGTGGAAATCTCCTCCTGCCTAGTCGATAACAGGAAACAATTTCGTGGAAAGTACATAATGGATCGTTGTGGATGTTGACCACATTTCGAGCCTGGCTATCCGCGACAGCGCGGTGCGTGAAATCGCGCGCTCTCCGGTGGGCCTGCTTGTTAGAATTACATCCAAGCGGGTTAATTGAGCTATATAGATGGGCTGGGAACCACGAGATTTTGTATCCTCCTTCGCTGCTCTCCCTAGTCCTTTGAAGTGCTTTAATCACAATACTGTTCGCCTGTTCAGATATGTGGGCGGACGAGAAGGATCTAATTGCCGTGCGCGAGTCCGAGAAGACGATAGCGGGAACTTTTGAGCTGTGAAAAGCCAGAGCGATCGCAGCTTCCTCCGCCACATGGGCAAACTTCGTATAAACAGAGGCTGCATTGACCAGGTTGCCCCCCGCGTCTACTACCGAGACAGCAAACTTATCCCCACTGTCATATCTGGCAGCATCGACAAAGAGGGCATCTAGTTTCTGCTGATTGATCTTTTTAAGGATGAACATGGCTCTCGCGAATCTTCTACCCTCGTTATGCACTGGGTGGAAGTTTCTCGGTATGGGGTCAACCATGATGCGACTTCTGGTTTCCCGGGTCAAGCTAACTTTGGTCGCCGGTTCATGTCTGGGTTGGATTCCCGCTTCTTCTAAAATCTTAGTCCCTGGCTTAGTGGTTGAAAGTCTTATTATCTGAGCCGCTGTGTGAGCTTCTATTAGCTCATCGATGGTGTTATGGAGTCCTAGCTCCAGCAGCTTCTCAGTGCTTGTGGACTGCGGAAGGCCGAGCACGCGCTTGAGTCCGGTTCTGATTAGGGAGTCGAGCTTGGCCTTTTCCCCTTTACCCCAATTAAGGTGCGGCGCGATGTAGATGACATGACTCAGGAAGAATGCCTGATAAGTTCTGAGCAAATTGTCCTCTTTGAGACCGCCTCTTCGATTTGAGACGCGGGCTACAAGTCTTGGGACATTACTAGCCTGTCCAGTGAGCCTGTTGAGGGCCGTCGAGTTACAGCCCTTGGCATCAATGAGGAGACCTAAAATTTTGACCGTGTCCATCATCGGTATGGGATGCCCATCTTTAGCTCGAATTTCTATCGGCAGAGTTTCCAGAGGCGCAAGATTTCTGACCCCCTGTCTGGACTGGCGGTATAACAGTAGCTCTGATTTATCGGGGGAGAGTTCAAGGCCCGTGTTTGAAAGAAAATCTTCGGTAGCCTCCAACGCACTTTGTAACGAGTGTTCGAGCATGGCTAGCGATCAGCCCGGCGCCCAGATCGTAATATCGTCTGCATAAATGGCGTGACACAAGTTCGGGACTGCAGCGAGGCGAGTGGAGAGTTTGTGCATGGCTATATTAAATAAGAGTGGGGAGAGGACCGAGCCCTGCGGGGTGCCGCAGGTGCCTAGTTCGTAGGGTCCTCCCGTGACCATGCCTAATCGGAGGTGTGCCTTGCGATCCGCGAGGAAAGATCTGGTGTAATCATGAAACCGCTGGCCCAGATAGAGAGACGAAATCTCCGTCAAGATGTGTTTATGCGCGACCCTGTCGAAGGCCTTGGGGAGGTCCAATGCGAGGATCCCTCTCACGTCGCGAGTAGGGTTATCAAAGATTGCTTTCTTAAGCAAAAGCATAGCGTCCTGTGTGGACAACGCCTGTCTAAAGCCGATTAGGTTGTGTCTAAAGAGCTCCTTGTTTTCAATATGTTCAGTGATCCTGTTGTGTATCGCGTGCTCCGCAACCTTGGCGATGCATGATGTAAGGGAAATAGGCCGCAGATTATTTATATGGGGGGTTTTCCTGGTTTGGGTATGAGTACCACTTTTGCGGTATGCCAGTCGATCGGGACCTGTCCACTTTTCCATACCTCATTTATTTTGGCCGTGACTATCTCGATTGCCCTATTGTCTAGGTTCCTGAGGAGTTTTTTCGTGATTCCATTAGGTCCCGGGGCTGATCTGCCATTTAGATTGGAGAGAACGTGTCTGATCTCTGACACGGTGAAAGGTTCGTCTAGATGAGGTGCCGAGAATCCCATGTAGTTCACACGCTCTACCGGGCGATCCGCGTCTTTGGCAAGGGGGAGATAAGTACGTGCTAAGTTGTTGGCTAATTGCCTGTCGGTGAGACCGATTTCGGTTTGCTTCTTAATGAGCCTATCCGTTACAAGGCTAAGTGTGTCCTTAGACTGTTTATCGTTGAGGAGACTTTTCAGTAAGCTCCATTTGCTACCTCTTCGCATACGCCCGTCCGTTTCGGTACACGTCTCATCCCATTGCTGCCGGGCGAGCTGGGCCGAATAGGTTTCAATCTCCTTGTTAAGAAGCGCGATTTTCGACCTGAGTCTACGATTAAGCTTTTGGGTCTTCCACCTGGCTGAGAGGGCGTGTTTGGCCTCCAGAAGGTGAGCAAGTCTCGAGTCCATTTTAGGAACTTCAAGATCCGTAATGATTTCTTTGGTTGCTCCTTTAACCGCCATGTTCAGATTCTCTAGCAGATCTGCATACGTTTCGTCGGGCGGGACTGTTTCAGTTCTGATTTTTCGAAAAAGGTCCCAGTCCACATACTCATATCTCGTGGGTGGTCTGGGTTTGACACGCAACAGAATTTCCAGTATGTAATGGTCACTGCCTAGCCCCTCCTGGAGCTTGTCCCACGTACCTTCGATACCTCGGAGGAAGGTGAGATCGGGAGTCGTATCTCGACTGACCGAATTACCGGATCTGGTGGGGAGCCTTGTGTCTGTGACGAGTATTAAGCCGAGCTCTGCAACGTTGAAGGCCAAGTTCGTCCCTTTTGCACTTTCGTAACCGTACCCCCATTCCGTATTGGGTGCATTAAAGTCACCTGCAACAACGAGGGGAGCGCTTCTCGCCGCCCTAGACGTGGTGCCTAGTAGAGTTTCGTAAAAAATGAAGCGAAAAAATGTCTCGCAGCCTAGATTCGAACTTCAGACTTGCACATTATCAGCCGAAGTGTTTACTCCTCGACCAATGCGAAAGCATGAAATGGCCCATTGAGCGAGAAAGCCGGCGTCTGGAGCCGGGTAACAGCGCCTGAATTGGTTGCAACGCCACGTCGCGAGCGCACCCCTACGGAACAGCTGCTGCTGCGATAGCGCGCCAGGTGCTGCGAGAGCATTCCTACATTCCCGTGTTGCGTTCCTAAGTAATTCTACTGGTGTAGTGAGTGTATATTCGTGTATCCCTGCGTAGCCCAGAGCGACGGTGCCTGAGCCGGCGGAGCATAGCTACGGCACGTTCCGCCTTTTCTTTTATTTATTTAGTTTTATTTGCAATACCTCAAATACCCCAGCTGGAGGGGTTTTACATGAGGGTGGGCGAGCATACAAATTAGCAGAAACACGATACCACTGCAGTAAGCACTGAAATGAGTTAGGAGAGAAACAGAATCGCAGAACAACGCAATGACTACAACACTTTGCACATCCACAAGTTAAGAAATAGGAAACCGCGAAGAAACATGAAAACTTATCAAAGGTGACAATCGAGAAGTGTTGAACGTAATGTGTACAAAAAGTGGCAGTAACATTTTTTTAGGTATGCAACACGGTAAGTAAGAACAGGCAGACATCTCGATAAACATATGAAGATGTTGACAGAAACACGTTTAAAAGAACACTACAGATAATACGAGCAGATCACGCAATCAGGCAACGACTTACTCCAATAAGATCTTCGAAATGATTGAACTAATTTTGGAAAGTGCCGAAGAATATAAAACTATGTGTAATGCTTGGATTCTCACTTCACCATAACACATCTCTTTGTTTTGCAAAATGCCGCATTTTAGAGCATCGGAAGAAGATAAATTTGATGTATACAATAAATAACCTATCTGAAATGCTTACAAAGCTTAGTGTCCCAAAATTATGTTCCCAAATTAGTGGTGTAATCTGCAGATCCGTATGACGCACTATCATTCGCTTCATAAATGTCCACAGATGCTACAATTTCTAAAAAAAAAAAGCGGCATTTTTTTGTTCTTGTTGATAACCTCTGCTTCCTAGAGTTATGGATTTTCGTTTCATTTTAATTCACTCAACCGTGCCATATTCGGTATGGTAAAGGCCAGATAAACAATTTCAGCATGTTCCTGCGCTTTCCCTAAGGTTGAGCTTCCTTTTACTGTTTCTGGAGTTTCGTCGGCTATTCCAAATGCTCCTCGAAGTGTCTCATCAAGTTGCTATGCTCTTTTGGTATAGTCCGCAGCAAAAAAAAAGTATAACTTAAAACACTGCCAATCTTTCGGCTTCAATCGGATACGAATATATTAGAGCTCTCGTATCAGCAGCGGCGGCCGCTGGACGCGCCGTAGCAGGCCACGAAAAAGCGCAGACTCTGTTCACCATCACTCATGACAAAATCTACAGGCTGATAGCAGTCGCGAGCAGACATACCGCATGCATGTTTTTGGCGCTCGTATCCAACATATCTCGAACACAGCATATACTAAGCCATCAGACGCCTGCTCGATTGCTCCAGACGAGCCTGATTCCGACTGTACACCCCTTGTCTGCTTGTGCTTAGACGCCGAAATACCGCGTTGATAACAATAAAGCTATGTATCTCTCATAAATTCGTAGATCCAATTGGTTGTATACTTCGGGAAATTCGTGGACTGAAGTTCACCGAATAGAATAAGATATATCTACAGAGTCGCATGCTTTTGCTACATCTATAGCGTCACCAAAGCTGCGTACTCTCGTTTGCGGCGAGCAAGTTTAATGCGGCCCGCTAAATCTACGTGGGCGCACCATACGGAGTGCACCGGACGAAATCCAATCTGAAAAGAACTGAGAAGTGTATCATCCTGCATAAAATCTGTTATATGGCAGTTAACAACCCTTTCTAATTATTTGACGACATTCGGATAGTAAGAGAAATCGGTCTTATGTTGTCTAGGTAAAGCCCGGCTGCTCTTTTCTTCAGCAGTGGAATATTTTTAGCTATATTCCACTCTCTTGGAACCCAGGAAGTTTTGAGAGGAACAGTTACTATATTCAGTAGGCCCTGAGGCACATAATCAAAGAACACTTTTAGCATTCCTGTCGTAAGGCCATCTGGACCCGGTGCTGACGCCGGTAATGATCTGCTAATGCCCGCGAGCTCTCTCACTGTTACTTCTACAAAGTCGTCTCCCGAGGGAGGTTTCAATAGTCTTATCGGCAGTTTATGCGTGAAACGTCACGCAAGTCCTTCAGCAATCTTCTCAAGTGACTCTGATAATTCCTTTGTTGATATAACGATAGAGTCGATATTCACAGGCGCCGGTTTAACTTTCATCATCATTATCATCATCATCATCATCATCATCAGCCTGGTTACGCCCCCTGCAGGGCAAAGGCCTCTCCCATACTTCTCCAACAACCCCGGTCATGTACTAATTGTGGCCATGTCGTCCCTGCAAACTTCTTAATCTCATCCGCCCACCTAACTTTCTGCCGCCCCCTGCTACGCTTCCCTTCCCTTGGAATCCAGTCCGTAACCCTTAATGGCCATCGGTTATCTTCCCTCCTCATTACATGTGCTGCCCATGCCCATTTATGTTTCTTGATTTCAACTAAGATGTCATTAACTCACGTTTGTTCCCTCACCCAATCTGCTCTTTTCTTATCCCTTAACGTTACACATATCATTCGTCTTTCCATAGCTCGTTGCGTCATCCTCAATTTAAGTAGAACCCTTTTCGTAAGCCTCCAAGCTTTTGCCCCGTACGTGAGTACTGGTAAGACACAGCTGTTATACACTTTTCTCTTGAGGGATAATGGCAACCTGCTGTTCATGACCTGAGAATGCCTGCCAAACGCACCCCAGCCCATTCTTATTCTTCTGATTATTTGCGTCTCATGATCCGGATCCGCTGTCACTACCTGCCCTATGTAGATGTATTCCCTTACCACTTCCAGTGCCTCGCTACCTATTGTAAATTGCTGTTCTCTTCCGAGACTGTTAATCATTACTTTAGTTTTCTGCAGATTAATTTTTAGACCCACTCTTCTGCTTTGCCTCTCCAGGTCAGTGAGCATGCATTGCAATTGGTCCCCTGACTCACTAAGCAAGGCAATATCATCACCGAATCGCAAGTTACTAAGGTATTCTCCATTAACTTTTATCCACATTCTTCCCAATCCAGGTCTCTGAATACCTCCTGTAAACACGCTGTGAATAGCATTGGAGAGATCATATCTCCCTGCCTGACGCCTTTCTTTATTGGGATTCTGTTGCTTTCTTTATGGAGGACTACGGTGGCTGTGGAGCCGCTATAGATATTTTTCAGTATTTTTACATACGGCTCGTCTAAACCCTGATTCCGTAATGCCTGCATGACTGCTGAGGTTTCGTATAATTTTACGGGATGAAAAGACTTAAACAGGGATTTTTTATTGCTAGACTTCGAAGGATATGTGTACTGCTTTGAATCATTATCATCCTTAGCTTTTGAGACTGTTGTTCGCTTAAATGTGTAGCTGTATATGGATTATCAACCCAATTAACAGGGAATTGGTTATATAAATTTTTTTTCCACGCAGCTTTTCGGTGTCTAACATCTCGCTCGCAGTCAGAATTCCACCCTTAGTATATGGTACAACAAATCGTGCCTTTTTTATGATTGTTTTAGAATTGAACACAGGCTCATTTTTTTTAAATATCACCCTCCATGTCCTCCTGAGTGTATAAATCTGATTTTAATGCATTTTTAAATTGTAAATAATTAACAAATTGCACAAATGACTATCTAAACTAGTTAACGGAGTAATCAGCTAAAAAATAACAGGGAGGGGATCACTGTTAGTACCGGAGTCAAAAGTCTTCCAGAAGGTGACAGAAATGCTCGAGGTAGCAAACGTAAGATCTAGGGCAGATTGCAACTGACCCAGAACGAAAGTATTTACTCTCGAATTTAAACAAGAGAAATGATTTGCTGCAACCCAATCTCACAAGCGTTTTCCACAAGTCCGTTCGGAAGCCCCACGATACATGATGAGTGTTAAAATTTCCCAATAGTATGAAGTTCTTATGACTGCAAGCAATAGAGGTATCGCGATAACGAGTATCTTGCACTCCAGCGGGGAAGTACGCGTTAAATATAGAAAAATGCGTGCATCCAGGAAGTGTTATATCCAATGCTACCATTTCACAGTCTGGTGACATCTGCATGGTATACTATAGTAGCTTTATGGCAGAGCTTTGCTGATACAAAAAAAAAAAAGAAAAGAAAACTAAACCATCGCCTCAGGAAAGGCGATCCAATTGAAAACATCGGAAATATTTTAGACGAGAAGTCTGACCAGCAGCAAGCCAAGTTTCCTGTAAAATAATAATATCTGGAGAATATTTAGGAGCAAGATATAATAAATCTGTGGCAGCGCAGAGCATGGAATGAAAGTTCCACTGAATCACTGTTAAACTTCCTACGGTGAATAAATCCTAGCAGCAGAGACTGCTTGGTCTAAAACACTCTCCTTCAAGAAGTCCTTCTTAGCAGGAATCTCTCTCACGTACTTTTTTGCCTTGGAGTTGGTGGAAAAGCTAGACTTTTTCTTTATCGGTGACCTTGTTCGTTTAAAAAATCGTGGGTCCATTTCTATATCTTGATTTTCCATCCCATCTGTGTCGGAGAGACTGGTGCGGTCAACTTTCTCAGAAGTTGATGGCTGTGATAAATCGTTACTAGTCAATGGCTGCGTTGTCGACACTTCACTAGGTGGATTGCGCGGTAGACTCGGCACATGATCCTCAATGTTGGCTTTATTAGTAAGTTGTAACCACGGAAGCTAGTTGTGATGACATTACCTGAACAAGGGAGTCGGTGAGAGTTGACAAAATGCGCTCCATTGCTTTTTCCAACGCCTTTTCTACGGAAGCTGCAACAGCCTGGTAGATTGAGTTTTCCATACACGATATCTGACGGGCCGTTAGGCATCTACCGAGTGCGAGTGCGGACGCGAAGAGCATAAAAGAGTTGCCCACCACATCATCATCAGCCTATATATGTCCACTGCAGGACGAAGACATTTCCCAGCGATGTCCATTTCATTTACACGCTTAGGCAGAACGTCAAAATATGCCTAAAAAATGACTCGCTGGGGTTCATGAAGACTGCAGCGTTTTACCACACGTGTCATCCCGCTGAAAAGCCATGAGTTTTGTTGGTTGTAGTGTCATTCTTCGAGAATTCTCCGAGCGGCTGCTTCCATTACCAAGAGTGGTTCAGTTATTGATTACCCGAAATGTAGGTAACAGTTTTGATGCTAAATATAGGATAATCATCTCCATCTTGCTTCCATGAAAGAATGCGGTGCCGAATTTAACGTGCTCACAATTGAAGCCTTTCGCGTTTTCGTGACTGAAGATTTTCGAAAATTGTTGGAAATGATCTTCCGTTGTTCCGATTCACAGAACTTATGCATGGTTTAAACATTGCCGCCCTTTCCAAAACAAGCCGTTTACAAAATGCTGCAGCGCCCAACAAAGTTTATTTTGAAAATTTTTCTACTAATATAACTACTCACTCATTCAAACTATTAGATACTATGGACAAGCAATGTATTTTCAAATGTGGTGAAAGTGGGTTTGTTGAAAGACATGCACTGAAATAGAAATACGATAACAAGCGATGAATACGGCTCGTGAAATGAAACGAGCTGATGGCCGCTGGCAACACTGAACTACGCCTCTCCGCTTGCGGGCAAGCGCTTCCTTCTGAGAAATGTCTGCTACTTGTTAGAAAACTGGTGAGGTTTCATCCTGTACTTGAACTCACAGCGCAATATAATAATGAAAGCATGTTACAGCCGTTGGCCTGATGCGATATATCCCCTGTGGCCATAGTCTCGCGTTTGTGTTCGATGTCCCATCTGACTACACTTGCTGTCATGATGTCGGTTTTGTTAATCTTGTCCTCTCTCCTCTTGTCACCGGTTTCACTTGTTTCGCAGCGTTCCTTATCGATAAAGTCCACACGGACACTGTCAGTAACACGTTGATTGCAGTCGTGTGGCTTATGTAGTGCGACTGTACTTTCAGTTGGCAGTTAATGTCCACCGTGCCGTCTCTGTTTTCGCACCTTTCTGCCAAAATAGAGCGCGTAGATTTGTAAATACGAGTGACTGGTAGTCTAGGACACTGCGTTGATAGCTAGCCGGGCAAAGTAGACGCCATTGGCAACGCGTAATCATCACCGCGTTGACGCAGTGCACGCAGTACGAGTTAGTTCTGTATTGACGTGCCCCGCCCCCCTCTTTTAATTACCATACTTCTCGCAATCTTCATCGAGCTCTTCTTGAAAGTTTGTGTCGTTTTCCTGCTAGCGAACCCTACAGAAACACTACCCATGTTCAAACTAATTTTACTGTTGAGTGATTATTCTACAAGCTCTATTCTCTGAAATTATGGGTACGTTTCTTGTGCACACACGCTTATTTATTCGAAAATATCTCTAGAGGCCCACCTGCGAGAATACAGCGCACTTACCGTCTCGGCTCTAGGTGTGCGCTGGCCATCACACTCATGTGGGTATCTATTTACTGAAGGGCGTTAGAGCCTGTCATGAGGTTTAAAGGAACGAGAAAAAAAAAAAAAAAAAAAGCAGGTACGTGTACCAGCACAGACAAGCGCTGACTGCCAACTGGAAGTTTACTTGCAATCCTCCAGCCATAGTGTACGTTTTCCAGCATAGGCATACGTATACACCAGTCGCAAACATATCTGCAACATCAGCTACATCATAATCTTTCACGCAAGAAAGCTACTTCTTTTTCCGACAAGGCAAGAAATTAAGCAAGTGCTTACACATTTATCTTCTTTCTTTCTAATGTAATAAGCCTCTATTATTTCCCTTTCCCTCTTACCTTTTCCTTTCCCTATGAATTTTAGGTTACTGCTAAAGCAGTAACCTAAAGAATGGCTATGGGAGTCATTTAGCAGGACATTGTAGCAAGTGTCCCTGCACACCCATATCAGAAGAAGCAAAACTCATAGGGACAGTATTGGAATTTGTATTGGAATTTCGTAACGGAATGTCTTGCCTGCAGATGTGACAAATTGTATATGCCGTATTTTCCAAAGCAATCATGCATTTGTGCTCCTCCTGTACTCTGCCGTTATGTACTAATTGCTGTTTACTTTGTTTGCCTACTTGTGCTTTTAATTGTACTGTATAGGTAGACCATTTGTTACGTTTCATGCAATCTTTCTGAAAATGGATCTTTGAAGTGTGTTTATTCCATTGTACTCACAGCCCTGTTCTAATACTTTGGCGCTGCAGGGTGTATCGAAATAATAATAATAATAATAATAATAATAATAATAATAATAATAATAATAATAGTAGAAAGTTTTAGAATTAGGGACTCAATACTCTGGGTCCCCAAGCCGCATTGCGTAGGCTGCTCTTGCGTTTAGAAGAGCAGCAGAGTTTGAGAATTGGGTCAAACGCACAGAGCGTTGGATCGAGTGCTCAGGACGTCGCAGTGAGGAAAATAAAAAGGTGCTTGAAAGCAAAAAAAAGAAGAAAAGCTTTTCTTAAAGTGAAAACAAACAGAATGCATTTTTGAGCAAAAAAGGGCGAACAGTAAGATGTAAAGAACGTAATTACTGTGTTAGTACTATGAGCTGAGTATGCTGTCTTAAGACCCAAGATGGCGTGGGGACCCGCTCCAGGTTTCGATTTTTGGGTCTTGGGTCAACGTAAACGCAAGAACCCAAGACAGGCTTGGATTCTGCCCACGCACACTTGTGGCCTGCAATTTTCTAGAGTCGCCAAGCCGCTTGGGTCCCCTATACTAAAACTTTCTAATAAAGAACAATGATCATTTGTGAGTTGCCAAAAGTGATAAGCAGTGTTTCTGGCTTCGCAGTATCTTGTCGGCCTTGTGACCAGCACGACACCACCATGACCATCTCCAGCCAGCTGGTGGTTCCCATGACACTATGGGGCAAGATTGCCCCCACTCACTGCATGTCTTCGGTCTTCATCACAAAGGACCAGAAGATGATCGTCACAGGCTGCAAAGACGGCCAAATATGTGTCTGGGACATCGTGGATGGGGCGAAAGTAGGTCTCCTTCTGTCCTCGCTGTTAATGCCGGGAATTATATTGCATGAATGACATTTGGTTGACTTGGCATTGTCACATTGTGATGACAGTAAAAAACAAGGCAGTTCCAAAACTACGAGTCACGAATGTAACCCTTTATCGAGTGAATCTGTGCAAAGAAAGATTAAGCAACAAAGCACAAACACAGTGATGAGCACAATCATCGGTCATCAAAATGGGTCAAACGCATTGGCTACTTAAACATGATTCATCAAGCATTCCAGCATAATCCCTAGTGCTCGCATACATTCCAGAATGTACACTATGCACTATCTGATTAGATAGTGCAGGGTGCATTCTTTCACTAAGTTTCACTTGTTAGGCAGCAACATTTAACAAAGTTCCTGTACATGAAGGCGGATCTTGGGCTGAGAGATAACATTGCAACAGTGGTTGGCTGGTGAAAGATGGTAATTGGAAAAAGATAAACAATGTATGCGTGTCAGTGTGAATTCATAAGTTAAGGGTCGCACGACAGACAGGCAAGCTTTTGTACTTGTGTTTTTTTCTTGGCCATGTTTTTATGCTATCTTCAACTTGACATTAACTGACAAATTTTTGAGTGCTACATTAGAAAACTGACATGACAAAGTTGGCATGTAGTACTGATTATCACAATCCTTGTTACTAAAGAAACAATCTAACATATAGAGCTGCTTGAATAGCAAAATTTCGTGATTGAAATAGGAGTATTAGAGAAAAACTGGCTCATGGAGTGGATGTTGACTATTTCTCCATGCCAAAAAGAAAAAGGAAGAAAGGGTGAACCAAGGTACATGATGTTTCAAGTAATTTGATGATTAACTGTTCATTATGTCTCCCATCTGTCTCTTTGTGTGTCTTTTTCAAGATCATTATTAACTTATTTTGTATCTTATTCTTATAGTATTTCACATGCAATTACAATGCTTATTAATTAATTGATTAATTAGTTAAGCATACTGCCAAGGCCCAAGGTAATTACAGGAATGAGTGGTAAATAACATGTTTTCACAATAAAAAATAAATAAATACAATTAAAGCAAGTGAAGAAAACATGTTAACAAAAGGCTTTATAAATGGCAGTATTGAAGCTGTCGGTGATGGAAGTGGGAAGGTTGTTCCAGTCTTTGCTAGTCTTAGGAACGAAAGATTCGCTGTAGGTATTAGTCCGGCAACATGGCACACAACTTTGTAGTTATGGTCTGAATGTGATGATACATGAATGGGAGGAAAAAAAAGAACGTCCTTTAGAAATGGATTTTGATTATAGATTTTGTGGAACAAGGAAAGGCAAGAGAATTTATGGTGCAAAAGAAGTTAAGGCAAATGTTGCCATACTTGAATGCTGGCACCGTAATATACTGGCATGCCAAGAGTAATTTGATAGAATGAAACGAGCTGTGCGATTCTGGATGGGTTCAATAATTGCTGAAAGTGTAGTGCTTTTGGGGCCCCAGATAGAGCATGCATTTTCTATCGACATAGATTTACAGACGAAGATGATGTGGAAAAATTACGTCGAAAGTAACTCGGCATGCAGTTAGCATTGTTGGTAACATAGTCAACATGTATGTGCCAAAAAAGATGTCAACTGATGTGCATGCTGAAGTACCGTATTTTCCGGTCTATAAGTCGCACCTTTGTATAAATCGCTCCCCCCTCAGAACGTCAGTTCTTCCAAGAAAAAAAACATAAGTCGCACCGGTGTATAAGAGGCACCGGGGTGTAGACAGAACTAATTTTTCAAAAATGGTTTATTCATACAGACAGATGGCATGTACTTACAGATGGCATTTAGGCAAAACAATCGAAGCCTTCTTCCTCCGAGTTGCTAACAAACAATTCAACAACTTCAAGTGGGAGTTCCACTGGTGCATCACTGTTGTCCTCAGACTCACTGATGTCTTCTTCGCCAACATCGCCACCACTCGCAAACGGGATCGGTCCGGCCTTTGTGAACCCAGCTACAACTGTTTTTGTTTCCTGAAAGTCGTCAGGGAGCTTCTGGCACATCGTCGCCCACGCTCACATCACCAACTTATTATGCTGCATAAAGCGAAAACATCACGATGGACCGCCTGTAAATCCAACAGTATTCATCTCTGTTCCAAGAGTCTTTGCCTTGAGATGGAGCTGCACTGTAGTCAGCCTCCAGCCTTTGGCTCGTTGCTCAAGTACCCACATGCGCAGACAATCCTCGAGCTCCGGTCAGTGTGCCTTCTTGTGGCAGTTGGCCTTCTTAGCTGATTTCATTGTCTGGAGCATGCTGGTGGCATTGTGCCAGTCGCTTATAATTTTCTCACAAACCTCAAACTCCCTTCCTGCAGCCCGGTTTCCATGTTCTTGTGCAAATGCAACTGCATGCAACTTGAATTTCGCATTGTAACTTTTTCGCCTCGCAGGCGGCGCCATAGTTAGCAAGAAATATGACACGACACATGCTGCGCATATGCAGCACTCTGCAACGATGAGTGCAATGAAGGTGTCATAGCATTTCGTTTTTGCAAGCCAATTTAATGTTACTTTGAATTTCTTCTGAAATGTAGTTACTGTGCGTGGCAGAAGGTGGCGCACGGTTGTGGCACGTCATATCATCATCTTTTTGACTAGGAAAAGCGGCAAATTGTTCAGTTTAATGTCCCGAAGCAACACATGGGCTATCAGGGACGCCGCAGCGGTGGGCTTCGGATTCATTTAGACCATGGAGCTGTTTCTTAACATGCACGGACATCACACAGCACAGAGGCACCTTTTTGTTTGGACCACGCATGGCTGCCACGAATCGGATTTATTCCATACATAAGTCGCACCGATGGATAAGACGCAGTGACGAAAATTTCAGAAAAGAGACACAGCTTATATACCGGGAAATACGGTACTTGTAAGAGGTTACTGTTGTATTTTGGTGGAAGCCGCAGAGGAACCACGAAGACAGTCATGGTCGCAATGGAACAAGACCTCCTCTTTATTCAGAGGCATGTACATATACAGGTGACAACACTGGCGCCACTGGCGGTGTTTAAGGGCCAACAGAAACTGAAACTGATATACTACAGTCACAGGATGTAGTATGATACCATCAAGAAAATAGAAGCTGCTAATAGTATGGCCCCATCGAGTTATTTGCATGCTTTTACCCTTCTCGATGCTTAGCTGCATCATCTATTTATTGCACCATGCGGACATGTGGTTAAGAACTTCTTAATATTTCTGCTGATCAGATGGTAGGGCTATTTTTTTTTTTTTTTTATAAAAGACGCAATCATCGGCAAAAAGTTTTATTGATGAAAATGTGATATAGTCAGGTAGTTCGTTAATGTAAATAAGAAAGAGCAAGAGTTCCAACACAGATCCTTGTGGGACACCATATGAGACAGGAGAAAGTGTCGACGAACATTTGTTAGCAGTCACATACTAGGTGCGATCAGAAGGAAAGTCTTTACTCCAGTGTAATACCTTGGTGTTTATGCTAAGTTTGCTAAGTCATGTGCTACCCCATCGAAAGCTTTAGTGAAATTCAAAAATATGCAATCGATGTCAAAGCTGATGCCGTTATGTGTAAAGAGATCATTAGTAAAAGGTAATAGCTGTGTTTCACAGCAAAATATTTTCTGTAACCATGGTGGCAGTTAGTGAAGAAAGAGTTGTCTTCAAGAAATTTGATTAAATGAGAGTAAATAACTTGTTCAAGAAGCTTACGTGGGATGCTTGCAAGTTATAGTATATGTCTGTAATCATCGGCGAGACATACATTACCTGACCTATGGACAGAAACCACCTTCCCCACCTTCCAGTCACTGGGAATTGTGCAGCACTCTAAACATTGAGCAAAAATATTGGACAGGATAACAGGAGTGCACCTCTGTCATTTTCAGTATTTCTTACGTAATTGAATCACTGCCAAATAATGATGGAAATTTTAAGATTACTAATGAGTTTACCAATGCCTACAGAATCAATGATTATGGGGCCAATAAAGAAAGTTTCGGTCACAAAAACATGGGAAAGAAGCAGGTGTGGTCTTGCTTAAAAAAGAAACAAATGCATTATTATACATTGGGCAGCACTGGAGACGAGAGACTAAAGTTTTATCATCGTGTGCTAGTTGGACAAGGCGTTTGTCTGAGCCACCGATAATATTCCAGAACTTGCGTGGGTTAGTTTGCAACATCTCTGGCAAAGTAATGTTAAAAAACAATTCCTTGGAGCGCTCAATTTCGTTATTGTACTGCATGTTTACCTGGAAGTAGGCAGACCAATGATTAGGGTTATTGGTTCGCTTAGCAGGATGAAAAAAAAAAATCAATTTCTTTTTGTTCAACAGTTCTTTTAGAGCAGCAGTAAACCAGGGCGACCGTGGGTAAGAAATTATCTTTTGCTGTCGCACATGAAATTACACATGAAATCAAGGAGGAACGATTGTATTTTGGCCTATGTCGATGGTACATCTGCCCGACCATAGTCACAAACTATTTTATGTTTTTTGCCTGATAAGGTCTGTGCTTTGTTGGTAAAGTGAATCAAAGAATGATCACTTATGCCAGGAAGGTATGTAAGAAGGCTAACTATGTCAGACATGGTGGTCAACACAAGATCAAGGATGTTGGAGACAGATGCAGTGGTTTGGGTTGGTTGAAGAACATGTTAGGCTAGGTTAAAAACATTACACAGGCTAATGAAATGAACACACTCAGAAGAATTATGTTTAAGAATAATAGCCTGATCGCTTTACATAATGGTAGGGTAATTGAAATCGCCTAGGAGGAACAATGACAGGTTGGGAAACCGGTATGTCTAGCTGTTAAGTGCGTAATTTAGTTCATTACAAGATGACAGTGCTGTAGTGGAAGGCTGATAGCATGCGCAAACAGAAATTCTTCATAGCCAGCTTGAACACATACACAAACTCATTCCAGAGGAAATGTAAAAGCAACAGGTGAAGAAAGAAGCGAGTCACTGTTAGCAACTAATACACCTTCTCTGGAGTGAATGTCACGGTCATACCTATATAAATATTGTAGACTTGTTTTGCAGTCAGAGATTTTGCTGTCTTTTATTTTAGCCAATAGCCACATTTCAGTGAGAATGATGTCCCCATCTTGAAAAGAAAAAGAAGAGGTCCACAAAGCATTGAGGCTAAAGACAAGAAGGACAACTCACATAGTGGTTTAAGTGATTCGATGATTAAATGTTAATTATATCTCTCTATTCTGTCTCTTTTTCAAGTTCATTATTCACTTATTTTGTATCATATTCATACTGTATTTCACATGCAACTATGTTGACCTTGTCTCCTTTAGTGTTGACACTTAGTTGACTCTTTCCTCTTTTTTTTCTGGAAGTGGTTACAAAATAGCCAGATCCCAGATATGCCAAACCTGTGTGAAGTCAGCAAAAAAAAAAAAAAAAGAAAGCTTATCTTCAAAAGCACATAAACTCAACACGCATGGCGAGAGTATGGGGCGCACCAGAACATTCGGGATACCCCACATGCATGTTGAAGTTAGCGCATACTTGGCAAACGGCACTAGTAGTAAAATATTGTCTGCTCTATTAGCCCTGAGTGTTTGTGGCTAATTATGCTCCTTTTTAATAATATCCTTAGTTGCTGATTATTGAAGCATGTTCTCGACATGGAGGCGTATCATTTGATATCATTTTCGTGTTCATATGACACCTACAAGTCACCTAACCAAAACATATTTTTCTGGATATGCTTACCAGATAGCCAGATCCCAGATGTGCCAGACTTGTGTGAAGTTAGCTAAGAAGACCGTGTCTTCAAAACACGTCACTTTAGTAATATGAACAAGACAATGTTCACGGGAGAACTGGAAGAGTATATCTTATCGGAAGTAAAGAAATTACCACTACTACAGGTTTTGCCGCTCAATTTAATCCAAGCGCCAGTCAATTTAATCCGAGCGCTGGTCAATTTAATCCAAGCGCCAGTCAATTTAATCCAAGCACCACTCAATTTAATCCAAACGCCAGCCGAAATAATCCAGATGCCAGTGAATTTAATCCAGGCATAGTGGAATTCAAGAACCTTTGAATTTCAAGACTTCTGAAGATTTGCGAACATATTAGGAGTTAATACCTTGAAAATGAAATAGCGAGGTGAGAGACCAGTAGCTTTCCTGCTACGTGACTAATGACTACTTTTGGAGGTTTTTATTTCTACTTCGTTATGAGAGTGACACAGCAGATGACAATTCGCGAAATTAAGTGAGAGGAAACGACAGCATGAGTATGTTGAGTTAATGATACACATGCGATTTGGTCGTGGCTATCAAACAGAACAATAAAGAGTGATATACTGATAATCACTAGGCCCTCGCTGGGAGGTTTTGGGCGCTAGCGAATACGATTCACCATTCTGCTGCGATATTCGCAGCCTCCAATCAAACACCTTGTCATCAGTACCACTAAAACACTCATGAATAAGATTTAATTACATAATACACCTAACTGATATGGTCGAGTCACTAGTGAGCACAAATGAAATACAATGCGCAGTTCAGGGTTCTCGGTGTTTTGCACAAGATAGCATCATATATATCAAATTAAATGCGATAAAACGAGTGACTCACCATGCCTAATATAAACTTGTATGCTTAAGTCACTAGTGAATATTATTCACCTATTTTACTGTCACTGAGGCAGCTTTCACTCGTGAGTGCCGTCAGTGGTATCAATCAAGGCGTAGCAAGGTGAGAACTTTTGTGTTACCACTGCTAACTGATACCGCCAAGTTTTTAGTGATCACTAGTGATGCGCTCACTGCGATGCTCTCCAACTTTCATGCAGAATAGCATCATAGATTTCAAATGAAATGTCATTCAGACGTCGATTCAATAACTATAATTTAATTGCTGTAGGAGATACTAAGATTGAGTCACTAGTGATGAAGAATCACATTAACCATGTGCACCTCCAGTTGGGATGTGCCCTAGCCTTGTTTTGTTTCAGTCTTTGCAGATCGTGCCCCGTAGCATGCTGTTTGGCCACACTGGTCCAGTACTGTGCCTGGCCAGTGCCTCTCCATCTGGGGACGGCTCCTTGCTGGTCAGCTCCTCCGAGGCCGGGTATGTGGACAAGTTCTGCGCAGTGAGCCTGCATTTTTGAAAGGGGCACTAAAGAGATAAATTATTTGAGATGCATTACCAGCGTTGTTTATTTACCTGCACTTCACGTGATTTCATGCAGACGATTGTAGCGCAAGGGTGAGGCTGTGATGTCTTCTGGTGTCCTTGGCTGACTGGATTGTAGCCTGTCAGGGCATACAAAAAGTGCCTGACTCTGCACTCACCAGCTGCCTTGTCTAAACATTCCAAACAGTAAAAGCCGATATACTAGTTTACTTTCAGCACCAAATCTAGACAGACTACGCAGCTAAATACATAACAGATGCGCAGTGTATGAAGACAACATTGCTGTGCATATTTGTTGATTTATTTATCTGTTTATTTACTTATTTATTTATCTGTTTATTTACTTATTTATTTATCTGTTTATTATTTATTTATTTATTTATTTATTTATTTATTTAACATACTTATAAGCCCCGAAGACATTACAGGAAGTAGTGGTAAAATACGTTGTGTGAGTGAAGAGAAATAAAAAGCTTACAAACAACTAGCAAGATTAGCAAAAATTTTAACAAAAATCCTCATAGATGGCAGCCTTGAAGCCCCTGGTGTCTGTAATTGGTGCAAATTCAGTGCTGACTCTGAAACAATTCATGATGACTAATTTTATCTTCCTGAATGATAAGGTCATCTTCCTCCATGATGCATGCTCATGCCAGCACTTCGTTTCCGCCCCAACAGTGAACCTTTATTGTCATCTCAACATATGTATAGTAATAACACCATATAGTTTCATACAATTACTAGAGGGAACTGTGGCACTAATGTCTAAGGGAGCTACAGGCAGGACATTTCAGCCAGCACAGGAATGATAGTTAGTACATGGAGTGGCTATGGTGTTGGGCTGCTGCGCACGACGTTGCGGGATCGGACCCCGGCCACAGCGGCCGCATTTCAATGGAAGCAAAATGCGAAAACACCCATGTGCTTAGATTTAGGTGCATATTAAAGAACCCCAGGTGGTTGAAATTTCCGGAGTCCTCCACTGCGGCGTGCCTCATAATCAGAGAGTGGTTTTGCCATGTAAAACCCGATAATTTAATTTTAGTTTAATACATGGACTTGTGTAGACTTCATCCTTCTGACTTTAAACGGCTTCGTGGCTTTGCAAACTGATTATTTTTAAGAAAGAGCCACATTATAAATCATTAAATAAACATTATTAAATTGTCCGATGGCAGGATTTTGACACAGGACCTGTAACACGCAGGCCTATTATTGAAACCGTTATGCCAGGAACACATGAACAAGTGGAAACACTGCAATTAGCAGTGATTATGCATGTTTGCAGAGTCTTATTGCCTTCTGCAGTTAAAGATAGTATAGTTTGCTTGGAAATTTAGGCCACTGAAGGCAGATAAGATGTAATAAATGAAGCCACAAGCACGAAGATCAGACAAATCCATGTACTACTCATCATTGCCATGGTGGCTGAACGTGTTTGCAATGCCCGCCTGTTTGTTTGTCATCTGTGTAGTTCTTATGCTACATTTCTGCTATAAAAAATGGCTTCGTGTGGGTGGGTGAAGCTGCACTTTTCCTGCATAGACTTAAAAAAACGACGAAGTCCTACATTAGCTGTGCTTATGTAGCCCGTCCAGGTAAAAAAAATGTAGTTCTAGCAAATTACCTTTCTACAATACCAAAAAGGTTACTCTTACCATGGGAAAAGGCTTGGCACAAAACAACACAAAAACGGAAGATGGATTGCACCGCCGCCTTGAAGTTCCTGCACCAGTTCTCCATGACATCATGCATTTTGATGATGTCTGCAGAGGCCTAGTGTTAATTTTTATCAATAGAGATAGGCTGCATTGTATTCTGAAAAAGCCAGTGAATGAACTTGTCAGTTATCGAAATCTTTTACCCAAATACAACAGCCCAGGTACGTAAACTATGGTACATTGTAACCCATAATGTCCAACTAAGGTATTGTCACTGGGCTTATGGTGCAAAAAAAAAAAAAAATGAAATTTCAAGCCTAATTTTTGCTTCTAATGATAACCTTAGTACTATGAAATTATCGAAAATAGTTATGAAAGAATGCTTCATCAGTCTAAACTGACTTAGTATTTCTCTTTAGTGTCGCTTTATTGCCGTTGCATTATACAAGTCATTCAGGGGTGCTTGGCATTGTGGGTTATCATCAAAAACAGCTGGGAGAGGGAGGAAGGAGAGGAGGAAGCAGGCAGAGGTGATCAGGATCATGTGACAGTGCCAAGATGTGGTCATGTCTGAAGAAGAGGCAGCCGCTGTTGTGGGGAGACACTGTGTTGCCAGGCACAAGCAGTATGGAATAGTTGGGCCGCCAAAATACCTTAGCAGTGTACTGTTCTCTTAGAAGAGGCTCGGGC
Source organism: Dermacentor andersoni (assembly GCF_023375885.2). Lineage (NCBI taxonomy): Eukaryota > Metazoa > Arthropoda > Arachnida > Ixodida > Ixodidae > Dermacentor > Dermacentor andersoni. The sequence goes on along the minus strand of NC_092818.1, from coordinate 44,351,801 downwards.
GGCATCAAAGATACATTGTTTGCAGGAAATGATGGCAGAACAATGGCCTGGGCAGCTGGGCCCATGCTGCTAAGACATGTCGGCACTTCTTGTACACTGAAAAATTTTTTAATAAGAGCCACCCCCTCTTTGACACCTTGGATTTGCTTCTTTGTAAGCGCATAATGTGCGAATAAGATGTAATGGCAGGAGTTGTGAAGGCACAAAATTTAGCTGCATACCAAAACGCAAACCTGGTTATATAAGAAAAATTACAAATTCAAATGTGCTCTGGGAAAGCCTAAAATGTAAATTGCAGAATAAGACATCTTCACTGTGCACTAAGCATGAGCTTCATGAGCTTTGCCTGCCCTGTTTAATGGAGCCTGATGTTGTTCAAAGGTCTCTGACACTCAACGTTTAAACTGTGCTTCCGCTTCCTGACAATCTCATTCAGCACTGATAGCTTCCAATTCTGCTGCCATACAATTCTTTTCTTTTACGATCCATCATAGAATGAGCTGCCTAATCCATCACTTCAACATAACTGCTACGTTGCTGTGGTAGGACCACCTGACTCACAAATGAAAATACGTATTTCCCCTTGCTGTTTATTTGGTTGAACTCAGAGGTGAACTTGTTTACCAAACATATGACTAGGTAGGTGATGTTGATGACAGACAGATATTGTTTTCCACAGTATTTCCTTAAATAGACCTTGTTATTAAAATCTACCCTCGAAACTTTTTTCTTCTGAAGTACTGCTTGGGAGAGCAATGCTCCACCAATGTGACTTGACCTTTCAGGTTTGCATCTAACTTCTTGCGCTAATTATGTTCATGCAAAAATGTTCCTGCAGAAGCTATGCATACACTTGTTATTATATCTGCTGTTGACTTAGATGCATCTAAAATGCACTGCTTGTCAAGTGTTCACTGAAACTTGCATGAATTTCGCCACAGAGTTACATGGTGCATTTCTTGAAACTAATGGTATAAAATAATGCACGTGATTTTGGCTAAATGAACACTTCATTCCTGCAATTCTGTAATTGGGAAATGTGCTCTAAATTGATAAAAACAAAGTTAATTATGAAAATTTAGTTCTGTAGCTAATCCCACACTCTATTTGATCATGCAAGTAATGTCCACCTCTTCAAGTAATCCTGCTGATATGATAGTTGTGCTGTTTGCCATAGATGTTTAGTATGTTTGGCACAAAAAAATGATGTGTATATATATATATATATATCCCTCATGATATCTGAGCTGACCAGGGCCGCTATAACGTAAAACTATTCCAATCTGTTTTTATTCCAAATCCACCATTAGCTCTCTATGATACATCAGAATGGTTCGAGTCCAGCCCATATGGGCAGAGCCCGAGCCATGTTGACCTATCACGGAGGGCTAATGGCCGATGTGGAATAAAAAGGAATTGGAATAATTTTATGCTATACTGACCCAGGTGGCTGACAGCAGTGTTAAGCCATCTGCTAGCTTTGTCTAGGTCTTCCAGCACCTCGGATTCTTAATTGGGCTTCATCTTGTTAGCTCGGATGATAGACTGCCCCGAATAGGCAGCAGACTAGGCTTGAATTCCTGCACCCAGACAAGTTTGTCCTTAACTGTGAACTTTACTTTTTCAAGGTCTGTGAAATTTGTCCCATTGTAGTTCCCTCCACTGTCAGGTGAACCGCAACTGCCTCCGTATCTCAGGTTCCTGCAAAACTTGCCTGAATAGCAACTGCGCTGACTAACATGTGATGATTTATCTTGTGCTTTGCAGAATGTAGAATGGGGCACAGAACATCGAAAAGGAAAGAAAGCAAACATACCATATGGAACACTGCAGCATTGTCATATTTAGCTGCTTTGTAGTGTGTTGCAATGTGTTAGCACATTGCAGTCTCTCTTTTATTGTTGCAGATTTTTCCCGCTCTTGCACCATGTGTTGGTCTGCACAAAACAAACCATCACTTGTCAAGTTAACAATTTTGTTAGGTCCTTTTGTCCTCATGCCTTTTCTTAGCTCAGTTTCCAAGGAATGCACACGTGACTGCTTGAATTTTAAAGCAGGACAGCACTAAGGATGCTGATGTAGAAGAGGCATGCAGAAAAGACAAGACATGTGTCTCATTGTTTAGTTACACACCTTTCCTACGTCAATATCCTTGGCGCTGTCCCATTTTAAAAATAAGCAGCCAACTATTCGATGTTCTCATGTTAGTCAATCGCTTCAAGTTTAACTCGTTGGATAGGCCTGTGTCAACCTAGTTGATGTGCAACATCTCTGTGCAGTGAAATGTCTTTGTGGGACCTGACAGACGGCAGGTGCCTGGAGAACACCAAGCTTCCCTATGTTCATACGCACATGCAGGTAGGACATGCATTCTTTTCATTCAGGTGTACTGTAAGCGATGCCTCGTGGGGTTTACCATAATGTGTGCTTAGGCGATCATAACACAGACCACCAGGCTTTCTTGCATTTCAAAGTGATTCCGCTAGGTTGTTGCTTGAGTGATGCGTGTCGGAATAATCAAAGCCACTTTTTTCAACTGTACAGCCTCCCAGATTTTTAATAGTAGTATTACAGGGGTGTCAACCACTTGGCATGTCAGTACCTTGTGAAAAGGCAAGATTGGTAAAATAATAGTACGAGCAAGAACACAAAGCATCTCTCCAGTACGAGTGTCATCTGCAACGCTGTTATTTCAGCTGTATGCCCACCGTGCTTTTGTTGTCCGTGAAGCCCCATCATTCACAGACCTACTTTGTGCTGATACATTCCCTTTATTAACTTATTTTGTTCATTTTAATTTGATGGTGCATGCGCAGGTCCAGTAATACAAAAGAATAATAGAAAGCACATTGAGCATGGCACATCATAGTCATGCACGTGTCCTGCTTTATGCCAGGTTTTTGTCAACTGGACTGCGCAAAAAACTATGGCAGGGTGTGTGTCCTCCTGAAGCGTAGCAAAAAATGCTCGCACCGGAGTGTCTTTTGCATGCACGCGCGTGCTGTTGCCGATTTTTGCCACTTTTCACTGATATGAGGCATTGGCATGTCATGCAGTTCACACTTGTGCAACATTGTAACAAATTCAGGAGGTTGTACTTGCAAAAGATTTTACTTTCCCCGTTGACCTGTTGCATGCAAATTCCAGCACAAACGAGACAAGGTTTGGCCTGCTGCAATCATCACATGCCAAGTTGTGGTTGTTTTGTTGCTTGATCTCGCATTTTGCTTTTATTGGTGTTGTTGCTAGGTCTTCTAAGTCTTACGGCACAGGTTACATGTTATTACCATGTCACTCAGCATTCCCTGGGGATGTGCTGGCTGCTTTTTGTGCTGACAAATCTTACGAGAGCTGTAGGAGAACCATATGCATCTTTAACTAGCATCAAGACTACTCGGCATCAGAATCATGCTTTGTTGAGTTATTAATGTGTAATACAGTAGAACCTCCTTGATACGATCCCTTTTTTTGTACCATTTCCCGGCACCAACGTTTGCGATTGAGAGCACAAGAAATGACCCAAAACACTTAGACTTCTCTTTTACCTGTTAATGTGTTCCCGGAAACCAATGTTCAGTACGTCGCCAAACTGCTACTACAAGAGCCCTATTGCAATAAGCATCCTCACCTATATATTTCACAGCACGTGCAGTATAGCGCCGTTGCAAGCATACTGCATGCCTTTGGTAGGCAATAACTCAAACACACCGCCATTCCCTGTTGCAGGTGGCGCGAAGTGAGCTTCATGTTTCGCTCTAGTGGCACCGTATTCAGGCGTCGCCCACAAGCTCAATTTTGTTTTGGTTTCCTGTTGCCGTCTTAAACACAATAGAAAAGCAACAAAGTGCCTCTCTGCTCACTCAAGCCCTACCAGCTCGAGCCGCCTTGACGTCTCATGCCGCAATGGTTCTCCCCAAGAGGAAACATCAAAACTTCCAGCAATAGTGTCCCACCACAAGAAGCTTGCTGACCCAGGACAAACTAGAGGAGCGCAAACATAATCTTGCAGGAGTCATGAAAACGGCAACACGTGTCGTGGGCAATTTAACTGCACAAAGTAATGCCAACAAAGTTCAGAGTTTGTCAAAAGCTTGTTTGGTCGGGATTAATCAAAGGCAAAAAAGGACACCAACCACAAACAACAAAAATACAAGACGCTACTACAAGTGGACTGATGTTTCTCACTGATATGAGGCATTTTCAATACGAGGCATTCTTATCTGATTCAACCCAGTTTTTGTCATTTTCGTCATGTACCTGTCTGTTTTTGTAGGCCTGTCTCAAAGATAGTGGACTCTATATGTATCTGCCAATTTGGCCACCGAATTGGCACATATAGAGCTGAAAAAGTTGTTGATTAAGTAAAATTTCATGCAAACAATTGCCGCCTTGCTGTGGCTTTTCTGTTTGTTGGCCTTTTTCTTGTTTGGTACATCTATTAGTACTCCTTCAAGGCCATTTTTTGAACTTCGACTTGTCTCAATTTTTACAACCTCGGTGTCATATTTTGCAAAAAAAAGGTCTAGTTGACGAAGCCATTGTAGCTCAAATAAAACGAACACAAAGAATGCAAGACCGAATACCACGAGCGCTACGGGCACCATGGGTGCCACTTGACCGGGGTGTCTGTTGTAGTGCCGAAGGTGACACCAGTCTAGGGTTCTTTGTGCCTGTTCTTGCACTACAATGGCTTCATCAAGTATCAACGAAATAGCCCAAGAACATGTTGAGCAGTCTGGTTGCTCATTCTGGATCATGCTCTTTTGTGCTTCTTCCAGTCCCACTCACTTTCTGGGAGTGAAAGCTCTCATCTGTTCTGCAACGGCTACTACGCGGACGTCGTTGTCCTCGACACAATGACATTGACTGTGGCCTTCGAGTTGGTGTCACGCGTTTCCTCGGATTGGATCAGTGCCATGCATGTTATTAGAACGCCTAAACGAAATGGTGAGTCATTCAGTGGGATTTCATTTGTTTGCTTCGAAATTCTACTATGATCGTAATTTGGCACCTCAAAATTGTTTAATTTCAATGTTCTAAATTAAGATAGTGCATTCAATTTTCTTGCAGGGTAAGTAACCTTTTAGAAATTAAGAGAAATCTCTATCAGAAGTTTCTTGAATGTTATCGATGGTTCTATCTGTTGCTGGTGTTGTCGCCGAGCCTTGTGTAACCAGATTCTGTGCTGGACGCGAAAACTGGTGTACATCCTAGAACTTATGCAAGCACCTGTGAACTACACTGGAACGTTCATTGAGTCATGCATAAATAGCCGTCGGGGCTGGTCAACGTATCAGATTTCGACAGTCAACGAGTGTGCTCGCTGCTTTCGTTGTGCAGAGCGTTACTGGTTTTGCTGGGCACAGGTTCACCCAATAGGCAGTTTTGACACTATAAAAACTTAATCTTTATAATCACAGCAGTCTTGTTCTGGAAAATTTAATTGGTCAATTTCTGTAAGCAATTATAATATGTGATTCCAAATGAAATCATTGGGACTTCTTGAAAAGTTTAAGTGGGCACTGGAGGAAAACAGTGAAAACAGGCTAGTTACCTCTTTCAAGGTCTGCCTCTGTTTCAGAAAAAGAAGTGTGGGATACTTGTAAAAAAAATTATGGACAGACCTTTATTTTGTGCTTTAACCCGCCGTGGTTGCTCAGTGGCTATGGTGTTGGGCTGCTGAGCACGAGGTCGCGGGATTTAATCCCAGCCACGGCGGCTGCATTTCGAAGGGGGTGAAATGCAAAAACACCCGCGTACTTAGATTTAGGTGCAGGTTAAAGAATCCCAGGTGGTCGAAATTTCCGGAGGCCTCCACTATGGTGTGCCTCATAATCAGAAAGTGCTTTTGGCACGTAAAATCATATTATACAAGAGTGGTTTACAGTAGTTCTCAAGTTAACCTTTAATCTTTAAATCCTATGTATTTCTCTTTTCTTGATGGACAGTTGAAGTGGCACTGTAACGGTAAAAAATGCGGTAAAAAAATTCGTATACGGTAAAAAAATGTTTCCTGGTCTGTAAGCAATCTTGCTTAATGGATCGCTTACTCTCTCCTGCGGCTTTTGAAGCATCGGCATATTTTTCTGCCTTATGCGTCGTGTGCAATCATGTTGCAGTGTGTGTGATGCTCAATGCAACATTGAGCAATAGTTTATGGCCATCTAGCACATGCGGGCAAGTGCTCATGCACGAGTGCACATGTTTCCAGCTCTTAGAAGCAGATGAGTGGCAGTTGTTAATGCGTGCCGGTCATTTTGCCACCGTCCCTATGTCACTCTCTGGCATTTCGTCACACACTGACCTTAAATGGTTACCGGAAGAGCACCACAGAAGGAGGACATTTCTTTTCGCATATGCATGGCAATCTGAGCAATTGATGCATCAAAGGCATAGATGCTGTATATAAGTACCGGGTGTCTGTTTACTGGATGTTCTTTCTTAGTGCATCGCCGACATGCTGGTCATGCTCCTGTGGGGCTCCCACACAGGCTGCATTGCTGACCATGCTGTGAGTTTCCATAGCCGCAACTGTTCAACCTCGCAACTGACCTCCAACATGCAGACAGTAAAACACAACATGAAAAACAAAAATTACTGATTATTGGCTAAAGAAATTGCTCAAAGAAGTTGTCTGTTCCAGTGAAGTATATGCAAGGTAACCTTTATAATAACTCATAATTGCATTTTAAATAGAAAATTCAAAAGTCTGGGGCACGTTGCGCTGCTAGCTTATACCGAACCTGCCGCCACACGCCAGCATTCACTGCTTCAGGAAAATGGCTGTTGAACTCCTGTTAACAGTTTAATTCTAAAAGTAAGAAAGCTTGGCATCATTATTGGAGCTGTCCCATCTGAGAGGAAACCTTGTTTTGAGGAGGAATGGCAAAGTAAACGTTGCACATTTTATATCCCTGTTAATCCTGGTTCTTTCCAAAAATATTTTCAAGGTTTTTTTTTTCTTGGAAGGCATTGAACTCATTTCAGTGCCTTGCTAAGGTTTAAAAAATATGCTTCAATAAGCAACAGTTGTGGCTTTCTGCTGCCTGTGGAATGCAGCTGTTGAAAGTGGCGCAGCTGTCCCTGAATTTTTCTCTTTTTTTCAAATGCTTTGTGCAGATGACGTTGTCGTAGCCATCTCCGCTTGCGGCATGGCCAAGGTCTGGACTCTCTCGCCCGAGGATTATAAGGTTTGTCGTATGACATGCTATAATTTTTTTTTTAGAAATAGTTGTCTCAACGAAGGCGGAAGAATTTCTCTAACGAAGGATAGAGTCTTTCATAAGTTTTGAAATAATGTTTCTGTTAAGGGTCCCTAAACTGTTCTGAGCTCAAAAATTTGTTCCATAGTGGCAGCTGTGTACCACTCTCCAAAGAACATACAGCTGCAAGGATTTCTTTAAATGATGATGTGATAGCAAAGAGACAGGCGTTCGATGACCAACTACGTGGCCATAGTGGTTTCCCTCTCTTCTTCACTACCCTCCCCGCTGTTGGTGTGTCCTTCTCACCACGTACTCTCACCTACTCCATGCAATGCAACGAAAGCTACGGCTTACATCAATAAATCAGAAAAAAGGCACCTCCATTGTCTACCGTTAATCGCTTCCCACGCGATGCTGACTGAATGGAAGCTACACAGAAGGATCAGTCGCACACAATGGGTGATCATCCTTCACTTCTCAGAACACACAGCCAGCTCTCATCACATTGGTGCTATTGTCTTTCTTCAAACGACTGTCGTGTCACGTTTGTGAATTATTGGTTTGGGCTACTGAGTGGTAATCTCAGTGCCTAGAATGACCAAGCCAGTTGCAAGAACAACACTGACTTGTTATTAACAGGAAAAACTAAGGTGAAGAATGGTACTACAAAGAACGACTAATAAGAATGTATAGATAAGGATAAACTGAAATTGCAGTATATTGACACATAACTAGGACGCTCTACAAAAGTCCTGAGAGGTGTGCTAGTTCTAAAGAGTACCACCTTCTTACTAGCGAAATGTGGGACACCATGACCAGGGGTGGAGGGTGGGGAGGGGGTGGCACAGCACGGTGAGAAATTAACTACAATACTTTATTTTTTAGTCTTTGGTGAGAAATTTCTCTTGCAATATTTTGTCATCTCTGAAACAGGGAAATAGAGCAACTGATAAAAGGTGAAGTTCAAATACATATCTGCGTAAACAAAACTATTTTATACATCACTGTACTATGCTCCAACATGGAACAAAGTTATCTATATCAACATAAAAATTCTACAACTAAAAGAATACTCGCAAAACAGCTGTGGCTTAGTTTCCACACGTTACCGATTGAGAGCCTGGGAAGTACTCGACGCCGCTTGTTTTGCTTTCTTGAAGTCGTATTTCTTGCCAGGCCAAACCGCCTCTAAGATGGCTTGGCCTGCTCACACTAAGTAGTGGAAGGTTTTCTCATAGTTTGCTTTACCATTATTCCGGCCTTCATAAGGTCTACGCTGCATTGGCTTCATTCACCGCTCCGAGCTCCTGTTATATGAGTGAAGAAAGTAGCTCCACGAAAGCATTAGTCACTGGAATGCTCAGCACAACTGACAACACTACAGTCATATATGGGAAAGCAATACTTTTGAGAAAGCTGCTCCACTTGTTCCCTAAACATTCTTTTGATTTCACTGCAACTAGCTGCCTGATTGCTGGCTGCAGACAGCACAATTCATCATACAGCTCGTCCATGTTGATGGCCAGTGTTAACTGGAATGGTGCAACAAATTTCTCAAGGTCACTGAACGTTAGTTGGTGCTGCAAGTCTAAGCACTGAAGTTGTTTTGTTAAAGATGTTACGGCATGCACATGTTCAACCGGGAGCCCACATCGGGGGGGGGGACAGTGGGACGGCGCACGCAGCTGGCATCGGAAACATTCGTCGCAGCCATGAACCGCATGGCTAGCTGATATTTTCGGAAGCTTGGAGTGCTTGCAGCTAACACGTCCTCAAACAGGGTGGCCAGATGCAGCTGAACTCAAGGTGCTGCCGAACAATGATAATAAAGTGTGAAATGCGGGACTTTTTTGAAGGATTTTCATATCTCTTGCGGGACGAGGGACAATAGCTCTCAATGCAGGACAGTCCCACGAGTCGCGGGACGGCTGATCACCCTAGTGAATTCATTCAGCTCACGATTGTGTCAATGATGATGTGGCATGGTGTGGCTATGGTAAGGCACTGGTAGCTGTAGTGGAGCAGGAGAAAGACGACTTGAAGATGACCGCCGTCCAGATCCTTGTCCCCCGGCAAGTGCACGTACACACACACTGTTATGGCCTTGAGACCCAAGTTGCTAACCGTGGGTGATAGGTTGACTTGATAGGCTGGTGCCTCTCGGCATCAGCCTCTCGGCAGTTCGCTCTGCTGCCGGAGCACGCCTGGCTTGATTTGCATGCTTACATAAAATGTGTTCAAATTGTTAGAGGTGGTTTGGGGCCCTTTGAGGAAAATTGCAGCATGCAGCTTCCTTTGAACATTCTACTAGTAAACATCCTAATGCACTGTGACTCAAGCCTTGTAAAATATGCCTGGCACAACAGGTTTAGAGCTAAATGTAAGGATTAGGGCTGGGCAAAAACTTGGATATCATTAAATTTAATCTAAAAGTCAAAGTTCAAATAATTAGATTCACGAATTGAATATCTACTATTCGATTTCCCAAATATTTTGCGTACAGCAAAACCTTGTTCATACGTTTTGGAAAGAAATGCAAGAAAAAAAATGTAATAACCGAGAAAACCTAAGATCTAAAGTAACAAAGAAATTTGACAGACTCAAGTGTATTTGACATCTACGTAATGTGAATCGTTACGCAAATTGTTGCATGAATCGTTGTGCCCCATGCATGATATATCAATGCACCTTGAGGTGGTGGAGCTTTGGAGGCCCGAGACACGTTTTCGTCTTTTCCTATTACACGGTGTTTAAAGATGGCAACAGGAAACCAAAGCGAAATCGAGCTGATGGGCGATGCCATATGTTGCCGAAGCGAAACATGATGCTCACATCACGCCGCCGGCAGCAGGAAATGGCGACGCATTTGGATTATCGCTCACTATACGTATGCAGTACCATTTGCTGGTACCAGAATAAGAAACTTAGTGCGCGCTAGCGTTTTCACATGAGACGGGCACGCGAGTATTGCGGTGAAGCTGGTGCTATCAATTGCAAGCACCTCGCCCATTTTCTTGTTTGCATGGGGTGTAGCGGCCAGAAAACATATGCGATCGCAGTTTGGCGATGTACTGAGCGTTGGTGCCAAAGTTTCGTGTTTTCCGGAAACTTACTAACTGGTGAAAAATTAGTGTAACACCATTGGCTCATTTTCTGTGCTCTCGATCGCGAACGTTGGCACTGGCAAATCGTACGTAACGGGATCGTATCAATGAGGTTCTACTATATTTTATGTAGATATCCATGCAGTGCTGCATGCCATATGGGCTGGGAAGCTTCTTGTGCTTGATGCCATGCAAGTGCTTGCCTCACTTCGTCATTTTGGCGCAAAACGACTACACCGCAGACGGGCTGACCTGACTGATGCAGTCACAGGCTTTGTCTCTGCATGCACTTCTGCCCTACTGCAAGCGCTCCCCGATGTTGGCCCAATGTGAGGATTGCAAAACAGAGTGCTTGAACACCGCACTTTTCAGAATGATGCATCATCAAATAGGACCACATCTGTCAGTAAAAGGTTCGTCCTGTTTGACAGGACTGCTCGAAACGATAACACGACTCGGACAGAGGGAATGGCAATGAAAGCAGCGTGTAATTGCAGAAAGTGTGAAAGCGTGTGAGAAGAACGAACCAGTGAGGCTGCCGGAAGGCACGCAGGGAGAAGCAATGAACTTAACACCACTTCAACAGCCGTCAGTCCAACCTGTACATGTGATCTCGGAAGCAATCACTGATGATCCACTCGTACGAGCTTATTAGTGGCAAGCATATTGTGACGACTTGGGGTCCATTACCGCATTGGTCAGCGGCGAATTTTCATCATGGCTACACTACCTAGGTCACTAGGCCTAAATCAGCACTGCTTCGTCTGGCGTCGCTAAGCAAAGTTAAGGTTTGGTGCCGAATCAATGCAAATCTATTCACAGCAGCTGTGCAACACTCGGAAAGGTGACAAACGATTTTGCAAATGAATGTCGAGGGCACGGGATGGCAACAAAGTTGTCCACAGCCACCATCTTTGCGACACCCTGTATGATGGCCTCTCATTCCCGACGCCGTTTGTAGACACCATCGGCCTCTTTTTGTAGCTTCGAGCAACCCATCAGAAGACTGGCTTTGGATTTACACAGTGGGTTCGAAAGGATCATGTGACAAGTGCACCGATGGCCCGGCTGCGTACATTTGCATGAGTGGCAGATGGAGGAGGAGAGAGAGTTGGGGAGGGGGGGGGGTCGTGGGAACTTGTCAAGACCCTTCCAAATTCAGTCTTTGACAGGTGGGAAATTAAGCTGTAGCTGACAGTGAAAAAAGCACCTATTCTTTACTGTCAATGCTGACCAGTCGGCCTACATAGCACTGACAATGGCCATGTGCAGAACTGTGATAGTCACATGTTTTTATTTTTATTTTCCCACTGCTATGAAAAAATGAAAGAAAGAACTTAGTAGTGCGTATTTTGGTCAAGATTTACTGCAGCATCGCAGTTATTTCTTCCTAGGTAGCGGTGGTGCATGTAAAGAGACGCAAATTTGTATGTGTACGTACTACCGTTAATTACGTAGTCATGCCATGTTCCCACCAGGTATGTATTAATGAGATTTCACTGTACTTTGCAAGAGGAACTTCAAATGGCACATTATGGATGTGCTTGCATGTTTTGACCAGCGGCTTGAGTTCCCTGGCCCACAGATGGTAAGGAAACGGGCCAGTGCTGTGTGCTGGCTGCTTACACAGTTGCATATCAATGGTTGTGCAATGTGCATGCTCATAATTTTGCAGTGTTCATGTGCCAGGGAATCGTACAGCAGCCTGGCCAACAGGCCATCAAAATTAACAGTAGTAGAACCTTTGTGGACACTGTCAAGACATCTTGCTCGTGTTTCTTTTGCATGGACCCAATGATGAGCCCTTCTTTATTGCAGATAGCAATATTTATGCTTATAAAAGATATCAAGTACTATGACAGACATATGCACATGTCAGTTGTGACTTCGTTATACAGTCGAACCTTGTTACAATGATGTTGCATCTGACACAATGTCATCATTTTATGCTATATTTGTCATAAGAATGTATTTGTTACGTACTCATATTGATGAAAAACAATTTAGGTTTACTTTGTTATATCCATTTAATCATTATATCCATGTTCATTCCTTCAAGGTTTGACTCTTAACTATGTGTGACTGTGTTTAAGTATAATTGCAAGTTATTTCCACCTTGTCACTGCAGTCTTCCAGCCCACTGTACGAGGATGAGTCCAAGACCCTCAAGTGCCTGAACACCCTGTGCCTGGCGTGCTGTGCCTACAACCAGCGCACCATACTTGTGGTGACGGCCAAGTGCTGGCATGTGAGTGCATACTGGAGCGTTTCTGCTTGGAATATTTTTCTCTGCTGTGTGTGTGCACAAAAGTAATGTAAATCATCTGCGGCGCTTCCTGTACTCCTTGCTGTGAACAGGAATTATCAAGAGGCTTAGAAGTGAGCCCTTGCCTTTAATTATAGGTGATTTCGTACATGCTCTGTTTCACTTTAGGGTGGTCACTGCTTTCACCTGATTATCATTTTCATGTCTTGCGCTTGAGCAAGATGCACTTGGCGTTATCGGAAACCTCGTGAACGTTATTGTCATTTTAATTAGTAAAATTTAAATTATAGAGTTTTGCGTGCCAAAACTACAATCTGATTATGAGGCACACTGTAGTGGGAGACTCTGGAAATTTGGACCACCTAGGGTTCTTTAACGTGTACCTAAATCTAAGTACACGGGTGTTTTTGTATTTCGCCCCCATCGAAATGCGGCCGCCGTGGCCGAGGTTCGATCCTGCGACATTGTGCTTAGCAGCCCAACACCATAGCCACTAAGCAACCACACTGGGTTTTAACCCTTTACTGCACAATTTTTTGCTTCCTCAAAATATTATTCATGGAGTTGTAGGGAAGCGTAACAGTACCTGGTCCCCCATGGAAACTTACTTTAGCGAATTTATGTAGTTCCAATTTGCAGAAAAGGGTATGTTGCATATTTGCAACAATGTGCAAATAAAGAAGAAGTTGAAACTGAAAGATAGACTTAGTGTGATTCATACTCAGATGCTTATTTGCACGTGACAATCATTGGTGCGCCTATGATTTAGTGTGGAACAATATGAAACACTTGTACATGCTTGTGCAGCACAGGTGGTTCCCACACTTCGTGCAGTACGTCATGCAGATTCCCGTGCAGCCAGGAAACAGTGCAGAGTTTTCGGGTTAGTGTCAAAATTTAGAACATCGAAGCACAGACGTAAGGCTCTGCCTGTGACGACGTGACATGGCAACGTGTGGATGCACAGCGTACTTTTGAAAAGAAAAAAGGAAATTCGACCAGAGAACATCTTGTCCACATATTGAATCGAAACGGACTTACACTCGTGGTTGTCGTGACTAATTGAAAGGTCACTGCCTTCACTATCAGGAGGAATTGCTCGGCCATACCAGCGTTTCGGAGCCATTACACTTTTCCAAAGAAAATAAACCATGTACACGTTGTTGCATTTGTGCAACATAGCAACTTTCTGTCACCAGGAACAAACTATTCCGAAATGATAATGTTTTTTTGAATCTACAGTCAGAAGGATGTGGAGCATAGCGTAAGAATTTTTTTTGCGCTTTGTCTTATGGAGAAATACATTTACAATGTGTAAAACTTACCTATATCACCCCTCGCGGACGCGCGCAGCCTCCGCCACGTTTGTTTTGGTAGAAGATGCGAAGGATTAGCACAGATGGCAGCACAAGGTGGCGAGTTTTACAGGCCAACGTTGCAGAAATGCAACAACGTCTACAGGCAGCTCCAAACTGACTTTGGTTCGGTTTTTAACGTCATTCATCAGAATGTTGCATAAATGCAACAAGGTGCAGTAAAGGGTTAACTAGTAGTAATGTGTGCTTGCCGCATTCTGATTGTATGCACATTATGAATGTAGTAGTACATCCTTGTACCAGCGTGAGCACTACCAACTGCTGTGGAATGTATGATGATGCATGCAAGTGGCAACCTGACTTGTGAAGCACAATTCCATTAACTGCAAGTGAAATTCAATTAATTGCCAATTGTGCTCATTACTGTCATCACCACCTGAATGTTTCTGCATTCTGGGCACAAGGTTGCCCAATGAACAGTTCTGTGCTTGCCATGAATTCTTTTGGCTAGTGTTTCTGTGTGAGCGCTGGCCCCACCTTATCACACTAATATGGTAGAGCCTCACTAATGCTTTGCAGTTGCTTGCATTTATGCAGTTTGTGGTTGTTCCAGTCAGAAGTCGTTTCGTGTGTTTAGATGACACGCACAAAACGCGCTTAGGTACACGAACACATATTAGATTATTTATTTCAGAAAAGTTACTTCTTCTTGACGCTCTCAACAGTATTTGAGCACTGTGTGGTAGTGCTCGAAACACGCTCCTTGATGGAGGCCAGGATTTGCACTGCAGATACTGTAGGGTCCTCATAGTCACCGTCTTCTGAAGTGCTCTCTTCAGAGGATGTTTGCTAACCATGTGAAGGCAAAATGCGCTCACACACAGCACTAAAATGATCTAACTTATGTGAATTTCGATCATAAGGCGCACTCCAAGAATGTCATCATCCTGTCGGTGCTTCACGCCGCAAGTTGTAAAAAAATTTCTTCAACCATGAAGGTAGGAAAAAAGTGCTGCCCTTGTCTGGAGACATTGCAAAGTGCACTTCTTACATAAAAAGATCAAGAAAGTTGGTGCTACTAACCCAAATAACTGGCAAACGCGAGTGTGAGGGCTGTGGGTGCTACCCGACATTTTACCAAAACATATATTTTTGTGCATCAGGTGAGGCTCAACACAGAACTGCGAAGGGTTTTTACCCACTTGAGATGTAGCTACAGGTACAATACACTAGTTATGATTAAGTGAACATGTGAAATTGGTTTATGTGGGCACACACACATCGCCTGCAAAATATAAGCGGCGAATATAGCTCAGAACATATTTAACATCAATTTTAAAGTGCGCGTGTGCGCAGCCAATCGCAAAACGTAGCACCTCGCGACATCGACGTTAAGGAAGGAATGTAAACAAGCGAGAAAACACTGCGTCATCAGTTTGCGCTTTCATAGGGGCGGGTCCTGCGAGCAAGTTTCTCACCGCTTCGATAGCCCCGATGTTCTCTTTCTTTTTTTTTGCCGCTGACGGCAGCACGGAAAATCAGCTAAAATTTGTTTCCTGCACGAAATAACTCGGAGTAAAGTGACCTCGAAAGTGTGCACGTCATGAAACGTTGCACGAAATAGTAAATCATTGGCGTGATTTTGACTCTCAAGCGGTCAGCGCAACTGTCACAGCAATCATCTCTGCAAAGCGGCTCACCTGGCTAACGTGTTTTCTCATCGCTACCAACGGTGTCAGGAAAGCTAATTGTATTGTCACTTATAAGCCACATAAATGTGCAGACGTTGGTTGTGTTGAGTGCTTTATCACGAGCTGCGGACGGATCGCATGTGTCACTGGCCTCGGATCTGACGGCCAACGAGCTAGGCCTATGCCGCTTCCTAGCGATCGCCAGACCGCCTGGCTTGCTCGTTCGCTACCTTCGGTGTCGATGAGCGGCAGAAGTGATCCGAGTTTGTGCGCGCCACTGGACACTTAGAATGGACTCCATTAAAGAGCAGCCAGATTTGCTCATTTCGAGCGTGCCTGGTATAAACAAAGCCTGCTGAGCTTAGAGCAGTCCGATGATCTTATACCGCGACTACATACCCCCAAGCCTGATGCTGTGGCGACTTTTACCCCACCTTGTGTCCTGCTCCGGAATATGCTTCATTCCCAAAGCGCCCTCGACGAATGGTTCATACTACTTGTAGCAGTGCGTATGCATACCGATAGCTGTTGCTGGTCGCACTTTCCGAGTCGCTGCTTTGTAGTGGATCCAATCAAAAGTGGTTGGCCACGTCTAATACAGCAGCAACTCCCGCCTGCAGGAAATAGTTGCCATTGGAGGACGAAAACGATCACGACAATGATGGCGAGGACATCGCAAAGCACATGTAGATGTAGCAGATGAACTAGCAACACGAAGCTGGCGTGCTGGCATGCATACGTCACAGTTTTGTGCGATCATGTGCCCAGCTGTGTTTACATTCCTTCTTTGGCCCATCTCGTTGCTCTCTGAAACTGAAACTCGACTGGTCGCTGCAAACAAGACTCCAAATAATTACCTGTCGTGCTCTGAAGTAAATGATGTTTCGTGCTGGGATTACTGGGTCATTTGCTACTTATTGCAGCGTAAGAACCAAGATGGAAAATTTTTGTGTCAGTACTCCTTTAAATGTTAGCTCATATTATCTACCTGTTCAATTCATATTGAATTGCAGTTCTTGAACCAGTTAACACGTATTTTGTACACATTTTGTTGTGTGCCAGCTTAGCATGCCCTTTCTATCAAACATAAATAAGAGGACTAACTGCATGACCACATACTAGCATGGCGAAGAAACGCATAGATGTTGTAACATGTTTGTGTAGCATGCTTTTGTATAGGTTAATCAGTTTTGCAGTATAGGCCCAATAACAAGATGCACGCAACATATCTTAAATCACATTTCCATTAGTAACATACACTGATCGGGGGTTATTGTCTTGACCTGGTAGTGATCTCGGTGTGGTAAAGAAGCGAATGTAAGGAAGATGGCTTGACAGGATTCTTCTCTCTTTAAGGGGTCCTGAACCAACTCTCGAGCTAGGCAAAAAAACCCATTCTGTGGATAACATACGCTGCTTTGAACATCTTGGACAAATTTTGAACTCGTTCGCAACATCTGGGTCTCGCAAGCGGAACGAGAAGACACCTTTTTCTCAAACACTCTCTTTTCAACATAAGCCTTCTCCTCACTCTTTTTTGGGGCTGCTGTATTTCATCATATGTGAGATTCCCATAGACCAATAGTTGGCCAATAGCTGACAACAATCAAAGCGTGAGCTGGCTATCTTCTGCTCATGCTTGGTCACACCCATCCACGTAGGAATAAAAATTTGGCCACAGTGCTTATCGGTGTCGTAGCCATTGCCTCTTGCTAATTTTTATTAGTCTGAAACACTCAACTAGCCTCAAACTATGCAAAACTTAAGGCCAGAACACGTGTGCTATGCCTG
Source organism: Dermacentor andersoni (assembly GCF_023375885.2). Classification (NCBI taxonomy): domain Eukaryota; kingdom Metazoa; phylum Arthropoda; class Arachnida; order Ixodida; family Ixodidae; genus Dermacentor; species Dermacentor andersoni. Next base: position 44,334,428 of record NC_092818.1, on the reverse strand, counting down.
CAGCGCTCTGTGATTAACAGCAGTTAGCATCTACAAGAGATGTGTGCTAGTGCGCACTTACTCCCAGTCACGCCTGGCTAGGCTTGCTTTGTATTCAGCTTCGTACCGAACACTACAATGTGCACAGTCTAGATTTGCCTACTATCCGGGCAGGAAAAAGCCAGTCTGCACCACCTATCATGGACAGGCTGGAGCATGCAAGCGTGCACTCCAGCCCTGCTGTGCACTCGCAGTTGTGTGTAGCCACATGTAGCTGAATCTGCTTTGTAGCGTAAATACCACAGCCATCGCGGTGACGAGCTCGCTCACCGTAATGCCCTAGGTGGGGTATCGCCACTCTCTCACCATCGGCGCTCTTCCGCTCCTTCAGAACGGAGGACATTGATGGTGAATACGAAAGGTAAATACCGCACTCGAAGGATCTACATTCGAACTTGGTCTTTTTGAAAAATAGTTTCAGAAATATCTTCCTGGGAGGTACTATACTCTCTCAAAGGCATTTTTGAGGCTTCAAAGAAATGTGGTTCAGGGCCCCTTTAAATGGAATTTATAACCAATATTGCATCCCGAAAAAAGAAAAAGCACACTATAAAAATTATGACCTTAGGATTTGATCGAAAGTTAGAATCTGAACCAAAATAGGTTGTTTTATATCTCCAACAAAAAAATAGAGGTTGACTGATTGTTTGATTGTACTTATCATGGAGATTGAGGTGCTTTCCCATACTTCGTCCCCCAACTCGCGCGTTGTGCTTAGCTTGATCTCCGAGAACTGCCGCTGTAACGGCAACATGGCGGACGCAGATAGCGCACTGGAGCTAATTTCCCACGCAAACCGTGCTTCTCTCTCGCTGGCTCAAATCACTGTGCAAGCAAGTGTCACCATGGACATGCCCTGATTGGCCTCCCGAGTGGTGGCCCCCGGGTGCCCTCTCCACCCAAGCTCTCTTCCGCTGAGCGCTTGATCGCTGCAGCAGATGCTCACAGGCCCGCAACGAGTCCGCTACATGGGACCTTTGCTCCCGCGACTCGTCATTCTCGCGCTTAGTGGACCGCTTCCCGGTTAGCCCTAGCGCAGCGGGTACGCTACCCATCTCCACATAACTGCCACCCAACTCGGTATCGGCATGGCATCAGAGCAGGCCCCTTCACGGCCCTCGTTTCTGCTTGATTACGTGGCTACGGACTTAACGCCTTCGACGCGGACGACACTGACAGCATAAGGTACGTTCACCTTGACGACCCTCTGCTTGTGGCCACCGGGAGCGATCCCTTCTTTGGACAACCCTTTGGTGATGTCGACTGCTCGGATGTGTACTCTAGTGCTAGCCATGCCAGTTTCGAGTTTCCTCAACTGTTTGAGACGCATGCGGAGCAAGTGCCTACCAGCCCTCCGACGTGCTCTTCCCGCTCGCTCGCCCCTTTTCGTCTCGAGCGCAGTTGAGTATCTCATATGTCGTGTCGGAGCCACCCTGCTTAGGTGCCGGCACTGTTACGTGTCGCCTACGACGCGCGGTATAGCCGGTGCGGATGCAACGGACGCCGGGGCTTCGTTCAAAGCGGCGGACATTTTGGCCCATTCAGCGCCGCCGATACGCCTCCCCGCCAAGCGCGTCCAGGCGTGTTTCAGTGCCACGTGTCTTCGTGTGTGCGTGTGTGTGTGTGTGCCACGCTTGTCAAAGCGCAGCAGCCGGGGAGAGGAGCTCCCCAAGTGTGAAGCGAGGAGGTCTGATCGGCGCCGGCTCGGCGATGCGTCACTACACTCGTCTCAACCTGTCTCTCAGCGTGTCCGTGCCCAGTCACGTGCGCATCTGACGAGACGTTCCTCCTTGCCCTCAGCTGCGAGACTATAAAAGCAGCTGCCCCCGGACGCCAAGAGAGAGGCTCCGATTTCTTCTGCTGTGTTACGTGCTCTCCCGTCTCTCCACTTCGGTCGACCTGACCGGCCGCTCTTTTGCGATGCTAGAATAAACAAGTTGTTCTGTTACCAGTCGACTCATGCTTTGCCGGGACCTTCGGATGCTTCCAGTTGTGCCCCAGGCCGCCAGGCCAACGCTACCCTTGGGGCTTGCGACCCATTTGCAACAACTCGTGCCAGCGGTGCGATTGCAACAACGGGTGTCAGCGCTGAGATTCTTACAACTGGCTGGTAGCGGTGAGATCGCGACAACGGAGGCCAGCAGCGAAGATATGCGGTTGACTGTATGCTGAGCAGCAGAACGACCATCCGGGAGCAGTGCAACGAGCCCTGTGTGATGACTGGTTGCCTGCAGCGGAACGACTGCGCTGAATTCTTGGCTGCGAGGTTTGGTGAGTGCGGGACTTTCTTCTACTGAGTTTTGCCAGGCTTTTGTTAGTGTCAGAAACAGAGCTGGTAATTGTGGTTGTCGTTGCTGCCGGGTTAGTTTGCGGCAAGACAATAGTAGGCAGTAGAGAAAGCAGCATTCAGAGCAGCCATGGATTTGAAGTCGTTGCGCAAACCGAAATTGCTGGAGCTTGCAAGAGAGTTGGGTCTGGATGTCTCAGACAAACTCAGAAAACCAGAACTGCTGAGGGCTATTCTTGAGTTAGAAGCTGAGGATGACGAGCTGTCGGAATGCCTTGAGACCATTGAGGAGCGGGCAAAAAGACAGGAGCGCGAACTTAAAGAACAGAAAGAGAAAGATGAGCGCGAATGAAAAGAACAGAAAGAAAAAGAAGAGCGTGAACGTAAAGAACAGATAGAGCGAGAGCAACAAGAGAAAAAAGAAGAGCGCGAGCGTCAACACTCTTTGGAAATGAAGCGTCTCGAGGTAGAGATGGAACGCGCTCGTAATAGAAGTCAGGCACACGGTGCAGGAGAACGAGTATTGTTCAAAATGACTGACCTGATGCGGCCGTTTAAGCTTGAAGAGGACATTGGTTTGTTCCTGGTTAACTTTGAGCGAACGTGCGAGAAGCCGGGGTTCTCTCGGGAAACGTGGCCACAGCGCTTGCTCACTTTGCTACCCGGCGAGGCGGCCGACGTAGTCGCTCGCTTGAATAGAGAAGAGGCAGAGGATTTCGACAAAGTGAAATCGAGTCTGCTAAAAAAGTACAGGCTGTCAGCGGAGGCGTTCCGTCGGAAGTTTCGGGAAAATGAGAAAGGTAAAAGTGAGTCATATACAGAGTTTCCCTACAGGCTAATGTCAAACATGCAGGAGTGGCTCAAAGAAGAGAAAGCGTTTGGTGACCACGAGAAAGTTCTGCAGTGTTTCGGGCTAGAACAGTTTTATAGTCGGTTACCTGAGAACGTGCGGTACTGGGTCTTGGATAGGCCAGACGTTAGTACGGTGGCTAGAGCCGCCGAGCTAGCCGAGGAGTTTGTGACGCGTCGGGCTCGCGGAGCTAAGGACGGTCAAAAGGGTGAATTTGGCTCCAAGTTTGAGAGGCCGAAGTTCACGCCCATGAGAGCAAAGGGGGACACACGTAGTGCGGATGCGAGTGAAAGCAGTCCGACCGAACGTAAAGAGACGGCGGCAACCGAAGCCGAACGCAGAAAGAGGTTCGAGACGAGGCAAGCGCGCGTTTGTTATACGTGCCAGTAGCCGGGTCACTTTTCGGCGCAGTGTCCAGAAACAAAAACAAAAGTCATGTTTTTGTCATTATGCAGCACTGACGAGAACATGAAGCTTCTCGAGCCTTACATGCAAGACCTCCTCGTGAACGGGAAAGAGTGCCGAGTGCTTCGCGATTCCGCAGCTACAATGGATGTAGTTCACCCTTCTTACGTAGAACCCGATATGCTCACGGGCGAGTGCGCATGGATCAAGCAAGCAGTGGAAGCTCATAGCGTGTGTCTGCCCGTAGCAAAAGTGCTTATTGAAGGACCTTTCGGAGCACTTGAGACGGAGGCCGCAGTGTCATCTATGCTGCCCCCCCAGTACCCGTACCTATTTTCGAACAGGTCCGATCACCTCCTGCGCGAGAAGGGGCTTTTGTTTGGTGAGGCTAGCGTTCAGGCCTTAACCAGATCGAAGGTTCGGGAGCTCGCTGCAAAGGCGGTAGTTGCGGGGCCGACGTTGTCGAACGATGAGAAAGGGTCAGAGGCGCAGCAAGCTGATATTCAGAGCACGCCCGAACTGAATAAAATTGAGCCTGTAGCGTTAAAGGCACCAGATACTGGAGAGGAAATTCCCGACGCGGGAAAGTTAGAAGAGCTTTCTGCAGATTTGCTCATCGCGCCTACGTCAGACGGACTTAATAGGTTGCTAAAAGTCAGCCGGGCGGCTTTGATAGCCGAGCAAAAGAAGGATGGCAGCCTAGAAAACATACGCTGCATTGTCAAGGAAGGTATCGCCAAGAAAAATGCTCGCTTTGTGGAAAGAGGTGGGGTCCTGTACCGGAAGTATCTAGACCGCAGGGGAGTGGAGTTCGATCAGCTGATCGTGCCTCAATGCTATCGTCAGGATCTGTTGCGCTTGTCGCATGGGGGTTCGTGGTCCGGACACCTAGGAGTTAAGAAAACTAAGGACCGTCTCTTGCAAGAGTACTATTGGCCAGGGTGTTTTCGGGACGCAGACCACTTTGTGAAGACATGCGACACCTGTCAGCGGGTGGGCAAACCAGGGGACAAATCGAGGGCGCCGTTGAAATTGGTACCTATCATTACGGAGCCTTTTAGATGGCTCGTTATTGATACAGTGGGACCTCTGCCGGTAACAACCACGGGGTACAGACACATTTTGACTGTGATCTGCCCAGCGACAAAGTTCCCTGAAGCAGTGCCGCTTAAGGAACTCAGCTCAGTTGAGATAGTCAATGCACTACTGTCCACATTTGCGCGAGTTGGTTTTCCTGCGGAAATCCAATCAGATCAGGGCACAGTGTTTACTAGCGCTTTGACGGCAGCCTTTCTCGAAAGGTGCGGGGTAAAGCTGTTACACAGCTCAGTGCACCACCCCCAGTCGAATTCCGTTGAGAAGCTCCACTCCGTCATGAAGCGCGTGTTGAGAGCATTGTGTTTTGAACAACAAACTGACTGGGAGCTGTGTCTGCCTGGGGTGACGTTGGCATTAAGGACCGCGCCGCATGCGGCTACGGGGTTTTCGCCAGCTGAGCTAGTGTACGGTCGCTCGCTGCGATCTCCACTTCGCATGCTTCGAGACGGATCACTGCCCTCTCCAATGGCTGCAGACCATCTCTTCCACAAATGGCCGCCTCCTGCGCTGGAGCCTCGCTTTGCAACAATATTCCTTTGAGGTGCGTTACAAAAAGGGGAGTCTCAACGGTAACGCCGATGGCTTAAGTCGAAGCCCCTAACGTGGGAATCAGCCTCAAAATTGTTTGTTACTGATGTTTTTCTTCCTGAGGCAGGATTTTTAACCTATTGCTTTTGTGTAGTGTTTCAAAGTGATGATGTGCTTTCTAGTGCAATTTTCCGATTTGTGGACGCGTTCTGAGTGCTGCTAAACTACTGTAAGGAACTAGGCAGTAGTATAAAAGGGGAAAGAGCCTGGCAGGGCTTAGTGAGGGTTGTGCCGTGCTTGCTGACTGAGCGGTTGAGTTTCGGCGTAGTTCTAACGCTTGCCGGGAACGAGAACAAAAATGTCAACTCTCCCGAAGTCACTTTGCAGTGTCCTGTGTGAACCTGAACGAGGCCTTCTCTGTGCGCTGCGCTCAAGAAACGCCGAAGCACGACCGACTTCGGTTATGAGCATCATCAAGCGACATCCCTCTGGACAGCGGATGCAGTCCCCTGACCATCGGGATCTCCTTCCCCCGGCGGGGCGGTCTGTTACGTTTCGCCTACGACGCGCGGTATAGCCGGCGCGGATGCAACGGACGCCGGGGCTTCGTTCAAAGCAGCGGACATTTTGGCCCGTTCAGCGCCGCCGATACGCCTCCCCGCCAAGCGCGTCCAGGCGTGTTTCAGTGCCACGTGTCTTCGTGTGTGCGTGTGTGTGTGTGTGCCACGCTTGTCAAAGCGCAGCAGCCGGGGAGAGGAGCTCCCCAAGTTTGAAGCGAGGAGGTCTGATCGGCACCGGCTCGGCGATGCGTCACTACACTCGTCTCAACCTGTCTCTCTGCGTGTCCGTGCCCAGTCACGTGCGCATCTGACGAGACGTTCCTCCTTGCCCTCAGCTGCGAGACTATAAAAGCAGCTGCCCCCGGACGCCAAGAGAGAGGCTCCGATTTCTTCTGCTGTGTTACGTGCTCTCCCGTCTCTCCACTTCGGTCGACCTGACCGGCCGCTCTTTTGCGATGCTAGAATAAACAAGTTGTTCTGTTACCAGTCGACTCATGCTTTGCCGGGACCTTCGGATGCTTCCAGTTGTGCCCCAGGCCGCCAGGCCAACGCTACCCTTGGGGCTTGCGACCCATTTGCAACAACTCGTGCCAGCGGTGCGATTGCAACAATGGGTGTCAGCGCTGAGATTCCAACAGCACAAACTCACTCGCTGTCCCTTCTTTGTCCCAAGCGCAGTTCGATGTCTAGTGCACCGCAGCATAGCCTCCCTGCCTCGCGGTTGGTGCAAAACCGCTCGCTGGTCTCTCCTTGTCCCGAGCGCAGCTGGTAGGCAAGGTTGAGCGCGAGCAAGCCCGCTCAGCTGACAACGTCACCACGTTTTCCAACTACCGCTTGCCTCATGCACAGCTAGGCGACGTTTTCGATGCGCATGAGCCTCAGTGCTCCGCCGTCGATTCGTTCGCCAGTCGTGTGAGGCCTCATGCACCTGTAGGAGTGGCAACTCAGCTCTCCTCTGTGCCATTTTCTGGCCCCTCAGGGTCGGGCGTGCATTTGAGAGAACAGGCGCAGGTTGGCCCTTCTCAGACCGCCATGCCTGGCCTGGAGCAAATGTCGCTGCACACCGCTGCCGCACAGCTTCTCCAAGTCCTGATGGAAGCGGTGCGCTCACAGCCTAGTGCTCTAAAGGGAGACCTCCAGCCCCCTCAGCCAGGCATGCCAAGCAGCCTACGGGTACCTCTCCCGGAGTATGGCGGTTATCCGGACCGCATGAGTGCTACGGAGTATCTCAAGGCTCTGCACCTCTATCAACAGGCAGTGCGGCTGGACGACAGCGTGATGCTAGGCACTGTATTGCCGGTCTTGCTAACAGCCCACGCGGCACAGTGGTATCGACTTGTCGGCCACTAAGCTTGTTCGATGGAGGTGTTTAGGATGCTTTTCCACAGCGAATTCCTCCCTCCTGACTACGAACTGCATGTGTCGCAAGCTAGAGCTTCGCGCACAACACCCCAACAAATCTCTGCTCGAGTATCAGGGCTATGCAGGAGCTCTATCTTCTTGTTGACCCTTTGGCATCTGACACCGAGAAGGTGGACTGGGCCATTCGTCAAGCCCATCCAACCTTCGCCGCTTATTTTCGGAGCACCCATTATCGTGACCTAAATGAGTTGGCCTCCGATGCGAAGTGGATTCAGAGCAACATACTGGCAGCAAGAGCCTACCGCCTGCCGCCACCGCCGTCCGTCTCTCTCAAACCTCGTGTGTGCTCTGGTGGTGCCACGTCACCCCGTAATTCCCTGAAAAGCCGATCTACCTTTGACGTAGAGGCTCACTTAACTGCACTCTAAGTTTTAACTCGCGATATAGTAACAGTCATGATAACATGAGGACAAGTATAAATAAAGTATTTTTGACCAAGTTATTTCGATCAAAGTGTCACTGTGCTCACATTTGTGGTTCATTCAAACATAACCTTGCTTGAACTCGGCGATTAGATCAAGGCATAGGGAAGATGCTCATATTGGCCTGTTGTTGTTTTGGACAGCATTTAAGACAATATTTTGTGTGGGCCTCTGGATCTTTTAGTGCAAACTAGCTGCCAACCTTGGGCATGTATGGCCGTTAAAGTTTTGATGACCAGCATAAAGAAATGGAGTATCTCTTTACCCCCTTTAATTTTGCATTGATCATTAAAAGTTTCATTGCCATCATATACATTATCGTAATCAGCTTAATTTATGTTCGTTGCAAACAAGACAAAAGCCTCTCCCAGCAATATTCGATTACCTCTGTCACGTACCAGCTGACCCCATATTATGTCTGCAAGTTTCCTAATTTCATAGCAGCACATACGTATTTCTCTCTTGTCCTTGATTGCACTTCCCTTCCCTTGGTAACCAATCTTCTACTATATTACACTACTGGTCACTTACTCTTTGCATTACATGACCTGCACAACTGTGTTTCTTCCTCTTGATCTCAAAGAACATGTCGTCTACCACTGTTCACGCTCTAATACACAGTGCTGTCTTCCCATCCCTTAATCTTATGCCTATCATTTTTCATTCCATCCATAGTTTAGCTATGTTTTACCAACAAGGCCATACTTATACCCTTATGTTCCTTATTAAGATGTAATATTGTGTATCATCATTTCATGCTACAGGGGTAGGGAGTGGGGCCATGAATGCATGATTGAGCCATGTCCCTGTCCTCTTATCTGTGTGCGCAGATCTACGATGCATACGACTTTGCGCTGCTTTGTTCAACGGACAACCGGCCAGGTGAGCGATGGATGGGAGGGGACTTCATCTCTGCTGACCGAGTGTGTGTGTGGAGCGACAAGGGTCGAGGTTACCTCTACCAGCTTCCAGCCAAGTGAGTTCCACTTTGATCCTCCCTTATTGGCATATGCGGCAATTGGTTTCTGTCCCATTGATATGTCGGTAGACACAGCTTAAAGCGCAACTTGTTTCAAATCTTGGGGGAGTCACCGGGGTTTCGGCAAGTGAAACCCCAAAAATTCATTAATTGGCTACTTTGCTATGTTCACTGAGCAACCGCTATCTTAAGTCCGGTTGAAGTCATGATATAGGCGGCATAGAACACTGCTTCAAGGAGACAGCATCAAAGTCTGCTACTGGGGCGGATCCAGTTGCCTACTGTGAGGGGGGGGGAGGTACGCAACTAACCGCACGTCTGTAACGAAATGGTCATGATTTGTTCTCAATTGCATCCTTCATTGCGTTTTTCATTGACGCCTTGCAGACAACCACGTGACCAGCTTGAAAACAAATTGACGCCACTGGGCTTGGTCAAACCTTGTAAAAGCACTAAAAACTGTAAGGAAACAGAAAAGGGAGGTACAAACTGCCCTTAACCTCTTCACTACGGAAAAATATGTAGGCAAGAAAAACAAGCATCTTCAACGTTTCATTTGAAATGGTTTCGGAAGTGCAGAGAAAAAAGTCTGGAAAACTCCTTCATTTTCGAACGGTACAAATGAATGTACACAAAATTAGTTGTGAGCATGGTAAAAATAAAAAACAATTTTATCCTTGCATGTGTAAGAAAGACATTGCATTTCATGCACCAGACTCTTGACTTTGCTTTGCAATCTTTGTTCCTGAATCACATTGCATTTTCAATTTTACAAAATTCTGAGAAGTGATCGGAACCATTTTCTCATGTTGCCGTCAGGTAGCTATAGGCTGGTGTGGTCTCTGGAGCTGCTGGTCTACTTCCGTACCTTTATTCCCTGATACCATTTGGATTTGGGTTAGATCATTTCAACGACGCGAAAACACAAAAAACCACAACCTATATACTTTAAGGATTACACATGCGCAAATGATCCTGCTGTACTAGGTTTCCTAGAATGCCAGTTTCATTCATTTAATGAACTAACAAATGTACAAGAACTCTGGACGCGTTTTAGAAATATTGTTAAGTATTCCGAAAACACCTTCATTCCTAATAAAAAGAAACGCGTTAACCGAGAATACCCGTGGATAACACGTGAAATCATCCAACTAAAAATAAAAATAAAACGACGACGGAGAAAGGGAACCACATGCACGTTAGACGATCTCATCGGTACATTTAAACAAAAAATATCGGAAGCAAAAGCCCGTTTCTTTGACACTACATTACCTTCGTTTATGGCGCATGACCCTCACAAATTCTGGCGATATTTATCAGATGAACAAGAAAAAATAACGCAAATCAAAATCTCGGATCATGTTATTCAGGACCCTGAACACATTGCTAAAGAGATGAATAACTTCTTTCAGACAGTTTTTACGAAACATGCTACAAATGCAGCTTTAACACCTTACGATGTCAAAATACCAATGGAAGAACTAACTGTAAGTGAAGAGGGCATACTGTCTCTATTGCATAAGCTCGATCTTAAAAAAGCTACCGGCCCCGATCAAATTTCTAACTCATTCTTAAGTCGATACGCAAGTTGGACATCAAAGTATCTATTTAAAATATTCACTCTTTCTCTTCAAACATCAGTGCTACCAGACGATTGGCGCAAGGCTGTAATAATTCCAATACATAAATCGGGCTCGAAATTACATTTAAATAACTACCGCCCAGTGTCATTAACAAGCTCATGCTGCAAAATAATGGAACACATAATATTTAAGGCCATAATAACTCACCTAGAAACAAACGAACTCCTATATAAACAACAACATGGTTTTAGATCAAGCCTGTCAACCATAACCCAACTAGCAGAGTTAACTCATGACATAGCTAACGTACTTAATAATGATGGCCAATTAGATGCAGTTTTTTTAGATTTTTCTAAAGCGTTTGACGTAGTTCCGCACCAGGATTTAATCACAAAATTATCGGCTTTCGGTATTAGTAATAAAATAATATCCTGGATCAACAGTTTTCTAACCAATCGTAAACAGAGCGTTTCAATCGATAATAATCTTTCACAACCACTCGATGTCTACTCCGGAGTACCTCAAGGATCAGTTCTGGCACCACTTTTGTTCTTGATGTACATAAATGACATCCAATTTTGCGTCAAAAACTCAATTCAGATGCGCCTGTTTGCTGATGACTGTGTCGTGTACACAGTGGTACACAACCAAGAAGACCAGATAGAACTTCATAATTCACTTCAAACAATTTACTCTTGGTGCAACACTTCGGGCATGAAACTGAACACAACAAAACCACATTACATGTCTTTCACAAATAAGAAACTCCCGCTTAACTTTTCATATTCGATCGGAAGGTCAACAATCAACAAAAGCAACCAGGTAAAATACCTAGGCATTACACTCACGCCTAACCTTAACTGGGAGCCTCATATTTCGACCATGTGTCAAAAAGCCATAGGCAAACTGTCCTTTTTAAAAAGGAGACTGCGCGCAGCACCACCACACCTCAAACTAAATGCATACAAAACACTAATAAGACCATGCCTAGAATACGCTGACCTAATCTGGAGCTCTCATCAAAAATGCCTTATAAATAAAATAGATCGCATACAAAAATTAGCAGTTAGGTTTGTATATTCTGACTACAAAAGGCAGTCCAGTGTCTCGAGTCTGCTAGCAAGGGCAAACCTAAAACCCCTCTCGCAGAGAAGAGCAATTTCACGACTAAAACTCATCTATCAATTATACCATGGTCATTTCCAAATAGCACGTTCTCATTACCTGCAAGATCCTCCAAAACGTTCAACCAGACTTAATCACTCCAAAACCATCTATCTTCCCCCAAGTCGTGTTAATGTTCATAAGCATTCCCTTTTTCCGGCGGCCATTTCCCAGTGGAACAAGTTAACTGACAATATTGTGTCTTGCAGTAACATCGACTCTTTTATTAACTGCATTCAGTGTATTGACTTGTCATCATGATTTTTTTTTCATTGCATCTCTGTACCACTCCTGCACGGGCCGTGAAGGGCCTGCAGTATATTCAAATAAAAAAAAAAATCTGGTTAATGTTTCGGATACATCCTGCTCGAAAGACAAGAGAGACAGCACCTCTTTTTTTTGTAGTTGCAAAGCTGTTGTGTCACAATGGTATTCGACCCATGCATTGCAAACAGTAATGCTGAGGAAATGTGTGAGCATCCTAACAGCACATTTCCTAGATTTGATCTTCGTCCTAGCATATGAAATATACCTGTTGATAAGATTTGCTCCCTCATCAATTGTTTATATTCCGATACACGTCACAGGTGTGGCAAACATTTTTTTCGTTTCATTCTTCAACCAGCACTTGCATGAAGGCATAAGGTCTATTTTGAGAGCACTGAAAAAGAAATGTACACCTTTGTTGCCTTTCCATTTGTCCAGGCACACATTTCTGCTCTCACACATGAGGAAGGTCGATTCTCCATGCTCACTTTGCGGTCATTGGGAACATTTACAGCAGCGCCCTCAGTGCGGTTTAGATTTACTCTTCCAGGCATTAACTTTTTCTCTTGGAGTAAGCAGTCAAGTATCTTCAATCCCCTAACATATCGATTCGTGAAAATATGTGACTGCTACACAGTTATCTCCACAAGTTGTATTAATACTGCTCTGCCTAAGCCACTGGCTTTCACGTCATCAGAAAGGACTATATATACCTTTCACAGTGTATATAAAGAAATCAAGAACTAATCCATCTTGGGTGGTTAAAACAAAATCAATTGGATAAGTGCTGCAAAACGTGGCAGAAGAGAGACCTAATTTCCACACCGACAACTTATGTTCACAAACGGGGCACCGAGTGCTCTACTTTCACAGCTTCTGTCCACAAATGTGGACGTGCTTACAACACGTCTGATAAATGCAAATTTTAGCTTTCAGTGCATTGAAAGTTTGTTAAGTGATTCACAAAGGACATTGCCATAAATTTTACATGCTGTGTTACACGCTGTACAGTAGAACCTCGTTGATACGTTCCCGTTACATACGTTTTTCCGGCGCCAATGTTCGCAATAGAGAACACAAAAATGGCTCAATAGAGTTACGCTCATATTTTACCGGTTCATACCTTCCCAGAAAACACAAGATATTTCGGCACCAAGCTTCATACGTCGCCAAACTGCGATCATATGATGCGCTTTCCGGCCGCTAAATCCCATGTAAGCAAGAAAATGCGTCGGGAGTGCGTAATCGAGAACAGTATATAGCTGCCTGCTGCAGTAACTTCACTGAAATACTTGCTCGCCCGTCTCACATGAAAACGCCAGAGCGCACTCAGTTTCTCATTATCGTGCCAGCAAATCTTCCTCACGGTCATTGCACGCCACATTCACAGCTATCACCGCCGAACCTATTGCAGTAAGCATCTTCGCCTATCTGTTTCACAGCGTGTGGTGCCGTCGGAAGCATAGCACGTGCTTTTAACAGGTCATAACTAAAACACGCCGCCATTCTCTGCTGCAGGAAACGTGATGTGGGTCTCACGTTTCGCTTCGGCGGCATCCGCCGTGGCCCACCGGCTCGATTTCGTTTGGATTTCTCGTCACCCTTAGAACACCACACAACAGGAAACAACAAAACGTGTCTCCTGCCACAATGATCCACGCTACGCTTTGCATTACGTAGATGTCAACAATAGTTGAGTCTGTCAAATTTTTTTATTTACTTTGGATCGTACGTTTTCCCAGTTAGTACTTGTTTTCTAACATTTTTTCCAAAACGTATGAACGAGGTTTTGCTGCACACTAAATATTAATTGCAAAAATTTGACAAGCTTACATCGAGGTCACTATGCACTGCACATGTACGTCGCTGCCAATTTGTTTTATATTAGCCGCTGAAGGTGGCTTGTGCTATCCTCTTTGGAGCATGAGTAAAGCGCACCCTGTGTGACGATAGGCGTAAGCTTAAGTGACACTGAAAAGTGGCTTGTGCCAGTATGGACTCCTAGCTAGCAGTGCGGAGCAAGGGAGCACGTGTCTGAGTGAAGGAGAGAGAAGGAAAGGCTCACTCCTTGCTGTCGCACTGATGGCCCCGATTATTTTAACGACCTTCTACTCTCTGAAGGGGCAGAATTAGGGGTGGAGAGGAAACGATTAGCTCGCTTACACAAAGGCAGCGGTTGCGTTAGCCAGTTTCGAACCCGACAAAAAGGTAGAAGTGTGGCGTGCTTTGCTCACTGCGGACAGTGATGCTCACCGCCGTGGCCTCAAAAATTCCACGTGCAGAAAAATCACTGTAGAGGGGGTGGAAGGGAGGGTTGATTAGTTAGTGGCTATGGGGGAGGGGCGATCCCCCTCCTCCCTACTTGCATCCACCATTGGTCTGCTACAATGAAGGCTGCTTTGCTGTTTAGCTAGCAGACGACACAGATGAGGGATTCAACGAGGAACTGGGGGATAGAGCGAAGTGTAGCTAGCACTCTTAACGAGACTTACTGCTATGAAGGCTGTTGTGGCTGAGCTATCAAACGTATGAATGCTTTTGGACACAGCTCACATGGGTTCCACTAAGCGATGTTCACAAGTCACCCAACTAAAAAGTTCTGTTACTAATAATTGTGACTTAAATACAACACCAAGGCCTGAAATAAAATGTGAGACAATTTGTCTACTTTTTAAGTTACAACAGTTTAAAAAAAGGGAGTGATAACCCTTCATTTTATCCTAGATTCCAGGTGAAACAGTGCCAATGCACTTCTGTTTTAGTATTCAGACAAGAAGCAGTCTTCTTTGGCATGAAGTTAGAAAAGTTTTCTTACTGCAGTAAATTGGGACACATTTTCAGTCTCATAAATTTCTGTCTTCATAAATTCTTTGCGAAAACTGCAGTGCATGGTCTATGCCTGGCCATGAAACATATTGGATAATTTTATTGTTTACTTGTTTAAACTTTTCTATTTCAGTAGCACACGATCTATTACAAGTTTCCCCACTGAAAATGTCACACATAATTTGTCTGAACTTTGTCCAGGACACTTATTCATGCTTCCCAGGTCATTTTGGCATTTCGGCCTCAAATGTTCACTTTTGGAACTGTGCTAGTCGTAAGAACCATGGTAAATAATACTAATTGTCACTGTCTTTGTGGCAGCAGCCACATTGTCTTTGAACTAAGACATACTTCTGCACTTTCCTGCCAGAGCTGCAGCCACTGCCCAAATTTACCTTGCAGCCTAATTCTGTGCGATGGCCATAAAGGCAATCAGGTTGAAATGATCAGGTTAACAAAAATTGAAAGCATTTGGGGCCCAGAATACTATTGTCTTTAGTATGTTAACCTTAGGCATAATAGCATAATGTTAATTTCAGGTATTTATAATAATTATAATTGTCTAGCATGCTTGATGAGGTGACAACATCTCCAAAAGTGAGATGATAGGAGGTAAAGTTGTGTGCTTATAAAAGGAGCTGCTCTTGGTGAAGCTCTTGTTGTCTGTCCTTTTGCTTCTCATGTTCTATGTTTGCTAATTGGAATCATTATTGACTGAACCTTTGTCTCTTTATACTTGAACTAACTTTGCCAATGTGATTACTGTACTTGTTCCACATCAGTACAGTGCTGATTGCAAATGTTTACAGTAACACCAGATCTCTGTAATAACAACTCATGGGCAGTAGCATAGCCAGAAATTTTCGTAGGACGGGGCACCCATTTGACTGGGGACAGGGATGGGGAGGAGGGACTGGGAAGACTACATACTAACACAGAAATTTCAGGTTGGGTCACCCCGTCGTTGGGTCACCCCCAGGCTGTGCCACTGCTCATGGGGGAACTATGTTGGCCCTTATTCGATGGAGCAGAGATGCTAGTGAACCAGATGCATAGCTTTACTAGCAGAAGTCACGCTATGGACAACTGCAATCGACACGGCACTCTTACAGACATATTCATCAGGCTCCCTTCAAGATGAACTTGGCTAATGTGAATCCTCTTTTCGTTAACCCCTTTTGTGCCACGGTATTATCCTGAATTCTCACAAAAATGGTCATTTGTTTTACTAATGGATACTAATTTATACAATGACCTAAGCATTTAGCTATGCAAAATATCGATAACCTGTTACAAAACTGAACCTTAGCAGCACTTACAAAACTATTGCAAGAAAATGAAATATATTGTCGACGAAGAAATAAGAAGTGCAAGAAACTGAAAAGTATTGCAGATGAACCCAGCTTGTCCATGGCGTGAAAGAGGTGATTTGTTTTATTCTTGAAGGGAGTCTCCTGTGTGTGCCTGAAAGCAGTGAAAAACGTATCAGTGAATTGTGCCGTTCAAGCTGTGTGCTCTCTCTCCAGCTTAAGATGTCGGGCCTTTGGTTGACCTTTCCATCTCAAATGGTGTGATACTCTCCCCCTTGCCAGAAAAGAAACAAAATCAACCCTGTCTTGTTCCTTTCTCCGAACAGCAAACTGAAGGGAAAAGCAATTAGGTTGGTATACCGACACCACCCCCGTCACCCCTGCACCTTGGCTTCGCTCACCTTGCATCGCATATGTGCAGTGCATGTGCACGGCGTTTTGCACGAGTTGAATGTGCTATGCTCACTGTGCCAGGGAACTTGCACCCGACCCTCCCTGCTAGTCACTTGACGTGTCATGATTGATGTTCACAAAGAAATATCCTGCACCTCTGCCTGAAGAGCGACTCGCCAATTCGCTGCGAGCTTTGAATTCTGTGGAGTGTTTGTTTTTTAAGCGGGATTCACACGACAGACCGAATTGTGATTTGAGATTGGTTATTGCACAGCACAAGATCATATGTCACCCATTCCCATGGCACTTGCATGACACAATTCACGACATGAACAAAAGCTAAATCAGCATTGAAATTTTCGGCAAGAAATGGGTCCGAAATACTGACATCAAAGTGCTTTAGTGTGGCAACAACCGCCTTCAAGTGGCTTGTTGAACTGAAACATGCACAGCAAAAAAAAATGTGGCCGATGCCATTAGGGATAGCCATGCTTGAAAGGGCACAGTGTTCCTACGCGTTTGTGCCATTGCCCATGTTTTGGGAAGTGAAACTAAGGTTAGTTTGTCTACGTTGTGGTCCGCTTTTCTCCTCTGTCATGGGAATGCTAGCTGCAGAGCGATCCATTGTATGTCATATGCCATGTGACTTGTTCACTGCGATCATATCCATCATATGAATCCTGCTATAGTACGATTATGTAGCATACCAAGAGATAGGGAAATACAGCCCATAATGGCAGTGACTTAGTAGCATGGTAAGACTAGGACACCTCACAAGTCTAGAATGAAATTTACTGGCATAGGGCAGGATTAATTGGAGGTTGTTGGAAGAGGCATTTGTCCTGCAGCAGACGTAAAAGAGGCTGACGATTATTAATGGTTATGATGGTGTAATGTGCCCAAAACATTCTGCCTGTCTAGCTTTTCTAGGAAACAAAAGATGATGACAAAAGAGCAGCTGCCATTATTATTGCTGAATTATTAGCAAGGTGCTCAGTTGACTATATGAACTTGTTACTTTAAGAATAAATAGAGTTTAGCAATTTGACATACCTGAAAATGGAATGCAGTCACTAGAATCCACATCGGTGAATTCCTTGAATTCTTATAAACTTTATTTATTTAAGATAAGGCACTAAATTAACAAGGAGGCTAGTTCCTACTTTTACATTCTGTGGTGGGCTATCATCAATATTTTACTGTTAGCTTTTTTAGAGTGCAGCTCTTGGGTGCCCTTTCCTGCGGCGAGCGTCGGCGTCCCTCGTAACCGAGCGAAGGACGAAAGATGGCAATAGCGAGGAGAGCTCGAGGACGAAAGCTGGAGGAGGAGGGTATCGTGAAAGCGCGAGAAGAAAAGTGTAGTGTCGTGCAAGACAGGCTCTGTGGCGATGACTGCTACGAGATGGCGCCAGATTAGCGCGCATCATCTGTTCACCGATGGTGCCACTGTTACCATATGTGGAAACAAAGCGCTGGATGAGCGGAGGTCTGGCGGTGGCTTCTCTGAATCCCGCCCACGCGTCACCCACCGCTGCCTCCCATGACCTCCCGATTAGAGAGGCAGTCATGCCACACTTTGTCCCATTTGCAACATACCACATGAGACAGAGTGTTTGCACCAGCTAATATATCGTGAAGAGAAAACGTGTATAGAGAAATTTTGCATTAGGGAGTATCGTAATTGTCAGTGAACTTTTCTTTTTTTTTCAAGCACCAGGGTCCTACACCAGCAAGCTTTTGCAAAAACTGCTTGTTGGTTTAGGAACACCAAAATTTGTAGACCTTATTAATAAACAAGAATGCCCTCCAGGTAGTGCAAATGTGCTTGCAAGTCCTTTGCCGGAGCGCATTCCGATGCTGCAAGCTTTGAGTAGTATTCATATACATTGTAGTGCATAATTGCTTGAGCATGTTTGCTTTTCCTTTTAGTTCATCTTGTACAAGTACTCTGTACCATTAATGTTTTTGAATAGGTTTGGCAACACGTGCCGGTGTTGGAGGGCAGATTATTCCTGCTCTGGCTTAGCCTGTCTTAAGAGATGTGCATGCGCGTTTAATGTGTTTACCAGCTTTTCTCGCTTACTTCTGCCATACTTCTGTTCAAACGACCTTGAACCATGAAATCAGCTGTTGGCACTCTTGCCCATAGCTAATTTCTTGAACAGTTTTTGAATATAATGGAATCTCCGTAAGACGAAAATTGCTCAAACGGAACTGCCTCTTGCGTAAAACACCATCCTCATTGTTGGTTGGTATTGTATTCATGCAATCGTATTGAGCTTTGTCTCTCAGTAAATGGAACTCCTGATAAATCGAACCAATTTCCCTGGTCCCTTGAGGTTCCATTTAAAGAGAGTCCACTGTAGAAAGAAGTGGGCAGGTTTTGGACCTGGTATGTTCATGACAAATGTTTTGTGCGTAGACTGCAGCTTAAAAGAGGTTGTTTTCATGGTTCAAGGTCTGTTTTGTAAACTGTCAGAGGCTCAAGAGCCGAGGGCACCACCACTTCAGCTGGCATAAACTTGTACAGAATGTAGCAATCAGCTACAAAAGCATAAAATAAGCCATCTGCATATAAAAACAAGAAGACAAAGCCTTTCAATCAATCAACCAATTTTGATTCATAACTGATTTGAAATTTTGTAGAGGCAGAACCTCTTCCACAAGTTCTATGAGTAGTTCGTATTTTAAGAAGAATAAAATTGTTTTGAACAAACACTTGTCTGTACAGCAAGTATAAAGCAAAGGTGCATTGAAAACAGTAAGGGAGAACAGAACATCATAAGTAGTGTAAAAAACAGCAGGAAAAGTTTTTTAAGGCTGAAGCTCTAAAGCAGTACATTTGAAGCTCGATTTAATGAAGTGATGACCATGCTCGAATTATTTTGTTAAATGGAAAGTTTGTAAAATCGAGAAAGGAATTTTTTCGGTCCTTCGAAATCTAAAATTGTAATGTAGCGTCACGCAAAAGCTACTGTGGCATCGTATTTGCCGCTAATCCAGCCATATGTTGCATAAACCGTGAAATAACGAAAGCCACCTCTGCCCCCCCTACCGAGGTGGTGTTGAGTCCGCTGTCCCGTGCATGGGTGCGGCGTGCATCCTCGTCAAAATAAAGCAAGGGTCGTGGCTAGGGTGCCTAGATGTTTTAACGCATTAGCTCTAGAGCGCACGCTTGAAGAAAAACCCATTGGTGTCAAAAGTAGAAAGAAATCGCCTTTTTTAACTCATTTATTTCAGCAAAAACTTTGTTAAATCGAGTTTATCCAAGTTAATTTTGTTAATTCGGGCGGATGACAACATTGTCCCGTATGTGGAGCTGCCGGGTAATGGAAATTTCTTCGTTAGATCGGGAACTTCGTAAAATCGGCTTTCGTTAGATCGAGTTTTAACTGTAGTAGTAAGTTGACGGAGCACAGTGCACAGAACAAGATAAACATGGAACTTTTTAATCAGTGGTAAGTTGCAAAACAAAGCACACATACTCATTGAAGTCCTAAACATTATTCTCGAATTCTAGTGGCATGTTGCTTGCTTGATTTTAAGGGGATGCTAAAGAGAAAAATTGCTTGAGCTGTATTTATAAATTTCACTTCTACTATACGAAGAAAATCTTACCATTAGAAGAGGCTTGATAATCCAGACAAGATGCAAGAACAGAAGACAGGTGGTGATTATAGGGTTGCCAACTATCCCAAATTTAGCGGGAGAGTCGCAATATTAGAGGGGATGTCTTTAGTCCTGACTTGACTCAATTTGGAAGACCAAATGTCCTGGCTTTTTTTTTTTTTTCTGAATAGCCCATAAACCATATTCCCCTTTTTAATGCTAGGCAGGTCGGTTTAATGCTAGGCAGGTCGGTAGGCAGGCCCCACCTTTGTCCCGACTTTGTTCACTCGAGAGTTGGCAACCCTAGCGGCGATTTGGATGATGCCACTTTGGGCCTAATTAGTTTTTTGACAGTAAATATGGATGACATTGTACACTAAAACGTACAAAGACTTCACTTGTCAAGTTTCAGGAATGTTTACTGAGCCAGAATGGCCAAAATACATGAAACTAATTTGAAATCTGTGACATCACACTGACATTAACGATAGTGGAGGTTTTAAAGAATATTCTGTCAGTGTAAGCTGATGAAGTGTTTCTCTTTAGTGTCCCTCTAACATATGGTAGTCATTGGCCATGGTCTTGCCAGTTTGGTGGTGCCTGTACCGGCTGATGAGGCTATGACAGGGGCCGTGCTTATCATCTGCCAACTAATTCCAGCTGCACTTCCTCATTCCTTGTGCTGCCTCAGTGCCATTGCCGACAGCAGAGAGTTTCGAACCGGGCCCAACTCCGAAGACAACACTTTCCTCTTCTGTGTACTCGCTGTTCCCAATGATGAGGCAAGTTGCGTTCAAAGTCTTACAGTTGCAGTAAACTCTTGTTGATGATGACAAAATGTATTTATTAAGGAATGGCACAAAGGCCTATAATGGGGAATAGGAAGAGGAGGGGGGAGGTTAAAAACAAAATCTTTGGGACAGAAAATGGATTTTGTTACAGTGGTGTTTTATTGAGAGAAGAGAAGCGATAAAAGTCATAGTATGCGGGTATTGCATCCTGGCTGTGCAAAAGCTGGTAAAACATAAACACAATCGTGCGTCGACATAACGAGCATGAAAATAAATTATTGGATTAGCACATTAAATCATATTTTTCTCCCTGGTGTCAGCATGCAACAAGTATATGCTTGTAACAAACATTGGCTATACTGAAAGTACTTTCCTGTCAGGTGCGATTCATAAAAACAAAGTTGATTGTATTGAAACAATGTCATGCTTGATAGGGGTGACATGACAGTGGTGGTGACTATGAGCACCTGTCCGATCTATCCATTATTAATGTTTGAATAGGTATTGGACTATGAGGAGCCATTTTTAAGTGTTGAAGTGGCCTCTGCAGCACTGTTTAGTGTTTCACCTTTCCTGGTTGTCATGAAGGAAGTGAAAGAATCACTCTATAAGATGATGCATCAAGAATACTTGTGGAGATTTCCTGCTCTGTACTCCGTACTATAAGCTATACTATAAATACATAGATGTATAAATGCATGTAAAGAATTTGGTGCCACTCCATTTGGAACACTAATGCATGCATTGGTTTTGGGATGACAAGGGTTTACTGTAGTCAGCAAATGTTTAGTCCTTCTAACCTAGCAGACAGATGGTGTCTAGATTTTCTTAGCTTTTGTTGTCTACCTGCCATGATTGTATGAGACCCGTAAAATTAAAATATTAGAGAGTGCGAGCATATTCAGAGAATGGCAGCACAGTACATTCTTAGCAAAGGTAGAGGAGATGACCACTCACCCTTATATTGACGTTTTGTCATTTTTATCATTCAGTGTGCACATATTGCAGTAACATCCGGTCCAGATAAGCAAATGTGCTTGTGCATGGTGCAGGGCAGTATGTAATGCCTGTGACATTACAAAAATGATAGAAGAACCAAGAAGTATACATTGTTAATGTGGAATTAGTGTTCATCGTTCGGAATTAGCATCAAAGATAAGGAATTTGAAACATTTTGGTGTAGGGCTCTGTAATAATTTCAACCACCTGTGCTACTTGGTATGGGGGTGCTTTTGCATTTCACCCCCTTTGAGAAGCGGCTTTCACAGCTGCAAATTGAACCTGCAACTTTGCGCTTAGCAGCAGAAGGCAGGCTGAAGCACATGGAGAAATGTTTGCATTATGTTTGTGCAAACATAGTGGCTGCTCGGGCTTTTATGTGGTGGTTGCCACAAAGTATATATACTGAGAAATGCTGTGCTCAGACTGCTGTAGTAACAGTTGCAGAGTGCCCATTTGTATCGGTTGTATTTGACGTCAGTAGTGCTACAATTGTAAATGCAGCTGGTCATTCACATTGGCACTACTTGCATACCTTATGCATATTATGATCAGCCAATCAAAATATAAAACATATCATTGGGATTCAAATGATTCAAATGAAGCATTAGCTTTCCCCATTCTGCCCCTTTTTCATCATCATCATCATCATGTTTCATATCCACTGCAGGACGAAGGCCTCTCCCTGCGATCTCCAATTACCCCTGTCCTGTGCCAACCGATTCCAACTAACACCCGCGAATTTCCTAATTTCATCGCTCCACCTAGTCTTCTGTCGTCCTCGACTGCGTTTCCCTTCTCTTGGTATCCATTCTGTAACCCAAATGGTCCAACGGTTATCTAACCGGCCCATTACATGACCTGCCTGGCTCATTTCTTTCTGTTGATGTCAGTTAGAATATCATCTATACCTGTTTGTTCTCTGATCCAAACTGCTCTCTTTCTGTCTCTTAACGTTATGCCTAGCAATCTTAGTTCCATCGCTCTTTGTGTGGTCCTTGTTCTCAAGCTTCTTTGTCAGTCTTCAAGTCACTGCCCCATATGTAAGCACTGGTAAACTGCACTGATTGTACACCTTCCTTTTCAATGATAAAGGTAAGTTTCCAGTCAGGAGCTGACAATGTCTGCCATATGCAATCCAACCCATTTTTATTCTATGAATTTCTTTCTCATGATCAGGGTTCCCTGTGATTAATTGACCTAGGTAAACGAACTCCTTCACAGACTTAGACGTTGACTGGTGATCCTAAACTCTTGTTCCTTTGCCCGGTGATTCATCATTATCTTTGTCTTCTGCATATTAATCTTCAATCCCACTCTTACACTCTCTCTGTTAAGGTCCTCAATCATTTGTTGTAACTCGTCTGCATTGTTGCTGAATAGAACAATGTCATCGGCAAACCGAAGATTACCGAGATATTCGCTGTCGATCATCCTTCTAAGCCTTCCCAGTTTAATAGCTTGAATACTTCTTCTAAGCACACAGTGAATAGCATTGGAGACATTGTGTCTCCCTGTCTGCCCATTTATAGGTATCTTCCTGCTTTTTTGTGTGTAGAATTAAGGTAGCTGTAGAACCTCTGTA
Organism: Dermacentor andersoni; assembly: GCF_023375885.2. Lineage (NCBI taxonomy): Eukaryota > Metazoa > Arthropoda > Arachnida > Ixodida > Ixodidae > Dermacentor > Dermacentor andersoni. The sequence continues at coordinate 44,311,311 of NC_092818.1, read as the reverse complement.
GATATTTTCCAAGGTATTTACGTAAGCGTTCTGTGCTCCTTGATTACGTATTGCCTCTATGACTGCTGGTATCAATCTCTATTGAATCAAATGCCTTTTTGTAATCTATGAATGCCATATAGAGAGGCTTATTGTACTCTGTGGATTTCTCGATAACCTGATTAATGACATGGATGTGATCCATTGTAGAGTGTCCCTTCCTGAAGCCAGCCTGTTCCCTTGGTTGAATAAAATACAGCGTTTCCCTTAATCTAGTGAGATAATTGTGGTAAATATTTTATATAATACTAGGAGTAAGCTAATGGGCCTATAATTTTTCAGTTCTTTAACGTCTCCCTTTTTGTGGACTTGTATAATGTTTGCATTCTTCCAGTTTTCTTGGACCCTTGCAGTAGATAGACACTTCGTATAGAGAGCTGCCAGTTTTTCTAACATTATGTCTCCTCCATCTTTGATTAAATTGACTGTTATTCCGTCTTCTCCTGCTGCTTTTCCCTCTTTCATGCCTTGCAAGGCCCTTCTTACCTCATCGCTAGTTATAGAAGAAGTTTCTGTATCCTGTTCATTGCTGTTTCTAATGGAGGTATCCTGACTCCTCTGGGTATTGTACAAGTCAGTATAGAATCCTTCTGCTTCTTTTACTATATCTTCGAGATTGCTGATGATATTACCCTGCTTATCATTCAGTGCATAAATCTTGGTTTGTCCTATTCTAAGTTTTTTTCTCACTGATTTCAGGCTGCGGCCATTTTTTACGGCTTCTTCAGCCTTTGTCACATTATAGTTTCGAATACGTATCACTTATCTTCACCTTGCTGATCAGTTTTGACAGTAAAGCGAATTCTATCTTATCTCTTGAGTTGGACACTTTCATTCTTTGTCGTTTCTATATTAGGTCCTTTGTTACTTGGGAGAGCTTGCCTACTAGTTGCCTTGGTGCCTTGCCTCCCACTTCAACTGCTGCCTTTGAAGCCAGCCTAGTTACGGTTTCATTCATTACCTTTATGTCATCATCATCATCTCTCTGTTCTAAGGCAGCATATTTGTTTGCAAGTACCAGCCTGAATTTGTCTGCTTTTACCCTTACTGCCACTAGGTTGACCGGTTTATTCTTGACCAATGTTGCTGTTTCTCTCTTGAAATTGAGGTGAATCCTAGCCCTCATTAACCTATGATCACTGCACGTTACGCTACCTATCACTTCTACATCCTGCACTATGCTGAGATTAGCAGAAAGTACAAAGTTAATTTCATTTCTTGATTCATCATTAGGGCTTTCCCAGGTCCACTTTTTGTTGCTACGCTTTCTGAAAAAGGTGTTCATTATTCGAAGCTTATTCCTTTCTGCGAATTCTACCAGCATCTCTCCTCTAGTGTTCCTAGAATCGGCACCGTAGTTGGCAATTGCTTGTTCACCAGCCTGCTTTTTCCACACTTTTGCATTAAAGTCGCCTATTACTACAGTATACTGAGTTTGCACTTTTCTCATTGTTAATTCAACATCTTCAGTAAACTGATCTACTTTCTGATCATCGGGACTGGATGTTGGAGCGTAGGCTTGTACTACCTTTATTCTATACCTCTTAGTTTGATTAGGACTGCCACTACCATCTGATTAATGCTGTAGAATTTGTCAATTGCCTGCTGTGTCCTTATGGATTAGGAATCCTACCCTGTATTGCTTCTTATCTGGGAGACCTCTATAGCAGAGGACAGGTCTGTTATTCAGCAATGTATAAGCGCCACCAGTTCTTCTAATCTCACTAAGGCCGATGATATCCCACACAATGTCTGATAGTTCCTCAAAGAGTCCTGCTAAGCTAGCCTCACTCGGGAGGGTGCGAGTGTTAAACGTTGCAAGGGTCAGTTTCCATTGGCGGCCTGTCCAGCCCCAAAGATTCTTGGCACCCTTTGCCCCTTTTTCACATTCCTGTTTTGTGCGGAATGATGAGCTGGACATTGATTAAAAGGCATCAATGGCCAAACGATGTAGTCATCCTTCCTGAGACTCCGTAGTACTCTTCCGACTTCAGCTGCCCTTGCCAAATGTTCTTGCTGCCCCTCGTTTGTTTCGACTGTGCAATGCTGATGCTTTGTCTCCGCTACCACTGCCAAACGGCATGGCCTTTGCTCGACCTCTTCGGCTGCATGTCTTCGTCACATAGCCTCGGCATTCTTTCATTGATGCTCTTCTTTAAGACTGCTCGTACCACTCGCAGAGGGCGTGCATCCGTCGCTACTTTGAAGTATACAGCACGCTGAACACAAAACGTAGGCACTAAGGTGACTCCCGGAATGCGCCGTAAGTGTCTGGACTTGACTGGGGAGCGAAGTGCATTTGCCAAAGGCCGAGGGCCAACCGTGCAGGGCCACATTCCAGCGCGCTGCGTGAGCTGCTAACTCCTCTCCTCTTTCATTGCCTCTGCGCAAGGTAGCGCAGCGCTCCCCTGTGTCCAGAGCAGATGACACGTAACATTCACTTCTCCTCTTCCCTCCAGCCACATTGCAGCTGTACTCCCCTGTCCGTAACACACTTCCTCTCTGGTCCCTTCAGGTGCCTGCTCCCCTCCCACCTGCGTTGGCCTCCTCTCCATCCCTCTCCCCTCTTTTGCCGTACGCAAGCCGACAAATGGGATTTCATTCGTATGAGCACTTTATGCAGCACATTAATATGTTGTGGCGAATAAATGCCTGCGCAGTCAGGGAGGCCACATAAACAAATAAAGATGTGAGCACTGACGCAGCAAACATACATGTAAAAGACAATCTAGGCAAAAGCACCACCACTGAGAAGAAAACCATTACTCTCGAAAGCCTGGACCGTTTCTGCTGCCCAGTTGTTGCTCTCAACGGGGATGCCAGAGCTCCGCGACTGTGAGAGGAAAATCAAGACTGTGGCGCTCATTGGCTGTGTTGTAAGCGTTGCATCCGTATCCGACTTAAAATTAGCAGGCCTCCCAACAGATACGCCCGCATTTGTTACCACTGTTGCACTCTTTACACTCTGTACAATTTCAGTTTGAGCAATATTGTTCTGGTGCATTTCGACAGGTCCGTGTGCAATAGGAAGACAAAGAGGAAGTGGTAGACAGTCTCCTGGAGCTGTGACCTTTACCAGCGTGCGCAATTTCCACAAATTTGTTCCCATGTAAATAGTTGTAAAAGCATTTGTGTATCGAGCTTCCTCTTCGTCTTCCTCTTGTGCACACGGTCCTGTCCAAATGCACCGCAACAATATAATAGGCTGCTTGCGTTACTTGTGAAACATGAACGCCTTTATAATGAAGCACTTGGGACCTCCAAAATTCTTCGTTACACAGGTCACTTCATTGTAAAGATCGCACGCTGTACCACTCATAACACTAGAGCACCCAGAAAGAGGAAAACTTTATAACGTGGATTCATAAGCTACTTAGTGTAAGAAGTTGCTAATTTTCTTCATTACACTTTATCCGATGAAATGTGCGACTGCAGCTGGCTCTGTGTCATCAAGGTTCACAACATACTCCGCATCTTTGCTGTAATGTCAACAGGCACTATGGGCATTTGTAGTAAAGCCAACAATTAGTCATAGGGGATGCTTTACTTTCTTTGATGCACAAACATATCCTCTGTAGTGGCTTTCGCTGTTGAGGCTTTCACAATACACATACGAAAAATAGTAATTCATCCAAGCCATATGGATTCCTTCATGATGTGTACAGGTCATTTTGTTGTAGATGGGCTCATTGTATAGGCATTCAACTGTACCTCTGCATTGCATAGGTAACGGGGTGTTGTCGTGTGTCTTGTTACAGAGACTTGTGTGCCCTCCTGCTATGGGATACTTCTTGGGCTCACGAGGTGGCTTTCACAAAGTGCTCCTGAGAGGAGACTCAAATGGTCGGGTTGTTCTATGGAACATTGTGGATGTAGCCGCTTCCGATGTAGCTCGCATGCGCCAAGAGGTGAATGCTGTTGTCCGTGAGTATTTGCTTGTCCTTCCTCTATAGTGTGTTGTTTTGTGTGCTGTGAATATTGGGGACTTCCTGTGTTGACAGTCCATGTGAAAAATTGTACGACAGTGCACATGCATTTTGTTATAAGGTTCCTTGCTCCAAATGAAACTGGACCACAGTCATTCTGTGTGCTTTACAGCCGGCAGTAATCTAGAATGCATTGCCTCCCCCAAGTGTATGCCTAAGTTATGGCATTCCGTGCAGAGCGTCAAGATATCTTGTAAGTGCGGCCAGTGTATGTCCATTTAAGAAAGACTAGCACAGGTATATGAGCATTAGCTGAACAAGGAATGTCGCTGAAGCCAACATTTCGACAAAGGGGCTAGGCAAGTCCCCCTGCCGAAATGTTGGCGCCAGCAACATTCCTGCCTGTCACTTCGAGCCTGCAGGTACCTGTGAACCACTTTCTCGTTCGAACACAGGTATAACGATATACAAAAGTCAGATCCTGCATTCACAAAATGTTTCACCTATAAGTGTCGCATAACGTCATCGTCATAGCAGTTATCTAAATGTGCCACAACTGCTGTGGCGATGGCCTGCCACAGCTGGCGTGAAGCGATCGACGCGACAGTGCCAATCCCATGATTCTACATCTAAATTAAGAAAAAAAATTGTCAGTCACTATGCTGAGTAATGGCTGTCTAAATGCCGGCCAATGAGGCCAGCTTTCTCTTACACAAGAGAAGTTGTGTGATCATGCACCTGGTTGTCTTCTTGTGTTTATGCTCAAATGCCTGAAAGCTTTCAGTGCATCAAAAAGTGCTTTATTGGAATTATCACACTTTATTTGTTGCATGTGAAGTTAGCTACATTGCAGGGCACTTTTGCCTGATAACCTCAGTGCTGGACATTGTTCAAACAAATGTCAAGCACCAATTGCACGTGCCAGCAACTCCTAGTTTCACACAGTGTCACATAAACCACTTTGAAGTCAGCCATCCCACATTAACTGAGTATGTATCTGCTAATTGAAAGGTTTACACTGTGACCATTATGTTGGTAGAGTGCCCTGTGGCAAAGCTGATTTAACAATTCAAGGCGGGGGCTATAACCAGGCACGCGGACATTCCATTGCTCTACCTGAGCACAGCAACACAGCTTAAAGTGCAGTAGGTACAAAAAAAGGCAAATGCCATGAGGGTGTGCCAATGGCAGCATTTGATTGTTAAGTTTGTTAATAAAAGGCTCTTTCAATATATCTTTTTATTGGAAAAGGTTAGCCAGAAGATGCTTCTTTAAGGCCAACTGCAACGAAATTTCACTTTGGCTAAATTTATCACGAATGAGTAGTATATACCACTAAACTGGTCTTGGCAAAGCTCCAGAGCTGGTAATTGTATAATCTTTTTGTTGTTAGCAGCTTAAACAGCACTTAAGCAGACAATTGGTACAGTTGTTGGTATTGCTATGGCATATGTCCCAGCACAATACATACGTCCAAGATTTCTCAGCGCACTGGGGGTGCCGGGGGATCGGGCTGGCTCACATTTCCACGCCTGTAGAACCACCAAGACGAATCATAGCATGTGGTAGTTTGCAGCATTTTGACGGCGAGAGGAGTCATCCTGGCACCCCGTGGCAACTGCAGCATCTATGCTATGCAGCCGCGGGGCCGCTGAGACGGCACGGGTACACCGTCGCCATCTGTGAGATCAAACTGAGGATTTGCATGCTAGATCATGAATCCTACTTCTGGCAAGCAGTAAGGGCATGTTTCTTTCTTTCTTTCTTTCTTTCTTTCTTTCTTTCTTTCTTTCTTTCTTTCCTTCCTTCTTTCTTTTTTTTTAAATTCGGTTTCAATATCAAAATTTGACAAAAAAACCCGACTTTTTTCGCAAGCTTCTCCTGCTGTTTCCACTTGTATTTCAAACATCAAACTTGGCTTGCACGGAGACTCCGACACATCTGTGTGGTTGAAAACTTTATTGCTGTTAGTCTTTAACACCACATAAATTCTACACTTTTCATGAAATGTGTCGCTGGGCCCCATTAAGCAATTTTGCAGCACAGGTCTGTAGTTGACAATGTTTGAAGGTGTGCGCAGCATGCTTTAAATGTCAATGGTTTAGCTGCTTGCGATGATGTGGCATTGTCGTAGCATGTGCAGTGTGCATTCCACTCTTAAAGGGAACACAAGTCTTAGAGAACATGTGAATGTACCTTTCTGGCAAGTCAGAATCGCTTGGCTTTGCAGCAGATGATGACTTGAGGTTAGCGCTTGTTCTTCGTACCCTCCCATGTTATGATGTCATTCTTGTGGCGCCTTTTGTTACAAGTATGTCTAACATACTAGGCCATAAAGAAGTTTTTCTGAACTTAAGATTGGTGGCGCTTGCATCTTTCTACACATTCATGCATTGCATTGACATAGATTTGGCTGACACTTGTAGCCGGAATGCCAACAAAGTGAGAGCCACACATTAGCGTGTTCCCTTTAACCCTGTAATGCCCAAACACAGTTCTACATCAGTGAAAATTGGAATAGATTGTTCACCCTTATGTCTGGCCTTAGAGAGCACTTTTGTGCGAAAAAGACGGCAACAATCAAATGTCGTTTGAATTAAAACTTAGTTAGGATAGCAAATAAGTATTTTGCCATTGGTTAGTCAAACTATCCACAGCGGAAACTTCACTCTGGCATGTCAGAAACTTGACTATGGGTTTTCCATTAAGTCACTTGGGTCTAAATCAGCATTCGGACGCATAAGTCTCTGCGCAGCATGTATGCATTGAGTATTACAGGGTTAACAGTAGACTACAATTGCACCTGCAGGGCTGCAAGGCATTTTAGTGTGGTGCTTGCCAGAACAGAATCTGCATACCACAAACAGGTCACAACTTGGCTTTCTTCTCATGTCTTTCAGAAATGCAGCCTTTCCTGAGTCTTGCTTTGCAAGAGGCTTGGGATGAAATGAAGCCTCCACCACCTGGCATACTGGACAAAATGGTTTGTCACTTTGTGATGTCTGTTCATTTCCTCCTTTGGATAAGTCCACCTGTGTTTTATTAATGGATGCCACACTCTCAAACTGCCTTTTCCTCTGATTGTGGACATTTCAGGGAGCCTTTGATGTAGAGTAGTAGTAGTAGGCGTGCCTGTGAGCATAAAGGTCTCATTTCATGGAGTGAGTTCAAAAGAGCGTAACAATGGCAGATATCTTTCAGGTAGGGCTGTAGAATATTAGGTGAGTGGGATGAAAATGAAGCCCGCTTTTTTGGAGTTTATGATATAAAATAGTGAATTTAAGCGCTTTGATGCATATTGAACCGTGAGAAGACATTCTGTTTTGCTCTCATGAGGAGTTCTGTGAAGCGTTTTTCATTGTTTTCCTGTGCCACAAAGTCTGTAAGAACAAAATGAGGAGTCAGAATTGTGTGCACTGTTTCTTATTCAACCCCCTTACATGCTGTGCCCAAGTATACTCGTCTGGCTGCCATTGCACACTCCTGCCCACGCCCCTGATAATTTATGAACATGAAGCATCCATGGACTGGTTGGGCCATCTACCCAAAAGTTATTTAAAGTAAAATATTGTGGTAGGTTTTGCTTTTATATGACAGATGGCACAACATAATTTACCAACTGTTGCTGTTGCTCACCGTCTCTCGTTTTCTTACACGTTGGACTGGCACAAAAGGTCCGTGTAATCTTTGAACAATGCAGAAATTCAAGAACTCCTGATGAATGCTCATTCAGAAAACTTGCGATTACGAGGTGTCTTCGATGAACAATGACAGCGAAGATGTCATACTGCCTGATAAACACTAATTATCATAATTTAAATAATTTATTAGCAGCAGTCTAACTTTTTGTTTCAATCTTCTGAGTTATTAAATGTTTAGCAACTTATCACCAATAAATGGCATTTGAATTTAAGGCCTGCTAGTCTATAAAAGACTTCTAGAAAAATACTCTTCTGAGCGGCAACATTGAAGCCTCATAACTGTTCTGTGGTAGACAGAGCAATAAGGTTGGTCTTATTGGATTCACTGAATCATGCAGAAGCCATTGACATCCTGCTTAGCGAAATCTGAGAAACTGACTTTTCTCAAGTCTTCTAAAACATGAACTAAAATAACTTGCATAAAATTTCTGCAAAGCTGGACCACATATTCAAAGAAAGCGCATAGTCACATATATCTACACGTTTTCAGCACCATAACATGAAAAATAAGGATTTTTGAAAATGTTCGTCTAAGACCAAGCTTCCTCCTTAAACAAACTTGATGCTGATCTGGAGAAGCCCTTGTTGTGTTTTCTAATGCCACAACCGTGCGTCTGTTTCAGGAGCTGCCCGGGGAAAACCAAGAGCTTAAGCTCACTGCCAGCGTCTACCTGCCCCTGCAAGGACGCCTGGTGGTCGGCAGGGAAGACGGCAGCATCGTCGTCGTGTCGGCCACCCAAGCCGTCATGCTGCAGCTCCTGTATGGGAAGCACCACCATGACGGTAATGTGGTGAATCTGCCTTTTTTTTTTCCTGCATGCAAATAGCACTTGTGTAAAGGCCCCTTGTACAACACACATGCTGGCCTCACATGGAGGAAACCTTCACCTGGCAGAATGCAGGCACATGCTTTAACTAGTGGAAAACAAGAACAGACTTTTGGGCTAGTTAGTCTGGTACTGGAACCATAATGCATGACATGGACACTGGAAGACAGACAAGCACAATGAATTTTAACAATTACTTGGAACAGTGGCATATCTCTATGTGAGTCTAACACCACAAACAACCCACAGAAATGAAAGAAGGCAAAGTAAAATATAGTACTAGGCTTCAATTCCCACTGTCAACAAGACAACATTAAATATGTTATCTGTCAAAGCAACTTGTCTGAAACATACACCAACTGCAGTGCAGCTTTGGACCTGAAGCAGATTTCCTAATCCTGTAATGGAAACAGGAGGTGGTGGCCATACGGTTTCACTAACTCCTGACATGCATACTGGGTCCCAAGCCACCTCACTATGTTTCTGAAAGCTGAGGATATGTTTCACAATGCTTTTTTTTTTATTCTTTTAGCCTTTTATTATTTTCTCACACGAAGGCATGCCCCCGATATCACCACGATTAGACAGTCGGAAAAACGGGTGATAAGAAATAAAATGAATTCTTACAAAGTAGAGTCCATGATCTTCACTCCGTGGTTCTCTAAATTTGGCACAGCATAAGTTTAACCTTTGGCCATCCCATTTCTGAGAAGGGGGAGTGCCCTTCCCGTGTTGCCTGTTATACCACTGAACACCTAAGCACATTCAACTTTCGGTGACATCATCACCGTGTATCCCACAACCACTGCTTGTACCAAGCTGACTGACCCACACATCATTGGCTTGTGACGTAATGTGGCCACCCCTTGCAGTTTATTTGTTGTAACAAGGAGGACCTGCCTGCTGTGATGGCTTAGTGGCTCTGGTGGTGCACCGGCCACGGCTACCCCACTTGATAGGCGCAAAACGCAAAAACACCCATGTACCATGCATTGGGCGTGCATGTTAAAGAAACCTAGGTGGTCATAATTAATCCAGAGTCTCCCCACTATGGCATGCCTCATTATCAGATTGTGATTTTGACATGTAAGACCCCAGAATTTAATTTTGACAAGGAGACCAGCCACATTGTACCTGGTTTTTCCATTGAATTGGTTGCCCAAAAGTAGTATAATGCATCTCTTTGTTGGGCTTCCAAGGAAGTGTAGGTACAAGCTGCATTGACTGACTTGACACCTATTCATCAAAGTAAAGAAAAAGAGAAAAAACATGTCAGTACCCTTTTAGTGCCATTATTTTTGTTGGTACTTGTGATTTTGAAGCGTTAAATTGGTGTAAAATATTGCAGGCTTAGCACTTTAGCGGGAATTTATGTAAAAGTTCATTGCAAGAACTTATCTTGAACTGTTGCATGTCCTGTCATTTCCTACAGTGCAGTGCCTAGGTGTGACACTGCACTGTAATCTCTCATGGGACATACACATCGACAATCTGGTTAAAAAACTTGCAAAATGCACAGGCATGTTATACAGAGTCCGCTCTCTACTACCTCTGAGTGTTAGACTTTTAGTTTATATTGCACTATTTTTATCTAACCTTTCATATTGTCATCTGGTGTGGGGTACAACAACATGGTCAAATACATATAGGTTACAAAGAATACAGAAAAAGGTCATTCGTATCATTGTGAATGCCCCGTTTACTGCTCACACTCAACCTCTTTTCGCATCATTAAAAGTAACACCAATTAATGACCTATATAATTTATTGCTAAGTAAACAATATGAATGAAAACGGAAAAATCATCACGCATTCTTTGATGACACAGCTAACTTACGGCCCAAAGCTAATTACTACCCAACACGTAACAATGACGTCTGGTATGTGCCATCCTTTCGTACTAATTACGGTCGTCAAATGCTCCGACATATAATTCCAACTCTTCTTAATCGGCGCAATGAGCACTGAGAACCTAACGACATGGTTTTCTTCTTGCTTTTTGTTTTTACTGCAAGTTTGCGCCTCCTTTCTCCCTTTTTCTTTTCTTATTGTTATTCTTCGTTTTGCATTCTTTAATGTTCCTGAGCTTTTCGTGTTAATTCTGCCACCTTCATTTATTTGTTATTGCAAGAGGATGTTCACTCATTTTTATTGAATATGATGTTTACCTATGCACTGTAGTCTTTTTTTTATTGTTCTGTTCGTGTTCTGTTGTTGCCGGTTTTTATGTACAGAGGTGCGCCCCTTTGTCAAACCAGTCATAGGCTTTTTGGGTGCACCCCTAACATCGCTGATGTTGAAATAAAGGTATTTGTATTTGTATTTGTATTTCTATGTGTCTCATCTTTTAGTAGGGCTTTAGAAAGTTCCTGAAATGAGTTCTTAAGATGAATGTCAGCCAACTGGCCCGTTTGTCCATTTTGCTATGTTACAGCAGTCACTGAATGGTACTTCTTATCAGAGAAATTAATTAGCACAACGTGTCATTTTCTGTGTGATTTTACCACTGTCTATGCCCTTAGCGCTGTTCCCGTTTGAATTTTAATAATGAATTCGCCGATGCTCTCATGCTAATAGAGTTTAACATCCCAAACTGCACTGTCATAGTCACAGTCAAGCATGTCATAGTTAAGTGTTCTCGATTAATTTTGACGACCTGGGGTTTCTTTGCATGCATCGATATCCAAGTAGTACATGAATATTCTTGCGTTTTACCCCCATCAAAATGCAGCGACTGTGGCCGGGAACCAAAACTCTTAGTGACTGACTAAAGCTAACAGTGCAGTAGGTCCGTACTCATTTTCATATTTGTTTTTCTAACAGCTTTTCTGTTTAAATCTTACTTTTATTGTGTGGTATTCTATTGTGTTTTCTCTTTCCATGCTTAGTGGCCATGGTGTTGCATTGTTGAGTTCAAGGTCGCGGGCTTAATCCTGACCCTGATGGTTGCATTTCAATGGGGGCAAAATGCAAAAACGCTCATGCACATAGATTTAGGTAAATATTCTAGAACTGCCACTGTGGCATGCCTCCTAATTAGATCGTGGTTGTGGCACGTAAAATCTTAGAATTCAGAATTTTTTTAAACCCCCTTTGGGCAATAAATTTTCTCTTGATAATCAGCACTTGTGTCATGCTGCTTGCCTTTATCTTTTCCGTGTTGTTAATTTGAACCGCGGGCATTTTCGCTGCTCGTTCTCGGTGTGCTTTCCGCAGACCGCCCACAACACCAGCTGCTGCACGGCCACAATGGTCGGGTGACGTGCCTGCTGTATCCAAACCACGTGCACTCACGCTATGAGATTGCCCACCTGGTGTCGGGGGGCGTGGACTTCTCAGTCTGTCTGTGGGACCTGTATGCGGGGACCCTGCTGCACCGTTTCTGTGTCCACGCGGGCGAAGTCACGCAGCTTCTCGTGCCCCCGAGCAACTGCAGTGTGAGTGGCCCTTCTTGCTGCTCCTTTTCTTCTTTAGATAGTTGTGTGCAGTAAGCTATAGCAAAACATTGGGGTTTCTGGGAACGCAGTGCGCCATGCCCATTGCAGTGTTCGCTACAGCTGTGCTGTCAGTACAGATTACATAGCACGTTACGGATAAGGACGAGAGAAGGAAGCAAATGGTTTGCGCGTGGTGCTAACTCGCAACAACACAGAATATGCTGTGGTGTCCTGGTTAGAATCTATTTACTATTGTGAGTAAATGATTAGTCCATCAAAATTTCAAAAGCAAAAGTTGCCTAAAATTGGAAAGAAAAAAATTTAAGCCAGCTATAAAGAAAGAGGCATCACAATTCTGTAAGCTGTATCTAATTTTGACATCTAAGCTGGACATAATAGATGTATTATACATGGCTCTGAATATACAACTAATTTGGGAATAAGACATTTGGAAATTTCACTTAAACAATGTAACGATTGCACATAAGCGGTAAATTAGTATACCATATTTGTCTGCTTTAGACAATCTAACAGCTGCAGTTTGCATAACTAGGGCATCTGTGCAGATCTATGGAGTCATAAGAACTGAATGCTTTGCTGCTTTTATTTATCAATTTCGTGGAGTCTTTGTAAAAAAAATTTCAGGATCGAACTTTTGCTTCCAAATCGCCATACATTTAATTTCCTTCCCAGGTGTGATGAATTTCCTTAATTTAGAATTGTTTAAATGGCTGTCTAATGACAGGGCGTTTCATGTTGTTATGGAGATGAATATTTACGGGGGTATATACGGAGAGTGCCTACCTACCAACTGGGCAACTGATGATGCCAATTCCCTCTTCCCAGTGACCCTGCACCATGGTTCTTCTCATCAGCTACTCTCTAATCATGGCCACTGTTTCCTTTCCAAAGTTGGCGACGACATTCCCTCCTCTTGCTCTGCGTATCACAAATTAACCGCAGTTTACCATCCACATATAGACAGACTTACTGAGCAACTCAGCCTGTGACAGGCGATGAAATGGACCGTTGACGGCTGGCCCAAAGAGCGGGTTCCCCAAGAATGTGGTGCATATGAGGTAAGACAGCATCAACTGTCTGTGCACAGAGATTTCATGGTCTGGGGAAACTATGTGGTAGTTCCATCAGCATTGCAAAAGCGTGTGCTCGTCCTGTTGCACGCAAATCAGCCATGAAAGCTATCGCGAGATCCTACGTTTGGTGGCCTCGGATGGACGTGCGGATTGAAGAATTTGTGCAGCACTGCATGGCGTGTCAACAAAACAGGCAAAGTGAACCCAGAGCGCCTACCCACTTTTGGACAAAACAGGAGTGGCCATGGAGCAGGATCCATCTTGGCTTTGCAGGGCCCATTGACAATGCCATGTTTTTGGTGGTCGTTGATGCCTTCTCAAGCTGGGCGGAAGTGGAAATAATGACATCAGTGCACTCGTCTGTTGTGATCGAACGACTACGTAAGACGTTCGCAACGTATGGGCTGCCGGACTTAATTGTGTCTGACAATGGTGCAGCATTTACGAGCGAAGAAATGCATTCGTTCAAGCTAAATAGCATTCAATACATCTATACTGCCCCTTACCACCCGTCAAGTAATGGCAGAGCAGAACGCATGGTGCGTGAGTTGAAATGTACACTTAAGAAGCAGAGCCAGAGAACACTAGCCTGTAAAGTTGCTCGGTTTTTGTTCAAACAACATTCCACACCCCATTCGGAGACAGGCAAGGCCCCTGCAGAGCTCATGTTGGGAAGGAACTTGAGGTCAAGCCTGGCAAGACTGCACCCCGACACAATGCATGCGCAATGCATGCGGCAGTTACCACCACAAAGTTTTTCAGTGCAGTGACTCTGTTTATTATAAGGAATTTTCACTCAGGCCCAAAGTGGTTGGCGGCTCGAGTGCTGCAGCGCCTGGGTCACATTATGTATGAGGTCCAGACGTCAGACGGATGCACACATTGACGCCATCGGGACCACTACAAAAGACTTCGGACCCAACACCCATGATTGCACCAGGTGGTGCAAGTGCCTTGTTTGCTCTACCCGAACCATCAAGTTTGGTCCCTGCGCCTTCCCCTGCAGAATTACCGGTTTTGAGACGTTTTACCCATGAGTGATGTCCAGTGCATTGTTATGGTTTCGATGATTAGTGGGGAAGGATGCGATATCACATTAGTGACATCGTGCAGTGTCATACCAGCGAAGCATTGAAGCTTGTGCCGTTATCATATTGACCACCTTGAGTGCAGATAAGGGCGCTGCCTCATCTATTTAAAGAAGGCACTCTCAAAATTGTTCTTTTCTTACTGGCTTATCTGCTGTCTGGGCGTCAGGTACAACAAGATTCTCAAGCACTAATCTATCGCTTTAGCTTGACTTAATATTTGCCTTCAGTGTCCCTTTAATGCAAATTTTTGGTTGATTTGATACCAACCTAAAGTTCCAGCCAGCGGCCATAAATTTCTGTGGGACCCAACTTTCGTTATTTTAATCCTGAAATTAGCCTTCACCGGATAATTCCATTTTGGCTGGTCATCACTCATCACGCATGCACCTCTGACCTTAATGTTGACACAGTGGCAACTCCAGTAGCGGCAATGTTCGACTTGGCGGCACTTAGGGAACAGGGAATTTGTCGAACACATGTCATCTCCCATCGAAGACGCCTATTTTTGGCCTGCTCTAGGAAAATATTACAGTGAAAATGGTTGCTCACAATGAATGATTACAGTATTTACCCGATTCGAACGTGCACCTTTCCTTTTTTCTCCGAAAATTCGGCTGAAGATTGCTTGCACGGTACGATTCTATAAGAAACAAAAACCAAGACTATGTTTGCAATGGCCTATAATACCTTCAAAACCAGCCTAGCCAACATCATCACCATTGCCATCGCAAGATGGCGACCATAGATGCCAACAAAACAAGACATGTCACATGTTTCTGGTGTTCCAGAAAGCTGCATGCTGAGCAGGAAGAAATAGTGAAGTGGTTATAGTGAAGGCGTGGGCCACCATTGCACTTGCGATCGTTGCGGAGTTTGATAAAGGCAGAATATCAAATGCGCTGTGTACTGCACAGAAGACGATGTGTGTTTTATCATAGACAGCGGTAAGGTGTTGTCTGATAGTGATAATGATGGATATTAAATAAATAAATCTCAATTCTGTGAAGGAGAAATTCACTGGTTTCGTCTCTTTCTTATTGCCAGAATCGGAGGCACACTGCGTTTTTCTTGCAATAAAATCAGGTGTGCATTTGATTTCTACTTTGTTTGGGAGCTCTAATGTGATGTTTACATTTGTTTTCTACTTTGAATCCATAAAAGGTGAAGGGGCATTCAATACACGGACATTTACAATCAGGACAAATGCTGCCAAATAAATCAGCGGTGTGTTTTGATGTTTTTTCTGCCTCTTGTTTAATTCAATTACGGGATAATTCAACCAATTCCTTTGTTCTTGCCGGAGTCAAATTAACAGAAGTCGACTGCATGTTTTACGCTCATTGTGCATCTGTGTGTCCTGCCAGGGCATGTTGCATTGCCCATGACTGTCTTAGAGAGTTTTATTTTTGCTTTGCACATAATACTTTACAGTGATGTGTGACATGTTAGGACATTTACAAATGCATTTCGTATACTGTGAATTGTTGTGACGATGAGCAGATGACGCGGCATGGATGAACACACCTTGAAAGGTTGTTCGGCCTTCCTATTGGCTAAGGAGTTTTGCGGCTTCCACAGCGCTGCGAACAACTTGTGAGAGGGAGTGTAGGTTCCTTGTCCTGCTCTGGCTGCCTCCACGTCGACCTGTGCAAGAAAATGCTTTTGTGCTACGCCGTGCTTTACTGGTTGCGGTGCCAAGCGACTGAATTAACATGCGAAATTTCACCAGTGACTCCAGAGGCTTCATTCGTTTCACCAGTGACTGATATTGTGCACGTTCCCTGACTGAAGCCCTTTTGTTCGAGCACTGAGCCCATGCACTAAAATTTGCTTAGATGCTGCTTCTGCTGCTGGGAGTTGGTGTTACATGGCAGTTTGTGCCAAAATGAAACAATCTTAGGGGAAGAAGACGAAGTCGCACTGGCATCGATGTTGCGCTTCAACTGGTGCCAGCCTTGGCTGCAGTGTTACAGTACTATGTGTTCTCTCTGTAATATCTGCCTTCTACTAATATTCGTCACCATAACAACATGTATTCAAAATGGCAAATCAGCAGTTTGACCGCATGCTAAAGCATCCTCCTAAGTCTTTCTTTGTTTTCTGGGCACAAGATTGCCCAGCGAAGAGTTTCAGTCTCTCCTTCAGCGTTTCTACTAGTATTTCTGCCATTACGCCAACCCCTAATTGTAGTCCGTTTGACTGAGTACCGTCTGATGAAATAAAGCAATTAGACTTGAACAAAGTGTTTGTGCACATGCAGAAATTTCACGAGCTTTTGCCAGTTCACGGCCAGCAAGATCTTAATTTTCACCATCCCGTAACTGTGTTCCACGTACGTGCAGACACGAGTGCTGCAGAGCATTTGCAGTGTGGCCAGTGACCACTCGGTGGCACTGGTGAGCCTGAAGGAACGCAAGTGCATCATGCTGGCCTCTCGGCACCTGTTCCCCGTCGGTGTGGTCAAGTGGCGACCCTTCGACGACTTCATGGTGGTCGGCTGCTCGGATGGCTCGGTCTACGTCTGGCAGATGGAGACCGGTATGGGTGACGGGCCGCAGAAGCTCACATTTTTTGTATCTTGGCCACTGTAGTGCAGTAAGTGTTCTTAGAACGTCGGAATAATGAGGCAGTCTGAAAAGGAAACTAACTTCATCAGTAAAATCAATTTCATTGCTATTTACAATGGCAGCAGTATGGAAAACCCCACTTAATTTTGGCCGGTTTTGTTTGTTGTTGAAATGCTGCAATGGTTGAGGCTGCAGGGCCGTTGTGGTACAGTAAGTAATCGAGACACTCTCCAAGTCCAGCACTTGGCTCTTTTAGAATGCAGCGATAAATTATTAACTAGGCTTGAGCAGACGTCGACAAAGTCTGTGATGTCACAGTGAGCTGGTGCCAGGAACTTCAAGGTGGATTCCGCCACCCGTCTTTTGTTCTTGCATCTCTTCTGGTTTGTCAAGCCTACTCTTAACGTTAGGAGTGGCATTTTGGGTATTGTAGGAGGTGAACTTGCATATATGGCAGAACTTACTTTTCCCTTTAATCTCCTCTCCTCTTCTTTCTACTCACTGGAATGTCTTTTTTTTTATTTATTTCTTTACTTGATCGGCATCCTTCGCTTAAACATTAAAAAGTATGACTGCGCAATGTTTCAGAGTTTTAGACATCCGTGTTTTCTCATGCTTTCATCACATGGATGGGGGAAATTCAAGTAAGGAGTGGTGAGGGCACATTGTAAGGAGGGTGTTAGTAAAAGCTACCACTAACCAAATAATGCCTCGAAAGGCCTGGCAACCTTGGAGGGCCTATTTTTCAAGAGTCAACACACAAATAAGCCCTTAAGGGAAGCGCGTCGTCTGGGGAGTTTGGCTTGCCGAGGCTGGCAGCCTGACGTCACACTCAATCCTGGTCTTTTTTTTTTCCGTCCTATATGTGGGTGTACAAATGGAGATTGCTGGGAGAGGCCTTTGCTTTTAGGAAACATCGCTAGGTCTGCAATAATAATAATATTTTCTGTACATACAGATTTGATAAGCCTACTTAGGCACAGCTGCTTGTGTGTGTGTGGCTGGGCAGTCGACTCGTGAGTGCAGAACTGATGCACTAAGAATATCAACTCAGAGTACATTGCGTATGGAACTCATATAATGTTTAAACATTAAGCTGCAAAGTACAGACTTCATGCGAGATGCTAAATGGCATAAATTAACAAACAAACAAAGTATTATGTAACTAAATGATAAAGACACGGTTAACAGAGCATAAAATGTAGTGCTATCAAGAGATATAGTAAAGCAGAATCGTGGACATGAAAACTCATGTGTGAGGACAAGGGCATCTGTTTGTTCGCGGTATAGAACACATGATCTTATGAGCCACTGATGGAGGCTGGGCTTTTGTTCGTTACGATTCTGTTGAAGTAAGACGGTATATCATATGAGCGCATTTTTATTTTTTGTGCTGTACTGAGCGTATTCACACAAATTAATAAATTTTTCTCTGCAACTAAGAGGGTGTGCTAGCACGTAAACATGTTTAAAACTACAGGAAAAATAATACTTACAAAGAATATCTAATAAGCATTGCTTTTCTACTGTGAGGCTTGGGCTGAACGCAGGAAGACTCGCATAGTAGGGTAACGGTTTAATGTGGGTTAAGGTTACATTCACACTATCAATCAGGTGATAGAGAAATGTGCGGAATATAACCAACCCTTATATATAGCCTTCATTGATTATGAAAAAGCGTTTGATTCAGTCGAAACCTCAGCAGTCATGGAGGCATTACGGAATCAGGGTGTAGATGAGCCATATGTAAAAATACTGGAAGATATCTATAACGGCTCCACAGCCACCGTAGTCCTCCATAAAGAAAGCAACAGAATCCCAATAAAGAAAGGCGTCAGACAGGGAGATACAATCTCTCCAATGCTATTCACAGCATGTTTACAGGAGGTATTCTGAGACCTGGAGTGGGAAGAATTGGGGATAAGAGTTGATGGAGAATACCTTAGCAACTTGCGATTCGCTGATGGTATTGCCTTGCTTAGTAACTCAGGAGACCGATTGCAATGCATGCTCACTGATCTGGAGAGGCAAAGCAGAAGGGTGGGTCTGAAAATTAATCTGCAGAAAACTAAAGTAATGTTTAACAGTCTCGGAAGAGAACAGCAGTTTACGATAGATAGCGAGGCACTGGAAGTGGTAAGGGAATACATCTACTTAGGGCAGGTAGTGACCACGGATCCGGATCATGAGACTGAAATAACCAGAAGAATAAGAATGGGCTGGGGTGCATTTGGCAGGCATTCTCAAATCATGAACAGCAGCTTGCCACTATCCCTCAAGAGAAAAGTGTATAACAGCTGTGTCTTACCAGTACTCACGTATGGGGCAGAAACCTGGAGGCTGGAAACGACGCAACGAGCTATGGAAAGAAGAATGATGGGTGTAACGTTAAGGGATAAGAAAAGAGCAGATTGGGTGAGGGAACAAACGCGAGTTAATGACATCTTAGTTGAAATCAAAAAAAAGAAATGGGCAAGGGTCGGACATGTAATGAGGAGGGAAGATAACCGATGGTTATTAAGGGTTACGGACTTGATTCCAAGGGAAGGGAAGCATAGCAGGGGGCGGCAGAAAGTTAGGTGGGTGGATGACATTAAGACGTTTGCAGGGACAATATGGCCACAATTAGTACATGACTGGGGGAGTTGAAGAAGTATGGGAGAGGCCTTTGCCCTGCAGTGGGCGTAACCAGGCTGATGATGATGATGATGATAGTTACATTTAACACACCGACTGATGACTCCAGCGGCAATGGCTTGACTGCCTCGCCCATTGCAGGCAAACAGCAAAAAACAAGCGAGGCTCCCGGAAACAGAAGCAGGACAAGGTAGGTGACGATGTCGGCACAGCTACTTGCTGCGCAGGTCACGTTGCGCCATCTGTAGCAGCCCACACCAACTGTGCCAAGCACCATCACGTTACTGACATTCCACCCTCGTCCGGATGACCAGGTCCCTTGGTCTAACTTGACGTCCATATAGTCACTCAAGCACGAAGTTTCACAAGTGACGGTGAAGGTGGCGCACACGCTGTTGTCGCTGAGGCTGTGTTTGGTGGATGGCAGTTGCATCATCAGGGACTGTAGTGGAGGATGTTTCCCCTTCAAGGCTGGACAAAAGGTGTGCCACAGGAGATGACGGAGGCACATAGAACTTAATTTGCGAAACATGCACAGTTCTTGGCTGGTTAAGCAGGCGAGCTGTCATTCCTGACACATGCAAAGCCTTGAATGTGGATGCAGTCAACTGCTCAGTGAGACGGTACAGCACTCTGAAGCGCGGTGCCATTTTCTCGTGGGGCGCTGGTGCTTGACGTTTGATCCATACTAGGTCACCTACTGTGAAGCTATGAGAGCGATGGGTACTATCATAGTGGCGTTTTTGTAAAGTCCGCTTAACGTCGAAGTGACCTGCACCATCATGAAGTGCCTGGAGAATGGCGGGACGCAATGACGATGGTGCTACAACAGCGTAGGATCCTGAAGGTGTCCGATGGTATAGAACATTGTCGATTAGGTTGAACTCGGCCGGGGCATCTCCATAAGCAAGGCTTTAAAGAATTGCACTGCATTCAGGGTCTTTTTCTTGAGCGGTAGCCAGCGCTTGGGCGGAGTGTGTGACTGCACACGAAAGTCAAGACAAAGGATCAGCTACAACATTCTGCCGTCCAGGCAAATGTCCGACAGAGAAGTCAAATTCAACCAAATCCATGAGCATGGACGTAAATCTGCAAGATGGTTGCACACACTTGGTCAAGCAAGCAATAGTCCAGTTATCTGTAACTAGGACGAACTTGATTCCAATTAGATACTGACGAAATTTCATTGTTATTGCCCAATGTACTGCGATGCCTTCCCATACGTTACTGTGAAGCTTGCGTTCGTCTAGTGTCAGGGATCGGCTAGCATAGGCAATAACACATTCTTTGCCATCCTGAAATTGTGACAACACTGCTCCTATGGCTTCACCAGAAGCATCAGTGGTTACTGTTGTTGCTGCATATTGATTGAAATGAGCAAGTAGTGGTGGCTTTGTAAGGGCTGAGCGAATAGTCTGGAAGGCACTTTCGCATTCTGGGGACCATATAAATGTGAATGACTTGACAAGGGCTTGAAGAAGGGCTACCACTTTAGCGAAGCCCTTGATGAATTGATGGTAAAAGCTGGCTGTCTGTATCCAGGAAAGGACTTCCTTTTGGTTTCGGGGAGTTGCGATACAGTACATGGCAGCTGCTCTTTCTGGGTCCGGGCGATGGCCTTCACTTGAAATGATGAACCCAAGAAATTTGATGCAAGCGAGACCGAAGGAACATTTCTCAAGTGAGGCCTTAAGTCCACTGGTATGCAGCAACTGGAGGGCCTCTTCCATCAAGTCTGCGAATGTGGCGAATGACTTTGCATAGATAACGATGTCATCGAGATATACTCGTATGCCGCATTTATCCGGGCGAGGCTGAAGGTCTTGGAATACCAGTTGCATGGCTCGCTGAAATGTGGACGGCGCATTCTTTAATCCGAATGGCATTCGGGTCCACATGTAAGTTCTGTGGTGGGTGATGAATGCGGTTTTCTCATAGTCCTGGGGTCTCAGGATGACTTGCCAGTAGGTGCGCTTAATGTCCATTGTGGCGAAGTAGGCACAGCCAGCGATGTCCTCAATGATGTCATCCACCAGTGGTAGGGGGTGCACAACCTTGATCGTATGTTCATTAAGTGAAATTTAATTCACACACAAGCGTTTCTTTCCACTGCGAGACACTACAACGACTGGGAATGCCCACGGGCCAGATGCAGGGAGGGTGATATTTTCAGCAAGAAGCTTTTCAATTTGCCTTTCGAGGAATTGCCTGTCTTCTAGCGTATATCTGTAAGGGCTGCGGCTGTACGGCACAGTATTGGGCAGCAAATCAATGCGATGTTGAGTGTCGGTCAAATGACCAATGTCATCTTCATGGCGAGAAAAGACTGCATTGTTCTTGGCCAGTATGTCAGCAATGACAGACTGCTGTTCAGGGGAGAGCTGGCTGCCTAGGCTGGCTGGTGGAAGTTCGGGGTGGATGGTTACAGGCACCGTAGTGCAGACTTGTAGTATGGCAGTGCTGCTGTCCAGCGGCACTGTCTTCGCCGCCAAAACTTGCCAGGAAGGCTCTTCTGGCGAAGGTAAGGGTTCTCGTTGCAGACAGTCTTGTGATGTTGCTTCTGCCGGTGCAAAAAGTTTTGAGCGGGCTAAAATGACGGCATTGGCCATTCGCGGGACCGGACGCTGAGTGGCTAGAAGCGTTACACCCGTGGCTGGATGTTGTAGCTGAGTGTTCTCTGGTGGCTGGAAGATCAAGCGGGCTCGCGCTGCCAAAAACCAGTCTTCACCCAGAATAAGGGGTAGGACATTGTTCTCCAAAACTGCTGCCTCAACCACACCAGTGATAGGGCCAATAGTTATTTAAGGAGGGTGGACCCAACTGGTAGCGCTGTACTACCTCCAACGACGGCAAGAGGCAAATTAGTCCAAGGCAAGATCATTGCGGAAGGTAGGATGGCTTTAGAAATCAATGTCACATTCGAGCCAGAGTTCAGATATGCTTCATGTTCTCCGACTCCTGCAATGGCCGCCGTGAAAAATGGACATTGATGTTGGGAGCCTTCAAGTTTGTCAGGCATACTGTGAAAGGCCCGTAGCTGTTGGGCATCAGGGATGGTTGACGGTGGTGCCCTGTTGCTACACGAGGGGCATGCCGACGCCAAATGCCCTAACTCTTTGCAGTTGTAACAGGTTGCTTGTGCGATGTCTTGGCCGCTCCGGAATGCTGGGGCCCCATACTGTGCAGAAATGGCTTCGTATCTTCGTTCCTGTTGTACCTTGGGCAACTCGGAAATGCGCTGTCTCTGTCTTGGCTGTGCTGTTGTAGCTGTTGGTGGAGCTGGTGGCTGGAAGTTATACTGCTGTCGTCCTGAATTGCCACTTTGAGATGAACGAGGGGCTGGCTTCTGTGGAAGCACCGGTTGCCTTACGCTTGCCCTGTCGTGGGCATGTTGAGTGCTCTTGTCTAGGCTTGTGCACGTGGACATGAAGTCACGCACTGTTAATGGCCTATTAGCCGCGATGGCCGCAATGACATGTGGTTCTTGAAGACCTTGCAATCAATCTTCTGGGCGTCAGTAAGGGTGAAGGGGCAGCTTTCAATCACACGCAGCTTTGCGTAAGCGTACTCTTGTAGGCTCTCACCTGGGTCCTGTTTGATCTTTATGACGTGTTCCTGCCATTCGATGAGGGTCAGCTCCGATGAAAATGTTTCCTTCAGGGCGGCGTTCCACGTTTCCCAGGTTGAATGGTGATTTCCAAAAGCGAGGTGCCAATTACGAGCTGTGCCTTTCAGTTTACTTTCGGCAATGAGACGGGTGGTGGCGTCGTCCCATGCAGCAAGCTGCTGTACCCGGCGGACGTCATTGAGCCAGACATTAACATTTTGTGCTGGAGACTGATCAAAGTAAGCAATCGATGACGACAGGTCTGGCAGTGTGGCGACTGTAGTCGAGGGGCGTGGCAGCTGTTGAAACAGAAGTGCCAGACTTTCGAGCGTCGCGGTATCAAGGGTCAAACCTGAGTTGCCGGCGGTAGCCCCCCTCTTCACGCTTGACCGTGGCATTGCCTCACGACGTTGGTGAATGTCGGCTTCGAGGCGCTGAATGAGCTCTTCCTTAGAGCCGGTGCTCTCTAACTTGCGTCGGGCCAATTCATCGCGGATAAGGTCGACTCCGAGCCGCGACATGGTCGTTGAGTCAAGCTCCTCCCAAATAATTCCTGGCATGATGCACCGCAAAGCGAGGCTGGGCGCACGGGAGACTAGGCGAGTGAGCGCTAAGCCACAGGTTATGCGTGGGATTCAAGTTAGTTCTGGGCTAGTTGTGAACATTCACGGCACTCTTCATCTGACGGCCATGCTTTTCTTCTGATGTGGAGTGAACACAGACGAGCGGTAAAATGACAGAAGTATCTTCAGGCGTGAGTCTTCGGCGGCGTGAGGGCGCGAGTACAATGACGAATGCGGCTGAAGAGGTGTGCTGACCGTCGTTCTTGTGCTGCCGTGGCTGAATGGCTTGGCAGAGGTACGGGGTCGACTGCGCCAGATGTGAGGCTTGGGCTGAACGCAGGAAGACTCGCATAGTAGGGTAACGGTTTAATGTGGGTTAAGGTTACATTTAACACACCGACTGATCACACCAGTGGCAATGGCTTGACTGCCTCGCCCATCGCGGGCAAACAGCAAAAAACAAGCGAGGCTCCCGGAAACGGAAGCAGGACGCAGTAGGTGACGATGTCGGCACGGCTACTTGCTGCGCAGGTCACGTTCCGCCATCTGTAGCAGCCCACACCAACTGGGCCAAGCACCATCACGTCACTCACACTATTAAAAAACAAAAAATTGCAAACCGATTCATGCTGAAGACAGCATTCTCACCATGAAATTGAGTACCATAGTAAATGTTGGAAGCAGTTCTTTCTAGTTTGTGCTATATTATGCCTACCTTAAAGGCAGATGCTAAACTGTAAATATTTATACTGTACATTATGACTGAGTCTCGAAAGATCTTGCACACCATTTTTCTGTGGCAATGATGATGGCAGCACCTGTCGGGCTAGTTGGTGATACTTATCCATTAGAAAAGGGGCACAAATTAACTTGCACACAGAAAAGTATAGACAAGACGAGCGCCACAGCCAGCTGTTTTAATAGGCCTTAAAAATTTGCCTTTTATACTGAACGCGATATCCACAGAACATACGCAGAACTGCATGACAACAGATAAAAAACAGCAATACAGTAAAACCCGACTATATCGAACATGTATATAATGAATTATTGTATATAACGAACAGCTGTAAGATCCCCCCGAAAATTTTTATTCTAAAAAATCTTTATTAAAATCTTTATTCTATATGTCAAACTACATATATTGAACTATTTTGCGATCCCCTTCGAGTGCAATATCCAGTCGAACCCACTTAAACGGTACCGGTTTTAACAATATATCATTTATAACAATGAGAAGCTGCTGCACCGTAGACTTCTGTATGTTTTCCATGGTGAAATAATCCGCTTACTACAATGCCCCGATGCTGCATTATCGGTTAGAACGATGAAGTCTGGCTGCTGGGTGTCCGAGCCGAAAGGTAGTGAAATGCAAAATCCTTGAAAAGATTTTAATAAACTAGAAATTCGAGCCGCTCCACGATGGGCCGCTGCTCCAACAGCTGCCGCGCGCTCATTTTCCAGCCATCTCCACGCAGCTCTCGCCTGTCGCCCTTCCACCGCTCCAAACACGAATGGGCTGCATCCATAGCTCTATGCCGCCCCACCCTCCGAAACACAAATGGACCATGCCAACTGCACCACAAGCAGACCGCTCGCATGTTGCTCGCTGGCTCCTCATTCAGTGCAGTTCTGCGAACAGCCTAATTGCCCGCATTCGTTTTTGTTGGTTGTGTCGGAGTCGTTCCTGACCACGTGGTTTCTCAGCTTTGCTTGGCTCGCCACCAAAATGGAAGATGGCTGATCCGCCCGCTAATCATCAGCAATGCATGATGTTGCCAGTGAAAAGAAAGTGCATGGCTATAGATTTGGGAACTAAGTGCTTCTAACTAATGAGATGATCGCCGCGAACGTGCTTGCATCGGATAGTGACTGCGACAACGGCAGCGATGATGCGGTAGGGCAGGCTGCCTCAACGTTGTCCTCGCAGGAGGCCTGGCATGATTCAGTCCCTCTGGGGCTATGTTTTCACAAGGAACCTTCCGCTGCACTACGTGGAGCGCTTGGATGCCTTGGAGAAGGATGTCGGCAAGCTTCGCGTAAAGCATGCATGGCTGACAGACATAGGCTTTTCTTGTGCAAGCCAGTGAGAAGTACGTGGTGAAATGCTTGTGGCGATCTCTCCTCAGCATTTCTTCTGGACTTCTCAAGCTAACAGGCTGCCGCGGCAGCCTTCTCACAATTTTTCAAAGGCCCCTTTTGGGGCCACTAAAGTGATGCCTCAGCAGTGCTCGCACATCGCTTGCCACCCGTGACACCTCTTTGCAGTTGTTATAGCAGTGCCATTTTTTAATGCCGACAGCCGCGGCTTGTTACACGTGACTGGGGTGCCCACGAAGCAGTTAAACGAGTGAACACAATCAGCAGCCAGGCGGAGGAAGGGGGCAGGGAGGGGTACTGGCCTTCCTGCCTACATATTGACACGTGTACTTATATTTATCGGGCGACCACGTTTCGCCGCCTAACAAATCTTATCGCACAGCGCGGGACGCGCTTGCATGTATCCGAAGTTTCTGGAAAGTTATTGATGCTTCTATCCACAGTCTGTTGTCGACGAACCTTCTGTTATCTGATTTATTCGCCTGACTCGAATGGTGTAGAACTTTGTGGAAGGCACGCGGGTCCCAACGATTAGTCTGGAACATTCGACGATCCTGTATAAAAGCCGACGCGCTTGACCCGCTGATCAGATTTCCGACGATCGCCGACTGTGTTCGCCGCTTTCGTTGTGCTATAAGTGTAGCCTGTTTTGTGGGCTCAAGTTCGCCCAATAAAAGTTAGTTTTCTCGTTCACAGTATTGCTACTGTGTTCTTCTACGTCACCACCACGTGACATCTGGTGGAGGTGCTTTGCGTTCATGTACCGGACGCCCCCACAAAGCCATGACCCAAGCCCTCACTCGGAAGACACCAACGTCGCCAAGAACCAGCGAGGTAGCCGCAGGCTGCAAGGACTGCCCCCGGAGCACGGACTTTTGCCTGAGACGACTAGGAAGATGGCCACCACGTCAACCCCAATGGCAGCCCCAGCGTCACCCGTCGTGCTGCAGCAGCCCAGGGAGCCTCCGACGTTCCGCGGTTCAACTTTCGAGGACCTGGAAAGCTGGCTCGAGACGTACGAGAGAGTCGCTACCTTTAACAACTGGAACAGCGACGACAAACTGCGATATGTCTTCTTCGCTTTGGAAGACGCGGCCAGGACGTGGTTCGAGAACCGAGAAGCCACCTTAACGACCTGGGAACTTTTCCGAAGCGGCTTCCTGCAGACGTTCGCAAGCGTCGTACGCCGAGAACGAGCCCAAGCGCTATTAGAAACCCGGGTGCAGCTACCTAATGAGACGACCGCAATCTACACGGAAGAAATGAGCCGTCTCTTCCGCCACGCCGACCCTGAAATGCCCGAGGAGAAGAAAGTCTGCCTGCTGATGCGTGGTGTGAAGGAGGAACTTTTTGCCGGAATGGTACGAAGCCCACCGAAGACCGTGGACGAGTTTCTTCGCGAGGCCACCAGCATCGAGAAGACACTCGAGATCCGAAACCGGCAATTCGACCGCCGCACAAACTCGACGAACTACGCCGGAGTTCAATCACTGGCCACCGACGACCTGTGCGAGGCTATCCGAGCGGTCGTGCGGGAGGAGCTACAAAAGCTGTTCCCACCATCACAGCCTCAAGTGGCTTCGATTGCCGACGCCGTGCGTGAAGAGCTCCAACAACAACTTGGAGTAGCCCCTGTATCGCCCCAGCCTGAGCCGGAAGCGATGACCTACGCCGCCGTCGCACGCCGTCAAGGTCCCCCTCCGCGACCGCGCCAGGGCCCTGTCACGCCGCAGTTCCGTCGTCCGCCGCCGCCAGCGCCAGCACGACCACCCGTCGCCCAGCGGACCTACGCGAGGAAGACGGACATTTGGCGCGCTCCTGACCACCGCCCGCTCTGCTACCACTGCGGAGAAGCGGGGCACATCTACCGCCGATGCCCATACCGGGAGATGGGACTGCGAGGTTTCGCCGTTAACGCGCCGCGGCCACAGATTGGCGAACGACCTCGCGATATCGCCGACTACCTCGCCGCCACTCAGTGGAGCCCTCGACGAGCTTCCCGTTCGCCGTCACCAGGCCGCTACCTGTCGCCGCAGCGCCGACCATACACTGGCCCAGCCCGGGGCCGGTCCGTCAGCCCATATGCGGAAAACTAAAAGCAGCAACCGATGGAGGTGCGGTTGCTGTTCGTCGAACTGACGAAGATCCTCCGCCGCCGACGAAAACGACGAAGAAACCATCTCGACGACTTCATGACGACACGCCGCCGTCCCGAAGAAGTCGGGAAGCCAAGACTACACCGACGAAAGACGACTTGACGACGCGACGTTCCAGCTTCAGATCAACACGACGCAGCCGTGATCCGACGCCAAGACCCAACTGCAACGCCAGACAAAGAACCACCGACCTCAACGTGCTTCTCGACGGCCACGCAGTCACTGCCTTAGTCGACACAGGGGCCGATTACTCCGTAATGAGTGGACACATCGCCGTCCAGTTGAAGAAGGTTAAGACTGCATGGGAAGGCCCTCAAATTCGGACCGCTGGAGGACACCTGATTACGCCGACAGGAATGTGCACGGCAAGAATTACCATTCACGACCGGACTTACCCTGTCACCTTCGTTATCCTCCAACAGTGTTCACGAGACGTCATTCTCGGCATGGACTTCCTCAACCAACACGGCGCAGTCATCGACCTGAAGTCGAAGTCAATAACGCTGTCGGAAGATCATGCAATACCGCCGGAGAGCCCTCGTAGTCACCACGCCTTGAGTGTGCTTGAAGATCAAGTGAGCATCCCGCCTCGCTCCAGCATTGTTATTTTGGTCGGCACCGAAACACCCGCTGACGTAGAAGGCGTCATCGAAGGCGACCAACGTCTACTGCTCGACCGTGAAATTTGCGTCGCAAGAGGGATCGCTCGACTGCACGGAGGAAACACGAAAGTGTTGCTGACAAACTTCAGCAAGGAGTTCAAGCACATCAACAAGGGCACGACGATCGCATACATCGAGGAAATTGTGGAAACCAGCGATGCCTTTGTCCTCTCTGATTCTATCGCATCTACCCCGACAACCGTAGTTCCCGAGCCAGACTTCGACATAAGTCCAAGTCTCCCCGTGATTAAGCAGCAACAGCTCAGAAGTCTGCTTCGACGATACAAAGGCTGCTTTTCGACGTCATCGAGGATTCGACAAACACCAGTCGCAAAGCATCGCATAATAACCGAAGAATGCGCTCGACCACTACGCCAGAGCCCTTACCGAGTTTCGACGCGGGAACGTGAAGCTATAAGAGAACAAGTCGACGAAATGCTGCGCGACAACATCATCCAGCCGTCGAAAAGCCCGTGGGCATCCCCTGTTGTCCTGGTAAAGAAAAAGGACGGAACCCTACGTTTCTGTGTCGATTATCGTCGACTGAACAAGATCACGAAGAAGGATGTATACCCCCTCCCACGGATAGACGACGCATTAGATCGGCTCTGCAACGCTGAATACTTCTCGTCGATGGACCTCAAGTCTGGCTATTGGCAAATTGAAGTCGACGAAAGAGATCGCGAAAAGACCGCCTTCATCACCCCAGACGGCCTCTACGAGTTCAAGGTTATGCCATTTGGACTGTGCTCGGCGCCTGCAACGTTCCAGCGCGTGATGGACACGGTTTTAGCAGGATTGAAGTGGCAGACCTGTCTCGTTTACTTGGATGACGTCGTTGTCTTCGCCGAAAATTTCGACGAACACCTTAGGCGGCTCGCAACAGTACTCGAGGCCATCAAGTCATCAGGGCTCACTCTGAAGCCAGAAAAGTGCCGCTTCGCCTACGATGAGCTTCTGTTCCTAGGCCACGTCATCAGCAAGTCTGGAGTCCGCCCCGACCCGCAGAAGACAGCTGCCATCGCAAAGTTCCCGCAGCCCACCGACAAAAAGGCAGTGC
Source organism: Dermacentor andersoni (assembly GCF_023375885.2). NCBI lineage: Eukaryota > Metazoa > Arthropoda > Arachnida > Ixodida > Ixodidae > Dermacentor > Dermacentor andersoni. The sequence goes on along the minus strand of NC_092818.1, from coordinate 44,281,844 downwards.
GTAGATTTCTTGGCATGTGTGCCTACTACAGGCGATTTGTCAAGGACTTTTCACACATCGCTGAGCCGCTGACACAGCTAACTAAATGTGACATCGAGTTCAAGTGGGAAACGCCGCAGGCCGACGCATTTGAAGAACTCAAACGACGCATGCAGTCGCCGCCCGTACTTGCGCACTTCGACGAGCTCGCCGATACCGAAATCCACACTGACGCCAGTAGCCTAGGCCTCGGTGCCGTCCTAGTCCAGAGAAAAGATAGACATGAACACGTGATAGCTTACGCTAGCCGGTCGTTGTCAAAAGCGGAAGGCAATTATTCCACAACGGAAAAGGAATGCCTAGCCATCGTTTGGGCTACAGCGAAATTTCGCCCCTACCTCTATGGCAGGCCATTCAGAGTGGTCAGCGACCATCACGCGTTGTGTTGGCTAGCTAACTTAAAGGACCCTTCAGGACGGCTGGCACGGTGGAGCCTCAGACTACAAGAATACGACATCACTGTAACCTACAAGTCCGGTCGAAAACACTCAGATGCCGATTGCCTATCACGCGCCCCCATTGACCCGCCGCCGCAAGATAACGAGGACGACGACGCCTTCCTTGGAATAATAAGCGCGGAAGACTTCGCTGATCAACAACGAGGGGACCCGGAGCTAAAAGCCCTTGTCGAGTATTTGGAAGGGCACACCAACGTTGTCCCTAGGGCATTTAAGCGTGGATTATCTTCGTTCACGCTTCAAAACAACCTACTCGTGAAGAAAAACTTTTCACCAGTCCGCGCCAACTACCTTCTTGTTGTTCTGTCGGCGCTGCGTGCAGAAGTACTGCACGCCTTACACGACGATCCCACTGCTGGGCACCTCGGATTCTCCCGGACGCTGTCGAGGATACATGAAAGGTATTACTGGCCGCGTCTTACCGCCGACGTCGCCCGTTACGTCAAGACATGCCGAGACTGTCAACGACGCAAGACACCACCGACAAGGCCAGCAGGGTTACTACAGCCGATTGAACCTCCTCGTCGACCATTCGAGCAGATTGGGATGGATTTGTTGGGGCCGTTTCCGACGTCAACATCCGGGAATAAGTGGATCGTCGTGGCGACGGACTATCTCACCCGATTCGCTGAAACAAAAGCTCTACCGAAAGGCAGCGCAGCCGAGGTGGCGAAATTTTTCGTCGAGAACATCCTGCTGCGACATGGCGCCCCAGAAGTCCTCATCACCGACAGAGGAACGGCTTTTACAGCAGAGCTCACCCAAGCCATTCTGCAATATAGCCAGACAAGCCACAGGAGGACAACTGCCTACCATCCGCAAACTAATGGTCTCACGGAGCGCCTGAATAAGACCCTCGCCGACATGCTAGCGATGTACGTCGACGTTGAGCACAAGACGTGGGACGCGGTCCTGCCGTATGTAACCTTCGCTTACAACACGGCGGTGCAAGAAACAACACAGATCACGCCGTTTAAGCTGGTTTACGGCAGGAACCCGACGACCACGCTCGACGCCATGCTGCCCCACGTCATTGACGAAGAGAATGTTGACGTCGCTAGCTATCTCCAGCGCGCCGAAGAAGCCCGACAGCTCGCCCGCCTCCGGATCAAGAGCCAGCAGAGGACCGACAGCCGACGCTACAACCTCCGACGACGCTTTATCGAGTACCAGCCCGGTGACCGTGTTTGGGTTTGGACCCCTATACGCCGACGAGGACTGAGCGAGCTCTTGCGTCGCTATTTCGGACCGTACAAGATCATCCGACGTATTGGCGTACTGGACTATGAGGTCGTGCCAGACGGCATTTCGCTGTCACAGCGGCGTCGCTCACGACCTGAAATTGTCCACGTTGTGCGACTCAAGCCGTACCACCAGCGTTGACGAACTTTGGGACTTCGCGTAACTGACTTTTAGACTTGATTTCTTTTCGTTGTTTTGTTACTTATGTTTAATAAGTGTCCTTTTGTGTGTCGCTCTCTTATATTTGTAGCATCGGGACGATGCTTCTTAAGAGGGGGGTATTGACACGTGTACTTATATTTATCGGGCGACCACGTTTCGCCGCCTAACAAATCTTATCGCACAGCGCGGGACGCGCTTGCATGTATCCGAAGTTTCTGGAAAGTTATCGATGCTTCTATCCACAGTCTGTTGTCGACGAACCTTCTGTTATCTGATTTATTCGCCTGACTCGAATGGTGTAGAACTTTGTGGAAGGCACGCGGGTCCCAACGATTAGTCTGGAACATTCGACGATCCTGTATAAAAGCCGACGCGCTTGACCCGCTGATCAGATTTCCGACGATCGCCGACTGTGTTCGCCGCTTTCGTTGTGCTATAAGTGTAGCCTGTTTTGTGGGCACAAGTTCGCCCAATAAAAGTTAGTTTTCTCGTTCACAGTATTGCTACTGTGTTCTTCTACGTCACCACCACGTGACAATATATAGTTTCCTCATATCAGCTCAGCCATCCCCCTATTTTGATTTTTTCATGCGACCCGGTTATAACAATGGAATTTTCATGGCACTTGAATATTGTTATAAGCAGGTTTAACTGCATCAGGGTTTGACTTTATATGCAGTATTTACTTGCATAATGAGCGGACTCGCGTAATGAACGCACCCCGCACTTCTCCAATCAGAAACTGTGTTTTCTTATTTCCTCACGTAATTACTGCACCCCGAACTCGCTGCCGTGAAGCATGAGACGCACATTACGATTTGGTGTCCGATATGGCATTTGACCCGCTGGTATAGCAGCCAGATTCTAAGCGTTTTTCCGTGCTGTAGGGCCGAACCCGATGCCCAGCGTGCGACAGAATTGTAGAAGACAGACAGTACAATTTGGCGCACAGGTGTTGGATCCGGCTCTGCAGTACAACGAAACGCCTCGGATCTGGCTGCCGTTCTGACGTGTCTTGGATGCCAAATTGTACAATGCATTTCCTACGTCTTTTATACTCTGGGCGTCTTATCCAATGCTACGGCACTGAAAAACACTCTGGTTCCAGTGTGTGGAATGCCATATCGGGAGCCGAATTGTACCTTGTGTCTCCTAGTTTTTGATGTAGCGGAGCCAAAAGGAGGGAGAAAGCTGGGTATCGGTGCGGTAACTACACTATTGTTGATGAATTCCAAAAAATTTTGCGCCAATAGATTCATGAGATGACGTCCTTTAATAGTGAGGCCATTCTATGATTAGTTAGGAAAAGTGTTTCAGGCCCCCTTTAATGTACTCATGGGATGCGTCTGGTTGCGCAGGCCACCTGGACCGGGTACTGCAGGGTCTGGCAGCAGAGGAGGTTCTGAGTGCGTGCGACGAATACACTGGCCACCCGGGAGAGCGCATGACGAACCCTGCGGTGCATCTGTTCCGGGGTCTGCGCCACCGTAACATGGCTGCCATTCGGCATGCAGCCCAGCGCGGACTGCACCACCTACAGCAGCAGCACCACTCGTCGCACCACCATGCTCCCGGACACCAGGTCCGAGACATCTTGGGCACTCTGCATGTTCTGGGGGAAAAGGCATGGGCAGCAGACGGTTCACTCGTTACCAGCTGTTGTGTTGTGGAGATGAGTGTTTGCTCTCTCTCTCTAACAGGCAGACTGTGCTAGGCAACTTCGTCAACTTGGTGGCATTTAGGCATATCTCATTGTAATCTCAGAGCACTTATGCAAAAGTGCAAACAAACTCTGCCAGTCTTCAAAAAGCCCTACATAGTAATAAAGGTAGCATTAAGAGGGTAACCATTAGCACAGTTAACTTAAGCAAGAGATGTTCTTGAGATTGGTGCAACCTAAGTAGAAATAAGTGTGTCGTCTAATAAAAATTAGTGCATGGCCACGATATACGGTGAAACCTCGTTAAACCGTATTTGGCCGGAGCTCGGAAAACGTATGTACTAAACGGTAGTACTGCTTAACTGAAATAGCATGAGATCGCCCACTTACCTGCCATAACGGAGCTACAAGAAAGTGAAATGAAAGGGCAGAAAACATGCAGTATTTATTCACTTCGCGCTACAAAAGTATGTTATTTTTGTTTGATGCTGTGGTGAGCTGGCATCGACGATGGCGGCCTCAAACTCGCTAAGCTACAAGCCAGCTTTTCCACCAGCCCCCTCTTCTTGGCAAACACCTGCATGAGGCTGACAGTATGCATTGGTGTTCCAGTTAATTTGTTAACAAAATGTCGTTTCATGCACTGAAGCACACAAGTAACTGGAATGCCAATGCATTTTCCCGCAAAGTTCGGGAATTTATATCTCGAAACTGGTGTCGTCCTGAGAATTTGTTTGTTCCAAGTGGATTTGCCTTGCAAAGTCCACTGCTAGAATTTGTAAATAGCAATATGGGCCAAAAGGTAATTAGCTAAAAACTTAATTGGCAAATTCTTGTTAGTTTATTATGCACTTCAATTTATTGTGTAAGTAATGTCTGCCTCTTCGAGTAGACCAGCTCACGAACTAGAATTGTGCTATCTGCCACAGGCAACCTTTAAAAAATTTTGAAAGTGTTCGCTGAAACATCCTGAATAGTTGCATAAGAAGTTATATAAGAAGCATGAGTGTGGTGGCACCTGGCACGCCACCATTTTTAAAATGAAAAGACTCAATATTGCTAGGTTTCCAAGACATATGTGTGGCGTCTTCATTTTTTATTAATTATTCTAAAGATAAGATCACTCCTTGTGGCGAAGTTTGGCAGAGCTGAGCAGTGTTGATGGTTGGGGAATGGTTAAGCTTTGTCATAGGGGTAGCGTGGAAATGACACAGGGTGAAATTGTCACAGAACAGCATTTGTCCTGTGTGCATGGTCTCCTTTCTGCCCTGTGTTATTTTTTGTGTTACTTCTACAGCAGCATTACAAAGCTTCACAGCTTGACGCTGGAGGGCATAGGAAGGCCATAAGCAGGCCATAGGAGGAACTGTGACTGAAAGACAAGGCATTGTTGGGAATTGTACGACTACCCTGAAATTGTGACATCCATGCATGTCTGCTGAAAGCAAAATTAGCACCTATTGGCACAGGTGTCAGAAGAGAGCCGTAAGGTAGCACTTTTGCCACCTTGAAAGGACATGCAGGATGAAGTTGGACTGCACTGACTTTTATCAGATTTGTACTTGGCTCATTTGATCAGATGGTAGCAAAAGAAAGTGCATAGCAATCCAAAGAATGAGATACTGTGACACTTTCCAGATAAGACGGTCTCTTCAGTGTTAGCAGTACATCTGGCACGTTGACATCAACCTGCAACCGGAATTGGAGGTAGAAAGGAACTGGAACCATGGATGGTTCCACAAGCTGGAACTGAAACCATAGACTGGCAGTATCGTGGCTCAATCAATGTAAGGGATTTCACCATCAGCTACCAGTCGGTCGGCTAACGCCAGTGTGCAAAATGCTTATCATTCTGGTGATATCATAAGAAGCCAACAAACACTGACACCAAGGACAACATAGGGGAAATTACTTTTGCTTAATAAGTAATTTCCCCTATGTTGTCCTTGGTGTCAGTGTTTGTTGGCTTCTTATGATATGACTAATAAAAATCGGGCCCCTCGGTTAACCCCCTTTCTTCTCGTTTACATCATTCTGGTGAGGCATTCTGCCAGACACCGTGTCACGCCAAAGCGAATGCCTCTCTGAAAGCAGTCAACTGAGAATGCAGCCCCAGTAGTGTGTTGAGGTCACATTTCATTGCCGTGAGTGACCTTTAAATTCCCCGTGGAGGGAAGACACTCCATTTGTTGCAACCTAACTGTGCTTCCGCTCACCTTGCAGCACGGAATGGGCCATGATGTGGGCGACAGTGCCCATGCTCGCTCCCGGGCGCACCCGCTCATGATACAGGGGCTCCGGACCAACCCCGTGGATCAGGACAGCCATGTGCTCTTCTTCGACATTGAGGCACTCATCGGTAGGCACTGAGGACCCCAACTTCCTACAATATGTCTACATTGCACTACAAAACTGTATAGGGGGGAAAGGACTGCAAAGGTGCATTGCTCAATAGAGTGAGTGACCCATGTTCTCACTCAAACAAGTTTAGCAAATTTTTGTCCACACCTGCTTTGTTCTTGCTCAAATTTTGCAAAAGCTAACATTCTTTTTTGTCTACATTGTCCATTAAATACCTAGCTTCTTTGTCTACCTGGTTCATAAAAGAAAAAAAAAAAGGAAAACCACTAGTTACGTGGCCCCATTGTCACAGAAGCAAGGTACTGTGGATGCTTGTAGTGGTTTTGCTAAGTGTTGGTAACTAAAGGTGCAAGCAAACCAGGCAAACAACTAATATGTTCTGTTGAATCAGTTAGAGCAAGGAATTCACTATTGCAGCAGAATCCAAGCAGAAATAAGGTGGGGCTACTGTGCAAATATTTTTTACTGTTCAAGAAAAATTATTGTTATTTTTAACAGCACTAGAGTTCCCGTAGACTGATTTGCACTAGAAAGCCTTGGACAATTCTAGTGCGGTAATTTGTTACAAGTCTTCACACATTTGTGACAGTGAGTTTGGAAGCTTGAACAACCATAAGCACTCTGCAGTCTAATTTGTATAATTCATGATAGAATAGATACTCCTGAAATTTTCAGAAGTATTTGCTCATTCTATTTTCTTTGTGTGAATGCACAATAGATAAATTAGTTGCCTTAAAGGTAATATTTTTACCAAAAAGGGCAAGATGATACAGGTATCCTTTAGTCTAGCAGATGTGCTGCGTATTCCAATTAACTGAAAATTTACTGATCTAAGAAGTTCAAAGCAGTGCGTGAAACAAAAAAGACACTCTAAAGAAACATCAGCTGACACTTTTCCTTCCTTTAAACTACCTTTGCCTTGCAGATTTCTCAGAATTTGTTTTAACCACCTCATTCCCTGGTGTGCGTGTTGGACTGCACCGTGGATTGGCTATGGATCTTCATTTAATCCAGATATACTTATTGCATGGTTGCATGTCTGCTCCACTGGTTCCCTCTCAGCAGTGCCATGCTTGTGTACTCCTGTCCACTGTTCTTGTCGTGGTACATTGTAAACAAACTGTGAACCACAGACCCCCTTATTCACAAGCAGGCCTCGGCCTTTGCCATCTTTCTTTGAGAGCCAGGAACCCTTGAATACACACCCAGAAACTTTGTCTACTTTATTTTGAACGGCAACTCCAGCAATTTTTTTTCGAGGTCGGCAGACCATAACAAGATTTCTAGTGCATGTTCTCTTTGGCATTGCAATCATCTGTGCCAGATTATGTGACTGAAAGTTATTTAGCTTTGCTTAGCTTGAATTTTAAAGGTTGTTGTACATGCTCCAGACTTAGCATGCAAATGTATTATTTTTTACTGGCCACCCTGTGCTTGCACATGTCAGTGCCATGTATAACTGTTTTGTCAAAGGCCTAGAATGAAAGTACCAAAAGAAGTAAGAAAACAAATATGCCACCAATAGATACTTGCAATGCAAGTAGCCAGCAAATAGTTCCCACAGTAAAGTTATAAAAAAAGTAATAAATTAAAATCAAGGCTTAAATTATACTTGCGAATTACTTATGCAAACAGTGGTGACACATGCAGCACCATCAAGGAAACGAAAATAAAAGGACTATCATTAAAAATATAAATATTCATACAGTAGATGCATATTGCTTGTTTCTTGTGGACGATCCACGCGGGTGCCCCGACGAAGACGACGAACGCTCTCTGGCTCTCGAGCTGTCAGCTGAACAGGCCAGCACTGCAGTTATCCTTTGTAAATATACTTTGTAAATAGTCTCCAGTTCTTAATCCTTCATTTGTGTAACATTTTGGTGGAAGGTGCCATTCCCCGTACTCGCCATGGAGCTCTGCAGTGGCCGCACCGTCCTGTCCGCCATGCCTCCCAATGACGACACCTCGTCTGCTTGTACTCTTGCGACCCTAACAACAACGTACCTTACGGTTACCAATTCCCGCAATCCTGGCATATTCTCCGGCCAAGATAATGTCGACGTTGACGACTGGCTCAACCTATCCGAGCGTGTTAGCCAAAACAACCGCTGGGACTCTACCATTATGCTAGCGAATGTTCTATTCTACTTGGGCTGAACTCCTCGTGTCTGGTTCCATACACACAAGGACGAGATCTCTAGCTGGGATGCTTTCAAGGAGAAGCTCAGCAACCTCTTTGGAAATCCCACGGGTCGGCAGCTGGCTGCTAGAAAAGAGCTTGCTACCCGAGTTCAGTCTTCTACTGAATCATATGTCTCGTACATAGAAGTCGTGCTTGCTCTTTGCCGGAAAGTCGACGACAAAATGGCCGAGGTTGACAAAGTCGGCCACGTAGTCGAAGGGATCGTGGACGATGCGTTCAACTTGTTGGTATTCAACAATGTGTCCACCATCGACGTCATTATCAAGGAATGCTGCCGTTTTGAGCTCGCCCTAAGCCGCTCCATCATTCCACAGTTCTTCCGGCTCCTGAACATGGCTGCAACGTCGTCTTGCGTTGGCCTTACCGCTTCACCACCCTTAAATGAGCACGTCACACGTATTGTTCGCTGCGACCTCGAGGCTACAAGCCCTGCACCGTTCCATCCACGGCCACTTGACCCCACCATTGACCAACCAGCCCCAGCGATCTCTCTCATTCAGGCACTTGTGCGGCAAGAATTTGCAAACCTCGGTTTTCCTGGTGCCTGCTCCGTTTCCCGACCTGATGCCCGACCGGTGCCAACAGCTATGCCTCACGGCGATCTGTACTCCCCTCCCAGATACCGCAACCCTTCTGAGTGGAGAACTCTGGATGACAAGCCCATTTGCTTCCGTGCCTCCGCATTGGCCACGTCGCTCAACACTGCCGCACTGCCTCGCCGCCGCCGTATTCGAGTCTCCTTTTCCCCATTTCCTCGCCCATACGCCGACCCGCGGCGTTACTCGCCTCGCCGTATGCCTCCTACCTCTGACGTATCCGTCAATGACAGTCGTCGTGCTCGCTCGCCATCACCTCAGCGTTGTCGGTCCCCGCAGCCCCAGCCACGCCGCTATTTGTCGCCGACCAATTATGGACCCTCCCGGATGGAAGACTGGACCATGCAGCTCCTGGGGGTAGTGCTGCATTATCTTTGTCGTGTCGAAATCCCCCATTGCCGCTCCTAATGAACCAGAACTTACTTGACGTTCACATCGACGGGGTCCCTTTGACGATGTTAATAGATACTGGAGCCCAGGTATTCATAATGAGTTGTAACCTCCGTCGTCGACTGATGAAGGTTCTCATGCCTGCTACTACAGTGCAGTCCACTTATAACGATACCACATATAACGATATATCGGTTATAACGTTGGGTCGACATGAGAGTGTCATTTTATGCATTAGGTCTATGGGGAAAAAAACCATTTATAACGATAGGTTATTCACCGCATATCGGATATAACGATCAAAATTTTGCAGTCTGGACGGCGTTTTCCGTGCCAAATAATCGTAACGTTTGCGTTGCTTAGTTCCCTGAAACGAACGATGTCGAGACGAGGCGATGTTTACCTCCGTAAGTTCGTATCTGCCGCCATTACCGCGCAGCGCGTCTCGCCCCGCCCGCGCACGAGTAGGCGCAGCCAACGTTGGCGCAGCGCGCCACAAGATGGCGCTAGCTGCTTCATGCGCGTCGGCCACAGTCGCTCCGAAAGAGAGAGAAAGAAAAACAGAAGCGACAAGCAAAGCGGCGCGGTGGCGCCCGTCCCGCGTCTCTCTCGCGATAGCAGGCTGACGCCACCGAAGTAGCGTGCAACCAACGGTTCAACCCAGTTCGAAGATGGCGCCGACAAAGCGCAAAGCTGTGTCGCTTGACACGAAGATGGATATTTTGCAGGACTCTCGATGCGGCTTCAAGGTGAGCGCCCTCGTGAAGAAGTATGAGCTCGTCCAGTTAACGATATCAACCATCTTGAAAATCGGGAGCACCGCGATTGTGAAGGCAGGAGGTATCAGCGGCCATTCCGATCAGCGGAAAATGGGTTAGAGACCCTTTGTACGCCGATGTTGAAGAGGCGCTTTACCAGTGGTTCATCACCAATTGCTTCAAGAAGGCGGGCTTTGTGCGTAAGGACGAACTTCCCCAACCCGCTGAGACCGACCCGGTGGAAGTCGCTGACATAACCGAGCTCTGGGAGCTCATTCCTACTGGTGACACAGGTGGTATGTCGAAGGAGTTTTTGACTGCAGACAGTGCTGCCTCGTTCTGCAATGAGGTCACCGACGAGGCGATCGCCGATGATGTGCTGTCTCGACAGACGCAAAGTTGTGCGACGGTGGCGACGGCATCAGCGACAGTGACAACGAGATCGACAGTGGCTCCTTGACCCCGACCACGATGTCCACGCAAAGTGCACTGTCGTCGATCGACTCCTTAATTGATTTTATGCATGCTAAAGGATTGCCGCAAGTGTTCGCGCAGCAGCTGGAATCCATGCACACCGCGGTTGTGAAGCTGAAGCTGCCGCAAAGGCAAGTGCAGATTTCGGACTATTTCGGCGCGCCTAATCCTTGACACGGTCATTGGCGCTAGAAATAAAGTTTGTTTTTCACGGCCTACTGTATACATCATCTATTCTTTAGAGCAAGTAGCGAATTCGAGTTCATAGCTGCAAAGGTAAAGAGCGCAAACGCGTTAAAAAAATTTTTTTTTTGATAACTGCAGTCCAGATATAGCGATCATCGGTTATAACGATCCTATTTTTCGTCTTTCTCGATATCGTTATAAGTGGACTGCACTGTACATGAGCTGTATGTGTGGCTGATGGCAGCGCTGTTGACTTTGCTGGGATGTGTACTTCCCGTATAAGTATCATTGATCGCCACGCTCCTGTTCGTTTCACAGTGCTGACCAATTGTCCCCATGACCTAATCCTCAGACTCGACTTTCTTACGGTGCATTCGGCTTTGATCGACTGTTCTGTCGGCACCCTTTGCCTCGAACTACCTCTACTCGCGCATATTCGTGCAGAACTGCCGAACAACTTTACTACGACCGCCTTCGTCCGCCTACCGCCTAAAGCCTTTACTTTCGTTGATTTGCTAAAATCTTTTTCTGTGCCCAATAGTGATTACGTCGCCACACCTGTTCCTGATGTCCTTTTGATGCGCAATATCACTGTGCCACACTCCGTCGTCACCGTTGCCGATAACTGGACATGCCTCCCCATCGTCAATTTTGACCTGACAAAGGAAGTTCTACCCCATGTCATATCGGTTGCAACGCTGCGTGCTATAGGAGATGACGACGTCGCGACGTTTCTAGTTGACGTCTGCTCAGGTTCTTCGCTATGTCCACGGGATGCTATTTGCTCTGACGCAACATTTCGTCCCATGATTGCCGTGGACCTATTGCCTGAACAAGCAGCCGCTCTGTGTTACTGTTGTAGCTTCGACGGGGCGGCCGGACGAAGGATTTACGGCATGAGGCCCAAATGGCCGAGGCGCGCAGCGCCGCAAGAAAGAGCTGGACTGCTCCAGTCGGGGACCAGACAAAGAATGCTCTTTTATTTCTGCGAGGGGAAGCAGGAGGCAACTTACAGCGTTTGGCGCTGAGTGGCGCCCTGACGTAAATGACCCAAAACCAAAACCAGAAGCTAACACAGAATACCACAGTTACCTTTTGGTTTCCTACCACAATATCTTCAACCTCAACAATTGCCAATTGGGCCAGACCTCAATTGCTAAGCATCAAATAAATACTGGTGATGCCAGTCCTATTCATCGCCGGCCATATCGAGTTTCTGCTCCAGAGCATCAGGTTATTCAAGATAAAGTGAACAAGATGCTTGCCAAAGTCATTGTTGAACCTTCGTCGAGCCCTTGGGCGTCACCCATGGTGCTGGTTAAATAGAAAAATGGCACATGGCATTTCTGCGTAGATTATTGTCATCTAAACTGCATTACCAAGAAAGACGTCTACCCCTTGCCTCGCATCCACGACGCCCTCGATTGTCTCGACGGTGCCAAATACTTTTCATCAAAAGACCTTCGGTCTGGTTATTGGCAAATTTCTGTTGATGAAATGGACCAAGAGAAGACCACGTTCATCACCCCTGATGGTCTATGCAAAGTTGTGCCATTCGTTCTATGCAGCGCTCCAGCAACGTTCGAACGTATGATGGACTCTTTGCTTTAAGGGTTCAAATGGTCAACGTGCCTCGGCTACCTAGACGACATTCTCGTATTTTTGCCTACATTTGAGACACACCTTGAGTGCTTATTAGCTATTCTTCAAGCCTTCCGCGAGGCTGGGCTCCAACTAAATTCATCGCAGTGTCACTTTGGTCGTCGGCAGATTACAGTGCTGGGCTACGTCGTCAACGCTTCCGGTATTCAACCAGACCCGGAGAAAATTCATGCTGTCACGTCTTTTCTTGTACCTCAGTCTGTCAAAGACGTTCGAAGTTTTATAGGGCTGAGCTCCTACCTCCGACGCTTCGTTAAAGACTTCGCAGCGATTGCCCGACCACTTATTGCTCTTCTGAAGGACTTGCCATTTACGTGGGGCCCCGCTCAAACTGCTGCATTTGCCCACCTCGCCAACATTCTCACTACGCCACCTATCCACCTATACTGGCCCACTTTGACCCGTCCTCTCCTACAGAGGTGCGTACCGATGCCAGTTGTCACGGTATCAGAGCCGTCTTAGCCCAGCGCCGACAGGGTCAAGACCGTGTTATCGCCTACGCTAGCCGCCTCCTCACAGCAGCAGAGTGCAACTATTCGATTGCAGACCGGGAATGCCTGGCTCACGTCGGGGCGGTTTCCAAATTCCGCCTGTACTTGTATGGCACGCACTCCTCTGTAATCACGGACCACCACGCGCTCTGCTGGCTTTTCTCACTCAAGGATCCTACCGGCCAGCTTGGTTGCTGGGCTCTGCGGCTGCAAGAATATTCCTATGCAGTAGTGTACAAGTCACGCCGATTGCATCAAGATGCAGACTGTTTATCATGCTGGACGAACCACCCGCCAACCAATGCCGACGCTTGCGTTTTCTCCATTTCTCAGCTGCTACACGTTCCCGACGAGCAACGCCATGATGCCACCTTGCGCGCGATCATTTATGGCTTGGAATCTTCGTCTTCTGATTCGTCCCTTCACGTGTTTGTTCTCCGGGATGGTGTATTGTACCGCCACAATGTACGCCCCCTATGGTCCTGCCCTGCTCCTCATCATTCCCAAACACCTCCGGTAAGCTGTTCTGCAAGAACTTCACAATTTACCAATGACAGGTCACCTTGACGTCTCCCGCACCTATGACCGGATTCACCAACGCTTCTTTTGGCCAAGCCTTGCCCGTTCCGTCCGGAAAACGTTGCGGCATGGGAGAAATGCCAGCACCAGAAAACAACATCGACGCTTCCTGCTGGGTTCCTTCAACCGCTCGACATTCCTTCGGAGCCATTATTTCGTGTTGGCTTGAGCTTACTTGGCTCTTTCCCTCTATCCATGTCTGGCAAGAAGTTGGTCACTGTGGCGACAGATTACGCCACGCGCTATGCCATCACCAGAGCGCTTCCAACAAGCTGCGCCACAGATGTCGCTGATTTTCTTTTATGCGACGTGATTCCGCAGCGTGGTGCTCCACACCAACTGCTCACAGACCGTGGTCGGACATTTCTTTCTAAAGTCATTGCCGACATCCTGCAGTCCTGCTCAACGAAGCACAAGCTGACTACCGTGTGTACTTGCATAATGATTGCACTCGCGTAATGATCGCACCCCTGAATTTTGTCGTGAAAATTAAATTTTTTTTTCCTGTGTAATGATTGCACCCCGAACTTGCCACAGCAATATGTCGTGTGCCAAGTCCAGCTAATGATGATCGCGCTTACCATCTGTCGAATGCTGTGGAATGCTACGCGAACGACTCTTCAAGACATACCAAGTGGTCTGCATGCACCGAACATTCTTAAGCAGATGTCCCATTTCATTCCTTTCATCACTTTTCGTACTTACATGAAAAAAAAAAAAAAAAAGCTACAACCAAACTTGCCTTGGCGTTATCATTTGTAGGCTTTATATTGGTTGTGGTCAGCAACAACAAAAAAGGCGCCTTTCGTTTCTTCTAGTCTGCACTCGTAGGCACGCAACAAATCGCGAGCGGCAACGATAGTAGCCACGTTTACACTGATACGTTAGAAGTGTACTCTATTCATACGGCGACAGCTAAGATATTCGCCCACCCATAGTGGAAGCGTGCCGTATTAAGATAGTAGTGAAGACAAATGCCGCAGTTTCCGCAGCATGCCCGCCATGGGTTTCTGTCACTGGCAGCTAAGCGCGCCCATCTCTGTTTCTGTCCCCTCAAAGGGGTCATGGCTACATTATTGCTGCAAACTCGCCTATAGTAACGATATTATTCACTATTGATACAGGAGAAACTGTTTCAATGCGCATAATGTATTCATGAGAAGAAAAAATATCGTGTTCGGCGCGTTCGGCTTGCTCCGCCAGCCACCATTTGCAAACCTAGCAATTGAGGCCGGCAATCGCTCCGCCTGAGCATCTCTTTCAACGTTACTGCAGTACGTCACCAAATGTCAACCAGACCACCCCCTCTTAGAAATGCGAAAATACTTGAAGCTTTCTTGTGGGCTGTATACTGACCCTTTTGGGAGCACAAGGTGTTGCAGGCATGTGTGCGGAAGGTCATTCTTTTGCAGGGGTTCAAGAAGAGCGTCCTTTTTATATCAGTATTTTTGACAAGACCACAGAATGTGTTCGATGTCTCCTGTGTCTTTGCCTGTAGCACAGTTCGGAGAATCAGTACACTCCATCTTAAATAACCATGTTGGTGTATTAGCAGATCCTGTCTTGTGAGCAAAGTGTTCATACGTTGCAACCCAGCCCTTCTCTACTGTGCACCCACCAAGCCAGTTTTCAGTGTCGCTGCAGATGTCTTAACAAGTAAAAAAGAGAAGATTATAGAAGAAAATTCCAAAAACAAATTTTAGGAAAACGTAAACAATGTGTGAAGTTCTGTAGCGGACGCATTGAAAGAGCCAATCCAGATCATTCTGTTTACTGTACTTGTGGAATGTTAATAAAGGTAGAGTTGAAAGTAACGTTCAAGTAATCAATTGCTTTTTATAATTTGCCCAGTTAAATTCCTGGGGCTGTAATTGGTAACTGTAATCAATTATATTTTCTATGCGAAAGCGTCAAATGGCCCACTGAGCGAAAAAGCCGGCGTCTGTCATCTGTAGGAGCGAAACACCTCGTTTACCATTGGCTATGATGCCGTGTCACAACTGCGCGACGACAGGTGTTCCGTGAGGGGAGAGGGCATCGCGGCGACGCGACATCACCCTCGCTCTCAGAAGCCTGTGTTAACCGTGCGTTCCTTGTTCGCGCAAGCTCTCGCCTGTGTTCTAACTGCGTCTCAGTAAGGCCAAATCAAAACCTGCCTACCGTCTCAATGCGCTTGCTTGCCCGTGAGAAGTTCATAACTCGAAGGACTGCTCAGCGGCGTTCAATTGGACATCAATGCTCTCGCATTCACAACTTATAAGAATTGCTTCAGTGTTCAGATTTTTTTTTT
This sequence comes from Dermacentor andersoni, assembly GCF_023375885.2. Taxonomy (NCBI): domain Eukaryota; kingdom Metazoa; phylum Arthropoda; class Arachnida; order Ixodida; family Ixodidae; genus Dermacentor; species Dermacentor andersoni. The sequence continues at coordinate 44,266,290 of NC_092818.1, read as the reverse complement.
TACAGAAGTAATTGTAATTGATTACTTTTTTTCTGTAACCCGTGCATGTCTGCTGTGGTGTAGTGTATTACCTGAACAGGCAAGCTCCCTTGTTTGTGGCCTCTAGCACTGTAATACTCGTGATCCACAAAGGCACCTTGTCTCATGTGTGTGTGCATTATTGCCTGCGTTTTATGTTGGTCAAATGTGTTTTTACGTGTACATCTGTGTTAACGTGCCTGCACTATGTTTTAACTAGTCAGTACCTGCAAACCACAACAAAACATGCATCCAAACCCATATCAAGACAGAAAGAATGTAAAATTAGGTTTATTGGTTTATCTCTCAAACTGTGAAAAAAATATGTATAAAAATGTCTGACAGTCTGGAGGCCAGTCAGCTCAGCCCTGTATGGTCCTCATGCCTGCCCCATTTTGTAAATAATTTACTGATTTAATGTTCATTATTTCTTGTTGTTGTTGTATTTCTAGGGATCTTAAACAAGGGCAGTGCAAATACTGAATTGTAAATTTCGATTCAAATATTTAATCGAATCAAGAAAAAGAAGCTGGACATTGATTATCAACAAATTTTACTCACAGATTTATGCCAAAAAACGCTTTGCTGCACATGCTCAAGCGTCTTCTCTCATTACGTAACAAGAATGTTGCTGGCTATCACTAACTTAGGTATCAAGGAATTGAAATGTATAGTATGGGATACTCTTATTAAAGGGAACACTAAATTAGTATGACTGCACTGATAACCACTCAGTTCGTATACGAAGGTCTGGAAAAGATTTTTTTTATCAATAGAATGTCTTTAGAATAGAATCAAGTGCTTTTTTCCCCTTCAAGCTGAAGAAATAGAAAAGCTTTGTTGTCCTGAATACCATGAGGTTTTCAGTTTAATAGTGGGCCATAACTGGACTTAATGGCAATCTTCTTTGCTTAGAAAGGTTTGCTTTCCAGTTTTTTTTCCAGAAAACAAGGCTTTTTCCATCTCTATTGCAGGTGGTTTTTGTTGGTTATCATAAGCTCGTTAAGGCCAATCTGTGTGATGGATAAAAGTGGGGGCCACTCGTCACGTGACTCGGCACCGCTCCACACGGTCATTGGTGCAGCATGAGTCAACCACTGTTGGTGCTGACGAGAAGGAGCGGGCACCTTTTTACTGCCGGGTTTGGCGTCATTTGCTGCCTGTCGTAGGTTTTCAAAACCAGGATGCCCATGGCAAGCTTCTGCAAAGACTCCCTTTCTCACCATTTTTCTTTCTGTCCGTGTCCATCTGCCATCCATGTAAATGCGTTTGCAACCGGGCGGTCAGCATTCCAGTCGCATGACACATTTGATCTTTACATGTAAATCTAAAGCTATGCTTCGACGGGTTGCTCAGAGCTACAAAAAGAGACAGATATGTGCCTAAGAACGGCGTTTGGAACGAGAGGCCACTATACAGTGTTTCGCAAAGATGGTGGCGGCCGTGAAGAATGGTCATCCTGTACACTCGCATTCATTGTCGAGGCAGTCTGTCAACTATCTGAATGTCTTGTGACCACTGCAAAAAGGTTTGCGTTAATTCATTATAAAGCCATAACTAGTTGCCAATACCCAATGACGCAACTTCGATTAGGCCTAACGGGCTAAACAGCTGGCCCAATGGTGTGACTGTGACGAAAATTTGCCTTTGACCAATTTAATAGTGAGCTGCAAGCCTTCTCGGAAAGCTTGTTGCTGATATGTTGCTACGGGTGGCTGTAAGATCAGCATGTCTTTCGGTAGCTAATTGGCCCGATCTTACCAAATGCTTTTGTGCTTTCCATATGCACTGCTTAATCATTTTGATCGGACTCATCAACCTGGTCAAACCTTGTACCAACAGAGAATGCGCGCCGTGGGAACACTGCATGCGTTAAGGCACAAACCACAACCGAGTGTTTCACCGAACATTCGCAAAATCATATGGTAGTTATTTGATTTGCAAATTGAATTACTCCATCGTTTGCTATTTGATTCGAAATAGAATATTCAAGTATTGGCACACTTCTAAATTTAATCCCCGGTGTGTTTTGTTAATGTTTCTCCCCCTGAGCAATGTGATGTTCCCTCATTACTGCGCCCGGTTTTACATCTTTTGGCCTGTAATTTCATCTAGGCATTTCAGTGAGGGCAAAACGGAAGTAGCATTCGTGTATCTATACAGGGGAATCTCGATAAGTGGAAATCACTTAAATGGAACTGCCACTTAAACAGAACACCTTCCTGATGTATATTGGTTGGTTTTGTATTCATGCAATTGTATTCAACTTTGTCTCTCAGTAAATTGAACTCCTGCAAAGTGGAACCAATTTCGTTGGTCTCTTGAGGTTCCGTTTAAAGAGAGTCCACTGTAATTTAGGTGCACATGTAAGAACCCCATATGATCATAATTAATCTAGAGTCCTCCACTATGGCATGTCTCATAATCAGATCATAGTTTTGGCAAGTAAAACCCCAGAATTTGTTTAATATGTTTTTTTTTTAGAATGTCAACCCAGCTTGTGTGCACCCACTTAGTAAGCTCCCGAGAGCGTGCCCTTTGCTTGCATGCGATGTTTGCTTGTCGTCTGTTCCTTTAAGATGCACTGCTTCTGTTCTTTCTTGCCTGCATCGCCCCCCTGTGCATGTTGTGCTTGCTTCGTGTCAAGGCTTGCTGAACACCACGAAAGAAAAGCAACAACGCAGAGACGGTTCCACTGCTCAAACGACCAGTCTCAATTCTCGAGACATGTCAGTGCTGCTGGCTGAGTTTAAAGGTGCGGGTTCTGCATGCGTCTGTTGCACTTGCACTTTGCCATTTGTTGTAGTGTCTTTTTTCTTTTTGTTATTCTTTATGCATAGTTTTTTTTTTACGTTACATTGCATTGAAGAGCTTGTTTCTTATAAACCCTTTTAGTCACGCTGTGGGGACAGTGGATTTATGACCCTGGAAAAATTCCAGTTACGTGTTTTTGGTAGCCATGTTTGCCAAGAAAAACTAAGTATTTTTTTTTGTCTTGTAGTTGATTATGTAGGTGCGCGTTTTTTAAGTGTTCAAATATAAGCAACATGCCATGTGTGTTGCTACTTTGTTTATAGCTTTCTTGGACATTTTTTTGTAAAATTAATTTATCAAGGTAAGTTCTCACTGTTTAGCACAATCGGTACCAGCTGGAAGGCTTTACATATTTGCGGGCTATCCCATCTGCCTTTTCACCTCCATATCCGCTAAATTTAGGGGGCTGTTGCAGAGATTGAGACAAGTGGTCTTTTACAGGGTGTCTACCAACCGGGAAAGCCGAGAAAACCGGGAATCCTCAGGGATTTTTAATAGTCTTGAAATACTCGGGGAAAACTCAGAAAATTTGTGTTTCTATCAGGGAAAATGAGCAGTAATTTTGTTGAAAGGCAACGGAAATTGTGGTAATGCTGGCTCGAGTAAGAACCTTCGCCGTCCGATTTTTCCGGATTTTTTGTCGTGACCGCAGGTTCGAAACGGCATTAATCGAGGCCACCACCACCGCCGCCATTTTGATTACCTTGCCGCTTCAAACCGGTGCTATCGCACGCAGATCCGCTGGCAGCCGTAGCCACCACCGCGGCAACGCTAGGCCTAGCTGCTTCGACGTTCGCTATTAAGCTTCTTGCCGTTCTGTGTTTTTCATTGAAAAATTCGCCGCTGTCAGCAATGGCACCGACTCCGCGTTTGTGGTCCTCGCGATTGGCTTCGAAGCTTGGAAAGCACAACGCGTTAGATAATGCTAGTTTCTGAAAGTCAGCTTCGCCTCGGTACAGTAATGTTACATGGCGAAACATACGCAAAAGTATCGCGGTGAAGCATTACAAGCTTTGGGACGGGGGCAATTGTCACGGGGCACATTATGTATTCCTTAATTACAGACGCGTGCGCCCGCCGTCTCCTGTCACAGTACGAGCAACGATATGCCTTATAAGTGCACTGGCAGGCCTCCAGAGCTTTTTGGGATGTGCCTATGGCGATTTGAGCCTTTAAGGGCAGTAAAAGACAAGCATTCATTTTTTTCGAACTGCCCGATTTTTCGGACATTTTCGCGGCCCTTAGGGAGTCCGGAAAATCGGACATTGACTGTACAATTCAACAAGAGGTTGTTTCAAATGGTCCGTGGCGTGAACACGTGGCGGAAGGAGGACGAGAACAGAAAGGACCTACACATTAATAAATGGACGGGAAAGGTCGAAGCTTCTTTCATGGAGCTTGAGCTCAAAAATAAAGGTGTTGGCTGATGCCGAGATGCAGGTGTCCCTCATCCAAACCAAAATAAACTCTTAAAAGCAGTGAAACGCAACACTGAGGCGTCGTGCGCGGGCTGAGAGTATGTCAGGACAGTTGAGGTTGACTTACGAGCTGTTGAGAGAGAATCTCACTTGTGACAAAGTTCGGGGCTCATGCCAATGCACTTGTTATCAGTTGATAGAAATAGCTCATATTTGAATATACTTGCTTCTGTGTGCATCTCCTTTTTATTCGTATATAGAGAATGTTCGACTTGATTTACAATGGGTTTTACCATTTTTTTTCGAAGATATTTTATTTGCTGTGCACTTTACTAACCCCACCCTTCTGTTTCCTTTTTGAATAAAATAAACACTATTCTTTACCATTCAAACTGGACTAAGTCGTTTTTTATTCTTTAACATGCTTACTAGAGAGTGACAGCATCGGGCGATATAGTGTCAATCCATTTTGACATAAAACAAAGTTCTTTGTCCCTCAAGGAATTTTGCAACGGCACTCAGGGGAAACCTGGAAAACTCAGGGAATTTGGAAATGTCAACTTGGTAGACACCCTGTTTTAGTACCTTGTGTGTGCAAAAAGAGGAGGCTTCATATTTGCAAAATTTTTATTGTTGCTTATCACCAAAATTTTTTGCTTCTTAAGAGCTTGTGTAGGGACTGCATTAATTTCTCTCTTCGTTTTTTTTACAGCCATAGCTGTTCTCTAGGCAGTGGCACGAAACTAGCCTGCTCACACGACCTTCTCGGTCACCTAAATTACCTGTATGAAAGTCGCCTGATTGTTTCTTGAGCACTCATAACATTTGTCATGTGCTGGCAGTTGCAGCAAAGAATTCTAGTGGAAGCATATTCCTTTTAACCCAATGTCGCCATTACCCTAAAGTTGGTTCATAATGTTTGATATCTTAAGTGGTGCTAGAGTAAAAGTGATTTCAAAGTGGCACCAGTCGATGACGCCAAGGTAATGGAGTGAGCAACCAATATTAGTGGAAGCAAATGTGAACTGGAAGGCCTAACTAACCCTGCAACGTATAGTGTTCAGAGAATTAAATGCGATGATTCGACTGCATAGTGGCCAGTGCTTTGTGCACCACTGGTGGGTGCTGAGTTATCACTGGAGGGCCAAATGCAGTCATAATTCGTCACAAAGGCTTTCGCTTTCATTGTGTACCATGAGGCATCAGCTTGGTGACCCCAGTGCCCACTGGTAGTGCAAAAAGTGCCAGCAGCCATGCACTCCAAGCAATGTATTTGGATTGTTGAGCACTGTACAGTCGTGTTTAATATGAACTGCAACACTAGTGTCCGTGGTCTAAGCGTCTCCAAAACTTCACAGGCGCTCTGACATGCGAAAAATTGGTTTAATAAACACCAGTAATTGGAACTGTGTTTAGTTCTGCAATTTTTCGTATGCTGGTGCCGCCGTATATTCTTGAAGCCTCTTCAACCACGGTCACCGGTGCTGCAGCTCATATCAATTGCAACTCTGCGTACATGCTATGCAAACTAAATTATGATATAGTAGTGTGAAATGTTGGAAAACTGGGCTGCTTCACATGATTGCACCTTGAATGGTATAGCACAGGCAAAGAAGGAAATGAAAGCTCGTTTCATGCTCTTGAGCACTTCAGCACTTGAAATGAACACTTGAACTTTTTAAGTTCTTTCACACTATTGTAATTCAGTACAAAAAAAAATTGCCACTGAAATTAAATCTTTGTGCTGCCGTCAACAGTGGAAGCCATTTCCTTACAAGGATTCGAGCTTGAGATTTATTGTAGCCAGTATAGTATAAATGGCACATACATGTAGTCATTAATTAGCAACTGAGCATGTGTTGGTGGGCTAGTTGGTTAAGCATGATTACAAAGACGGCGCCGAATAAAACTGTACACGAAGAAGCGCCTATGTGCTGTCTCGTATCCCCCTTCTTCGTGTATTGTTTTATTCGGCGCCGTCTTTGTAATCATTAATTAGCAGAATTGTGTATGGCTCAACAAAAGACGAGGGATGCACAGAAGCAATGTAAACAGGTGCACGCTTCCAACTGATTTATTTTCAGAACAAAAGAGACTATATATACTGGAGTACATCAGATGCGCAACAGGATTCAAAAGCGATCTCCCAGAAAGTGGATTACAATAGAAGATGCACTGACATATGAATCACCTTTCTCTGTAATAAAATAAGCCAGAGTCAATTTATGCACAACTGTATCATGACTTTGTTTTAGAATTCGAATAGCTGATAGTGCTGGTTCACACGTGCAAGATTTACAGTGAGGAGAAATGTGCGAGCGAGTTCTGTTCCCCATGGACAGCACTTGCTGTCGTAAGTGATCATTTATTCGCCGGCCAGTTTGGCCAATGTATACCTTTCCGCAGCTTAACGGAATTTTTTATAACCAAAGAGCACTCTACAAGAGGTCTAGCATGCTTCTTTTCAAAACCTTGTTTTTCTTTTCTCTCTTCCATTACACACCTACAAATCTGAGGTAATCTGCATGCCACAGAGAAAACCACTGGCATGTCATACCTAGAGGCTACCTTTAGATTGTGCGCCATGCACAATCTGCATGACTGCAGAGTGCAGTATGACTACTGGTTGTGCTGTCTCTTTGTGCCCACACTGAATTTTGCAACGTGTAGGCTTACGCTAATGAATGTTACTCATTGGGAGATCACTTCTGACTGTGCCTGTCGCGCGTGTGCTGTACCCCTGTATATACAATCTGTGTTCTGAAAATAAACCAGTTGGGGTAGTGCACCTGTTCATGTCGCTTCTGTCGTCCCTCATCTTTGGCTGCACCACAATTCTGGTAAGGAATCATGCACTAAATAGCCCAGCAACATGTTTTACCAGATACATGTCGACACCTTCCAGGACCCAGCAAACATTTTTAAAGGATCCTGATCTCTTACAACTAACTGTGCGTAAATTTGTTTTGCGTGAAGCGTAGCTTTTCAGTTGTAAATTCACTCGCGTACTCGGTTATTTTAGCATCATTTTTCTAGCAACCCGCATTTCTACATTGTGCAGCCCCAGCCATCTACTTGTCTTGTCCTTGTTTCTTAGTTAGAGCCCTAGGGTGTTGAATAAGTTCTTATTTTCCCCTATTAATGCATCTTAAGCCAGCTTTACAAGAAGCAGGCTAGGGTTAGTTTTCTCCCAAAGCTGCCTTCCTGAAAACAAAAGTGTGCTCCACAACAGCATATTTGCAAACAAGTGAAACGAATAGCAGTAGGCTCTTTTTATTCTGATAACAGCACTTGTGGAAACACAGGTTCTCGGTCTAAGTTGGGGCCCTCAAAAAAGACACTGAGGCCACAAACTGCTAACATTTTCATCTTGTTCTGGCAAAGCGAGGCCAGCTCTGAGTGCGTGCTCTGGAGCTCAGGCCATCTTGCACCACGGGCAGGAGTTTTCACAGTAGCCGATGAGAGGCACGGTTCGCTTTACATTCTAGTCTTGTACATTTGCAACTTGAGAAGCTACTTGAAGTTCGTAACGGTGGGTCCACATATCAACAGAGCTAAAAAAAATGGGCAATAAAATGAAAGTAGGTTAAACTGTCAAAACAAGTATAAGGAACTATTTTCGAAAACAGTTTCTTCAAGCAGTCTTTCTTTTCCTTTCTTTTTTTTTTTTTGAGCGCAGGAGCTATTTGAATTTGAATATCCCACTTGTGGTGTTGGTCAGGATATGCTTTAATATTTCTCAGGTGCGCTCTCAATTCAGAATTGTACGCATCTGCTATCTATAAGTGAAGCAATGCCTTTTGAGACAGCCAATGCAATGTGTGCTATGATCCACGTAACTGGCTTAAAGGAGCACCATTGGCAAGAAAGACAAGACAAGAAATAAGCAAAAGAGATGGTCTCCAGAAGTGGTGAAAAACAGGATGGTTGCATCAATTCACACATCTTTTATCACTTGGTTATCTTGGTAGGACATCGTTGCACATATTCCGCCTATGTCTGGCCCAACCCAAAGGTCACTAGATTATTATTATTTATTTTTTTCATTTGTGAACTGTGCCTTGGAGCACCGTGGAAGTGAGACCTGTGGTGCTTACAGCTAGGTGAAGTGACTTTGCAAGCTAATTACTGGATAGCTCTAATAACTACAAAAGTCAGCACTTGAACATGTGTAGTCTGTGAACTGTAGTTAAGAAAATAAGGTACTCTCTCGTATATTTTCTCTCCATCTTGTAATTGGACACAAGGACCTAACAAATAATTTTGTGCCACTGAAATGTGAGAATTGTGCCGAAGTTCTGACCATAAACTGCTCCGAAGTCACATGTCTGCGAAAAAGAAATGCGTCTTTTCTGTGTTTTACAAGCACATAACTTTTAATAGTCTTTGTGTTTGCAGAAGATTCAGTAGTATCAATGTATATCTTTAATATTTTTAAACTTTACATATTTTAAAGGTAGGCCCTTCTTAAATAAACCTTTTTTAGTTAAACTAAGTGCCTACTTCATGAAAATTGCATTTTACAAACGTTTCTAATTTACAATTGTAGTTACAGCAGGTGCTTAACACACTTCTGTTGCATTTGTGCGAGAATAGTCGGCCTGACTAACCTTTCATGCTGTACTCTGTTAGAAGACATGCTATAGGGTTGTCACATTGTGATGACGGTAAAGAACCAGACAATAGCAAGACTGTGAGTCACAAATTAAACTCTTTGTTGGGTGAACTTGTGCTCAGAATAGCAAGTGGCATCAAAGCACAACATCAGCAGTGAGCATCATCGTTGGTTGTCAAAATGTGAGCTACTGGTCAAGTGTCAAGTTCATTGGTTCTTTAATATTTATACACTGCCCATCATACATGCCAGCATAATGGCGGGTGTCTGTACATGTTTCAGAATGTACACAAATATTCGTTTCAAGCTTACAATCAATTCGACAAGGTTCCTTCACTATAGAATCGGTGGCAACATGCGAGAAAGTTCAGACACAGGAAGGCGCATCTTGTGCCGAGGGATAACTTTACATTTGTTAGCCAGTGATAAACAGTCACCAGAAAAAGATTAACAATGTACACGTGTCAACTTGCTGTGCAGTTTATAAAGCGTTGCTCAGTTTCCAATGGATTCACTCTGTCCCTACTGTGCGTAACTTCTGGCAAGGCGAATTAATTTCCAAGGTACCTGCGTCTGCAACCAGAAAAGCGTCTGCTTAAGCCAGATCTGTTCATTTGGCAGCACCAGTGTTCCCTAACTGATCTTGGTCTTTGCACCGTGCAGTACAACTACTGTCTGAAGAATATTCGGGGATGTCGCCAGGCACCCTGGAGTCTCAGGGCCTCATCAACCAGTCGGAGTACCAGAAGTACCTCACCTTGTCCTCCTCACCAGAGACGCACAAGAAGCTCTCAGGTATGTAGCAAGAAGCCTGTTGAAGTGAAGCTTTCTTTGTTTTCCCTCCAGGAGTTTGCGGAACACCGTGGTTGCCAGTTGCTGCTGCTATCTTGCTGAATGGCTCATGCATAGGAGAGTGCAGGAATTGGCTGATATAGCTCTCTGTATTACCTTACCCCTAGTAATGTGTCAGTGACCGGCTATGTTCTCTGTGGAATTACACAGTGAAATGACAAACCTTACCTAAATATTCTCAGTCTAACAAATATATGCCTTCTGTTACGTATGGCTGGCTGCTAGTGCCACTTGTGTTTGTCTGAGTCGGCCATGCCTGACAACCACGCTGCCATTGTGTGATCCCTTCTTGGCACATGAGTGGCTTCACTTCACGTTAATGTAACTTTAAGTAATAAACAGTTTATGTCAGAAGACAGAACATAGTGTCGGAAGCGTGAGGATCGACATCAACGGCTGTGGCCTGAAGACAACACAGCAACTTTCGTCACCAACAACACCACAATGGCAAGTGCACTTCAGCGACTGCCACTGCCATTTGAACCTAGGGACAACCCATCGACTGCCTAGGAAGAATGGCAAACAGCCTTCGTGATGTATGAAGCCGCTATTGAGTACACAGAAAAACCTGTTGCTGCAAGAAAGACACTTCTCCTGCATGTTCTTGGTCCCACTGCAACAAATTCGGCCAGAGGCGACTATGCCAGGTGCCTTAGCCACCATCTTGAAGCAGTTCCATAACCTGTGCACACCGTACAAGAGTGTAACACAGGCCGCTGCACTATTCAACTCCATGACTCCACAACTGGGTTAAAGCATCGACTACATTTTCACTTCTCTCAAGTTGCAAACATGTAAGTGTGACTGTGGCAATCAAGAAAGTTGTTTAATTAGCTGCTATATAATAATCGGCATCAGTGATGATGCCCTCTGAGAACATCTCTTCCAAGAACCTAAGCTTACATTAGAAAAAATTATCTCGGCATGCAATACCGCGGAAATTTCCAAGCAACATGCACGTGATGTGCAAGAAAAACAGACGGAGGTAGCAGTGGATTGTGTGTAGCACCAACAACACAGCTGGATAGCGTGGAGCAACGCACGTCCCAAGAAGCCCCAGTCACATGTCAACTTCAGCCAGTCCTCTCAACGCACATGCTCAATATGTTGCACAAGCCATGCACCACGCAGCTGTCCAGCTTATGGCGGTCTCTGCTACTCATGTGGCAAGTTTAGACACTTTGCTGCGGTCTGTCAACAGAGAGCTCATGGACGTGGCTCAAAAAGCTATTTTTCTACCATAGATCATGATGCTCCCTACCTTAGCAGCATCACAATGCGAAGGCTCTGTACAATGTCCAAATGGGTGCAGACTGTCATTGGTAATAGCGTGAATGTGATTTTTAATTTGGCCATGGGCACCGATATCAGTGTAATTCCTAACAGCATATTTGTGAGGTCCCAACAACGTCCTTCACTTAGAGCATCCAACTTATAAGTGTGCACATGTAACAGTAGTCAACTTCCAATTGTGGGTGAGTGCAAACTAACATCTACAGTCAGAGGCAAGAACCACATTCTGACATTTCTGGTTGCAAACAGTGAACTATTCCCACTACTAGGGGCATCAGCGTGCAAGGATCTGCAGCTGATTGCTCACCTCAGTGGTGTTAGCTTCACCTATAGCAAACGTACAACATACAGTGGGCAAGCCTCCATCTCAAGCGGCACTCAAGCTATCCTAGACTCCTATGCTGATGTCTCAGAGGGAATTGGTGAACTGCCGGGCACTATCAACATCACCCTTAAAGACAACGTAATGCCAACTATAGCAGCTCCAAGGAAAATCTCTCTTCCCATTCAAAGCAAAGTCAAAACAAAGCTAGACGAAATGGAAAAAAAAAAGCGACATTATTACAAAGGTCGCAGAACTGACTGACTGGGTTCATCCTTTAGTCGTGGTAACATAAAAGGATGACTTTTTGAGGCTTTGTTTGGATCCTAGGCAGCTGAATGAAGCAATCTAATGTGAACTCTTTCGCATACCGACGCAAGAAGAATTGCTCACTCGGCTGAGTGACTGCACGGTGTGCACAGTGCTGCATGCGAAGTCGACATTCTGGCAGCTGAAACTAGACGAGTCCACTTCTAAACTTGGCTTGTTTGCAACACCATGGGGCCGCTACAGATTTTTTTACTTCCCTTCGACCTCAAAAGTGTACTCGAACTCTTTCAACGAGCCATGGATAATGTCTTTCCAAGCATTGACAGTGGTCCTCCTTATTTTGATGACATTCTCGTCGCCTCCAAAACCTTACAGAAGCACAACGAAAAGCTTCAAGTGCTAGATGTAGTCCGCCTAAACAAATTAAAGCTAAATAATTCCAAGATGAAAGTCACACTTGCAAGCCTTTGCTACCTAGGCCATCTATTAACTCCAAATGGCCTGAAGTCAGATCCTTCTGAGCTAGAAGCCATTATGTCTATGCAACCCCCATCCAACAAGAAAGAGCTGCACAGATTTGCGGGGATGGTTACATTTCTAGCCAAGTTTGTCCCATGTGCATCCACAGAGACTGCATAGCTGCTAGCTTTTCTCAAGAATAATGCAGCGTGGTTGTGGGATGCAAATACGGATCGAAGCTTCAACCGTCTCAAGTCACTCCTCCAGTCAAGTCCACACCAACCGCAAGCCACTGATTGCTCTTTGCAAAAAAAAACTTTGATTTGATAACACCAAGACTGCTATGCCTGCTTCTGTGTCTTCAATGGGACGATGCTCACCTTGTGTATGTACCAGGAAAGTGCCTTACCGTTGCAGAGACCCTGTCACGGTTACCAGACACTTCAGCCCACATTGACACATCAGACTTGTAGCAGTGCATAGTAGTGATTTTGATCACTGCATCAGCATTAAAACTACAGCAGCTTTGTGATGAGACATCAGAAAATCTTGTTCTTCAGAAAGCCCTCCACTATGTTCGTAATGGTTGGCCAGCGCCTAACGGAGGTTACCAACTGGTTAGGCCATACTTTCAATTTCAACGGCAGAGGGAGTTGCACCTTTCAGATGGCCTTCTTTTTTCGTGGAATACATCTCATAAATCCAGCCTCTAGTCAGCAAGATACATTACAGCACCTGCATGTTGCTCATTAAGCCATCGTTGCAACAAAGAGCAAAGCTCGTGCTACGCTCTATTGGCCAACAATGAATATTGACATTAAAAATACGATTCTCCACTGCCAACTTTGCCTGACGCACCACACTCTAGCGCGCCCAATATTGGAGATGGTATGATCAAGCACACGCTAGGATGGGGCGTAGGCGAGTGCATAGTAATGTGACCAAGTGCATGTGCTAGGGGGCGAGCGGGAGGGATTGGGAGGGGGGGAGGGAATTATAGGTGAGCGCACAGGTGGTAACATGATCAAGCATGCCGTGCTGGGGGCTCCCTGCTCCTTTTAAGCTGGATAGGAAAGGAGGGCACGTGCCGCTCTGGTTGTTTATGCTCAGTCTCGGCTTCCCACAGCTCCTTGCTCGTCATTTTTATGGCATGGCACACGAAATTATGGCAGCTAATGAAACACTGCACATCAGCCTTTGGTTCAAGTTTGTCCAAAAACACGGTCCATGGTAGTGTGAAATTTTGTTCTTCTCCAGTCAGACACACAGGCCTTTGCTGGGGCCAGCAGATCAGTTCAAACTATCGAGATTTCCTTCTACTTTAATATCTTTGAAGACGGGTATCCATAAGGCCTACTCAGCATGCAATGTTAGAGAACACTGAGTTCACTCACATTCCCCAGAACCACTATGCAGAGAATACTTTAGGCAAACGCTTAAATAAAGAAAAAGAATAATGTGATACTATTGATGTCTCATTAGACATACGTTGCGATGCACTAATGCTGCATCTGTGCTCTGCGCCTCCTGTGTGTTTATGTGTCAGCTGGCACAATGTGGAGTGCTTTCGGAATTACAGCATTCCTTCATTTCTGCTGAGCAAGCAAAGGGAAGGAAGCCCTGATGTAAAAAGTTCGAGGCATTACATGCAAACTGTGTGCAAGATACAGTCACTGCATAGAATGCAGTACTGGGTTGGATGAAATTTTAAGGGGCACTAGAGAGAAGAGAGAAAAATTATTTCAGCTGTGCGAGTGAATTGTCGAAAAAAAATACAAGGGAATTCGAGGAGCTCAGTATCTGTCGGTCACAAACATAAAAGAAACACACAGTGAAACCAGAAAAGTTATACTGAAAATTATTTGTTATGTTTGATTGAGGTGAAGGAATGTGAAGGAAAAAGAAAAATTGAAGCGGACGAAAAGATAACTCGCCGAAGGTGGGAGCCAAACCCCTACCTTCCGCATTACGTGTGCAGTGCTTTACTAAATAATCCCTCCAATTAACCAAATTATTAAGCAGTCCAGTTAACCCGTCCACATTTTTGGGTGTGTGTGTATGTGTACATACACACACACCTGGCAGTGTCAGCCAGTGCCTGGCAGTAAAAAGGTAATTGGAAGGGCTAATCAGTTGAAACGTGCAACTTATTCATTTAAAGCCTTCAAGTAGCTTTAATGTGCGTACTCTCAGCATTTTCCATAAGCACTAATAAATGAAAACTTAAATGCAATTGTGAGCTTTCTTTTTAAACAGGGGTCACTGTATAATAAGTTACCTCTTACACGTCGACACAATTAGCACTAAAGAGGCACTCCTGCTTTCATTCTGAACCATATTTAATAAACAGCAGGCTGCTTAATGCAGCTGAAAGTTTAGGCTACCTCCGGTGACAGTAACAGTTAACCTTATTTATTTATTTCTATATTTAACTGCACTTCTGTTTATGTGAACATAACCTTGCGACTTCAGGTACAAGTCGAGCAGTGTGTGCTTTTTTTTACACATGCGCATCAGCTATTCATCACCAGCAGTCATTGTTTTACTCGCAGCATTCGTTTACCTGTAAACAGATTTACAATGGATGCTGTGATAACTTTCTTATGTGCTGTAATAAATTTGAGTACACATGCAATCAGTCTAGTTTTTGTCTCTAAACAACTTTACAGTTGCCCATCTGCAGAAGTTCTTGCCGCGAAAGAAAATGCTGTCTAATTTTGCATAACTTTGGGGTACAGGTTTTATCGCCAAAGTAAAAGACACCGCAGAGACTGCAGCATCAAGAATTCAAGCCAAGGCAGAGAGCGTTGGCATCAAGACGTCCCAAGCAGATGCTTCAGGAAGTGGCAAGGTATGCAACCTAATATTTCTACTCTTGGATAATTTAACATTCTTAGATTACTAACCTATTGGGTTGTGATATCGAAAAAAATAACAAAGAAGCTTTAGAAGTTAAGAACTGCGCTACAAACAATGTAAAATAATGGTTTGTGTAACGTTAAGAGACAGGAAGACAGTGGTGTAAGGTAGGGAAGAAATGGGAGCGGCCACTAGTGTTGTAGTTGAGATTAAGAGCAAAAAATGGATTTGGGTTGCAGCCCTTGTGCAGTATAGGACAGATAAGTGCTGGTTCATTAGAATTACAGAATGTGTGCCAGCAGAAGGTAATAAACACAGTCGAGCACGGCAAGGAACTAGGTGGTGTGTCAAAACCGGCAAATTTGCAGGCGTAAGATGGGGTCAGCTGATGCGAGACTAGGGTAATTGGCCACTGCCATTTTTTTAAATCTCTACTGGACGAATCCATAGGCCCCCTAGTGGCCAAATAAGAAAACTCGGCAGAATGTAAAAAATTGATTGGGTAAGCCCGGTCCATTACTGACACTTAGGAAGAGCGCTCAAACTCGTGGACAAGATAGACTCGTCCTTTCCACTTTTTGCAAAAATAATTGTAACTGAGTAAGACTCGTCCACCGCACTTAATGGGTTAATAAAGCCAACTGCTAGTTAACAAGCACACTGAACCCAGAAAACAAGGTGCCTCACTCCAGAAAAATATAAATAAATATACAGTGGTTTGCAATTAAGCTCGATAGATTTTAGGCACCTGCTATTAAGGGGCCATTCTAGCTGATGCACATGTTATAGCTATAGTTTCAGAAATTCAAAAGTGTGGGGAGCTCTCTAGTGGCTAGTCTTTATTGTTAAAGGGATGCTAAAGGTAAATATCAGTAACACACTAGAAAAAAAATATTTTTAAAGCAAAGCTTTCTTTGCGTAATTTCTCAGGTTCATTCTGGCTGCCTGTCTGTTAGGTCAGTCACTATCTCGCCGTATATATTTGTTGATATATGCGAAATTTACATGAAAGTAGCCACGAAGGGGCTTGTTTAATCTTTTTGCGCTGACCAAGTATGCCCATCTATATTTTGCTTAACATAAAAGTACCTTCCTGCATAAAACATCAAGGTTTAATGTCGGCTCACAGACACCTCTAAAGCATACCAATATGTTAATGAAAATGGTGCATAATATATGATGGAATATTTGATTTATCTACTCAGTACGTACCACTCTATGCATGCCCACTCTTCGCCAATCTTCCAGAATAGGCATGTCCCCCTCTGACACCTACATAAAACCTGAACATATGTAATGTCAGCTCACGGATACATCTCCAAAGCACACTGGTCAGCTTGTAAAATTGGGAATTACATTTCACAGGTGTTTTGTTTGCATTGCTTACTTTGATTTAGCCATTCAGTATGTGCCAATGGGGCTGTACCCATTCTTGGTCAATCCTCCAGACAGGGTATGTCCCTGTCTCACAAGGGGTACAGAAATCCTAAATGTTGCTTTGGTATGTGTCGCACCTTTCTGCGCACGCACCTGTCCTCACCATTCTTCCCTCAACAAGCATCGTACATGGCCTTCGTCCTTGTGACATCACTGATACATTTCACACTGTGCATTCGTTCGATTTGGTGCTAGCATTTTGGCAGAGCTTGAGAGCTATCTACTGCATAGGCATAAAAATTTTGTGCCAATAAAAGTGTTGATTTTTGTGGGGGATAAACAGACATTACATGAGATTACGCGTTGTACAGCACGAAAGTAAACAAAATCGTACGTATCGCCATCAGTTCTAAAGCATTCATTTGCCCGCTTCACATTGATTCCAACATAAGTGTTGCCTCCGCATATTTTTCGTCTTGCTGAGTTTTGGTTTTGCGTGCAAAGTTTCTGTCTAAACATCTTCAGCCAGTGCCGAATGATAGGCAGCAAGTTGGGTTAGAGCAGGAACGAAAGACAAGGAAGAAGCTTGGTGCACAACTGACATTGTGTTGAAAGCGCAGTCAGTGGAGACAGGCCGACGCATGATTCTCGGCTGTGTTGGTATCACGCAGGTAATTTACGGAAAATGCAATCTGACGAATGCCGACGGTACAAGTTCCACAGGAAGCCATAGTTGTCTTGGGGTACACGCCTTTAAAGCAGAGCTTAGTCCACCCCTTCCCACGGAACAGCATCTCTTTTGCACCTTTCTCTCACTTCAGCTTTTCTTACACCGTGTATGTGAAGGTCATTGTGTTGTGCTGCTCTACTGAGTACAACTGCAATGTATGCATGAATTCAACATCCTCGCAAAACCAGCACTCGGCAAAGTTTTGAAGCTGGCCGTGCTTGATGAAAATTGCAGAAAAGCACTTACCAGTGGTAGTACTATATTTGTTAAACACATTATTAATGAATCGTAATACAAATCAATGCAATGCATGACATTAGCACTCTTTATGCTCTTGTGGTAAGAAAACTTTATACAGTTTCCCGTGCCAGTTCACTTAACAAATAATACTGCACTGCTAAATTCAGTTTATTTACAACTGGGTTTGAGAAGCACTTAGTAAATGCTTGGCTGTAACTTTTACACTTTATCTGCAGTTTTCATTTTGTGTCGTCTTGTTTAGTATAAGTATACTTATGCAGCTTCATTCGCGATTGAAACTGTGCAGTGTCGTGTTTGATCACATGCGGTCACGCCAAGTTTATGTATGAGGTCAAAGCTACACTGAAGATACTACACTGTAGCATTTTGTCTGCCGTCCCTTTGTGAAAAGTGGAATGAACTTTCCTTCATCTATTCTTTCATTCCTCATTTATGAGTAGCACTTTGTCCATGCCTCTGTTCAAAGCGCAATGCCCCGCTCTTTTCCTTGCCTGCTTGTACAGCCAGGAGATGCAAAGAATGGAGTCACTGGGGCGGGTGGTGCCAAGCACAAGCACCTGAGTCTGGCGGAGACCAACCTGACCATGGAGATTGCTCAGCTGTTGCTGTCCCTCCTGCATGCTTGGGGTCTCGACAACGACCTAGACAAGGCAAGGTTATCAGTTTGGTGTGAGCCCGTGGTTAGGTTGGATATGTAACCTTGTTAAGAGGAAGCTTTAGCTCAGAAGCTCCTATCTAAATCTGCGTGGCAACAGAGAAATCGTTCTTTCTCTGCAACCACTGCACCGAATTTGATGGGGCTTGCTGCATTTAAGAGGAAAGGTCAAAATATAGGGACTCTAAGGACATTGATGATTTATCATGAATAATTTAAAACTGCTAAATTTTAGAAACTCAACTATCAGTTTACAACTCTGTGACTTGGTAGCAAAATAAGATTTTGCAGGGTTGTCAACTGCGCTTGATTATACATCTAAAGCAGACAAAATTGATATATCACACACCACTGTGAAATATAACACTCATTCATGAGTTGTGCTTTTGAAAAATTTTCGTAAACTTTGTAACAATTTCACACAAATTGTAAATTCATATATTGAATCTATCCTCTTTAGATGTTCTAACAGATGCAGTGTACAGAACTATGATATCTCTCTTTAATGCAATGTTATTGATTTGCAAACTTTGTGCTCCAAATTTTGTTTGAACTTATCAATTTTTCTGAAAATTCCTGGCCCTCAATCATAATTCTGCTTCCTAGAGTCACTAGAATTTAACGTTTTCTCTCAAGTGCAACAAATTTCATTCAAAATGCCCCAGTGATTGTCTTGTAAAATCAGTTCTGCATTTTACATGCATTTGGATAGGGAAATCAGAGTCGGGCCTGAGCTAAAGCTTCCTCTTAAGAGGTCATCTTGAGATTGTTATAGTACACCCACAAAAAGCATGCAAACAGTAAGTACATGGGACAACACACAGCACAATGTGCATTCTTTCTCGTGTACCCTTCTGTACTCGTGGTTGAGAGCATGCCCTTCAATAACTTTGTTGCGATTAGGGTCCTTAAAAGGGTCATCCGGAAGTACCATAAGCATTCCTAGATTTAAAGCCTGTCATATTTCCTTACGTCTGAAGCAACTGAGCCCCGTTCCTTTTTTCGTTCGAAATGATGGAACGCCAACAAAACATTTCGTATTAAACTTTTTTTATCCTAGATGTGAAACCCTATTTTTTTTATTGGAATACCCTCAGGGCTCAAAAGGCATTACAGAGCGGGTGAGTAAACTGTGTTCATACAATTGTAATAATGGAAACAACATTGTTATACATGAAATAAAATAGAAGAATAGTAATTAACTGAGCAGGTTATCCAGCTGCTAGCAGAGCTCAATAACAGATGCCTTCAATGACAATACCGTAAGCAACACTGTTGTACATGTATAACAGGAAGCGGAATTTACAAATAGTAGCGCAGGTTATCCTGAGAAGTGCTCAATGACGGCGCCCTTGAATAACTGTGCATCTTCAATGCTGGCGATGGTGCTGGGAAGGTGGTTCCATTCTGAACTAGCCTTGGCTGTAAATGAATCCTGAAACAGGATAGTACGGCAAAAAGGAATGGCGACCTTATACTGGTGATCAGTGCGGGATAAAAAATATGATGGTTGTGATAAAAGTTCGTGTTTCAATGACTGGTTCAAGAAAAACATTTTGTGAAAGAGACAAAGACGTGATCTTTTTCTTCTTAAAAGTAAGTTAGGAAGGCCAATATTAGATTTCATCAGTGGGACACTGGCAGTACGGGAATACTTTGATCAAATAAAGCGAGCTGAACGATTCTGAACAGATTCTATTGTATCTGCAAGGCTATGTAAGCCCAGATCCCAGACAGCAGATGCATACTCAAGTTTAGATCTAATCTGCATTTGATATAGTAATAATGTTGAACGGCCTGGTGCTTCAGAAAAATTTCGACGTAGGTATCCTAGTGCACGATTAGCATTGCTAATGATATAATTAACATGCATATGCCATGAGAGGTCGTTTGTTATGTGCACACCAAGATACTTATAGGAGGTTACTTGCCCTAGTAATGTGCCATCAATCTTACAAGCAAGGAATTTGGTGGTGTTAGAAAGGTGAGAGAATGTCATACTCTTACATTTATTAGTATTCAGAGTCATGAACCATTTGCTACACCAGTTAGAAATACTGTCCAAGTTAGACTGGAGGACAGAATAGTCAGATTCGTTAATTACTTTATGATAAACAACACAGTTGTCAGCAAACAATGTTATATTGGAAGTAATTGTGTCAGGAAGGTCATTTATATGTATTAGGAAAAGTAGAGGGCCCAAAACGAACCCTTGCGGAAACGCCTGAACTTACTTTGCAAAAATTCGAGTCACTGTTGTTCCTGGTTACGTATTGTGAGCGATTAGTCAAAAAACAGTCAATTCATTTTAAGATATTAGGATCAGTATTTAGAATGCTCAATGTGTAAAGAAGTAATTGGTGGGTTACTTTATCAAACACTTTGGCAAAGTCTAGAAAGATGCTGTCAACAACTGAGTCTTTGTCTAAAACTGGTGCTATGCAATCAGTAAATGGTAAAACTGCGTATCGCAGGAATAATACTTACGAAAGCTGTGCTGAGATTCGCTAAAAAAAGAGTTCTTTTCCAAAAATGACATAAAATGAATAGATTACGTGTTCGAGAAGTTTACAGGGGAAGCTTGTTAAAGAAATAGGTCTGTGATTGTGAGGTGACTGGGGGTTACCAGATTTAAAAACAGGAACCACCTTCTGCACTTTCCAACTGTCTGGAATTTCAGAGCACTGTAAGACTGTATGAAAAGCTGATGCAGAAAGATAAGTATGCTTTACTATTTTTTTAAATCGTTGAGTTGATGTTATCAACACCACAGCTGGATGACAATTTCAATCTGCAAATTAACTTGGCAATGCTCGAAAAATCAGTGATCACAGGATTCATGGGAACAAATTCGCAATCGTGAAGTGGTGGTGGTACAATAGCAAGGCACTCTGAAAGTGATTTCGCAAACACTTCATTTAACACATGGTATCAGTCTTCTCTGCGTACGGCATCGTCATCAAAATTTGTAAGAAATATCACTTTTCTTTTTTCTAGGTTTAATGCTATTCCAAAACCTTGATGGGTTGGTGGTCAGGAGGAAAGGAAGTGTGTGATTAAAGAAAACCTGTCTGGCCTTTCTGATAGTGGCACTATCATGTGGCTTGGCCAACACAGTATGATGTCGTGTAGACGGCCCATTGACTTGTAAGTGCTTGTTGATGGCTGCTAGAAAATTCTGCACAATGATTCTGAGAAACATAATGCGCTGAATGAGTGTGAATATGCGAGCGTTAAACATAGCTCAATGCATGAAACGTTGAGCAACTGAGAAACTTGCATGACTTCATTCAAGAAACACTTAAGCTTCCAGGCCATCTCCACTCTGGGCTATGAATGGTGCTGTGGGAGAGGACTAAAAATTAAATAGGCGACAGATTAAAACTGCAATCTAGAGTACCCCCTTGCACTAACTGTAGCTAGGCAACATTAGCTTGTGTAAACGGTCGCACATCATCTGTGAACACATAATTTTTCTCCAGTACAAAAGTGCTGTGGAAGGCCCTTCTCATTCACATATTTTCATGCGCTGACCACAAAAAAGTTTCGCGTGAAACTATCAGTTCACTTCATACAGCTTCCTTCGCCCCACTCCTGAAAAGATGCATCCTGACTCTTTTGTCTATTTCTTTATTACTTTCACGTGGTCTTCTCCTTCTTCTTTATTATTATTATTTATTTTTTCTGTGTGAAATGACATGCATTTTGTGCCACTGATGTTCCCCATTATCTGCTGTTTCACCATACACATCTTGAATGTAGATATACTTATGTTGAAAATTGCTTTCTTTTTGTCATAACTATTGTAGCTGTATATTTCTGTCACATTTTCTGTACTATAATCTGATGTTTGCATGCCTCTGTATCCCGCCCTTATATAAATGCTTCTGGGCCTTTAAGAAGGAAATAATTGAAACGAAATGAAATTGGACCAAGCGTTAGTTATAGCTATAGTTATTTGCAAGTATTACGACACATGGTCTTGCAGTGCAAATTTAGATCAGACCGAGCGAGTGTTCACTGTACCCGGACCCACTATGCTGGCTCAGCAACTATGGCGTTTCACTGCTGAGCACGAGGTTGCAGGTTTGATTCCCACTTGTGGTGGCCACATT
Organism: Dermacentor andersoni; assembly: GCF_023375885.2. NCBI lineage: Eukaryota > Metazoa > Arthropoda > Arachnida > Ixodida > Ixodidae > Dermacentor > Dermacentor andersoni. Next base: position 44,244,232 of record NC_092818.1, on the reverse strand, counting down.
GGGGGCATGATGTGGTCACTAGGCAAGAAATGCTCTTATACCTAAATTTAGGTGCTTGTTTAACAAAACCCAGGTGTTCAGAATTAATCTGGAGCCCTCCGCCACATCACTTAAACCTCAGTAAACCTCAACTGTAAGCCTCCTTGTTAGATCTTTTAGTGAAGAGGCAGCATTGCCGAGGGAATGCAGTGGTTTTGGATTCGATCCCTGGCTCAAGGCCTTGTTTTTGTACAACTGCAAAGTCTGTTTTTTGGAGACACTAAAACGCTCCCCTCTGTAGTGCTATAATACTGCCAGGTGAATGCCAGTATTCAATTGACTTTCAGTTCACTTCATTTCTGCATTTCATACAAAAAGAAGAAATGTGGATATGAGATAGAAAAAGCAAGTCTGAACTACCTTGCAGAACAAGGTTGACAGACAGTGAATCAAGTTTTAAAATATGACATAGCTCTGAAAAAAACATGGAATACGTAATAAGCATCACAGACCACAAGACAGGTTCATACAAAAAGGCAGTATTGACAAAAACTATCTTGCTGCTGCATGGGAGCATATGCAATAAGAAAACAGTATCAGCATATTGGCTTTAGTGCTGAAGGGGAAGAAGGTATATTTATTTTAAGAAAAAAAGCAGTATTGGTGATTGTATTCTGGTTCAACACAATACTGTTTCTGAATGAAAAAATAAAACGATACAAACAATAAATTAAAATTTGGTGGTGCATAAATGTTCTGTAAATGTTTGGCGATGTTAATGCATTTAGCAATCCACCTTCTTATGCGTGTGCAATTGATGATGGGGTATGTTTTCTGCTGTGTAACAATATGTTACAATGATTATTATAAAAAGCCAGACATACACAGTGATCCAATTTGGCGTGAAAGGAAAACTTTTAAATCCCGACACGGATGGATACTGCAAAGTGCGTGAAGTGTTGTAAGAATGCTAATCGCATTGAAACCTGATCTCTCAATGATTAACACTAGTTTAAGGTTAAGTTAAAACTTACCGATGGGGTGCGATATGTGCAGGCGTGCGAAGGCACACTGGGCCTGCTCTGCCCCATGCGACCCATCTGCTTTGGCCTGCTGTCACGAGGCAGCCACATGAGCCTGCTGCTGCCCACCCACACTTACCGCATGCTGCCCCCTTCCCATGAGGCAGCACCAATCAGGTAGCAGTACTTGGATTACACTCCTGCTCTTGTGTTGTACCACGGGCAAAGCACTTGGAACGCGTAACGCACTTAGGACGGGATGGCAGCGAGAGGGACGTGTACAAGGTATAGCTTTTTATTTGCTGTACATGTCCCTTTCTCCCAACGATCCCCTCCCAAGCGCGCTGAACGTAAGTTTAGGTATGATGTACCAATTTGCCCAAATCCACATTCTGTGAAGCTCGTGGAGGTTGTCGTGGAGCTCGTGGAAACTTCTTAACATTTGCTGTTTACTGGGCTACCGGCACCGTGGATGGTAGCAGCAAAGCTGGTAGCGACACCTCGTGACGCTTTGTCCAACTACGATGTGTTTGAAAAATGTTTGTGTCGCACGAGTGTTCTCGTCGAAGAAAAATCATAAAAGGACTGCACATTAACATTCGTGTCGCTACCAACGCTTTACAGCAGCAGTTAAGTAGAATATGGTAGGTCACTGAAGTATTAGCTTTGTGTGATGTCTGGTTAAACTCTTTGCCACAAGGTGGGGCTCTGTAACCCGGTAAAATGTAAGCGGAAAGAATTTTGTGGATACACTGAAACTCTCTAATATCATGTGATACGTGCCAGTTGAAGACCGCGCTTATCCGCCAAACTTTATTAGTATGTTTTCATTGTTACAATATCACATGAGTGACCTCAGATCTTGTTTGTTCACTGTGTTTGGGGCAGCGACTTGGGAAGGGGAGGAAACGGCAGCATTTTCGTCTTGCTTTTTTTGTCTATTTTTTGTTGTTGTTGAAAAAAACACATTGTGCTTTCTATACTTTATTTGTAAAAAATTCATGAGATGTTAACCTCATATTGAACCCTTGTAAAAAGTTCATTGGCCCAGTCAAGCTGTCCATAACAGCGTTTAGCCAACGAACCTCTCCAGAATCTATTCTTTCTAGGAAATAAAAATGGTTTGATTTGATTTAATATTATTGATGGAATATTTTGTTGCCATACATCTCTTGCACTGTAGTACATTTAGCCTACATGGCTACTGAAGCTGATTGCTCTCTAATAGCTTATACAAACGCTAATTATGTGTGTGCTTCGTCTGTTAATTTTATAAAGTGTGCACACACACACAAGAAAAGCATGAAACACCTGAAGCTGAATTTTCAGCGAATCACATTTATTACTCTTGAGATTTGCAAAATTTTTATTCACAAAAGTATCCGTGCTCCAAGTTCTCTTTAAAAGTGCATGCAAAAAAAACCTTTGTGATTAAAATATGGCATAAAACAATAACAAAACAGTAGCAGCTTTATTCTTTCCATCTTTTTACCCTCAGCTGCAGATTCAGTGTAGAAGAAAAAAAAGGGAAAGCTGTCTAACAGGAATCGCACGAGCATAAGCACGCGAGATGCGTGCATACATAAAGCGCCCCGCCCTTGGGCTCTGCTTTTAATGCAGTATCACATGAAAACTGAGCCCTTTCATCAGGGCAGTGTACATGAAATGAGAAATGTTATTTTTGTACTATGTACAAACATGTACAGTAGATATACATATGAACAGTTCTACATTTTTAATTGCAATAGGTACGAAGAGCAATACTCCACAGGTGTAATTGCAGCATTTGTATTATATACAAATTATGACAAAGCAATGCATCGGTTTACAAGTGAAAACTTATGGTTTAGCAGTCCTCCTTGCGGTCACACGAAGCTCAATGACATACCCAGTCTTTTTATTTTCTGCTTGAGAGCTTGCTTACAACCTACATTCCGATCTGCTCTATGCATTAAAACAAACAGCACTCGAAAGGGACGTTGAAGAGTTGTGTGCAGAACACCGCAGTATGCATTGCTCGCTGCAGAATGATTCTTAAATGCGCACAAGCTTATTCAAGGCAGTGCCGCTTCATCATACGGCTCTGAATGGCCCACCTGTGGACTTGCATCTGAGAATTCAAGGCAGAGGTAATGAGCAGAGAGAGGAAAGGAGAGAGATGGACAAATACTTGGGGCATGCAGTCTGCTCGAAATTTCAAAGGTATGATGACAGGTGCACCCTTTACTGATTGCCTCAAAGACCAAAAGTGGTTCAGCACTCCTGGTGATAAATTCTTTGATCACATCTTCTAAGCTGAGTATGGCGGTCCTTTTCTTGTGAATGTGCAAAGTGAGACTAGGTGTTAGCCTCCTCTGCGTCAGGCGGTTCCACAAATAACTTTTCATTCGGGGTAAAATGGTGGGCGTTTTGCCGAAGGTACAAACGCAGGTACAGAAAAAAGAAGTTGCATGTGTTTGATGACTTGGTCTAGCAGCTCGTGGACTTGTTTAGATTTTGCCTGAAGAGTCTTTGAAATGCTTTCAGTTCATAAAGACTCAACATTGGGCAAAATGGAAGGAAAAAGTAAGAACTGTGCTGAGAGACTGCTTAGATGAAAATCGGCTGTGTGCACACCTAATGCTGTGTTGAGGTCGTCAGCCGAGAATTGTCTTTCTCTGGCGGCGTCAACCAGTGTGTCTTCTAATTTCGCTAGCTGCTCCATGCCAGGCTGATTGAAGCACTGCAGCACTTCACTCATAATATGGTCAATCGCCTCAAATTATTCTTTGCTCAATGCTGCTTGAAGATCGAGCACAACTGGTGGAAGAGACATGCTGGATATCTCAAACCTTATTGGCAGTTTTGTAGGCCTTCCACTACGAGACTTCTTCAGACCTAGCCAAGTTGCAACAGCGCTTGTGCGGTCCCACAACTCCTGAAACACAGTTTCAGACTGCACGCTGGAGATTGACTCGTACAGTCTCTGCAGCTTCTTTCACACCTGCAGCACAAAACGTGGAGCACTGGAGGACCCTTGTTAGTTTCTCACACATACCAAAGAGAGCCATGGAGGTATTTATCCTCAACAACTTTTCAAACTTTCCCAGGGGTTTTTGGTATCCCTTCAAAATGGTTTTGCTGTTGTCTGCCTACAAGCCTGTTCCCTGAAGGATCTTACTCAGTGTTTCTTGGACTGTGGCATAGTTCTCAGTGAACCTTTTCATCGGCTTTACCCTGACTGTCCATCTCATTAGGCACAGTGGCCGAAGGCTATTTGTCATTGACTCTGGCTCATCCGAAGGATCCCCTACTGAGAGAAGAACAACAGATGAATAAACACATTTGAAAAGATCTTTTACGGTACTTTCACACACATGAGCACATAAATACACACACATATAAACATGAATACACATAAATACACATGAGCACAGAAGTGCTCCCATCTCCTTGACTGGGTGTCATTGTGGCAGTATTGTGGAGTGCTGGTGGTGTAGGTGTTCTTCATGTAAGGGAAGCGATACCCCTCCTCCTCCCCTCCCATTTGATGGGGCTGCAGATTTGCCTCATAGTGTCTGGTACGAAACAAACGGCAGAGTATGAAAAGCAGGCAGCTCAGAATGGTGGAACTGTGTGTGTCGATGAATAGCACATATGTCAGTAGGTACATGTGAATAAGCTGTTGATAGTAGCACCCACCTTTGTATGTTTTGCTGTTTTTGTGTCCATTGATTAATTTGCACTAAGCTACCGTGGTCAGAGAGGAGGCTTGGCAAACAAGAAAGGACACCTTACACGGCGTTACAAGCCCTACACGGCATGTCAAAGCGTTCAAGGCTGCCAGAAATGTTGGCACACCTGTGCGTATGTCGCATTCGTGTATAGTCGCACCGACAACACCATCCGAGCAGTGCAAGCATAATGCTAATAAGCCTTGTTGTTGCTGTCAGGGTTTCCCCATTTGGGCAAAACTGACAATTTCTTTTACTGAAAATGGACTACAGATGGAAAACAGCCAAAGACTGAGCAAGTTTCAAGAATTTTTATCGAGGCACTGCTGCCCCAATATTGTGTGCGTATGCATCTCAGCAGCAAGAACTGTGAAGCTTATCACACACAGACTCACGCTCTCTCTCTCTCCCTCTGTGTGTGTGTGAAAACTATGCTGGGGTTTAAGCATGTAATTAAAAATAAATGGAAGTTTGGATTTCATTTTTCTCTTCTTATAATGAACTTATTACCATGAAATTTATGAAAATATTGTTTTGAAAAAGTGTCGACATTTGGGCGAGTTGGTACTGGTTGAACAACTTGAAGGGGCAGCGCAAGACGACGAAGACAGAAGGCAGGAACATGCAGGACAGCGCTGGACACATACACAGGACAACAGACAGGACACCTTTTTGTTGTCCTGTGTGTTGCTGCCTTCTGTCTTCGTTGTCTTGCGCTGCCCCTTCAAGTTGTTTTGAAAGAATGTTTTGCCAGTCTAAACTGGTTAAGTGTTTTATGTTAGTGCCTCTTCAACTATAGTCGACTTCTGGTTATCCATTTTATTCCACATTCTTTTCTGCAATATCATATCTTAGTTCCGATCATAAACTTGGCCCTTATTCACTTATTCACAAAGCTATCTTGTGAGAGCGTTTCCTATTTTGCCTGTGCTCGAGCACCGATGACTCATGATGGCAATTGGCATGGTGATGAGACAGTTGGCTTTGCAAAGGCTAGGCCCTGACAGAACTTTTGTGTTATCACGCATACATTGCTCTGCTGTTTGATGGTGACTGCTTTACACCAGGTAAGCACTGTTACAGTGTTATCGTTCAACACAAGACGCGTCTACATGTATTCGAAATTTCCCGAATGTTGTGAATTCTGTGGAAAAGGTCTTGTCTAATCAGATTGTGCACAGAGTGCGAATAGTGATTTGCCCATCTCGAAGGTACTCAAGCACCATCAATTACACGGAAATGTATAATGTATCATGTATGCAAAATAACTGGCACACTTGACCCACGGATCACATTGCAATGATCCACAGCTGTGCTCACTGCTATTGTGCTTTGAGTGTCACTTGATTTAGTGTGCACATGTTTGCCAAATAAAAGGTTAGATTCATGGCTCACCATCTGACAGTGCTTGGTTTCTTTGTCCGTATACAATGTGGCAATATCAAAGTAGTTCTGTGAATGCGAATCCCGAATTGAAGGAATTGGAATCAACTGTCGCTTCACATTCCCAGCCAGTGTAATTTGACATCCTCACCAGCAATACCAAATTAACTAGCATGAACGACACAAAGGTTAGCAGTGAGGTTTGTTTACTCTTCCTACCTGTGCACGCCATCTCTAACTGTCCTGCATATGTTAAATTGAATTTGTGGACATTGTCATGTCTGTTCCCACCTGGAAGAATTTCTTCTCATTCCAATCATAGTCATGTATGTTTACCATGTAACTCACGAGTTGATCCATACAAATAATCATTCCTTGTATATACTATAGCATGATGGAATAGCCCAAGTCCGCAAGGTTTCACTGACACTGCAGCTCGACACCTTCCCAACAAAAATTTTGAATTGTATCTTTTGCTAGTTGCATTTTTGGTTTTGTTCTTGTGATTGCACTAGTACACTGATTGGTGGTTGACTGTATTTCGTTGTGTCTGTGCGATTCATACCCTGCATGGGTGGAGTCGCACAGACACAACGGGGGTATGGGCTTACAGCGTGGTAAATAAAAATACTAAAACCTTTGCGGTTGGTGACAATGATACAGCAGCAGCAAGGAGCGCAAGGTGGTGACCATGCCGGTGCCCAAGGAGCAGATTGAAGAAGAGGAGCGGGCTCGGCGCTTCTCGTCGAGAGGCCACTGGGAGTTGTCGACGGCCGTCACAACCAACCACCTGCTGTCAGTGATTGCCCTGGCCAACACGCTCATGTCCATGAACAGTGCCACCTTTGTGCCCGACCAGGAGAAGCGCCGGAAGCTGCACAGGTGAGGTCACGCCCGCCCCTCTCCGCTCCCGGAGAGTCTCATCCCCGTGCATCCAGAAATGCACCTTCGCTTGAAGCCATCACTTGAATTGGTTTAGTCCGGCTCAAGGTGACACCTGACAGGAATTCGGCAAAGGAAATGGAAGAAGTGTTTTGGGCATGTTCGTTTCAGCCGTTATCTTGAGCTGGAATTCACACAAGTCAAGTCATGGCTTCAAGTTAACCCTTTACTGCACAATTTTCTTTTTCCTCAAAATTTTTTTTGTGGAGTTGTAGGGAAGGATATCACTACCTGTACTCCCATGGAAACTAACTTTAGCGAATTTCTGTGGTTTGAGTTTGCAAAAAAAAGGGTATGTTGCGTATTTGCAACAACGTGCAAATAATGAAGTTGGAGGTGAAAGATAGACTTAGTGCGATTCATACTCAGATGTTTATTTGCATGTGACAATCATTGATGCACCTATGATTTAGTGTGGAACAAAAAGAAGCAATTGTACTTGCTTGTGCATCACAGGTGGTTCCCACACTTCGTGCACTACGTCGTGCAGATTCCTGTGCAGCCAGGGAGCAATGCAGTGTTTTCGCGTTATTGTCAAAATTTAGAACAGAAGCACAGACGTAAGGCTGTGCCTGGGACGACGCGACACAGCAGCATGCGGATGCACCGCATCCTCTTGAAAAAAAAATCGACCAGAAAACATTTTGCACACTTATTGAATCGAAATGGATTTACACTCGTGGTTGTCGTCACTGCTGGAAAGGTTGCTGCGTTCACTATCAGGAGGACTTGCTTGGCCATAAAAGCGTTTGGGAGCCATTTCACTTTTCTGAAGAAAATAAACCATGTACACGTTGTTGCATTTGCACAACATAGCAACGTTCTGTCGCCAGGAACAAAATATTCCGAGATAACAATGTTTTTTTTAATGTACAGAGTCAGGAGGATGTGGAGCTTAGCGTAAGAATTTTTTTGGGGCTTTGTCTTATGGAGAAATACATTTACAATTGGCAAAACTCTGTGTCACTGCTCGCGGGCGCACGCAGCCTCCGCCACATTTGTTTTGATAGAAGATGCGAAGGATGAGCACAGATGGCAGCACAAGGCAGCTCGTTTTTTAAACAAATGTTGCGGAAATGCAACAATGTGTACAGGCAGCTCTAAACGGACTTTGCTTCTGTGTTTAACGCCGTTCATCGGAATGTTGCGTAAATGCAACAAGGTGCAGTAAAGGGTTAAGCGTCTGTGTGTCTGATGTCCCTTCTTTTGTCGTCGTGTTTCCCTGCGCTCAACCTCTTTGTTCAAGTTAAGGTTCATTTCTGAATACAGAGATTAGTCCTTAGCGGCAAGCTGCTTACAATCATCACGTGATTAGGATTAACTCTAAATGTATAGAATGGATGGATGCATGCTGTGAGTGTCCCCTTTAGAACAGGGTTGTGGGTTGCACCACCAAGCTCTTGTTCTTGTACTGCCTAATGTCCTACCTATGCTAAAGGAAAGGAAGAAAGAAAGAAGGAAAGAAAGAAAGAAAGAAAGAAAAAAGAACACTAATATAATTCCCATCACCAAAATTTCTTAACCCCTATTGGGAAGCAGGCCCAAGATGCCACCAGGGCCCAAGGGCTCGAGGCCGTCATCTAGGTAGAGAGGCCTAGGTCTCAAATCTGCTATGCACAAATAAAGTTTATTCCTCCTCCTCCTCCCTATTGGGAACCTTGTTTTTGTACACCTCCGTTGTTTGTCATTTGCCTACTTTTCTTCCACCAATCTTCCATTCACCTCTTACTGATCTCTATTGTGGACACGTTTACTTTTCCACTGCTCTCGCTAAACCCAAGGGCTTCAAGGAGGCCAGAGGTGCCTAAATCGACCGCTGGGCAGATATCTTCACATTCTAATAAAACATGCTCCATCGTTTCCCTAGCTTTACTGCAGCAACCACATGCTTCTTCTTCCTTCTTATGTCTCGCTTTATAAGTGCGTGTTCTAAGATATCCTGATCTCACTTCGAAAAGTAATGAGCTTCCCTGTGAGTTATCACAAATTGTTTCTTTCTTGATTTCGTTTTTTCCTCATAAGTAGCTACTCAGGGCAGGTTTCTTTTCCCTTGCCGCCACCCATGAGATTATTTCAGCCTCTCTGACTTTCCGCTTGATGTACTTTGTTGCCATGTTGCTCACCATACCGGTTCGCATACTTGCTGGTAAGCTTCCTAGTTCTTTTCCTCCACTGTTGTATAAATGTTTTCCTGTACACATATCTGAACACTCTCCCAGTCAATTTACTTTCTTCCATGTTGCTCAGTTGTTCTTGATAATCAATTTTACTCTGAGCTTCCCTCACTTCAAAACTGGTCCAGCCCATATCACCCTGCACAGCTTCATTTGTAGTCTTCCTGTGAGCGCCCAATGCGAGGCGTCCCACTGACCTTTGGTTGCCGTCGAGTTCTGATTGTGCCCATGACTTCAAGCAAACAACCGCATTTCCAAATGTAAGTCCTGGAACCATTGCACCTTTCCACATACCCCGGAGCACCTCGTACCTATTGTATCCCCATAGTGCTCTGTGCTTCATTATGGCTGCATTTCTCTTCCCCTTCACTGTTATTGTTTTTTCCAGTGTTTCCATATATCTACAGTCTACGCTCATTACAACGGACCCGCTTACATTAGACTTTCAGATATAATGGCCCAGATTTCAACCTTACGTTGTTCTACCTATTTTATTAATTCAACGAAGTTCACTTTTAACGGACCACGCTACAATGAACTATCAGCTACAGCGGACAAAATTAACGGCAATTTCTTTCAAAATCGGGCGTGTAAAACGTACTTTTGCCGTGTTGACACAGGTTGACAACTGACTTGCGAGGGTCAGCCGATGACCGTGGCTCAATATCGCACTCGCGAGAGAGGAAGGCAGGGCGAAAACGCGCCGTGTTCTTTCACGTGTGAGGCACCGGAGGAGGCAAGGGAGAGGGGGGTTTTACTCTGGCGGCTGCGCGGCCAGAAAGCGATCTGCGATGTGGACAAAGTACGCCCAGTGCCGGTAGCTTCGTATGCGCTGTGCTTTAGACGTTTAGTTCACGTTGAAGCGAGAGACAGCACGACGGTCAATTCACTCACTGCTGCTGCCACGCTTACTCACTCCAATGTTTTGACAGAGACTTTCGCGGTAATCGAGCGAGATAAAACTGCTATCCTTACTTCGCATAGCTGTCTACCAATTTAGTATCGTAATCGACGCTTTGCCTTTTGAGTGAAACTGCGACTTTTTGTTTGTTTCGCTTTTTACTTTGGGGGTTCGTCACTCGGCCTTTACAATAACATTGTTAGACATCGCCACCAAAGTTTCAGAAGTGAGGTGTTTCAGTTATTACGGACTTCGGATAAAACGGGAGATTTCTTATTACTTCATCAGGGCCCATTGCAACGAGAGCCGACTGTATTGCCTTCGTTTATCCATATACCAAGGCATTTATATTCTTTTACCCCAGGTAGAACAGTGCTTCAGCACACCCTCTATGCTAACAGACTAAAGTCAGACACCTTCAGCATATCGCTACTGATCTGCGGTTAATGGTATGATAAAAACTGCATATTAGGTATAAGTAAGTGATAACACGGGAGCATGTTACAGCGCAATACTCGGGTGGGGGTGTACACCATGTTACTAATCCTCTTTTGGTTCCCAATCTTGAGAATGAATGCTCGAGGTCTCCGGAGTTCACCACGTTGACGCTGACAGCGTGTTTCCTTCTGTGGTCCTCGGGAAAGGAAGCATATTGAGGCTCGAGAAAAAGAAAAAAAGAAACAGCGAACGTTCATACCTTTCAGTATGCTCGGAATAGAATGCTTTAGCTGTTCTGTTAGTTCCTGTCTGGTTGTTGTGCTTGAAGACTAGTATTCACTCTGCCATTAACCCTTTATGAACAAGCGTTACCTTCAGGCAACAAACCAAAAATCGTTTTTTGACTAAATGTCTTCAATCAACAGTAAATGATAGGCAGCAAGTGTCATTTGTTAGATTAGAGCAGGAACAGAAGACGAGGAAGAAAAGGCTTGGCATGTGACTTGCTTTTTTATTATTGCTATTATTGCACGGTCAGAGAAGAGAGACCAACGCAAGATCCCCGGCTATAGCAATGTCACACAGGCAATGTACAGCAAATGCAACGTACAGTGCGGCCCGCTATTAAAGGGAACACTCTAATGTACCGTTGTTACTCTGTTGGTGCTGCAGCTGCGTGCACACCCGTGAGGGAAAGTATACAGACCACAAGGTGGCCAAAAAAACAGAATTTCTTCGTAATTAACATGCATAAAGGGAAACTGATGAGTGCACTAGAAAATTCGTAATGCCAAGTTTGGACTGCAGTCTTCAATTTCAAGTTCCAATAACCAACAGAGCAGAAAGTGATTTTTATCGTGTAATCCCTGGTCCGTATACTTTTGCTCACAGGTGTACATGCTGAAGCTACATCAGTGCACTGCACCAGTGTGTAGAAAGGTGCCAGCACCGCCAACCAGAAGTCATCTGCTGCAAAGCAGATGACTGTTGAACTGTTGACTGTTGTTGTTGACTGTCGAACTGTTGAACAAACCAATAGGTGGCGCTTGGGTTGAAGCTCAATTTTGGTCTTGTGTCTGTTGTTGCCCACAGACCCATTGCTTCAAAAATAATATATATATATATATATATATATATATATATATATTAGGGTAACTATATGTGTAATTATTTTGCTTGGTGAATATCCTTATATCATCACCCCCCAGGGTAGCCCAGTGGCTATGGCCTTGTGCTGCTGAGCTCAAGGTCGTCGGTTGGATCCCAGCCCCGGCTACAACATTACGATGGAGACGGAATGCAAAAACACTTGTGTATCGTGCATTGGGTGCATGTCAAAGAACCCCAGGCGGTCAAAATTAGCATGCCTGCTGTAGTGGCTATGGCAGTTTTTTGAGCGCATCAAGATCAATCTAGAGCCCTCTGCTACAGCGTCTCTCATAATAATAATAATAATAATAATAATAATAATAATAATAATAATAATAATAATAATAACTTCTTTATTATCTTTCGCAGAATACAGGAACGGGCCTGCCAAAGCCACAGTGGCTTGTGGAGCAGCGCCCTTGTGCTGCTTATTTATTTCCGATGTTAAGCGTTATTCACTACATTTCCCCAACACAAAATGCTTCTATCAGTTCCTGGCCACTTTGCGTCTGCGGTTTCTTAAAACTGTTGTATTTTCATACACGCACTTCGAAAGTGACAGGAGGCTGCCCTGCTCACTCTTGTCGGCGATGCAGGCGGCTGAGCCGTGCGGACAGCCGTGCCTTCATGATGTCGCCCGGGGAGGCCGGTGGCGGCGGCGGTGTGGACGGCAGTGCTGCCCTGGCCGCCATACAGGAAGCGCTGTCGCAGCAGCAGGCTCACATCAAGCAGGGCTGGAGCTTGCTGGCTGCGATGCACTGCGTCCTGCTGCCCGACCACGTGCGCACGCCCGAATTCAAGCGACCGCAGGTCGAAATGCTTGCGCGCCGGTGGCAGGACCGTTGCCTCGAGGTAGGTCCCGACATTCTCCCATTCTTGTTCATTTATGTATTTATTAGCTAGTTTTAGCTTGTCGGTAAACTTCTTACCATTTGCGGATTACCGAGTTAACAAAGACTTCACGTTAAATAAAGACTGTGCTGCTGCCAATCATTTACACCTGAAGGTAATCGGAATATAGTAGGTCACTGCTCCCTGTATGTACCGTGGCAGAAATCTGTGCTTGGAGACGTCGCTGCCAGTGTAATTGCATGGTGAAGAACTCCGGGTGGTCAAAATTAATCTGGAGTCCCTCACTGCAGCATGCCTCAGAATTGAATTGTGAAAATGACCTGTAAACCAGAAATTATGTTTTTATATGTGAATGATCATTTATCATTTAATCATGAATAGATTTCGAAAAAATATTAGTAGTGCTTCTTTAACATACCTGGCTTCGGTAATTGTTAAATTGTAAAAACAATAATTGCAATTATAATCCTGGAACCTACACGCCACTACTTTCGATTCGCCGGATGTAAGCCAAATGCGGTTGTTCTGAGCAAGCTGCAGTGCACTTAGCAAGTGGACTCGTCGCGGCACCTCGTGGCGGCCGCAGTGTCTATGTTACATAGCAGACTGTAGCACGTATGCACAGCGTTTGCTTCGTGCATGACAGGGCTTGAGTGCATGCTGGTGGTTATATACTACAGTGTGACCGATCAATAGTGGCCACATCCAACTTGTGCATTTTTGAAGTGCCATCAATTAGTCTGCCAAGGTGTGTAACCAGGAGCGGCCAGGAGTGAGCGCGTGCTGGCAAGTGTGCCTGTGGTCTAACCTAAAGTTTCGCGTGGCACAAGGCTAGCTGCGCATTCAAAACTAGTCAAAATTAGTGAGACCCGATGGCTACGACACCGATAAGCTGGGTGGCCAAAGTTTAATTGCTACTTGAGTGGCCGTGGCCGAGCGTGAGCAGACGATAGTCAACCTCTTCCGGAAGTATGTAATTATTATTGAAATTCGAAGGCACAATTTCACTTACGTCAGCCTGTTTATTAATCTTCATCAATAAATATACACAGTACTAGCAGTAGGAAGATGTGCACTGATCCAAACACCCCTCTTGATTGACGTCAGCTGGTAGCTAATAGTAGCTGCGTATGGGAATCTGCTATATTATGAAATAAACCATCCAGAAAAGAGTGAGGCGCAGGCTTCTGTTGAAGAAAAAAAGCATGTGAGAGAAAGGTGGCTTTGCGCTCCGCTTTCAAGATCCACCTACCATGCACGACTGCAAAATTTGGCTGAGATGTTCACAGCAGCGTATGCTATCCGTGGACTATGTTTTTTCACCATGCCTGAGGGGTGTTTCAGCACTCCTTTATGTCTCACATACTCCGAGGCTAGTCGAGTGTTCCAGACTAAATTAAATTAGTGAGAGCCGATGGCTTTAGGATGATAGCCAAGCTCGAAATTTTAGGACCGAAATAATGAAAATTTGAGCCCATAGAAATGCATGGGTGCTGGTCAGGAACTTCGGCCAGGACCTTCGGTCGGGATTTTAATAGCCAACAAATTGAGTTAACCGGAGTGGAATTACAGAAGTCTACTGTATTAGCCTTTCTTGCAGCATTTTGCCTCGTGCTTTATCTTTGCTGTATTTGTAATCTCTCTTCATAAAATAATTGGTTGATGTTCAGTGCCTGTCCTATCAAATCATTTTCCTTGTTTCATGCGTTATAGCAGTGCTAATACATTTTATCAGCCCAGTAACCAATTTGCCCAGCTTTCAGCAGTAACTGTCCAATGTGAAGGCTTTCGTTCACTGAATAAATATAACTGCACAAGACCCAGTGTATCATTGTTGATATGCTGAGCATGGTACCTCAAAGTGTTAATTTAGGCACTAGAAACTTGACTCAAAGGTCATAGGTATTGGCTATGCTGAGGCAAAGATTCAGTTGTGGATAGCTCAGCAAACTAGTTATTAATTAATTGGTATACTGGTTAACTCATAGCTTGAGCAACGTTTCATTGTTTTGTATATTTGTACGAGTGCACTCTCCATGGCCAGAGACAAAAGCAAACGAGTTCTTTTGATTTTCTTTGGTGCGGAATGGTGTCTGGGCTTTGTGGCATTAAGGCTGTGGTTGGGGCTGGCTGCTTTCTCCAGGTGCGCGAAGCAGCCCAGGCGCTGCTACTCGCGGAGCTTCGGCGGATTGGCCCCAAGGGTCGCAAGACGGTTGTGGACGAGTGGGCCGTCTACCTGCCGAACTATGGCGAGGCCTTCCTTGCCTCGCCCTATGCCTCGGGTGCCGGAGGCGCCGCACCGGTGCCTCAGGCAGGACAGGTGGCACAGCAGACGCCCAATGCTGCTGGCCTGAGCAGCGTTGCAATCGAGGCACGTCTGAAACCGTTGTCATCTTTTGCAGTGGCAGCTCTTATGGCTAGAGTTTCTTACGATTTACTCAGAGGGAAAGCGGTGAAATGGCACTGTTGTATGCATTAGAATGCCAGGGAAATGGCTTTGGATTGACACCTTTTTCGTAAAGCCGGGAGACCTCAGTGGCACATCTTGCAAATGACATTCCATCTGTCAGAGTGGTAGAGTATCTGCTAAAGTGGCCTGTAATATGTTGTTCTTTCTTTCTTTTTCTGTATTATCTGAGAACACTGCTTTTAAAGCATGCAAGCTTATGCTGGGTTGTACAGACATATGTCGATAGTGAATAGTACTGGCCTGTCACTAAAGCCAGAGGAGAGACAAGGTTGGCATTTTGGGACTGAAGTGCACGTTCCAGCTTTTTTGCTTACTTGCTGTGCTTTGTGTGAGTCATCAAAAATTACGGATGAACTACAGAAGAACTGAGACCTTTTATGCCGAATTCATTGCAAGAAAGCGTCATTTGCTCAGCCATTACCAGTTTTTATGCCAAACCGCATTCAAAACTTGTCATACCATCCATATCTCGGCATTCCCATGGCAGCACAGTGCTTAGACAGCAGCATCAGGGTTTCCCTCTAACCAATATACTCAAAAAAGAAAAAAACTCTTATATGTGATTTTTTTTTCCAGGTATTGACGTGCCACGCATGCCATGTAAAAAACCCATACTTCCAGTTCTATGAAAATACCGCATTCCTCTGCTTTGCATGTTGGTCACGCAAACTGCTTCTTCATTTAGGACATTCTTTGTTATCGAGAAACATGTACCCAGTTTCCACAGGCTAGGCCACCAAATTGTGTGTGTTTGCATCAGAATTCTCGTTTGAACAACCGTTGCTGTAACAGGTTGTTTCAGAGTTCCACGTGTCGACATGCCATCCACAAGTTGTGACTAGGTGGGGGCTATTCATGCAAGCCTAGTCACAACTTCTGCGTTTTTGAATATTCAATAGAATATTTTTCAATTCAATATTCGCTTTAGCTTGAATTTTAGTGTTTGGAACTTTAGAAACATTAAGAACTACCGAACGCAAATTTTAAGACACATGCTGTCGATAGTTGCGACCCACTATGGAGGCTCGGCGGACACGGCGTTGCGCTACTGAGCTCGAGGTTGTGTGTCCAGTTCTGGCTGCAGGGGCCACATTCTGATGGTGACAGAAGGCAACAATGCTCTTGTACTGTGCTTTGGATGCACACTAAAGAAGGTGGTCAGAATTAATCCGGAGCCCTCCGCTACCATGTCCCTCATAAGCATATCTGGACGCTAAACCGCACATTCTAATTGTTAAAATAGATAGTTTGGGTTTTGGTGACGAAGTCGTTTTGCTGTTGACAAAGCTCCACTACTCATAGCCAAGACAAGCCAAAGATGAAGAATTCATTTGCACTGGCTGACTGATTTTTTGGGCTTACTTGATTATTTGAAGTAAAAGAAAATGCTCAACTTGGGTTCTTGTGATAAAATATCTGATTAACAGCATTTCGTAATAAGGTTTATTTTCTTCTTTTTCTTAGCAGCATTTCGAAAAGAAGCTATTTTCATCTTTGCAAGTAAAGCAACCTCGAGCCCCGTCTTCTTTTTTTATTTGTGAACTTCTGGCTGATTGTTTTAAAGATTTATGCATGTCCTGCAACTATTTCAACTGTAGTTTGTTCGGAATTGTTTGACACTAATTATTATTCACTTTTAATTCGCTTCAAACCAAAAAATTTATATTAGCGCAAACGATGTAGTGAAGCAAGCGCAACTGCCTTAATTAATAATAAAGTAACATTAATAGCTGCTTTCCAGACACTAGGAAGAATTTTGAATGTTTTTATAGCACCCAGTCGCCGTTTCAGTGTTGCCAAGCCACCAAAACGGCACTTGGGGCTCTGGCGAAATGAGCACAGTGTGGAAGGTGGAGACACGGTAAGGAAGGCACACACGGTGTTGTCTGCTTCAGCAGTCTTACAGCAGCACTCTTAGTATCTGCATCTTCCACGCTGTGCTCGTTTTGCCATAAATTACTAACTTGCCCAATCAGTGCAGTGAAATGAATCCCCTGAAATTAACTATAAACTTGCTATTAATTCTGTATTACGCTTCCAATGAGGCAAAAGATTTATGGGACTTGTCCACCTAGTCTTGTACTGTAGACAAGGGGCACGCGCTATTAGGTCTTTCGTCGTTGCTATTCACTACTGCGCACAGTCTGCGCACGAAACGCCGGAAAGGGCGCCAAGGAGCCGCGCTCTAAAACAAGGTTTCTTAATCCACTGTGAGGAAATTTTAACTTCGTTAAAACGAGGTTTTCCGTGCGTGGGCATCCATTGGCATTTCAAACGGAATCACAATTGCTTCACTATATCCCGTTTTGTTACAACGAGGCTTTGCTGTACATGGGAATGAAGAAGTAGTTTTGCTCGCCGACCATTGCACCGATCTTGATGAGGTTTGTTGCAATTAAAAAAAAAGTTAATATATAGTGACTGTGGGAAGCAGATATTTTATTCAGGCCATCAATCTTTTAAGAAAAATTACTGGATATTGCAAAATTTCAGAAAACTCAACTTCCAAGTTCACAACTCTGTAACCCAGCAGGGGAAAACGATATTGTCACGTGGTAGCGATGTATAAAGAACACAGTAGCAATATTGTGGAAGACGAAACTCACTTTTACTGGGCGAACCTGTGCCCACAAAAACAGGCTATACTTAAAGAATGGCGACAGTGGCGAACACAGTCGGCAATCATCAAAATCTCATCAGCAGCTCAAGCGCGTCGGATTTCATACGTCAGTGGTCAAATGTTCCAGAGTAATTGCTGGGACCTGCATGTCTTCCACAAGGTTTTACACCATTCGCGTTGCGCATACATGCAATCAGATTACGCAAGGTTCGCTCACAGACAGCAGATGGAACCATTGATAACATTCCAGAAACTTCCTATACATGCAGGTGCGTCCCGCGCTGTGCAATAACATTTGTTAGGCAGTGAAATGTGGTCGCCCGATAAAGATAAACAAGTACACGTGTCAATATCACAATTTTGCAAGCTGGACCTAATAATACAATAAAGTGGACAAAAATTTAGATTTTCTTTTTTATGTACTATACAGAGCTGCTATAAAATGCGGCTCTAGTTTGTGAGTAGAACTTTTAAAAAATCCTTCTAAACATTGCAGCAACCTTACATGAGCTGCAAATTCATGTATGAAATTTATTTCTCTTTAGATGCTCCAACGGATGCAGTTTACAGAACCGCGATATTTGTTTTCATGCAGAGCTTAAGATTTGTAAACCTCTCACTCCTATTTCTCTTCCTAAAGCTTACCAGTGATTGTAAATCATCTGTAAAAAAGATTAAAGGTTCAAAAGGAAAATTATGCTTCCTAATGTCACTAGAATTTAACTTTCTCTCTCAGATGTAACAGAGTTCATTAAAATCGGTCCACTGGTTGTTGCAAAAGCATTTCTGCATTTTTCATGTACAGTAGAACATCATTGATAGAATACTGTATATGTGTGATTTCCCGGTGCCAACATTTGCGATGGAGAATACAGAAAATCGCCCAATACCTTCTTTACACTTCTTTACCTGTAATACGTTTCCAGAAAACACAATTTTTCAGCACTAACATTCAGTAGCTCATCAAACTACGATTGTATGATACGTCTTCCGGCCACTAGACCCCATGTGAGCAATAAAAGGCACGAGGCAGGCATGGTTGAAAGCAGTCACCCACCACGGCAGCTTCTCCGCAGCACTTGGCTACCCGTGTCACATGAAAATGTCGACACACACTTAGTTTCCTCTTCCCCGGTGGCAGCAAATCGATATTGCAAAGATGTCGCTACCAACTTTATTACAATAATCAGCTGCACCTATCTGTTCATCGCACATGTGGCATAGTGCCGTTGGAAGCGTACTGCATGCTTTTAATAGGCACCGCCAAGCATGCTGCCATTCCCTGCAGCAGGCGGTGTGAATTGTGAGCATCATGCTCTAGCTTAGCCCACCACCTCGATTTCATTTTGGTTTCTCATAGCTGTCTTAAAACAGTAGGAAAATGACAAATGTGCCTCCCAGACTGCACCAGCCCCACCAGTTCGGCACATGTCGTTGTCTCCTGCCTCATCGCTTTCCACGCTCCCGATTCACACGAAAGTGCCGGAACACACTCACTTTCCCCTTCAAGTACCAGGAAATCTCGTGGGTTGTAGCACGTCACGTGCGAAGATATCGCCGCCAACCCTATAGTGATAAGCAATCTTCACCTATCTGTTTCACAGCACATATGGCATAGGGCCGTTGGAAGCATACTGCACACTTCTAATACGCGATAACCCAAATGCACCGCCATTCCTCTCTGCCAGTGACACGAAGTTAGCGTCATGTGTTGCTCAGGCAACATTGTATTCTGGCCGAGCCCACCAGCTCAACTTCATTTCAGTTTCCCACCGCCGTCTTAAACACAATGCCATAGCAAAACGACGACGCACCTCTCGGGCCGCATGGGCCCCACCAGCTCAGCACACGTCAGCATCTTGTGCTACAACGGTTCTCGCCGAGTGTACACTTCAAAACCTCCTGCAAAAATACCCCGCCCGATACGGCTGCTGTCTCGGGCCGAATTCAAGAAGCGCAAATCTAAGCTTGCCAAAGCCACTAAAATGACGTGCGCCTGCGTCTCGTGCTACAATGATTTGCCGAACGCATTACGTAGATGTCAACTTACAGTTGAGTTTGCCAATTGTTTTAGTGAATTCGAATTGTACGTTTTCCTGGTTAGTACATTTTCTGTCCCGTGTTTTTCCCAAAACGTACAAACGATGTTATACAGTCTTTGAATAAGGAAATAAAAGTTGGCCTCAAACTAAAGCTTCCTCTTAAAGCAATATCTATAAAATAGAATTTCATATCATGTCTTTTAATATTTACAGAATGGTCATACAATAGTGTTTGTGTTTGGCCCATACCCAAAGATGCCAAAATAATTTGCGCACTCAGAAACAACTTGTCATTTTTGTGAAGACTCCCATTAGTGCGACAACTCCTATCACTGCCACATGACTATAGATTTGCAACGATTCTCGATCTGTGCATTCCATTCACATTAAATGAATGGCATCGCGGGTCTTCATTCTTATTTATGTAGCCTTTACCATGGAGTCTGAGCACTGTTTTTTCTTTCCTTCTTTTTTTCCCTCTTGAGATTATGTTGTGAATTTCAATGGGCATCTTCAATTTTTTCACTCCTCACTTCTACCTACCCGTGGTGGCTTGACGAATTGGGGGGCTTCCCGGTCCTGTTGCTGGTGGTCCTGTGCAACTTAATTTTTCCCCCTAATATTTGTATATTCATTCTCTAATGCTCACTTTACCTCATTGCTTTTATATCTCTGCAGTGTTAGCCCTGTATTCTAATGTATCGGCTTATATTTTGTTTTCCTCTTCAAAAAACTTTGTTCTACAAGTTAATTATTGTATAATGATAATAACTGCATCTTCTGCACTTATGTTCCTTAAATATATATGTATTTTTTTTATTTCTCTCTCTTTATAACAAAATAACCTTTTGCATCTATCTTCCTCCCTCACGTGACGCACCGTTGTAAAGTGCCTGTGAGGTATTTGTAAATAAATAAATGCTCTTCTAGGTGGTTTGTCATTAGATGCAAACTGGGTATTGCCTGAGTCTTTACATTAGTTATTTTTTGAAGAGGGCATTAGTTCCGTTTAACCAGATTATTACTTTCAGCATTTCATTCCCACGGGGGGTGGGGGGGGGCATCGCTGACGTTTCTTCTCTCATATTCCTGTTCATGTTTGTGCCACCTGCAGGGCAACGTTGCGACCTACCAGGTGGGAAGCGCTGCCCCCAGCCGAGCCTCCTCGGGAGGGAACACGCCCTCAGGGGCCCAGCCCAAGGTTGACACGCAGTCAATACGAACCAGCGACGGGCAGAACTCCTCGGAGGAAGAAGACGAAGAGGAGAGAGAAGGTATACTTCAGGGGAGGAGGGAATCCTGCTTCAGCTGCATGTTCTCATGGCTTTATAGTGAGAGAGCACATTACTGGGCAAGCTGGCAATGCGTGTAAGCGCTAAAAGATACACAGTAGACTTCCGTTGATCGGACTAATGATATTTTTTCAGTTAATTCGTTCCCAGTTGGTGCCTGACGTTTTGGGCTGAAACGTTTGTTGTCTTGACCCTGAAATTGGCCCTCTCTAGATAATTCTTGAACTTGACTGAATGGTACAAACGCACCTTATACAAATGGGGACCCCAGTGGCTGCAGCATCTGTCTAGCAGTGCTAAAGGACAGTGAATGCATGGAAAACACATTATATTTGCTGAAAACGGCTGTTTTAGGCCTGGTCTTGGAAGATTTTCAAGCAAGAACGGCAGCTCATAATAAACAGTTGCTATGTTTTACCCATTTATAAGTCATGCATTACATTTTGCTGCGGAAATTGGCCCAGAAATTACCTGAATGTTGCAGTTGGATAAAAGACTGCAATTGCAGTGGACAGCCTACTGTCAAGATAGGCGTCATCGTTACTATTGTCACAAGATGGCAACATAACAAGTGCTCGTGTATGATGGTGACGACTTCGCACTGCCATGAGTCTTTAATTACAACAGCTGATTCAAAACAAGTTATATTTCAGGGTGTGCAAATACCAAATAGTAGATTTCGAATCGAATATCAGAAAGTTTAGCACAAACATTTATGTTTCCAAATTTGGTGCAACAAAACACAGTGCTGCACACGCTCAGGACGCTAGCCACATTACTTAAAGTGGCACTAAAGACAAATATTCAATGAAGCTAAAGTGATAGATTAGTGCAAGAATCTCTAAGGTGTCAATATTGTTGCGAACAGAGCCTTAGTCATTGAGAAATGGAGGTAAGTGCAGGACATGGTTAGAGACTCCCCCGGGACATTCAAGCACTTGCCTGATGACGAAGACACTTCTCAGTTAAATTCTGTCACTAGTGCTCTACCACTCGCTGCAAAAAGCATCTTTGTATTGTACTATAAGACAAAGTAAAATGCTACTTGTCCAGTTCTATTTCACTTTTAGAAAGAACTCATTGAAATTATCCTTGACAACGACGTGGGCGGTGGAAAGATTTTGTTTTCGTTCGGCTCTGCACTGCCCATGCTTTTGCGTTTCAGTAGTTTCGTTATCGCATAGTACTGCGCTGGTTTTGCTGGCTCACGAAACTCTCACAAACTGTTAGTAATGAAGAATTCAACTTCCATGTGATGTCGCGGGATGCCCAAATGGTCTACGCCACTTGACCAAAAAGCAGCTGCAGTGGCGAATTCACCACTCTGTCTTGGCTCGGTGCCGCTGTCTGTTGGGTGCCGTTTTAATCACTGGCGGCAGCAAAAGGTGGTGATGGCGTGTGCAATGTCATTACTCCCCCAGTTAGGTGGCGGGAGATTTGAATTCTGAAAAAGGTATTTGGACCCTTCAGATGCAATTTTCTCGTAAACTGTCTTTTCTTGACACGATACAAGCTTGCGAGGTTTCTGGAATGGTATTTAAACAGTCAACGTCGGCTTAGTCTTTGCCTTTAGTGTCCCTTTAACAAGAATCTTGCTAGCTATCAGTAACTTACGTACCTATGAGTCAAGATGCATTGTATGCTGTACTCATATTAAACGGAACACCAAATCAGTATGCCAGCACTGATAACAACTCAGTTCGTATACGAAGATCTGGAAAATATTTTTTATTGATGCAATGCATGTCAGATATAATCGAGTGCTTTTTCCCTGTGAAGCTGAAGAAATGGCAAACTTGTGCTAGATACCAATTGGGATTTCAGTTTAATAGTGGGTCATAATGTGCTTAAGGGCAATCTTCTATTCGTAGAAAGTGTTGCTTTCTAATTTTCTTCCAGAAAACAGGGGGTTTTCCCATCTTTATGGCAGGTGGCTTCTGTGGGTTATCGTCAGCAAGGAATGCACGTCACGTCACTTGGCATATATTGCTCCACAGTCATTGGTGCCAATAGTAAAGAGTTCTCAAATCGGGAGGCCCACAGCAAGTTCACATGATGTCGCATGACATTTTCGAGCGCTAGCAACCCCTCACAAGCTAGCCTTGCGATGGGTCGTAGCTCGAAGCTAAGAAAATCGACCATTGTGCACCTGCAAACAGCATTCCGAACAAGGGGCCACCATAGGACATTTCATATAAATGACGGCCATGAATGTGCAACGGTCATCCCATGCACTTGCTTTCGTTGGTGAGGCAGTTTGTCAGTTTTATGAGAGTCAGGCAACCGCTGTGAATAGATCTGCATTGATTCAGTAATTGTAACTTTAGTCACTGACACCTGACGACACAGCACCGATTAGGCAACAGGATTAGGCTTAATGAGCTAGATAGCGTGGCAAATGGTAATGTCGTGATGAAAATTTGCCACCGGCTGATGTGATAACGGGCTGCAAACCGTGACAAAAAAATTTTTCGTTAATGTGTTCCTACGGGTGGCTCATCAGTAGGGTTGTTCGTTTTCGAGTAAAACGCGATTTTACCCGATTTTTACACCCCGAACATGTTTCAGGAGAATCGGGTCAAACGCAATTTCTCCCCGAATGGACCTTCCCAGTAGTGACCTACACAATCGTGTGCTGACGGTCCGCCATTCTCCCTGAGTGTCCTGCGCAATACAAACAAACGGGCACATTCTCACCCTGCTGCTTGGAGAGTGGATATTGCTTTCTAGCGCTGGCACTTTTTATCCCCGCTTTCTCGACAGGTCGCTGTGAGTTCGTACGTGCACACACACACACACAAAAAAAAAGGCTTGCAAAGGAAAGGGGCAAAGACATTTGAGGCTGACCACACTGCGAGTACATGGCCGC
This sequence comes from Dermacentor andersoni, assembly GCF_023375885.2. Taxonomy (NCBI): domain Eukaryota; kingdom Metazoa; phylum Arthropoda; class Arachnida; order Ixodida; family Ixodidae; genus Dermacentor; species Dermacentor andersoni. The sequence continues at coordinate 44,220,386 of NC_092818.1, read as the reverse complement.
CAATCGGGGAGTAACAAATTCAGAATGAAAAAAAGAAGCAAGGAAAAAGACGGTTCGCCTACTGCAGATTATTCTCGGGCATGTGCACCTGCTTCCATGGCTTTCATGCGAAAGGAACGGGTGACGAGTCGGTGGGGGAGGGATTGAGCGACAAAGATGTTTCGTGCACGGGTTTTTTTTACCAGCGAGGGCCCCAGCACCTATTATTACTTTTCTTCAGCCAGCCTCCGTCATAGTGAGTTAGACTAGCTCGTCGGTCGGCCTTGTTGAGAGCCGTGTAGCCTTCTGCATCCCCCGCGCTTCACACAGCTTGTGATATCCTCTTTTGACTGCCCACAAAAGAAGGGAAAGAAGCTACAGCACTCAAAATTCTGTTTTGACAGGAACAGCAAGATTCTGCGAATGGTAGTATTGTTCCGATTCGAAGGACTTCAAGGAAGGGTCACGTTTTAGTGTGTGTCAGGGGGGGGGGACAGTAAGACAAATGAGAGAATATGACCAGCAAACGAGGGGAGGTTGGTCTCTTAGGTTCTTCTACAGGTTTTCTCGACAAATTCGAAGCACTGCTAACAAAGAACTCACCAGCCACCTGGAGAAAAGGAACTGGTGGTGAAGTGAATCATGCATCTGATTGGTTTAGAGTGTGAATGCTAACCACTGAGATACATGATCGCCATCGTCACTTCCCAACACCAGGGGCGATTGGTGAGCTTAATGCCACCGTCGTGAACATAAGGCTCCAGTATGTAGCACGGGAAAATTCAGCGCGGAGATGGGAAGAAAATGAAAGACACTGTATGACTGGTGTAAAGAGCATGAAGATCTCTAGATCGTAATGAAAGCCAGTGAAGGAAGCTGCGAATTAGTGTGCAAAATTGCAATATCAAGATGGTCACTGATCCAGTGAAGAAGTCCTAGGACCGAATTCGCGAGCATCTAGCATCATCTCGTCACGAGAAGTTCAAGATGTCAACCCAGGAATCCGGGAAGGCGGGAACATCTCAGCAGACACTCTTTGGTTATGTCCTGTAGACAACGTGCAAAATAAACTGAAGCGGACGGCGTAATTCATGACTTCGTTCATGCCTTAGAGTACAGTGGAATCAGCTTGCACCTGACAGACGAACCTCTGGGGGACTGTCATCATTACTGATTGATTTCCAAACAAGTGCCAAATTTTGGTGAGTATTTGCTAGAAAACCCTGATGTCCCCCTCAATTACCAGCTCGAAACAAGCACCAATTTTAACGCGTTAGAGTTCAGAAGCCAGTGATACCATCTGATAAAATAAACTGAGTGTATTACTTAGTACATCTGTAGATTTAACCCGAAAAAAATCCGTATTTTGGGATGATTTCACAAAAAAAAAACTATTTCTCCCCGGTTATCAGTTTGAAATATAGCACCAGATTTTTACCCTGTCATCTTAAAAAATATATAAAACCTGAAAACGAACAACTCTACTCATCAGTGGGCGGTTCCGAGATCACGTGGACTGGTTAGATTATGGCCGTTGAAGTGTTCAGGTCCGTGGTTGACCAGCCAGCAACTACTGCGAGCATGCGTGCCAAGTTCGTCTGTGTGTTCGCATGTGGGTAGAAAGCTCCAAACTGCACGAACCTGTGTGCATGAACTCTGAACTTGTGCAGTCAATGTGATCAGTGTGCCTTCCAGTGTCAAATCGGCCCGATCTTCGCACATGCTTCCGTGCTTTCTGCATACACTGCTTTTGTTGTTCCCTCTGTTTGCATAGCATTAAGCATTTCGATCGGTCCAGTTGAACTGGTCGAACCTTGTACCAATAAAGATCACGCGCCGTAAGAATACTGCACTCATCAAGGCACCGACCACGATCAGGCCATTCACCTAAGGTACTGATATTTGAAAAATCAATTATTCGAGTTTTCGCACTCCCCTAGTTATTTTACATGCAAAGCTAGCGGCAACAATGTTGCATCAGCTGTTTTCGACATTCCCGAGAATTGCATGCATTAAAAACGAACTAGTGAAGTGGTTAGTCTAGATGTGAGCCACCATACTATTTGTGACTGTTGTGGTGCAGTTTCATAAATGCAGGAGATGAAACATGCAATGGACATGTTTGGATGAGGACATGTGACCCATAGTGATGAACTTCTGTCTGAGAGTAACAACAATTTCATTTCATTTCATTTTCATTTATTTACCTTAAAGACCCCATTAGGGGTATTACATAAGGGGTGGGTGTACATGAAGAAATAAAACACTCAAATTTGCAATAACAGGTGCTCAGTCAGTCACCTTGGCACCCTTAAAAACCCTTAAATAAATTGTGCTGGATAGGTGCCTGAGGGGTTCGTGAGGACAGTGTTAAGCACTTAGGCAAGCACAGTGACAATGGTAAACTCTATGAGGATTTGGTGCTGTGTCCTCGAATACCTTGCATGCCCCCTGCCAGCTATATCAGATTCTACATGCCTGTCTTTCCAAAGCATCAGAAAAAGGAATATTTTATTTTGCACCAGCAAAACACAATGCTGTCCAAACGCATTTATCAGCTTCGGATGTGGCTTTTGCTTCTTATTTTCATATATGCGTTTGTCTTTGTATATGCTGATGAAAATACATCCTGTGAAAAACAGTGCACGCCTGCAATCATCACAGCACACAGGCAGGATAGGCACAGGGAAGACATGCACTTGGTGTCCAGTGCACCACGCATAGATTTGTGTCTGATCTTCAATAAATTGCTGTTGTTTGTAGTACTTGTACATGTATTTGTGTATGTCTTCGCTGTGTTATGTCCTCACTGTATTCATCTTACAGCATGCTGAAACACAGAGGGATGATCAAGCATGAATCAGAGAGTCCAACTACGAGTTGTGCCTTGCATGAGGGAGAAATAAAGAATTCCAGGGAGTAGTTGCAGCCAGCGATTGCACAGCCATAGCACTCTCAACATAATGGAGCTGAAACCCAGGATAGAGGCTGCAGGTCTGCTCATGGCATAGCAGGGGCCTGCATCATAGTATAGTATTTAATGCTTACAGTATTTTACAGCAAATAGTTGGAGTCGGTAAAGAAAAGCTTACTAGCGCGAGTGAAACCCTTTTTCTTTATTATCAAGATCTATTTCTATTAAGCTGCCCCCACTCCTCCACCATTTGTCGTTTAACCCGTAAGAAAGAAGCCGAGCTGGCCTGGAAACATCAGGTTTAACAACCCACACATTTTAGGTTGAAGACATTAACTCTGTAATTAATTAGCCAGGCAGTTTTGTCAGTGCTTCACTTCCATGCTACTTGACTGACACTGAGCTTTACCATTTCTGCTTTGAATGCATTCTTTTTTGTGGTGGATGCCATAATCATTGCATAAGCTGTTAGCATGTTTTATTTTGCCATATTATTGTATTTACTCGTGTAAGGCCCACGCCTCCACATTGGAGTGCAAAAGTTTAGAAAAAACATTCTGCTAAGCATCACACTCATACCCGTGTCCTGGGAAATTTCTGCTGCCATTATTAGATAAAACTAGTTGTCTTGTCAATGATGGCATTATCACCATCACCGTATCTTGCAATCAGGAGGCTTCAGTGAATAGCCCTAAGCCTGCCTCGTGTAAGGCTCACACCCAGTGAAAAAATCTGAAAAAAAAAAAAGTGGGCCTTACACGAGTACATACGATATTTGCTATATCGTTCTTTCTCAACCCACGGCCCTCTCCAGCACTTCAAGAGTTTCAAAAATTGTGGTGTGTGTGTGTGTGTGCACAGGTGGGGAGGCGACCACCAAGCATGCCTGGAGTGCCGCCGAGGCCCGCCGTAAGCAGTCGACAGCCATTGTTCTTCTGGGTGTGATCGGAGCAGAGTACGGTCACGAGATTGAACAGAGCAAGCGGAAGGGCACCGACGACCAGAAGAAGAAGTCTGTCGTGGACGGATTTGGGCCCACGAACTACTCCCTCGCATGGCACACGAGTGAGTCCCTTCACACAAGCGCCATTTTCGCAGTGATGGCACGTTACTGGCTCTTCCACTCTCTCCAACTGATGTATCAGCGACCATCGCTGAAACTTTGCGTGCCAAACTGCAGCGCCGTAAGACACCGCCTAGCGAGCGGAGGAAGCAATATTCAGCAACACATGCTGCGATTTTGAGTCGGCAGATTCACTGCCCACATTGGGGAACGTGTGCCCAGCAGCTTCTGAGCCGTCTGGGCACCGACGTGCTGCATAAGAGTGCTCGTGCTCCTTGCAAAGCACATCGCCATGGACAGAGCTTGACTTGATGCATCAGGCTAAAGCAAACATGGACGCGAGTGTGCATCTGTTATCATTCACAATGTTGGGCCATTTTCGTAGCCTCCCTAATGAGTGGCATCAGCATATCTTAGTTGCACACTCAAACTGCCATAGTGCCTCCTGGCCAGCGCTGGCTCCCCATAGTGTTGTGAACACAGCATAATTACTCAGTTCTAACACATCCTCCTTTGTAACATACCAGACAATGTTTCACAGCCAGAAATTAAAAATTGAATGCCCTCAGTTGTAAGGAGCACCGTAATTTTTGTACTTTAAGTAATTACAGAATGCCGTACCCATGATTGTACCCTAACCAGATTTTTTTATCAAGACATAAATGCCGATTGTTTTCTCACTTAAAAAAAGATTGGCAGCACATCCATCTTTTGGACACAATTGTTGACGATAATGCAGTTAGCATTGTTTCTTTGATGGGTGTGTAATTTGTGATATATGATGACGATTCTTATGATGGATGAACTAATGGAGGCACGCCTGTCACCTGCGTGCTTCCGATTCCGGGGCAGTAAGAACCTTCTTTTGGGCGAGGCCTAGCAGGTGGCGCAGTGCACTGCTGCATGCAGAGGAAGCGTTTTAAGCATGAAATGCTTTTAGCTTCCGTTGTTGGCAGCCTTCAAGTGACCTTAGTTGAGCCAAAAGCCAGAGCCGTTAGCTGGGCACTCAAACGAGAACATCCGGGAAAGTTGCAAGAACGAAACGAGATCATCCGAGCAACCAGTCAAAACTCAAGAAAATGCGGTCTCTGGCCCCCAACCTTTTGTACAGGACTACATTATGTACACTAGTTACTGCCCAAACAAGGTACAAAAAATATTGCTTCCGAGTTCTTCCTAATGTTTGTTCACAGTATCACTCAAGCTGTAATTTCTAGTACGCTGAAGTTTTATTTGTGATTTCCCATAGCGATGTTCAAAAGGCAAATACAGGGCACCATACACTTCATTGTCATTGTTTGGCACTGAGACAGGGTTGCCTATGCTCTGTTGAAAGCCAGCAATCAGTGCGTTCTGTGGCATGGGTTTTGCGTCGCCTCAAGACATGGTGCCATGCTGCGTGGCACCTCCTTCAGGTGCTTTTCTTCTTCTAGCTAGGCAGTGCACTCTGTCTCCCTAGCGTATTTCGCTGCCTGTCGTACCGCCTTCAGCCGGTTTTCTTCTTCTAGATGGGCAATGTCCATATGAACACAGTATGGCGTAGTGTGGTGTGGTGCGGTGGGTCGTTGCAAACATGCACTACACCCATTGTAAGATTGTGGCTAGTATAATCTCCAACCAATATGCTTTGATGGTTGCCATTTCATGCTTACATCTACTCTTCATTACGGGAGAGCCAGCAATATTTTTTCTCCCGTGTCTGATGGGGCAGTTTTCACAACTTTCTCTTGGGTCACTGGGAGAGAAGGTTGCGAGTTCAGAAGCAAGCAAACCGCATTGTTTCTGTGACCCCGTTAAACTGTCGACCGCCCTCCCCACCACTGCCACCGCATTGCACGAGACAGAACTGTTTATAATGCCTGCGAATTATAAACGGTCCTGCTGCAAATGGTTTCTTTTTAATGATAACCACAGAAAAAAGAAAATTTATTGTGCAGGAGCCGCAGTGGAGCCAGCATCACTTTTCATTGCTATCCAAGGTCACATTATCGCTGTTAGCTGACCAAATGATATTGTCTTTGGCTGTGTCTATTGCATTTGAGATCCCACATTTCTTAAACCATGGCCTCCAAGATTGCGAGTGCTAGCAGGTTTTACTCCGGCCTTCCCATCTGCACTGAGAGAGCTTTAAGTTCTGAGGTGGGTGTGGCCAACTCCTCCTCTGCACCACGGCGCTCGCAACCTAGGGCTTTTAGTGCATTGGGGAGGCTTTCAGCCGCTATGGTACTGTTGATGCGGCTTAAATGAGACGAGAAAAGAAAATCCTTTTGCACTGCTAAGCAATCCCTTACTGATTTAGAAATCACAGCTGGCGGTCTATGAGGGAGCAAACTGCATGGTGGCACCTATTTATTCTCAAATGCGTTTGTTTCGATGCTCATACTCTTACTACATTCACGTTGGTATGCAGGAAGGGAGTACATCTGCAAGTATTTACCATACAGGCATTATACAGTCAACGTCCGATTTTTCTGACTCCCCAGGGGCCGCAAGAACGTCCGAAAAAAATGAATGCATCCCTTTTACTGTCCCCAAGGGCTCAAATCGCCATAAGCACATCTGAAATGGCACTTATTAGGCGTATCAGTGCTCGTAATGGGACAAGAGAGGGCAGGTGCACGCATGCAGAATTAAAAGAATGCATCCCTTGACAGTTGCCTCGTTCCACTCTTGATATGCTTCGCGGCAATACATTGCTTTTGCTTCACCTAGTAACATTGCTGTATCCCGGCGAAGCTGGCTCTCGGGAACGGGCATTATGAAACGAGTCGTGGTTTCCGCGCGTCTCGCCATCGGCGAGGATTACAAAAGTGGAGCGAGTGCAGTTGCTGACAGCGACGAGTCTTTTTAATGAGAAACGCGGCACCGAACAAACAACAAGAAGCGTTTTAACGAACGTCGAAGTAGCTAGGCCTAGCGTGGCCGCGGTGGTGGCTGTACGGCGGCCAGCAGATCTGCGTGCAAGAGCCCGTTTCAAGATGGTGAGATAATCAAAATTATGGCGGTGGTGGCTTCGATTAATGCCGTTTCGGACCTGCGGTCACCACAAAAAGTCCGGTCAAATCGGACGGCGAAGGGCTTTGGGGTCCGAAATTTCAGACATTCTTAAACATATATTGACTATATGGCGTACGTAGCGGCGCCGCAGAGGCAGCCGAATTATCAGGTATGTCCGAAAAGATATGTCGTTGACTCTACTTGACAATTTGCAGGTTACATGTATGTTTATCATTGTGTGAGCTGGTTTCAGAGCATTGAATGAGTCACATGCTGGTGTTGGCACTAGCTTTTGCCTGAGCATTTCTTCGTCGTGATAGGGCGTGAAGCAAGACGTCGCATGATCTGTCAAATTAAGGTGCACATAAGAGAACCCTCAGTGGTTAAAATTAATTCGGAGCCCCCTACTATGGCGTGCCTCATAATTATATAGTTTTAGCACATTGCACACCAGAACTTTATTTATTTATTTATTTATTTATTTATTTATTTGTTTGTTTGTTTATTTATTTATTTATTTATTTATTTATTTATTTATTGCCTCAATCATTTGCCTCAATATTGCCTTTAGTAAAGCTTTATCGTGCTAAGTCACGAACTGTGATGAGGGTCACCTTGCCATCTGATTTTAACACTTTTAACGCTGTTTATTGAAGGAACCAGTGTTGCACGTATTCACATGCATGAGCTCACAAGTGGAAGCATTCTTAATTGAAAGTACAGACGAAAGTTATATGCATGTCTAGGTATCTAGCCTTGCTTTGTTAACAAAGGGACAAACCTAACTCACAGGATTGGATATGCAAACCAAAGGAAAATAGTATTCAAGGTGAAGTGCCACAAAATGTGCAAATGCATAAACAATGTTTCAGCTTAGATGCAGCAACCTTAAGGAAAGTTTTTTTTTTTTTTTAGCAAAGTAAATTTTCGTGTTTTGCTGCAGTCTCAAAGCTGAATTGAGCGATAAACTGTGCACCAAGCGTGAAAGAATAAATTATGCTATTATTTATTCCTTTATTAGTACATGTAGTTGCCGCCCAAACAGGCATTCACTAAAAGCAGTAATGATTAAAATGTAATGCGCATCAAACACAAAGGCTACTTGCTCTTTTGCATGTCTGCTTAGGGCATGTTTAAATTTTTTAATACATTTAATTATATATACCATACATTCCTTCAGAAGGCATTGGGTATAAGGGAAATGCTGTTAAATCAGTGTTAAAACAAGCATTATTCAACAAGGCACGAAAGTAAAGCATCACTTTTAACAAAAAGCATTATTCACACAACACAATATAGCACATGAAACCCATAACAGGAAAAAATGTATACACGCAATGATACTAGTAAATATTACACCAACATCATAGGACTATACAGTAGAAGTACAAATGTGAAAATTGCCATATCAGTTGCTGAATCACTGCAATGCGAAGTGCAAAAAAAAAACTTTAGAAGACACTGGGCAGAGAGCAATTAAACCCTGCCATCTACAGTAAGCTACCAGTTCACAGACAATGGATGGTGAGTGAACTCATACATGACTTGTATAGGAAAATAAATTAACAAACATAACATAATACTATAGATACTACAATATCAATGGTAGGTATATAGAAAGTTAAAAGAAAAAATAAGGCACAAAAGGGCTGAACACTTGAGGCAGCAGAATGTTCAAGGCAGAGCTGAAAAATTACCTAGGATATATCCTGTGAAAGTATTTTGCAGCTCGTAAAAAGAGAACAAATGCGCGCATTGAGATGTCACATGGTTTGCTTTCTCGGCCACCTCCACGGGTGCCAGAGCCCTCAGCTAGCAGCGCCACCGCAGGACAGCCAGCACAGGAATTAAACTTTTTTGCTGAGATGTGTGCCGATAGGACGACCGAAGCAAAACCTGCCAGTGCTCGCAACCTTGGAAACCATACCTAAACATTGGAGGTGCAATCTGGACACCAGCTATAAGTAATGTTCAATGATAAAATTCTCGTGCTCGCAACAACTTCCAGCATGGTGCGGCATGGCCTTTGAAATTGGAAGGTGGAGTGTGAGATTGGGGTGGGATTTCGGCACTACTTGTTGAAGTTTTGGTTCCATGCTCAATTCTAATGCGCGTGACATATATTAGTAAATTCTCTCATAGTGTCTCGAAGAGCACTGACTGGACTACATTCATGTTGCTTATGGAAGAAGCGTGTCGGGGAGATTTCACCGGCAACGTCGACGACGCCATTGCAGACGCAGTGAAAGCTGCGAAGTGTTTATTATCAATGTCATCAAACCGAACGGATTTTGACATTGAACTTGAGCAACTTCGTGCGATTCAATGGTGTGCAGAGCGACGATACAGACGCGCTAAATCAATTTATGATCTGAGACAGCACAACGCATTCAGAAGGAAATTCAGCGTCACATAGACAAACTAGAGAGTGAGCGATGGAAGAGATTTTGTGAGTCACCGGACCCTCGGAAGCCGCTTTCACATATCTGGAGGCCATTCTGCGGTCTTCGTTCATGCCCGCAACAACGACACCCATTCGCAGCTTTGGCCCTCCATCTTGGCCAAACTGAGCTTGGTGTGGCGAAGGAATTCTGTGTGAGAGTCGCTGGCGAACCTGTCAACACCAACATTGATGTGAGTGACCTCCCTGCAGCTCGGGTACCAGAAATGGACACGTCCTTTACCGTGGAAGAACGCGAAGCTGCCCTGCCTATTTCGAAATGATCATCCTCTCCAGGCCTTGATGACATCACCTATGCTGCGTTGGGACACCTTGGACAAGAGACAAGAAGAGCGCTTCTGAGCAGTTTCAACAACTCATGGCATAGAGGTACAGTTCCCTGGCAATGGACGTTAAGTTGGCTGGTACCTTTGCTAAAACCGGAAAAATTTCCGTTGGATTTGGCAGCATACTGTATTGCCCTATTGCTCTGGCCAGCTGCATCGGGAAGGTGATGGAAAGGATGGTCCTTGCACGTCTAGAATGGTATATCGAGCACTATAATATCTACCTAGCTTCCATGGCAGGCTTTCGTCAGGGTCGTTCCTCAAGTGATAGCGTCATTGACCTGACAATGTTTGTGCAACAGGAGAAAAGCCGTAGCCGTAAGCAAATATCAGTTGCGCTCTTTCTCGACGTGAAAGGCACATATGACAACGTTGCACATGATGCCGTCATCAACTCCCTGGAGACTATTGGAATCGGCGGCCGCATGCTTCACTGGTTATCCGACTATATAACTCGCCGGTTGTTTTTTGTACAAACAGACGATGGCCCCACAGTTGAATATTACACTTACTGTGACATGCCTCAAGGAGGAGTATTGAGTCCCACGTTGTTCAATGTGACACTCATTGGGCTAGCTGAAGTTTTACCTAAAACAATCTACCTCTCGATATATGCAGATGACATCTGTCTTTGGACGTTTGCAGTAACTCGCCTTCAGGTTCGGGCGCGATTGCAGTGGGCAGCAACATTGACATCAACATACCATATTTACTTGAAGCTAGGCTGACCCCGATTCTAAGCCGACCCCCTAAAGTCCAAAGCCAACAAAAAAAATATATATATATATTACCTCAAATGTAGGCCGAACAAAAAAAGCGAAGACAGCGTTCACAAAATGCAAACAGCATTTATTGAATCTGAATGTGCAGAGCTCATTCAATGTCGTCGTCACTGCTAGACTTGTCGCTGTGTTCCTTGTCACTGTCACCTTCAAACAATGCACTATACCAAAATACACAGCCATCTGGTCGGCGTTTTCGATTTGCCCAAGGTTGCAGCCTGCCGCTTCTCGCTTTCGTAGCACGTAGCGCTGAAAAGCTATCAGCTTTTCTTCGAAATCACTTGGCAAGTCCAACATTGGAAGCTGAAGCCGAAGTGCTTCATGAATTTTTGAAGCCAGCCCCGGCTGACGTTGAAATCCTTTGGCGTTAGGCCTCACTCCCTCGAAAGTTTACTAGCTTTTGCTTGGAGCACTTCTGTTGTCACTGGAAGGGCAGCTGCTGCCTACGTTCTAACAAAGTCAGCCAAAACTGTCTCCACTTCGTGGTGACGGCCTTTCTTTGGTCCGCTAAATGCCATCCTCGTTGCGGCGCACGCAAAAAGCTGCTGTCATTGTCCCCTCCAACGACGGACTTTTTTCTCGTCAACGCCGAAGTCCCGCCCAGCTTCAAGGTTCGACGATGCCTGTGCGGCTATCACAACTTTTCGCTTGAAAGCGACACTGTAGTGGCATCTCCTGCTTGGTGCCATCACGATAACACCACGCCGCACACCGATATGGCCGACACGACACAGGTCAAAATGGCTACCTCGCTTATGTACGGTTGGCTACTGGCATGGCTAGTAGCGGCTGTGATACTGACTTTTCTAGATGGCGCTAGCTATGCACCATATTTAGCAGTTTCAATGAAAAACTAGTGCGTTTCTTGAAATCCCCGAAGCTAAGCCGACCCTAGAGTTTGGAATATGATTATTTGAAAAAAACTATCGGCCTAGATTCGAATAAATACGGTACCTTCAAGCACAAGGCTTGGCTGTATCGACCGAGAAATGTGCATCGATTGCATTCACACATAAACCAGTCTCCATTAACGGACACACTATCACCTATGGAAAGACTCGTCGATTCTTGGGTGTAGTAATCGATCAAAATCTTTCCTGGATGGCCCTCATTGCACATACCCGAAGAAAAAACTGTTGTTGATTGCTCAGGTACTGAGATTCATGTGCGGGAAAACATAGGGCACATCTATAAGCTCCATGCTTCAGTTGTACAGAGCTCTATTCCTAGGTCATTTACACTACAGCCTCCCAGTGTTGTCCAGTACGTGCACGTCAAATATTTGCTTTTGGAGAGCCTACAGTGCCTAGCATTACGCACGTGTTTAGGACTTCCTCACTGTGCATCAACAGCTGCAAGAACCAAGCTCGCCAAAGATCATTCCATCCAAACATACATTGCTGTGAATTGTCTCAGGACGCATATCCGTCATCTTTTCCGCGTCCCTGATCATCACTTAGCATTCTTGCCACTTATAGTTATAATCATATAAGTTATAATCACCCATACAGATTGTCTTCCATTAGGATACATACCAGCAGCAAGGCCTTCATTACCCTTTTGGTGTCTCCAACAGCCTCAGGTGCACCTAAGTATTCCTAAGTAAAGAAGAAGGCCAATCAACCAACAATAGCTCTGAAACAGATGACGCTGCTATTAATCAATGAGACATACGGGGACCGAATACACATCTATACTGATGGTCCGGTCTTGCCTACCAGCTCTTCAGGTGCCATTGTCATTCCGGCTACGAAAACCACAATCAAATTCAAACTGTCCCACATGAAAACATCAACGGCAGAAGAGCTTGCTGCCCTGCATGCTGCTGTCAAATATCTCCTGCAAGAGACACCTCAGAAATGGGTTATTTTTTGCGACTCTAAGGCAGCACTTCAGAGTCTTCATTTTGCCCCATATCATAGGACTCATGGGCAGCTAACATATGAAATAAGAGAAGATTACCATCAAGCTATCGCTAAAGGGCATAAAATTATATTCCATTGGCTACCTGGACATACCGGCATTGCTGGTAATGACCTCGCCAACGAAGCTGCCCAGTCTGCCCATCTGGATGCCTGACCAGTTCCAATCCCCTTATCAAGAACCGACGCTGCAAGAAAGCTTCGTAATGTGGCTAAAGCTATGACACACAAATACTGGTCTTCTCCCAACCTCCCGAAGTATCATCTTCATAGGCTGGATCCATCCTTAAAGCTGCAAGTGCCATAAAAAATTTCCCGCTCTGAGGCGACAGTATTGTGCCGCCTCTGGCTTGGGGTGGCATTTATGAAGGCCTACTCGTTCCTCGTTGGAATGGGGGATACGCCCACGTGCGGCTCTTGCGGAACCACAGAAACTATTGAACACATCCTCTGTATCTGTCCCCTATACGACATCGAGTGTGAAGTTCTCCGGAGAGCACTGAACCAGCTGGACTCTAGACCATTTTCCGTAATGAAGATCCTTGGACCCTGGCTGTACGCGTTGATGGCACAGAAAGCCACTAAAGCTCTCTTGAAATACCTCAAGTCGACAGGTCTTGGCAAACGTGTGTAGGCTCGGTGCGAGCCTTCAACTGTGCGCGAAACTGTGCTCTCTCTGTCTCTCTCTTCGTCCCCATACCCCCTTCTCCCAGTGCAGGGTAGCAAACCGGACGTGTGTCTGGTTAACCTCCCTGCCTTTCCTGTCTTCTATTTCCCTCTGCCTCTCTTCGGGAAAGAAGTATGCGTCAGAATCGAGTTAATGTGGTAACTGGTATCAGCCACACACTCTAGTGGATATGCCCTGCTGCACTCCTTGGTGAGTTAAACGTGGACCAGGGTTTCTGAACAACAGTGAGCTTTAATTTGGCTCAACCGCCATTCGGAGTGTGGTCTATGCCTGCCGAAAGATGCTGCCCCAGTAACGGCGGGCAGGCCACTTCTGTAGCCCTATCATGGAGGATCGCATATTGATGTGTGCTGGTGCTTGATTGCAGAATGGACATGTGCATGTACAACAAGCATGGTGCGAGTTCCTGCAATGCTGAAAAGAAAGAAAAAAAATCATTTTTCTACCCTGTCTTGGAATTTAATTTCATGTTTGCTGCGTAACAGCTAACCATGCTAGTGCTGAGCTACACCGGCTGCTTCACATAAGCAATGTAAAATTTGCTTAAGGCATGTTAGTGGGCTAGTTGGTTTGAATCCATGATAGAGTGTGCAAGCACAACTGAACGAGGACGTAGAAAGAAACAGACACACAGAGACACCGCTTTTTAGAACATGCAGTGGTGCATGTCGATGAATCGTACACATGTGCAAGGCATTGTGAAAACATATGCTGTAGTGGTTACAACGATAAACCGATGAATCGTATCTCCGTAGCAACACTTATGGCTTGCTCACGCACCTTTCCTCTAATTTTGCAATTTCATAGGCGTCCACGATCTCCCTTGTCATCCTGCTATGAGCCCTATACAAAATAGAAGTACACTCAAACATGGGTTTGCAAGAACAATCTCGGCAATCAATACCCAAATGACCCGAGATTACCCTAGTGACGTTATATTGATGCTCTTTTAGTCTCTCATTGATGCATCTGCCGGTTTGACCAAGATACGTTCTTCCGCATGACACTGTCTCTATGTAGCGCTGTCTCTGTGTATGTTTCTTTCTACGTCCTCGTTCAGTTGCGCTTACATACTCTATCATGTAAAATTTGCATAGCACAGGCACATTTGCAAGTCTTGCACTGTGCCTGAGAAAGGTGGCCTTGCCAGTATTGTACACACATCTTAGTGCACGGAATGTGAAACATGTACACTGAGAAGTTGCTGAATTGGGCTGGCTTGGGCGCAGTTGGGAGCAAAAGTCTGGGGACCACGGCACCAGCGAGAAATTTAGGTTTCTTCTAGTACAGCTGTGCAACATGAAATTCTCTCAATATGTTGCATTGGTTGAGAAGGCGCACATGGACTATACCACTTCATTTCAGCCTACATGCCTAGGCTGCAAAGTAAAAAGAAATTTTAGTACCATCCGCAGTCCAAAGACCTTTGCTCGCAACTGTACATGTTGGAAAAGTGCAAGAAAAGGATAAACAAAGCAGACAAACAAGGTTCTTGCATTAGGATAACTGTGAAGCAATGTGAAACAAACATTCCACGTGAACAAAGTTTCATATTTACAATGATAGTTTCTGGATTCTACCTACACTCAAACCTCAATATAACAGAGTTGTAGGGGAAGCTGAAATTATTTCGTTGTATTCGTTACTTCATTGCACCGACTATTGCCCTTTACTGCAGTATATGTCCAATGGTATGCACAATTTTAAACATGCAAGCCGAACCGCAACGTGGCTGCATATCCAATGAAATTTTAATCAAACAATAGCACAACACTCTCCGGCATTTCCAACACGTGACAGTTTAGGGCCTCAGCTTTTACGTAAGTCTCTTTTCGTTTCAATGCCACTGTCTTTCGCTTCCGCTTTTTACTTGGCTCGCTCATATTGTCATGATAACAGGGAAACAGCAATGTGTTTGAAGGAAACAGATAGTATGCCACGATGCAGACCAAGTCCATTGTTTTCTAGCAACACATGGCTCTCGCATAACACAACGCGCCGACTACGCAGCCGGGACAATATTGGGCGACCTCCATGACTCTCGGAGATAATTTCATTTTCACGAGATTTGAAAAGCTCTTGGCTGTATATGCCGATGCGTTCAGCTAGTGAAAGTGAAGCTATCTGATCCACCACTCTCTCATGGCCCAGTGGCTGCTGTGGCCCCGTAGCGTGACGGCACTGGCTTGACTCGGCCGGCTCATGCCGGTTTCACGCAATCTCGGAGATCACGCCTAGCTGCATGAGCCAGCGTGGCATGCTGCAGTGACAGAGAGAAGTGGAGGTGCCGGTTTTTAGCATGCCCTTGTAAGCATCATCATTGACACGTGATGCAGCACAGCTAGGCGTGGCCACTGAAATTGCAATCTCAGAGGGTGTGCCTAGCTTCGCCAGCTACGTACTGCAGTGAGACGGGTGCAATAAGATTAAAGAGAGGTGCTACTCGTATGGTGGCCAATGTGCACATGGCTACGCCTGGCAGTGGAAAAAGGCCAGTGTTGCTCAACAGTGTATTGGATGCAAGAATTTTGAATTGCCATGCAGAACCCAACGGAAAGTGGGAATGGCCAGTATTTTTGGTTTTGGAGACGAATCAAGTTAGTTATATCTATTGACAGAAGCTTTACTTCTTTAAAGACTTTAAATACTTGCATCTCTATGGGGATTTCAAGGAAAATTGCATTTACTTTATGTACATTATTACATTGTTTTGTGCCTCGTTATAACAAGGTTGAAGTGTACATTCAACCTGCAACTGAATATTAACATTGTTGCCACACTCAGATCTTTCACACCTTGCATGTAATAACTGTGTCACTTTTGCAACACAAAAATATGACTGTTACTGTTACATCGAATTACGAATTATCTTTCATGTGTGATCCACTATTGTTTGATCGCAGATATGAGCAGTAAGAGAAGTCTCTAGAGCCTTCGTAGCATTGCCTGCTCCATATGAAATGGAGTACATAGCACATGACTAAAGCGGCCGGTGAAAATATGGCGTAGAAGGTTAAGGTGGCAGAATTCCTAGGAACATATAATGCTGCAGTATCTTGACTTCCTTGCCTTTCAGAGCACTGCAGCTAACAGCATGGTGCGAGTGCCATGTGTGGCTAGTACTTTCATTGTTGGGTATTGCGGATAAAAGTGCAATGCCATGCAGGATTGCACACTTCAGTACTCACAGTTCGACTCTCACTTACTGTGTTGCAAACACTATCAGAAACTCACGAACTGCACAAGCCAATCTGCCCAGTGAAAGATGAATATGTTACGTAGGTCACACTTGAAAAAAAGGAAGAACTCTCCGCAAAAAAAAAAAAAAAAAAATGCTGGAAAGAGATGCTCAGGCAGCTGAACTTTGATGGGCAATCACTTTACTTCTGCGATGTCATGCAGGCGAGGAAAAGTAGCCAGAAAAAGATATGCTAGTCTGGTGGGGCTCCAGCCACATCTCAGCAGCGATAAATAGTGCACAAGTATGACAATGAGTAAACATATAGGTGTGTCATATGATACCGCAGTTATAATAGGAAACTACAATGTCTGTGAAATTGGCGTACATTCGGAAATAAAATATTTCATTAGCTGTACTGTGATAACAACCACTTTCATAACACGAACGTGTTGTGTAACACACGAAGTACAGGTATGCACTGGCATAAATATGCTAAAAAAAAGCCTTTGAAAGGCATCATTTACAACTTCTTTCTGTCAAATCTCAACATAATGAGCATCGATATAACAGAACATTGTAAGGTATAAAAAAGAAAATCAAATATTTTTTTTCTATCAGAGTGTGTCACGAATATATGCTTATAACGAATATTGGATATCATCAAGGTATTATTGGGCTGGATGCAACTTTATCATAATTAGTTGACTGTATTACCAATGAGAATATGGATATTTCAACAATGAAAAGGAAAAAAAAAATGAACCATCAGAAAGATCAAACATGTTAGAAGGTTGAGCTACTGAAGTAGCTAATACAAAAAGTTGGGCTAGTCAGAACAAAGACAAATTTCCAGCACTTAGGGAAAAGACAGCAAAATGTTAGCAGATAAAGAAAAAGCTACAGAAATTATGAGAATTGTCTGCTAATGTATAAGCATTGTTTGGCTCGGCTGTGACTTCGTTTTTGCTTAGTTTACTTTACGTGCTTTTCCTTGCTTATGCGTGTCTACCTATGGCCTTTCCCATGGCAAAGAATGCTTAGGTTTTAGTAGACAGCTGACAGATTTTCTCGTCGCATCCAACCCCTTTAGTGCAATTGTACCAATTGAGCTGGAACGCCAGGCACCAGTGAATCTCAACAGAGCAGAGCGGTCAAAAGCGATCGTCATCTGCTGCAGTAGCGGGTGAGGCGTTTCGTGAGGGGAGAGTGCATCGTTGCGGAGCCATGTCACCCTCGCTGTCGTTCTTGCAAGCCTGTGTTATGCGCGTGCTCCTTGTCTGAGCAAGCTCTCGACTACTTTCTGACTGCACATCAATAAGGCCCTATGAAAACTCGCCAAGTGCCTCAACTCACTCGCTTCCCTGCAAGGTGTTCATAACTCGAAGGATGTTCAGTAGCACTCGATTGAACATTGGTCCACCCCATAATTTCAAGTAGGGCCACACCCGAATTTCAAGTTGGCCCACCCCTGAATTTAGTAGGTCCACCCCCAAATTTCAAGTGGCCTCAACCGCACATTTCAATTGTGTCAACCCCAGATTTCAAGCAGGCCCGCCCCCAAATCTAAGCTGGCCCGTCCCTAAATTTCAAGTTGGGCCTCACCCAAATTTCAAGTTGACCCACCCCAAATTTCAAGTTGACCCACTGCAAAGTTCAGTTGGTCCAGCCTTATATATGCTTCCCCATGCATTTTCTAAGGAGCCCTGTGTATCTCTATGGGTATTGTCTATTTATTTTATTTTTTTGCTTTAAATTGTTCCTTATTACTTAAAAGTTTCCGATCATCTACATTTACACTATCATAACAATTAAACGTCTTAACTTTTTAAATTACGCATTTTTGTGCAGAAACAAGGCATTACACTTTTCATGTGATGGGGCTAGGGAGCTGGCCAAAGAATGTTCACTCATTAAAAACAGGGAGAGAGGGTGATAGAAGCAAGAAATTAAAGTACTATAAATGCCAGCCGTAGTTGCAATTTGTAAACCTTTATGTGCGACCACGGTTCAGTACAAAATGGCTGGTCCGAGCCGGACTGAGGCCGGCAGCGAGTTAATTTCCCACGTGTGGCCGCAGGCCAGGCGCTGGCGTACCTGCTGCTGACGCCCGCGTCTCCGGCTCTTCCTGCACACACATCGCTACGCCGAGCAGCCATCGACCTGATTGGCCGGGGCTTCACGGTCTGGCAGGCACACATGGACGTATCACGTGTGCTGCTTGGCCTGCTTGAACTATGCTGCGATTCGGACAAGCTCGTGCCCAGGTTGGTGCCTTCCCCTCTCCTGTCGCTTGGAATCAGTGTTTGTTATGTTTCATGCTTTTTTTAGCTTGCTTTTTGGAGCCAAGTTCAGGGCTCTCCACCTGGTTCCCAGCATAGAGTTTCTTTATAGTTACCTAAAGAGAAAACTGGCACTGTAGTGTTTTGGTTGTGTGTGTGTGTGTGTGTGTGTGTGTGTGTGTGTGCGTGCGTGCGTGCGTGCGTGCGTGCGTGCGTGCGTGCGTGCGTGCGTGCGTGTGTGTGTGTGTGTGTGTGTGTGTGCACGCGCAATGCTAGTAAAAGGGGGTTAAGGATCAGCATCTTTCTCAGAGATTGTCAAAACTTTCGAGGCACATCTAACAGCATTCTTTCTGTCACAATAATCGAGTCTTCCAAGACAACACATGAAATTCTCTTTTTATATTTTTTTCTGTATTATTATGCAAGAACACTTTTTTTAAAGCATACAAACTTCTGGTTAAAAGGTACTGGAAAGTCGGTAGTGTTGGAAAAAAGACAAGGCTTGCACCCAATACAAGTCACTTTTAATTTTATATTAGTCTTCCTTTCACTTGGCAAACTGAAATGTTTTGTAGTGATTAGCTTCATTTGTGCAACTATGGCAGTGCTTAAAGACAAGCCATATTCGAGACAAGCTGAACATGTTCATATTCCCAGCATTTTCTTGATGGGCATGAGTTTACTAACAGTGCCTGCTAAGAAACGCATAGGTGGTGGCCCTACATTTCTCCGTAGGCAAAGTTATAAAAACACGATGGTTCCAAATTTGTGATGTCGCAGGTTTGTATTCGTGTTGCCGTGGTGGCCTTTCCGTGTGGACACAATGTGATTACAACCCTACCAATTCTTCACTAGTGAAGAATTATACAGCGAAGCAGCAAAGCTGATACAAAGACGTGCAGTTTTGAAACAATGTACAGTAACCACTCATTATAACACTATCACATTATTTGAATCTTATCATGGCCCCGACCACTGCATGTGAATTTTAGACTGCGTTATTCGAAGTGTAGTGGCACTAGACACCACTTAGTACAAAGCACAAAGTGGGAAATTTTCATGGGACTGCTTGGCGCAGCCTTAACAATGACCCTTTGCACTTACTCACATTAACCTTATTTTTCTATTTTATTTGTAAATACTGCAATCTTGTGCAAGAGTTCTGCAGGTGATAAATATACAAAACTAACAAAAAATGAATATTACAGAGCACATTGCCATAGCTGTACAAAAATGTTGCTGTTGCTAAAGTACAACATGAGAAACAAGAGTATAAATATAAGTACATCTGTAAACAATGTCACGAATGATGATGCATTTCAAAATGTGACGATGAATACTGTGTTATGATTTGTTCAGAAAAGGTGTTCCAAACAATTATTGTTATTGGGAAATGGGCATACCTAAAGCAGTTATGAGGTGTTAACAAAGTAATTGCTAGGGAGTGCCAAGCATAGCCTATTTCAATAGGGAAGAGGGCCGAAGTGTTAACTTCGAGAGACAAAGAGCACCACGATGGTCAGTCCGGCTTGCGTCCTTGGGACTAACTGAGTTCTGTGGTAACAATCAAAAGACGAGGCAACTGTTACAGGCGAAGTAGTTTTCCTTGAGATCGCAGCGGTGTCAGCTGTGAGAGAATGATGTCACGGGAAGCGAGTTCTGAGCTAGAGGAATCACTGAAGTGTGCCGATTCTGTTTCTTTTTTTTTCCTTTTCTTTATCTCTACTTGGCAGTGACTAGCCATGCACGATGCAACAGACCAGAAAGTCCACACTCAGGTGCTGTTTGTGACAGCAGCACTGACAGTGCGCAGCGCATCAAAAGTATCTGCACTAAAAAGGACGTTGTGATCGAACTTGTATAGACATTGCGCTGGCATTGGGGTATGCTGTGATATCATAGATTCTCATCACAGCAGTGTTGAAGCTGCTCTGGTAAACTTAGCTACTGAGCAGTTCAAGTTATCTCAAGGTTAGGCATAACAAGAATTGAATCGGATTCCATCAACATGTATACTGGACGTGAACCTTTAACTCAAATACTCGCACTTTCATATATGTGAATGTTGTACCTCTGTTCAAGAGGCAAATAATCCTTTTCCGGAATTGTGCTGTACCGTCTACTCAAAACCATTGAGAGACAAAGCTGGTGGCATTTTGCTAACTTATGCATCAGTGGTAGTGATGCAAAAACATCGGTAGTACTATCAGTGATTGTCAAGTAACAGCATGTAAAACGAGGGACAAATGTAGAAGAGAAAATAATCAACTAGCCCAAATTTCTACTATAGTGAAGTATTATCACCAGTTTAGTCATTTGGCTATGGTGTTAGACTGCTGAGCATGAGGTCGCGGTATCGAATCCTGGCCACGCCGGCCGCATTTCGATGGGGGCGAAATGCGAAAACACCCGTGTACTTAGATTTAGTGCACATTAAAGAACCCCAGGTGGTCGAAATTTCCAGAGTCCTCCACTACGGGGTGCCTCATAATCAGAAAGTGGTTTTCCCACGCGAATCCCCATAACTTAATTTTAGTTTAGTCATTATTGAACTATTCATAGTGTTATCGACAGTACACTATTGATAGTACTATTGATAATACTCTATCAATAATGTAAAATTTCACAACAAATTTCAAGTAAACATTTCATCATAAACTTGGCAATGTTTCCCAATTCCCAGCTGTTAATGATGGTCAGTTGTAGCAAAGTTTCTGGTAGCATCACAAGCTAAACTTTGCAAAGCTATTGATCGCATGCTCAATACAATGAAAACCTGTTGATATGTTTCTCGCTTTTGTGTTTTCCTGGCTGCTACGTGGCATTCTTGCTGTCCTGACTTAGGTCCCATTGACTCCCACATATTATATTCCCGCTTGATATGTTGCCATTCTGTTATGTCCCCGCATCTTACATTGCGTTTGAATGCTGCTGTCATGTAAATTTATGGTGCAGTGGGAAATTTGCTTGCAGCATTGCTACGAAGACAATCACTGTATACATTGCTACAATTGACCAGTACATTGCAACAAGTGACATAATTTACTATAAGCGACTAAAGCTGCACAAATGAGAAGAGTTAACTGAGGGGCCCGATTTTTATTAGTCATAAGAAGCTAACAAACAAAGACACCAAGGATAACACAGGGGAAATTACTTATACTTACTAATTTAAATGAAGAAATTATAAATTAATGTAAAAGTGAATGAAAAAACAACTTGCCACAGGTGGCGAACGATCCCATGTCTTCGCATTACGTGTGCGATGCTCTACCATTGAGCTACAATAAAGCCATGTTATGCAGTGAAGCACACACAAAGTACTGCAGTGAAACATGAAGAGTTGAAAGGGGACCTCTGTCACGGACTACGTGTCCCCTGATTACATGTGCACGTATACGCCGTCCGCATTCACAATGTGAGCACCGAGACATCCAGTAATTGTACTGGCAGCCATTCAGAGCTGTTTCTGACATAAATGTGGCGATTTGCGACCTTCCTCACTGTTACATTTTCCCGGCTGCTAAACCTTTTTTTCCATGGTCTCTTGAAAAACGTATCAAGAGGGTTCTACTGTAGCAAACTATCGCAGTACTATCGATGGTTCCATAGGGAAATATTGTGGTATTATCAATGGTGCTATCAATAGTGTTGTAGCATAATATTGTGACGTTATTAATAGTGTTATCGATAGTATACTATTGAGAGTTTTTTTTATTCTATAAAGTTTAAGAAAGCTACCTGCTGTGGTTGCTTAATGGCTATGGTGTTGGGCTGCCAAGCACGAGGCTGCAGCATCGAATCCCAACCACGACGGTCACATTTCGATGGTGGCGAAATGCAAAAAACACCCGTGTACTTACATTTAGGTGCATGTTAAAGAACCCCAGGTGGTCCAAATTTTCGGAGTCCCCCACTGCAGCGTGCCTCATACTCAGAAAGTGGTTTTGGCACAAAAAACACCATAATTTTTTTTATGTTTAAGAAGACTATCAATACTATAAATAGCAGGTAAATTTACTGATAGTTTTGCATCACTAATCAGCAATGTAAGTATTGTACATGTTGCATTTGTGTGCCTCATGCTTATTATGTGAAAAGCTTGTCTACTTCTCTTGCTTTTGCCTTTCAGCAGGGCAGTGTAAGCATTTACCATTCTTTTTCTTTATCCTATCATTTATTATTCCTTGTTTCATTCTGCTAAAATTAATTCAGTGAAATCTTGTTTTAACAATGCCACGTTGCACAAGAACGTACCTTTGTTAGATCTGATATTTGTTTCATGCACATATTCATTACATCTTGACAAGCTAGCACAGTTTCGTGATTGTAGCTGTTACTTTGCAGAAACCATGTTTCTAGGGCCCATGTTGAAGAAACAAAACTCCTCATAATGACTTCTTCAACAAAATGTGTCGGCATTTCTTGCCTTTTTCTCTGATGATCACTCATTTATGAACTCTCGGATACAGCAAGCGCATTCCTTACAATCATAATGTTCGTTATGGTGGGATCAACTATAGTTAAAGGCAATCACTGATTACTCATCGTATTGGTTGCCACCATGATCTAGTCCAGTTTTGTTGCACCGCGCATCGGATTGGTGGATTGAAGTCATTATTTCCAAGGCTCGGAAACACCAGCAGTATAGCATGCAAGGCCAGTACAAGCCCAAGATTGGGCTACGTTGGTTTACATGGGACACCATTGCTCGGTGGCTATGGCATTCCGCTGCTGAGCGCGAGGTTGCAGGTTCGATTCCCGCTATGGCAACCAAATTTAAATGGAAACAAAATGCAGAAAAGGCTTGCATGCTTAGAGTTAGGTGCACATTAAAAGAACAAGCCAGATTGTTATAATTAAGCCAAAGTTCATTTCCTCAAAATATAAAATCTCTGCCATTTTGGTCCTCCAAGGGAAGCAGATAAACATTTGAACTGCTTCACATAACGCCTCTAAACAAGCCGAAAACGAAGGTGTAGCAATGTTTATTTAACCCTTAATTGAAATGCACAGTTAAAAATTTGCCTGTATGTCACCCTTAACCGTCTCCACATTTCATCAAAATATAAACTTTATGAGTGAGCTATTTAAAAAAAGAAAACTGTGATAACAGGCATGTAATGTTTTTCAGCACTTCTAGTCACAGCAACAGCTTTGCTGCAAAGTGCCTGTGTTCACAACTTCGCTTTTGAAGGCTACTTCAAACAGGCTACTTGCACCATCTGGTGTCGTTTGCAACAAGCACAGAGAAACAGAGGAGCTCAAACCATCTCGTGGGCTGCAGGAAAAAGTACAATCAGCACTGGACGAATTGGACTCCTCGTTTGTCTTTTTTTGCAAGTACACGCTCGACGAGCTCGGCTCGTCTTTATCCATAAAGGGTTTAGGAATAAGGCAGCAGGTTCCCGTCATTTCCTTCCAGTAATTTCTGCACAAGCCTCCATCTTAGAAGTGCTGCTGCTTTTGTCTGTTTTTGCGCAGCATGTCGTACGGGCTGCCGCTGACACCGGCGGCAGATTCGTGCCGCACAGCGCGGCACGCGCTGTCCCTCATTGCGACGGCGCGTCCGCCAACGTTCATCACGACGCTGGCCCGCGAGGTGCATCGCTACAACACGCTCGCACAGAATGCACAGTCGCTCAACATCTCGCTGCACCAGACGGTGCTGAGCCGTGCGCGGCCCGAGATATTGCGCATCGTGGAGCTGCTCATCGACAAGATGCAGACGGAGGTGGCCGACCTGCTCGTTGAGGCAAGTCGATGGGACGCACCATTGGCCGCGATGGATTAGGGCTAACGAGCACTTCAGAGGAAGCTTTACCTTGCGAGCTCTTGTATAAATACATTGGAATGGATGTATTGTTTTACTCAGCATCTACTGCACCGAGTTGCTGAGGTTTGTTGCACGTGAAAGAAAAAGTTGGGCTTCTAACTGTAGAGACTTGATCTTTGATACTAGGCTGTGCATTCTTTTTTTTTTTTTGCATTTGAATGTTTTGTGCTTCATTTTCTTCAACTTTCTGTTTATTGAAAATTTTTATAACTGTGAAGCCCTAGACCAAAACTTGGCTTCCTAGGGTCGGTAATATTCCACTTTCTTTTCTAAATGCAATGCATTTTATTCAGGAATGTTCAGTGGTTGTCTGGTGCATTTCACGTTTACTTGAAATGGGAAATTGGAATTGGTCCCAAGTTAAAGCTTCCTTGCATAGTTAAGTCTCTTTTGTGTTCGCATCCTCATTTCCGTGTTATGCTTTTTTTTTTTCTGCAATGAATTTACCAACCCATTCAGCTGTCAGTAACAAGTATCAACATAGTCAAACTTCATTACAGCAAAGTCACGTCCGACATAAAAATGCCTTCCTTATCTTCTATCTTTGTTGTAAGCATATATTTGTGACATGCTAGCATTGGCAAAAAAAAGCAAAGTTAAATTTATTTCGTTATATCCTATTTGTTATATGCATCATTGTTATATAAAAGTTTGACTGCACTAAGGGATTATGGTCTCACAAAATTAGAAAAATTTCCCCACTGTCCTTGTCCCGAAATAGCCACAGAAAAAGAGCACAGGTGAACAGCCCCGCTGTAAACATCTGAAGCCAAACAGTGAAATTACTGCGATATTCCACAAAAAATCCCATGCTTTAGTGCAAAGGGTGCTGTAGCAAATTGCAAGAAGTATTGATTGAACTGCTGGGCTGAAGATTCTATGGGAAGGGGCATACCAATCAATGAATGTATCAATCAGCTTATCCATTTAGTTGTTAGATCCAATGGCAGGACCCCAGAGCCCTTCTTTGAGTTGCAGGAGGGGTCTGCAAGCTACAAAAGGCGTAGAAATTATGAGTATTTTATTCAAATTAAACAAACATAAGTCTAAGAAAGTGGTAGAAAAAAAACAGCAATGTGTTTCAAAGCAAGGTGCACATAATAACTGAAGTCCTGCACATGTATGCATACACTATGATTAGTCAAAATTACATTATTCCAATTTTAATAACAAATGTGCATTTAAACATTTGAAATCTGTGTTGACTTGGGCTCACGCATCCTGAAGGTGTCATTCATTGAATACTTGCTGGATAACCTTTTGCGGTGTTCCTTGATGTCCATGTAGAAAGCAGCAGCTGTAGTGGTCGTGAGCATTTGGAGGGTTTTTGAAATCAGGAACGCCTGGAAGTTTTTTTCGGAGAGTTCATTGTAGCTCATGCCCATCATCATCATTTACAGAAAAACCTGTCAAGATTTTCTTTTAGCATTTTATTAATGTTATTTGTTTAATCCATGGGCCCAGTCTCTAATAATGCAGAAAACTACGAAACTCCATAGAGTACACGTGAGGGGTTGTTTGCCTTCTCTGTGCAGCATGCAGTACATTGAAAATATCCTTGGCTACCAGTCATGGCCTGATTCATCAGAAATGTGCATGCCTTTAGTTCATTCCATGCCTAGCGTTCCAGATGTGTAGGTTAACCGTCTGTTTTTCTTTTAAGTATCAGTTACTTAAAAGACTCCGCATTCTTTCACACGCATGTGTGCATGTGTTTTTTGATAATCTTGTTCACCTCGTTGGCACAGGCCATGCATTATTGAATTATGTAACAGTGTTCATGTCTCCATGCATTCTCATCGCTTGTGTTCGGCACAGGTGATGGAGATTGTGCTGCACTGCCTGGATCACACACAGTTGAAGATGCGTGGCCTCAATGAACTGTTTCCTGCCATTTGCAGGTATGTCCTCCTGTCGACAGTACTGAGCATACCTTGCTTCGTGCTTCCTAAAGTCTGTGGAGTTCACTCTCCACATTTTCTTGTTTTTCTTTTCCTGTGAACTCACCCGGGTTTCAGTTTTTACCCAATACGAAACTTGTTCAGAGGCATAGTCATGCACTTCATCCACTTCATCATGGTGTTGCGGTGAGTTATCGCCACATACAGTCGCTGTTAAAATTTACCACATGGATTAACAAGTGCTGGACATGTGGAACTCGCACGACAAATTACAAGTGCAGTCTTTATAACTTACTGGCTTGGTTTGGCTTGTCTTGCAGTTTGGATGGGGTCAGCGACTACGGATCAACTAGGCTTTGCTACTTTCGGTTTCAAGGAGGTGCCAGCGACACGGTTGACAACAGTGCTGGCGACATGTCAAAACCAAAATGTCACTGTATTTCTGCTGAACTCAGTGGCCAAATTGGCATGCGGTTGTGCTGTCGAGAGTCTGAATTATCACATGACTCCTTGTGACATGGCTAAAATTTCAGTCGTTCTCATACATTAAGTCTGTGGGGCCTGTGGCGATGTTGTAGAGCTGTCCACATTATCAGTCAGCACCTGTAGATTCGCACAATATCTGCATCCTTTGACTTTTTCTTCCACTTGGATATCTTGCAAACTATGGAGACATGGCTCTGCACAAATATACAAATGCAAGCTATTTTTTATTTAGCTGTTGCTAAATTAAAAGCCTTCCATTAATTCAACTCATGCAATTCAATTTTTTTGTTAATTCAATCTGAACCAAGGGTCCCAGCCAGCGCTAATGCATTTCTATGAACCAAAGGTTTCATTATTTCGATCCTCAAATCGGCCCTCTCCACATAATTTGAACTTCACTGGTCAGCGCAAGCATGCCTGACCTAAGTCACAATCACAATGGCCGTGGCGTCTGTTTCAGCGATGTTAGGGGACAGTGAATGAACGGCACATTATGTTCCGTCAAAAACATCCAATTTCGACCTGCCTTCATCAGATTTTGAAAAGAGAACAGCGGCTCACAATTGATAATTAACAAATTTACTCGTTTCTAACTCACCTCGTTTCCACTTTGTCCAAAAATTGCCTGCATATTACAGTCTGGTGCGAAACCATGTTTGCAGCTTCAGCAGAAGTCCACCGGTGAAGACAGCGTCATCACCATTGTAAACACAAGATGGTGGAGAATAAGTTTTTGCATAGGTTGGTGAACATGACACATCGTTTCCAGGCTGTAATTACCAAAGCTTACTCAAAACATGCTAGTTTACACAATAAGCTAGCGACAACAGAGTCATGTCAGGTGCTTCCGATGCTCCGAAAACTTCCATGCATTACAGGATGAACTGGCAAAATGGTAAGTCTAGTAGATGTGGGCCATCATACCGTTTGCGATGGATGTGGAGTGGTTCAGTAAATTCAGAATATCAAACACACAGTGGACCGTACAGAAAATGACATGTTGTGGTCCATAGACAGCGATTATGTGCTGTCTGAGAGCGGTGGCAAAGAACATTAAATTTAAATAAATTTTACATCTGTCAAGGTAACACTTCCCTGGTTTCTTTTTCTGATTGCCAGAATTAGAAACATGCTACTATATATTTTGTGTTATAAAATTGAGTACGCATTAAGTTTGGGTGCACATTGCTTTCTGCTACAAATCCATAAAAACTGGGTATGCTTAGATTTGTGGGCGCATTAGAATCGGGCAAGTACTGCCAAATGAAGGGCAGTAGTTTGGCTGACCGCTTCTTGTGCCTCTCCTTATAATTTGACCCACCAGATAATTTAATCTATTCTGTGAGTCCCATCAAGCTTGAATTAGCAGAAGTCGACTGTACCAGTTATGATTTGAGCAGTAGCCTGTTTATCAAATTTCTTACTGATGTTGTCTGACGTTTGCATTGCATTTTCTGCAGATTCCACAATGTCAGCTACTGTGGGGCAACGAGGCGCATCGCTGTTGGAGCCAAGAGCGGCAACCTGACTATCTATGAACTGAGGGCCTCCAAGTCGCAGGCATGTCCACTATTTCTTTCCTTTTTTTTTCATTTTTGTGCATTTTTGCAATTCACTCCTCCAACTACAACTACGGTTGTACTTGTCATTTCTATCACCTTGGTTCAAGACTGTGTTGACAAACTTTCTGGTCTCTGAAAACCCTCGCCAGCCTTTTGTAGAGTGTTGAGTGGTACATCACTGCCGTGCCCTCCCTCCCCACTACCTGGCCTTCTTATGCACACCCATTCAGTGCATATTCACAGATAATCTAAAGCTGAATGTATGGCACATACACAAATACCCAAGTATTAGTGGACAAGAGGACGGCCACTACTGTAGATTAGCATAATGTCGGTCGGCTTGCAGTGGCTTCCAGAGAGGTAGTTCCTGATGTGGCTTCGTGACTGTGGGCAACTTGGTCGGCATGGCGCTGCACTATCCCGGCCGGCGTTTTCACTGCTACCATTCTGGCTCCCGAAGTGGGCTGTACACGCCCCAGTGTGCATTTCGGACCGTTGCCGTAATTCTGCACGTATGCACTGGTGCCTGGCATAATGGCCCAGTCATTGGGGCCAGTCGAAGTCCATGCCTCTGGCAGGCAAGCATGTGTTCAAGCGGGAATGTAGCTGGTAGCCGAGGAGCATCTCGAAGGGAGACTTTCCTTCCCATTTTGGGGTCCGCCTGTGATCGCTCAGTATGATCGTATAGTCTGTCCACACGAGACAGGGAAAATGCGTCGACTCCCTTAATGAGTGGATGTATTTTAATAATCTGGCTCCTACTACCGTGGCCATAAGCTCGAGCATCAGGAGTGGTAAAGTCTTGGTAGGTGCTGCTTGAGAATTTGCTACTGTAAGTGACGTAGCTCAATTTCCGCTGTCATCACCTGCTCTCAAATAGGCACATGCTCCATAAGCCTTCAGGCTGGTGTCGACGAATATATGCAATTGTGCCCTTCTCGACCACTCCATATAGCCCATCTCTCACGGAGTCTGGAACCTTGATGAAGCCAAGCTGGATTATGTCTGCGCGCCATGCTATTCGTGGTGCCTTGATCTCTGGTAACCCATCAGTTCTGCAGTGACAATGAAGGGCGGCAGAATACCAAGAGAGTTGAAAATCCGAGAAGCAGCCTTGAGTAGTGCAAGTTTTGTGACGGGCTGAGCTGAGGCTAAATATTGGGCTACAGATTTGGAATAAAATCAGTTTCTGTATCCCATTGCGTTCCCAAAACTTCACTTAATTCCCTTGATTCACCTTCCGCTTGCTCGTCCTGGTTGTCAAAAATGTTCAGTTGTTGCTGGTTATTGGTCTTCCATTTTCTAGAGTAGTCATGCTCTACAGTAGTTATGTGTTCTACTTCAAGCTCATTGTCAGTAGTGTGCTCTTTGAGTGTATTGTTAAGCTTCGAGAGCTTGTTACTAGCAGATAGACAATCAAGAATACCTGAAAGCTTGGGCTTGTCCAGGGTAGGATCTAAGTAGCAACTGGGTTTCCTGCAGAGTTTTTGTGTTCTGTGCTCGTTGAGCTGACCGCTTGGTCTTGAGGCGATCCATCCAATTAGCTCTTGAGATAGAGGTCTGGCATCCATGCCGATCACGAACGATGTGTTATCCAGTCAGTCCTCGCTGCCTGCAGCTCACAGCGGTGGAGTAGAAGGTCCTTTGAGATGTTTGATCAAGGAAATGAGTCTGCACGGAAGTTTTCGGCACCAAAATGAAGAAAACTAACGAGACACAAAGGAACCAGCGCTACTCTTTGTTCCAACTTCCCTTGCAGTGCCCACCTGCACACATTTATTCGCCTTTTCCTGCAAGTGAGTTACCCTTCTACAATACTGAAAATACCAGTCTTACCGTGAGAAGACGCTTGATAAGACAGAAAAAATCACGAATACGAAAGATGGATGACGACACCACCTTCGAATTCCCGCACCAGCGCACCATGAGGGCATGGGCTTTGATGGTATCTGCTAAGGCCTAGTTAATTCTATTGCGGCAAAATCGACTGCATTGCCTTCTAAAAGAGTCAAAGACTGAATATGGCAAGTTTTGGGAACCTTTGCTGAGCCAACGCGGCCCAAATACGAAAAAATACTTTTGAATTCATGATGTCACACTGGTGTACCAGGGTTGTGGTTTCGGCATGAAATTCAAGAATTGAAACTTTGACCTTCATTTCCTCTTCTAATAATCAACCTATTATATAAAAAATAATGACAACAGAGTTTTCAAAGAATGCTTTATTAGTCTAAAGTGAGTTACTGTTTTGCTTTAGTGTCTTATTAATGTTAGGAGGTCCCCCTCAGTTTCTTTAAGGGTCCCTGAAACAGTTCGGACAAATTTTGTAGACGCGTAGGGTACAGCTACAGTAAAACATTAGCACCACAATTTGAGGGGAGCGTCTCATATTAAGAGAGCTACAGACGATTACAAGTTACCCTCCTCCCTAGCCATGCTTCTTCTGCTCAACTTGTTCGCCAAGCGACCGGGGCTAAGCTCCGCCTTCACTGGCTCTGCATCATGATGCGACGTCATAACGTCTACTTCCGGTTGTCTTGGAACCAGCGTGTGTAGCCTCTCCAACCTCTCTGCTTGCCGCCTGGCCGTCGCTACCCAGCGAAAGCTATCTAAGCCGAGTGTGTTGCGAGCATTCTGTCTCAGCACTGAGCATGTCTGGTATTCCGGTAAACGCAGGCAAGCTGGGCATTTTGACGGATGGGTGGAGGCGTAAACTAAACCCCCTTCATACTACTACTGCTCTGATGAAGGGGCTTTAGCGTAAATGTGAACGGCCCGCACGGTGCAGCCACCTGGTGGCACAGAGCTTAACCACCGAAACGCAGAGTTACCAATGCTCTGGCCAAGCGTAAAACATTGTAAACATTTTAAACATTTAAAAAGACAACATGTTCATGATTACGCTCCTGGCAAAAATTTACACCAGCAGCAAATCAGAATACACTTGGTTACTGCCATATTAGGTATGTGTTTGGATGGCTGAGATCCATGCCACCAGGTGCTTGCGTTTACCCAAATACCAGACGCGCTAGAACTCTGTACTGTTGTAGCAATCCTCTGGCGTGAAGTGATGGCGACAAACACGTAGATGCTGGTGCCGATCGGATACCGACAGTCTGATGTGCTACGGCCACTCCACTTGCATGTTGCTTTGCAGAGCTTGACATGTCGCCGATCGCTATAGATTTGCAGCCCACAACATAACAAGGGTGGTCCACGGTGCTCATAAAAAGAAAGCTTGAGACCAACACTGCCTGCGCAGCTTGCGTCAACACAGAGAATGTTGTAACACAAGCAGAAGACACTTGTTGTGTTCCAGAAGTGCTTGAGTGCAGTGATAAATTGTCATTGTGTATTCTCTTTCTGTTACTTTTTTTATAGAAATAAGTTAACCAATGTTCCAACTATTATGAACAACATTTGTTCACTATAAAGTTGGAATAATTATCGATGACGTGACCTAGGTAGCCACTCAGATAGCTCCCCCAACTGACGTCAATTGGGAGGGGGCGGCTAGAAACTCAGGGAAGCAGCACCGCTGCAATCGGTAGCAATGCACATGAAAACCTTATAATAAATTACATGCTTTACACGAAGCACTTAAATGCATCAGTTGATGATCAGAAGGACGTTCCCTAACTACTGAGTTTGTACAAAATCACCAAAATCGTTTCAGGGTCATTTTAGTGCTGGGACCTCCAAATGTAACTAGTTTCATTCTGTCCTCTGATGATGTACACAAGAAATCAATAAAACTTGTAGTAGGTAGTGATCAATTAAGAAACGAGCACCAGGAGGATGTATGCTCAGTCAGGCACGAGGTTATGTCACGTCATGCATGTCAAACTCATGTCATACTCATGTGCAGTTGTGTATGGCTCCGTCTCACACGTGTAGTTACATATGTACCTCGGTCAGACTGTGAGATGTGAGAACATGGATTTACAGGTGCATAAATATGGTATCCTGAAATGTTTTATGGGCTTGCATTCGGCAAGACATTGCTGGGACTGCTCATACGAACTGTTGTTCAATGCGATTGCCGTTTTACATTTTCATAGAGATGTCATGCCCAGAGAAATTTTGGACGCTTATTTTATGACGTGGTGTGGTAATAAGTACCCGAGTCCAGCTTCGTTAACAGTATTCGACAGTAAAATTGTGCTTTTAAAATATGGTTGAAGGTTGTGCGTAATGATGTACTGCTAAGTGATGCAGTGCTCACGTAAAGCAAAGGCTTGTGCTTATATGATGTGTGTTGTCTGAATAAACGTTCAGTTGTTAGCCAGTGCATGCGTCATTTTCGATGTGCTTTCTCTGTGCTGGTGTTTTGTCCGTGCGCTGATCAAGAAAGAACAAGCACTAGAACACGTCTTCTTCGTTTTGATTTGTTCTTGACGCTCTGTCACTGAGGTTGCTGCTTTTTCTGCAGATAATACCGGCCCACTCAACAACTGTGGTTGCCTGCACGTTCTCCCCCGATGGCAAATACCTGGCCACCTATTCCAGTGGAGAGAACAAGCTCTGCTTCTGGCAGGTAATGACTGCTACCTTAGGTCATCTCTCTAGTGCCCAACACTAGTGCGCTAGTGCGTACAGCTGAACCTTGATAAAATGAACAAGTATCTAGCAAATTATTGAATGCAGAGACTTGCAAATGTAAAGACTTTATTACAGCATGTGTGAACTGTGAAAACAAAGTAAAGAGTTGGATAATTATGCTTTACACAAATGGATTTTCTACAGCTACCATGGAACTAGAAGTATGAAATCCATAAAAATATTGCAGACAGTAAAGAGAATACATTTGCTTGCACACAGCTGAGGATGCTTATTCTGGTAGCAAAAATCCTAAATGCTCGGAAAGAGTAACAGTTGTTGGCTTGCTTTGCCGATACAGTCGATTATTGTTATGACAAACTCGCATCCGACACTGAAATACCTTCGTTATATCCAATTATGCATACATTTGCAACATGTTGATATCAACTAGAAAATTTTTTATCGACTTAATTATATTTGATAATTTGTTATATCACCATTCTTCATCGAGCTTTTAACTGCTTAAGCGCTATTCTGACAAAAAGTGACAGTATTTTGCTTATTTTCTTTTATTGCAAATTTTCAAACTTCCCTTACTCCAAAACCCTTCTTAAGCATATTAAACCAGTTTACTTTATGCATGCAAACTTCATATTATTTCTTCACTGAGCAACATAGGTGTATTAGTCACTGCCACAAACAGTAAAGCCAGAAACTAGGAAAAATGCTCTGCATTGCAATTCTTTGTGGGGTTCTGACCCGTGCTCTTGGGACAAAGGAATGACAACACAGCAGTACAAACAATCACACGGGCATTTATTGCACCTGTCATAGACTAATGCTACTAGCCGAGTTGCTCTCCACAAAACATGCCGATGGGTGCGCGACAAATCGGGGAGGTCCGACTCACCGCGACCGCATAGTGAGCGAATATGTTCGCCCCATGCTGGACACCCAACGCCTGGGCGTTTGCGCGTATGATCACGGGAACGGTGGGGCGTTTGAACGATCGCATTCATCCATTCCGGTATAGGCCTCGTGAGACGGTCTTGCAGAAGCATGGATTGGCGCACGTGTGAAACGTCCGCGCCGCTTGCCTACCCGTAGTCAAAGAGGAAGAGCCTCCTCCTTTTTTCTGCCCAGTACCCCGGCTATTAGGTGGCGTTGGCGGAGCAACACTCATGCCGTCTCTTGTACTACCCTGCAAGCGTACCGACTGCTGCCATAAAGCTAGGAGACAGGAGATGGGAGCTATGCTAGAAAACAACATATCAGAGGACCTGTGAGAGTCGCGCATCCCTGCACCTTAAAGATAAACTGCTCTGCTTAGCAACGTTCAGCAGCAATGAAAGTTTTCACCCATTCTTCCTCTGCTAAGGCATGTGTCGAAGTGCGTGAAATTTCAGAAAGCACGGAACAGTGCATAGAGCTTTGCCACATAGTTCGC
Organism: Dermacentor andersoni; assembly: GCF_023375885.2. NCBI lineage: Eukaryota > Metazoa > Arthropoda > Arachnida > Ixodida > Ixodidae > Dermacentor > Dermacentor andersoni. The sequence goes on along the minus strand of NC_092818.1, from coordinate 44,186,020 downwards.
ACCAAGCCCTGCATGACCCACGAGTGAGCTGGCACTGCCTGATGCCATCTTTGAAAAGCTCCTGCCAAAGGGCACTGAAAGAGCATGATTTCAGTGACACACGTCTTTGAGCACTGACAAAAGTTCTGCCATCTATGTAGCAGAAAAAAAATAGATGCACTCCATTCCTCCAAATCGCTTTGAAAATGGGAATATTCCCTTGGGCAAGCTGAGCTCGTGCAAAGCAAAGTTTACCAGTATCGTGTCGACGAGCTAGGCTCATCTAAAGTGCTTAAGAGGTTAACTGTGCATAGCATTATGATTTCACTTCTTTGACATAGATTGGTCATAAATTTCTGTCATTATCAATGTTTACTTTTATATTGAATATTGGATATAAGGAAACTTCCATGGCCAGATGTGACTTCATTGTAATGAGATATGACTGTGTTCGGGACATTCTGTCAGAATTAAACCGTAGGGCCAAAAGCAGGAAGATAACAACCCTGAAAAGAAGGTAAGGACCATTCGAGAAGTTAAGGAATAAGATTTAATTGTTCTCACATCAAAAAGGATGAAGACGGCAGTGCAAATTAGGGAGTGAACGTGTATGGTTGACATTTTAGTTGAGATTACTATGAAGAAACAGTTGGGCAGGTCACGTAATGCACAGAGGAAATAACCTGTTGCCTACTAGCGTTACAAAATTATTGCTAAACAAGGTCATGCGAAGACCATTGCTTCAGAAAAATCTGCTCAGCTTGGAAAGGCTCTTTTGTACTTCACAAAAAGGCTTTGTGGTGAAACATTGAAATAGGTGGGCAAAATGTGTTGAAGCAGTAGATTATGAAACCAGCCTCAGATGGTGGCAGGAAATATGGCGGCTGGGCAGGACGCTGCTTTAATAAGAGGCTACAGGAGCATAATTATAATGCTTGCAGCTGTGTGTCGAGTCAGCTGGGCATTCGCTTACATTATTACACCAGTGTTCCAGGATTCTTTTGTGTGGGCAAGGCGCGCTGATAAGGCTACTCAAGAAATTATTATGCAGATCCCTCGCACTGTGGGAATTGCTTTCAAGTGAGGCTTTTCTTAGTGTTGGCAAGGGATGCCGTTCTCATTTAGCAACCATCTTGCAAGTATAGAGCACACAACTAAGGTGGACATGTCTTCGCAGGCAAGTGCCTCACTGAACATAAGCTTGTCGCACCCCAACTTAGCAGACAAGTGTGACAAAAACCAGAGCCCATCACACCAATTACACACAGAACCCAGCTCATCCCATGCAAAGTGTTTCTCAAAGTGTGTGTTTATACCCATTGACGACATAGTCCCCTTCTGCTGCTGTCTCACCAGTACGTGGTATGTCCATAAAGTCATGGTGCACTTTTGACCGGTCACCGAAAATCAACAAAACAAAATAGAAATGTGAAATGTGTGACCCGCTGCTGCGCAGTTCATGGTGCTGCATCATCACCTGTGTGTGCACACCCTTGTACATGTACTACGGAAGCTCGGGAGAGTTTTCCTTTCATTTGGTGAAGATTTCACATTTCTATCTTGTTTTGTTGCTTTCCTGTGACCGGTGAAAAGTGCACCATGACTTTATGGACACACTGTATATTAAGGCCGTCTGGCTTTGCGTCTATGAGTGAAAGTGCACTTTTCATCCCAGGCCATTATTCGCTGCATGTTGATGCTGCTGCACTTTGCGTTTCTGGGTGAAATGTTCACTGTGCTCCTCGGTGCATATGGCCGGCATTAAATGCTGTTCCACTTTGCATTTACAAGCCAGAATGCACTCGTGTTCTGAACCACTATGTTGAACCTACCAACCAACTACCACATTGTCTACGAGGATAGTTCGAGCCCTAACTCCTTGTGACTCGTCATGCAAGACAGCAGCTAGCAACAGCCAGCACCCATCACTTGTTAAAAGAAAGGGGGGAGTGAGAGGAAGAGGCAAGGAAAGCTTCGTTTTAATGGTGCACCAAAGATAGCAAGTTGGGCAACCTGCACTTAAGCATAGTGTCAGTTTCCAAAACAAAACGTAGATGGGCTTCGGAAAGAGTAATAAGTAGGCTAGTCTGGCTTCATTTCAGATCTTGCTTGAGATGCCCATTGCATAGCATCCCTCTTTACCCAGAAGCTCGGCAATATCGCCTGCTGACTGTGTGTCAATAGCTTTTTTTTCTTTATATATACTGCAGACTGCAGCCGGTCTGTTTGGGCTGGGCAATGCACAGACGCGCTGCGTGCGCACCTACCCAACGCCCCCGCTGCCAGACAGCGTGCGTGCCAACCCACTCAAGATGGCCCAGCTGGTGTGGATCACCAGCCGCACCGTCACCCTCATGCTGACAGACGGCTCTGAGCACCGATTCACCCTCAGTTAATCCACCACTTTATATCCTCTTCGCCAGAAGTACATACCCACTCCCACCATTCGTTGTGATTATGGCTGCGCCAGCTTCGCATGGCCAGAAGGCCAGGGACGCCCCAGCGCATTGTGATGTGCTTGCCAGTCGTGCGGTTGCTACGTGTGAATTACTGCAGAGAAAAGAATGTCGGAAGCGTGTGAGTGCCCGTTTTTAGGGGGGCAACGTCAATGGTTCTCTGTGGCCCTCCACCCCCAAGCCCTCACTGCTGTATATTCCCTGCAGTTTTTCACCTCCCAGCTCATGGCTTGTACCCACTAGCCACCTGAAGGTTTGATTTGTGGAATGAATACAGCAAGGCCGCACGACATGAAATGCATTGTATATCACCACTTTTTTGAAAAGCCTATTATCTGCACTTAACGAGTATTGTTTCTGCAGACGAGTTAGTGCACGAGGTGTGTGAATGTCTGCAAACTGGCAGAAGAGGCCGATAGGTTGTATTGCAGACTGGACAGTATAGGACGATAATGTTGCATCTCTTGGCATTGACTTGTAAGCTTGTGTGGAGTCACTATACCAATTATATGTTGCATCTCTGTATGAACTTAATGCAGTATCCACTGGATTACAATCAAGGGTGCCCAGAGTGATGCATTTCAGGTGCAGCCTTCTGAAACTGTCCCTATGTGTATAGGTGTGGCAGATGCCAGAAATTGAATGATGTTATCAGGAGCAGGCCACTACTGTGGGAATAAGGACGGTTCTATCTTGTAAATCAAGTAAATAACATACAATTTTACTTCACCTCTGCACTCTAGCTGCAGGAAGTGACAGCCAAGAGCAACTCTCTGGGCTAGGCACGTGTGCGCCTATCTTTAGCATGAACAACAGCAAGTGATAGGACAAGAGATGTACCGTATTTAATTATGTGAGACCCATGCCTTTCTCTGTAACCTGGGCACAGCATGTTGTTTTTGCATAAGTCGGGCACACGACTACCCGCTAGAACTTGTAGACGATGTCGGGAACAATGAACAAAGTAATGCTGACACTGGCGACAGACTACTCACATTCGCTTAAAATTTAGCACAGTTGATCACGCCTCGCATCTCTCTTCGTTGCTTCCACTCTCGATGTCGCTCCCATTGTCACCAGACCTTATTACTTCATCGGCACGTTCTAAAAGACCTGCGTCATTGGTGCCGTCCTAGCTGTTCGATATTCTAGGAAATTGGTGATAGTTTCAGCTGATACTGAACGCCATACGTTCCAAATCGAATCATTAATTAACTCTTTTCTTTTGCTTCAAATTTTTTACCTCTAAAGTCGAAGGTGTGGGCCTCCTACGAGTAAATACGGTACACATGGGACTGATGTCCTGTGTTCTATTGTCTACACTGCTCACAATGTTGAACAATCACCAACTAGCCCAGCTTTGAACGCTCTTCATATAGGCAGCTGCCGTTCCTACTTTATTTATATGCAGCTTTTGTTTCCGTTATGCCACAAGAAATCAGTTCATAATTTCTGACCATTGATGCTGTGTGAGCACAATGATGCCATCACACTTGATGATGCCCTGTCATGATGCCATCATTAAATATGGCTTCTCTCTACAAAAATTCATTCGGAGCCCCTTTTTCTGAAATTATATTTCGCCGCTGCAACTGTATTAGCCAATCATGATTGGCTGCATCAACATAAGTGCAAAACGAGGAGTTTGTGCTGCAAGAAATTTCCAGCACAATAGGTATGTTGCTGCTGCTTCGCCACAGAGGCAAAAAGCGCGAGAAGACTCATGCTAGGATGCGACAGGACAGTTCCTAGCACCTGGTTCTCCTTACCTAGGAGATGTGCCCTGTCTCATCATGGTCTTCATCTTGATCCATTTGCATGGTGTTTATACATAATGCCCCACTAGATAGGTCAAGGTAAAGTATGGCCTATATTCCCCTGGGCAGTGATGGCTTGCTTGGCAGTTGGCATAATTAAACCTAGTGCAAGCATAAGCAGTGGATGTGCTAGACTCTGTAGCAGCTGGTGTCCAGAGCTGGCTCGAACAGCTGCATGGCCAGCTGCTAGTGAGCGGCTTGTCTTGATCTTTACTGGCTATTAACCGAGAGCCCAACAGTAGTAGTTGTTGGGCAAGTTGGTTGATACTCGTGGAAGTTATCATATGGCAAATGAGATGGATGCAAAGAACAGGAGACGGGATATTACAGACAGCATAAATTAAAAAAAAATAGAAGGAGCTCCTGTGCTGCTCTGTTTAGTGCTCTTAATGGCCATCTTGTCTTCATTACGTTTACTGCTCCACAGCTTCTCTTACAGTAGCAACCTGCCTTGCAGTTGGTGTGGTAAACCCAGTAGGAGCAGGTGCAGTGCCTGCAGACTCTCTGTTAAATGAGTGTCTTGAGCAGACTCAGCATGACTACTGCTTGGTCAGGGCTAGCTGCTAGGGAGCGTCTGCTGCCACTGGCACTTGAAACCAAGAGCAGGAGTCGTGTCCTGGATATCACTTTTAGTGGACCTTGATTTTCTAAGCCAATGAGCAGAATGTGCACGTTGCTTCAGTTAAGTGTTGTGCCAGATGCTACATCATGCAAAATTGAAGGTATCCCTGAAATCAATCAATCAAAAATTTGACCTCGGATCTCAGGCTCTCATGAGGGTTGTTTGTAGGCACACAGCATTTTCTCACTCCATCATCTGGAAAAAAAAAAAAGGCTCATACAAGTGATGTTTTGCCGCCATCTATTTAATTGGCACATCGGCTCTAGATATATGATGAATTCAAGTTATTTTAGAAGGAGCTACTGGTTGCTCTGTTCGCTACTCATCGCTCGGAAGTAAGCGCTCTGATCATGCTTCACTCTGGATCGCACCAAGTGTTGTCACATGCTTTGACAGCGGAGCAAGAAAGAACAATTCACCATAAAGCAAAAGTTGTGATCAAATGACCAGTGGAAAACAAAAATTTGTTCCGATGGATAAGAAAAAAGGAATTCTTCACTGTTAAGCTAAGAAAAAAAAGTTAACTTTCATCTAGCCTTTCATGCGAAGCGCTGCACAATTGTTCATTGTGCTGGTAACTTTTAGCCCTTAGGCTTTTTTTATATTGCCATATGTTTTCTGGGAACCTTCCCATTTCTTTTTCTTTTTTGAACTGCTTTGAAGCACGAGAAAATGTTGTCCTATGGTGATTACATAAATCATGCACCGATCACTTCTGGAGCCTTTCTGGACTGTCCAGTTATGCATGTTCCTTGCAATGTAATGTTCGAAATATTTAGTGTACAGGTAAAATATTGTATGATTTTCTACATATATTATAGGGAGTTTTTATCCAAAGTGTGCTGGTGTTGTTTGTAAACATTTTGCAGCATATCTTTATTTTTCTGTACTGATATTGGTTCCTAATGTTGTTTTTATATATTGCTGAATGCATGAGTCACTACATTGAGCAAAGCTGTATTGTAAATGAGCTCTAAACTGTTGTACACTTCAGTAATACCAGCTGGTTTTGATTGCTGCTTTTATGTTACTGTTGTTTGCTTCCACTATGTGGTCTTGTTTCACTGAAAACATGAGCTGATGACACAAGACGAGCAAGTGTCCAGAGTTTGGAATGTGTACAGTACAGGTGATGGTAGGTGTATAGCTTTAGGGAATTTGCATGTGTAGTTCGCATAAAAAGTTGGTGAATGCTGTAGACTTTCTTTGTTCATAATTTACTTTGCAGGACGTATTGCTTATTTACACAATAATGTGTGTTTTTGTTTGCTACATTGTGGATATTTGGAGTGTGCCCGTAATGCATATCACTGTAGAAATCTCCACTCGCTTTTGTTACATTGCGTATGTGACACTTGCATGCTAATCCAGTGGAAGGTTTAATTATGCATCAACATTTGTTGCAATTCCTATTACATTCCCAATCCGCAGGGCATTCCTGAGATTGGAACCACACACCAATTATGTCATACACAGGCGCAGAAAAAAAATTAAATGCTCTTGATGGCCACATTGTGCTTGGAAGAGCAAATCGTGGGCATTTGTGAAACTTTGGTAGGTAATGAAAGAAACTGTGCGTTGGAACAGGACAGAAGGCAGACGACGCAGAGCAGACGGCACTTGCTGTTTTATAGTAAAGCGTTGTTTCTTTCACTACACAAGTATGCACCAACCAGACCGGATTAGCACTCTATTGTGAAACTTCTTTACTTATGGAGATGTGTGAAAATTTTACTCTGGGAGTCGTATCATACTGGTATGAAAAAGTGAGTTTGATGATTACATTGTTCAGAAAGTCTTCTTTGCTAGAAGTTGCCAAACAGTTTCTATCCTATCACGAAATTTTGCTGCACCTTCTGATAAAAAATTTTCACGCATCTCCACCGGTATTGAAGAGGATATTTAAATCGAGCAGCCAAGTGGCTACAAGCAGCCCCACCTCCACATTAAAGCTGTAGGCAATGTTCTTTTGGTTTTATTAATGCACTGAGAATTGCCACCTATTTCAAATTAGATTAACTTCAAATCCATTTTTGGGGAGAGTGAGGAATGCAGGAATTGCACCAAAATGTAAACTTAAATGCCAAAGATGTCGATGCCGAAAGCACTTCATGTCTCTCGTTTCTTCTCCCCATCTTACGCTACGCTTTATCTGAATTTACTTCAGTGTGAACTTCGAAAATGTGAGCACCAATCTACCACATTTGTAACATGCAAGATTGGGCTTCTTCGTTCTATATGATTAATAGTGAGAGGAACATAAACAACAATCGCTGTGCGTTGGTAAACACAGTCGTCCTTGTTTTTAAAGCACAAGCCTTATGAATTTTTTTAAAACATGCAGCATATCTTCTTTTGTGTGTTGGCTTGGCTCAGATTATAGGGCCCCCGTGGATACATTTCCTAGCATGCCTTTTTCTGTGTTCTTGCTGAGCTCAAGGAACCAGTTTGGAGCTTACAAATAGAGACAACTTATGCATGTTTTGTTTTTGTTTTCTACTGGCAAATTAGCCATGGAGTGCTGAAGAAAAAAGGCAGGAAGCGAGAACTATTTAATTGCTCTTGATTCAATCGGGTGCTCCTGTGTGTCACAGCTTTCTTTGTTTTGCTGATATTTTATCTAAGTACACAAGTAAATAGTCATGCTCACCTAAGGTAGCACAAGATTGCTTTGTTCACTATGATCACAGTGCTTTTATTATGTTATTATGTCAGATGTGATCTCGTTTGTGCAAACGCAAACACGCAGTCTTGACAAAGATGAACAAGATGCTGTGCGTGATGCTGCTATCTCAGTGTCTGATTCTTTAGGGATCATTTTAGCAGTTGTGTAAGAATCATGCACAAGAAATGTGTCATCTGGGTCCTTTGTATTGTGCAACCCTGTATATAGTATGGCCTATTAGTTAAGACACTCTATAGATTTAAGACTGTTGTCCTAGGTTTACCAAACTTTACAACTGTTACTTGTTTTGAAGATTGCGCATGCCCTGAACTGCAAGCATGTTCTTTGCTGTAACTAGAGCGAAGTGATCACGATATGGTGACTGGAAGGATGTGCACTTGTGTAAAATCAAAATTGCTATAATGTTTGATTCTTACGAGCCATCGATACTTGTGATGTCTGCTTAAAGTGGAGGGGAGACCTGTTTAGGCTAGTTGATGAAACTCTCTATGTTTATGTACACTAGAACCTTTTTAGTATGAACTCCAAGACGACCGAACATATATTCGAATAAAATAGAGTTTGAACTAAGGAGAGCCCCTTTAAATATTATGCCACATCGACTGTGCGGTACAGTGCACTAAACCAAAACCCAAGCGCGACAAAATCGCACCTTGCATGTCGTCTGCTGAGAATACGAGGGAAAATGTGCGAGGCTGAGCCAAAAAGGCCGATGGCTTGATGTTGGAGATGACATGATTGAGTGCACGCTAGGAGGGGGGATGTCGGTGAGTGTGCAGTAATTGATCAAGCTCATGCTAGGAGCGAAGGGAGGGGTGCAAGTGAGCGGGGTGACATGATCAAGCGCATACTAAGGCTCCTTCCTGCTCCTTTTAAGCTGAAAGGGAAAGCAGTGTGTATGCCACTATGCTTGCTTAGTGCAGTTCGGTCTCGGTTTCCCGCACCTCTTTCTTCTAAATTATGGTATAGAACCTTCGCCTTTGACTTAGGTTTCTCCGATAAGGTGTCCACGTGAGTGAGACATTTTGTTTGAAATAACTATTACGTGGTTTTCATAGTTCAAATTCACGGAAGTTTTTCTCTGTTCAAATACCCAGGACTTTGCCAGGACCAAGAAAGAAGTTCCAATTGTCCGTCAGTTAAAATGAGGAGATTTCGAATTATGGGGATTTGACTCTGTTCGTATGTACCGCATTCACACATTTTTTTTTTTTTTTTTCGAGGGGGACCAGGGGGGCGGGTCGACAACTGGAAGTTTAGCAGGTTGCTAGGGTTTCACGGTTCCCAAAAACAGACGTGCAAGATATGAACGCTAGTAGAACAAGAACAACAGCACAAACATCCTTTTCGTTCTACTTGCATCTGTGTTTTGCATGCCTGCCTGTCAGTGCCAGCATATTATTTCATCACTTCTTTTTCTTACTACAGTTCAATTTTGGATGACCTATATATCAGGTTTTACTGCTGGCAGCTCCGTAATTTTCTTTGTTGTTGTTGTTAATAAAGCAGCTCTTGTAGAAAGCAATAAGACCAAAATTCTTCTGAAAGATGTTATAGAAACATTCCTCAACAAACATTTTTTTCTAATCTGCCAGAAGTTTTTTTGAAAAAGTTTGTTCATCTTGTAACTCTGGTCCAAGTTGGTCTACAACTTCAATTTATGTTTATAAGTCATGTTGGACATTTCAGATCAAATCAAATCAGTTTATTTTGATCTCAAGGATGAGGGCAGGCTCGGGATAAAAATGACATTAGTCACTTGAGGGGAACCCGAGCCTCCATTCTGACATGCCAATATTTCTATACTCTTGTGGCTTCGTAACAAAGTTGCCCTAACAAGATCACTGCCTTAAGAATTGCATATTATACAAGAAAAAATCAAAAGAATTCGGCACGTCAGAATGCATAGGATGTGCTTGCCAGTTTATATTCACAAATGTTCCCTCCAAATCAAGAAGATAAAGTTCATAAGAACTGTTTATTACACAAAAATAATATATTCAGTGCGCCATAATTATGTGGAGTGCAAGTTTCATCAATTTGTATTGACAAAATGAAAAGAAGTTTCAAAAATGAGGTCTCCCCTTGACATGAAACAAGGATATCACATGTAGGAATCGTTGATTTACTTTCGTTATGTTTCTGTATGGAAGCACTTGACATCTGACTGTAGCATCTGAATATGTTCACATTTGTGTATTGAGGCACCTTACACCTGGTGGCAGAATTGAAGGTGTAGCATATCTGAATATGTTGACCATCTTTTGCATTGAAGCACCTGACATTTAGTGGCAAAGTGTGAAGTGTAGCATCTGAGTATGTTGTCTAAGAGGCTCAGTACTACTATTAGCATGCCAGTCTTTTTTTCCATTGTGTTCCACATTATTTTCTCTTGCTCTTTGTGTTTCAGGATCACGCTCTCTATGTGCTAACTTCTTAACAAGCTGCTGCTTCAGGGAACCTACATGACCTTACATGCAGGACACACAAAAACGATAAGGACCCCTGTATTTTTCTGTTTGATCCACGAATACTTCTCAAGTCATGCCTTTGCAAGAGCACGGTGAAGACCAGACTGAAAATAACAGATCGCGAATGTTTTCTTTCCTCTATTATCTGCTCACTCACAGGTTACACCCTCGCTGGAGAATGTGTAATAGGTGTTTTGTATTGGGAAATCTGTTTGTGCTCATCTATGGCTCAGGCAAGACATCTGGACCTTTTCCTATCTAGTCGGATAGTGTGAAGCATGCCTGCATTTTCCCTTGATCCATTGCCGAAAGAGGTGAGCAGTGCTTGCTCACGTTGTGCATCCGAGATAACGAGTTCTCGACAAGTGTTGGTTCATTAACTACACAGGACATGTCGAGGTTCATCCAAGGATGCGATGTGTATATTTGAATTCTGCACAATTGCCTGTGTTAAAATGTTATACTAAGTATACATGCGCTAATAAATGTGTTGATTCAATGTGTCCTAAGGCTCCTTTATCATCGATTACTGCATGTTTACATGCCAGTTGCATGGTCAAGCCATCTTTAAGTTTGTCATTGATATTCTATCTTTGTCCCATAGGTCCAATAACAATTAAGCCATTCCAACCTAATAAGCTGAACTTGTTGATCCTTAATTATAAAATTTTCCCAAGAGTAAGAGTCTAGCCTGTCCTAGCCACATAACAGACAACAGCATGTATTTGAACTTTTAACTTGAAGTGTGTACTTGTAACCCTGGCTACTAAAACATGACGATCACTGCACAAGTCACCTTACAATTCTCAATTAAGCTGCCCACTATGGGGCAGGGTCTACCCAGTGAGGTCAGGGGGGGGGGGGGGCTGAAGTACCCCATCTCCTGCATTCCAACACCTTCACACTATGAAGGGCAACGTCAGCTCCACACTTTCTGGCTTAAAAATTTGCAAGCATTTAAAAATAGAGGCTACGTGTTTATAAGAAATGAAGGAATTGAAAATGTGCAATTTTTTAAGTCCATATGGTTCAGTACAAGTTTGCTGTATGCAGTTATTAGTCTCATTACATATGCTACTATATTAGATGGTTTTTAGAACAATGGAAATATGTAAAATACAAAATATTTACGCCGATTGAGTGATACATGACAAAACTGGACATAGCCTAGTGAAAAACACATGTTGAGATTTACTCATGCACATGGGAACTTGCAATTAGTTGCAAGTGTGAGACATTTCAGTACTGTAAATAAGAAGCTATCTCTCAACACAAATTAACCCTCAAAAAATATTTGCAGATGGCGATTGCAGGGTATTCTATCAACAAATTTTATTTATTTATTTATTTCCAATACTGTTAGTCCTTGTGGGCTGTTACAGGGGTGGGGGAAAAAGAATATTCAACAAACATGTCATGCCAGTTCCGCAACAAACATTGCATTCAGCAAACACATAGTGACAGTTGACGCTCAAATGATTCAGTTGTGTGTGTTTCAATAAATACATCTGCGTCAAAGCTGTTCCGATCGACTGTAGTTTTCACAAGAAAGGAAAATTTGAAGGTATCAATGCATGGCACATAGGGCTTTAAAGCATGAGGGTGACTTGTACGTGGGGACACTCGTCCAGAGGGAGGCAAGTATAGCCTGGAGTCCAAATTGAATTTATTGTTATACAGTTGGTACAAGAATTTCAACTTGGCTATTCTTCTGCACGTTGCAAGTTCGGGCAAACCAGCACGAGGTAATAACACAGTTACAGACTGCATTCTTTGGTAAGCATTAAAGATAAACCCTGTGACTAGTCTTTGAATCTGTTCCAGTTTATTTATCAAGCCCACTTGGTGCGGATCCCAGACTATACATGCGTATTCCAGTGTGGGCCGTACAATTGTTTTGTACGTCTTAGCTTTACCTCGGATGTAGTATCTTTCAATTTTCACTTAAACAGACGAAGTTTGCGTTGAGCAGATCCACAAATGTTTTCAATGTGTTCGTTCCAATTCAAATTGTGCGTGACTGTGACCCCGAAATACTTAAGCTTATCAAAATGTTGAAGTGGGCTATTATTTATTTTGTAACTAAAAAGCAATGGGGTTTTCTTGTTAGATACAGTCATGTAAGCCAATTTATCAAAATTAATTTTCATGTTCCACGTAACACACCAGTCATAAATTCTTTGCAGGCATTCGTTCAACAACACTTGATCCTGGACATTTTTAATGCGACTGTAAATAAAGCAATAATCTGCAAATAGATGCAGTTGAGTGTGAGGATGCAAGTCATTAGCAATGTCATTTACCTATAACAGAAACAGAATTGGTCCTAAAACCAAACCTTGTGGCACACCAGATAAAACAGGTAAGGAGGATGATATTTCGCCTGCTATTTGAACAAATTGCTTTCTATTGGTAAGGTACGTATGGATCCATTTCACCATTTGTGTATTAACTCCAAGATTATACAATTTCTCAATAAGTTTTGTGTGACACACACGTTGAAAGCCTTCGAAAAATCAATTGCTATAAAATCAATTTGCTCTTTGTTAATTGCAACGCCGAAAGCAACACCTCAAAAAGCTGCGTCACTGTTAATAAACGTCGGCGAAAGCCATGCTGCTTGCTGTAGAATAAGTTATTTTCTATATATTCAACCAGATGTTTCCATATTATGTGTTCTAACATTTTACACACGGTGCATGTAATGGAAATTGCCCAATAGTTTTCCGCCAATAACTTATTGCCTGCTTTAAATATAGGTAGAATGCATGCAAGGAGCCAATCTTCCGGCACACCTCCGATATGTAATGACATTGCAAAAATTCTAGACAAAAAATGTGATATGACACTGATATCCATTCACAATAACACCTCAAAAACTCATTGGGTATTTCATCGGGGCCACAAGATTTTTTGGTATCCAGTTTTAACAACAATGTTACAATGCCTTCTCGAGAAATTACAATATCGTTTGTACCTTCACACGGCAACAAACCATCGCTAGCATTTATGGGGTGCCTATAACTGCCAGGTGTAAATACAGAGTTTAACATACTGTTAAAAGCCTGTGCGATCAAAGCTGGTCTACTACAGACATTTCAGTCTACCTTAATTTCATTAATTGCACGTAGAACCAGATAAGTAATTCCAGAATTTTTGAGCTGAGTTTTGCAAGTAATCCACCAGTGTTGGTGAAAAAAATGCCGCCTTCGCATCTTTTTTAATTCTTTTCTAACTTGCGTACTGAGACAGGCTATTTCTGCACATCACTTTGGCGTCCTTCTACGTGCACGATTCAGTCGCCGCTTCAAATCAATAATGTTTCTAGTTACCCGTGGACTGGGTTTTCCTATGTGCTTGATTTTCTTGGGCACGTATTTTTCTAAACAGGCGTGAACAACTGATACAAAGTACCTCCAAACATATTTATGTCATTATCGACAGTCATATCATCAAGAGCATGTTCTAAGTAGTCGATAACCGATGTGTCGTCAGCCTGATTAAAATTATACACGTATACAGAGAGATGTTTTTCTAATTGCATGTTACCTATACTTAAAATTGCTACAACTGTTTTATAATCTGATATGCCATCCTCTATGTCGACATTATAATTAAATGTTCCGTTAGTCAAAAATAACAAATCCGGCGTAGACTGATTTGGCCCTGTGTCCTGGTCAGCTGATGAATTACCTGGACAAAGTTATGCTTAAGCATAATATCTAACATTATACCAGTGCTTAGGCTTTTCCACTGGCCCCGTAATTCTCGCATCCCAATCGACACCTGGTAAATTAAAATCCCCTGCTAAAACAATTCTACTTCTGGCATTCCTTATATTACTTAAATGCTGGTCAAGTGCACACAAAAATTCAACAGGGCTTCCGGGTGCTCTATAGATGATGCCCACTATCAAAATGGTATTGTCAAGAAATAGTTTGCACCACACACTTTCATGCCCATTTATGGATGGCACAGTTTCATGTCTGGGTGGTTTCTTCACTAGAAGTGCCACACCACCGCCTCACATTGCTCTATCTTTGCAGATTACATTGCACATGCTTGGGAATACCTCATCGTCCTTCACATCACTGTGCAACCACGTTTCTGTTATGGCAATTAGTTCTGCGTCATGAAGCAATGACAAGTATTCAAGCTGTTCTACCTTATTCATTATGCTCCGGGCATTAGTGTTAAGTAACCTTATTTCGGGCTGCCTTGTGCGTTTGTCAACTTTTTCGGTGGCGAGTGGTCATTCATTGCGCAGTCTCACGCGCACATTCTGCTCAAGGTTCCATGTATAAGCAATGCTATTGATAAAAAGCTTATCGTGAACAAGACTAACCTTTGCGTCATCGCGTTTATCAGTTTGAGCTGATTTTCAAAGTTGTCTTCTTTTTGCGACTGTTTGCGGCGGATAGTCAACAGAAACACTAATTTTTGTTCCTTTGAGTTTTTTGCAGTTCTTAAAATTGCCACCTTTTCATTGCAATTGTACAATTTTAGGATAGCAGGTCTATCACGTGATGGTTTCTCTTCACCAAGCCTATGCATTCTTTCAACTGATGAAACAGTGACTCCAAATTTGTCAGAAAATATATTTTTTTAAAACTTGATGCTCGATGTCTTCACGCGTTTCGTTTTCAGTCTCAGGAACACCAAATACAATAACATTATTCCTTCGTGCCCAGTCTTTCAAATCAATTAGTTGCTGCTGTTGATGCTGAACAGTTCGCTTAACGTCTTTAACCATTCTTTCTAGAATTTCCACCCCAGCACATTGACTCCCAATGTTAACAAGGCTCTCTTCCAAATTGGCAAGCCTGTTGTCCATTTGAGTTTGCTTATCCAAAATTTGTTTCAGCATTTCTTCCACAGTTGGGCCAGGATTTGTTTCTACGTCCCTGGAAAGCAAGACCTTTAGATCTAACCACCACATGCTCAAAACTTTAAAACACTTCACAGGGAGTGGTACCACCAATAGACATAGGCAATTTGACTGTAGTCTTGATACGTGAGAGTAATAACCAACCCGTAAAACAAGCCATGCGTGGTTATGCGCCATTGCTGCTGCCGTGCTGCCGCGTCCACTGTAGGTAGCCGAGTGCAGTGATGGCTTTATGTGCCCGCTGTCCGTTGCTGATGTCACTGCTGCTTGATGATCCGATTGGCTCATCCAGGTGACGTCCACCGTTGCTGAACTGGGCTCCGCACTGCTGATGATAGGCAGCAGAACTAGTGCCAATGTAGAAAGAATTCATGTACTAACCACAATTCACAAGGTGGCTGAACATTTTCAAGGCCAGATTTTTCTCTACAGTAATGCTAGCATGAAATAGTGATGAAGGCAAGGTCTGCTTGTCAATATGGCAGGTCGCTTCAGACATAGCGCTTCAAACGTCTCCTAGGATAGCAAGTAGGCTGTTCAAACAAAAGCAGGCTCAAATGGTGGTAATAAAACCACCATTTCACTTCTATACTCTGGACTTGTTCTATGCAGTTTTAACGGGCCCCGCACCAAGCCCCGTCTTAAATTTTGATTATATGCTCAAGCAACAATTTTTCAAATTTGTTTGTTAGCAAAAGAGAGAGTAAAAATTCAAATGTTGCCTCGCTATACTGCCAGGAGGCCAGCTTCACCACCAATGTGGGCACTCTCTTCCTTGGACTCGACCACCGCCCACCGACAACATTCCTTGCCTTCTCCGATACCGGAGCCAACGCGTCACGTTTACGTCTCGAGCCCCGTCTACGTTTTATTTCTCCTCTTCATTTCAGTGCAATTAGCATTCTTGACTTTGTCACTTCATCAAACCAGCTTCTTTCCGACTGTCTATCCTAACCAAAAATATGGACCGATCCCAGAGGTTGTGCAGCCTACAAATGTTGGCCGTTCCCATGGGTGTGCGCAGACCTTGTGGTGGCGCCGCTAGATGGCGGAACTTGTCTAGAGGGAAGTGGCGAGAGGAGTCTGCAGTAAATGCGTCATACACACGTTTGGGCTGTTCTCAAACTTAGTCGTCGTAGATGAATTCTGCCCGAATATTCTGTTGCGTGGTACACTTCCATGGCCAGTTCTGGCGCGTCATCATTGGATGATTAACTGTAGTCACATGCCATATCGATGACATAGCAAGCAGCGCATAAGACATAGAGGCACTTATGCGTGTATGTAACCTCGATTACCGAACATGAAGGGCACAGGGGCTCTCGTTTCAAGTACCAGTTCTTGTCTGCAAAGCCACTTGACGCTTTGCAGACAAGATCGTCAACACATGATCTACGCACCGCACTTGTCTGCCTGCAATGCACAAACCTTGAGGGGCCCTTTAAAGTTTTCTCTAACGACTTACAACACATACTGAGTGCTCCAAAATGACAAGGCAAATGTGCCAGTGGGCTGCCCATTCACAACCAAGTAGTTGTACACAAGTGTGTGAGTGAGTCTGTAGCCTGCAAACAATATTGGCGAGCGAGTGCGAGTATTGGCCTATTCTGCCAACTATACCAAATACTCTCTTGGCAGCTGCTCCAAAATATTTTAACATGCCACCAAGGTCTTTAGACGTGAATTTCTGTACTATCATACCAGAACGTAATTCAAATTCAAAGGTGCATTTCTGACATCCCATCTGCCAATGTAACACAGATTCAATTTTGAACCATGGCCTCCGACATAATGTACAGCATTGGCGTAGCCAAGGGAGATGTCTGGCATGTCAAATCTGCCCCCCCCCTTCCCCATTTCCCATGGAATAGAACATTTCAGGAGGTGGGCTGTGAAACAGCCACATGGATGAAAGGGAAAGCTTGAATGTTAAAGCAAGGGAAGGGCTAGTGGTTTAACGGGGGCAATCCCCTTTCCTATGCACAGAACATTGCGGCATCACTCATGGCACGCCTGCAACTCATTCCAGATCGTGTTAACCATAACTGCTGAAGGGGGATCAGTGCTAAATATTTCACTCACAGATAAAAATGGGACAAGTGCGTGCATAAAACTTGGAGGCATTGTTGCTCCCACAAGGCCTTCATGTCGTCGAAGAGTTTCTTATTTTTGGTAATTGACCGAATCATTGACCACACTGCGCAGAATAAATGCATTCCGAAAATATTGCGACTTGCTTGTCTAGGAAATGCATAATAAGCACCACCCCCCCTTTTTCCCCCTATTTTTCTTTCCCTTGCCTCTGACTTTTATTATGTTAATAAATTTCAGAAGAGCTTGCTGTAAGTCTAGTTTGTATACGCTGAGAATAATGAAAACAGGGCAAAAAATAGGACAAAAATTAAAGACCTAACGAACACTGATTTGGACATGGCAATATGTATCAAGGACAGGGGTGCTGGGCCAGGGAAGCTAAGAAACCGCAACAACAAACAGGTGGGAAGGCAGGTAGGTGAATGGGGTCAAAGTTAATGCAGAAACAAATATAGGAATGTTAGAGGCCGTTGCGCCATTCAACAACCTGGTGAGTGTTGAAGTGTGTGACAGTGACCAACGGAAAAGAATTTTAAGAAGGGGAGTGGGGTGATGGATACGACGAGGGAGAGGGGCACCGCACAAAATGCCTTCAGAATGAAGTTGGCGGATAATTATCAACATAGGGAGAGCGTCTCGTCACTACCCGATTGCTTAATACCAGATGGTCGTGGCCAGTCGCCTAGCTGAAGCTCACCTACCCCATTGTAACATGTGCTGCTTGCTGCAGAGAGCCCATTCTAACCAAACGTCCTGGCAATTTTCAGAATAGATGGGTGTTGGGAGACACAATGCTTTCAAATCTCTTAGAGCTACTGGTCCTTATTTTACTGTGAACTATGTATGCCGCAATTTTCACAGAGGCTTCTAAATAAGAAGCAGCCCTGCTTCGGACTGTCTACCTCATCAGCTGCCGAGTGTGATCAAATGACAATATGCATCATGTGATGACTACAATACCATGATTGTAAGTTACTTCTAAATGTCTCTCCGAACAAGTCGAACAGCAGGTCACCAAATATGAGTGAAACTTGCATCATATGATACCATCGAAGTTCTAGCGCAAAGCTTTGTTCCTGCATTTTAAATCTAGAAAAATACAGCATGCTTACAATGCCAAAAGCACGATTGAGTGATAGGCAATTTGCAAAATAGTGCCCTCCCTCTTCTGTACGTAGCTGTGGCCGTACCACTCACTAGAAGGTCTGGCTGTAAAACAACTGTTAGCTGGGCTGCAACAAGTCCAAGCTGCAAACAGGAAGACACTTTATAGTGCACTGTCATACTTTAGTTTGGCCCCATTTTCAGCACTGTTAGTTTTTCCAGGTCATGTACCAGCTGGCTCATCGACATACATTATACAAATGCATAAATTTGGAAACGAAATTTTAGTTTTCTTTAATATCATCAATTTTCAATATAGCATGCCTTAGCAATGAAAAACATTGCCAGAAGTTGAGCAAAGCATTGTTTCGGCAACGCAACAACGTGCATCCTCTCGTTAAAGCATTCTTGTCCTGGGAGGGCTAGGAGTTTGCCTTTGCAAGGTGTACAAGCTCCACACATGCACGCACACACACCCATATATATATATATATATATATATATATATATATATAAGGGAGAGAGAGAGAGGTGAAGGAGCAGTAGTTGTCGACAAACCCCCCCCCCCCCCCCCAAAAAAAAAAAAAAAATTTCTGGCGACGGCAATAGTGCACAGTGTGCAGTGCACAATCACACAGACCATGAGTGGACCTCAGAATCTTGTACGAAAGTTACTAGAGCGAAATTTGGCACTACGGTTTGCCTGCTCTGCCAGTACGACTGTAAGCAAGCATGGGAATTATGGGACATGAGAGTTATGGGTAATACATAGATTTAGTAAAAGTTGTCTTCCAATTCAGGCCTTTTGAATTCTTAGATAACCCTTTGCAATACTAATTTGAGCGTCAAATTTGTTGCAAGCCAGTAACGAGTCCAATACAAAAAAAGAAGCACCCGTGGTTGGTATTGGTTACCAAGCATATTCAATTTGCCGCATTTGCACCACAAAATTATTCTTTTTCAATCTAAATGTCTTATTTTGCTCTGCAGCATTGGAGGTGTTATGTGAAATACAAGGTTGTGCCATTTAAATTGTGATCAATTATTCTTGCACGAACATAAACCACTTGACTGCTCCAAGAAAAATACGTGCCTACTCATTTGAAAAGTCCATGTGAGCTCAGTCATTGTCATGGAGGTTGAACTCTTCATTCTATGGTTGAACTACAGCACCAGCACATTTGAGATTCATCAGCATTGCAGTCGTTGCAAGTGCATACTTTTTCTTGGTGTTCCACATTTGATATTAGTGTAACATGAAATGTAAACACCTACACAGCTCTTGCACCCTTCCAGACATTTACAGGGGCCAATTTTTGGAAACTACTGTTAGAAAAGTCTAGGCCTTTATTTGCACTTACCAACGATGGTGCGCACACACCAGTCAATTAAGTGACGACACATTGCTGCAAAAACCTGTTTTAAGGTAGTTCTCACAAATGCTCACACCACTTCAAGCTTTTCATGAATTCTAGTGGAGAAAACAAAATTGTTTTTCAGATTTCTGTTAGCCTGAAAAGCAGCCTTACCGAAAATAGTTCGGAACATGTGCTATAGTCTTGTGAAAGGTGCCTACAATTAGCATGATTTTGACAATCGCGTGAAATTTCGACCATTCAAGTGTGAAGTTTCGATGTGCTATTGCTCATGCACAGTAGAACCTCGTTGGTACGATCCTTTTATGAATGATTCCTCAGCGCCAACGTTCGCGATCGAGAACACAAAAAGATAATTCATAGTTATGCTTATTTTTAGAGCACAGCTCTTAGGTGCCCATTCCTGTGTTTTGTGTCGTCCCTCGGCGTAACCATGCACAGCGCAGGATAAAGGAGCAAAAGAGAAGTGCAGTGGTGTATGAAAGACGGCAATAGCGAAGAGAGTGCGAGGAGGAAAGCCGAGGAAAGCGTAGTGCCGCGCAAGACAAGCACTACGAGATGGTGCCAGAGTAGTGCGTCGCAGCAGCTAACATCATCATCATCAGCCTGTTTTACGTCCACTGCAGAACGAAGGCCTCTCCCTTTGATCTCCAATTAACCCTGTCCTTCACCAACTGATTCCAACTAGCGCCCGCGAATTTCCTAATTTCATCGCTCCACGTAGTCTTCTGCCGTCCTCGACTGTTTCCCTTGTCTTGGTACCCATTCTGTAACCCTAATAGTCCAACGGTTATCTAACCGCCGCATTACATGACCTGCCCAGCTCCATTTCTTTCTCTTGATGTCAATTAGAATATCGTCTATACCCGTTTGCTCTCTGATCCAAACCGCTCTCTTTCTGTCTCTTAATGTTATGCCAAGCAATCTTCGTTCCATCGCTCTTTGCGCAGTCCTTAAATTGTTCTCAAGCTTCTTTGTCACTCTCCGAGTCTCTGCCCCATAGCAGTGGTAAAATGCACTGATTGTACACCTTTCTTTTCAATGATAATGGTAAGCTTCTAGTCAGGAGCTGACAATGTCTGCCGTATGCGATCCAACCCATTTTTATTCTTCTGTGAATTTCCTTGTCGTGATCAGGGTTCCATGTGATTAATTGACCTAGGTAAGCGTACTCCGTCACAGACTCTAGAGGCTGACTGGCGATCTTGAATTCTTGTTCTCTTTCTCTGCTATTCATCATTACCTTTGTCTTCTGCATATTAATCTTCACAACTCCACTCTTCCATTCTCTGTATTAAGGTCCTCAATCATTTGTTGCCACTCGTCTGCATTGTTGCTGAATAGAACAATGTCATCGGCAAACTGAAGGCTGCCGAGATATTCGCCGTCGATCCTTACTCCTAAGCCTTCCCAGTTTAATAGCTTGAATACTTCTTCCAAGCACGTGGTGAATAGCATTGGAGAGATTGTGTATCCCTGTCTGACCCTTTTCTTTATAGGCATCTTCCTACTTGTGTAGAATGAAGGTAGCTGTAGAACCTCTGTAGATATTTTCCAAGGTATTTATGTAAGCGTTCTGTACTCCTTAATTACGTAATGCCTCTATGACTGCTGGTATCTCTACTGAATCAAATGCCTTTTCGTAATCAATGAAAGCCATATAGAGAGGCTTATTGTACTCTGCAGATTTATCGATAACCTGATTAATGACATGGATGCGATCCATTGTAGAGTATCCCTTCATGAAGCCAGCCTGTTCCCTTGGTTGACTAAAGCCCAGCGTTGCCTTTATTCTATTGGAGATTATTTTGGTAAATATTTTATATAATACTGGGAGTGAGCTAATGGCCCTATAATTTTTCAATTCTTTAATGTCTCCCTTTTTGTGGATTAGTATAATGTTTGCATTCTTCCAGTTTTCTGGGACCCTTGGGGTCAATAGACACTTCGTATAGAGAGCCGCCAGTTTCCAAAGCATTATGTCTCCTCTATTTTTTATTAAATCGTCTGTTATTCCATCTTCTCCTGCTGCTCTTCCTCGTTTCATGTCTTGCAAGGCCCTTCTGCCCTCATCGCTAGTTATAGGAGGAGTTTCTGTATCCTGTTCATTACTCTTTCTGATGGAGGTATCCTGACTCCTCTGGGTACTGTACAGGTCAGTATAGAAGTCTTCCACTTCTTTTACTTCTTTAACCGCTTCGAGATTGCCGATGATATTACCCTGCTTATCTTTCAGTGCATACATCTTGGTTTGTCCTATGCTAAGTTTTTTTCTCACTGATTTCAGGCTGCGGCCATTTTTTACGGCTTCTTCAGCCTTTGTCACATTATAGTTTCAAATACGTATCACTTATCTTTGCCTTGTTGATCAGTTTTGACAGTAAAGCGAATTCTATCTTATGACTTGAGTTGGACACTTTCATTCTTTGTCGTTTCTATATTAGGTTCTTTGTTACTTGGGAGAGCTTGCCTACTGGTTGCCTTGGTGCCTTGCCTCCCACTTCAATTGCTGCCTTTGAAGCCAGCCTAGTTACGGTTTCATTCATTACCTTTATGCCATCATCATCATCTCTCTGTTCTAAGGCTGCATATTTTTTTGCGAGTACCTGCCTGAATTTGTCTGCCTTTACCCTCACTGCCTCTAGGTTGACCTGTTTCTTCTTGACCAATCTTGCACTTTCTCTCTTCAAATTGAGGTGAATCCTAGCCGTCACTAAGCTATGATCACTGCACTTTGCCCTACCTGTAACTTCTACATCCTGCACTATGCTGGAATCAGCAGAAAGTATAAAGTCAATTTCATTGCTTGTTTCACGATTAGAGCTTTTCCAGATCCTCTTTCTGTTGCTACGCTTCCTGAAGAAGGTGTTCATTATTCGCAGCTTATTCTTTTCTGCGAATTCTACCAGCATCTCTCCACTAGCATTCCTAGAATCGACTCCGTAGTTGCCAATTGCTTGTTCACGAGCCTGCTTTTTCCCCACTTTTGCATTGAAGTTGCCCATTACTACAGTATACCAAGTTTGCACTTTTCACATTGCTAATTCAACATCATAAATCTGCTCTATTTCTTCATCATCGTGACTGGAGCGTAGGTTTGTACTACCTTTATTCTATACCTCCTATGCAGCTTTATTAAGACTATTGCTACCCTCTCATTAATGCTGTAGGAATAGTCAATGTTGCCGGTTATGTTCCTTATGGATAAGGAATCCTACTCCAAACTGCTCCTTATCTGGCAGACCTCTATAGCAGAGGACATGGCTGTTATTCAGCAATGTATAAGCCTCAGTTCTAATCTCACGAAGGCCGATGATATCCCAAACAATGTTTGATAGTAACTATCCTCAAAAAGTCCTGCTAAGCTAGCCTCACTCGACAGGATTCGGCAATTAAAAGGTTTCAGTTTCTATTGGCAGCCTGTCCAGACCCAGAGATTCTTAGGACCCTCTGCTGCGTTGCAGGTCTGACTGCTACCTTGGTCAGGTGCTCCGCAGCTGCTGGGGACCGAGGGCCATGGGTTTATTGAAAGAATCATTTGGGAGGTAGTGGCCGAATACTGCACCAGGGAGGACAATTCCTGTTCTGGTGAGGAAGTCTCTTTGTTGAAGCTTAGTGGGCCTTCCCAATTTGGTTGTACCTGGATTAGTATAGCCCTACTTCTCTCGGCATCTTTTGCCGGTGTCAGGCGTCACTCCAAGCCTGCAGATGTAGTGCACTGGAGGAGGTGAATTTCAAGCTCACCATCGTCAAAATAAAAACTTATAGAAGGATTTGGACTTCCAACTATGGCAACCCAGCATTCCACATAGCTCAGTCAGATAATCCCGTAGGTGGAGAGGCCACCTTATCCCCGACAAGTATAGCCCAGAGGGCCCTACGTGCCTAAAACTTCCGTGATGTGTTTTCCCGATTGCGATGGGCAACCCAATATAGAACGATTTCTAAACGCTTCTGGCCTCGTAGTTCCGGGATCACATGTGCGCAGACGGCTGTGAACTAAGCTAGGCAAACCCTACAGGCGTACCAACGACCTTTCACAGTTGCGAATACATGCTCATGATCTACAAGAGTACGAACGGAAACCCGCGAAAACGAATATAAGTGTACATGTAGAAGAAATAACTGGATGCAAACTACGACTTTTTGTTTTACTTAATGAAAATCTGTATGTGAACTTGGCAACTGTTGTCATTATTTAATTTTTTTTATTGTTTGCCCGCTACTGCAAACCTTCTCATCACCTTTTCTCTTCCTTCAGAGCTACAATTGTTTGTGGGGGGGTGCTTCCGATTAGAAAGTTAGCACAAGGCATGTTGGTAGAGTCAGTTTAAGTCCATTTAGTACATCTCAAATGCCTGAAAACATGCTTGAATTATCCGCGGTATACAGGTTTTGATCGAGGCAGGTGGCATGGCATAGTATTTCTCAATGGTTCCAACATCGTGGTTTCGGAGTCTCCCGTATGCAAGCGGCCATGAACACGGCTAGATACACGATATATTTTTGTCGCAATTGAACAGCACTTAAAGGTAGTGTGGAAAAGAGAAAAGAAAAAAAACATTCAGCGCTTACCGCGAATTGACTAGTCACGTCTGGAAGGGGGTACACCAAACAGTTCACGGTCTCCGCAACTAACATATTGGGAAATGAAAACACGTATAAAGCTGCGCTCAAATGTTGCATTAGGGAGTACCGCAATCATCAGTTAACTATTGTACCAGTTGAAACAGTCCCAGAAAACGCAACCTTTGGCACCAACGTTCAGTACATCGCCTAACTGCAATCATACAATACATTTTCCAGCCACCAAATCCCATGTAAACAAGAAAATGCGCAATCGAGAATCGCAACCCACCGCACCAATTTCGCCGCCCTACTCTCGCATGAAAACGTCAGCATGCACACCCACATGTTCCTGTGCCTTCAAATCTCCTCCCGGGTCGTCGCAAGCCGAATACCCAGCTGTCGCGGCTTGCCCTGTAGCGATAAGCATTTTCACCCATCCCTCTTACTGCACCTGGAGCGTAGTGCCCCCGTTGAAAGCATACTGCACACTTCAAGTGGGAGACGACCCAAACGCACAGCCATCCCGTGCAGCAGGCGGCACAATTTGGTCATCGCATTTCACTTTAGCAGCATTGTCCACCAGCTTGATTTTGTTTCGGTTTCCCTGTCGCAGTCTTAAAACGCCACGTTACCGGAGCCCCACCTCCTCGACGCATGTCTCGTGCTGCAATGATTCGCACAAGGAGTGTTAATTCACAACAGAGCCTATCTAATGTGGCTGTTACTTCAGATTGCAAGTTTTTTTTTCTTTCTCTTACATATTATGCCAAAACGTATCAACAAGCTTATACTGTATTTGACCCAGCACAACATATGTAAACACTTCCAGCCGTGCACAGGTGACTCGGGTCTGAATGTATTATGGTACGGGTTGAAAATAAGAAAACAGTATCTCCAAGACAAAACGTTTTATTTGTTATAGAACACAAAAAAAAGCTGGAAGAAATGAAAAACACAGGATGTGTTGCATGCATAAGGAAGACTTGTGAACTGTGAAGCCACGAAACAGTTGCACAACTCCGAAAGCGAGTGAATGAAGAAAGTGACAATACACAAGGCCATTGGTGTTTTTTGAACATTTTTGGCAGTTTATGCAATTTTTTTTACATTTTTTGAACTTTATGAGCAAGGATACAGACGTGCTAATCTAGCACAGGAAGAAGCTAGTTCCACAAGCGAGGCAACGTGTACTTTTTGAAACAGTGTACATGATGTCTAAAGGCCAACTTATGCCCTAAACACTGCATTGGTCCCAAACGAACGTCTACACTAAGCCATATAGAATTATAAGTGTCAAACATTGAGGACACATTTTTTTTTACTTAAGAAAAAAAAAAAAAAGGTTTACGCTATTACGCCGCCATGCCTAGGACATGCTGGGATCTAAACAGATTACGAAATTGCTAGCAAACTGAATCCTCGCTTGTGGTCGCAAAGCTCTAGGTCTAACGCGCGGTCTCTGAAAATGCCCGCCCCGAACAACGTCCCAATCTTGAATTGGCCGCCCAACCCCGTAGAATTTGCCCCGTGCAACTTTGAAGCCCCTCTTTTCTCGTTGCTAATGCTTGAACACGCCAAAAGGTTACACGCTTTGGATCTCCTCCCCGAAAGAGTTGCAGAAAAAGGAACAACATGAAGAAACTGTTGGTGCAGCAGTGGAGCCCCGAAGGACGCTGGGTTGCCGATGGCGTCGCATGTCTCACTCGATGGCGTAAACCATGTAGAGAAGCCCTTCAGACGTTGACTGCGGCACAAGTGGATGTCCAGGGGCCAGTACTGTGAAGCCCAGGAACATGAACGTGCGCATGATGCCAGCTGCATGAAATGAATGCAAAAACACTGTTAGGCAACTTACACAAGAGTAACCTTGCGCCAAGACAGCCTATTACAAGAAACAACTGCAATGAAACACCGAAAATACTGCACACCGTGTGCCCGTTGAAAAAAAAAAAAATGCTGTGCATTCTTGTGAACTTCCTGCTCGTTTGAAGACTGGAGGTGTCTAGCAATTTGCTAGCAATGAAGCTGAATGAAGCCTGTGGTCATGTGCAGAAACAATGCACGTTAGTCGAAATTCTGTGGCAGACAATAGTGCTAAAATCACTGGGCTTGCAAAGGCTGCAGTGTAGCCTTTCATCTTTTGAAGATGAAGACAAGGTGGCCAAAAAAAATAGCACAACTTTGGAGATCAACATGCCTCCATCACATGTAAAGAGAAAGGCCAACTAAGTACTGTCATCTGAAGAAAAAGCAGAAAAAGAAAAAGCGCAGCAGAGACCTCTGTCGGGACGGTCCTTGTTGAATAAGACCAGGACATGGGTGCAACCCAGCTGCTCTTCGGCAAACTCGAGCAGTGTGACAAAGGCCTCCCGAGAGCCATCGGGCAGCACACAGGACGGCAGCTGCACATACAGCCGGTCCTGGCACAGCACGGTCTCCCAGTTGACCTCGGTCTGCTCCGTCAGACGGCAGCGGAACGTCAGCCGCACCGCTTCCTCGCTCCACTGCCGCGAAAACAGCTCTCCTCCCTTCTGCAAAGAGACAGTCCGCAGGGCTCCTAGCATCAAACTTCTACAAGTATTGGTTCAGCGAAACTGCACAATATGCTTGTGCGCGCTCAAAATGCAGACTGCATATTCCAGCATAGACTCTGGGAATGCCCAACTATGCAGCACACAAAAAAGTCATAACAAGAAGACACTCCGACACATGCCAAATAAACTCTTCGGAAAAGTTGATCGCTACACCTCACTGCAATGCTAAGGAAAGCTAAGCTTTGGAAATTTGTAATGTCACGCAAACACTTGACACATGAAATGCTAAGGAGACTGGACGGACCTTGGCACAAATTTAAAGAAAGAAAGAAATACAAGAAAAAAAAAGTTACAAATGGCTGCTTATACATTACGATTTTTTTACAGGCTCCACAAAAAAAAGCACAAGTCTGGTTTGGCATAATTGGTTATGCTACACTGTACATACAACATGCCATGCACCAAAAGCAGTTTTGTTATGATAGAGTTACATCAAACACGAAAGCACCTCTTTACATCTTTGTTAAGCCAGCATGCGTCTGTCACCGATAGTGGCAAGAAATATTTTAAATTTACTTTGCCATATCGGTGTTATATAAATACTATACAGGATCAGGTCCACAGACACCGGTGCACCTGAATACGTCTTACGGCCACAGTCATTCACATGAGTCTTGCGAAGGACCAAGGAGACATGCAAGCCAGCTTACTCGAACATGGGAGTTGTCCACAGGGGGCGCTTTCAGAGACCCCACGCCGCTGCCTCCTGTGCTTGACAGCGACACGTCGGCGGCATGGGGCGCATCAGGAACACCACAGAGGCCCAGCACCCAGAGAGATACAGTAGTGGCGCAGCAGCGTCCTGCACAGACAGCAAACGAATTTCAGTGCATTGGTGCAAAAGTGGACATCAAAGAAGCCAGCTTCCTTTCTGCATACTTGAACACAGACATGTCTTGGCATTATCTGCGTCTTGATGTCCAATGTATGGAGCCAGTGAACCCACAGAAAGCCGAAAGTGCTGCAGACAGACACCCGATGACTTGGACGCATTGAGTTACAGAACAATATTTTAACCCATCAAATTGTACACTTTACTAGCAATTAAGCGTGGAAAGACTGGTATGCACCCACCTGCTTACATTTAATAGACCGCACTATGTAAGTAAGGAACCCGATTTTGCACAAACTAGAGGCACTCGCCTTAACAGCACTGATGCTTCAGTACGATACATCAGCAACATGAACAGGTTTTCAACATAAATGCCAGCAAGGCTTAAAAGCACCAACCTTGACTAGAGCTCTCCTTTGTTACTCGTTTGCTACATCTCAAATGGACAGCACGTAACCTGCATTATTACAAACAGGTCAGGAGGACCTGTGTCCTCCCTTGTCCCTTTGAAGTTCGTGCTCATTAACACACTCTCAAAATGAATCTACGACATGACAGCAAAAGGGCATCCGTCTAAGGAAGACAAAAGTCCCTGCGTAAGGCAGGATTTGGAAAAAAGAAAAACATCTGAAAGGTCAATTCCTGCACAAGTGCCCACAGCCAGGGGAAAGGCAGGTCAGGCACCAGTGCCAAAAGTGGACTTAGAACAGCAACACCTGCATACAACTGAGACGGGCAAAGCTTCACAGCAGGGAGCTGCTTTTTCATGCAGCCTTCCAATTGCACTGCACAAGGTGAAAGCTCAGCGAGACTTTCAAAACAACTGCAACAGCTGAAGCCGAGCTGCCGCCGAGTTCACTTTGCCGCTCCATTAAACCTGAGAAAAGTCCGGCTGCTTAGCAGCAAATTCGCTCATGGTGAACATACTCCCCTTCCAATTCAGCTCAACCAATGCTTGACACAAGCTGGAAAAGTAAACCTGTTCAAATTCAAATGTCGCAAGACAATCTGTTCGCATTTTCGAAAGCTTACATGCCTTATGCGCCTCTGACCTAAATTCGGCAACGCGACAAAAAGAAAAAAAAAAGAAAAAAAATAGGAATTTCCAAATAGCTGTAGAAGTCTGCTTCCGTGTTGAAAATCAAACTCAGGAGCAGCACCGTATGCTTTTCGCAGTTTCAGCAGCTTTCGCTGGGATTGCAAAGACTGAAACCTCCATTTCAGCTGACTTCATGGCCTCGACGCGACGTGCAATGCGCCACGACGCGTCCACCATTCCGTAGACGATCTTAAAAAGTATCGGCTTCCTCCCATCAGGCGAGGAATCAATTTTGCCAGAAGCCACTATTGTGAAAACCACAGTCCTCCGGCGCGTTAAACGGCAAGCAGTTTACATTCGCCCAAATAAAGGTGCAACTAAGAAAGAAAAAAAAAAAAAAGAGAAAAGGACGGAAAAGGGGGGGGGGGGGGTGCAAGCGCCTCCGTGCGAGGGGGCTACGAGCAAATCTGCTTCTCCCACGTAGCAGAACTATTTTTCCTTGCCTTCGCGTAGATATTCCTTGGAAGACTACAAATTAAACGAACAACAATCGACTGCAGGTACACAGAGTCGCGGACAACGCATATGTGCGGAGAGAGAAGAGGCAGTTGCTGGTTGCAAGCGAAGACTTAAAGAGCGGTTCACATTATGCAATGATTTAATGTTTTTCGCCATCTAGTCGAAGGCAGAAGTTTTCACGAGCGATGCTTACATGCCTTTCGGCAGCGACGAAGCAAAACTGGGTCATTGCACGAGTACGGAATCAAATGCGAGATCAAAAATAAAGGTGGATGTGGGGGGGAGGGCAGAGTTGCTCCGATATGGCAGCCGACGGGAAGTTTCTCGGAGGTTCGGTCACGGGACAACAAAAGGCACGCGATAACATCTCATCGAGAGGTGGCAAATCGAAAGGAAACGCAGCGTTTGCGACAGAATCATGCCTACGTGCCGGCGCCAGACACTGTAGGAGGAGGCCCAGATTTGGGAGCGAAAAGAATCGCAATTTAAAGCACAAAAAATTTATCGCGCATAATACGTCCCGTTTCGGAGCGTCGCAATTCCGAAACGTCGAGATTACGAAGCTCGAGAAAACGGCGCAGAAACGTCGGATATGAAGCGTGTACGCGTCCAATCGATGTTTAGGCAACACGCCTCCCACGTGAAAGAAACCGTCCGCGATGAAAAACAGGCGACCCGGACGACATCAAGGTCTGTCACGCTCGGCAGTTAGGCTTAGCGCGGCGAAACGAGGAACAAGTTCACCGTAAACACATCGGCGGAAAGCGGGCGGCTGAAGCGAGTTCAGAAAAATGCCAAGAACCCTACCTCATGGTGTTGTCCGGACAGCTACTACTAAAATTACTACAAATACCAGGCATGGCGACCTCTTTACTACTTAAACTTGATAAGGTTAACTCGGCCGTACGATTCATACCGCCCCAAAGGGTGGTGTGGATCCCAACAACTACCCCGGCGCTTTCTGCGACCTCCTTTTTAATACCTCTGCAAAAGTGACGTCACTGATAGCGCGCGCCGCCTGGTGCTAAAAGCAGGATCGTCAACATTGCGACGAATGCGGTTTCGTTTTCGGCACCTCTTCCGCGCAGCTGGGGGAGTGTCTTTTTAAAAATAATTCTTACTTTCCCTCCAGTGCTCTACGAAGCGGCAGTTTCGTTCATGTTTCGGCGGAGCATCACTTAGGGCAAGGTTGGGCAATGCCGTTTAGTTCGTTGACCGGAACGCTGGTGAAGAAAGGAGAGCGCACTCGACTGCTCTCCCCAAGGGCGAAGAAAGCAACAGAAGTAAACAAACACGCATCCAGGTCAATGCAGAACAAAGCGCGTTGGCTAGGTCAAGAGCCTTCTGTGTCTCTGTTCGAGTGGTGGCATAACGAGGCAAGCAGCAAAGGGTCGTTCAGGTGCTCTGATGTAACATCTGTTCCACCGAGTGGATTACTACTAGCTGCTATTGATGCCCTGTTGCTGCTGCGGCTACTACTACTACTACTACTACTACTACTACTACTACTACTACTACTACTGCTGCTGCTGCTGCTGCTGCTGCTGCTGCTGCTAACTACTAGTACTATTTACTTCTATTTATTATTACTACTACTACTGCTCGTGCTATATAACAATAAGAATTATTGATGATTTAATATTAATAGAATGTTGTGATAATACGGCATGTTTTGCAATACATCAACGTGTGATCCCCCCTTTTTTTATTTTCTTTAATATCCACCGAGTGAGTACATCACAACCAAACTGAGCTTCACATGCGCACTCCATTTGGACAGAAAATCAGGAAACTAAGCTTACTCCTAACCCATTTTTGATTGATTGGCAAACGTCCCAGAGCAACGCTGGTGCTGTAAGAGGCGCGGCATTTCGAGGGCTCCGGAATGATTTTCACCGCCTAGGATTCGTTAACGTGCACTAAGTACACGAGCCTTCTCGCGTTTCGTGCCTCTCTAAATGCGGGGACCGTGGCATGGAATCGAACCGGCATCCTAAACCACATTCAAGCTTGTTATTGTTCTTGTTCCCTAGTGAAATGGCTCAACCAACTCTGGAGGACCGGCCGTGAATCAGGCGCTGAAGGAACTGGTAGCATTTTTCTTTTTTGTAAGTTAGGGTGAAATGAAATGAGAATCTTGCAAATGGGATTTAAAGCGTCTTCTGTTACTGGTATGAATAATTAATTATCTAGATATTTTGTGAAGTTTGTGAGCATAATAAGTATTTAGAAGAATGTTGACATGCAATTCGTTTTGTCTGACGCAGAAAGATGCAGAGGGCTTCACAAACGTTCCTGTGGCTGTAACCCAGTACGGTAGCCCCAAAGGAAAGAGTTACAGGAAGAGCCAAATTCAAGCCAAGCTTTTGGACGTGTTCTTCTAAAAGTCTTTTCCATTGAATATGGAAAAGGCGGCATGTCAAAAAGAAGTGTTCCAGAGATTCACTCTCATTGCATAAAGGGCACAAAGGCGATCTAGCCAGACCAGACCTGTGGAGGTAAACGTTCAGTGGGCGGACTCGGCACCGTAGTCCCGTAATCGTTACTTCAATTTTTCTAGAGGAGCACCAGTTGTTCCAAGGAAAACTGAGATGCGGGAAATCAGAAATTGCCAACGATGATCGCGCGAAATTATTTGCAGCAGTAATTTTCTGAATCGCGCCGGACTGACGAAAACTGCTATCTGCTTGTGCTGTCAGCTGTCTTCTTCCTCTTCCCCGCTGGCGATTCTGGCAGTTCGTGCGTGTGGTGCACGAGACCGCACTGGTTGTTACTAAACAGCTGTCGCACTATCTGCCGGTGGCGTGCGTTATAACGAAGCTGTGTTTTTCAAGCGCTGAGTGATGATCGGAACAGGCGCATCAAGTTTTCTTCTTTTTTTAAAAGGGCCCTTCACCAGGTCTCGTCATTTTGAGCTCACAAGCGCAGGGCATACATTGCGCGTTAACAACCGTGTCTGTAAAGTGTTCCATCGCTATGCGCCGTGGAAAGATGTGAAATTTCAATCAGAAAGCCGTTTCCCTCTTCGCACGCGGCCGCCGCGCTCCAAGCTGGACGGTGACGTAATCGTGTCCGCAGTGGGAAGTCGCTCGTGGTGACACGTGACTTTGAGAATTATTCAAGACAACATCTGTTTTCTGTGCAATCAGATGCTTCAATTGACGAACTGAAGTATAGGGAAATAATAAAACACACAAACGGAATGCCTACGTGTTTTTTGTTTTACTTCGCACCGAAGCAAGAAAGATGTACTTCCGCTTCGTCTGCTTGTTCTACCGGTCGTGCGGTCACGTGCGCAGGTACCCAAACCATGCCATTTTCTACCGTTTTCCAGCGCGTGATCACGCTCTGCGATCCGCTTCTTCTCCCTCAGTATTCGTGTAGCACTGAATTATACCGCTAGTCATGTTTCCCTGTGCACAGCGCGCAAAATAGTGCGCTGCACGAACGAGACAACAGCTCGCGCGCGGCGCGGTCAGCGAAAATGCGCAGCGCAGGAAAAAAAAAAGGAGAAAAAAAAAATGAAGGCGGGGCCTGTGAAAGATGCGTCACGCGATCCTCGAGGTCCGGTATGGGAGAACGCAGGGAAGGAATTTCGCTTGCGAAGGCTAGACAGGGCGAGTGGAGAGAGCGTATTGCTTGGCAGTGGAGCCCGCCTGCTGAAATCGCGGGTTCGCGGCACTGAAATATTTTTATCTCGGCTATAGATAAGCCGATTTGAAAAATTTTTGCGGCAGAACGCTCCCTAGAGGACACGTAACAACTTCCAGCGTATAACCAACATTTGCTATGAGGCCTGGTGAGGGGCCCTTTAAGAGGAAGCTTTAGCTCAGGCCCAACTCCGACGCGGCCTATTCAAATGCATGTAAAACGCAAAAACGTTTTTATGAGATAACCCCTGGGCCGATTTTAATGAAGTTTGTTGTATTTGAGAGAGAAAGTTAAATTCTAGTGACTGTTGGAAGCGGAATTTCGATTTAGGGCTTGAATTTTGTTAAAAGGATTTTCAAAAATTCAGACGTTTGAAAAAAATAGAAGCACGAAGTTTACAAGCTAATAGCTCTGCATCAAGAACAGATATCGCGATTCTGTAAACGGCATCCATTAGACCATTCAAAGCGGACAAATTTGATATGTAAGTTTACATCTTACGTGAATTTGTTACGTTGTTTACGAAGGTTCTGCAAAAGTTGTAATTACAAATTACTGCATTTTTTTTAGGTTCATGTGTAACATGTCAATTTTGTCCGCTTTAGATGTGGTATCAGGTACAATTCACAGAATTGCGATATCATTTTTTCTTGCTGAGTTACGGAGTTGTAAGCTTGATAGTTTCGTTTTCTGAAAATTTGCGATTTTTGCCAAATTTTTATAAAAAGTTGACGACCTAAATCGAAAATTCGAAACCAACAGTCACTAGATTTTAAGCTTTTCTTTTAAATGCAGCAAACCCCGTCAAATTTGGTGCAGTGGTTGCCGAGAAAAACGAATTCTCCTTTTACATGTATTTAGATAGGAGCACCCGAGCTAAAGCTTCCTCTTAAGGGAGCGGGGTGGAAGTAAGGGGGAGGAACTCCGTTTGCATTTTATACTTGTCACCGACTACGGATCACATACGGCTTGCGCGAATTTAGCGTGACGTCCTTTATAGGAACACCAACGTTCACGTTCTTTATAAGCATGCTCTGCGAATAAGTTAACCGCTCTAAGTTTCGCCCGTGTACATCCCCTAGAAAATGTGCAGAATGTAAGTTTTGCCGCATGTTTCGCGTGTGCGTAGGTATGTGTATGTGTGTTTGCGTCCCTTATTGACGTCACGCTCGTGGCTCGAAGTGCGCACGCCTTTCTTGTCTGGGAAATGTTGCTTCGCGTCGGTATACTCAGACGACATCATCCTCAAACTTGAATTGCAAGTCGGTGGTATATCCTAGTTTATGCATCACACAGTAAGCAAAGAAATCATTCTACGCGTGGGGTTACCAAGAACTGTTTTGCAATCAGTGCATCAAAAGCAGACCTCGTTTGCTTCAGAAACCTACTGAATTAAAAGACAGACAGACAGACAGACAGACAGACAGACAGACAGACAGACAGACAGACAGACAGACAGACAGACAGACAGACAGACAGACAGACAGACGGATGGACAGACATACAGAGACAGACAGACAGAGAGAAAGACGGACAGACAGACAGATGGACAGACAGACAGACAGACAGATAGACAGACAGACAGACAGACAGACAGACAGACAGACAGATAGATAGATAGATAGATAGATAGATAGATAGATAGATAGATAGATAGATAGATAGATAGATAGATAGATAGATAGATATCGTTTGTCCTCGTTGGACACATGCGGTGATTTGTGGCCCGCAAATGCAAATTATAGGCATGTAAAACACGCGATAATACTTTCTTCTCACTTCCCGTCTAAAACGTGTAACTTGCAACGCTTGAGGGCCATCCACTAAGCACACATGAATCATGAACTCATGACAACGCAATAAGATCATCACTCCCATTGAACAACTGCACAATTGTTAGAAACATGAAATTATCAACCCAAAAATGACGGCGCCGAAATACAAGTATCACTCTTTTCTGTTGGGGGGGGGGGGGGGGGGGGGGCGGTTCTTTACAGTGCTTTCCAGCCGCCACTCCTTTCTTTCGCACTTGTTTCTGTCGGAAAGAATTTGCGGTTACTGCACGCGTAAAATTGCCCTGTGAGATCATTTAGCACGGACAAATGAAAATAATATAACTGCAGACGGAGGCCTCAGTAAACCATCTGAGAATACAATAAACCAGGCGGTGCAGGATCTCCGGGACACCCATGGGGGCTCAAAACTGAAACCAGGCCGGTTCGAGTTGCAACTTACTGTCCCCATTGCCCTTTTGGTATCACGAAGGCACCACCAGCGTATACAAAAAAAAAAAAAAGACGCGCTGTTTATACTTCGTACCTGCTCAAATTATTATTTCAGTCGCGGCCTGACAGAGCAGACTTATTATGACCCCAGGCCTGCTCTTCTGAGGCTTATATATGGTGGACTCGGTGACGTCATTGCAAAGTCCATATACTTGGTACACATTCTGTCCACATCCTGGCACACATGTATTGTACGTAACTTTAGAATGACTCAAAGGTGGGCAAGTTGGTACTGAGTCATAGCCATAGCTGGGCACGTCTGACGTAACAAAGATAAAGGAAGAGAGCCGAAGGGGAAAAAAAGTACATGTTCCGCCCATTTTCTTTGTCTCTCTCTCTCTCTCTTTGTCCGTGCTACCTCGCACATGCCCAGGTATAGCCATGGCACAACCTGTGCGACAAGACCCCCGTCACCCTCGTCAGGAAAAGAAAAGAAGGAGCGCATGCGTCCGAGTGAAAATTAAAAATAAATTGTGACGTTTTTTTTACGCGCCAAAACCCCGATATGATTATGCGGCACGCCGTAGTGGGGTACTCCGGGTCAATTTCGACTACCTGGGGTTCTTTAACGCGTGCCTATAAATCCAAGTACAGGTGCGTTTCTTTCCGTTTTTTTTTTTTTTTTTTTTTTTTTTTTGCATTTCGCCCCCGTTGAAATGGGATATCGAAGCCGCTACTTCAGGCCACGTCTCACTGGGCGCCGGGTCGTCGCAGAGAAGAGAGTGCAGTGTCCAGGGGGCGCAAAAACCAGGCGGGTAAAGCACGAAGTGGGGGGTGGTGGGTGGGAGGGGGTGTCGGTTGCGCTTAATTAACGTGGGAAGTGAGAGACGTGTTAAAGTCAGACTGAGAGAATGCGAGTGATTTTTTTCGGGGACTTCAATATTACGCTTGCCAGCGTATAGTGAAGAGACTGGGCCTCCTGTGAGTGCGAGCCAGATCTCGCGAACTCTGTGTACTTCTGTCGAGGGAGAAATTATTCGTGTAGAGCCAGAGCGCCTCGTTCATTTAGGTATTTATTTGGCACATCCTCAAGAGCCGAGGCATTGCAGAGGTGACTCGGTTGCATAATATTAAAAAACAATAACGGAATTGAGCACGTGATGTTATGCAATGTCAGCGGCATATTCTATAAGTGCAAAAGAAATATCAAACCCACTACAAACATCGCAACTAGTAACAAACAGAAAGAAAGGGAGGGAGGGGGAGGCACCCAATGATCAGGCAGAATTATCGCACCCAAGTTGAGTAGCTAACGAATGACAAAAGAGTGATCAGATCTACCTGCAATGTCGACGGACAATGCCTTTAGATACGGGGTCGAATCACGGAGCCACTTCGCATTAGGTGGTGGGAAGAGGGGTGCGTCGGCCGACAGGGGATACGCGTATTCATGCTCAACGTGCAGCAAAAGAAGATGTGAATGATGGTGTTGTTTACGTACACTTGTATCTTTGTAGCCATGATAATAACTTGACACTCAGTCTGTATAGTGTGTTTTTATTTTTTGTGTGTGATTGTCCGACAAACTCGGGTGGAAGTCTGCCACTCGCCTGTTTCCTTGCTTACCTGCTGTATAGTGCGACCGTATTCTCTCGCACAGTTTTGTACTATTCATCTAGCGATTTTCGCGCCGAAATGTCCGCGCTGAAATACGTCAGCGTGACGTCATAGATTTTGAGGCAGAGCTTAAAGCCCTTGAAGTTTGGGCAAAAAAAAAAAATTACATGAACACATATTATAGTGGTCTATAAAGAATAAGCATGTACGGTAATACTCCTGAACAGCGCCCCTGATAGCCTCGGATAGATTATGAGACAGCCGAGTTCAGCTTTTAATTCGCCTCTGAGCTGAATTTACTCGGCCTTCTACCACATTCAAGACCGCCATCTTATTTTTTGCTTGCCTGCGTTTTCCTCAAGTAATTGCGCTCAGGATGTTAAACACCGCTGGTAAAATTATCCTCAGCATATTTACCAGCGATAGTTTGCAAGTTATTGGCTAACCCCCGCCC
Source organism: Dermacentor andersoni (assembly GCF_023375885.2). Taxonomy (NCBI): domain Eukaryota; kingdom Metazoa; phylum Arthropoda; class Arachnida; order Ixodida; family Ixodidae; genus Dermacentor; species Dermacentor andersoni. Next base: position 44,149,027 of record NC_092818.1, on the reverse strand, counting down.
CAGTTTAGAGCTCAAAGTGCGCGTCCCTATGCGGATCCCTACGCATTTGTGCCTTCGTTTCTGTCACTGAGCTCAAAAGTTATAATTTTATTGCTATATATCGTAACTACTATAACTATTCTTCTCTTCTTTTTATGAGGTCTGCGGGGCCCGCAGCGCGTGTTCGATATTTACGTCAGGTTATAGGCTTTCCATAGTTCAATTTTCTTTCTTTACTTACTATTTGTTCTCAAATTTGAACATTTATTGTCCCACGTTCTAAGCTCTCTATATTGAGCAACATACAGGGTGTTTCAGCGAACACTTTCAAGAATGTTAAAGAAATGTCTGTGACAGACAGCACAATTGTGGTGCATGAGCTGGTCTTCTCGAAGTGGCGGACATTACTTGCACAAGAGAATGAAATGCGCAATTGACTAACGAAAACTCACTAGTGAAGCTTTGAACTAATTTCCTTATGGCACGTATTGCAATTTACAAATTCTAGCAGGTGATACTGCAGGCAATATCTACTCGAAAAGAATTGTGTGGACGATACCATTTACGAGATATTATTATTATTATTATTATTATTATTATTATTATTATTATTTGTTTTGAACACATATACACAATTAACAGGAAAGGGAAAGCGGGGAGCAGGCTGGCAACTGCCACCGGAAGGGGCACAACGCCTGCCTACTCTTCAGAAAGGGGGAGACAGCAACACAGAAATGGAAGATAGGAAGGAGGGGAGGAAAGAGGAAAGGGAGAGCAACAGGACAAATCTAAAGAACAAAGTAGAACACACAGTACAGATCACGCACAGTAGGGCCAGTCATTGAAGGTCACCGCTACTACAGAATGTTGAATAGAATAGTTTCGACGCTACAAACGTGAACCTAATTTAGTTAACTCTAGAGAAGTAAGTAGTGCGCGATGAGCCTGATCACGTTTAGACGCACAACCACTGGGGTACAAACATTCGTCGAGTGTCGTACACCGCAGGCCAAGAAGATTATAGTCCCTCACTAGCGACATGCGCTGCGCACTGAAAGCGGGGCACTCAAATATAAAGCGCTGAAGCGTCTCGCAGCAGCCACAAGACGTACACGATGGACTTGCCACACGTCCTTGTCTGTATAAACGTTCGTGCACGTTCACGCAGCCAACCCTCAGCTTGAGTAGTTGGGCTCTAGCGCGACGAGACAAGCCTCGACCCCGAAGACGGGGCGGGAACGTTCCATTTGCGACGCGCTGGTCTAGATGCTGCTTGAGTAGGTGGCGACGAATCAACAGAGAAGCGTCATCAAGCTTGCACAAAATTTATTTATTTATTTATTTATGTGTAGAAAACCTTACAAGGCCCCTACCTGGGGATTGAGTAAGGGGGGGCATAGAATCAAATAAGTACACACAAACTAGTAACAATGATAATAATAATAAAAAAGAACACCAGCCAAGTGCACAGCCTTTAAGTTAGAGAAACATATCACCTACATAATACTGTATATGAGTACAATAAAAAAGAACAGTGAGTGTGATATCAATGGTTAACAAAGGTTAAGCGAGTTGAGTGAGTGCCTGAATTTTTCATGATCACTTCCCGCAACTATGTTGTCGGGGCGGCTGTTCCAGAGCCGAGTGACACGGCGAATGGCAGACGAGTTAAATGCTTCTGTTTTACCATAGATGCGCGTCAAGCTATGATGATTGTGTAATCTGTGCGACGTGTGCGATAACATTTCTAGGTGTAGGAAGCGTTTGTTAGTGTGGTGGGCGTATTTATGAAACAATGACAGAAGAACTATGTCGCGACTGTTACTGAGCAGCTGAAGTGAAAGGTAAATCTTTATTTCAGTTACGCTAGAACGGTAGTCACAATTCCGGGAAATGAAACCTGCGGCTGTTATGTTTAAAAAAAAAGGGCTGTGGCTTAGCTAAGGTTAAGCCCAGGATGCGAAGCATACTAGCCTTTATTTTAGTTGTTGAACCACTGTTTAGCCTGGTGAACTGCTGTTGCTTGGCTATATTTGGTTCGGCTAGACGAAGAAACAACTCATGCGTTACTCTGCTTCGCCTTCAAGAGTGGAACGCGACAGCGTTCCCGTCGACCCGCCAAGGGGTGTAAGACAATGGGCTACGGCGCAGCTACTACGCGCCCCGCATGGGACGCGGTGAGCGTCGAGCAACGCAGCGTTCGGCGCGGCAACGAAATGTGCGCCTGAGCAAGCGACGCACGCCTGAGCCTTAGAAACAGCTCGTTTCTAAGGCAACACCGCATTCACTAGAGGCGCTTTTGTACCGCTTCGAAGCATCGTACTCGTGGCTCAGTGTGATTAGTAAGAATAGTACGTACGATGTTTATCAGACAAATTGTGTCGCGTTTTCTTTTTTTTCGGGATCAGAGAAATGATTTTCTACGCACAGTAATTCAAGTTCGTTTGGGAAAAGCACTGCCGCAATATGTTGTAACGACCAGTGATGTGAAGGGAGGAAGTATTAGGGGATATCTGCGCGAAGTGGTTGATTCACTTCGTATGTTGCGTGTGCGGTTTTCCATGGAATATCTGTGCTCTGTGACAAGAAAAACACTATAAAGACTTAGTTGATACAATGTTGCCAATACCATTGTACAGGTCTGTAAACTGGGGAGGCCAAGGAGATGATGTACTGAAACGGGTGAAAAAAATGCCAGTTAGACCCTCTCAAAAAACGTTTTTCTTTAAGCTACACACAAACACGCTACCCGTAAAAACATGGTTAGACGAAAAAGGAATATATGTGCCATGGACAGTAAACTGCTTACTTTGTAAAAAGCCAGAGACCATTGAACACGTTTTCATCGATTGCTGGGACCCAACATTTCATTGGGATATCTTACAACGTACACTTAAAAAAGAACTACCGATCACACCTCTTGGTATTCGATATTTGCCAACCGATAACGAAGGAGGAGTTCCGTACGATATGTTTATGCTCCTTGGCCTCCACAGTCTGTGGAAAACGAGAATGGCAGTGCGACACTCGGATGTCGATACCCGTCCGACGAGAATAAACTTCATCGAAAGTGTCGCGTATATTCGGGAAATATATCGTGCCCAGAGTGAGCCCCCCGAGTGGGTGGCTATTCTTGATGAACTGATCAAGCTGAAGCGATTTTAATATATAATGTTAGCCAAAGTGTGGTTGACATGTTTTAGCATTTGAATGTGTTCTTGGTTTGTGCTGCAAACAGGCAATAAAGGAAAAAAAAAATACTCGTGGCTCAGTGGTAGCGTCTCCGTCTCACACTCCGGAGACCCTGGTTCGATTCCCACCCAGCCCATCTTGCAAGAGTTGAGCCAAAGCCACCTAGAAAAAGCGCAGCTGCTTATATACCGCCGCGACGCCGCGAGCGACGGCGCGAGTTGGAGCCCCGTTTCTCCTCTGTCGTGACGTCACGCTGTCACGTGGTATTGAAGGCGACACCGCCGCGCCTGAGGAGCGCTGGGTTGAGCTCTAGTAATATGCTTCGCATAAAAAATAAGTGGATACAGAACAGAATGTAGATGCAGAACAACACACAAGGAAAATTATTGGGATAGCTTCCTGTAACTTATTTATCTGTGACTCGTTTATGCTATAAATGTTTTTGTAACTACAACTGTTCGTGTTCTAATATCACACGTTTCATGTATCACAAGTTTCATACCTTCTCGCACATCGCGTCGTTTACATAATCACTGGAGCCTCACACGCCCCCTTTTTTTTTGTGACCCCGCTTTTGCCTTTAATTGCCTCGTCGCATGCCTCGTCAGCCTTTTTTTTTTCTTTTTGACGACGCTTTCGTTGCCTCGTCCTTCGAGGTTTCCATGGCTGCTGCTGTTGCTGTCGCCGTTGCTATTGCGTCGGGAGGTGATTCAGAGTGTGCATAGGAACCTGGCGGCTGTCGTAAGGCGCCAGTGGCGCGTCAGCGACGTACTACACGTGTCGCTGTCACGTGTCGCCAACCGGCCTATCGCAGGGCGCGGCGGCTAGATCAAAACCCTGTAACGAAAGGTTTTGGTCTAGCCGCCGCGCCCTGCGATAGGCCGGTTGGCGACACGTGACATTTTCGCCTTCGCGCCCCGCCCTAATATAGCAGTGGTCGCTGTGGCGGCGGAATGTACGTATATCTGTGTTTTCGGGCGTGGCGTTGCACGATTTAGGTAAGCAGAAAGTACCTCATGCGCCCCTGTTCGATTGTTGTTGTAAACTAGAAGTGCATATGTACCTGATGCTACTTGATGCGCATGTAGTTGTCGCTACCTTTGTAAAATATAGGAGCCTCACGATGGATGGATGGGTGGATGTTATGAGCGTCCCGTTTGGAACGGGGTGGTGGCTTGTGCCACCAAGCTCTTACTATTATACTGACTAATGTCCTACCTAGGTTAAACAATAAAAAAAGGAAAGAAAAAGCCTATGAACTCAAGCTCTTGCTATTATACTGCCTAATGTCCAACCTAGGTTAAACAATAAGAAAGGAAAAAAAAAACCTATTAACTCCCACAACCAAATTTTCTGATATCCTACTGCGAACTGTGCTTTTGTACGTCTCCGTTTTTTGTCGTTTCCCTACTTTTCTTCCACCTATCCTCCAATCGCCTCTTACTAATCCCTATTGCGGACATGTTTACGTTTCCACTGCTCTCGCTGAACCCAAGGGCTTCAAGGAGGCTAGTGGTGCCTAAATCGACCGCTGGGTAGACGTCTTCACATTCTAATAAAACATGCTCCATAGTTTCCCTAGCTTTACGCATCAAGCATATGCTTCTTCCTTCTTATATCTCGCTTTATAGGTGCGTGTTCTAAGGCATCCCGATCTCACTTCGAAAAGTAATGAGCTTCCCTTTGAGTCATCACAAATTGTTTCTTTCTTGATTTCGTTTTTTCCTCATAAGTAGCTACTCAGGGCAGGTTTCTTTTCTCTTGCCGCCACCCACGAGATTATTTCAGCCTCTCTGACTTTCCGCTTGATATTCTTTGTTGCCATGTTGCTCACCATACCGGTTCGCATACTTGCTGGTAAGCTTCCTAGTTCTTTTCCTCCACTGTTGTATAAATGTTTTCCTGTACAAATATCTGAACACTCTCCCAGTCCACTTACTGTCTTCCACATTGCTCAGTCGTTCTTGATGATCAATTTTACTCTGAGCTTCCCTCACTTCAAAACTAGTCCAGCCCATATCACCCTGCACAGCTTCATTTGTAGTCTCCCGTGAGCGCCCAATGCGAAGCGACCCACTGACCTTTGGTTCACATCGAGTCCTGATTGTACCCCTGATTTAAAGCAAACAACCGCGCTTTCAAAAGTAAGTCCTGGAACGACGCACCGGCGAACAGCGCCGCGAACGGCAGAAGTCAGAGCACTGGCGTAAGTAGCAGACGAAGGGACGAATGCGTTCGGAGTGCTTCCAGTGATGTTGCATGCACTGCGGGTTTTTTAGGCCTGACGTACCGGAAAACGCCTTTTCGTGTGTGTACTTTTGAGAAAGGTCACCACTTGTACGAGGCAGCTGGCCAAATTCATGGCACCAGGTAATATAACTAAAGTAGAAAATTAGTGCGAATTGCGATGCAAATGCACCCCGCGAGCAGAGCTCACCGCGGTAGGCTATAGACGTGGAGCACCAGCATTTAAATTGCAGATATTATCGTGCTGTATAGGTTAACATCGCCGCGTACTTAATCATGCAAATCGGGGAAGTGCAAAAAAAAAAAAGAAAACTGACGATGTATGAAAAATGTATAAATAAGCATACCACTGGGTATGTATCCATGGGGCCGCTGGGTGTGTGCCACTGGGTATGTATCCATGGGGCCAACGGGCATCTGCCGCGGTTCAATACACCTTTTTTTGACAACTTTTGTCACTGCAAGTATCACAACATCACACCTACACGGTGACATTCACGTAATGAGATTTTCCTTGCAAAGGTCGGCATCGCCGTTGTGGTTTGTTTCGGCTATCAAAAAGCGGCGTTCTTGCCAAACGCGACCTTCAGCATCGCATTTGTGCTCTTTAAGGGCTTTTCATGGGAGATATTGAGCTAACAGGCTTTTGCTGCTACCGAAGCGGTTCACGAAGACTGCTCAGATTTTGTCATTAATCGTAGAACGACGAAGTATTTGTCAGAAGACTACAAAGGCTACCAGAGTGGCTAGGGTGGTTATGAGCGATAACACTTAAGCTCGTGCGTGTATTTTTTGGCTCCACTGGCAGTGACAACACCGGGTACACCGTAGGTGCGACAACAGGTTCTGCTAACGTCCGTGTGTGTCCCGCGTCGGGGACGTCTGCCTCTTACGCCAAGGCGCCTACAGCATCGTGCACTCCCTCGATGGCCTGGATGTTGTCTCTACGGGGAATGTCCCCGAGACCATCGTCGACGCGACGGCCTCAATAGTTCGCCTCTCTGAGGTCTGCTGCGTTCAGCACATGGGATGCCTCAGCTTCCAAGTCACCGTCAAGAGCATGGCTTCCATGAGACTCTAATCGTCGATGCTGGCTGCCTTGTTATCGGTGTTGAGCGTTGTCCTGTCGTTCCCGTCGGCCCACAGGTCACCAACGTAACCTGCCTCTTCTTGCCGTCCTTCTTTCCGAACGAAGTCCTCGTCCAGGCACTATCACCATACGGCAAGGTTCTGTCTGTCAACGCTGGTCTTATGAGCGGACGACTTGGCGTCCTCACGGGCACCCGCTTCATTCTTATGGAAATGAGTACCACAATCTCAGTCCCCAATTACCTGCGAGTCTCTGGTCATTGTGTGACGTTTGACTACCGCGGCTTGCAACGCGTGTTTCGTGGGTGCGGCTCCAGCGACCACTACCGTGCACAGTGCACCGCAGCGTTTTGTGGCCGTTGTGGTATCCATGGCCACGAAAGCGATGGATGTGACCGTCCTTATCGGCGTTGCGGGGATGGTCACCCTACGGTCGCGTGCCCTGTGCGGCGTTCATATTCGGACACGGCTGCTGGAGCCTTTCCCCCTTACCACCGGCGTCAGCTTCGGTTGCTACTGCGCGTGACGCCGTAGCCAAAGAAATTGCCATGACACCGCGTCAGCCACCGTCGACAAATGAAAAAGAAGAGACATGCAGCTCGGGCAATCACAACGCGCCATGTTCGCGGGTCTCCTCTACCGAAAAGGAAGAACGTGACGTGGCGGATCGCAACACGTCGTGTTCTGAAGGCTCTACATCTGGCGGAGCTCGGCGTTCGATCTAGCTCTGCGATTAGGAAACGCGTTCCTCGGTTCTGGCTTCTCCTGCTTTGGGGGCTTAGGTCAAGTATCGGGTGGTGTTTTCTTTGCTCAGCTTGTAATTTTACGTTGCTCTTTCTTTATGTGTTTTTGTGTAAGCCTTGCTTGATGTCTGTATCATCACCTGGATACGGGGCTTCCCCGTGGTCAGCCTCGGTAGCTCCTCAGGAGCTGCCACTTCAGTTTCTTCGCAGTGGCCATGGTGCCCACCGACGGCGCTACGATCAATGTGAAAAATCCAAAGACGATTCAGGGCGAATTGCTGAAGGCCTCACCTCACTTCCGACGGATGACAGAGCTCCGCCAGTTTGGCAGAGGGGGTATACTATGCTGCTCACCAGACCAGACCTGCGTCAAAGAACTACTCAGTTGTACCACGTTCGCTTCACATCCGATGAGCTGTTTCGTACCGCCACATCTCGCATGCTTTAGAGGCATTGTGCGAGGGGTAGACGCCACTTTAACCCCTGACGAGGTTTTAGATATGTTCTCGGTGGCTGGAGTCATATCCGTTTACAGGTGTAGTCGAATGATTGACAATAAAAAGATACCAACAGAGTTGGTCATAGTTACATGTGCTGGGAAGATGCGGCCAACGGAAATTAAGGTCTGGCCCCTAATTTACAAGGTACAGGCTCTGGCTCCACCCATTCTACAATGCAACGAATGTTGCATTGTAGAATGGGTGGAGCCAGAGCCTGTTGGTGACCGAATCACCAACGAATGTTGCTGATTCGGTCACAGCGTCAGGGGCTGCAGATATGCACCCCACTGCCGTACTTGTGGAGACAACCACAATTTTAGTGATTGTTCGTCAAAAGAAGAGAAATGTTGTCTCTGTGGTGGTGGTCACCCCGCCAACTACTCGAATCGTCCTGCAAGATCACAGGAAATTGAAATTATAGATGTCATTGAAAGGAGACGTTGCTCGCGCCGTGATGCTGATGTTGAAGTCCATGGGAGATCTAAGGGATACGCAGGAGTGACAGCCCATCAGCAAATGGTTGCAGACTCAGCCCTTACCGATTCTATTGCGACAGCGGTCGCAAAGGCGTTGTCAAAAGCTATGGAACAATTAACATCAAACCTGTCGGAGACTCTAGCTCAAGTGTTGATATCACAAATGATTCAGCTGTTCAGTCCTTTAGCGAGTTCTAATGCTAGCTCGCAGATTCTTACACAGACCCTAACATCGAATGCTCAACAGCTAATGGATCCATTATCAGCTATTGTAGAAGACGCAGACAATGCGAGGCCATCAACTTCAACTCAGCAGACCGACAACGGATGCTTCTCTGGATAAATGTCGGAAAACAACCAGGATGTAGAAATGGACCTCCCGACGCTCAAACGCACAAGATCACCTAAAGATAATTTGTCGGTCTCTGTGCCGCACTCAGAAAACAAAAAGTTTGTGAAAGATAGTCTTTCCAAGTCAGATTCTAATCTTAACTCTTCCAGCTCTGTCCCTGAATCAAAATCCACAAAGTACGGTAAAGACAGTCTTTCGAAGAAAGATTTTTAAAAGACAGTATTTTAGAGCAAGCGGTCTCTAAAGTAGGCATTAATTCATCATAGGTTATTTAAAGGTTTTACAGTGGAACTGCCGTTCCGTTATTTCTGCAGCTACCGATTTAATATATTTCTGTTCACAACTTTCTCCCGACAATATTCTTTTGCAGGAAACTTGGCTATCCAATGGTCAAGATTTTCATATAAAAATTATCGTTTATTTCGATTGAACCGCCCATCCAGAGGCGGAGGACTTGCTTTCTTGATAATAACTAAAATATGCCACAAAGTGAAAATTTCCTACCAGCATATGTCTACGGAGTGTGCGATACTAGCAATAGACGTAACTACTCCTGGTCGTTCCCCATTTTCCTTAGTTAACACATATTTTCCCCACAGACGTGCATGATATTCGTTTCCTTGATACCGTTGTCAAATTTTGTAGGAAAGAAATTGTGGTAGCCGGAGACTCTAATTCGCATCATGTGTCTTGGGGTTTCAAAACGGACTCCTGTGGAAAGCGATTGTCGGACTGGGCAATCATTCACAATTTTTGTTGCTTAAACACAAATTCAGCTACTTTTATTCGGGGTCTCTCTAAATCAGCATTGGACCGAACATTTGTCAGTTCAGGAATTTCCGTAACTTCCTGGTATACTGTCGACTCAGCCTCAAATAGTGACCATCCACCTATTTGGTTTGATATTGTCTGCCCTGTTATTCCCCTGGAGTCTCCGACGCGGACTTTTGTCAACTACTAGGAACTTTAGAGTGTCTTGAAAATGGTCCTCAACTCCCAGAAAACGGTACCCAATGACATCAAAGCCATGAGGCTTTGCTCTGTATTAAAAAGTTCCTTTAAAAAGTCTCAATTTACTGTTAACGTAAGTAAAATTACTGCCTCTCCTTGGTGGAATTCAGATTGTACGCGGGATTACAGACGACGAAAAGCCGCGTAGAAGAAATTGTTTTACAATCAATGCTCGAGTAACTGGAGTGATTATAAATTCGCAGCTGCTGCGTTCAAGAGAACAGTATCGAATGCGAAATACGAGTATGACGAAAAACATCATGACTTCCTCTCTAAGCCCAGCAACAAAAAAGCTCTGTTCAGATTCCTTCTATACAGAAAATTCATACCGACACCAGCGAATACTGAATCGAGAATTCTTTCACCGCGCGAGATATCTGCTTCATTAGAATTCATAGGAAAGGGCTTAGCGCAACGCTTAACATCACGTTTGCCGAATGGGCCACTAAGGCCTCCCATCACCGATGACATTGTGGAAGTCACAGGGTCAGAACTGTCTAATGTCCTTAGATCTCTGCCTGCCTCAGCTCCGGGTCCTGACGGCATTTCCAATGCCATGCTAAAAATGTTGTTTGAAATGTCTCCTGGTGACATTCTAAATACAGTAAATTATTCTCTACATAATGCTTGGATTCCACCAGAATGGAGGACAGCCAAAATTATTCCGATGCTTAAAAAACAAGGAGCCGGCTACAATCTTGACAACATTAGGCCTATCTCTCTCACGTCATATATGGTAAAACTAATTGAAAGAGTTTTATACGGTCGTATGATGGATCATATATCTCAAGATTCGTTACTGAGCCCAAGTCAAGTAGGTTTCTGGCCCGGTCTCTCCATTTGGTGTACGCATATGGATTTGGAAAGCCGCATTCAACCTGTTCAGCATAGAAAAGAGTTAGCGCTTTAGTGACACTTGACATAGCAAAAGCTTATGACAGCGTTGAGTACTCTCTACTGCTGGACAGATTACAGTCCTACAATTTTACGAGATATATAACGGCATGGATTTTTGAATTTCTAAGAAACAGAAAATTTCATTGTTTTCAAAATGGCTTTTCTTCAAGAAAGTTCGATCAGATAAGAGGGGTGCCCCAGGGGGCTGTTCTGTCTCCTGTACTATTTGACCTATTGATGAGTTCAGTACCACTGCAGCAGGGTGTGAATCTATATGTCTATGCAGATGACATTGCATTTTTAACGACAGCTAGAGACATCAATTCCCTTCACCTGTCTTTGCAAACGTACCTCTGTACTCTACAGACGTGGCTTCACAATCTGCATCTGTCACTAAACGTAAACAAAAATGCAGTCCTTGTTTTTTCGCTTTCCGGGCCGTTACAGTTATCATTAGTATATGAACGGAGAACCATTCCTCAGGTAGAGTCGCTTAAGTACTTGGGTATCATATATGACGGAAAACTTAACTGGCGTTCTCACATAGAAAATATTGGAACGAGGGGGACACGAGCCGTAGGTTTACTACGTAGAATAAGTAACCGGCGTTCTGGTATGCGAAGTGACACACTAATTATGATTTATCGTATGTATGTATGACCGATTCTAGAATTTGGCTGTGTTTTGTTCTCCGGAAGTGCAAAATATAAATTAAGACCACTTGTTCTGTTAGAAAGAGAAGCTCTCCGACTATGTTTAAGTCTTCTTAAATTCGTTGCTAATAATGTATTATACCAGGAAGCGCGCCTACCTACTCTTCACACGCGATTCCGCATGCTTACGGTTCAAACCTGCTTAAGAGCTTATGATTCTTCGCTACGACGTGAAAAACATGCATTTATTAGTGAACCGAATCAGTTTTTTGAGAACACGTGGTCACGATTGCATACCCCACAAGTTGTATTAGTGCAATCACAATTAGAACCTTTAAATGTTCGCCTTAGAGAAATAATTCCGCTTCATGGGTCTCCGGGGTCGCTGAAAATTGAATTTGCAGACATTTTTCCACACCACGCGAAATTTCTGCCCACAACATATTTGAATGACCGTTTAGAAGATTATTTGGCCCGTTCCAAAATAAACGTAATAGCGACTGATGCTTCTTCGTGTGAAGAGGAGGCAGGCGTGGGTATCTACTCACCATCCCTCGATTGGTCTTTTTCACTTCGCCTACCAGATTACACATCAATTTTTCATGCCGAACTTCTGGCAATAGTTCTTGCCTTGTGGAAATTACCCCTTCATACTACAAAAGTTATTATCGCCACATATTCTCTATCTGTATGCAGCGCACTTACTGCGTCTACAAAGTCGACAAGATTGAACACGTTTTATTCACTAGCTCTGCTTCACTTAAGTTTAATTCATATGGTATGGGTCTCAGGCCACCGAGACCTTCATATTAATGAAATAGCCGATTCCTTAGCACGAGCTTCTTTAACAGGTCCTGTAATATCTGTGCGGCCGGCAACTGCGCACATTACAGCAGCCAGATATAGGCAATTTTCTTTGAGCGAAGACAAAAAACCCCTGTCATTACCAAAATCTGCAGAGTTTTTGCACTTAAATTATTCTTGGAACCGGCAATGGTGTCCTAATCGGAAATTCAAAGTTTCATTTACTAGGCTGCGTTGCCAAATTCCAACACCTAATTTTTACTTGCATAGATGTGGTCTGGCGGTATCCCCTCTATGCTACCTCTGCAATGAACCTGAATCTATAGATCATTTCTTTACACTCGTATAGGCGGTTTTCTACTCATTGAAAACTATGTCTCGAAATTCCACTTCAAAATTTTGGATTGCCTTTAATCAGTACTGTTATACTCTCGCTTGGAGCAACAGTACTGGGATACAGCCACAGGAACGTTTGCCTAGCCATTTATAATTTTCTATATGGCACAAAAAGAATGCCTTGTTAATATTTCTTAGTTTCCACCAATTGATTTACTTCTACTTCAATTTAGAAAATTCGTAAAGTAAAAGCACAAATTCACAGTTTAAATCTCACTAGTATTGTTATCCAAATTTTAACTTACTCATGTTTATGTATATCCTTATATTATGTATTTCAGTAATTTTTTTAGTATTCCCATCAACGCAAGGCTTATTATAATATTGATCAATCCTTTATCTCATGTATTGACAGTGTATTTTTCATCTTGGATTATATATTTATTATTGCCTTTTGTGTTATTTATTTATTAACCAGTTTATTTCATTTTTTCAATAATATTACCACCCGATTCGTGGCCTATCCCCTATAGTGGGTTTGTGCCATTAATGAGGCTTCATCATCATCATCATCATCATGTTCGCTGGCCTTACAAGCGGCGAAGGACACGCGTGCTGTGGCCGACAGCGCCTCCACTTCGGCTGCTACCATCAGTCCTTCTGATCGCACCGAGGTTTTAAACACAGATAAAACACCTGACCCTGCGATTACTACAGCCGATACACCTACGAAATCCGGTGTGGCTTCATCCGCCTCAATTGCGTCGCCTACAACGCCGCATCCGTCACACCTGAATGAGCCCGCGGTCGCCGAAGTTGTCGGCAGCGAAGAAATCAATCCCGCCGCCCTACCGCTACCGGCATCATCCTCATCAGAAAACAGCTTGGGCCTCGCAGTTGATAGCAGCGTTGGACTCTCGCCAAGCCTTGATGGACTCGACTAGAAATGGCGGCCTCACGAGACGTAAAACGTGCCCATGCGTCAGCCTCTGGCTCGGACGGCGGCCCGGATCGCCGCGCTAAGTTAAAATTAAATTAAATTATGGGGTTTTACGTGCCAAAACCACTTTCTGATTATGAGGCACGCCGCAGTGGGGGACTCCGGAAATTTGGACCACCTGGGGTTCTTTAACGTGCACCTAAATCTAAGTACACGGGTGTTTTCGCATTTCGCCCCCATCGAAATGCGGCCGCCGTGGCCCGCGCTGAGTTACAGCGGCCCAAAAAATATCGGCCCTCTTCGAGAAGGTCGAAGCGACGTGTGTACTGCATATTCCCTGGACTTGTTCCCGGGGCGCCGACTTGAACAACATGACCAGGTCAGTTTGGTGATACATTTAATTAAAGATGGCTGACACCCTGAACATTATTTCTTTAAACGCACAGAGCTTCCGAAATCCTGCGAAACAAGCCGAAATTATCAGCGTGGCCCGCGCTAAAAATTGTGACATGCTGTGTTTGCAAGAAAAACATTTTTTTTTCACCATAGAACATGTTCTTACTTTCAAACGCACTTTTAACCTCGACTGCTTTTTCCCCTTCGCGACATCACGCTCTAGCGGAGTTGGCATTATTATTTTTAACAGAGCTTTCTTGCGACATCATCATGTCTTTTATGATGGGATGGATCGGATATTGGCATTTGATTGTGTACTACCTTCATTTAGGTTACGGATCTTGTGCATATATGGACCCGCGCAGACAACTGAGTCCAATGATTTTTTCCGTGACCTGGACGTGTATTTCCTGGACGGTGGAAATTGATATACTTTTGTTAGATTTTTCCAATGTTTTTACAAGGTTCCGCACAGTAAATTACTTCGAAAATTGGAGCATACAGGATTGCCGTGTTATCTTATCAAGGGGGTTGAGGTATACGTTACTAAGAGAACGCGATATGTTCAAATAAAATCCGACATGCTAAATGTCACTTCCGGAATTCTCCAGGGGAGCGCTATGGGGCTAAAATTATTTTTGATATATATATATATATATATCAACGAAAACGCCCCTCGAGCTTCGCTTCCTCGAACGTCGTTCTACTCTTTTTCGCCTCCTGTCGCGTGCCAGTCCGATTCTCGCGCACGAGCCGCCGGCCTGTCAGCACCGGCCCAGCGTTGCCTTGCGGTGTGGCGACTGTTTTAAATGCAGTTGGGATGTGGCGGTCGTCTTTTGTCCGCAATGCTGGCGGCAATATATATATCATCATCATCATCATCATTATCAGCCTGGTTACGCCCACTGCAGGGTAAAGGCCTCTCCCATACTTCTCCAACAACCCCGGTCATATATATATATATATATATATATATATATAGATATATATAGTAATTTAGTTCAAGTAGATCCTGAATCGGTGTCTGTAAAACTTTTTTGCGGACGACAGTATTGTTTTTAAACAAATATCTGAGTTGAAGACCATCGGTAGTTACAGCAGACCCGCAGCAAACATCGAACGTTGGTGCTAGATGGGGATATGGAAATAAGCGTTTAACGCAATAACTAGTGCTCTTAAATGTGACGTGTGAGAAGAATCCCAGTGTGTTTAGGTATACAATACTCTCATATCCAAACAGCAAACAAATTACTTCTTCCAGTGATGTGACTTCGGGGGCCCCACACATCTCAGCTATCTGTTCGTCTGCTTTTCAGAAGCTCTGTTTTCAAGAAGGAACGTAACGAAGGTGGCAGACAAAGTTAAACCTCCAAGCATGCAATGTCTTCGTTAGACCAAATTTGAAGTACGCATCTATAGTATTGAACCCGCACACACGCACGCACGCACCCACGCACTCACTCACTCGCTCGCTCACTCACTCACTCACTCACTCACTCACTCACTCACTCACTCACTCACTCACTCACTCCCGCACGCGCGCACTCACTCCCGCACGCACGCACTCCCTCACGCACGCACGCACTCACGCACCCACTCACGCACGCACTCACTCCCTCACGCACGCACGCACGCACTCACGCACCCACTCACGCACGCACTCCCTCACGCACGCGCGCACTCACTCCCGCACGCACTCCCGCACGCACGCACTCACGCACCCACTCACGCACGCACGCACTCACTCCCGCACGCACGCACTCACGCACGCCCGCATTCACTCACTCACTCCCTCACGCACGCACGCACGCACACACGCACTCACTCCCGCAGGCACGCAATCCCTCAGCACGCACTCACGCACGCACTCCCGCACGCACGCACGCACTCACTCACTCCCTCACGCACCCACTCACGCACGCACTCCTCACGCACGCACGCACCCACTCACACACTCACTCACTACCGCACGCGCGCACCCACTCCCGCACGCACGCACTCACGCACACATTTACGCACCCACGCACGCACTCACTCAAGCACGCACTCACGCACGCATGCACGCACTCACTTTTTCACGCACGCACCTACTCACTCACGCACCCACTCACGCACGCACGCACTCACGCACGCACGCATTCACTCACGCACGCACTCACTCTCTCACTCACTCACTCACTCACGCCCTCACTCCCGCAGGCACGCAATCCCTCAGCACGCACTCACGCACGCACTCCCGCACGCACTCACTCACTCCCTCACGCACACACTCACGCACGCACGCACGCACTCACACACACGCACCCACTCACGCACGCACTCCTCACGCACGCACCCACTCACACACTCACTCACTCCAGCACGCGCGCACCCACTCCCGCACGCACGCACTCAAGCACACATTTACGCACCCACGCACGCACTCACGCACGCACTCACTCACTCACGCACCCACTCACGCACGCACGCACTCACGCACGCACGCATTCACTCACGCACGCACTCACTCACTCACTCACTCACTCTCTCACTCACTCACTCCCTCACGCACGCGCGCACGCACGAACTCACTCACTCCCTCACGCACACACGCACGCACGCACTCACACACACGCACCCACTCACGCACGCACTCCTCACGCACGCACCCACTCACACACTCACTCACTCCAGCACGCGCGCACCCACTCCCGCACGCACGCACTCAAGCACACATTTACGCACCCACGCACGCACTCACTCACGCACGCACTCACTCACTCACGCACCCACTCACGCACGCACGCACTCACGCACGCACGCATTCACTCACGCACGCACTCACTCACTCACTCACTCACTCACTCTCTCACTCACTCACTCCCTCACGCACGCGCGCACGCACGCACTCACTCACTCCCTCACGCACACACGCACGCACTCACACACACGCACCCACTCACGCACGCACTCCTCACGCACGCACCCACTCACACACTCACTCACTCCCGCACGCGCGCACCCACTCCCGCACGCACGCACTCACGCACACATTTACGCACCCACGCACGCACTCACTCACGCACGCACGCACTCACTTCTTCACGCACGCACTCACTCCCGCCGCACCCACCCACGCACGCACGCATTCACTCACGCACGCACGCACTCACTCACACACAGGGCTTAGAAAGGCTTTAAAGAAGGGTCGATTTATATTTAAAGGGACCCTGAAAAGATTTTGACGATTTTCTACAAACGCACTGAGTCATTAGAGTAGGTCCTTCTGATAATTAATTGACGCATCTAAGTGTTCCGCGTAAAGCCTGTAATTTATTACAAGGTTTTAAAAATGCACGTCGCTGCCGATCGCAGCACACTGCGCGGCAGAATTTTAAGCCGCCCCCACCAATATGACACAAATCACCCATATGACGTCAGTGGGGCGAGCTATCCGATTGGCTGACCAGGGCGCATGATCGATAATTTTTCCAACTGTATGGTAAACAAATGATGTGCAGATGGGCAGCTTGGCAGCAGCTACAGAATGCCGCCTAAATGCTGTTTCTTGCTTATGCAGTTTGCCAGTCTTTTCCTCGGAACCGTCGTCCCTGCTGCTGCCTTCACGGGGCTGACTGCACCATCACCGGTGCAATTGCACGTGGCTGAGATCGAGGAAGCTGCGCAGGTCTGCACTATCGCCCATGTGTGTCATGGGTGCGGGCCATCAATCCGCTCATCTCTGCCGCTAGACAGCGCCCTCAACGTTGCCATTCCTGACAAACCAATCAGCAACTCTCCTCAGCGACATCATCAGGCAGGGGTTTAAAAGCCCTGTGTGCGGTTCCCCTCATCAGTGGGCAGCTTGGCAACAGCTACAGAATGCCGCTTAAATGCTGTTTCTTGCTTATGCAGGTATGTTACCGAAAAAACGCTCATTGTTTAAAGTCCGACGATCGTTTTTTGCTGTTGCTGTGCTGCCCACAGACACTTTTTTTCCATGATGTATGCTCTGTTATGTTGACGGCCCTCAACCGCCTTCTCTTGAGTGGTGATATCGAGCTTAACCCTGGACCCACTACGGGAACCCGGTCGACTAAATGTACTAAAAAGGCTCGCGCTTCTTTGGGCCATTCAAGCCGCTCTGCTAATTCGCCGAGGGCTTGTAATCCTACTGGAGAGCTGGTGGTTGAGGAAGCATTGTCGAACTCCGATAATCCTATGCTTGTACAACTTTTGACTGAAATATTGACTAACAATAAGGACATGGCTCGCGACATTGCAGAGATAAAAAGTTCTGTTGGTATGCGCATCGAGGCACTTGAATTGCGCATTTCCGCTGTTGAAAAGGCATTGGCCACCCCTGCTTCACGGCCTGAAAATGGTCAATTACATAACGAAATAGGTGCACTGAAGCGTTCAGTCACTGAGTTGACTGGAAAGAATGAGGATCTAGAAAATCGGTCTAGGCGGAACAACATTATTTTACATGGCTTATTAGAAACTGTTGATGAAACTCGCGATTCCCTTCTTTCCAAAATATCTGAATTATTTCAACAGAGTCTTGGTATTCAATGTCCTCGCATCGAACGCCTCCATCGTTTGGGAAGAGCTCGTGAAAACCATCCACGCGTGGTAATTTTGAAAACGCTTGATTTTAATGACAAGCTTACTTTGCTGAAGAATGGTTTTAAGCTTACGGATACCGGACTTAGGCTTTCTGATGACTTTTCTCCCAGAGTTCGCGGAATTCGGAAGAAACTATGGGAGGCGTCCAATCAGCATCGCAACAATGGGTCTTTTCTTAAGATTAGGTTTGACCATATTTTCATTGACAACATTCGGTATAACTGGTGCGATTCCACCAACTCCCATGTAAAAATCTCTAATTGTCGCAACTTTTCTAAGACAGCAGGTCCCGCATCACAGTCAGCAACAGGTTGAACTTCTACAACCCAAAGAGATCGTACCATTATGAACATCAACGCTAGAAGTATAGCTAATAAATTTCCCCTTTTTCTTGCGCTTGTTTTGTCCTATTCACCTGACATTATTGGTATCACCGAAACTTGGTTGCATGCGGGTATTCATGACTCAGAGTTTACACCGCCAGGTTACGTCACCGTGCGAAATGATCGTCATAATCAAAGAGGTGGTGGTGTTGCATTGCTTTTTCGCTCGGATTTCAAATTCAAAGTCCTCTTCTCTCCGCTAGACATAGAATCAGTCTGCTGTAGACTTTACTACGGTAAACAATTCTTAAACATATGCGTTTCCTATCGTCCCTGTAATAGTTCGTTGAAAACTCTTGACAACCTGGACCAACTTTTACTGCAAGAGTTTTTAGCTTCCTCAAATTTCGTCTTACTGGGTCATTTTAATGCTCCCGGAATCGACTGGACGTCTCTCTAATTTTTTTATCATGGTAATGCATTAAACAGGAAATTTGTTGAATTATCGTTATCTCGCTGGGCTTAAAGCAGGTCGTTCACAGTCCCACCCGTGGTTACGCAGTACTGGATTTGATTTTTCTCAGCACTGATTTTGCCAAGACGGGTTACAAGTACGAAATAATTGATGGTATCTCGGATCACAACGCTGTTTAACCTTCCCTGGATGAACCGAAAACTGCTGCACTTATCGCAACGTGCTGGTAGACTTCGCACTATACACTTGAATAATGCTGAGGCATGCGTTTGGTACGCTTAGGTGAAAAATTAACTCCAGAAAAAAACCACCTCGGCCAAAAATTTCTTCTATCATGTTCAGTTGCCGAAACTGCTCAAGTCTAACCCCCGTGAATTCTGGTCTTTCATATCTCCTGGCCCTTCTTCTTCCACATCTTTTAAAATCAACAACAGTGTTGCTAACAATCCATCAGAGATTTCAGAAGCGTTTAATAGATATTTTCAGTCAGTATTCGCCTCGGATGATTCCAGTCGTTCAACATTTGCAACTAACGACTCATATGCAATTGATGGTATCAACATTAGCCTAGAAGGTGTTTTGAATCTCATACTAAACTTAGATACTAAAAAACCAGCCGGCCCTGATGGAATTCCGAATTCCTTTTTAGTAGGATTCTCGCTATGGACATCTAAATATCTGTTCATTATATGTCAGAAGTCCCTTAACAGTGGCGTTATGCCTTCTTCCTGGAAAAGAGCTAAAGTGCTACCTTTATATAAATCTGGTGACAGGCAGCTTTTATCTAACTGTAAGCCTATTTCTTTAACTGCAACCTCATGTAAAATACTAGAACACATAATCTATAAGCATATAATACTGTTCCTTGAAAATAATAACCTATTGAACAGCTTTCAGCACGGCTTCAGGCGCGGTTTTAGTACTGTAACACAACTTACGGAGTTCACTCGTGACCTTTCCCATTACATCGACTTAGGTAATCAGATTGACACCATTTTCATTGAATTTAGCAAAGCTTTTGGCACAGTACTACATTCTAAATTGCTTTTGAAACTCCATAATATTCTAAATAACCCTCAGTTAGTGTCTTGGATTTCCAGTTTCCTTTCCTTGCGTTCCCAATTCGTATACTATGATTCTGCGGATTCGTCTGTAGTCGACGTCACCTCAGGAGTCCCACAGGGATCCGTACTTGGCCCCCTACTATTCTTATTGTTTATTAACGATCTTCCAGACCATGTTACTCCAGAAATACGCCTCTATGCAGATGATTGTGTTATGTACAGCCCAGCTGACTCACTCGCTGATCATCAGCGCCTTAAAGATTCCTTTGTTTCATTTTGTGACTGGTGTGCTACTTGGAAAATGAGCATAAATTTTGATAAAACTGTTATAATGTCTTTTACTAACAGACACATGCCCGTATGTTATGATTATATATGCAACGTGTACCACTAACACGAGTTTTTCAATACAAATATTTAGGCGTCATTTTTACACCCACCTTGTCTTGGTCTAAACATATAGATTACATTTGTAGTTAAGCGTTAAAATAACTTGGTACATCTGCCGGACGTTGTCTCCTGCTCCGAGGGACGCTAAATGAGTAGCATACAAAACACTGATTCGCCCAATTTTAGAATATGCTTCCTCCGTATGGAACCCATATAAACAATGTGAAATTAATTGTATTGAGTCAGTCCAGAGGAAGGCTATTCGTTTTGTTTACCGTCGCTTCGACCGAGACTTTTCACCGTCAGCTGCTCTTACGGAATTAAACTTCCAGTTTCTTTCTAGACGGTGGCACATAGAATCTCTGAAGATTTTCTATTCTTATAAGAACTCTTTTTGTCACCTATCAGATCCCTCCCTTTTAATGCCTGCTTGCCCGACTTCAACTAGAGCTTATCATGCCTCTAATATCAGACCACTCCATCCACGCACTAACACTTTCAAATACAGTTTTTTCCCCGCATGATTGAACAGTGGAATTTGTTACCTGCCGAAGTTCGTTTGTTACCCATTTCTCAATTTTTAAATGCTATTGCTGATGTATAGTTCCTTCACATTTTTATATTTCTATGTTCTTGTTTCTGCATATCATAATCAGTTTTCCTCGCATGTGCACCCACTCCTGCCATAGCCCTAACGGGCTGCAGTATGTATAAATAAATAAATAAATAAATAAATAAATAAATAAATAAATAAATAAATAAAATGTTCGTAATAGTTGGAATGTTGGTTAACTTGTTTTTATAAAAAGAAAGTCACATAAAGGGAATGCACAAGAATTTTTCAGTACACATAAGCACTTCCGGCACACAGCAAGTGTCGTCTGCTTGTGTTACAACGTGCTCCGTCTTTGACGAGAGGTCCGCCGTCAGTGTCGGTCTGTCCTTTCGCGAGAGCTATGATTCTACTTTGTTGCGTTGTAGACTGCAAACGTAGCGACTGGTAATATGTCAAGCTGCGACATCGTTTCCCTCTGCAAGCAAGTAGACGAGCAGACTGGCTGCAGCGCATCGGACTGCCGCTATTCGATCGGCGCCAGGATTTGCGAGATAGCGGCCGTCACTTTACACCGGAAGATTACTAACGCAATAATGTTTCGCGAGTCCGGTATTAGGGTAAACGCAAGCGCAAAGGGGACAGGGCCTGGCCGTGTCCGCTTGCGTGTCGTTTCATGGGATGAACAGAAGCGCAAATGTGAATGGTCTGCACGCTCCAGCCACCTGGTGCTATAGAGCTCAACCAGACACAGTAGCAGTAACAAAATGTATTCTTCTTTGCTGCTGGTGTAAATTTTTCGCAGGAGTGTAATCGTTAACACATTGTTTTTGTAAATGTTTAAAATGTTTTACACTTGGTTAGAGCAATATTAGCTTTTTTTTTGGCTGGTTAAGCTCTGCGCCAACGGGTGGCTGGACCGTGGAGACCGATCAGGCAGCTCATGTACGTCTACGCTAAAGTTCCTTCATCAGCTTGAGTTTATGCTTCCGCCGTTCCGTCGAAACGTTCCGCTAGTGTGTAGTTAACGGAATACTTGACAGGTTCGGCGCTGCGACAGAATGCTCGCAACGCACGCTGCTTCGATAGCTCTGGCTTGGGGTCGGTGCCCAAGCGGCTAGCGGAGAGGTTTCGCGCGGGCGGAGGCGGGCTCGAAAACAACCGGAAGTGGACGATGTGACGTCGCATCATGACGCAGAACCAGTGGAGGCGGCGCTTAGCCTCGATGGCTCGGCGAATGAGTCGAGGAGGAAAAGCATGGCTAGGGAGTAGGGTAACTTGTAATCACTTGTAGCTCCATTAATATGTAACGCTTCAATTGAATTGTGGTGCGAATGTTCTACTTAAGCTGTACCCTACGCGTCTACGAAATTTGTCCGAACCGGTTCAGGGGCCCTTTAATAACTATAGGGCGCTACATTCTCCAAAGGAACTGATTAGTGCGCGTAGTATCCTTAGGTTAGCCATGCGCCGAAAAGCAAGCCGTCTAAAATTCTTGCGCAGCATTATGACTGGTGAACTTAAGATAACTGCACTCCCACATCTAACCTCCATCGCCAGACGAACAACACGCCTCACTCACAAACACAACTATATTTTCGCGAGAACAGAAGCATACAAACACTTCCTTTCCACGCACAGTTTCGGACTGCAACGGTCTTCCCGAAATTGTTTGCGATGCTGGAAATTTTGACGAAGCTCTTGAACTGCTTTTGTCCTTGTCAAATACCTTTTTTTTTTCTGCTAGAGTTGTGGCAGAAATTGCTGTGCCTTTTGCCATACGAGTACCGTTGCCACTTACGTTGTCCCTTTTCTCGCATTTTGCCAAAAGTGTGCATGTGTTAAGTTTATCGCTCTCTCATTGTATTGTAATCCCATTCCTGCATGGGTCAATTCAGCTGCAGTATTATGAAATAAATAAATAAATAAATAAATAAATAAATAAATAAATAAATAAATAAATATGTTGATTAATGAAAGAGAAATGAAGCTCGAAATTTGTTTTCTTGAATTTCACCCAAAAATACAAGCGCTGCTACATTATGATGACGTCAGGAATTTCGAAGTGTTTTTCGTATTTGGACCATTGTGGCCCTGTAAAATTTCTCGAACCTTGCTGAATTCCGTCCTTGACTACTTCAGAATAATACACTGTATTCTACCTTTACCACTTCACCGATAAAGAACTAACTATGCCTGAGCAGACACCGTCAAAGTCCGTGACGTCACGGCAACCTGGTGCAGGAACTACATCGTGGCGTCGCCACCCGGATTTCGTTATTGCGTCTTCATTAGCGTACTTCTCTGCATTTATAGTAGATTATCTTGTTCTGTCTCTCTTTAACGCGTATCAAGCCTTTCCGCACCGTAAAAAAGGCATTATTGGTATTAATGGCATTATTTAGAAGGGCAGTTTAGTAATACAGGGAAACATATTTTTTTTTTCTTTCGGGTATATTTAAGACTATCCTTTCCCGAAGGATATTGGGAATTAAGGCCGATGCGAGTACATTTGAAAAAATTATCTTCACCGATCTACGATTGCTTTTGACACGGGGAAGACTGCCTTCGTTTATTTGATGCTTCTTTCTTTGTGATTTGTCTACTGCATATGAATTGGGGCAAATCCTTCTAATAAAGTCAAACGAAAAATAATATGAGTGCCAGAGGCACCATCGGGTTACTTCTATAAAAGGACGCAGTCCCTGCGAGTTATTCAGAGTACCTCGCGTTTTTTCTTTCGTTTTTTTTAGTATTTGCAAATGTCTGTCGCACTTGTTTTCTACAGGCCTAAATTATCTTTAACTCCTTGGATGTATCATTGCCCGGAATTGTGACGCGGCAGCTGTTGTGCCAAAGCGTGCTGGCAGGATATAGACAGTTTTGACATGTCACGACGCAACGAGCTATGGAAAGAAGAATGATAGGTGTAACGTTAAGGGACAAGAAAAGAGCAGATTGGGTGAGGGAACAAACGCGAGTTAATGATATCTTAGTTGAAATCAAGAAAAAGAAATGGGCATGGGCAGGACACGTAATGAGGAGGGAAGATAACCGATGGTCATTAAGAGTTACGGAATAGATTCCAAGGGAAGGAAAGCGTAGTAGAGGGCGGCAGAAAGTTAGGTGGGCGGATGAGATTAAGAAGTTGCAGGGACAACATGGCCACAATTAGTACATGACCGGGGTAGTTGGAGAAGTATGGGAGAGGCCTTTGCCCTGCAGTGGGCATAACCAGGCTGATGATGATGATGATGACATGTCACGATTGCTTATCTTTCGAGCGCATACGAACGACGGACGAGGAATGAGCGCTTGACCAGTATGACGGCTCGGATGACGGATACGTGGTATACATCTTTCTAGCCCTGAAACTTGCTTCGAACTTGAAGGTATAACTTACAACAGTAGTATTAAACATTACTATTAATATTATCATTATTAGTGTAAATAGAGACACGCATATTACCGGTAGAAATAAGACTAAGCTGAGAAGTTTTCTTCTGTGAACAAGAAATTCTTTCTAAAGCGAAATAATACCTCCTAACGCTATTTATCATTATGCAGTACTCTTAACGTTGTCATTTTAAAGATATGGGTAATACACTTTTTGTCATTCGTTGTGATGCAAGCTTACTAATAAGAAATTCGTACTATACTGCTTGAAAATGCTTAGACTGATGACAATTCGATTCGTTGATATTTTGAGTGTTTGTGTTCACATTAACATCCCAACCGCGTTATCTAAAATGTGACACGTTATCTTTGTTGGTTTTCTGATACCGTCGACAGCATATTATTGTTAAGTGCAAATACTATCTGAAATCATGTGCAACATTTAGTTCTGGCAAGTAGTGATATGTTCTAACCATATAGTATATAGCCAGTACCAACATTTGCCTGACTGTTACTTACTGTTCCATTGAAACCACAACTAGCCTTCGGCCATCGGTCCAATCAGTTTTAGACAATTTATAATTCACATCTGTAAAATTAAAAAAACGCATTGAAAATTGAAGTACTAACATACAGAGAGCGTAGTGGATGAACTGCATGTTCTATCCAAATAGTGAGCATAATTGATGAACTCACAACAATGGAAAGCATTACATATCGCCAATCTTAGTTATAGATTTGCTAACAAGGCAAGAAAAAAAAAAGAACCAGCTGACATAATAACGCAAGGAATGTCATAATATGATCGATGTCTCTAGTTTATTTTACGTTATGACCGGTGTTCGACATGTTACGTCGTGCACGCTGTGTATAATATATGTGCTCAATCATCCTCGGATCTGGGAGCACGGTCTCTGGCGAGAGAAAATGCATAAACAACACACGCGCACCGATGTCTCGCTCTCGCCCCTCAATGCGCACAATTAATCCGGCGTGGACAATCCCCCTCGTGGGTCCGAGCCAAGCTTTGAGGCAACAACACAGAGTGCCGTACGCTCAGATCGTCCGACGACATGTAAGGTGGTACTGCATTTTTGAAAAAAAAAATGAATTGAGAAACAAAAACAAGAATAAGGGCAGGACCTGTTACGATCACAATCCGATTATGTGAATAACGTTTCTCAGAGACAGAAAATTGCGGCAGAACCCATCTTGCAGAACGTATTGCCTCCGTCGAAACGAGTTATGTATGATGCGCGTGCTGCAGTGGGACTCCTCTATCGCGCTTCGGATGGATGGATGTTATGAGCGTCCCCTTTTCAACTGGGCGGTGGGTGCCACCAAGCTCTTGCTATTATACTGCCTAATGTCCGGCCTAGGTTAAAAAGGAAAAAACAAAGAAAAAGAAGTACGATGAATTCCCATAACGAAATTTTCTGAGCCCCTATTGTGAACTTTGTTTTTGTGCGTCTCCGTTTCTTGTCGTTTCCCTACTTCCACCAATCGTCCAATCGCTTCTTACTAATCTCTACTGCGGACATGTTTACTTCCCCCTGCTCTCGCTGAACACAAGGGCTTCAAGTGGTGCCTAAATTGACCGCTGGGCAGATACCTTCACATTCTGATAAAACACGCTCCACCGTTTCCCTAGTTTTACCGCGGCGAGCAGATGCTTCTTCTTCCTTCTTATATCTCGCTCCCCTAAGAACACTCGGCGCCACCTAGCGCCACCACCGCGAGGCCTGGGGTTGGCATCCGAAATGCGTGGCGCATCAGTGCATGCGAGCGCTGAGAAACGCGTCATGCGGCCACCGGCCTCCTCTCTCGCGCTTGTTTCATGGACACGATTTCTGTGCCATCTAGCGGCACCGCGGAGAAGTAAGCGCGTGGCCTCCGAGACGAGAAGCGCGTTGCGTCGGTGCCTGCGACCGCTGAGCATTGTTCCCTCGTGAGCCGCGCACTGACACTCAGTGACCCAGGTTGCCGAGAGGTGCATGGCAGTGCGGCACATACCCAGTGCATCCATGCCGCCGCTCGCTAAAGCGTTGGCGTGAAAGGCGTTCACTAAAAAAAAAAGGGCTCCCATCAACGCTGCGAAGGTGGGGTATCACCCGATCCGATAGACCAATCTGACGCAGCCTTGAACTGGGTCCTGCCGAGCCTGAGGTGGACGACATTGTGCATATTGACGTTGATGTTCCTTTCACCGCTCAACGTATTCGCGCTGCTCTTCGGGCGACCTAACTGTGCGTGGCTTGCTTTGGGCAGGAACCGCTGTGTCCTGCCTAGCTCGAGCAGGAAGACCTGTGGGACAAGCAGGACAGTGGTCCATGTCGGCATGAAATAGCTTCGCTGAGGAGTGACACGTGTTTACACATTGTCACATACTCGATGACTCAAGTTCATCCGATGGTTGCTTTCGAACCCTCGTTGCCTCAACGCAGCAGCCCGAAGCGCTAACCATTCGACCACGGGTTACTTATAGTGACCCAGGTAGGGTGGCAAAACGGTTGGGTACAAACATGCGCAGATAGATACAAACACAGATAGGCCCCGGAAAGTGAGTGAAGTACCAAAAGAATGGCAATGCATTAAGATCAATATGGAGAAATTTTAAAGGATCCTTCGTTTTATTTCAGAGAACTGTGAACGAGGTTAGGACCAAATTTTTAGGTTGAGTTACCTTCGGGATCGGCCCACATTTTTTTTGCTTGCACTGTCTTCGGGATAAGCCCATGAAAATGGTTAGACAGCGGGAAAGAAAACTGGTGTGGCAATGTCAAGAATGCATTCCGCATTAAAAAAATTTTGGCTGTGCCACTGCTTCTGTGAATATCTGCCCCTCAAGTATGCTTTATGCATATTATTTACCAGCGCTTATGGGCGTAGCTTACGAGAGAGAAACGAAACGGGGCCACTATAGTAAAGTAAGGGTTATTTTCTATGGCTAGATTTTCTTTCTGGCTTAATTGTACATATAGAAATGTTTTCTCCATGGAAGGCTTTTGGTAACATCTATACGTGCTTGCTGCACCGTTGAACATGAGATTGCCGATTTGATTTCTGATTGCAGTGTGACGGATACGCAGCAATAATGGTAGGCGACGCTAATCTTTGACTTAGGTGTCAGTGGCATTCGCACCTCAGCACTGGTGTTCTTTAGGTTAAGCGGGCGAACGTCTTTCTCCTGGTACGATGTGCGGTCGAGGAGAGACGTGGGAGGGCGAGGAGGAAGCGCAGCGCGCGCCCCCTGGCTCAGCGCTTAGCCCCCTAGCGAGCGGCGCTGACGTCAGAGCATGTAACGAGCGCGCGCGCGCGCAGCTGTTGCGAGCGAACGGGCGAGCAGGCGAGAGCAGGGAGAGGAGAAGCGAGAGAGGAGGGAATGACGTCACATCCGCTTTGCTAGGCAGATGTTCACTCTATGCCGGGCAACTGTTTTCCATCAATTGGCAGGTAAATAACATGTCACCTTCTTGTGTGTGACGTCATCAACGACGTCACTACTTCCTCTTCGTACTAACGGGTTTCCAGGAATTTCGCCGAAGTCGTGCTCACTTGGCGGGTCTCTAAAGTGGACGATTCTGCGCTTTGGTGTGCGGTAATCAGTGATTTTTAATGAATTCCAGTTGTTGCAGACACTTCAGTAACGCAGCTTGTAACTAAACTTATACTTTGATATCGTATCTGTAATGAAACCCATGAATTTTGTACTACACAATATTTTTCTGGTTTATTTTGAATTTAGTCCCCGATTGTGTCAGGATGCGAACCGGAAGTGCCACCCAAGAAACAAGAGTGTCACTCGATGCTCGTGTCACTAATATATATATATATATATATATATATATATATATATATATATATATATATATATATATATATATATATATATATATTGCTAGAATGTGCGTTATTGAAGAAGTGCAGACGGTAAAGTAAATTTTGGCCATCGAATACCTTAAACGCGTTAACTGTATCTCCAGCCCAGTCTCCCTTTCACTTCGTGAAAGAACTAACTGGAGATAATCAGGTCCTGTCACTTGTAATAACCTGATAGCCCGATGTCGCACCACTGCTTATGCTGTCTCCAAGATGGTTCTTCTCCAAAAACTGGGCGCACAAGACGAAATCGTGCCGACATCGCACCGTCTGGCGAAAACATATAAGCTAAAGAACGAGTTATATTGAGCCCTAATTTACTAGAGTTTCTGCGGCAACTAACACTCAGCCACAATGAATCAGCAAACGAGTCTCGCAGTTAGCCAAGCAGGAAGACAGGCATAAGTTCCCTCTTGTCTCCCTTGGGCTCTATTTTGGACATTCCGCCATTTTCTTCGAGGTGTGAAGTAGCCGCGACGCATACAAAATGGCGCTGATGGCCCCGTTTTGCTTTCATAACGGGACGCAAACTTGACGTTTTGCCTAAAAAAACTGAAATGAAGGCACCGAACTTAACGTACTTGGTAAAGAAAAACAGTTCTCCTCCTCAGTAAAAAAATAAACCAGCTAGCTCAAAGCCTACGATTACTCCGTCGAAAAACGCTTCTCGCTTCCGTCGTCTGCTCCATTAGCTAGGATGCATGTACCCGGGAAACGGAATGAGTCATAGTACGTTGGCGCCAACGTGCCTGTTTTGCGCCTTGAGACACGGTATACACGACCTACCAGTGGTGATGAGCAGACGTTCTAGGCCGCGTTATCGCTATCTCGCGAAACGAAATCGACTCAGCCCGACTCGGCTGGCCGAGAAACGGCCAAATATCACCGATAGCGTTGGGCGCACCAGAGGTATCCGCTTGCGCCACGCAAGCACCGGCGCTGCCATCTTTTGTTCACTTCGCTGCTTACTCGCACCGCGTGAGGAAACTTCAAGGCGTCACCTTGCGTACATTTCTTTTTATAAATATAAAAAAAGAATCCGCCGCTGTCATAACCTCTGATGATGTGAAAAGTCATTAATCTTGGTTACTATAGAAACACAGCAGAGATAGGTGCAAAAAGTGAGAACGTTTGTAATGTTCAACCAATATTAGAACAAATAAACGTGCTTTTATAAAAAAAAAAAAGATGATGGCCCAAAATAAAATGGTGCACCACCCGTGAGCTACTACGAGCACGCGTTATGAACAAAATATTTTCGTGTCTGCAAACGGCAGAGAAAATGCGGCAATACACATGCCTCTCGAACGCCATTGCATATGGCCTCTCCTTAGCATACTTCGCGCGGTAAATTATGACGGAAAATATCTGCAATGGTGACCCAGGGCAACGTCACGCAACGTCAAATTGACATTTACGTGAAGCTTCTCACGAGATGTTTCTTCAACTGATCAGCAAGCTGACATGACAGCTATCATGGACCACCACACCATAATCGCGAAATTGCAGATGCATTGCACGGGCTTCTTCTGCACGCTACCGCTCACTTTCTTTTTAAAGCGCTAAACTCGCAATATAGCTGCCAATAACCAGAAAGAAGTCTTAGTCGACAAAATTTGCAGCTCCACGCCACGTTTCGTCATCGTGATGAAAACGCAAAATTGCATTTTGCGTTTCCAGAGACGTGAGCTCTCGACAGCCAATCAGAGTCAACATGACGGATAATGGCAGCCGTGCAGCCGCCATGCGTAGTCGAGAATAGAACCCCTTATGTCTAATTGTCCGGGACTGTGCTCATCAAGGCGTCACTATCTTGTCAGTGACGGGGGTATACGTCCAATTGCCGCCCACGTGACTACCATCTATGGATCTGTGGTCCGCGTCATAGGTAATCGAATACAACCAAGTATACATGCACATATAACTTCCACGCATCACATGCTTTTGAGCCACATGACAAACTCCCGAATTAAAGAAAAAGAATTCCCAACGCATTTCGCGAGGCCAATCACGGCCGGGTTCTAGGAAACGCGCGCCCTCTACGTGTGTGCTCCAGTGCCGCCGTGGACCACGCGACGCCCCGGCGACGCGTCGCCCCCGTGACTTTATGCACTGCTCTCGTCCAGCGCTTGCTCCCTGTCTCGTTCACGCACTGGAAGCTTGTTATCTCTGCCATCGCTTCCTCCGCCCGCTGGCTGTTAGCGTTGTGAACGTGGGACAAGAGGAAAAAGCGACTTGGATGCGAGAACCGATTGTGCCCATCGCAACGATCGTCCCGTTCGTCCCGAAGTGTTACTTATCATTTAGTTATCTTGTAGCGGCCACGATAAAAGCGTGATAGGTGCACATTGTTGTACCGGGCGCTGCGCGACCGTTGCTAGGAGTACAGCACTAAGTTTCCACGCCACCTATGTGTTGCTTCACGAAGCTTGAATGGGCAGGACATTAGGAACGTCTGCCATACATCAGGCGAGTCGGCCCTCCTTGCTTCGTGGGTGTGGCTATTTGCTGAGAACGAGATCGCAGACGGGATTTCCGGCCGTGTTGTGCTTCGAGTGCAGTTATAAAAAAAAAACACATATTTTAGTGTGCTGTAGGTATAAACATGTGGGTCACAACACACCGGAACCCACCACTGCACAGAGTCCTTTAGAGTCTTGGTGGACCCTCAGGATGGAAAAGAAGAAAGAAAGCACTGATTGAATTAACGTCAGCATATTCACCAGCGGTAATTTTGAAGGCTAACCTGCGCACCAGTTTATAGAGCTTAGTGTCCTTCCCTCTGCAGGCGCTATATACATACGTATAGGCCTATTTATCGTCCCCCACTTTTGAAAACGGGCACTCTTGGCTTTGTGAATGCATTAGCCACGTAAGTAATGTTTTCCTTTTTTACGTATCCTCTGTTTTGAAGACCTGTCGCAGACGACGCATTGCAAAGAAGGCTGGCGCTGGCCAGTTCCCGCCATAACAACTTTCATGTTGCCTATCTTCCATGATCATGCCCAGTTTTTTGGGACTGGCTAATCATATTTGAAGATATTGAAAACAGAAAGTTAGCTCACTATATTTAGCCTAAGGATGCGGGATTGTAAAGTATTATAATCAGCCGCGGCCAACGATGGCGTGCTTTATGACATCAAATTTTCGAATTATCAAATACAGCAACTATTGAACCTATCCATGTGTACAGAAGCTGCCGAATTTCATTGTGTAATCGCCACTTATTCTAGATGTGTTGATGAAAACCATCTTCAGGATGTCGACAGTTGGGCGAGTTGGTGACCGATAATTTTGGCATCAGTTGTCCTCTGCTGTCTTTAATTCTGCGTCTCTGTGTCTTGTTGTTGTTTTGTGCTTCATGAGTTAAGAAAAAAAAAAAGAACGACGCTGTCGAACGTGGAGTGCCATTACAATACCATTGCAACGCTTACTTGAATTTTTTTTTTCTCGACACGTGTCACTTCTGACGTTGTCTGTTACTTTATACTTCGGCTGTTTCGACATAAGAGTTACACTAGCACACGTTTCCTGGCAGAAGCAAAAAAAAAAAAAGAAAGGTAGAAATGTAGAAACGTCATATTTTCAAGAAATGAGCGTAACCTTTTGGGTGATATGTACCGAAAGTTCCAACTATGTGGGTTACTTAAGTGCTTTGAAATTATTGACTAAATACCTGCTGTCTCTGAAATTTTATGCGTTATATAAAGTATTTAGTTGCTCTTCCTGGGTTTCTCGGTAAAATTTGTGGTTCACGGTGTTTATATTTCGTTGAAGTAGGAATCGCATTCTGTTTGACGAGCGATTAATGTTTAATCTGTGCGGGTTGATTGCAGCCTTTGTAGAAAGTTACGTATTCAAGCGTTCCAAGGTGCTATACTGTCGTTACTCCAAATGTTTCCCAGACTCCTAAAACAACGGAACCATCTACTAACTTCAAATTCTTTCAAAATAGGGATACTTTTTACTGTAATGCTTTTCGAAACTTTCGCGTACTTGTTTTAAGTGTAACGTTGTAAGTAATTACGGAACCCTTGTGTTTTCCCCCTATCTTTTGTTCGTCATAGGAGGCTCGCAGTTTGTTTCTCCGGTATCTCTGGCGATGTAAGCAAGGTACCTTGTTCATATTTGTGGAAAATTAGAGGAATGACACGTTTAGTGTGTAAGCAACATTCCAAAAATGTGGGTTAAATATGCATTTTTACAATAGACTACGTATGCAAGTAGTCTGGAGTGTTATTAGTGTGTTTAACGAGCGGTGTAAAACTTTTATCGCTGCCTTGACACGATTACAATTAATAATAATAATAATAATAATAACCTTTATTTTTTTCCATCAACGTGATGGGGGAGGTAAGGGAAAAAAAGCTGTAACAGACAGCTTGACTAGTTCCCGCCCCCCCCCCAAAAAAAAAAATAAAACACATTCCATAAAGGCAGACAGTTCAGCTATCGACAGCAAAAAAACATTTTTTGATTGTTCCAAAATAATACGTATAACTACAAGCATCTTTGTGGCGTATAAATATGCACATTCCCAAACATGTGAACATGTAACTGTGGTAATGACATTGTGTTTACAGGACACTGCTGGAAGACATATGTAAACAGCATACACATAACAACGGCTTTTTAACATCTGCATAATGGTATATCACGAACATTCGTCATTACATTTCACAAAGAAAAAAAGAAGGAGTTCAGGAAGCACGTCAGAAGACAAAAAGAAATTTGATATGCATACAAATTATACATACGAGAACAATGTTCAGGGAAATACAACTGAGGCAGAAAAGAATATGAGGTCAGATTTTGATAACATATAGGGAACGTTACTCCAAGTTTGTGTGCGATGTTAAATGCGTGTTGTTCATATATGCCAAGCTGTCGTTGTCAGCTGCGTTTCCCAAATTCCCAAGAGTACTCTGCATCTCACAATCTTTACACTTAGAAGGAATAGGCAAAGCTGAAGTGGAATGTGTCAAAAAAATTACGGGGTCTTACGCGCTAAAACCGTGATCTTATGAGGCTTATGTGTCCGGAAATTTGCACCACCTGACGTTCTTCAACGTGCACCTAAATCTAAGTGAATGGGTGTTTCCGCCCCCATAGAAATGCACCCGCCGTGGCGGGGATTCGATCCCGCGACCTCGTGCTTAACAGCCCAACACCATAGCCATTAGTCAAGCACGGCGGGGTAAAAAGTGGAATGTGTCGATCGCGAAGTTGTAACGTTTCTGGCTTACTTGGGAGCGTCACGAATAATTATTGAACCTTAGTCTTTTGGTTCTTTTTTTATGCGTGGTATGTATATTGGTTCGCCTGGTATCGTGAGGGGACGAAACGAGTCAGTTTTATTTATTTATTTATTTATTTATTTATTTATTTATTTATTTATTTATTTATTTATTTATTTATTTATTGTCATACCCTGAAGGCCCGGGGGCATTGCAGAGAGGAGTGGGGATTATTGCAAATAAATTCGTGGACAATATTCTTGAAGTTTGTTCCGTACGTCAGAAATGGCAGTGATGGAGGCAGGGAGGTGGTTCCAGTCATTCGTCGTTCTTTCTAAAAAGGAAGAAAAATGAACGGTGGTACGACAAGTTGGAACTTCAACCTTAAAACGATTATCCGTGCGTGACGATATGTATGACGGCGGGGAGATTAGTTCATCCTTAAGTGTTTCGTTAGTGTAATAAATCTTATGAAAAAGGCATAGGCGAAAATATTTACGACATAACTCTAGGTTTGGTGAAAGTAGGGACGAGGTAATGGGTGATATGTCGGCCAGTTCTTCAAAGCGGGTGGGTAAATACCACTTACTGCGGTAATAAATTACCAATGTAAGTGCTCTAGCGTTATGAGTGTGTCTAGCTATCGGGGCAGAATTTAACCCGTTGCCCTGCCCGAACTACAAATGCTATCGACACCAAATTTAGCACAAATGGTTGGAACGCAATGGAAATTTCTGTGCGAAGTTAAATGAGTTGGGTTTTAGGTAATGAAGGTTTAGAATGTGCGATATGCCGCTATCAGCTATGCCTCCCATGGTCCCGACATAGCTGTAAGTTT
This sequence comes from Dermacentor andersoni, assembly GCF_023375885.2. Taxonomy (NCBI): domain Eukaryota; kingdom Metazoa; phylum Arthropoda; class Arachnida; order Ixodida; family Ixodidae; genus Dermacentor; species Dermacentor andersoni. The sequence goes on along the minus strand of NC_092818.1, from coordinate 44,114,649 downwards.
ATATTTCGTGGAAGGGGGGAGGGGCGTTGTCATGGCAAGTATATATGTATACAATGTCTGATAATATTCATACGGTCCTGGTCCAATTACAAGCCTTGCAAACTATTACTGAACTCTCGTTTTCTTTTTTTCCTATTTTCAAGCGTCATACGACGCCCGTAGTTGGTTTCTGCGAGATCCTTGGTGAACCAATGAAGGCACGTTGGTTATATTTGGCGCAAACAATGGCCACATTGCGGCTAATGTGTGGGCTAAATTTAATGTGAGGGGGCAAGTTACGAAATTTGCAGTAAATTACGGATGCAAGGGATCCAGAGCTTTATGAACGTGTTTTGGGAACAAACCAGAATTTACCTCGCTGCTCTGGCATATCTGGGAACCTAACCGAGATAAAATTTAACAAACATAGAGCTGGGGGGGGGGGGTGGTTGGGTTGCTATGCCATCAGCTATGGCTAATGTTCTGGCGAAGTAAAATGTGTGTTGATGCATTACTGGCTTTCAAAAATTCCTAAAAATAAGTGCTCGGAAGCGTTACATGCGGGCAAGGTTTCGAACGGAACCGAGCAACCTTTTTAGGCGTAATTACAGGAAACTAAAGCTCCTATTTCAACAGCTCGAAAGCAACAGCTTCGCCGGAAATTAGTTTGTTATTCTGCAAGGTCGCAAACGTATGCTGATGTTTTACTTTTCGGTCTCCTCGTGGATAATGTAAGTCTTTTATGTTGACTACGTTGATGTGTATAACCTCGACAATACAACTGCCGTAACTAGCGATAAATTTGTACTGTGGAATGTAGTGTTATTTGTCGAGTTATTGAAATTGTAGCGAATGTCCATTTTTATAAGCGCTGTACTGCTGCTGCTAGCGGTTCGGGGGCAGGGGCTTTCCTCGGGCACTAATTGCCTTTCGTCACTGCATCATCTAGAGATGTTACACAATTTCGGGGAATATAGTCAAATAATGTTTGGTCCACCATGGTTCACCGTGTCATTGATGATTACGTGTATGGCCGTATGGCTGGTAGTTGTAAAATTAACTGACACGCATTCACTGGCTGTCACTAAATTCAATATATATATATATATATATATATATATATATATATATATATATATATATATATATATATATATATATATATATATATATATATATATATATATATATAGAGAGAGAGAGAGAGAGAGAGAGAGAGAGAGTTGATAGCTTGTGGTTTCCCCCTCCTCCCCTCCAATCATTCACTTACTAACTAAATTAACAATGATAGAGTGTGCAAGCGCAGCTGAACGAGGACGTAGAAAGAAACACAGAGACAGCAGAGAGATAGCGCTGTCTTTGTGTGTCTGCTTCTTTCTACGTCCTTGTTCAGTCGCGCTTACACATTCTATTATGGATCCATACCAATCAGCCCACCAACGTGCTTTAACTAAATTATCAAAGATGCGGTGTCACGCGCGCACAGGTAGACATGAACATATCTCGCTCGATGAGCGCGGAAACTCGCAGTCGATATGCTGGAATGAGGAATCGCGGCAGCAGCTGCGAGCGAATTGACCTTGGTGCATATCTCGCGTCAACGCGAATGAAACGTACCCCGTCTTTGTTTCTTTTTTTCCCTCGTCCTTTTGGCTGCGAGGCGCAGCAAAAATGTAGTCTGACCGCATGTTGTCTGTGCGCTTTAGTCAAGAAAATACGGTACGTAATAGACGCTCAAACATTCTGGTGAGCCTAATCTTGCTGAAAGAAGACATATACATACATACACATACATAATATATATATATATATATATATATATATATGGGGAGCCCCGTCACGAGTTAGCTGGATTTGCGCTGTAACATTCGCGGTGGTCACTCCACCTGAACGAAGATCTGCGAAGAATGCATCATGGGAGGTGTCGAAGAAGCGTTGGTGTACGGTGTGCACTTTTGTTGTGTGTTTGTGTGTGTGCGAATGTTTGCATTCTCGCGGGATCGAATCCCGGCCACGGCGGCCGCATTTCGATGGGGGCGAAATGCGAAAACACCCGTGTACTTAGATTTAGGTGCACGCTAAAGAACCCCAGGTGGTCGAAATTTCCGGAGTCCTCCACTACGGCGTGCCTCATAATCAGAAAGTGGTTTTGGCACGTGAAACCCCATAATTTTAATGTTTGCATTCGTGTATATGTATGCACTTCCATGTGTTATTTTGTGACTACTTGTGACTTATTCTGCTTTCTTCAGGGCTGTAAAAGCGAATCATTCACGAGGCGTCGTATGTGCATAATGTGTAGTTCGCAGTAGTTATGCGCTGTTTCATATAAAGTCCTGCTCGTTTCATTTCGTCATAAGAAATTGTCCACTATAACAGGAACAATTTACGCAAGAGCGCGCTTTCTTAAAGCACGAGACGCGGCGAGAAATAGATACATACAGTGTTCAGCGATTGAAACGCGATAGCTGAGATACTTTGAGGCATTCCTAGTCCATATCTACGATACACAAACCGATCTCTAGGCCGGGTTGTGCCTGGTTGTGTGGTGACCAACACGCATTTCCATGCGTCTAAAGCCAGCCGGCGTTGATAGACATTTGAAGGAAAGTTTCGCTACCTTTAGCCACATAACTTTTTAAAGATTCTTGAATAATTTTCCTTCTTTTTTTCCCCCACTGGAGGTTGGTATTTAGTGAATGCATCAAGCCACAACCAGTACAAAACACAGCACTGCCATGCAGCGACACTACACACGAGACGCAACAACGTTTGTTGCATTTTGAGGACCTCCGTAACCCACCGGCGCACTCCCTTTTCATGTAGTAAAGTGTCATGTTATTACATCATGCTCAGGCATACACGGTGCAAGTTTAAACTTCCACCGGGGATCCTTAGCATACACTTTAACCTTAGAACTCACTTTTAGAAGAAACATCGATTCCTACCTTTAATATTTATGGTCGACGGGTTGGTACACACAGTTGCACCGTGTAAGCCTTAGCATACACTTTACGCCTTAGCACACACTTTTACAAGAAGAATCGGTTCATACCTTTAATATTTATGAATGACTGGTTTGTACACATGGTGCAAGCGTAAACTTGCACCGTGTATGTCTTAGCTATATACACTCTCCCTTAGCACATACTTTTACTAGAAGAAAGGGTTCATATCTTTAATATTTATAGTTGACTGATTGGTCGATAGAACATTTCCGTTGCCTCATAGCAACAGCGAGGCTAAAAGAAATGCCGCATTAGGAGGCTGTGGATACCACCTGCCATACTTCACGTTTACCTGAATCTAAGCACTGAGGTGTATTCGGATTCGTTTCCATTGGAACATGGCCACCGCGGCAGGAGGTTGAGCCCGTGATATGGTGTTCAGCTGGAGAGCGTTATATTCACTTAGCGACTGTAACTATAAAGCTAATTCCGCCTCTGTATTTATTATAAATATCACCCGTGTTTCCTCTGTAGCACGTGAGGTTGCTTATTATATAATGCTACAAACGGCGACCGTCATTAAACCTGATCCTTGCGCGGCGAGACATCTTCGAAAATGGGCCGTTTGGCGCCGAACACCGCAGCCCATCATTATTCATTGTTTTCTTTTGTACAAGTAACAAAGTAATGCAGCATGTTCTTGCAAATAAATAATTATTGGGTTTTACGTGCCAAAACCACGATCGGATTATGAGGCACGCTGTAGTGGGGGACTCCGGAAATGTGGACCACCTGGGGTTCTTTAACGTGCACCTAAATCTAAGTACACGGGTGTTTTCGCACTTCGCCCTCATTGAAATGCGGCCGCCGCGGCCGGGATTCGAACCCGCGACCTCGTGCTTAGCAGCACAACATGTGTTTTTGCAAATAACAGGTTCCCGTTGACAGGACATAATTTTAAGGAAATCAGAGTGAAATCGGATACGACACTTCTTTTTAACTGTGAAATTTTTGACGTGCTATAATTTTCTAAAATCTTCCACCAAAGTTAAATATACCGGTGCGAAAGAAAAATTAAATACATTTTGCTGCGGGGTTAACATGTAGCAAGATAGGCACACGAGAAATTTCCAAAGAAAGTCTCTATAACAAGACATATCGAGAATTACCAAGAAATGGGCAATTTTTAGTTTCTGGTTCAAAAGCCAATTTTTTTTTTTTGTGTTGTTCTCTTGCGCAGACAACTCGAGTGTATTTTATTTTGCACAAAGAAGTTGTGTAAAGCGCATATAGAAAGCACGAATTTACAGAATTTTTTTAGACCCTCAAAATCGAAACATCTTGTAAATGCGTAAGTCGCATTTTACACCTCGTCTCAGTTGAGGTTGTTTCATGCTGAAGCAAAACGGGCGCTGAAGAAATAAGCTTGTTTCCGACGTCTGGAGGTTATTTTCCTATGTCATATAAACATTTAATTGAAATAAACAACATTACGCCAGAATGAAGCTCATCATGACTGTCGACGGTGATGCGATTAGCATTCGAGCAACGTAGCGACACACCGTATTCCGTGACGTTCATATAACATCTGCAGCGGTCATTCAGAGACTTCCGTTGCTTCGGCTATGTGCGACATACATCGTCCCACTTTTCTATGGCACTGCCCCTGAGCGTAGGCAGTGCCCCGTGCATGCAGCTGTACACGACGCCGACGCAGTGATCGACCACGCCCATTTGTAACGGCGCGACCAGTTTTCTGCGTGGAGGTGTAAACCTTGTGATAGTTTACAGACTAGAGCCTCGCAAATGCATTCTTTGTCAAAGGTGTCAAGAAAGGGAGAAAGGAGACAGAAAAGGCAAGGAAGGTAACTAGACTTTGCCCAGTTTACTACCCTACAAGTGGGGAGTCGGATGGGACAGTGAAGGAAAGAGACAGAGAGATAAGACACGAGTCTTGATCGTGCTTGAGCGAACCTTGAGCGTGTCTACAGATCGCTCTTGAGCGTACTTAAAGGGAAAAATGTACAGTAGAAAGCCGTACCACATGTGAAACCAGGTGCGCCGAATTTGTTTACTAAAACTAGATCTATAGTGCGGAAATCTCAGAAGAATTAGTATAATTCCAGCCTCACGACTGCCCGTTGCTAATAACAACAAAGGCAACCCCACACGGAGAGCTCGCGTGTGTGCTTTGGACAGAGGACACCCATGTAACTTGGAACAAGCGCTATCGCGCTCAGGCGTGCCTCGCGGGTGTTTAAGTGCAGATAGTGGGACGCCGGATAAGTGCTGCGACAACTTCCGCGGTAAAACCTAGCTGTTAACGCGATCACAGAGACAAAGCTTTGGTTTTACGCCTCTCTTCTGTGTGCAGTGTATATGTGTGCTTTCTTTCATTTGGCTATACGCCGTCACAAGGCAGATAGACGGACGTCCGGACGGACGGACGGACGGACAGACAGACAGACAGACAGACAGACAGACAGACAGACAGACAGACAGACAGACAGACGGACAGACGGACGGACGGACGGACGGACGGACGGACGGACAGACAGACAGACAGACAGACAGACAGACAGACAGACAGACAGACAGACAGACAGACAGACAGACAAACAGACAGACAGACAGACAGACAAACAGACAGACAGACAGACAGACAGACAGACAGACAGACAGACAGACAGACAGACAGACAGACAGACGGACGGACGGACGGACGGACGGACGGACGGGCGGACGGACGGACGGACGGACGGACGGACGGACAGACAGACAGACAGACAGACAGACAGACAGACAGACAGACAGACAGACAGACAGACAGACAGACAGACGGACAGACGGACAGACAGACAGACAGACAGACAGACAGACAGACAGACAGACAGACAGACAGACAGACAGACAGACGGACAGACGGACAGACGGACAGACGGACAGACGGACAGACAGACGGACAGACAGACAGACAGACAGACAGACAGACAGACAGACAGACAGACAGACAGACAGACAGACAGACAGACAGACAGACGGACGGACGGACGGACAGACAGACAGACAGACGGACAGACGGACAGACAGACGGACAGACAGACAGACAGACGGACAGACAGACAGACAGACGGACAGACAGACAGACAGACAATCATCGTGGTGTTGAGATAAAAGGCGTGTGTGACCGCAAAAAGGCAAACAGAACGCAGAAAAATTGTCTCTTTCAACTTCAAGCGATGCTGCTTTTGCTCTCTTTCCGCAAATCGCACAGGTGGTTACGCTGTCGCCGAGACCTCAAGCATATACCCGCGACCTCGTGCCCTAACCAGCTATAGGTGCCTTAGACGCCACAAACAAACAAACAAACAAACAAACAAACAAACAAACAAGAAAACTTTCGTGTGAGACGAACGCCGTTTTTCGCGGCAACAAAGAACACAAAAAGATGTTGAGGTACGCTTATCTGCACTTCAATGAATGCGAGTGCCCGCCATGTCTTGATAAGTAGGCCATCTTACACCGCGATCCCGAGCAGCGTAGCCGTCTGATTCTAGAGGCCGCTAAAATGCAGCGTGACGACGTTGTCTGTGTAAGCTTTACCTGTCTACATCCTTAATTTATTAAACGCGATTTCGATTTCAAGCGCGCCTTCGGTATTCCTCACCGAAAAATAGTTCTAATTGCCCGAGGGTGCAGAGTCGAGGACTCTACGATATTGTTACGAATGATGTTTATTTACAGGGTGAAACGAGATCCGAGATGGAAGCTACAGGCTAGGCCCAGCCGGCGCAGAGTACCCCGAGATCACGCGCGCGCACCCTACTTCTTCTTTCTCTGCCTCAGTCGCGCAGTGCTGCGACATTTTCCCCGGGGCAGACGAAGCTCGCTGAGCGAGTTAAAGGGACCTGTGATTGTACTGCTTGAGTCTGGCCACGTGAACAACTTGCGTCGCACGTGAACGCCGATTACTTGCCGTCACTTTGGCGACGACATAGTTCACATCACTCAAGCGGCTGAGTATAACGAATGGTCCCGTGTAAGTGGCGAGAAACTTGTGGTACAATCCCTTTCTGCGAACAGGTGCCCACAACCAAACATAGTCACCGGGAGTAAAGCTGACGGGGATATGTCGCGCATCATAGCGAATCTTGCTGTTGCCTTGTGAAGACAACGTCCTAAGATGCGCCAGTCGACGTGCTTCCTCAGCACGACACAGAGTTTGGGCGATGGAAAGATCTTCTTGGCACGATAAAGGTATAATAGTGTCCAGAAAGCTCTGGGGAGCGCGTGCGTACAGCAAAAAGAACGGCGCATATCCAGTAACTTCGTGCTTGGCACTATTGTACGCGTACGTTACAAAAGGTAAGACGGCGTTCCAATTCTTGTGGTCAGCAGCGACATACATTGAAAACATGTTGGTAAGGGTTCGATTCGTCCGCTCCGTGAGGCCATTGGTTTGCGGGTGGTAAGGAGTGGAATGCCGATATGCAGAACCACAAAGCCGTAAAAGTTCTTCAACGACGTCGGCGGTGAATTGCCGTCCACGGTCACTGATGACAACCCGGGGAGCGCCGTGACGGAGTATGACGTGGTGCAACAAAAATGAAGAGACATCTGCTGCAGTGGCGGACGGAAGTGCCGCCGTTTCCGTGTAGCGAGTAAGATAGTCTACGCATACAATAATCCAGCGGTAGCCAGCTGACGTGCGTACGCAGGTCTGGAAAGTCGGAAGAGATGGAAACTAGGTAGTCATCGAAGTCATCATCCTCAGCTTTAGTGTCAGGGGAAGGGAGACGGGATAGGCAATCAGCATCCGTGTGACAGCGCCCGCTCTTGTAGTTAACGGAAAAGCTGTACTCTTGAAGGCGCAAAGCCCAGCGGGCCAACCGACCAGACGGGTCACGCAGCCCAACCAGCCAACAGAGTGAATGATGGCCAGTCACTATTGCGAATGCGCGGCCATGTAGATACGGACGGATCTTCTGAATGGCGAATACGACTGCTAGGCACTCGAGTTCGGTAACGGTGTAGTTTGTGTCCGCTTTTGTAAGTGTCCGACTAGCGTAGGCAATTACATGCTCACGGCCATCGCAGAGTTGAACAAGCACAGTGCCAACACCCGCACCCCTGGCGTCAGTGTGCAGCTCAGTTGACGCCTCCGCGGATCAAAATGCCGCAGTACCGGTCCAGAAGTCAACAAAAATTTCAGCTGTTGAAACGCCGACTCGCAGTCAGCAGTCCACAAGTATGGGGTATCTTTGTGAAGGAGATACGTGAGGGGAGAGGCAAGCTGTGCGAAATTCTTGATAAAGCGCCGGAAATATGAGCAGAGGCCCAAAAAGCTTCGCAGATCTTTCACCGTTTGTGGCTGTTTGAAGTCGCGAACCGCTGTTATCTTTTCAGGGTCTGGTCGTATGCCGTCTTTGTCGACCAGAAAGCCTAGTACGAGGGCTTGGCGCTCACCGAAATGACATTTCTTCGAGTTTAAAATAAGGCCAGCTTGCTGGATACAGTCAAGAACGATCGACAGGCGCTGATTGTGCTTGTGAAATGTCCGGCCGTAGATAATGACGTCGTCTAAATAGCACATGCAAATTTCCCATTTGAGTCCGCGAAGCACGGTATCCATAAATCGCTCGAATGTCGCTGGAGCGTTGCATAAGCCAAAGGGCATAACGTTGAACTCAAAGAGACCATCAGGTGTCACGAAGGCTGCCTTCTCCTTGTCTGAGGGGTGCATGGGAATTTGCCAATATCCTGACCGCAAATCAACAGAAGAGAAATACGACGCGGAGTGGAGGCAGTCGACGGCGTCATCTATTCGTGGTAGGGGGTACACGTCTTTCTTTGTGACGGTGTTTAGGCGGCGATAGTCCGCACAGAATCTCCATGAGTTGTCTTTTTTCTTCACTAGGATCACAGGAGCAGCCCAAGGGCTATATGATTCCTGGATCACTCCTTTCTGTAACATTTCTTCGACCTGCTCGGCGATGACTTTTCTTTCTGAAGGTGAAACGAGATCCGAGATGGAAGCTACAGGCTAGGCCCAGCCGGCGCAGAGTACCCCGAGATCACGCGCGCACACCCTACTTCTTCTTTCTCTGCCTCAGTCGCGCAGTGCTGCGACAATATGTTGCTTTGAGTGTCACCACGTGGCGTCCGAGATTCTTCTCTCTCTCTCTCTTGTTTGGTTTTTGATTGCGCTCTTTTTCTTTTGCTTGCACTGTTATATGTAAGTTACGCCTGTAATTTTACGCCAAGTTCAAGCTGCCAGATTGATGCCACGACTATAATATTTAGGTCCGGTCAACGAACGATGGCACAGTAAATGATAGACGCAACGTTAAATGGGTACTGACACGATATTTGCGTGTCCATTTTTCTTGCTTTAAACGAGTCATAGACGTCTAAATTACAGAAAAGACAGTGACAAGATTCGTAGCGCCGTAAATAATTTAATGTAATGGCTTTTCTACCGCCAGCTTAGGTTTCGTTTTTACTGTGTTGTGACGTCATGACGCAGTATGTGGTCACGTGGAAGCAGTACATTGCGAAGTTTTGACACTCACTCTGGCTCGCTCGGTCGTCTGCCGTGCTGCTACATCGGCCCTCAAAGCCAGTAGCAGCATACGAGGCGACGTGACCACATACTGCGTCATGACAGTCATAACGCAGTAGAAACGAAACTGAAGCTGGCTATGGGGAACGAGCGCTGGCCAGGAGGCGCTGCGGGAGCTTGAGTGTGTAACTCAAATATGCTGACGCTGTCCGGTACGGAGGCCACGAAGATTGTACGGCACATTTACCGTTAACAAATGCGCGCCTGTATCAACGTTTGTTTAGGCCGATGCGCCCAGCCAAGTTCTGTCCATGACCGTACGGGTCGCGAGAAGCGCATGCGCTGCTACGTTCTAGCACGTCGCTGCCCAGACAGGTCAGAAGCTGGACACATGTGCTTCAAGATGAGCGGTGAATTTGCTGATGCAAAATCGTAGCATGTGCTACTGTAAAATGTGTCTAGCGCTCGCTAGGCTGTGTGCTACGGCGCTGTTGTTGGCACGCGAAGTTTCAGCGCTGGTTGCCCATAGAAAAGCTTTTGTATTAAGTTACTTATAGCGCTCTGAGGATTGACGCTACTTTGTCTATATGCTTTGGAGGTTGAGGACCTTCGTTTAAGAAAAAAAATAAAGAAGAGCGTAGTCGGAAGTATAGACGACAGTGCGGGAATGGAAGCAAGTGATCGTAGCTGATAGCTTTATTGAGATTAGGAGGAAAAAGCGGAGTAGCGTGGGACGTGATGCGTAGGGCAGATAACCAGGGTTCTGATAAGGTTACAGAATATGTGCCAAGCGAAAGGAAGCACAGTCGAGTACGGCAGAGAGCTATAGGTGGAATGTTAAAACCTGGAAATTCGCAGGCATATGTTGACGGAAGGCAGCGGTAATTGGAGATCGCCGGGAGGCGCTTTTTCTCCAGTAGTGGACGGGCTGGTAAAAATGATGGCGATAACGATGACGAAATATGAAACTGCTTTTCATGTGAAAATCCGTGCGAAATCATCGATCGTGTCGTTTGTCCATTGTCTTACCGTTTGTTTTGCGCTGCGTGTACCCGTGAATCCACAACAACTTAGCCCAAACACACCGTTTGCTGTTTTTCAGCTGTAGGTTTTGTTGGAAACGCGTGACAGTTTTGTCGAGTGCAATATCTTGCGAGCAGCGTAGAAGGCCACGATGAATGAAAAGAGTCCGTCCTTTCCGTCCACAAAACGAGCGCCGTCAAATATGGCTTGCCTGAGTGCTCGCCAAGAGAGAGAAAGAGAAATAGAAAAGAAGAAAGGCAGGGAGGTTAACCGTACGCCCGTCAGGTTTGCTACCCTGCACTGGGGGAAGGTGTATGGGGACGAAGAGAGGGAGAGAGGAGATAGAGAGAGCACAGTTTCGCGTACATTTGAAGGTTTGCATCGAGTCTACACACGGTTGCCAAGACCTGTCGACTTGAGGTATTTGAACAACGCTTGAGTGGCCTTCAGTGCCATAGACGCGTGCGGCCAAGGTCCAAGGATCTTCATTACCGAAAATGCTTTGGAGTCCAGCCGGTTTAATGCTGTCCGGAGAACTTCACGCTCGACGTCGTACTGGGGACAAAGACGAAGGATACGTTCAACCGTTTCTATGGATCCACATGAGTCGCACATGGCCGTATCCCCCATTACAATGCGGAACGAGTAGGCTTTCGTAAATGCCACCCCGAGCCACAGGCGGCACAATACTGCCGCCTCAGAGCGGGAAACTTTTGATGGCACTTGTAGCTTTAAGGATGGATCAAGCCTATGAAGATGACACTTCGAGAGGATGGGAGAAGACCAATATTTGTGTGTCATATTTAGCCACGATATGAAGCTTTCTTGCAGCGTCTGTTCTGTATAAGGGGATTGGAACTGGTTGGGCTTCCAGATGGGCGAACCAGGCGGCTTCGTCGGCGACGTCATTACCAGCAATGCCGGTATGTCCAGGTAGCCATTGCAAGCCCGCCAAAGGCTTGCTTTCAGGCATAGGTTTCAAGCGTTGCTCAGAGCACACAACTCGAAGCGTTGCACAGATTCAATGGCTCGTGAAGGTCGGGTAAGAGAGGCAACTGCAAGGCCACCGGCTCGTAAACGTTCCGCTACCGACGCAGAACGTCAGTCTGTGAATGTCAGCAGTGCTCGCAGACTCCCTCGCTCAGTGCGGTTCGCAACAGCGGCAAAGCAGATAAGCGCCGTGCGTATACTATACACACGCGGCCGAGGCGACGCAAGGTTGCCCTGATAGTGCTGATAGGGACCGGCTCTTCGTGCGGAACCGCCGATTCGGAGCTTGCACGTGGTGCCTTGTGCGGTGCACGCAAATCAGCTCGCTGCCTTAGCAGGCTTGAACCTGTCGCAACTGCCGCGATGATAACATAAATGCCCGCATGAAAGCAGGTGTCGGTACGCGTAAACCGCATGATCCTTTTATTTGCACACACTGCTATCATGGTACCCGCGAAGAATGCAGAATGGAATATGTGACATACACAGCCAAAATCTATTAACAGATAACATGGTTAGGCAGGTGAACGAATGTAAGGCAGGTGAAGAACTACATTTTTTAACAATCTTGCGAAGAACGTAAAAGCGTTCCCACGTGCGTTAGCAGTGTGTTGTGTATGCCTTGTGCCAGTGCTTACGTTTCCTGCTTCGCACAAACCTTAATGTCTGATCACCAAGTGGATTCTGAAACACATTTCATTCGTGAGGGCTACGAGAAAGTGAGCCGTGAGTGGCAAAATTAAATGAGAAAGGAACAAGCGATGCCTGCAGAGCGTGGTGGCGTGTTGAACTATAGCAGGAAGGACCGACGGTCAGCACTAACACACACACACACACACACACACACACACACACACACACACGCACACACACACACACCGCGATCACCTCTTCAAATGAATGTATGTCTAAGGAGGTGACGTCCTTCGAGGAGTGTATCTGGCTGAGGGTTGACCTCAAAGAAACACTTGTGAAGCCCATCGCGTGTGACGCTTCAATAGTGAGTCAAGCTTGGTTTTCTCCCCCTTACTTCCTTTTCTAAATAAGCAGGGGTTCTGTCAAACCATGGCCACCATGATCCCCGGATCTGACGCCATTAGACTTTTACTTGTGGGTTTATGTGAAGCAACATGTGTACAGTGAACGTAGCAACGAAATTAATCACTTAAAACAGAGAATCACACACATTATTCATTGTGTTACACCAGACGTCCTTAACCGTGTGTGAAAGGAACTTGAATATCGTTTAGACGTGTGTAGGGCAAAAAAATTAAGGTCACTTCAAACTGCACTGAAGAGGTATGAAACTTCAAGTGTTTTCCTTTTATTTGGTGAATATATTTAGATTTCTATCTTGTTTCGCTGATTTCCCGTGATCAGTCAAGAGTGCACCGTGACTTTACGAACACACTGTACTCTTTCGAAATTTTATTTCGATTAGCATTCTTAGCCTAGTTCACCCCCATGTGTCTGTCTAGCCTATTCACGCCCTTCTTTATCAAAGAGACTGACAAAATTTATTCCTTACTGGTCGGAATAAAACTCGCGTTGCACATATTCCTCAATTGCAGCAGTCGGACACTTTAGTGCTGCCCCACGATTTTTCTTTTTTATGAAGAAGCATGACCCGATAAAGAAACTATTTTGTATACTCATAATTACAGATGCCATGACGCAGTGATGCCAGCACCGCACATGTTAATTGGCGACATGCAGAATTCCAACGCAGACTCGACCATAGCTTCAAGAATTCATTTTGCTTGATTGGCTATCCATTTAAGGGGCAGACATTACACCGGACTGGTAGCCCATTCTGGTGAGGTGTTTATTCTTGCGAACCTTCTAGTGGAAAGTATTTTCTTAAACGATTCCCAGGAAATTTGAATAGCGTGCGTTTTACATGCGAATAGGATGTGCAATAGCACCTGGTACAGTTAGCGTTGCGCCACAAATGCCCGCGGGTAACGAGGGAATAATTCTCAGCCTTCGCACGCCCTGGCTCGCCGCCGATACAATCTCGGAGGCCATGCAAGAAGGCGCATCGCTAGGTGGCACAGTGTGACCAAATAGAAGTAGGGTGTCTCCGAGGACACCCCGGAGGGAAGCACGAGAGAGGAGCCCGGCTGCAGTAGGCGGCTCATACATGACGTGTTCCGGCGTTGACAACGCAGTGTGTCGCTATACATTGCTTCAATGGTAATCTCATTACGTTGACAGTCATGTTAAGATGGGGGGCTGATGCTGGAATTTGAATAATTTTGAGGGAAAAATGTTAACCATTAGTAGAAAAGAAAATGGGGATAAATATTATTTTCTTGAATTTTGCGCCGCAACCTCAATGACGGTACACGCCATACTAACAATGCGGATTTCTAAGTATACTTTCTCGTGCTTGGATATCTGCCTGATGGAGTCTTCGATTTCTTTTGAACGCGATGTAGTCGTTCTTCATCGATGATGGGGCCCGAATATACGCGGTCGGAATCTATGACGTCACTGCAGGCGGGTGCCTCAAGGCGGCGTCGCCAACCGTCTTTTGTATTTGCGCATTGTCTGGCCTGCAAAGTTTCACGTCGCGCTAAGAGTGGCCATTTTTCTGTTGCATAGGTTAACGTACTGATTCAGCATAAATTTCTTTTTACTGAAATGTATCGAAAGGAGAGGTTGGGGCCTCGAGTGGCACCGCCTGCTCCTGGCCGCAGGGTAAATCACATAATGCGGTCCCCCACTTTTCCCTGTTTCAGCCTGGGATGCAAAGCGTAAAAAGCGCATTGAGGGGCAGCGCCGTTTCTGCGAGAAACTTGAGCGGTCAATGTAACGCTTGCTTGCAGGGCCGTGGCCATAGTGTCGCCCTCCCCCCCCATGTTTTTGTGTTATTCATTACCCCATTTCCGTTCACAGTTGTCCCAACGCAGTGGCACGAACTCTACGCTGTTCGTCAAACGCACTCGAATTAACGAAACATCTTTACCACACATCGGATGACTTTTCGGCCTAAAAGCTGCGGAGCTCGGGGAGAGGGGATCGCGTACGACGGTGGATGCCTGCCCGATCTCCCGCCGGTGGCTCGACTGACGTTGTTTGGGACGACCCCGTCTTGAACGAAGGTGATATCTGGTCTCAGGTATTGCTGCTGGAGGTCTCCGTATCCGAAACAGCATGCGCCCAGCGGTAGAGCGAGTACCCGTTGTGCACGGTGGAGCATGTTGACTGATTCGGTGGCTTGCGCTTCTTGCGCGATTTCGTCGTCCAGTGTCGACGGGGATGCGAGGCTGGCTTCTCTTACGTGCCCGTCGTTTGGAGACGCTGTATGAGTGCTCTTAGGTGTATTGTAAATAAATAAATAAATAAATAAATAAATAAATAAATAAATAAATAAATGTACTCTCATCGCGGCTCCGGTGCACACCTTGTGTTTGAGGACTTGAGCACCGCGTGGCAGTCTCGGTGGTAGTGGATGCTCGTTGAAAGTAAGGTACCTAGATTTTTCTTGCTTATTTTAGAAAATCTAGGTAACTTTAGTTGGAACCCGCCGTGGTTGCTCAGTGGCTATGGTGTTGGGCTGCTGAGCACGAGGTCGCGGGATTGAATCCCGGCCATGGCGGCCGCATTTCGATGGGGGCGAAATGCGAAAACACCCGTGTACTTAGATTTAGGTGCACGTTAAAGATCCCCAGATGGTCGAAATTTCCGGAGTCCTCCACTACGGCGTGCCTCATAATCAGAAAGTGGTTTTGGCACGTAAAACCCCATAATTTGATTTTTTTTTTAACTTTAGTTGGAAGGAACTTGTGACGCGCAGCGCCGTTCATGCTTTTACGCTCCGCGTCACTTGCATAAGTAATTTACTGCTAAGGCTGTGTGTGGCCCGTACGTTTTGAAATTTGCCTGCACATTATCCATAAGCTGGCCCTTACTTTCACGAAACGTAAGAAAGGTGCCTCGCGTAGATCACCGAGGACAGTGGGTGAGTCCCGTATATAACGCACGGGAAAAAAAACGACCAATAAATTATTTGTAATACCCCTAATTGAACCAGAAATGTTAAAATTTTCCGACATAGTGCACTTAAGATGTGCCCCATTTCTAAGAAATATAAAATTGGTGTAACGCAGAGTTCTCTCTAGGCCTTGGGCCATATAACACTTTCAAGCACGCACTTCACCATAGTATTCCCCGGTGCCTGCTGAACGTATTCTCGGTGGCATCTCACGCTATGCCAGGGCGCGAAATTTTGCCCAATTCGTAAAATACACTCATACCGCTCCGGAGCATTTACTTATGTAATTTATTACGAATGCCACCATTAATCCAGGCTTTTTCGACTCGCCTACACATTAAAATTAACGTGCCGCTTATTTTCACTAAATATAAACAAGGTGCTCTTATACTATTTCTACTTTATTTTTTATTTATTGCATACTGCATACCACAACAGGGTCCAAGCAGGACGGGCACTACATAGTAAATGTACAACAAGAATAATAATGCGGAACACAATACAGTACAGATGGCGGAAATAAAAGTGTTATTAAAATTCCGACCAAGTTGTAAGATGGTTCCATTCAGATATAGTACGTGGGAAAAAGGAAAATGTATAGCAGTTAGTTTTCGCAAAATATGGCTTTAGTGACTGCGTGTGATGGTGTCGGGTATGTCGGGTAGATGGAGCAGATAAGTATAAGGAGGATTGTATTGCGAGTTTACGATTCAGTAGCAACTGAAGGAAGTAAAGGCGAGATTTACTTCTTCGATCTTCAAGTGCTTCAATATTGTTAGTCGCCATAAGATCGGTAGGAGAATCCGTTATTTTAAACTTTGAATAAACAAACCTGACAACCTTTCTTTGAATTATTTCAAGATTATGAATGATTTCTTTAGTAAAAGGGTCCCACACTATAGATGCATATTCTAGTTTCGGTCAGATGTAGGTGTAACATGTTAGGAGTTTAATATTTGGGGGGCATTTCTAAGCTTATGCTTTAGAAAACATAGCTTACGGAATGCAGACGAGCATATGTTCTCTATATGCAAGTTCCAGGTAAGATCGTTAGTTATTGTTACGCCTAAATACTTGTAACTATGAACCCGTTTTAGTGTTGATGACCCTAGTTGGTAAGTATATATGGTTTAACGGATTCTTTTTATGGGTTATTTGAATAAAAACAGTTTTTTCTGTGTCAACAGTCATAGAAAATCCACTGCTGACATCGAGGAAACTATAGCTATACGAACCTCGCATCGGTTATATAGCATAAAAATAGGGGGAAAACGAGGGTTCAGTAATTATTTGGAACGCTTTTAATTAAGCCATTAAAGGGAAGGTCTCGCCACACATTACATTTAAAATTCATCTCCCTCTCCCCCTCTCCCCTTCATTTCGTGTTCGCCAAAATTTTTGTTGCCATCTACCGTTGTTTTAGAATTCTGGGAAACGGCGATATGATACTCTGGAATGCTTGAATAAGCAATTAATTTTATTTACAACTGTTGCCTTGCCATTGCGAGACATCGCCGCAGTAGGTACAAAAAGAATACACAGGTAATGGAACAGGAGATAAAAGCTAACCTAATTTGGTTAGCATCACAAACAAGCTATTTGTGCACATTATGCGTATTGAATGAAATAATATACAATTTATGTAATTCGCGTAGCAACGTAAACAATATAACTAATGGGTTACTTGGTCAGTTAGCTCATTTGCGAATTGATCCTTTGGAAGCTCCCTGGAAGCACCATTAAGGTTATTCTACAGTTCGGCTGTTGCTGAAAAACAAAAAATGAAACCTAAAAACAGTTCAAACGCGTCTGAAAGGGAACAGTGTTCATGGAATGAAAATAACACGTTATGCGTGCAGAACGATCGATGAGTGAAATTGGTGCTGCGATAACTGTTTAGAAATGGACAATGCTATGCATAGTAGTAAGGCGCTCGCATACGGGTTTCTGTGTTCCAGTGTCTGCAATGATAAAGAGTGCGCTTGCAATGAAGAAAAAAAAAGGAAAGAAGCGGTCGTGTCTGTTAAATATGAACCTTATCGCTTTTGTGTATAGATTAGAGTTTGTTAATGTCGTAGGAATAGTGCGGCGACCAGACAACAGACGCATGCTCGATTACGGGTTTTATGAACGTTTTGTGGGAGGTTAGGAGGTTAGTCTGCATTCTTGCGGTGTTTTTGTTTTCAGCGTTTCTTTCGAAAATGCGAGTTTGCAAAGTACTTTTTATGTATTACCTCGATGTGCTTGTGCCATTTTAGATTAGCAGTAAAGGGTGCCATAATATACTTCTACTCATCCACGCGGGTAAGCGTGGTTCCTTAGTTGCTACAAGCAGAAAGCAGAAACTATAGGGACCGTTGTTTGTTTGTGAAGGCCTTAGGCACTGTCTTCTTGAAATTGATTTCTCGCCGTACGACGGGGTTTCTTTTCACTTTCTTACACATATTTTTGATATTGTTGCTTCCATGGTGAGAAAAGGAGTAGCCGTCTCCATTATAAGGTAGCTAAGCCTCTTTATTTTATTTTAATTTCAATAATTAAAAGAAAAGCCGTCAGCTGCTCCAGTCACACAAAAAAAGACGTTTTTTAAGATTACGTAGTCATGTAAACTACAGATGTTAGTGTAGAAAACGCATTCATCAGCGTACAACCGCAATTTTATTGCTGTATTACGGGTGACTCGAACAACATTATGCAAATAATAAACAAAAGCTGACCCAGAACTGAGCCCTGGGGTACACCGGAAGTGACTTCAGCAGTGGATGACTGAGCGTTAATTGTTACATGAAATGAACCTAGACATTCAATGGCAAATAGTTGGCTATCCGGGCGACGAGTTTATTATTTCTGAGAACTTGACGAAGCTTGCCGAGAAGCTTTTGTGACATGCGGAATGAAACGCTTTTGCATACAGATAGGACGTCGATTTGAGCGCGGTTGTTTAGTGCTGACGCAGTGTCCTGTGAAAACTCGATAAGCTGCGAGACTGTAGAAAAGCAGCTGGCAGAATCCTAGCTGACACTTGGAGATAAGGTAGTTTTCTGTCAAGTACTGAGCAATGTTCTTACGAATAATATGCTCGAGGAGGTTACAAGTAGGCACAAAGGAGATCGGTCTGCAATTAGAAATTAAATGGCTGTCGTCAGATTTGGATACCGGAATAACATTAGCAGCTTTCCAATCGCGTGGAACACTCGAGAATTCGGGGATTTTTTTGAAAATTATGGTTAATTTGCGCGCGTTACACTGAGGGTACCTTTCTAGAAAAACGTTCGGAATGCTGTGTGGTCCACCGCTTTTAGTCGTGTTGATATTGAGTAACAGATTATGGGCGCCCTCACTTCCTGCGAAGGCTCTGATTGATTTACATAGGTTGGTTAAAAATGTATCATTATATCGTCACTCAAGACATGCATCGTTTTTTCTCCAAGGAAATATAAACAACGTGCCTCGCATAGCTCACCGAGGAGATCGCGAAAATCAACTATACACGCCTCCTATAAAGAATGAAAATTAGAAGACCAGAATTCAGTGGCTATTTAGAAATCACCTAATGAGGTTACATACTTTAAGCTTTCGGTGCACGTCGCCCATAGAGTGGCCTGCGTATTTTCTGGAAGTATTAAATCTCTACCGTTTTGTTCCTCTCCGGAAAGCGGGGAAAAACTTTGTTAGCGTTTCGTACAACGCCTCCAAACGGGCTGAAAATCGACGGTTTAGCAATTTTCGCTTAACCCGTAATTACCAAACGTAGTTCAAAATTTGCCTGCATATGATCCTTAACATTCCCCGCATTTAGTGAAGATATAAATTCGGTGAGCGGTTCAGTTTCATTCTTTTTTTTTTTTCTCTCAGAAAACCATGCAAACAGGCATTATAACTTTTTTTTTAGCGCTTCTGTAGCTGTAGCGCAGCTTCGCTGTCTCATCACGCAGACACCACGCACTGTGGGAGCAGGCAAAGCTTTGATGAGATCTGTGTCTCTTAACCGGGCCACCTTCGTTACGTACTCTCTCTCTCTCTCATTTGTTTCTTTAAGTGGGCCAATGTTTTATGGATACCGTTTGCCTAAGAGAGAAGTCACGAGCACCGTCGACGATGCCAACCTCTCGTGCACATGAATTCAACGATCTCAAAGAGCAAGCCTCGATAAACCGGCGCATCCCCACGAGAGACGCGCGGCGTACGCCCCTCAACAGTCAGCGATGGCGGCGGAAGTGAGACGAAGGGCTACGGTATTCCAGTACACTGTAAAGGCGCCGTCACCGCCCCGGCGACCGCAGCGTCGGAGATTACGGACACCGCGGAAGGCGAGAGCACGTGCGCGCCTTGCGGAAACTGGCGTGCACGCACGTGCTCTCTCTCGCGCGCGCTGCGAGACGTCGACCACGCGCCAATAGTCAGGAACAGCTGCGCGGGACTGGCAAGAGAGAAGCAGGCCTGCGTTTGTGGCGGAATTTCTTTTTATTCTTATTTGTTTACAGTTAGAGCTTCGGGCTATTGTGCAGGGAGCCCACGTTCAATCCCGCTACGCGTGTGAGCTGTCCAGCGAGACGAGCAAAGCCCACGAGGGTTCGTTAGACAAAGCTCAGAGACAAGGGATGACCATTCGATATAGCACGCGCCACCGCGTGGGTCCGTGTCAACAGTCGCGGTCGGGTCTCTCGCGTGCCCGACGGCGACCGTACCCGCTCGTTGGCCAAAGTACACAGACCCCGATACGCGGTCGCCCGTCGAGCGAGCACGCGGCTAATCTGGCGATGCTCTCGAGGCGTCCTCGACGCAGTGCGTTTGTCGGCGCGCCGCGTGACCCCGAAGCATGCTGCTGCTGCTCGCACGTTTGTGCTCGCGTATACACGGGCTTTGCGGGTCGTACCGGTATGTCGACAAGGATTGCGGACACTCAGTTAACCAGCGTGCCTCTCAAGTTTCAAACGGAATAATTCTCGAAGGGAGGAAGAACGGTATATACGAAACGAACGTGTTTCGTGTCATTTATAGGCTTCGTACCGATTCTATGCATTCCGAGGGATACAAGTCTTCTGTATCAGAAAAGTTTCCGGAACCATCCTTTATAACCACCGTGTATCACATCAGATACAGACTTTCCTTAGCGAAGATATTACATTTCTTTTCATTCTTTGGAAGCGTTAGCACACATGTTTCCGTTCCATTAATTGTCTCGTGCGCCAGTCCCCGAATGTCTGAATTCATCCATCTATTCATCCGTACGTTCAATCAATCAATCAATCAATCAATCAATCAATCAATCAATCAATCAATCAATCAATCAATCAATCAATCAATCAATCAATCAATCAATCAATCAATCAATTTATTACCTATTAGAGCAGGCCTACTATTAATACGGTTCCCTTCAACTTCGCCTTATCATGAAATCCAAGGTTTAACGGCAGCCCGTCTGACCGGGAAAATACATATTGAAGAAGCGCGAAAACATGCACTGACCAAGATAACCGAAAAATTTAGTGACGTTCTGGCTCCCGTTAGGGGAGCCTTGCTCACATGTAATAAAACCCGCAATGGACGCGCAGTGTATTTAAGCACGTTTTAGCACGTGCACGACGCAAGCAGCGAGTATACACCGTCGGAAGTGCACCGTCATTCCCATCCGTCGTGTGTGCCGTGGTCTAGATTCTAGATGCAGGCCGTGACTCAAGCTTCTTTTCCTTTGCCAGAGCACTCGCCCAGTCAATACTGTGGCCCGTATGTCCGACATGTTCGGCAAGGGCCCTCGAGGCCGCGTGCTGTTTCCGGACGTAATACTCACGCTGTTTCACACGCTTCTTGAAGCCACCTGTCTTACCCATGTACTTGCAATCACAGTTCTCGCACGTTATGACGTAGACTACACCGCGGAAAATTTTCGGTGCCTACGTGTCTTTCATTTACAACTTGTCACTGGCAAGTTTGTCAATGATAACTTTTCATTGTCAACTCGTCTTATCATTTACTCATCAATTCCAGATCTTCTGGAATTTGCGATCCCCAGATACAAGTAACTTTTCTGGCCAGATACACGCAATCTTATTTCATTAAAAGAACTTGGAGCTGAGCGATCAGCTACTCGCGCATTTCAGGAGGTCGGCGGCCCTGCGTGCAGTCTACGACGCAAGAGGAAGAAGAAAAAAAAAAGCACATCTGCCAGTGCACTTAACATTTCGACTTCTGACACGCATGCGACGACAATGGCGACGTGCTGGAGCGGCAAGGGGCACTTATTAAATGCGAGAGCGTCGAACTTTGGCTGCAGTGTCCGCGTGGCCTCGATACGATGACTGCGTAAAACCTAGCCCCTCACGAGTAATGTACAGCAGTGACCTGCAGCGTGGTATACGCGAGTATACATCTATCCTCTGCACCACCTCAACCGATGGAGTGGGGGAACACCTGCGACAGCGGAGGCAAAGGAAGAGCATCGCCCCCGTCGTGCTGTGCACGATATCAACGCGCACACGCGCATCGTGCGTGGACGGGTTAGTGTTTAAAAAGGCCTCCAGAGACGCGCAGTGCGTTGGGCTGCAAAAAAGCGACCAAGCCGAAATCAATCCAAAGCCCTCAATACGGCTCCCGCGAAAGTTTCGCATTGTTTTGCGGCATTCAACCACGCCTGTAAAGAACTGATGCCAGGCCCTTTGAGTCTCGCTTACTCTATACACAGCATGGGCACACTACGTGAGGCAGCTGCGGGCGAGCGTATATCTTTTTCGATACCTGTGCACGTGACTCGTGAAGCGGTGCACACTGCATCCGACGTTCGAGCGCCGGTCCGGTTCGCCTCGCCCAAAGTTGGTGACGCGCCAAGTCGGCTGGCGAGGTCGACAAGCGCGGCACTCATCGCACTCGAATCGAACGAGCAGTTTTACTTTCCTGTGCGCGCCCTCGTCTTCGCCACTACTGACCTCCTACCTAGGATATACTGGTACACTAGAAACATGTTGTTTATGGTAAACCTTTAAGGCGCAAACAACCAATCAATCAAGTCCACTTTATTTTCCAGTATACATGCTGGATTGTCATCTTGGGCTGGAAGCTATATACAAAGATATACCTCGACGTGTCCCAAGAAATTTTACAAGGCGAAAGTCACCAAACAGTGTGGGGTGCGATTCGCGACAGCGCCATATAACAATAGCTAAAAGGAAGTGAAACGCTGGAATACATGAGAATGTGAAATGCAGTTTGAAAAAAAAAAAAAAAAAAAACGCGAGACATTTTAGCGTTGTTCTCCGTCAGAGAGGACGTTACTAAGTAAAGGCAAGTTGTTAGTTCTTGAAAGCAGTGGTGAAAGCCCAGAATAATAATATAAGTAGATTCAGTATTTTATACAGTTTGACAAAAACATGAAAGCAGCATCAGTGACGAGTAAAGTGAAATTGCCTACTGAACATACATTTATAGAAAGTATTATACAATACACGTACAGCAAGAAGAGGAGAACACATCGGACACAAACGAAGTACGACCTTAACTGCTTTCGACTGCGGTGGTCAACCTCTTTGTGTTTTGTGAGAGCAAAGGGGAGGTTACATCTAAGCGACTGGTAGCTGCAACGTGTTTGGAACTATGAAATTACCCATGTCTCAAGATTTCTCGTTTTTGCATTTAGTTGGCGCCGTTATAGAGATGTTGTGTGGGTTATAAGCTTTCTAACACATGCAGAGGAAAATTCAACAGCACGTAATAATATAAACTTTCATCTAATATAATAATATTATATTTTGTAAACGCTTCTCCTATGGTGTCATCCAAGTTCATATTGCCTTTATGACGAATTACTTTTTTTTGCAAAAGAAGAAGTTTGCTTATGTTAATTTTGGCAGTAGTACGTACACCATACTGAGGCGAAGTAATGTACGTGCGAGTTATACGATGCATTATAAATTTGAAGTTTAGCTGCTAGGTGGTAGTGTAGTGCGGCATCGTGATGCAGCTCCAGTCACATACGAAAGATTCTTGCAGAGGTAACTGACATGGCGCATCCCGAGTCAGGGTGGAATAACCTCAAATAATTTTATCAGCTATACCCCTATTTTCTGGCCTTCAAAGGCAACAGAGTTCCACATCGACGAAAGCTAGAAACTTGTCGACCTTTATTCGCGGCCATAGCAAGCACATCTGTACGCAAGCAATTAAATGCTATTTGCGTCGATAATTCGTACAGTACTTAATGAATTAAATATTTATTTTCTGATCTATTTCCTAACATGAAGTTCTCTCCCACGTACTGAAAATGCCTCTTGGCAATGCGTTCAGTTTCAAGCACCTAAATTAGAATTTTCAGGAATCAAAACAGCGAAGCCCTAGAGGATTGAAAAATTAAATTCTGTGGTTTTACGAGCCGAAACCAGGATATGGCTACGAGACTTGTCGTGGAATGGGACTACGGGTTAGTTTTGCCCTGTGCGATTTTCTAAAATGCACATAATTTTAATAGATTAGCATTCTTTGAATTTCACCCCCATTGAAAGGGGGCCGCCGCGGCCGGTATCGACCCCGTGATGGATGAATGGATGTTATGAACGTCCCCTTTGGAAAGCGGTGGTGGGTTGCGCCACCAAGCTCTTGCTATTATGCTGCCTAATATCCTACCTAGGTTAAAAAAGAAAAAAAGAAAAGAAAACACTATGAACTCTGTGGGGATTTGGGGAATTCGACGCGCCATTGCGCGGGCGCATTTCACCCATGTCTGCAATCCTTTTTGCCACGTCGTCCTTGCTCCGAACCAGTTTTGGCGGTGGCGCTCCACTTGCGGCTGGTTCGCGGTGAGGGCGGAGCTAGTGACGTCACGGAGCGGCCCCTGGTGGCTACTGCCGTGACGGTAGCGACTCTCTTGCTCCTTGGGACAGCGCCCGGTACGTACATGCTTCCTCTCGTCCGCCGACACCTTTGTGACTAGGACTGAGCTCACGCACGGTGCCTTTGCCCGTGCGGGGAGCGCGTACCTCGTGTTGTTCCTATCCTGACGCTAAGCCGAAGAACGGGTGCCTAGTGCTCGCGCGAGGTCGTACCACGCCGAGCCGCACTCATCGGAGGCCCAAGCCGAAGGAGATTGCCCGAGCTCTCGCGAGTTGGCCCATCGGTTATCGCGAGAGCGAGTAGCATAGCCGCCGGGACTTTTCCTAGCGGCGCGTCCCAGCTTGAGCCTGTGCTCTCGCAGCGACGTGCTACAGGCGCCCCTAACTGTATTTTTCGCCCTTGGTGCGGGACCCCTTTGGTTCCCCGCCGTCCCGGGACCGGGCGTTCGTGCAGTGTTGGGTGCCGTTGGAGACAATAAACGGTTTCCGTCAATTTAGGGCAATACTGTGTTCTTGCGTGCGTCGCTCGGTAGCCCCTCGTGGCCTGAGCTCGCGCGCAGCGGCGCTAGAGGCTGACGGCTGACGCGGCCCTGTGGCTCGCTAAGCTCGAACCCGCGGTGGTCGGTACTCCTGAGAGACCCTAAGACCCCACACTGGCGCCCAACGCGGATTCAAAGGCTCATTAAGCTTGTGTCTGTGCTTAGCCGAGTCAGTACGCCTTTGCATATTGTACTCGCCGCGTTATGTCTGCTAGGCCTAGTGACCTTTGTCATTTGTTAGGTGACTTTTGCCCTTTGTTACCGCGAGCAGACGCCGCGTTGCTCGATAACGGGGCCAGTGCTCCCCTTGAGCAGCGAACTTATGCACCCTCACCTGTCGCAGCCCCCTGTGGGGACGACAACACGAGGCGCTAGGTACCAGCTCCCATTGGAGCAGTAGCGTTGTTTGGGAACGGGGCCAGAGCCCTCCCCGAACAGTGCACACCAGCACATTCGGCTGCCACGATTCCCTTCGGAATGCAAGGCAATGCGATGTCGCAGCGCTCTCAATCGGCTCCCTGTGGAGTTAACGGAGCGCAGCACGGAAACGGGGCCTTAGCCCTCTCCGACGTTGGCCCGCTGGCTGCTCCTCAAATGAGCAGCCAAAACCAGTGGTCTGCCACGGCCCCCTGTGGGGACTACAATGCTGCAGCCACGAATTTCGCTCACTTGTCTCCCTTTGGAGTGCATTCGGTTGTGCCCAGTGGCGCAACCTTCGAGCGCGCACCTGTTTTGTCGACGCTGGCTGCAAGCGGCCTAAGCAATTCACGTATAGCTGCTTCAAGTGGCGGCTGTGAACGACAGCAGGCGCACCCCGCTAGGAGCCCGTTTTGCTCTGGGGCTGGCGGCGCTGCGGCCGGTATCCCTGTGGAAACCGCGCCGCTAATCGAGCTGGATGACTGTTCACCCTTGCTCGACCGCGCCGCTAACGCGCCAACGGTTCCCTTTGGAGCAGGCGCACAGACGCTGTTGCAAAACGCCGCCGAAATGATTCAGTCACTCTCGGGGGCAGTTAAGGCGCTTTCGGCTGTACCGAAATGCGCGCACCCCGCTGTACGGTTGGCAGTCCCGACTTACAGCGGATACGGTGACCTGCTCAGTGCCAGGGATTATTGTGACTCCCTGGTACGCTACCAGATGGCAAATCGTTTGGAAGATCAGGAGGTGCTGGAACGCGTCGTTCCCGTAGCACTTACTGACACGGCGGCTAGGTGGTACCGGCTTTCCGGATACCGTGCAACAACCCTCGAGGAGTTCCGCGTGGCATTCCTGCGCGAATTCCTACCCGCTGACTACCAGAGTAGGATGCGGCGAGAGCTTGAGCTACGTACACAAGCTCCTGACGAGTCGCTTCAGGAGTACGTACGCGCGATGCAAGACCTGTTCTTAGTCGCCGAGCCCAAAGCTTCGAACGAGGAACGCGTCGAGCGGGTGATCAGGCAGGCACACCCGACCTTTTCGGCGTACCTGCGCGGCGGCCGCTTCCGAAATTTAGAAGAATTGGCCGCCGAGGCAAAGCGTATTCAAGGCGACATTCTCGCCGCGCGAGCCTATCGCCCACCGCCGCCCGCCAGCGAGGCCCTTGAGCCACGCTGCGCGTGGGGAGGGCCTGTGCCCCTCCCCCAACGGCAACAACCCGGCCAAGCTGCCTTTGCGGCTACAAGCGGGTGTGCTGGGAGCTGAGCGCGCGCGCTCTAGATCCCTACACGTACGGGAGGCGTGCAGCCTGTGCTGCACCACCGCCCGAAATGCATGCGCAGGGACGCACTTCGACCCAACGCATCGCAGAGGCGGACGCTCGTGATAACAGGCCCTTTGGTCATGCAGCGAGTCGACCCCGGCAGGGAGCTGAGGCCGCTCCGCCTCGGGAAAAGTACCGCGGCGGAGTGCGCTGTTTTCGCTGCCAACAACGAGGGCACATTGCAAGGGACTGCACCGCGCCCAGGCCTCCTGCGAGGTCGGGAAACGGGGGCGCGGGTCGCTCGTGAAGGCACGGGTGACCGAAACCTTGCTTGTACCCTCGGCGTACCGAGCAGGTTGTGTTGCTGGGGCGCACGCGCCCTTTATTCCGGTGACCATTGTCGGCCGCGAATTTCCTGCGCAGCTGGACACGGGCGCAAGCGCTTCGTTGTTCGGCGAAAAGGTGTTATCCCACTTGCAGAAGCACTCAGTGCGCTTGCGGGATTGCCGAACGACATTCAATCTTGCGAAAGGCGTGGCCCATTCGGCGGGCGCCGCAAGGCTGACTGTCAGGTGGGGAGAGCGAATGAGACGCACGCGTTTCGTTCATCTCCCCGGGCTCAGTGTTCCTGTGATCCTCGGAAGGGACTTTCTCCTTAAAACAGGGATCGTTGTGGACATTGCGAATGGCGGCTATCGCGACGGACCGTTCACGTTGCTAAAGCCGTTCATCAGCCCGCCGGCGTCCGATCTTGCCTGTGCAGATGGGGCGTCGGAAACGTGCCGCGCGCCGAGTTCGGGGGCAAGCCCTCGAGCTGTGCGCTCGCCTGCTAAGACTCCCCTTTGGGAACGAGAGGCACGGCATGAACCGCGTCGCGCGCAGAATTCGGGGGCAGGCCCCTGCGCTATGCGCTTGTCGACTCAAAGTCCCCACAGGGATCGAGCGACACGGCACGAAGAGGCACCACATCCTCTGGCCGCCTGTGCGGTTCATTTGGATGATACACAGAAGGCTCGCTTGTCGGCACTGTTATGCCAGCACGAAGAGCTCTTCACCGATCAACCTGGCTATACCGATTTGGCGAGCCACGCGATCGAAACTGGAGACGCGCTTCCTTTGAAGTGTAACCCCCGGCCCGTCAGCCTAGCCAAGAGGCAGGTGATCGATGGCTTGCTCGACGAGATGCTATCGGCCGACATTATCCGCCGCTCGTACAGCGCCTGGGCGTCTCCAATTGTGTTGGTGCCTAAGAAAGATGGCAGTCATCGCCTGTGCGTAGACTACCGCCGTCTGAACGGAGTGACTCGTAAGGATGCCTATCCGCTCCCCACGATTAACTCCATCGTAGGAACCTTGGGCAGTGCGAGGTACTTTACTACGCTGGATGCCTCCAAAGGTTACCTACAGGTCCGGATGGATCAGCGTGACCGGTGCAAGACCGCGTTCACGTCCCACAGAGGGTTATTTGAGTTTATTCGTATGCCCTTTGGTCTATGCAACGGTCCTGCGACCTTTCAGAGACTCATGGACCGCGTCCTCGGGGAAGCAAAGTGGTCATACTGCATGTGCTACCTCGACGACATCGTGATTTATTCACGAACCTTCGAAGAACACTTGGCCCATGTTGCCGATGTGCTCGAGAGGGTGAGGGCCACCGGGATGACTTTGAATCCTGCGAAAGCCCAACTAGCGCAAACCCGAGTTCAGTTATTGGGGTTTACGCTGGGCGGAGGCTCCATTGAGCCGGACCGGGAGAAACTTCGGGCAATCCTCAATTTCCCCGCGCCCAAGGACGTACGTGGCCTTCGCCGCTTTTTGGGAATGGCCAACTTTTACCGGTCATTCATTCCGTCCTGTGCCCGAGTGCAGGCACCCTTGAGCAAGCTCTTGGGTAAGTCGGCCGCGTGGCAGTGGGGACCTGAGCAGCAGCAGGCCTTTCGCCAACTGTCTAGCGCCATTGCGGAGACAGCGCAGCTCAGACTCCCCGACCTGACCAGACCATTCGTTGTCCAGACCGACGCGAGCGATCTGGGTTTAGGAGCAGTCCTCCTACAGGAATACGATGGTGTGTTGCAGCCGTTGGCCTTTGCCAGCCGCTCCTTGATTCCGGCAGAGAGGAATTATTCCGTGACCGAGAAGGAGTGCCTCGCTATCGTGTTTGCACTACGTAAGTTCGATGTTTACCTTGATGGGACGAAATTCGTAGTGCAGACGGACCACAGTGCGCTCAGTTGGCTGATGCGGCTCCGTGAGCCTGTGGGCCGGCTGGCGCGTTGGGCTCTCCTGATACAGCATTATGACTTTTCAGTGCAGTATCGAAAGGGGAGCACGAACGTGGTAGCTGACGCGCTATCCCGTGCCCCATTGTCCACCAAGAGCATTCCTCCAGGTGTTACAGCCACTGGCGGTGCCTTTGCGCCAGCAAGCGTCGGAGGCGAAACGAGCGCAGAGAGAGGCGAGTCCACAAGCGGGCAAACCTGTCATTCCGCTCTCCAGGCAAGCAGCGCGCCGCAAAACGAGCGAGCGGGGGAGCTTCTCGAAAGCGAACCCACGACGCCGTTGGCTGCAGTCCTGAGTGGGGGCGAGACCGGACTCCCCTTTGGGAGAATTGGAATCGCATTCAGCAGGCAAGAGCTACTGAAGGCCCAGCAAATTGATCCGTTTTGTCGCGGAGTGAGCGACGGTCTCAGGGAGACGGAGCGCCGAGACGCTGCTGGTATTGCGGCGGGCGCAGGGGGACCGGAACCAGCGTGTGTCGCTGGGTCCCCCGCGGATTCATATTTGCTGGATCACGATGGGCTCCCGCTGAAATACATAGCCACCGATGACGAGGCTGTGGACCCGTTTAAGGTGGTTATCCCCAAGAGTCTGAGAAGCGCACTGTTGCGATCATCTCATGACGAACCCTTGGCCGGTCATTTGAGTGGCTCCAAAGTTTTTGCGAAACTAAGCCAAACTGTGACCTGGCCTGGCATAAAGCGTGACATTTTTCGCTATTGCCGTTCCTGCCATGTCTGTCAAACGGTGAAATCAAGGGGTGGCAAGCCGCCCGGGTTGATGAAACCAATTGACAGTGAGCGTCCGTGGCAAGTGGCCACTTGCGATCTTATGGGGCCTTTCCCCAGGAGTAAGCAGGGGTTCACACACAGATGGTAGTCGTCGATCATTTTTCGAAGTGGGTGGAGTTGTTTCCGCTTCGAAAAGTGACCGCGCGAGCGGTGCTGGAGAGGCTACAGGAAGTTTTTTGTCGGTTCGGCTTTCCGAAAAGACTAATTACGGACAACGCGTCCTATTTCACTGCTCGGGTGTTTGGTGCTACGTGCCGTTCCCTGGGAATTAATCACTGCACCACGTCGCCCTACCATCCCCAGTCCAATTTGACGGAGAGGGTCAATAGAACCCTCAAACCAATGTTGGCGGCCTTTGCCGTGAGTCAAAAGGAGTGGGCAGACCACTTGAGTGAGCTCGCGTTCGCAATCCGAACCGCCGAGAATCGCTCGACTGGTTTCTCTCCCGCTTTCCTCAATTTTGGAAGGGAGCTGGCAAATCCGGTGACCAGTGTCATTCAATGTCAGCTCGGGGATGAGGAGGCGCCGGCAGACTGTTCTGCGTACGCTTCAGCACTTCGGGACAGGCTTTGTCGGGCTCTCTGTAGAGCAAGGCAGAGTTTGACTTCGGCCAGGGCCCAGCAGAAGGCTCAGTACGACCGGAAGCATCGCCATCTTTCATTTAAGGTAGGTGATTTAGTCCTGAAGTGCAACCACGCTCTTAGCGACGCGAGCAAGGGGTTCTCAGCCTCGCTCGCTCCTAAGTGGCTTGGTCCGTACCGAGTAGAGAAAGTTTGGTCTCCGCTCGCGTACTTGCTGAAGGATTCCCCTTCGGGAAAACTCAGCCGTGCCCATATCGCCGACCTGAAAGCCTTTGCGTCGCGGTCCGACGAGCTCGCGCCGGTGCCCAGTGGCACCACGCGCAAGCAACAGGGCACACCCGGCGTGAAGGACCGCATTCGGACCACGCACCGGTACAACCTGAGGAAACGGTCACCTGTGTGATATCGCGCCTCACGGCGGACTCTTTCCGCCACCGAAGGCCCTCAGTAATATTGCTTAGCCTCAGTGGGTTAGCTTCTTTGCGGCCAGTGCACGAAAAGAAGCTGGCCCCAGCCCAGCTTTCAGCTAATGTTGTTAGCAGTGTGTTGTAGCAGTGTTCATTTTTTATTTTTTTATTTTTGGGTACGCATGCTGAGTGTAATTATTGTGTTAATGTTTTAAGTGTACAGTTGTATAGTTCATTTTGTTTTGTAACTTGTACATAGACTTTGACCATTCTTGTTTTCTTCTGTGTTTTTTTTTTCCTCTCTTCTCGTTTTCGTTTTTTTTACCTTTTTTCTTGTCAAGAAGGGGGTCATGTTGTGTCGTGTCGTGTGTAATTGGCGTGTCGTGCAGCGCGGGGGTGACAATGGTCACGTTGCCTCGTTGGTATGCGCCCGCGCCATTGCGCGGGCGCATTTCACCCATGTCTGCAATCCTTTTTGCCACGTCGTCCTTGCTCCGAACCAGTTTTGGCGGTGGCGCTCCACTTGCGGCTGGTTCGCGGTGAGGGCGGAGCTAGTGACGTCACGGAGCGGCCCCTGGTGGCTACTGCCGTGACGGTAGCGACTCTCTTGCTCCTTGGGACAGCGCCCGGTACGTACATGCTTCCTCTCGTCCGCCGACACCTTTGTGACTAGGACTGAGCTCACGCACGGTGCCTTTGCCCGTGCGGGGAGCGCGTACCTCGTGTTGTTCCTATCCTGACGCTAAGCCGAAGAACGGGTGCCTAGTGCTCGCGCGAGGTCGTACCACGCCGAGCCGCACTCATCGGAGGCCCAAGCCGAAGGAGATTGCCCGAGCTCTCGCGAGTTGGCCCATCGGTTATCGCGAGAGCGAGTAGCATAGCCGCCGGGACTTTTCCTAGCGGCGCGTCCCAGCTTGAGCCTGTGCTCTCGCAGCGACGTGCTACAGGCGCCCCTAACTGTATTTTTCGCCCTTGGTGCGGGACCCCTTTGGTTCCCCGCCGTCCCGGGACCGGGCGTTCGTGCAGTGTTGGGTGCCGTTGGAGACAATAAACGGTTTCCGTCAATTTAGGGCAATACTGTGTTCTTGCGTGCGTCGCTCGGTAGCCCCTCGTGGCCTGAGCTCGCGCGCAGCGGCGCTAGAGGCTGACGGCTGACGCGGCCCTGTGGCTCGCTAAGCTCGAACCCGCGGTGGTCGGTACTCCTGAGAGACCCTAAGACCCCACAACTCCCACAACCAAATTTGCTGATCCCCTATTGCGAACTGTGCTTTTGTACGTCTCCGTTTTTTGTCGTTTCCTTACTTTTCTTCCACCAATCCTCCAATCGCCTCTTACTAATCCCTATTACGGACATGTTTACTTTTCCACTGCTCTCGTTGAACTCAAGGGCTTCAAGGAGGCCAGTGGTGCCTGAATCAACTGCTGGGTAGACGTCTTCACATTCTAATAAAACATACTCCATAGTTTCCCTAGCTTTACCGCAGCAAGCACATGCTTCTTCTTCCTTCTTATATCTCGCTTTATAGGTGCGTGTTCTAAGGCATCCCGATCTCGCTTCGAAAAGTAATGAGCTTCCCTTTGAGTTATCATAAATGGTTTCTTTTCTGATTTCGTTTTTTCCTCTTAAGTAGTTACTCATGGCAGGTTTCTTTTCCATTGCCGCCACCCATGAGATCAATTCAGCCTCTCTGACTTTCCGCGTGGCCTTCTATGTTGCTGTGTTGCCCACCCTACAGGCCGCATACTTGCTGGTAAGCTTCCTAGTTCTTTTCCTCCACTGTGAATCAATGTTTTTCCTGTACAGGTACCTCAACACCTCGAGGTCCAAAGCGCCGCGTCACAGTCACCACGGCGGGGGAGTACAGCACACGTTGAGCATTGCAAGGTTAGACGGACACAAAAGAGCATTAAATCAGCTTAGACTGATAGAATGTTCTTTCGAAACTCTATTTGCGTTAATTTTGTGGTAATGGGCGGATTATGAGAAAAGAAAATGGGGGTTGAAGTCTAATGTTTTCTTTTTATTTGTTTGGCGCCGATAACCGCAGCGCCGGAATCGCAGTGTGACGTTATGGATTTCAATGTTTCTTTATTTTTTTCGAGTTTGGGTCGCTGTGGGAGCAGAGTAAATGTTCCTTGAAACTTACTAAATATGTGACCCTTTTAGAACACAATATATCGCCTTTCTTGACCGATTAAAAAAAAAAGGTAACTATAGGCCCTAATAGACGCCTTCAAAATCCATGACGTCACCGCGTTCTGGTGCGCAATCTTCAAGGTGGCAGTGTCACCCATCTTTTGCTTTTTGCACTTTCTGGATTACTACGCATCTTCTCCCGGTAAGCGCCGATTCTTCCTTTCTAATTTTTAAAATCTTTGTATTGTGGAAGGGTGAACTAATAATACACCACAAGTTACTTTTCCTGCCTAGTGTCTCTTAAAAAAACTTCAAGCACTGATGAACCCTTCGCGCGCGCGCGCACACACACACACACACACACGCACACACGCACACACACGCACGCACACACGCACACACACACGCACGCACGCAAAAAGAGTTGCAATTTGTATTTAGCTTTAAAAGAAAGAAACAAAAAGACACCTTATTCAGGTTACCATTTACTTTCCATCTGCACCATTCACAAATTCAAAGAGATTTAAACATTGTCGTTATTGTCCGCTCATATTCTGTCTTCCCGTTGCTCCCGCTGGTGTTGTAGCATTGGCGGTTATCCTGGCGTTCTTGCACGGCAATTGTTCCGCGTCTGAGCATCTCATACGTTGCTAGCACGAGCGTGTCACCGGACGTTGATCAACTAGGAGAAAGGCAATCGACGGTCGTCGAACTCCCTTCCCGATAACAGTGCGGGCCCTTCGGGGAACCCAACGTCTCCAAATCTCGCGCGCGGAACGCCTTTCTTCTGAAGGTTGTGAAGCAACACTTTCCTTTCTTACGTGAAAGACGCTTTCCTTTGCTTTCCCGGTGTTCTCATTCAGTTGCACTGCCATTGCATCAACTTTAGTTGTAAACATGTCGGCGCGGTAGTTCAATGTTTTTGTGCCGTAATCCTATACAGTTGCATTATCCCGAGCGTTGTGATTCCCAAAACGTTTCCCAATACGCGCTGTTCTTTTACGTTTAATCTACTCGTCGAAGTTGTCATTTACGAATGATTCTCCGCGAGCCTGCAGCGTGGTGTCCAGACGCTGTTCTCACGAAATTATGCAGCGTAGTAAATCTCGCCAAGAATAACCAGAAAGAGCATATTTAGATTGAAACAGAAAAGATCGATTTTCCCGCGTCAGGTGCGCGTCGGAGGAAAGCTAGCTCGCAGTTAATTAAACAGACAACGCGTAACTAGGACACCAGAGAAGGGACGATGATGCGGCATTGGTTTCCAATACTGGTCTGTTCTTTTTGAAACGGAAGCTTTTACACAGTACGGGCGACAACGCCCAAAACGATGTAACAAACGAAAACTAAGAAAAAGGAAAGCTAGTTTATGTCCAAACAGCTTGCCCAATCCTGCACCTTGCTGACTCGCAACCTCTGGCTCGGCGGATACAACGACAGCGTCCACCCCTTGATCATCTCGTTTACCTTAGTGGTCCCCCTATGTGACGACGCAGGGAAGGAAGGTGGTCATGGTAATCACGCCGAAACTGTTGTAGTGAGCCTTCGTCTGTCGGTGCTTTTATTTTTCTCCGTTTATTGGTTCTTGGACTCGACCGAGTGGCGTAACAACGATTACGGCAGCACAAACGACCGTTTATGCTTTCTGTCTCGGGAGACTGAAAGTGCACGCGCACCGTGTCTTTTGGTCGATACGCGGAAAGCAGGGCGCCTATGTATCGGACCATGCGACAGTGGTATTAGGAAAACTTGTGGCCTTTAAGGAGAAATCGTCTGCGTAAATAAGGGCTTCGGGTGTGACGCACAAGTGCGTTGTCGCCATCGGCGTTTTCGCGAGACATAACTGGTCCGCTTGAAAAGTTAATGCGAAAAAGAAGTATCAGGGCGAACTGGCGTGCTTCTGGAAACAAGACCTTGTGGCTGCAGGCCTAAAATATGCCAACAGGACTACTAAGCTACAGCGTAGTTGTAATAAATAAATAAGTAAATAAATAAATAAAAGAACCCACGCGACCGATTCCCAACATTACCCGTAATTTACCTATATGTTTATTGTTTGTATATTAACGAAATAAGATGATTTGAATTGAAAACACGCAATGTCGTTTCAACGCTTTTCTTTTCAATTGAAATAAAATAAAAGAAAGGCTACTTGTCACCCTATAATGGTGACGGCTACTCCTTTTCGCGGAACATAAACAACAATATTGTTCCAGCGTCTTTTTTTACAATCAACGTTATTAACGCTGGTAGCCGTTGCACTATAATGGAATGCTTTGTAGCACTCTGACAGGGTGTACTGCTGGGTTATTTCGTGTCTGTCCCACGACATGTTGCCAGGCGTGAAAGGACGAATGCGTACAGAGAAAAGGAAGCAGGACCATGCAGGATGCCTGTCCGGTGCCTGCTTGTCTGTGCGGGCCTGTCCTTTCGAGCCTTTGAAGCTGCGTAGCCCTGTAGAATTCTCTGGAAGAGCACCGCGCGCAATAAAAAAATGATTATAGCAATTTATTCTCTGTAATAACGAGAAACGTTAGGCGTAACGTTAGGAGATGGGAAGAGAGCGATGTGTGTCGGAGAGCAAACGGCAATAGCTGATATTCTACTTGACATTAAGATGGGAGCTGGGCAGGGCATGTAATGCGTAGCGCAGATAACCTTGTGGGCCATTAGAGTCACAGAATTGGTGCCAAGGGAAGGGAAGCGCAGTCGAGGACGACAGAAAGTTAGGTGGGGCGCTGAATTGAGGAAATCTGCAGGCAGAAGGTTGGAATCGGCTAGCGCGAGACAATAGGTAGTTAGAGATCGCTGGGATAGGCCTTCATCCGGCAGTGGGCATAAAAAAAGGCTGATGTTGATTATCATTAACAAGATTAACTGCCGACGACAAGGTGATTAGCATAGAAGGAATGTAGTGACACGCCGTACTACCACCGCCAAAACGCGTCATGTGTGATGCTCGTACTGCATCTGAGTTCCAGCTCTCTAACGCCATTTAGGGGCGCCGCCGCAAGAAATGCGCGCGTGGTTGCTGGCGGTTTTGCGGCGAACGAAAGAAACTGGCCCATATGGTGATGACGTGACGCAATGTTGGTGCGACTAAATGTTGGCAGAACACCATGTATTGTGCACTGAACCACCATAGCGGGCTCGGTCTCTTTCCTGCACCGATACTCTCTCGCCACTCCAAAGTACAAACCCTCGACTCTTTTTCATGCCACATATTGTGCCACTGTCCTCAGTTTGAAGCATAAGGACAATCTATGACCAACGCATTCAGGAAACTAGATGATCGTCTGCTGAGTGAACAGACGATACCAGAACACCGCCCTCACCTAGATCGTCGGCTCGGAAGGCACTGAATGCACTTGTGTGCTTTCTGAGAACGTCTGGCATGTGCGAGCGCTTTTGACTCTGTAGTGCTGTCTCTCTACCCCCATCTCCCTCTTTCTCCCACTTCTATCTATTCTTTTTGTCACTTCCCCCAGCGCTGGGTAGCCAACCGGACTCTTGACTAGTTAAAATCCCTGCCTTCCTTTTATCTCTCTTTCTCTTTTAGCTAACCTAAACGATATAACTTAATACATACTTTTGGCTGTTGCCGCTCTCGGCAGCCGTCCAACGTTGCGCTTTCGCGTGCATCCTCACTGACTCTTTTTCCTGTTTTCTACGATACGTACTTTTTACTATATTTTGTTTCCTGTTGCCGCTTTCTATGTCTCTGTTCTGTGCTTACATTAGCTACGTGGTCGTTCATAATGTACGCTGGTTTCCTTTTTTTTTTTTAAATCTCTTGGCGCCTCACACGGCTTCAAGAAAAATTCTGGAGCACGGCCTTTATGCCAGTTGTCTGTATATATACATGAACAATAGAATAGTGACTGACTGATTAAAAAAGAAGTTACCCAATTGCTCGACCTATCGAGCTTAGTCCGAATTTCTTCGCCGTTGCTGTCGGGGGGAATCAGCGCTTGGAGATATCACATTATCAGCACCACAGGAGAGATGATTTGGTGGTTTCGGAGAGCATTGTATATTATCCGCAAGTATATGTAAATTTGCGCAAGAGAAACAAAATACTATCTTTTGAGCACCTGGCCACTTCTCAGTGGCTTTATCTCGCATTATCGTCGAAGTACGCGGTCTTGCACTCCATAATGTAGTATCGTCTGTCTTCTTCGGACCTCGCGTTCACCCCCGTGTATAACGGCTTTCATTCTTTTGAAAGTTGAACCTGAAACAATAGGCCATTATATTCACGTGTAACATAAAGGTAGATCCTGACAGCGCTACATGTCAAGCGTTTAATCACTTTGTTGCCACTAGTTATCGACGAAACTGATACCTTGTTTGTGTAACCGGTGTATCGGCATCGACGACATAAAATAAGATGAATGTAAAGTACATTCAGATGCCACCAGATGACGCGGAGGTCAACGATCGGCTAAAATCACTGGAACTGGATGTGGTTACAAGGAACTGTCATGCGTTAAACCTGTGTTCATGTGTCTATAGGATAACAAAACACGTTTTTGTTGGAATGAACTGGATAAATGAACAATTTGCGCACTTATACACGGAGGTGTTGATGAGAGCATGCATGTGCTATCCGATCAAGGAAATAGTTCTTTTTTCAGCATCGCAAGAGGCCGGTTGACAGCAAGAACTGAACTTTAATGGTGTTGCGTCAATATGATTTTTGTTGGGTCAAGGAGGCTACATCAACCTCTTGCGACTCTCACTGAACGTTTCTCATTGCGACGTTAGTCTTCTGGTGAGTTCGAAAGACTGCGCAACAAGGGTTACAACGACGACTGAGACGCGCAGCAAGGCTTATTACTACGATAGCAGTCGTACGGACGCCCGAGGCACCGAAACATTGTCGGCTCCACCGCCGTTGTCGCGCTGACCCGCCGCGGTAGCGTAGTAGCTGTAGTACGGAACTACTAAGCCGGAGGGCGCGGAATTGAATCCCGGTTGCGGCTGCCGCATTTCCACGGGGGCGAAACGCAAAAAAAAAAAAAAAAATGCCCGTGCATTGGGTGCGCGTTAGAGAACTCCCAGCTGGTCAAAATTAATCCCGAGTCCTACACTACGGCGTGCCTGGTAATCATATCTTGGTTTTGGCCCGTAAAACCCCGGAATTTACCCGTTGTCGTGCCGTCCCAGTGACGGCGCTCCCGCACCTCGGGCGGGACATGTTGGAGGGTCTTTAGAGACGCGCAGTGCGTTTTGGCAGCAACGAGGACGAAGACGTCAACGATGCGCACAATTGGCTCGGTGGCAATAGACAGCGGTCTGCCTTCCGTTGCTGGCGCGAGCATTGTGCTCACACCACTGTAAGCACACGAGCGTGCCTGCAGAGCTGCTGTTTGTATGCGATTTGGTCTGAGCGGGACGGGCAGTAGAGAGACCTACAGCTCGGCGAGTCAGCGGGCCCCGCGCGCATGCGCGGTACAATATGCGTAGTGCTGTCTACGCTGCATGCTTGCTGGCTCGCTGAGCTATAGCTCTCGAGTAAACGTAGAGCTAACGTTAGACACCTCGTAGCCATGGGGACTCTGCACTGTTCAGAAGGCGCTACGACGTTTTGATATTTTTTTTTTCACCCCAGCGTCGCCGACACAGGCCGCTATAAGAGAGGTGATGAAAATGACAAGTCGTTCCAAACGATACGGGTCCCTTTTTCGTCGCTCGTATGAGTGTCATGCCCTGCGCTTCGACGAGATCAAGCTCGCGATTGTTCGCTCTTCTCGTATCGATTGCAAATATGTGCAGTCGTATGCGCAGCATGCGCACTTCAATGTTTTGCACAACTCGGACAGTCGTGCCTCGCGATGAGCGATCGAAAGTGTAAAGTTATAGGGCGTTGCGGTGCCAAAACCACTTTCTGATTATGAGGCAAGCCGTAGTGAAGGACTCCAGAAATTTCGACCGTTTGGGGTTCTTTAGCGTGCACCTAAATCTAAGTACACGGGTGTTTTCACATTTCGCCGCCGTCGAAATGCGGCCGCCGTGGCCGAGATTCGATCCCGCAACCTCGTGCTCAGCTGTCCAACACCATAGCCACTGAGAAACCACGGCGGGTGATCGAAAGTGTCACGGCGAATGTATACAGCGTCTCTCCTCCACCACTCGTTAGGCCGTGTGATCTGGCGCTGCTGTCTACACTCAAAAGCTTCAGCGCAAGGTGCCTATACGAGGGCGCTCTTTAAGGGTGCACAGCAGCAGTTGCCGTGCGTGTTGGGTCTGGCCAACTTGTCGCACGCACGTGTAGTTAGAAGACCGTCTGAGAAGTGCAAGCGCAATTAACGTTAAACCACATTGCTAACGCTGTCAATGGTTCGCTCCTTGGGAGAAATTGCTAAAGTTTTGCTAACTCTGCAATCACGGGTTGAAAACCGTTGTCGCCCCCGTGAGCTGCTTCCGGCCGGTGAATAAACACGCATCGCTGGTTTCCTAGAACACTGGTAACTTTGGAAAACGAAGGATGTTCAAACTGCAGAAGACTGGAAATGCACTTTTTTTCTACCGATAAGCTTGATTTCTTGCCCAGTGTTCCTCCTTGAAGACCCATGAAAGAAGAATTATAAGTTAGCCTCTGTCAGGAAATTGTGCTCCGTGAACAATGTTTAAGTACATCTTTAATTTTCTGTATGTCCACATGACATGCTCATGCTTATGTTGTCCTCGTACTCTTACAACCGTCCCTTTTTCTGTTGTACTCATTCTTGATTGGAATGGCCGATAGTGCAAAGTGGAATGTCTGTGGTGTCGAAAAGACTATAGAAAACCCCGTGTGCTACTGTGCTTCCTTTGGAAGAAAAAAAATTAGAGGCCGCTTAAGCCTCGCCTTTAAGAGTGGAACGCGATAGCATTCAAAGATCCCTGACTGCTTCTCACGCTTCCCGGCAACTGCAGCACATGTAACCGCAATGTTTACCGGGAAACGCTACGCTCCCGGTGAACGCTATGCACGAAGGCGAGCTTTGTGGTAGAAACTCGGCCTCTCGTGTGGGACGATCCCGGAGGTAGTGCACAGCCACATAATATATATATATATATTCTTTTCATGTTTCTCTTACTGTTTCGCACCTTTAATATCTAAGTCTGAGAAGATTGAACATAAAATGGATGTGCTGTCGGCGTGTTGTTTCATGACTTTGGTTTGTGGGCT
Organism: Dermacentor andersoni; assembly: GCF_023375885.2. Classification (NCBI taxonomy): domain Eukaryota; kingdom Metazoa; phylum Arthropoda; class Arachnida; order Ixodida; family Ixodidae; genus Dermacentor; species Dermacentor andersoni. Next base: position 44,074,738 of record NC_092818.1, on the reverse strand, counting down.
GTCATTCTCGAAATCCCGAGGAATAACTTTGTCAATAATGTAACACAACGTATGAGTAACGTTAGTGATAGAATGGTGTGGCAATATAAACCGCATATACCGCATGACATATAGCAAGGCATGGCATATACATATACCTAAATATATACGGAAATTTTCGCTCACGGAGAACTCCGCCGAGGTCGACACCAGATTTTCTGCGATATACGGTACACTTAACGCTCTCACGTTAAAGAAGGGTTGACCCCCGCACAGTTCTAAACCAGCTAGAAGAAAGACTTTTCTCGTTGGGCAAGATCTTGACAACAATGGCCTGGCATATTAATGAGAAAGAAAATATACAGCGCAAAAGGATCGAGGACGAGAAGAGAACACAAGACTAATGGCATATCAAAGGCGCAGAATGACACAACATTGCTGCTGAGATTTTTAAGGGCTACCGGATTGAGTGAACACCAGGCATAGCGAGCAGAGAGCTTACACTACGTCGGAGAGGTTAGCTCTGGGCTTGCTCTCCTTCTCCTAATCTTTTCCTTCCCCTTCCCCAGTGCAGGTTAGCCACCCGGGCTTAGTCCAGCTGGCTGACCTCTCTGATTTTCATTAATCTTTTTCTCTCTATCCTACTTTCTTCTTTATCGTCTCCGTGATCCACGCAGTCGCTTTGTAATTTGTTGTATAATTCGTTTGCGTTTTTTGTTCTTCCTTAGCTAGGATTTCTGGCATAGCAGCCTCTTTTTGTGACCAAGCTTTGCATGTTTCTTCGCAATTAAGGAATACGCAGGAGGAAGACTTTATGAGCGTAAACTGAAATGGTGCTGCCAATTAGCATCCCTTAATGCGGCGCCATTATGGAGGAGTTGCATCTTTTTGCTACCCGGCGCGGTGCTTTAATGACCATGGCGTTCTGCCGCCGGGTGCATGGTCGCGGGTTCGATTCCAACCCACGGCAGCTGCATTTCGCTGGGTGCGGAAAGCAGGAACGCTCCTGTCCAGTGCATTGGGCACCCGTTAAGGGACGAAAATCGCGGGCGAAATTAACACTCGGCTACGCACAATGGCATCTCTCTAAGCCCACAGGCTGCTTTGAATGAATGAATGAACGAATGAATGAATGAATGAATGAATGAATGAATGAATGAATGAATGAATGAATACGCATTCCCTCCCCCCCCCCCCCCCCACACACACACAGTTTTTTTTTTTTAATTTTAAGGTGCGCAGTGGCCACTTACGGGAAACTTAAGCTGCAGCTGATTTATCGCGGCACGGCGCATGCACGAGATGGGGCTTCACCGTAACCACTCCGCAGCTGTGGTGAAAACAATGACGTGCGTGTGCAGCCGTGCTATAAAGTGCAGGACGAGACTCGGAGCGCCTGCAGGGAGGTGAGAGCGGGGATACGCCAACCACATGGATCCCGTGTATATGATTTCCATCGCCGAGCGTACGCGCGTTGTGTTTCGACTGGCGTGCTGTTCGCCCGAGGCTATAGCGTGCGCCTTGCGCAAAAACAAACAAACAAAAAAACGTCACCTGGTTCAAATTGTCGCCAGCTGTACGCCCTGCTTACCTCGACACTATCTTCCTGCTTTTTATCGCGAGGTCTTTGTCGCAAATGCAATAGCAACAGCGGACCGACGTTATTGTTTAATTATTCACACACGTAAAGAAACGAATCTATCGATGCCAAGCGAAGGTTAGTTGACGGACGGGAAGCTGGACGAACCATTTATTCCCACTGACCCCACGGCGGCGCACGTGTAGTTTTTGGGGCTTCATTCTCACCGTCCCGACACAGTCCCAACAGCGACACAGTCATTTTGCCGGATGATGAGGTTATAAAACTATCTCAAGCACGCCGATGCCGTGTCGCGAGTGCTTCGTCAACAAGTAAGTGTGGCGCGATAACGGGGTCGACTTTCTGCCTGGGTGTTTTTCGTCTTTTTTTTCCTTCCGAGACATTTTAGTAGCAGAACACGGCCACGTCGCGGACGCTAAAGGTCGTACAGACGCTTAAGCGCTGGCCGATCGTTGCCGCCTGCTGCGCCAGCTCGATGGCGGTGTCGTGACAGCTGCAGCTCAGAGGAGCCGCGGTGATGAACCACGCGCTGTAGTAGTGCACAGGTGGCAGACGTGTCGGGGCCGCCTGCGCAGGAAGCGGACTTCGACTGCTACCCTTTCCCTAGCCATAACAGAGGGGGGCCAAACAAGCACGGAAAGGCGGGCGAGATGGCATGTGTGGTGAACGGCGTGCCGCTGAAGCTTCGAACAAGGTCTGGCAGATAGAAAGGATTGATCGTTGCTATTATTGTGGCCGGGAACGGCACGACCTTCCGCAATCTTACACGCAGCCAACCCAGCGTATCGGCAGACAGAGAAAGAAAGTTAGGCCTTTGCTGATATCTCTGCACGAAGTCACCTGTCCCTTCTGTGCGTATTACGCCGAATTATTATTGTATTTGAAAATAAGAAAATTAAGGCATTCCCTTTTTTTCTGTCTCTCACTGCGCGTCGTCGCGCCTAGACAGCCGTCTCGACGTATACGCGTGCCCAACTGTAATGCTGAGTGTTTCCACGAATCGCTCATTCCTGAGGCCAGCGTCGACTGGAATCGCCCTGCCTGCACTTCCATTCACTTCCCTTCCCAGTGGCTGCGTCCTTCCAGTCTGGAGTTAAAGATCTCTTCCAACGAAATGCGCTTTCTCGTACACCTTCTTTTGTTTACACTCGCAACGATCTCTAACACCGAGTGGCCGTGAAGGTATATAAATAACGGAGCAAAATATTGTGCATGGACCATCGACAATTATTGTCAATGTAAGCGAATAGCCCGAACGCTTCTAGAAAGCTGTCCCCTCTTCCTATTTACTTTATTTATTTATTTTACCCTCAAGCGCACAGAGCTATTCGAAAAATTATTCCAAGTGAATACGCCTTGCAAACTCATTGGCTACCATCCGTAACTTGCCGTAAGGGGCGCAAGCTATTTAATTAAGAAGTGAATTTTTGTTAATTAGTTGCATACGTGTTCTGATTGTTCTGATGTCCGCCTCTCTGAATAATCCAGCTCAAGGACTGAAATTATGTTATCTGCAACAGGCGATCTTTAAAAATTCCGTAATACTTAAAGAAAATGATCACCCCGTAGATTTCGTCCTGCTTATTATACATCGGTGCAGCTGGGGATCCCGATGCAGCTGAAGAGAACTCTGTTTGATTACCTCTCTAAACTGGCAAGTTCTGCGCCCCGTGGCACGTATGTCGCACATACAATGCCTGCAACTACAAAAATGCCAAACCTGTATTTTCCACCTACACATCGCGATACCACAAGGTGTCCGAGTGGCACTGTATCGTGCCTCCTCTTAGCCGAAACAGGTCGAGAGAGTCGCGATGTCCTATAACCGGCATCTGGACGAGGTGGTAAACATCCATGGCGCTCCAGCAGAAAAAAAAATAAGAAAGAAAACGAAAAGAAAAAAGGCACAGTCCTTTGTACTCGCACAATGCATATCCTGTTTGCAATGTGCCTTTCGTCGTCGTCCTTTGTTTGCCAGCTGCGCTGTGCGGTCGCACGGATCCCGCAGCGACAGGACTGCGTTTGGCATGCGTGTGGTATATCGCCATGCGCATGTGCAGTCCTGCTTTTCTGCGCCGGCGTTCTTTTTTAAACAGTGACCGGACTGTCGCTGTTACCCAGCTATCGCTCGGCGCTAAACGCACCTACATACTGTATCCGAAAAATTTTTTGAACGCTGTCGCCAACTCTAGAGCGAAAGGAGGGGGAGGGGGGACCCGCCGTGGTGGCCTTTGGCGTTCCGCTGCTGTAGGCACGGGGTCGCGGGATCATTGCAACTCCCGGCTGTGGAGGCCGCGCTTAGATAGGCGCGAAATGGAAAAATTTAATTAAAAGAAAAGATAAAGAAAAAAATAAAAATGTAAAAATGAGTCCGTGCATTGGGTGCACGTTAAAGAGCCGCAGGTGGTCCAATTCAATCCGGAATTCCTTACTATCGGCCTGCCTCATAATCAGATCATGGTTTTGGCTCGTAAAACCCCATAATTCAAGTTTTTATGGAGAAAGGGACTGTCTATCAGATTGTGAGAGTGGAAGTGGTTTCGTACAGTCGCGATCAAAATTTTGGGGACCACGGCACCAGCAAAAAAGTGAAATATACTGAAGCGCAGCTCCATGGCCTGGAATTGGTTAATACATACGGTTCGTCAAAGGCGCGCGCGTACAAGCGCGCTCTTGATTTCAGCCGGAATGCCCAGGCTGCGACAAAAAAAATAATAAAAAAAAAATCGCGGCACCTTTGGTCGCCAAACTTTTGATCGCGACCGTACATCTATAGAATGTACCCGAGCATTAGCAATAGTTATGGAATGTACGGTGATATACCGTGCAATCTTCTTTCTTTCTTGGAAACTAATTAAAAAGAAAGATGGATTTAACCAATGTAGTTATGCCTTTTTCGTCATTCGTTCTTTCAGCATGGCGGACACTGTCCCTTTCGTTTCACGAGTCCCGTCCTGTCGAGCAGTTTGTATCAATATAATCTGGAACAGCGGCACTCGTCGTCTCAGATTTTGAGTAATTACGATTGCAGTTCACGAGCGCTATATAGCCCAGTCACTGCTTAGCCGCACGGACGTTCCGTAACGGTATTCCGAGCCACAAAAGCTGGCGCTTACCAAGAGAACAACGTTTTGTTATTGTTAAACTCTGCTACTGGGGGTCGCTGCTTCCGCGCACGCGCCTTCGTACCGTCGCGCTGTTCGAAGTCAGTTGGCCTAACAGGCACCATTTTCGACATCACTATACGGAACCTGAACAAGATCTGGTCTGCAGTTGACTATTAGGTATGACCTGGAAAACGTGAGACATAACTATACGAGTGCTATCGCAATTAAAGAGCATCGTAAGAAGGCTCACACAAAGAAGCGCGGAGCCCACTTTCGCTCTGCTCTATCACTGCAGCCACATTTTTACCACTTCAAACGCAGGTTCTTTCATATACCTCTATACTATCGTCAAAGCTCAAGGCCCTCGACGTGCCAACTACCTCTTATTTACCTCTAAACGGGTACTTTTGCATGATGACCAAACATCCTGGATACATTAAGCGCATTTTTTTTTTGGATGCTGCAAACGAATGATCGCCATCGCCGAAATTTCCCCTATAGCACCGCGTTGCGGTACCTTTATGCGAGTTGTAAAAGTAGCGCTCTCTCGGTTTTTTGTTACGTCATTCTTTGCTCTTCGATGCGTAGTTCCATGGGTAGTTTCCTTTCCATCGCCCCTATCCCCTATGTTGTTCCCTCAGCTCGGTTTAACACCCTTTCCTCTTCTGCTCTCCACACGTCCACGAAAGCCATATCTACTGGTTAGTTCCGTGACACACTTGCACATTTTCTTCCCTGTCAGTGAGCGCTTTTTAGAAAGTTGCCGATATTTTGTCACAGAGCCTCCATACGAGAATGCGAAATACGAGTTCGCCGTCAAATTCGCGCGACCGGCGATACCTGCGCCCAACTTTTGAACATCTTGCAGCGGAAATAGCGCGAGAAACGAGGAATGAGACATAGACAACACGAATGCTATGAGCTGCGGGCATATTGGACGAATGGAGAGAGAAAGAAAGGCAAAGGAAAAACAGGGAGGTTAGCCAGAGATTGTGGCCGGTTGACTACCCTGTACCGGGGGAGGGGCAAGGGGATGCGATAGGTGAGAGAGAGAAAACGAATTAATAAAAAATGGAAACACCGCAAACACACACACACACACACAGAGAGAGAGAGAGAGAGAGAGATACAATCAAGAACTGCTTCTGTGGGCACTGTCACGCAGTCTGCGAAGACGTTCTATAGCGTTTCACAGTGTCAACATCCCATCCTATGTCATATGCTGTACAATAACAATTTGTCAACTGGGCAAGCACTCAATAACGGAAAACATCCTTTGGAAACTGGCCAACGCCAACATCAGCGCGAGCCGCTATGAACGCATTGCTGCAATATTTAAAAGACATTAGACGAATGGAAATGTGCGCAAGAATGACATGCTGAAGGGGGCAAGGAAGATAGCCAACGTAACTAAAGCAACTAAGGCTGCGAAGTTACTATAGGCACCAAATAAAAACTTTAAATTTTACATTAGCAAAATGCAGTAGTTCTGTCAGCGCACAATCAATTAACCTAAAAAGAAAGAAGCTCGCATGAATTAACAGTTCTCAGATTCTCTTAGGCATTGAATCGTAGCAGTGGTGCCTTGACAGACAGACAGACAGACAACGAACTTTATTGAATCCTGAGGAGCTACTTTCGGGACCTCCTAACGGGAAGCCATTGTAGCCGCTGGCCGCGCCCACGTAAAGGACAGAACGCCGTGACGCTCCGCTCTTTCCTGGGCCCTCTGGATAGCCTGGGCTTGCTTTCGGAGTACCGTGCTTCTGATGGCCTCCTCCCATTCGGCTTCGCTGGAGAGGAAGTCGTTAGGCAACGCGGGACATCGCCAGAGCATGTGAGCCATTGAGCAAAAGGTTTCAGTGCAGTCGGGACAGCTAGGGTTCACATCCGAGTACATCCTACTGAGGAATCCCCGCGACGGGAAAGATCCCGTCTGCAGCATTCTAAGTGTAGCTGACTGACCTCTACTGAGCTTCGGGTGAGGCAGAGGATAAATTCTTCGACCAAGTTGGTAATGTTTGGTAATTTCATTGAATGTGAGGAGTGGATCGTTCTGCTGAGTCCCTTCCTGCCCCTCCGGAGCCTCCAGACCGTCGCGGCGCGTAAGTTCTCGCGCACGGTCGTGGGCAAGCTCGTTGAGGTTTGGGAAGCCCTCGAGAACGTTCGTCCCCATGTGTGCGGGGAACCACGTGATATAATGAAAACCGGGGCAAGTCCTTTTCTCTAAAATAGAGGCCGCTTCTCGTGCGAGGTTACCCGACTCAAAAGCTCTGATTGCGTCTCTCGAGTCAGTGTAAATGTAGGAACGCTCTGGGTCACACAAGGCCAGCGCAACCGCAATTTGCTCTGCTATACTCGCGGTGGCCGCTCTGACCGAGGCCGAGGAGCGAAGCCCCCCCCGCCCGTCTATAACCGACAACGCGAATACTCTCCTGTTCCCGTACTGCGCCGCATCGACAAAGACCGCGGAGTCTCTGTCATCTCTAACTTCCTTCAATATGGCTCGAGCACGGGCTTTACGTCTACCCTCGTTATGCTGCGGATGTACGTTCCGCGGGAAGGGCCTCACTAGGTAGGTCGCCCTCGTTTCTCGTGTCAATGTTATACGCCGGTCCTCCATTATCCTAGGAGCCATACCAACCTCGTCGAGAATTCGCCTGCCAGCTTGGGTCGACGATAGCCTAACCACCTGGGCAGTGACCTGTGCCTCTATAATCTCGTCTATGCTATTGTGCATACCGAGTTGATCTAGCCTGTCGGAGCTCGTGGCAATAGGCAAGCCTAACACTTTCTTGATGCTCTTGCGCATGAGTGTATTTAATTTGGTCTTTTCCGTTTTTGTCCACACTAGAGCTGACGCCACATAGTTAATATGGCTCATGAGGAACGCGTTGTACATCCGAAGGAGGTTGTCTTCACCTAACCCCTTCTTTCGGTTGGACACCCTAGCAATTAGCCGCAACATATTCTCCGTTTTGGCTGTAAGGTGGGTAATTGTTCTGGCATTACAGCCCCTCGCGTCTATGAGCAGGCCTAGTATCTTAACTGAGTCGACTCTAGGAATTTTCTGCCCATTATTCGCGTATAATGCCACGGGTAGCTGGTTGAGGGGTGTCAGACCCCGAACCCCTTGCCTTGCGGGTCTGTAAAGCAACAGCTCCGATTTACTAGTAGACAGCTTGAGACCCGTGTCCGCGAGGTAAGCCTCCGTCTCGTCCAAGGCCGCTTGTAGAGCTTGCTCCATTTCAGCTAGGGAGCCCCCTGGGCACCAGATCGTGATGTCATCTGCGTAAAGTGCGTGACCTATGCCCTGGAGGCCGCCCAGCCTATCTGATAGACCCTTCATGACTATATTGAAGAGCAGTGGCGAGATGACTGATCCCTGAGGCGTACCCCGAGCTCCCAATCCGTATACGCTCGACCGAATCGGCCCCACCTGAATAGTAGCAGTTCTATTCATGAGAAAGGACCTTACAAAGGCCTGGAATTTGACTCCTAGGCCTATCCCGGCCGTGGCTTGCAGAATGTATCTATGAAACACTGTGTCGAACGCCTTAGTGAGATCCAGGGCGAGAATCCCTCTCACGTCCCGGGTGCCGCTATCAAAGATTTGCTTCCTTAGCATTAGCATAACCTCCTGCGTCGAGAGGCCGGGCCGGAAACCAACCATATTATGTGGGAAGAGGTTTCTGCGCTCTATGTACCCGGAAACCCTGTTCAAGATCGCGTGCTCCGCTACCTTGCCTATACACGAGGTTAGTGATATTGGCCTCATGTTGTCCAAATGAAGGGGTTTTCCTGGTTTAGAGATGAGTGTCACTATAGCCGACCGCCATCCGTCAGGCACCTGTCCTGTCTCCCATACTCTGTTTACCTCCTTAGTTAGTAGTTCCACTGCTTTATCGTCCAGGTTTCGTAATAGCCTGTTAGAAATTTTATCCGGACCCGGAGCCGATCTGCTGTTTAAATTGTAGATCACCGCCCTGATCTCCGATTCTGTGAAAGGCGCGTCCAGTTCCTCTACCGTCGCGCACTCGATCTGCGGATAATCCTCTTCCTGCGTCGGCCCTATAGGAAGGTATCTATCCGCGATCGCATTCAAAAGTGACTCTTCAGTACCTCCCTCCTGTTTGTGCCGGTGTATGACTTTACTAAGTGTTTGCCTTTGATTATGCTTTGTCTGTGCGTCGCCCAGGAGGTGCTTGAGTAGGTTCCATTTCCCTCCTGAGCGCATGGACCCGTCTACTGCCGCACAGACCTCGTCCCATTGTAGCCTATTGAGCTCCGCGCAATATCTCTCGATCTCTCTATTAAGCTCCGCAACCTTTTTCCTCAGCCTACGATTTAACCTTTGTGTTTTCCACCTCATCAGAATTGACGATTTCGCCTCCAACAGATGCGCTAGGTGCGGATCCATTCTTAGGACCTCCGCTTCTGTTTCTACTACCTTAGTAGCCCTCTCGACGTCATCCGTTAGAGATTTGATAGCCTCTTCAAACGAGGAAAATGTGCTCGTTCGCTCCTTCCTAAGTTTCCTGAACTCCTCCCAGTCCGTGACTCGAAATACTCTCGCCGGTCGGGCGACCACCGTTAATGTTACCGCTACTATGAAGTGGTCACTGCCCAGGTTCTCCTGCTTATTGGCCCACGTTACGTTACCTACGTTCCTTACACAGGCCAAATCAGGCGTTGTGTCTCGCGCAACTGACGTGCCCAGCCTAGTGGGGAACCTTGGGTCCGTGATTACCGAAAACGCAAGATCATCAAGGATCCTCGCCAGGTTCTCTCCTTTTACAGTCCGTCTGACATAGCCCCATGCATTATGAGGGGCGTTAAAGTCCCCAGCAACTATCAGAGGAGAGTGTTTGGCTATCGACGTCGCCTTCCTAAGCAGAGAGTTAAACGTCTGTCTCTGGTCTGACGGCGGGCTATAGACATTAAGCACAAAGACGCTCTGCTTGAGACGCCCGTGCGGTATAACCTCCACGAAAAGGGCCTCCATCTTACCCCGTCCAGATTGGATTGGATGTTCAATAAAGGCTAGATTTTTTTTGATCAGCGTAGCTAGTCCTCTGCCTCCCTCGTTCCTGACCGACACAGTGTTGAAGCCAGAGAGGGTAGGGTCGTCACATAGTGTCTCCTGTAATAACAAAATCTGCGGTTTTTCCACCTCATTCGCCAAAAGTTGCCGTAACGGAGCCTTGCGCCTTTGAAAACTAGCGCAGTTCCACTGCCATATTACCAGCTCTTTATGATCGCCCGCCATGATGCTACAACATACCTTGCTCCACCGCCGGAGCAACCTCGGAGTGATTCACTGCCTTGCTTTGCGCTCGGACCTTGGATTTGGCCTTAATCGCCGCCTTTTTTTCTAGTACAGTCACTCTTTGGATCAAAAGCTTTACGCTTTCCTGATTTTCTCTACTTATCCTAAGTAGTTCTTCCAACAACTTTCTTTGCTGGACCTCTCCCTCAGACGTTTCCGAGTCGCTCTCGTCGTTAGGAAGGGGGGCCTTACGCTTTGCTTTAGTGAGTCCTACGCGGGGTATATGTTCGACTACCTGCGGCGTCTGGTCGCTCGCCTCTATTTCAATGGACTTTGGGTTTGTCTTGGCGGCTTTGAGTCGGCGTACCTCCTCTCTAAGCTCCTTAACTTCCTTAAGTAATGCGTCAACGTGCGACCTACTACCATGCTCTGGCGAAGCCGACCGCGTTACCTCCGTGGGTCTCTGTGGCTCCTTCTTCTTCCCTTTGACACGGTCCGCCCAGGTAGGCTCCTCCTGGATCCGCACGCTGGACACCGAGCGTCCTCTTGATCTGGAGCGCTGCCTGATTGCCCCGCGCTTCTGCGCAGCTGGCGTGCGAGAGCGACTTCTTTCGGTGCTGCGCTCCTGCACAGCTGGCGTACGCGAGCGGCTCCTGCCGCCAGCCGTAATGACGTCGGTTCCCAGCTTCAGCTGCTCGGCGCGTCGACGCCGCTGCCGCCGTCTTCTTCTGACGATGTATGGAACTTGAAATTTGTCCCTACACTCTTTGGCCGCTGTGGGGTGCGGGCCACCGCACAACGTGCATTGCGGATCGCACTGGTGATCTTCCGCCGGCGATCGTTTGCCGCAGGTGCGACACCACTTGATTCCCGGGTTGGGACACACGTCAACCCGGTGTCCCAGTCCTCCGCAACCGTAGCAGACTTCCGTGTGGCGTCGGTAGAGCGTGCAGCGAAACATGCTCGCGCCGCATGCCACGTAGTTGGGCACCCTCATTCCCTCGAAAAGTACCACCACCGCTGTAGTGTTCTTGATCCGCCTGGCCTCCAAAGCGCCCGGATTCCGATTATTTACAATTCTCGCTCTGAGTTGAGCCTCACTGACTTCCACGTCGACTCCTCTTATGACTCCTCTACATGTATTCTCGGGTGGGGCCAGGTACGCCGCCACCCCAAACGTGCCTTCACCGAGCCTGATTTGCTGCACTCGGGCGTACGCGTCCGCGTTTTTCTCGTGAGGAGTACACACGACAAAAATGTTCTGAACTCCGTTGGGACACATCGTGTCCTCTTCGATTGAGGCTGGAGCCAAGGATGCCGCCATGGCCAAGGCTTGCTCAAAGCGTATTTTACTGACCTTGTTGACATTCAGGCCGTCGCGTGGTCTGACAATGATGCGAAAAGTGTCCCTCGGCAGTCGAGGCAGCCTCGAAGCAGCGGTGACGCGTCGTATCGCGTCGCGTGGTGCGGCGGTGCGGCCGCCGTCCCTCCGTCTGTCACTTGTAATTCCACCGTCTTGACCCGAAGAATATGGTTCCCTGCGCCTGCCGGGCCGGCGGCCATACGCCACCTTCCATCCCGCGTCGCATGCCTCTTCCTGAGTAATCTCTTCTCCTTCCACAACGTCCATCCTGGATTCAAAGTCCCACATAAGCGGGAGTAGGCCTAAGCCTACCCTCGCCGTGTTCCAAACACTCGCAGAACGGCAAAATGTCCTCCCACCGACGAAAATCCGGTATCGGCAGGGTCCTCTTGACGTGCCACGTCGATTAAGGCATAACTCGCCCGGTTTCGCAGGGAGACCCACTCGAGAACATTGATGAAAGCTGGAGCCGATGTCAAAGCGATGCCTTGACAGGATAAATTTTTATCTGAGTGAGCTTCTCTAATCTACTTTTTCCGTATTTTCACGCGCGTTATCACACAGCACGCTGCTTTTCCCCACAGTAACCGTTTCTCTTGCTTTGTTGTCGTTTTTAGTTGTTTAACAAGTTGCTTTTTGTAATCTCTACCTTTCTTGTTCTTCTCGTTATTTTTATTTGCTTTTCGCTGAAAAAGGCCATCAATGTGCCCGCAACAATGCCCGTAATATGCCGGAGAGCGTAGGTTTATTTGCGCACAATAAAACTTCCTGCGTGGACGTGTAACGTTTTCTAGCACTTTCGACACGTTTACGACCTCGCTCTGCCAACTCTTTGCCGAGGATCCATTTTAGCGGCATTCTAGCCTTCCGTTGCACGCCGCCGCGATTTTCGACCAGCCACCACAAGCTAAGTAAGGGGAGGCGGACCAATCGCAGACGCCGGCACCGCCCTATTCATCCAGTTATCGATTTTCAATGCACAGGCTCGGCCCCATCGAATCCCTCTCCACTTGAGCGTGCTTCTCGCCTCTTGTCAACCAATTAGATAAGACAAGCCCCTCAGTGTAGGTAATGTAATTCGTTGTTAAAGCAAACAAAAGTGAGCTCCTGTAAACAAGGAGAGCGTTTGATTGACCGGTTCAGACAACCCTGCGGGTCGCTGCCCGATGGTTGCGTCGGCGGTTACGCAAATTTGACGTCAAGAGATTGGAACAAAACATATTGGAATAGTTTTACGCTATATGGCCCCTGATCTGTGTCACAGCAAGAACTGTGGCCACGCTGAAGACGACAAGTCCCCTTGTCGCCAATGGTAGCTCCAGCGACATTCCTTGTTCATACCACAAGTAATGGCTGCTAGTATGCCGGCGCGATTGCGCACGCTTATTTCCGCAAGTGAGGACGTACCTTTGTGTCCCTAGAACGCGCGAAACCTGCTTATTGCATAATATGCAGATTACGGACTGAAACTGTGCACGGGACAATTTACGTGCATGTACAAAGGAACACATACGAAAACCAGACGTTCACCCGCTTTATGAATAAATAAAAAATCAGTGCATCCCACAAATTATTAAGCCAGCACCGAAAAAATATCGTTGGTTCCGCAGCGTACGTGAATTAATCTGTTGCAAGTCTTACCGATCGCATAGAATACTGCGGAAAGGCGATATAATATTTGAATAGAATATCGGAAAAAAATTTGCTGCGTGAAAGAATTCTGCTGGCGGCAAGTATGCGAAGTATCGTATTGGATACAACTGCTTTGCTAGCATCTTGTATCTGTGTCTGAAATACTTAGGGGCTCAGTACTTTGTATACCTGTATCATGATACCTTTGCAAAGTAGCTTTGCCCAGCCCTGGTAAACAATAATCCCCTTCTACCTGGGTCACGCGTTGGCCTGCAGTATTCCGTAAATAAATGAAGAAATGAAAAATAAATAAAAGAATACGTTTTAACGTGAAGTGTGTATAATTACGAATATCAAGTCGATCTGTTTCATAGCTGGGATTCTGACAAAAAAATTGACTACAAAGGCATTTGAACTTTTGGCTTCTGTAGCGTCATTGTCATCTACTGTAGTCATCTGCGGTGTCATCAAATGTAGCGTCATCGTCATCTGCTGCAGTCATCTGCTGTGTCATCAACTGTAGCGGCATCGTCATCTGCTGTAGTCATCTAGTGTGTCAGCTGTAGCGTCATCATCATGTGCTGTAGTCATCTGTTGTGTCATCAACTGTAGCGTCATCGTCATCAGCGCGCATTATCATCAGCCATCATCGCGCCGTGTGACTAGCGTGACTCGAGCCACGAGCATCCAAGAACGAGCTCTCGATCTCGGCCGGGCTGTCGCGTCTTCCTACACCGACAATTTCGGTCAACAACAGGGTTAGTACTTTGTAGGGCAAGCGCACGCTTCGATTCGAACTTGACAAGCGACGAGGGATGGATTCCTGCAAATTGTCAATAACCGTACGAGGAGGAAGGAAGGAGGAAAGAGAAAAGTAGAAGGCAGGGAGGTTAACCAGAATAACGTCTGGTTGGCTACCCTACACCGGGGGAATGGGAAAGGGGAAGACAAAGATCACAGGGAGAGAGAGGAGGGAAGGAAAGAAGAAAATTGCGGCGAGTTCGCTGACGCGTGTGGTCTTACAGAAATCGCGTTAATAGTCACAGATGGTCGCACAAACCGGTCGTCCTTAAGAAACACAAAAGCGCCTTCACCGCTTTATGGGCCGACGAGCGATGGGGTCGGTGTTCTAGCAGCACCTGCACAGAAAGCGGTCGATTGTCCAGTTTTTGGAAAGCTTTGGCAAGTTATTGTCTCTCTGGGGCATATCTTGGACAGTGGCACAGCAGGTGGTCGATGTTTTCTTCGGTGCCACAGATTTCGCATGCTGCACTGTCAGTCACTCCAATTAATGTAGAGTATGCCTTTGTGAAGGCCACTCCTAACCAAAGGCGGCAGAGAAGCGCAGCTTCACGTCGAGGAAGTCCGAGTGGAGGTCGGAGTTGCAGGGAGGGGTTTAGTCGATGCAGTCGCGTAAGTCGTAAGTTTGGCGAGTTCCACTCGGTCACTGTGAGACTGCGTGCCAGGTGTCGAAGCTGTCTTGCAGCGTCAGTCCTCGAAAGCGGAATTGAAACGCTGTGCTGTCCTTGATGTGCTGTGCGAGCAGCATTATCGGCGGAATCATTGCCACTGATTCCACAGTGACCAGCTACCCATTGAAAAACGACCTCGTGACCTTTTTGTTGGACATCATGGTAAAGTTTCACGACTCCGTATGTCAGTTGGTCATGACATCCGTGTCTGAGAACTGACTGCGTGCACTGTAATGCTGGTTTTGAATTGCAGAACACAGCCCATTTTCTAGGTCTTTGAGAATCAATGAATTCCAGTGCTCGACGCAGGGCCGTTAGTTCTGCCGCCGTTGAGGTCGTGACATGCGATGTCTTGAACCGCAGTGTCATTCCTCGCGTTGGTATAACCACGGCACCAGAAGAACTGCACGACGTAGTCGATCCATCGTTATAGATGTGCACGTGGTTGCTGTACTTTTCATGCAGAAGAAGTAAGCTCAGCTGTTTTAGAGCAGGGGCCGGTAGATCTGTCTTCTTCTGCAGTCCCGGAATCATTAGATGTACTTGTGGATGGCTCAAACACCACGGAGGAAACGCTGGCTTGGCCGCAGGTGCGTACCCTGAAGTAAACGACGCACGATGTGCACTGACAATACCGCTAAATGTCGAGCAGGGCCTTGCAGCAGTGAGGCACGCCAAGTGGTGGGAAGGGGTCCTAGCATAATGCCTGAGATGCATACAACCGTACGAAGTATATCACGAACCACCCTTGCTTCAGCTGACCACATTTCTGGTCAGCGTTTCGTTGGACAAAAAATTAAATACAGTGAACTCTCAGTTGAGTGAACTTCAAGGGACCGAAGGAAACAGTTCACTTAACTGAAAGTTCACTAAACTGAATATTCACTAGACCAACATAAGACGTGGCATACAGAGTCAGAAGTTTGAAGTGCAATTCATAGAGCAAAAGAAATGGCATCCATGGTGTTAGAAATGTGTGAAATGGAATTTGTACATGTCAACAAGTACAAGGTTCATAACAGTTATAATGCTGCCTTTCTCACCCAGAAAAGAAATCTGTAATCTTCTTCTGCACTCGTACCTTTAAAACACAGGAAGTAACAAACTGTCCAAAGAGTCGATGTTCTTGTACACTTCTTCTGGCACAGCTTGCTGTTGAGACACAAAGTCTTTCAACTTTCCAATGTACCCTACAACCTCAGATAGAGTTATAGGGCTTGAAACTGGCTTGGCAGTTGCCTCTTCTTCGTCGCACTCTTCTTCTTCAGGACGAACACTGGAAACAATCTCCCGATTCGTCTGTCCAGCACAGGTAATCAGTGCACTGTCACACTGTGCATAGTCTTCAAACGAAGTATCTGATCGTAACTGATAAGTTACGATCAGATAACTGAGTAAGTAACTGATCGTAAAAATAAGCCTTGGTCCTCTGAGCGAGTTCGTTAAACTGAAATATTGACTTCCGAAATTCATTCAAGTGAAACATTTTTGCATAGAATCTATAAGAAAACTGCCGGGGATTTTTAAAAAGTTCGTTATTCTGAAATATTCGATAAACCGACGTTCGTACAACTGAGAGTTTACTGTATTGTTTTTTGTTTTCCTGCGAATAACTCACTGCCCGACAGCTTAGAGCAACATACAATTTCCCGAAGACACAATCTGAGAAGAGGTGTTCTGGCACGTTCTTCTGGACGACCCCGGTCGATTTCTCTTGAAGTCGACGGGGCGTTTGTTCTGTACAGTAAGAGGCGGTGATAAAACGCAGAAACGCCGAGTAATGCTCACACACTCAAGATATGCGAGCGTTCGATCTGAAGCGCTGCTCATATGATCGGTCACTGCCAAACACGAATGAACGCTTGTTGCTCAGTTGGGTGCAGTTGTCTGCGCTCCTTTGCTGCTCGATAGCGCTAGCCACATTACGACCGTAGAAAAATAAATATGCAAATGGTCTGAATGGCTAGTGACAGTGGATGGGCGGCACATTGACTGCAGGACCACGGGTGCATATTACGAAGCACGTCTCGCCGTATAAACTAATCACAGCCGCTCTGACAAAATAAATAATTACCTTTAGTGATCGCATAATAATGAACGAAGCAATTAGTTCGCTTAAGCATTTTCACGCTTTCTGTAATGAAAAAAAAACTGAATAAAGTATAATCAGTGCTTCACATGGTTGGAGCACGTGTGTAAGTCTGTCATTCCGGTAAAATCGCGCAGTCCAACGGTCATTCTCGAGCACTCTTGCGTATCTTTAAGAGGTCGTTTAACAAGTCGACTAAGCGTTATCGCGACAACAAGCACGCTGTAACAAAAAACAGTGCAACACAGCTTTGTTGTTTCACACAACAATAAGGGCGCTCGGAAACGACCAGTCCAGTACGCCTTAAGGCTTACCGCTTACAAGTGCCGTGCGCTGTCAAATTACCAAATGTGAAAACATGCTCCTTCGGGCAAATGAACGCCGTTAAGAAACTTTCAACGCATGCCGGTATCCTTTGTTACAATACGGTCGAGGCACTGCTGAAATGTAAACACACGACCGCCACAGCTTCTATGTGCAAAATTTCCTAATCTGGGAACGTCAAGCATGAATGTTAATACGCAGTGCATTTGGAGAACAAGATATGCGCCACTGCGTGTTCTCCACCGCGAAATGAACCGCGCTTTGCATATATCTGGTGCGTGTTAACGAGTGGGAGCTTTCAAGAACGCCGTTCACATCGGGAGGATACACTTTTCCATGCCTCCAGCCCCTCAACCTGGCGCAAGTTCAGTGGCTGAATATGCCTTCTTATATATACGGGGCTGTCCACCACTGCTGGCACAAAACTTTATAGTTGGCTTACAAGAACTTTTTTAGATGGCGCGGAGGCGAAGTGCACAACAATCGCGCAAGGCCTTCCACCGTGTTCGAATTTCTCCCGAGAAATGCAATATGTGATATGGCGGCAGAGAAACTTACAGAAAGCGTACGCATGCGCAGTAGGCGTGGTGCGATCGGTCCTTTAGCGCGCGGGTGTCACATCACACAGCACGTGTGAGAGCACGGAGAGAGCACGTGCAAGCACATGGGTTTTCATTAGGCCGCAGATGCAGGAACGAAACGTGTACGAATAGTCAAACTTGGGACTTGTTCACGGACGTTCGTTTTTCGGCGACATCGCTCTCAGTGCGCGCCTATTGGCTGGTTTAGCACTACGTCACGCGAAAAGCGCCGAATGTGGTGGTACGAGAATGCGTCCGTCTCCCTTGTCTTTCGCGTCGTATACGTCTCTCCCTGCACACACCTCCTCTCAGCAATTTCTCCCTGGAGAAACACGAAGCACCACATTCGTCCTCGCGATGTCGCTGCGTGGACGTCTCACAGTGTGCATTCTCGTGAATGGCTGTTTGCATTTCGGCATAGCTTTTGAAGGGTGTGTTGCATAAACATAAACATTAAGTGTGCTGTAGAAGTCTGCACCGCTGTTTCTTCGGTGCGTCGTCGTTCTTGCACTGTTATAACCTTTTTTGATCATTAAATGGCGCTAAAGATGTGACCTGCGTGGTGCACAAACATTGCACAAGATTACATGTTGCATAGAAAATACCGTTGTACGCAGCGCATTTTGGTTTACTATGTATAATTTCCAGCTTCGCGAAAGCCTCGCTTCATCTATACAGTGGAACATGCGCGTTGGATCGGCATAATGTTTAATGTCGCCTTTTCTTGCATCCCAAGCGACCGATTCCGGCAAAGCTGGGGTAATAAAACGAATGAGTCGTAGCGGCCTCTGGCCGCTGCAAAGTGCCGTAAACCTCGAACGATTGCGCAACGTAGAGAAAGAGAGAAATTTATTTACAGAAAGGCAGAGGTCGGCCTGAGCTATAACTTGCTCTGGCCTGCTACTCTACACTGGGGAAAAGGGACGGGGAGGGAAAGGGCTGATGAATGATGATGGTATAAGGAAGAGATGCGTAGATACAAATTCACAGAGTTGTGGCATCTCTAAAGCCGTGCGTCCAGCCCAGTGGCTTGTAGAAAAGCTATAGCGGCACTTGTTACCAGGGCTGCGCTGTTTGCATTAGGCCAAGGACCTAACAGAAACTCGTCTGATAGCGACCTCTTATGGATCGTTGCAATGGAAGAGACGAGTTGCTGTCAATCTTGCGCGTACGCGAGGCACACGCAAAATATATGTTCAAGTGTTTCTGGGAAGTCGCGCAGAGTCTTACGGTTTCAGCCGCTTCGAGTGCCGTGTCTTGGTCTTGAGAAACCATAACAAAGCTGAGATAGATACGTGGCCTACGGAAAGAGTTCATTGTGGTTATGCGTCTAAAAAACACTTGCGAGATTCTGAGACCAAATTTTCTTCGAAAAAAGAAAGAACAGCATGGCATTGTATACAGCGTGAGAGGAAAAGGACGCGATACAGACTATACTGTTCACATCGCGCGCGGTCCTTTTCATACGAAGCATTCTCCTCAGGATGCAGCCACTTCGTAGCGAGTGGTCGAAGGGCGGGGTATCTCGCCGTTATGGTGGTCCGATCCCGATCATAGTGCAGTCTAAAACTGTCTACCACTAGGTTGAATGCAGTGGTTACGTATCCCTGGATTTTCGTTCGCTTTCAATCTTACATCTTGCCACTAGAAACATTCTGTCTTACTTATTATGAATATAAACACTACAGCATGTTGTAACGTTGTAGTGACGGTGAAGAACCACGCAGTGTTAAAGCATTGAGTTACAAATTTCAACAATGTCTTGAGCGAACTTGTGCTCAGCAACACAAGTAAGACTCAAGAACAACGATAGCGGCGTGAAAAGTCGGCGATGGTCGAGAATCTGATCAGCGGATCAGACGCGCCGCCTATTTATACATGGCTCAATGAACCCTGCAGCGTAATCGTGGGTGCTCGCCCAAATTCTAGAATCTACTCTACTTTTCCCGTCACGAACAAAATTTGATTACACCAGGCCCGGTGACGACATAGACATTAGTAACGGTGCGGGATTATTCAACTCGGCGAAGCACCGATCAACGGGCGCCATAAGGTCGTAGGAATAGGAACCGGCGAGCAAGACGGTTATTGCCAGCCACTCCGGCAAGCGGCCGAAAAAAAGTCGAAGACGGGTTTAGATATTATTGTCTTTTTATAGCCGGCGCGACCGTGACGCCCCGACGGCTCTTTGTAGGAACCCGTGTGTATTCTGTGCCCCGCCCGTCCATTGAGAAGCTTGCTAAGAAGGCAGGAGTGCGAATACTCCGAAAGATGTGGTGTCTCTGTGCAGTCTCGTGTCCACGAATTGCTGACAGTGTACGTGTGCCGACAGCGCCGTATGGCCGGCCGCCGTCGTTTCTCCTATGTTTGTGAACCAACAATAGAGGTCCGCCACGGAATCGAGGGTGTGCGTGTATGGTGCAATACAAGTGCGCGACCTCTCACAGCAGCGGGGAATCACCCGTTCTCTTGCCCCTGAATAAGAGGGGCGCGGCGAAGACCTTGAGAGGAGCCGGGATACAATTCGATGAACTTGATTGGACCGTCACCAATAGCTGCCGTTCCCCAATACAGGGAACTGGGGAAAGGAGAAGTTATTTAAACGCAGGTTTTAGACCGAGCTAGGGAGTCTGGAAGCTGAGCCTACAATCTGCTGAGAAGCGTCAAGGAGCTAGTGCCGTCCAGTATCGACTGGGCCGCCTAGCCGCGTCTGAGCTGCGAGTTACTAGTTGACGTAAGAGACGACAAACCAACGTCTGCAACGAAGCTCACGGTAGTTCCTTACAAGTTAGCTCAACCTGCTCGAGGGAAGACGTCAGACCTAAACTCCCGGGAAACGTAGCCCAGCAATCGCATCCACCGCAACAAGATCGGCTTGCCAGCTTTCTTCGGTAAAGCTCTGCCGTCGACTCCACGCTTTAGGGAGTTGCTGCTGCTACCCGGCCACGCGCGTGCCATAATTTCTCTTCTTTTGAACTCTGTTTAGTTGACCACCTTTAAGTGTGTGTTGTATAGTGTTAATTTCTATATCCACTGTTAGCCGTTCGTTGTATTTCTTTTGTGTTCATCATTGATCTGGATTAAGTGCGTGTGTGTTAGTGTCCTTGTGTTTTTTGTGTTTCGTTTAAATTATGTGTCGTTGTCAGTCAATAACTGTCTTTGTTTTCTCTCTTTCTCCCGACTCTGACCCCTTCACTGTGTTCGCTCGAGTACGGAACGACCAACCGACTTGTATACCCCGTCGACGACTTCGCGCCGGCGGCGAATGGGTGACAAGCAGTGACAACAATAGATAGAAGCATCGATAACATTCGAGAAACCTCCCATACAGAAAGGTGCGTTTTGCGTTGAGCGATAACCTTTAATATTAGTAAGCCTGTGAAATACGGTCGCTTATAAAGATAAGCAAGTATGCCCCGGTGTCAATATAATATCTACGTAATCGTTCGCTACACAGCAGTCGCATTATTCATTCAAGCGTTGTTTTCGACATATCACTAATGCTTCGCCTTACGTAGCCTTCAACTACAGTTGAGTCTGTCAACTTGTCTTGAACGACATTCTTATTTCAAGTATATATGTTTCAACTATACTGAAGGGTAAAACTATGTTACCATTCTGTTCTTGTCATTATCTTCTTGCGCAACTTATAACACGAATGAAGTGCGAGGTGAAAGCTAACGACACAGCAAAAACGTTCTTATAGATGATGACAATGCATGGTGTATTATTGTAACAATAACTAGGAAACATAAGCCAAAAGGAGGTTGGACTGAGCAGTCGCCGACAGAAGCCTCTCTCCCTTTCTTGCTGTCTTTCTCTGTTTCGTACGAACGGTTAGTGCAACGCGCCTTCTGCTCGGCTTCTTTCTTTGCGTTCAGTGGTATCCCAGTCATGCATGCCTGCACGCGCAGCATCGGCAAAGAACAGAAAAAGATGCAGGAAATCTCGCGTGTCGTACTTTGTAAACATAGACGGACGAGGTGTCGTCCAACGGAGAGCTCTCGGTCATGCAGACACCGCTGCCATGCATTGTGTCTGTGTTGCAAGTGTGACCGCTCTTGGGAGAAGCTGCGTCGTGTTCGTGGGAGCTCATGCTCACGTTTCCTTTCTTTGTTGTAGGAAGCACACGCACGCACACCCTGCTGCGTCTAAGTCTCGAACTTTCGGTAAGGTTAAGGTAAAACCTTAACCTTGTCGTAATGAGGAGGGAAGATAACCGCTGGTCATTAAGAGTTACGGAATGGATTCCAAGGGAAGGAAAGCGTAGCAGAGGGCGGCAGAAAGTTAGGTGGGCGGATGAGATTAAGAAGTTTGCAGGGACAACATGGCCACAATTAGTACATGACCGGGGTAGTTGGAGAAGTATGGGAGAGGCCTTTGCCCTGCAGTGGGCATAACTAGGCTGATGATGATGATGATGAAGGTAAAACTTAGCGTCCCACTTCGGGCGTTACTGAGGTGAATAGGGAGCCTTCGTTTATGTTTGTTTGTTCTCTGCCCATAGTTAAGTTAGCCCTAAGTAATACTTAGGCTTTTCTCACGGGCTTTAACACTGTGTAGAAGAGGTTTTAGTAGTTTAAGAAATCGATGCTCGATAACATGCAAGGCCTCCCAAGTGTCAATCTCAGGTCAAATGCGACGGTAGTAACTGATATGCATCTGGTGAGAGCCGGACTACTGGGAGATCGTAGGATATCAGTTTGGTCAATCAGTATAGGGGCCGCTAGAAGCCGCTTGAAACCAACGAGTACCACGCGATTCTCACAGATTAATAAATAAAGGCGTAAAGAGCACTATCTATAGCTAGAGAGATAAAATGCACAGAAATAGAGGAGTGGGATGGAAATGTATTGTTGCATGTAAGCCCTCGATTATTATTATTATTATTATTATTATTAATATAATAATAATAATAATAATAATAATAATAATAATAATAATAATAATAATAATAATAATAATAATTATTATTATTATTATTATTATTATTATTATTATTATTATTATTATTATTATTATTATTACTATTATTATACTACATGTTCTCTTTTCTTGCTTCTTGTATTTCTTTTGTCACTGATTTCAGCTGAGTTTCTGTTTCATTTTCTTGTGATAAACTTCACCAGCCTTTCATTTCTCTGCATGTTGCCATTTTGACTTTGTTTGTCGACATGCCGGGCCAAGTCACACTTGGCGGGCCTGCCTGCGGGCCTTTGACGGGACTGCCTTATGATGCACGATTATTGTAAGGTGGCAACGATAAATTATTATTATTATTATTATTATTATTATTATTATTATTATTATTATTATTATTATTATTAGAAGGCGGCCAAGGCTGATACCTCGTTTTTAACAGGTAGAGTGTTGCGACACTATTACTTCTTTTGTTGGTTGTATCGCCGCCGACTGCAATTTTTGGTTGTTCATTACAATTTTATTGCTACCTCGTGAAATCAGCATGTCGGGCGATGATGAAAATTGCATTGTGTGTCACAAACAGCTGCCCACTGACGGAAAGTTAATGAAGTGTTCAGGCTGTAACCATTCCTATCACTTAGGCCAATCTGGCTGTGGGTAGGAGTAGCATTCACCAACTCCTACAGCTATCGTATTGGAATGGCGGATTCACCAATGTGCGCTAAGTGCAAGTGTGAAGAGACCATCAGTCACCTTCTGTGCCACTGTTCTCGCTTCGATAATCAACGCGAGACTCTCCAGTGTGCCTTAAATAGACTGGATGACAGGCCATTTACGGAAGCGAAGATCTTGGGGGCCTGGCCTCATAGTTCATTGGCCCAGAAAGCAGTTCGAGCGCTTTTTCGCTACCTGAGGGAAACAGACTTGAGTGCCAGACTGTAAACATCCTACACCTAAGTTTCTCTCTCCCTCTTTCACTCCCCATTCCCCTCCCCACGTGTAGGGTAGCAAACTGGACTCAGTCTGGTTAACCTCCCTGCCTTTCTGTCTTCCCTTCTCTCTCTCTCTCTCTCTAGGCCAATCTTGCTCTGGTATTGCCCAAAATACGTTCACCACAATGGGTTTGTCTAAAAGAGAAGCTTGGATCTGCAAAACCTGTAGAATTACAAAGAGCCGGGCTGGTTCCACTTCACAGTCTGACATTTCTCAAGTAGTCGATAACGCGATCCCGAGTGGATCACTGGCGGCTGAGCTCAAGGACATAAAAGAGAGTCTTCTCTGCTTACCATTCCTGACTCAAAAAGTGGACACTCTTCTAGGCCTCAAAGAAGATTTTTCGAAATTAACTCAGTCCGTTGACCATCTGGAGGAAGCGGTGGTATTTATGTCGAATAAGTACGACTCGGTTGTCACTCAGTTAAATGAAATCAGGACTCAAAATGCAAAGTACGAATCTGAGATTGCCGCTCTATCTTCTACAGTGCAAATGCAGGCAGAGCAGCTTCAGCATCTGCAGGATGTTCAAAATGACAGTGAGCAATACAGCCGCAATGTCAATCTGGAAATTCACGGCCTTCCTCAAGAAGATCACGAAGACTTGAAGCAGACGTTGGGGCAGCTCGCTGACAAACTGGGATTGGCGGATTTCACCCTATCAGATGTGGTGGCTGTTCATCGCTTACAAGGAAAACGCGATTCGATTCCCACAGTCCTGGTGCGCTTCACATCTGTTACGGCTAAAGAAAGATGGTTCCAGGTTCGTGGCAAGTTGCGGGAGCTCCATCACTCTCATAAGTTGCCAAAACTATTTTTCAATGAAAATTTAACCAAGCAAAATCGAGAATTGTTTTGGCAAGTAAGGACAGTAGCCAAAGAAAAGGGATACAAGTTCACTTGGGTCAAAGCCGGAAACATTTTCGCAAAGAAAGATGAATCCTCGACTCTGATTCGAATCAACATGCTAGCAGATGTTGAAAAGATTGTTTAACATAATGGCAAGCACCTGCGAAGAGTTTCCCGATTTTCAGTCTTTCTGTGACAGCTGCAGACCCAAGTCGAAAGGTGACTTCATAATTATTAATCTTAACATTAGAAGCTTACGGAAATACTGGGACGAACCTAAAATGATTGTCACTTCAACACTTAGTTTTGTGGATTTGTTTGTTATAACAGAAATTAACGTCGCAGATACAGGCCTGGATACGTTTGTTCTAAACGGTTATCAACCGCACTTTGTAACACGATCACATCGGCGAGGAGGAGGGATTGCTATTTTCGTCAAAAACGTGTATGACGTGTCACACATCGATGTTTCATTCACTTTTGCGGAATGTCTTGCTATCAAAGTGGCTCAGGGGCGGTTCCTGCTATCTGTATTCGCGTTTTATCGTCCTCCATCAAATAGTGTCAGTCGCTTTTTAATAGAATTGGAAGCCTTCTTACAACGATTCAACCCGGTGGATGAAATATGCCTAGTTGGAGACTTCAACATAAACGCTCTTTGTCACACAAAGGGTGCGGTATCCGACTACTTATCCCTTTTAGCTTCCCACGGCATTGAAAATACGATAAACATTTCAACCAGAGAAGACCTGGTAAATGGGCGTGTAGTCAGTTCATGCATAGATCATATTTTGGTTCGTACTTCAAATTATTCTTTAGATTCATGTGTCATAAAACAGCGTTTGGCAGATCATTATTTTGTGGTTTGCCACTTTGTGTCCTCAACCCCATCAACACGCGCTTGCGCTGAGGACTCGCCTAGCAGCGTTCAGATTTCTATAATAGACCAGCGTAAGCTCGATGACCTAATCAGGGCATTTGATTGGTCTACATTAATGAACAGAAAGGCTGCACATGTCTACGACTGCTTTTGTGAACAAATACAAACATTTGAAAACTTGGCAAAAAAAAACTGTAACAAGGAAACGCCGAAAAAATCATAACTGGATAAATGCTAACGTAATTCATGCTATAGCGGAAAGAGATGTCTTGTGGAAACGTTCGAAACGTTCCCCCCAAAATATAACACTTCGCGCTGAGTACACAGCCGCTAGAAACAGGGTAGTTGCCCTCATTAGATCGGCAAAACGGCTGTATTTTTTACAGCAATTTAATCTAGCTTTGAAAAACCCAGCAAAGACTTGGTCTTTAATAAATCACCTTCGAGGAAAAGCAGACTCGAGATCTGCCATTCATTCGTTTTCGAACGACCCCGCAACAACGGCTAATCTATTTAACCGTCATTTTGCTAGTTCGTCTGACGGAGCTAGTCAAGGGCATGCTCTGGACTGCACGCTTCAAAATTCTATATCTGCCTCAGCCTTCCTGCCGAAGTTGTCGGAACTTGACTTACATAGGATTATTTTCAGCTTCAGACAGAACAAACCACCCGGTCTTGATGGCCTTTCAGCGCGCATGCTCCAAAGAAACTTTGAAACCCTATCGGGCATTCTTCTTTTTATGCTTAACGGGTTTCTGGACGATTCTTCTATCCCTGAAAAACTCAAAACTGCTTTAGTCAAGCCACTTCACAAAGGAGGAAAAAAAGATGTAATTGAAAACTATAGACCCATATCCATTTTGCCTATACTCTCCCAAGTGTTAGAAAAGTTTCTATTGGAAATAATGCTTTCCTTCATTAATAAGTTCTCGATTTTGTCCCCTCATCAGTTTGGTTTTGTCGCTGGTAAAGGTACTACCTTACTTTTAGAATCTTTTTCGGATGAAATTGTTTCCGCTTTCGACCAAAATTTGTTTAGCATTGCGTTATTCTTAGATATTAGTAAAGCCTTTGAAACAGTTAACCACGACATTTTGTTGAACAAGTTACATTTATTGGGCTTCCGGGGGCCATTTCATGACATCCTGAAAAATTATCTATCGAACAGATCGCAAACAGTAGTATTAGGCAATCACTCTAGCTCTATTTTGCCTATTAAAGCTGGAGTCCCTCAAGGGTCCATCATAGCCCCGCTACTCTTTAATATTTTCATGAATGACCTTGCGTCCACTGTTTCAAAATGCACAATTTTTCAATATGCCGATGACACCGTTCTGCTAGCAAAGCATTTATGCTACAAATCAGCAATCAATATGTTACAAAAAGATGTCTATAACGTAATTGATTGGTTTTCTAAAAATTTTCTTGTAATCAACAATTCAAAAACAAAGTTGATTTGCTTCAGAAATCCCTTAAAGATGACGTTGATAGATGAACATATCTTTTTGCACAATAAGTCATGTGTATTGTGTTTGAAGTAATGGACCGAGGCGAGTTGTTGCTGAACAAAGAATGACCAACTGGTCGTTTATTCATACGCTTATGTACTTGCGTAGGCAGCGAGGGAAAGGAGAGCCAGGGAAAGAAGTGGCAAACGATATCGGCGCACATGCGCGATAGCCCATTCTGATACATCTTTTCTTCATACAATACACACACACAAAAAAAAAATTAAGCTAGCAGACTTGACGAAAGTTTTCGTCGTAGCAAAGACGCTTCGGCTCCCTCCGGGATCTGGTAGACCGACGAATTGTTGGCAGTGCGGATGGGTTTCCCGGTGTGTCGTCTTGCCCGGCTGAGTCAGGAACCCCGGTCATTTGCCGGCTTGAGCAGCGGTCGGCTGCCGCAGTGTCACCTGCGTCGTTTACCGGTTCAAAATCTTCGATCGGTTGTAATACGTTATTCGGTTCCGGCTCAGTGTCTTCCTGGCTACTTTCGTAGTCGTTCACGTTTGCGCAGTGCTCGTCTGTTCGCCGCAAATGTCGATTGCGCCTCAGCTGCTGGTCGTTCTCAGTTTGGACCATATACGAACGTGGCGCTGCTGCTTTAAGCACCGTCGCTTTGCGTGACCAGTTCCCATTTTTTATCCGAACGACGTTTCCTGCTTCAAGAGGCGATAGTGGCTTGCCCCGCAATGATTGCCGATGTTTTGATACAGGGCATCCCCCATCAGTGTTGAACTCTGGAACAGTTGTCCGAAGACGACGACCTTGCAGCAACTCTCCGGGAGACCGTCCATCTTCTAAGGGGGGCGATCGATAAGCCAAAAGGCCCAACCAGAAATCCTCACAGGACTCCGTAGCTTTCTTGAGAATTCTTTTAACAATCTGTACCCCCTTTTCGGCTAGGCCGTTTGAGCGCGGAAAATTAGGGCTGGATGTTATATGTTCGAAGTCGTACCGTCTTGCGAAAGCCGCGAAGTCATTTGAAGCGAACTGGGGCCCGTTGTCAGTGCAGACTTGCGCAGGAATGCCATAGCGAGAGAATATGGCAGATATCTTAGAAATGGTTTCCGTCGCTGTTGTGCCCACCAACCTTTCAACCTCTGGGAAGTTCGAGTGGTCGTCATACACTACCACGTACGAGTGCCCTGCGTATTGGAACAGGTCAATTCCGACACGGTGCCATGGTCGTTCCGGTGTAGGCCGTAGCAGCAGGGGCTCGCTCGGTTGGCTGTAGGCGTATTTCTGACACACATGGCACGTTCGTACCAGGTTCTCAATATCACTGCCGAGTCCTGGCCAAAAAACTAGCTTACGTGCCCTGGCCTTGCATTTGTTCTGTCCCAAGTGACCCTCGTGTATCCGCCGCAGAATTTCGGCCCTCATGGCTTTTGGTATGACAATCTTGCTTCCTTTTAGCAGTATGCCATCCACTGCCGCCAACTCAGATGTGAACGGCTTAAGTTCCCCTTGAATGGTCGCACCAGTGTTTAGTTGTTCTATAATGCTGCTTAAATACGGATCCGTGCGAGTTTCTTCTTCCAGTCGTTGCTTTGTTCTTGTGCTTACAAGGCTCGAGACCACTTGAACTGCGTGGATATCCACGTCTTCCGTTTCTTCACCGCACCCAGGCAGCGTGGCAGCACGGGACAGCATATCTGCGAGCAGCAAGTCTTTCCCAGGGATGAATTGCAAGACATAGTCATATTTGAAGAGACGGATGAAAAATCGCTGCAGCCTTGGTGGCATGTCCACAACACTTTTTTGAGCGATAGCAATCAGTGGCCTGTGATCAGTTTCGACCAGGATCCTGCGGCCATACACAAACTGATGAAACTTTTCGCACGCAAAAACTATAGCGAGCGCCTCCTTTTCGATTTGAGCATACCGCGTTTCACTCTCACTCAGAACCCGCGATGCGTACGTGACTGGACGCCAGTCGTTTCCGTGCTTTTGCAACAAGGCGGCACCAATGCCGGTTCCCGAGGCGTCTGCCGTTACCTTCGTTTCTTTCTTTGAATCGAAGAGTGCTAGAAGCGGTGGGTGTATCAGTGCTTCGCAGATCTGAGCCCATTCCTGCGCGTGCGCTGATGTCCATTCAAACACCACGCTTTCCTTCATAAGGCCACGAAGTAATGCCGTCTTTTCACTGAGTGAGGGTACATATTTGCGAAAGTAATTCACGACGCCCAACATTCTTCGAACCGCCTGCTTATCCTTCGGAGGTGGTATGGCGTGTATGCTCTCAATTAAGTCTGGGCTGGGACGGACACCGTTTTTGCTGATCACGTCACCAAGAAATGTCACCTGTGTCACGCAAAATACACATTTTTTTTTTCATTAAATGTCAGCCCAGCATGCTCCGCTCGCTTTAGTACGGCTCGAAGCCTTTCATTATGCTGCTCTGTCGAGTCACCCCAGACCAGAATGTCGTCAATGTATACGCGTACGCCTGTCAGGCCTTCGAATATTTCTGTTAATGTCTTCTGGAAGACCTCGCTCGCTGAAGAGATTCCAAACGGCAGCCTTAAAAACCTGTAGCGCCCAAAGGGCGTTGCGAAAGTGCACACGCGTGACGTAGCTTCGTCCAATGGTATCTGATGGAAACCAGCGTTTGCGTCAAGCCGAGAAAAGTACTTTGCGCCCGATATTTCGCTTTCAATGTCTTCCCGGGATGGCATCGGGTAATGTTCCCGCATTATGCTTTTGTTTATGGCCCTTGGATCCAAACATATGCGAAGCCGGCCGTCCTTTTTTCTTACTACAACTAAAGGGCTTACCCAGTCTGTAGGCTCGTCCACTTTCGCAATGATAGAGGCCCATTCCATGCGGTTCAGTTCTTCGCGAAGCGGTTCCTTCATCGCCAACGGTACCCTTCGGGCAGGCTGCACCACTGGAACGGCATCCCGTCGCAGTACCATCTTGTACAGTCGCTTTACGCAGCCGGTTCCGCGAAATAGGTGGGGAAAAGCCAGCTGGGGAGCGCCTTCTTCGCTTGAGTCTACTGCATTCACTGTTTGAATCAGTCCGAATTCCCGACATGCCTTGAGACCAATGATGGCATGGCGACCTTTCTTTACAATAAAAAATGTAACGTCATGTTCTTGGCCGTTTATGCTCAGGACTTCTGTTGAGACTCCCACATGCTTGATAATGCTTCCGTTATATGCCGTTAAAACTGCTGTGCTTTTTCTTGGCTCCATTGCTCGATTGGCACGCCTGAACACAGACAGAGGTAGTAGGTTGGCTTGCGAGCCAGTGTCTACTTTAAATCGCAGTTCTTGGCCGGCTATCTTGCCGCGAATTGTCCAATCTGCTCCCGCGCCGTCAGTTATGCCGCACACGCCGATATTCAAGATATCGAAGTTATCATCGGCCTTTTGTGCTTCGTCGACTTGGTTTATCTGGCGTCTTCTGCAATATGCCGCGAAGTGGTTCTTTTTCTTGCATGCGTAGCAAAACTTTCCGCGAGCCGGACATTCTTCTGGCGCATGAATTCTTCCGCATTGACGGCATCGATATTGTTTTTTGCTGTCTCGTTCAGTTTCTCTCGTGTACTCTACTTGCAGCCTTTCCTTCGACCATGATGCATTTTGCTGCGCAGAAACTTCGGCTGCTTTGCACATTTGCTCAGCTTTCTGCAAGCTAAGGTCCTTCTCACCAAGTAACCGCTGCCTGAGCTTTTTATCGTTGATGCCAAAGACCACTTGGTCCCTTATCATGGATGGTTCAAGCTCTCCAAAGTTGCAAAGTTTCGCTTGCTTCTTGAGATCCCCGCAAAAAGCTTTCAAATGGTTCTGCCTCGTCCTGCACTCGAAGGCGGAAAACGTGCCTTTCATAAACCTCATTTCCTTCGGGGAGACAGTACTCTTCAAACTTCCTGACCAAAGTTTGATAATCTTCTTTGTCCTCACCTTCGGCAAACACGAAGTTGTTGTACACGTCCAAGGCATCGTCACCGGCGGTGCTGAGAAGTATTGCCGCTTTTACAGCTTCCTTCCTTGGCTTGTCTGACGACGTCGCTGTGATGTAGAGTTCCAACTTCTGCTTAAACAGTAGCCAGTTTCTTCTCAAGTTTCCGGAAAGCTGCAACGGCTCCGGGGGCTTGACGGCGTCCATTCTGCTGCCGTGACAAACACTTCTGACACCATGTATTGTGTTTGAAGTAATGGACCGAGGCGAGTTGTTGCTGAACAAAGAATGACCAACTGGTCGTTTATTCATACGCTTATGTACTTGCGTAGGCAGCGAGGGAAAGGAGAGCCAGGGAAAGAAGTGGCAAACGATATCGGCGCACATGCGCGATAGCCCATTCTGATACAATGTTCGCATTGTAGCTGTACTCCAGTGGAATATGTGCAGTCTATAAAATACATGGGCGTATTTTTTTACTCAAACATGTCGTGGGAATCGCATTTAGCGTATTTATGCAGTAAACTCCGAAGCGTTGCCTGGGTACTCTATCACTGTAAAAGTATAGTTCCTTTTTCAGTCAAAAAAACAATCGTGAACGCTCTTGCGTACGGAATATTAAGGTATGGCATCACAATTTTCGTCTTCTGTTCTGCGCGTTGGGAGAGCCAGGTGGACGCTCTATTAAAAAACATGCTCCAATGTGTAGCGTATAATTCGCCTCTGCTTTCTTCTCGAAACATATTTACCGCCGTAAGTTTTCCTACGTTCCGCTCATTGTTTGTTGAAACAGTGGTATTACGTCATTTTTGGAACTCAGATTTCAAAGTTGAGCATAAACCTGTGCGCATGCTCCGTTCGGGCTTGCGTTTCACTGTGCCTCGTTCCGCAACAAGATACGGTGAGGCCCGGCGATGTGTGTACGTTCCTAATTTGTTTAACAATCTACCAGAGGGCATTTTAACAGCAACTTCGAAAAGATCACTGAAAAAGATGATACGTGCTCTGTAGGCTAAACATGTTCCATATTCACATTACCTTGCCTTCTCATCTCGGGTAACATTTATGAGGAAATTGTTTCAAAGATTCGAATTCTTGCATTCTGTGTTGTATGTTTTGTTCGTTTTATGTAAGCTTGAACTCTAGGTACGGCTGCAATAAATTTGCGCAGCCAAATGTAGTGTCGCGCGCTTTATGTAACAGCGTCATTATTCTCTTTGATATGTGATTGTTTTCCTATTTCAATGTATTGCCTTGCCAATTCTGCAGGGCCATGTCCCACAAGCCCTTGTAGGCTTAGACAGGCCTGATTATAATGCTGTATATGTGTTATGGCAATAAAGATATTATTATTATTATTATTATTATTATTATTATTATTATTATTATTATTACTATTATTATTATTATTATTATTATTATCCCTGGCACCTCCTTCTGAAACGAGGTGGGGACAAATATCCCCCTAGTCTGCATGAATTAAGCAGGTTCTACTGCATATATTGCTATTTAGCCCTTTATCTATCAGATCTCAATGCTAACTTTCATATTTGAAACTTAGCTATATCACTGTACTGTACCATTACCTACACTTGCAGTTACTCCGGTTCTGTCAATCTCCTCTTTGATCTTTTTTCCTCCCAATACTCCAATCGTCTCTTACTTATCTCGATCACTGAGCCGTTAATCCTTCCATATTCTTCGATACCCAAGGTTTCTGCAAGGTGGACACTCCCTATGAGTTTCGCATTCCATTATATACGATGTGCCAAGTCGTTCCCGAGCTTCTTTTTAGTATTCTTTTTTTTTCAGCACACACATATTGCCACATCCCGTGGCACATATTTGCTGCGGTATGTTTTGTCCTCAAGCAGCCAACTCGGGCCTCAAATAACAAGGTACTGCCTTTTGAGTTATACAGATTTGCCCACCTGATTTCTTTCTGGCCATTAAAAAAAGATCTCAATGGTATTTTTTTTTTCCATTCATTTGCATCTAATTTGCCGTGTTCGTTTCTCTCCCTTCCTTTTTCTGACTCTTGATTGTCCCTATTTGCACCCGTATTTGGTTGCCAACTTTCTTGACCTCTTCTTCCATTCCGTGTCCACGCTTTTGAGGTACAGGTATTTTTTCACTTTAGCCAGCCGTTTCTTTTATGCATGTTCCTTACACTTTCCTCAAAACGAATCTTGCCTTCTCTGCGCGTCTCTGACCTCAAAATCAATCCAACCCACGTCACCTTGCCTCAATATGCCTCATTGCCTCATTTGTGGTTTTAACGTGGGCCCCTAAATCCAGTCGGCGCAGCATTTTCTGGTTAATATTCAGCCCCGACAAGATTTCTGATTTATAGCACAGAATTGCATTTGCGAAGGTTAGTGCTGGCACCATTGCACGTTTCGAAATTCCTCGCACCTGCGTCGTAATTATTGTAGCCCCAAAGTGCTCTATGTTTCATTATCACTCTACTAGGATTCCTTTATAATTTAGATTATCTTGGGGGGCGCTTGAGCAGGCATTTCCTTCGTTTAAAAATACACCGAGCTATTCATATTTATATTGCCGAGGCAGACTTAGGAGAGTTTCCCCATCCAGCCGTGTCTCGCATCCTACATGAATATGGATAGCGCTGCGGACAGTACCCGTTTTACGCGGCGTGCATATTCTAATGCTTCTCCAGGATTGGAGGAAGCCTCTTTATCACCGTCCAGTAGTTCTTCAGTTCTTGACCTTTTCCGTACTACCGCCTTTCCTTTACAATATTGAAAACTCCTCGCATTGGTCTCGGGTAACCACATCTTAATTTACCTCTCTGTAGGTACTGCGATGGGCTAAGAAAGGATGCTCAATATTTTCGGCGCCATTACCACATAGGATGCATAAATAACCATCACAGGAAAGCTTATTCCCTAAAGCTCGAGGTTCTCAGGGTGTTTCACGATCATGTCCGTGCCCTCTACTGACCGCCAGCAGCGTCATCAGAGGAATATGGCGCCATGGCTGTGGGACTGCATGCCATTACGGCCAAGAAGCCATTCGTGACGTCAGTGATGCGTGGCGCCACTGGCTGCGCTTTCAAAAGACGCGGCGTGGTATAGTCGGTCGTGGTGCAACGCAGCGTAATCCTCGGCAACTGAAGAGCATAATCTCGCTGATAACGCCGATAACGATAAGTGCAAGTCGTCGAAGGAACGACTGAGTCACACGTTTAAGCGTTGTAGTTGCGGCGATCTTGCAGCGTTGCCTTAGAAGCTCTCCAGGGCCGCTATCTTGTACACGTTCGTAAAGCCGACGTTCGATTTCGCCTCGCGCGATTGTCCAGGCTGCGCCCATATCGCGGCCTAGGCCAATCTAGTCCAATCGCGTGAGGCGAAATGGAACGTCGGCTTTTAGAACGTGTGCGAAATAGCGGCCCTGGCTCTCCACGCTGTTTATTTGTTTATTCCCGTGCTCTCATGCGCTCCAAGACTTCCCAGCGCAGCAGCAAGTTGAATAAGTACGAGGTTTGGCGGCAGTTTTGAAGTTCTAGCTGTTGTACTTGTAGTGGGACGCTCTCCGTGTCGCTGCAACTGCAGTTTTTGTCGTGTCCATCGGGATATTTCCCACACTATCAGCTTGACTGCGCTGCCACAACGTTCAACGCCGATTTGTTGCGTCTTACCATTGATTGTGACCGATGCGAGGGTTTTGTTGAGGTTCGTCCTCGCCATCGCCGGCCGAAATATCTGAGTCGCTAAGTGATTGGCCACGTCTAAAGCGCGAGATACATGGCGCGATTTTCCGTGTGATCTGTAGTACGCGTCGCGTCGTGTGCGACTTGCCGCATGCGATGAGAAGCCAACAAACACTGACACCAAGGACAACATAGGGGAAATTACTTGTGCTTAATAAATGGAATGAAGAAACGATAAATTAATGGAAATCAAAGTGGATGAAAAAACAACTTGCCGCAGGTGGGAACCGAATCCACAACCACGCGAAATGCGAAGGTTGTGGGTTCGGTTCCCACCTGCGGCAAGTTGTTTTTTCATCCACTTTAATTTCCATTAATTTATCGTTTCTTCATTCCATTTATTAAGCACAAGTAATTTCCCCTATGTTGTCCTTGGTGTCAGTGTTTGTTGGCTTCTCATGATATGACTAATAAAAATCGGCCCCCTCGGTTAACCCCCTCTCTTCTCGTTTATTACATACGAGGGTCTCGAATCCGGCAGCATTGATGCCTTCAGGTAGCATATGTGGGTTTATTGACCGGTTGCCTTCACCCAAAAAGATCACGTTCTCGTGACGCCTGCGGCAACAAGGACGTTCCACGTCCGCCGCCAAGGTCTGTGAGTGGTGGCGCTGGCTAACACTCCCAGGGTTCTACCAGTACACATAAATACTCAAGAAAGTGGATGGGGAAACAGCGCCGCGGTAGCTCAATTGGTAGAGCATCGCACGCGAAATGCGAAGGTTGTGGGTTCGGTTCCCACCTGCGGCAAGTTGTTTTTTCATCCACTTTAATTTCCATTAATTTATCGTTTCTTCATTCCATTTATTAAGCACAAGTAATTTCCCCTATGTTGTCCTTGGTGTCAGTGTTTGTTGGCTTCTCATGATATGACTAATAAAAATCGGGCCCCTCGGTTAACCCCCTCTCTTCTCGTTTATTACATACGAGGGTCTCGAATCCGGCAACATTGATGCCTTCAGGTAGCATATGTGGGTTTATTGACCGGTTGCCTTCACCCAAAAAGATCACGTTCTCGTGACGCCTGCGGCAACAAGGACGTTCCACGTCCGCCGCCAAGGTCTGTGAGTGGTGGCGCTGGCTAACACTCCCAGGGTTCTACCAGTACACATAAATACTCAAGAAAGTGGATGGGGAAACAGCGCCGCGGTAGCTCAATTGGTAGAGCATCGCACGCGAAATGCGAAGGTTGTGGGTTCGGTTCCCACCTGCGGCAAGTTGTTTTTTCATCCACTTTAATTTCCATTAATTTATCGTTTCTTCATTCCATTTATTAAGCACAAGTAATTTCCCCTATGTTGTCCTTGGTGTCAGTGTTTGTTAGCTTCTCATGATATGACTAATAAAAATCGGGCCCCTCGGTTAACCCCCTCTCTTCTCGTTTATTACATACGAGGGTCTCGAATCCGGCAACATTGATGCCTTCAGGTAGCATATGTGGGTTTATTGACCGGTTGCCTTCACCCAAAAAGATCACGTTCTCGTGACGCCTGCGGCAACAAGGACGTTCCACGTCCGCCGCCAAGGTCTGTGAGTGGTGGCGCTGGCTAACACTCCCAGGGTTCTACCAGTACACATAAATACTCAAGAAAGTGGATGGGGAAACAGCGCCGCGGTAGCTCAATTGGTAGAGCATCGCACGCGAAATGCGAAGGTTGTGGGTTCGGTTCCCACCTGCGGCAAGTTGTTTTTTCATCCACTTTAATTTCCATTAATTTATCGTTTCTTCATTCCATTTATTAAGCACAAGTAATTTCCCCTATGTTGTCCTTGGTGTCAGTGTTTGTTGGCTTCTCATGATATGACTAATAAAAATCGGGCCCCTCGGTTAACCCCCTCTCTTCTCGTTTATTACATACGAGGGTCTCGAATCCGGCAACATTGATGCCTTCAGGTAGCATATGTGGGTTTATTGACCGGTTGCCTTCACCCAAAAAGATCACGTTCTCGTGACGCCTGCGGCAACAAGGACGTTCCACGTCCGCCGCCAAGGTCTGTGAGTGGTGGCGCTGGCTAACACTCCCAGGGTTCTACCAGTACACATAAATACTCAAGAAAGTGGATGGGGAAACAGCGCCGCGGTAGCTCAATTGGTAGAGCATCGCACGCGAAATGCGAAGGTTGTGGGTTCGGTTCCCACCTGCGGCAAGTTGTTTTTTCATCCACTTTAATTTCCATTAATTTATCGTTTCTTCATTCCATTTATTAAGCACAAGTAATTTCCCCTATGTTGTCCTTGGTGTCAGTGTTTGTTAGCTTCTCATGATATGACTAATAAAAATCGGGCCCCTCGGTTAACCCCCTCTCTTCTCGTTTATTACATACGAGGGTCTCGAATCCGGCAACATTGATGCCTTCAGGTAGCATATGTGGGTTTATTGACCGGTTGCCTTCACCCAAAAAGATCACGTTCTCGTGACGCCTGCGGCAACAAGGACGTTCCACGTCCGCCGCCAAGGTCTGTGAGTGGTGGCGCTGGCTAACACTCCCAGGGTTCTACCAGTACACATAAATACTCAAGAAAGTGGATGGGGAAACAGCGCCGCGGTAGCTCAATTGGTAGAGCATCGCACGCGAAATGCGAAGGTTGTGGGTTCGGTTCCCACATGCGGCAAGTTGTTTTTTCATCCACTTTAATTTCCATTAATTTATCGTTTCTTCATTCCATTTATTAAGCACAAGTAATTTCCCCTATGTTGTCCTTCGTGTCAGTGTTTGTTGGCTTCTCATGATATGACTAATAAAAATCGGGCCCCTCGGTTAACCCCCTCTCTTCTCGTTTGCCGCATGCGGCGATTCGGGACACATGGTACGAATGAGCGAGCGACGGCCCAGAACCGGCGCCCCTGCGTGGAAGTTCGGAATGCTGCGTAACTTCGAACAGAAAGTGAAAGCAACCGTATTGCACAGCTATCTTGTTTGAAACAAACGATGACAATATAAACACGTCTATGCGAGCACTGTAGACGTGTTTCCGCAAGGCCGCGTTAGCAGTATCGGATCCGTTGACAGCCGCCGATGACCAGGAGCCGGCAGGCATAGCTAGCTGGGCCATCGAATCCGACACCGGCTACGCTTGTGACACGATCGCTTGCAGCTCGTATAACGAAGCGCATGTGTTAGTCGGCACAACGTGTACACAGTTATGTCACGCTTAAATTGCAGCACATTTGATTTCATTGGCGCCGACAGAACCGAACGAGCATGCGAAGCGAGCTTGCGATCGCTGGGAGACGATGTAGGCCTAGCTCGCCGGCCGTCTATCCTGGGCCGAGGGTCCTTGCGATGCGTCCGCAGCTCGTAATAACGCGCCTAAATTCGTCAGCACAATCAATGCCTGAACATTTATGTTTCCCTTAAGTGAAAATACGGTTAGTTTACCCGGTGCCGTTAGTAGCGATGAATAAACAGGCCAGTCAGGCGAGCCGCCTCGTATACAGACGATTGCTGGCGCGTCTGCGCTTACCGCATCCGAGTAGAAATCACGCCAACGATTTACTATTTCGCACAACGTTTTATAACTCGCACTCTTTCGAGGTCACTTTATTCTAGAAGTTATTTCGTGTTAGAAACAAACTGTGCCCATTTATGTGCCGCCGTCAGCGGCAAAAGAGGCCCGCGTTTCGACCAGGGAGAGAAAAAAAAACAGACATGATCGGAGCGGCGAGGCGCCCGCTCGCCGGCCCCGCCCCGCCCCGCCGGGTCTACCACGTGGCCATGACGTTCACGCTACCGGCGCTGTCATTGGCTGCGGTTGTCCTACCGATGCGGCAGTCGCACGACAATATTCAGCAAGTTGGTCGCGCACGCTGGCTGCGCGTCAGAGCATACGTCATGGCTTTTTTTGCGAACACGTGACCACTTTGTTTACAGTCCCGTTTGTCCCGTCTCGTTGCTCTCTGGAACCGAAACTTCGACTGGTCGCTACAAAAAAGACTGCAAATAATTACCTGTCGCACTCTGAAGTAAATGGGGTTTTGTGCCGTGATTATTGAGTCATTAACTACTTATTAAAGCAGAAAAAACCACGTGGATTTTTTTTTTGTGTCAGTACTTCTTTAACATATTAGGGCTGACTAAAAACGGTCTGGTTGCCAGAACAAGAATATCTGACGAGGCACTTGTGTCTATTTATTACATGCACTGACCTATTATTTACGGTGAGAATTCCCTCACAGCTCTGCTCGGGTTCTATCCTGGCTTTAGTTACTTATAATTTATTTATGGCGAGGCATACTGTTGCGAAAACACACACACACGCACACACATGCACGCACGCGCATACTGCCTTTGTGGACAGTATATCCGAGCATCCACCATAATACTTCCTGTACCACGTAAGTTGTGGCAAAGCTTAAGAAGTCGCAGCTTCACCCGAAAGGTGAAGCGTCGACTGTGATAGAAAATTAGCCGACAACTATTCGAAGTAAGGATAGTAGTTTTGTCCGTCGTATAAACGTGTAACCATTCGCTTACTGACTGAATTAACGAGCATAGGGTCACGCGCCCACAGGCAAACACGAACACATCCCACTAAATGACCGCGGACACTCGCTGTCAAAACGCTGGTGCGAGGAACCGCGGCAGCAGCAGCGAGCGAAATGTCCATATAATTGCTATCGCAGTATAAAGAACCAGTAAAAAGAAACTTCGTGCATCTGGGGCAGTGGAATTGCATTAGCCTCTCTACAATGCCCGAATAAAGCACTCCGCGTCACTGTGCGCGAGCATTCAATAAACACAAACTCGTGTTCCGACTCTCTATAGGCTCTCACACAAATATGCGCTGTTCATAGATTCCAACTGATTGGATGTGCAGCATTTTTGTGGACAAGCTAGATTTCGCGAATGCCGTCGTTGATTGCGGGCCCAGCCACGAACAGTCCTCGAAAAGCGTTGCAAGTAGCTTGCACGAGCTGCAGACGGTACGGACTCTGCTTCTTGCTAACGTTAATCGCTGCAATCCGCGACTGTGCGCAGATCGCCGCATATATTGATGCACCAGGTCTATAGTGACGTGCTATAGTGACGCACCAGGTCACAGGAGTGCCGCTCACATTTCTTTTAAAAGCATGCTTTGCCTCTTCCTTTGACTTTTGCGCTGCAGCTGCTGTCTGGCACACCGCGTCAGGTGTGGGGGGGGGGGGGTTCAGAGCGTGTACATACGTGACAGGAGCGCGGCAGAGAGGAAAGTCGACGCGAGAAACTCGTTTGGACCTTTCCATCGCGTGACATCAGCACAATGCTCTCTGGTGCTCGCTGGGTGTCGCCACATTAGACTCTTGACAGCATTAATGATCGGTGGCCCCCCTCAAAGGCATCGCAGAAACCGCATCGCTTATACCTTTCATCTAACTTGCAAGTCCAGAGAAGAGCTAGGTAGAATGGTAAAGAGGGGGCGGCAGAGAGTGGGTAGAATTGTCGCAGTCGAGAAACGACTGAATAACAGTCTTGCCACTCTCTCAGTTCCCACATACGCGGAGAGAGGGAAAAGATGAAGTGAGAAGGCAAGGAAACCGCGGTTGCGGGCAGGAAGGTGCGGTACGGCACGCTTCTGCTATTTCTGAAAAGTAAACGCCATGCAAATTTGTCAAGGTGACAACTGACGCAGGGCGTGAAGACGCACAGCCGCAGTACAACACGGTATGGTACAGGCGACATTACGAAAGACGTCGCACGTCAAACACTTCTGTGCCCGCCGTGGTAGCTTGACGGCTATTGCAATTCTCGAGGGCGTGGATTCAATCCCGAACGTGGCAGCCGCATTTCGACGGGACCGAAGTAGAAATACGCTAGTGCACCTAGATTTATACTTAGTTTCAGACATCAGGTTACAACGCCCAGGAGGTTATAGAGATACCTTTTTGCAGTGGCTGCGTTCGCACTTGGAAATAGTTCGATGTTTTGTACCACAATCGTGCGAAACTGTTTATATGGGCTCAGTATTGAATGAAAAAAACGGGTTAGCCCTTAGAAAGAAGAAAACTGTGGTATACGGATGATAATGCTTTCTTTTTGTGGCAACTTGCTTTTCGTTGTTTTTCTTTGCGGTTTTTGAAAAATTATTTGCAGCCCGTAGCGGCAGTCTCGCGTGCATGCTCGCGCGAGCAGACGCTCATGGCGCGCAACAAAACATGGACGGAACGCGCGGAGTGATACATAGTCTGACCGAACTTCTTGCGTAGCTTCCACAGCGTTCACCTTGTTGTCTGAAACGGAGTATAGGTGCATGTTAAAGACGACCACGGTGTCAAAACTAATCTGGAGTCCACCACTATGGCGTGCCTCATAATCAGATCCGGGATTTTGGCCCGTACAGCCCCATAATAAAGTTTAACACTTCTGCCACCATGTGATGAGCCATCTGAGGCAATGAGGATGCTCAACCCATCAGAGATTATGAACGATGGCGCACAACAAAGCCTCAAGCAAACACGTCTTCTTAAGTGTCCTCTGTACTGCGTAGACAAACAGTAGTGGTGCAAGCAAGGTAACGTCTAACGTCAACTCATGAATCTCGCATTGGACTGAACGCTGAAGAAATCACACATTCGCCATCAACATCAGCGCTAATTATCGCCAATCAAAGCAAACAGCACAAAATGCTTCGCTTACATAGATTCTCACAGTGCGTAGGATCCGCATATTTTAGTTTTTTTTTTATAGGGCTCGTATTTTTAGTCCACTCTTCGCGGAGAATTGTCCCTAATGCTTTTGGCGGCAAAAGCCTTGCGTAACGTAACCTTGCGTAACCTTGCAAGGCTCATTCGAGAAAAAAGCGGATGTCTTATATAACTTGAGCATAAAACGTCCTCGTACGTTTAGGCGCACAGATATTCCTTCGGAATTCTCAAAAAAAAAAAAAAAATTGCGACGTGTTGTATACAGACTATTCGGAAATTTTTGTTCGGAACCGCTTCTTATGTGTCGCCGAGTTTAAACTAACCTTTAACAATTTACATTTGTCACAATTTTTAAGATTATTGTTACATTTTAAGTACAGGAACGAAAGTATTTTGTAAATATTCTTAGATTCTTAATAATGTTTTCTGCCATAAATCAAGAAGACGAGACGGAAAAATTTGTTAGGATGCGCTTATCGGTGGATCATGACGAGCGTATTGCAGAAATGCAGGTAAGATATCGCGAACAGTGCGCTTGAAAGAATTTATAATTATTATTGAACATCGAGGTTATATTGTTTTAGGATTTGCTTTAGGTTACTGTGAGTTCTGAAGATGGAGGCTGGATGTGAGTGGCTGGCATGAAGTGCATAGTTGCATCATGTGAACAGGAAGTCACTATAAATCGACATGACGTCATCGACTAGTGCCCGTGCTGGTCTAGGCGTTAATTTTTCACATTATGTTACTAGGGAGAAATCTCGCGCTGCAATCGTTTGGACTCCACGGTAACTGTGGAGGACGTTACATTTTTCAACGGAAAATTTGGACGACGCTTAGGCTTCGCCTTTAAGAGTGGAACGCAATAGCGTTCAAAGACCCCTCACTGCTTCTCACGCTTCCCGGCAACTTCAGCTTATGTAACCGTAACGTTTACTGCGAAACGTTGGCTGCGAACGCTATGCACCAAGGCGAGCTTTCTGGTAGAAATGTGGCCTCTCGCGGGGGTCGATCTCCTGTTATTGTTTCCCACTTTTACTATTCGAGTCTGAGAAGAGTTGGCATAAAGGACATGTGTTGTAGATGTTTTCTTTTTTGCCATTACATTTGTTTGTGGGCAGCCATTCTTAAAATTCCGAGGAATAACTTTGTAAAGAATGAAAGACAAAGATGAGTAACTTTGGTGGTAGAGAGATGGTTGGATATGCGTGATGCGAAATTCGACGCAGAACTATTTTCGCCGAGGCTACGACCAACGCGAGCAGCAGACGCGGGACGCCGGGTCTAGGTGCGCTAGGTGTGTCGTCTTCTTTCACGTCCGTGTCGTTTTTTGTCGCGCAATATCATTTAAGTTTATACGTCTGTCCTCGCCGTCGCAGGCTAAGCTACCAAAAAAAGAAAAAGGGGGGGGGGCGAGGCGGAGGGGGGGGGGGTGTTACGATATACAAAGATGGGACGGTATTTTGTGAGCAGTCGTCTCGCGGCAAACCGGATAAATCTTCCTTTATCGTTGCCGAGCTAATGAAAACAAATAAATTACTTAGGTTAATACATTTTTGTACCACAGCGCAAATCACAACGTCAAGTTGTCCGCGGCATACGTGAAAATCGTATTCGGCAGTTTCGCTGCATTAATCCTCGTTATTTCTTGATAGTCGTGCCGGAAAAGGCGATCCAGAATACGGAGCTGGCGCGCGCGCGTGCATCTCGCGTGCGTGACTGGAATTGCAAACAACCACCTGTTTTCAGCTGTTGCCTCCGAGATCGCAATGAAGGTGGTGTGATCTCGGAGTCCACCACTCGACCTCTGACTTGTCGGCCGCGAAAATGTGATAAAGCGGTGCTCTAGCTGCTGTTTTTCTCCTAATTGCAGACAACCAACCTACGCCGTCGATAGTGGGCAGGCGCATGGGCAGAACAAAAAAGAAACGTTTTTTGCTACAGTTCTGGTCGAGGCTCTTCTATTCGTGGCCGCCATAATCTGTGGCTTAGCTTGCTTTTCATGTACGGCCATGAATTGCTCAGGACCAATAAAATCATGCGATTGCCAGAAGCAGCACGTTCGCTTTAGGTGACGGTAGGGAGCTATTTGTGTGACCTAATGGCCTACAATATGTCTATAATTAAGCAGCTGCGTGACGGTGTTTGCTACATCATTGTAGACCGGCTTAAGGCGGCGATCAGGACTACAACTGAATGGAAGAAAAATAATATAAAATTTTTATTGATTGTTGCTACCATAGCGCTTACTTGTCATTTATACTGCGGCCACCAAGTCAGCCATATAATAGCTTTGGTTCCTCGAAACCACTTTTACGAATTCTGCTGTCGCTCACGAAAAGCGCGCGGGGCCTCACTTCTCTGCATTTTTTTACGCCCCATTCTTGATCGCGCATTGCGGCGCAACTTTGTAACGCGCAGAATATGCCCATGTAAAACGCGGCGAGCTGAAGGCTTTGGAAAATTGTGTTTTCAAGTGCGATGCACAATTTTACATTCGAACTTACTCAAGTATGCTAGTATTTATGAATTTAAACAATAATTTCCGACTAATTATCGACTCAATGATAACGGAAAACGCCATCCAGTTTGCTCAAGGCGAGTACAAGCAAAACACAGTTGGGGCAATCCGCGTATATCGCAGCTCCTTTCTTTTATTAGCTCGGCTCACACCCGAAAAATATCTGCATTTCCGAATATGCGTGATTGTGGATCTATATATAAACGGTCTTCTAGTTAGAAACGCTCATCACGGATCAAAAGAAGTAAACTAAAGAAAATGGCGCCCCATCCACGCAGTGGAGGTGGTTGGGCCGCGAAGCTGTAAACGACAGCTAGAACGAGTACCCATTGCGACGTGGGGTGAAATTATTCACGCGGCGACATTCACGTGCACTTTACGTAATCATTAATGCGACTTGGCTTACGCCGCTGCTCGGTGCACCGACAAAGAGCGGACCCGAGAGAAGAGCTCTACGCCTCGTACAGCTCTTAAGGAGTCCTCACTACACGTGGCCTTCCCATAGTACTGTCACAACACAAGTTATATCGCTGTAGGCGGGTTTTTTCACGTACGAAATCG
This sequence comes from Dermacentor andersoni, assembly GCF_023375885.2. Lineage (NCBI taxonomy): Eukaryota > Metazoa > Arthropoda > Arachnida > Ixodida > Ixodidae > Dermacentor > Dermacentor andersoni. Next base: position 44,030,825 of record NC_092818.1, on the reverse strand, counting down.
ACTCCCTGCTTCGCATGCCACAGTCAATTTGTCGTCGCCGCGGCAGCTTGCGCAACAGTAATCATTACCGGAAAGCGTGTATATATATATATATATATATATATATATATATATATATATATAGATATAGATATATATACGGGGAGTGCTACACGTGCTTCGCATTGCACGTAGGCGCAGGAGTGGCTTATTCTGAATTTCGGATGCTTGTATTGAGCAATTCTTTATTGGAGCAAATGCTGTTCCGTACGTTGTATGCGCGTGATACCGAAGAATGTATGCACCGTTCGTGCTTGTTTCGCCTCTGCCTTACGGCGGTATGATCCATAGATGATGATATTTTTTCTGTCGCCGTTGCTCCCCGAAGAAATTCCGGGATCCTAGCCACAGACAGCTTCACTGTAAATTATTGCAGTTCGTCCATAATGCGAAGCAGTGACGCGATAGCTGGCGCAGTATTATGGGCAGTTTGCGTTGAGTTCGCCTGGAATGGGAGACGATATTCGAGGATGAGCAATCTGCTTTGAAGAAGAAGACTCCCTTCGCGTCAGCTTTTGTCCACGTTGTCTTTGTTCCTTGAAGTGGCGCTCCAGTGGGAAGAGACGTGGCTTCTTCCGTCTCCTTTCTACGATGCCTCCCGCTTTTCGCCGCTGGCTTTGTTTAAGTTATTCCACCTGGGAGCTGGCTCATAGTTAAATGGAAGAGCAGGGGGTCGACGAATTGTAGCAGCCAGCGGCGTGTTTGCAATGTCTAGGCGCAGTATTTGCTTATTTTCTGGTGTAGCATCTGTGGAGTGGCTGAGAGCTAAGATCCGGTTGCGACTCGTTAGGCAGCAGCCGAAATGACTCGATCGAGACAGTGCGTTATTAGAAAAAAAATTATATATATATATATATATATATATATATATATTGTAGTATATAGTATTTCGGGATTCCTGCGATGGGCGTTGGTGGAGGCTAAAGCGACTCTGAAAGGGAGCACATAACAGTCATAATACAAAGAAGTGATATCATGCAGCAAGAGAGGGCGTGCGGATAAACAGCAGTTTGCTCAAGTGGCAGATAGCTTTCACGTCGCTCGTGCGGCTGGAAAGGACTGGGATCCGGCAAAGGTATCGGTGCGCCAAAATAAGCAGGACGAAATGTGTGGTAAAGGCGCAATCTAAATGAAAGAGGTCTTAAAAATTCGGGGGTTTCGCGCGCAGAAACCACGGCTTGATTAGGAGGCACGCCGTAGTGGGGGACTCCCGATTAATATCGACCACCTGGGGTTCTTGAACGGACATTCTTTTTTTCTTTGCATTTGGCCGAAATAGGTCTTACTTCTCCATTAGCAAAACGTACTTGCGATATAAATTTGCTGACGCTGGTGCCGATACGAATGCAGCAAGCTTTGCGATACCAAACGGCTTCTGCAGACGTCGCCAGCATAGGGTTACGTTGGCGCACTTCCCAAACAAAGCGTGCGCATTCTAATTCACATTCTAACACATTTAATAGATAGCCACGGCTTTTACACGAGCTACAAATCACCGGTGTCGCGATCGAATCACAGTGTTTTACGAGAAACGCCCGCGTAAGAAGCGCGTGAACGCCTTCCTATCGCACGACCGCGCACAGGAGAAGAAACAATGGCATTCCGAGCGCGATCGCCGGGAAGCGACCACGCCGGTCGGATCGTGTTCTCCGGCACCTCCTGTCTCACGCCAGCGGTGAGAAGTGCCAGGGGCGGGGGGGGGGGGGGGGGGGGAGGATGCCTTCGTCTAGCGAGGGGGCGTTGAACGAGGTTTCACCGTACACCGGCCGTGAGGCTTGCCGTATGGCACGCCTTCGGAAAAGCATCATCCTACAGCGAACGCGAGCGCCCTCCAGTGACGAGGCGCCCAGCGTGAGAAAGAAGCTTCGCGGCTGCTGGTATCCACAACAGGCGGATGTGTGCGTCCCCGTACGTTGTGTCGCGGCCGGAAGGATCGATGGTCTTTCTGGGAGAGGGAGTGATAGGAGAGCTGCGTTAATTATACGGCGAACACGGGTTACGTGCTCGCCAAAGACTTACGTTCGCTGACGAGTTATGGCGAACGCACGTTAGAACGAGCCCCGTGTCAATTAATGTGTGCCATATACACAACGAGTCCTGTCTCGATAACCAGTTAAGGAAATTTGGGTTTCTTCTCCGTAGAGTTTGGTTTGTATGTTGTACAATTTTCCTTATTTCCTTATTGTCACGCATATTACGATTCACGGATATTTCGGATTATAGTGCGTAATATTTTTGCGTTGGTTGCACTTGAAAGTATATTTGCTGGGATATTTTTTCATACTGACTCCTCTATAGCAGCTTTAGTACGCGTTCTACTTTTGCATTTATTTATGATACTGTGGATGACACCACTTTCGAGATATGTCGCACCACACTTGCAGTAATAATGCGCTGTCTTTCCACTAACTTTTTTAACAAAGTGCTGTTTTAGGCTTTTAAACACAAAAAATAACTGGACCGCCATTATATTTATTCGCAAAGTTCCGGAATTAATAGCTGGAAAGTGGTTTCTCCCTCATAATTCATTTCGAGGGGATTCGCCTTGCAACTCTTCGGCTACAATTTGTAAATTGCAATATGTGCCGTAAGGTGATTAGTTAAACTTCATTAGTTATTTTTTTGTTAATTAGTCGGCTATGCATTTCAATTTCTCGCGCATGTAATGCCCGCTTCTTGGAGTAGACCAGCTCAAGGACTAGCATTGGGCTATCTGCCACAAGCGACCTTAAAAAAAATTCCTTAGGGCATGAACACCTGCACCTGAGAAGCGCTGCATGCGAGGCTGCAAGCACGCGTGCTACCAGCTACCTGAATTGCGCTCTTGAATTACGACATTTCTCTGTGTGCAGCTCCGCATACTTCATGTTTTGGGCTTTAAAGGCAGGAAGTATGACTGTGTTCAGTGAACATGAATATACCCTATTCCTTGCAAACTTATTTATGCAGCTCTTGATATCCAACTGCAAAAACCTTGTATGCCCGATCTGCAACAGAGTAAGCAACTATTCGCCATCAATAACCCATGGATTTGCCACGAAGCCCAAGCAGTCACAGAAGAGCATGTTTGTCTACCAACGATGGCTTTTCATGGTAAGTAACTTCATTATCTCGAGCTATCAGCGAGTTATTTTCCACATTCTGCCCCGTCCACTAATTTGTATTCTTTTTAATTTCCTCGCTTGCTACGGCAAAGACGCATATTGCGTATCTCGCCAGATCTCAGAGGCCACTCCCGCTGAATGTTGTCATGCGAAGCATCCTTCGCCAAAAGCACGTGCTTTGTGCCTGCTGCATGTTATGGAGTGTCTATAGTCCGACTCGCCAGTCTGGTATAAGGGGACATGTGTAGGGAATGGGAGGCGACCGTTACAGGACTGGGGGGGGGGGGCACCTGGGCCCGCTTTGTGTACGCTGCGCCCAGTCACGAACATGAACTTGAATGTAACCTCCAAATAGATATTTTACAAAATATCATTGTTGCATTAACACATTAAATAAATGAACGTGTCATTATTCATTGGTCTATAGGCGCCGACTACGGGGGGGGGGGTGCTCTGGGGCCCGAGCCCCCCCCTAAAGCACACCTCAATTGTCATTACTATAGCTTTTTCACCCACATTATTTGAGGCTTGTTTTGACTTGCCTCGACCTTTTCACTTAAAATTTTATTGTGGTGAATAGCCTACTACATCATTCTTGGCGCCGACATGCGCGGCTTTTGATTCATACTTTCGCTTTATTTCTGCAAATCGTGACAATAGGAGGACACGCGCATTAGAAGCACTAGCGGCGGCTGCCTCATTCGTATTTTCTCCCTTCGACATTGTATTAAATTTCCACTGTAAACACCATGCACATACACAATATAAATAAATATACACACACCACGAAGTTCATTGTATTTTTGAGAGAGATGGAGGTAGCCAATTAAACATTATTTCTAAAGGTATGGATAGCGTATGCTTAGAGAATGAATATGTTGCTGTATATTCACTACGCTTCAAATTGCTTTCCGTGCTTTTTTGACCGTGAAAAACCCTATAGACTCCAGTGACTCCTTCGGCAGAGTATTTTATCAATGGCGTATTAAATGGGCGTGAATTTTGTGTGTCTGAGTAATGCTTCTCTTTCCAGTAAGCAATGCTAACGACTCTTGATAAGAAAAATTTATAACAAATTACAACATTTATAAGGGATGGAAACATCGTCACTTGCATGCAAAGGTCATAAATATTGACACAATGATGTGGGGCTCCCGCACCGCGGGACGGCGCGCGCAAAGGCCGGCGCCATGAAAGACGGCGACGCGCGTAAGCTGCACGCTCTTCTTCTGGCCCGCCATTAAAGCGAAGTGTCTATTTTGTAAGACTCCGTCTTCAATCTAGGTAACAGTATATACAGGGTGTGCTATCATGCAGCGAGATTAAAAAAGAGAAGCAATGCGTTACTCGAACAAAACCTAGTGCTTATTCTTTACACTACAGTAGAGTAGCCGTCAATAATCTTTTTGTTGCTGAGATTTAATTAGGTAACTGTAATTAATTATCTAACTCAAGACTTACTATCCTAATTATGAAAGCGTCAATGAGGCATTTGAAGGCACAGCCAAGGGACATCTAACTGTGGTATTTTCATCTGAGTACTAATTGCGTACAAATCTTTTTCCGACTGATAAATAAACCCCGAGAAATAGGGAGAATACCACGTGACTACGCTCCCACCTAGATCATAAAGCAGCGCCCTCGAACAGGATCCCTTTGAGTTATTCAGAACGAAATAAAGGAAATAAAGAAAAACATCATGATCGAGCTATAGTAGGATACAACTTAAAAAAAAAAAGCTGTACTTGGCAGTCAAAACACACGGACCGCGCGGCGTTGTGTGACCCCCCCGCTAGCCAATCACAAAAGCAAAGAAAGCCGTCGTCATGCGACGTTTTCAAAATGACGTCCTACTTGATACCTCCGGAGCGTCTGCTGTCCTCGAAGTCTTTTCACCGGCGGAAGCGGTGAGGTGTGTAACAGACATAGACAAAGTGTATGGAGTCTGAGCATTTCACTCTTCAAAAGTCCTCGGTACAGTTCGTTTCATTGCTGAGCCCGTTTTACTCGTGAAACTTCACTGTCAATTGAAGCGAAACTTGACAGCAAATAGGGGCAGCGAAGCAAGCGTTTTATTTCACTTCAATAAAGAATGAGGCTTTCGACGTTCCACTATAATAGACGAGTGAAAACGTATAAAATTGCGCGCTTATAACTTTGTTTTTGTGGTTACCCCCTTATTCAGGTAATAGGAAAAGTTTGAAGTACGAACTATTTGCAGTCTCGCGGAGGAACAGTGGCTGGCGGTTTTGGGGCGTGGGCGGGGCTTCACAGCAGACTTAAGTTCTCTCCGACTATAGCGCCTTATCTACCGCGCCCCGGCCGAACTAACTCGTCGCTTTTGGTGTTAGTAGAAAACAAGCTGTGATAACTGTTGTCTTAGCGTAGATAAAGCCCACGGCTGTTGTGCGGCTGTTTTTGCCACAATACCCATCACCACAAAAGCGAATTGACAACGTCAGTGAAAATGTTTAAAGGTGAGTTTTGTTTCGTCCCAGTCGCATTGTCTTTCTCTAATGAGGAGAAGGTAAAAATTATCCTTGCCTCGGGAGCTGCAAATGGCAACAAAAGGAAGGCTGCAAATGTATATATATATATATATATATATATATATATATATATATATATATATATATATATATCATTTATGTAAGTGTGGTGGTAGACCATACGCATCGACTATCATCAGAAATTATGAAAACCTCACACATACCGGCCACTTTTTTATTGTTTGTACCGTTTCTTCTCTTGGCTTGGTTAATTCTATATTTCTCTGCTAATTTCGTAATTTGCATCCAATAATCATGTGCAGAGGGTCCCGGTACGGTCTTGTGACCTTGGGACCCTCTTCTGCATATCCTTCTTGCTGTAATCATGCTTTGGAAAAAGATAGATGTTTGATTTGATTTTCAAGAAACAGCGGTGGAGAACTCCATCTTTGAGTCCTATAGCCTACGAGTGAATGTTGTAGCATTTATGGCATGAAACCCTCATGCTAACGTGCGGGGGGGCGGGGGGACGTAGCTTCCCAGGTACCAATTTCCAAGTCATCAGTTTGGAGGATTCTAAATGACAGCCTTTCAACGAGCACCGATGCTTAGAAGATAGGGACCTGTAGAATCGTCTAGATTTTCCAAACTGGGTCCTCAGAAATGCTGATGAGTCACCGGACCTTTTGAGAAATATCATGTGCACAGTTGAAGCCAGTTTTCGCGGAAACGCCCATGTAAATTTCCATAACGCACACTATTTGAGTTACTCCAATCTAGACTGCACAAAGCGCAATCGGCATCACTACCAGTGGACGCGCACAATGTGTGGTGCGGAATTTACGCCGGTGCTATAGACGAGAAAACCATGGCCAGGCGGCGCTACTGCGCCTCCTGACAGCGCCCCCAATGTGGAAACGTGATGCAGCGCGGTCGTGCCGTGGCGCGGTCTCCGCTTTGTTTACACCGGTTCGCCCGCGCGTTTCTTCGCTGCTCGTTCTCACGGCGCTCAGTTTTCGACGGCGGCAGATCGCCTGCTTGCGCAACAGCGACGCAGAGATTGCAATGCGGTTTCAAGAAGGCTGCCGACGCGGACAGATTTTTTCGTGGCGGCAACCTCACGAAAGGGGAGCGTCTGCTTCCGCACGTGTACGGCGTTCAACAAATCGTGGACGGTGAAGTGACAGTGAAAGCCAAGGGCGTGTCACAGGTGTCCAAGATCGTATACGACGTCGATTTAGAGGTATACACCAAGTTCAGAAGTTTAGCCACTTTATTTCTATATGATGCAGGCACAAAGCGGTCATGCATACTTGCAGAGATGTGGAGGGACGGTGACGATTGCCGTTAGTTTCCTCGGTAGCTGAGTGCGCGCACACGGCTGCTCTCATTTTGTGCTTCCGCCTTTTGCTGCTAAATTTCTTGGCTGGAGCATTAGTAAATTACACGTTTGTGTTCGTTCTGATTTGCGCGGAGCTGTCAGCGAACAACGGCAAGCGTTATCGATGTCTTCGCTTCGCAAAGCCTGCTTGTTTTTGTAAATTCGCATGCTTTTGGATGGCTCCCAGGGAGTGTCATCAGCACTGCGAGCACAGAAAGAACACATGTATTAGGCACAAATGAGCATGGAACGTTACTAACGAGAAAGACCATCTTCCCACCTTCAACAACGTGGCCTAGCCTATAGCTCAGTATACCCTCTCAGGCTGAGGTTCAGGCAAATCACAAATTGAGCTGTTTTTGGCGAACTGTACATGCCTTTAATACATGGTGATTCGGAGATGCTAGCGCCTGTAACTTGTGATGCCTATTTCTTGCCCCAATAACGTCACTGCGTGGCACGAAGAGAACTGCATTATAAAGCTAACGCAGTAATGTGGGAAGTTGGGCGAGTTGGTGATTAATCATCATACCGTGTTGGTGAAGCAGCGCACTGACCAGTACAAATAGGAGAGACACAAGCACAGCGAGTGTCTTGTATTCATGTGTGTGTCTGCCTTGTCCTGGTCAGTACGCTGCTTCACCAGAACACTAAAGCAGTTTCCTTCCCAGGATACACGAAATCCTAGAACACAACAGCCAAAACACACATCTGCTCAAAATTAACAATTTAAATACTACATAGGCGCATATTGCTTTGAATCATGCTGCAATAAATATTTAGTGTATATCACGCCTTATTCAATGCAGATGTTGGAGTCATTGCAACTCATCGCATTAATCAGCAAGGTGCCTTTTCACTGCTAATGAGGATTGGCTCGTACAGACTGCTCCGCGAAATGAACCCAGACCACGTTAACAGGCGATTACCTTAGGACCAAAAGCACGAGCGCAAGCATTAGAGATACATGCCTCACCAAAGCAAATCTAGTGCCTCGTCGGGCGAACAGCTAAAGTAAGCTTGCACCGATGGCCGGCTACGACAGGAAACGAAGGTTTTTGGCAGGAAGAGTGAATCAGCAAGAATGTGCAAGGTGGTAATTACCTTAAAGCAAGCTTGGATATTGTGAACTTAGAAAGCATGGCCAAACAACAAACATAACGCGCACGTCTCGATCGGCTGCTTTCCGATCTGCCGCTTACCGACGCACGCGACGACCGCGGCTTGCATTAAATGCTGTCTGCTATCAGACAAAAGTAGCGCGCGTCCCCTTTCGTTACCTGCACAACTAGTAAATTAAGTTGCAGCGTTTGGAAAATGGAAATAATTCTCTAAAGCTCGTCCATGCCGATTGCGAGTGAAGGCACAGTAGAATCAAATAAATTCGGGGGTTTTAACTGCCAAAACCATGCAAAACCACTAAATCATTATGACGCACGCTGTAGTGGTTAGTCTCAGGAATACTTATTACCTCCGGGGGTTCTTTAACGTGCACAAAAATCAAAGCACGCGGTAACAAGGGCGTTCTTGCACTTCGCCCCTATCGAAATGCGGCCGCTGTGGCCGGGAATCAAGCTCGCGTCGTCAAGCTCAGCGTCGCAACACGCATGCATTTACCGCTAACAAGCAGCGGATGTCAACACAATTCAACAACGCGGCATGACTAAACAAACGGTTGGGCGCTAAAAACAGGCATATCACTATTCCGTTTCATCGAGCAGCCGCGATATTGCACGCGAATACGAAAGTATGGTGCTTACTTGACTCGGCGCGCTGCAGTTATCCATGCTTGTCGTCTGACCTTCTCGTACCACTTCCCCGGAAATCTGTAGAATTTCACGGGCGGCGTTCGACCTTTCGTGTTTTCGAGGCTGTTATGGCAATCAACAATACAGCAGTATTGCGTGCCACCTTTCCTTGCTGATGAGGTCGCACTCGCCATCGCAAAAACAACGCGCCCGAGCCGGCACGAGCGCTCCCGCCGAACAGATCACGGGCGCGCGCTCGCGCAGCGACGACCCTCGAAACTTCCATCGGTCCGCTAGGGGAGCATTCGGCGCTGGTGCCGCGCGGGCAAACTTTAGGTTGCCTCGTCTATAGTCAGCCTTGTCTTCTTCGATCACATACTGACTGGACAGCGTTACGTGAACGCGATCCTTGAAGAAATGGTGGATGAGTTTCTCAGCGAAATCCCGCTGTCACGTCTTCCACTTCTGTGGTATCAGCAAGATGCAGCACCAGCACAAAGCAGCAGCCAAGCACGAAACTGTCTGGATGCAACTTTTCATGCGGAATAGATTGGAAGGCACGGGCCTGTAAATTGGCAGACTAGGTCACCTGACCTCTATGCACTCAATTTTTTTTCGTTGGCGTAATGTGGAAGATCGTGCTTACACGATCGAGACGGACGTCAGATCAGTTCAAGGTGAGGATAACGAATGTCTGCCGTAGAATTCGAGCGTCGGTCATCAAGAAATCCACTGAAGATGCGATAAAACGGACTGAGTAGTGCGTATAGCTGCAAAAGGAAACCTATTCGAACACATCTTCTAGGCAGTAGCTGGTGTTCAATGGCGCTTACGAATTCATTCATAGTGAGGGTACACTGAAATCTGATGTATTTGATTTGTTTCTGTTTTGTGCAGAAACCCTGAGTAGCAACTCGGCTCGTGTAGAAGAGGTATATTTACTTTCTTGAACACATCGGTTTTACCTTTTCTCTACACGCTGGTGGCTTCCCAGTCTGTTTATATCGCTTTTATTTTTTGACACGAACCTGTTTTTGCAGCATACATACACTTTCATGAAAAATAGAATGGTCACTTCAATTTGGCTCTGGGCCGAAGCAAGCTTCTGGCGCAAAATATAGCTTCGCGCACTCTTTCGATGCGGTGGGAGCAAAGCCGCGATTTTGAAACATTTTAAGCCTCTTCCATTGCTTTTCGCATTTCGTGCGTCGTCAGAGCGGCGCTTCGGCTGCGTATGAACAGCCTTTTGCTATCATTGTGATCACTCGGCCTTGACAGACGGATAATAAGTGTGACGTGGAAGTTAGAGGAAGGAACAGTTGCGAAGCCGCGAGACCTGCTGTTGGTGCTTGTCACAAAAACCTACAAGTCGCTCGCCGATCCGGCTGCCAGGCGCAAGCCGACGGAACACAGGGGTCCGCTTTACGCTTCGCCCTGGCCTACAAGCGAGAGGTCTTTGTGCAACATTTATTTATTCAGGGTTGGTCAGCCCGAGCAAGGCGCCCGTGTATCGGTGCGTCAGCAACACGAAGCAACTCGTTGAAGGGGGATAACAAGCCTTTAATCATACACAAAACTGATCACGGACAATAAGGGAACAAAGAACTCAAAGTAGGAACGAACAGAATTGGCGAGAAGCACACACAATTGGAAACACGACCAGAACATACAATAATCAGGCAGGGTTACAACAACAGTAAACAAAGGAGTTTAGAGGCACAGGAGTCATTGAGAGGTAACAGAACAAAGAAGAAGAGGACAAGCCGGCGGACAGACCATATCGGAGCGCGGCGAAGAACGGGGACGGCTCGTGTGGCAGTCGTTGCGGCGATGGCTCGAAGGCGGCGGGCCCGGTGCGATGAAGCGCGCGCCTCGCCGTTAGGAATTCGAGCCATCGCCGCAACGACTGCCACACGAGCCGTCCCCGTTCTTCGCCGCGCTCCGATATGGTCTGTCCGCCGGCTTGTCCTCTTCTTCTTTGTTCTGTTACCTCTCAATGACTCCTGTGCCTCTAAACTCCTTTGTTTACTGTTGTTGTAACCCTGCCTGATTATTGTATGTTCTGGTCGTGTTTCCAATTGTGTGTGCTTCTCGCCAATTCTGTTCGTTCCTACTTTGAGTTCTTTGTTCCCTTATTGTCCGTGATCAGTTTTGTGTATGATTAAAGGCTTGTTATCCCCCTTCAACGAGTTGCTTCGTGATTGCCGACGCACCGATACACGGGCGCCTTGCTCGGGCTGACCAACCCTGAATAAATAAATGTTGCACAAGGACCTCTCGCTTGTAGGCCAGGGCGAAGCGTAAAGCGGACCCCTGTGTTCCGTCGGCTTGCACCTGGCAGCCGGATCGGCGAGCGACTTGTAGGTTTTTGTGACAGTGCTCCTTCCGTACCATTATCAAGGTGATGCGCTGTCTGTTCGGATTTGTGGCAGGCAATGCAGTTGCTTTCAATCAGCTTATTTCAGGGCGTTGCTTTATGGGGGGGATGCCGGTGGAAGTGCAGTCACGTGGTATCTTTCATACTTCTTAAGGTTTCTTTGCCATTCGGAGAAAATTGTACGCAATTAGTACGTCGCTGAAAACATCGCTGTTAGATGTTATTTCGGGATGCCTACAAGTGCCTGATTGACACATTGAAAATTAGAACCGTGCTTCTCCAGTTAGATAATTGCTTGCATTTACCGAATTAAACGCCAGTAACGAAAGAATTACTGGCGGCTACTGCACTGCACTGGAAACAATATGAACTAGGTTTTCTTCGAGTAACGCAACTGCTTGTATTTAAATTCGTGGTGCGTGATAGTTGGGGAACACTATTAATTCGCTCAATAACCGAAATGAGGCCAAGCCGGATTTACTCAAAATCAGTATCAACAGCAGTCATGCGCAGCAGCGCTTATACTCGGACTCGCAGAAAAAGAAGAGAGATAGATAGGCTGCAGTTTCGCCGCAAAGGCGAAGCAGTATTAATGATAGCCAAGTATGTGACAATTACACGGAGGAAGATTACACCACCGAGAGGACTCAGGCTGTGAAATTGAACTGTCTCCTACTATGAGGTCTTGTATATACTCATATAACGCCGTCACTTCAGCGCTCAATTCTTCGAGGTCATACGAATTTTCTTCAGGACATATATATATATATATATATATATATATATATATATATATATATATATATATATATATATATATATATATATATATATATATATATATATATATATATATATATATGTGTATATATATATATATATATATATATATATATATATATATATATATATATATATATATATGTATATATATATATATATATATATTTTTTATTTTTTTTTCATCGATTTTCAGCCGCGAGGATCATACCAATGTACCTGATGTTGCTGATTATGACTGGCAATTCATGGAAAGTATTGAAATCTCGGTGGAGGGAATTGCATGTCTTATTAATAATTTGAAATTTTCTACTTCATCTGGTATTGACAATATTAGTTCCAAGATATTAAAAAATACCATTTCTATATCCAGTAACATTCTTTACCATATATTCAAGCAGTCTCTGTCATCGGGACAACTGCCCAAGGACTGGAAAATGGCTAAAATCATACCCATATTTAAAACTGGGAATAAACACTCCCCGGAAAATTACCGTCCAATTTCATTGACCTGCATTTGCTGCAAGATGCTCGAACATATAATTGCTTCTCATATTTATAATCACCTAGAGTCCAATAATTTCTTTTTTCGCCATCAACATGGTTTCAGGAAAGGATTATCATGTGAGACACAGTTACTCGAATTCACGACTGACCTGCACCTTAACATGAACAATAACCAGCAGACCGATTGCATTTTCCTTGACTTTTCTAAAGCATTTGATCGTGTAGCTCATTGTCGCCTTATTGCTAAATTAACTGCACTTGGAATTGACTCCTTCACTCTAACATGGCTTCGTAATTTTCTTTCGAATCGTCAGCAGTTCACGGTTGTTAATAATATTGCTTCGTCTCCTACTTACGTTACTTCTGGTGTGCCTCAGGGCAGCGTTTTGGGCCCTTTACTCTTTCTAATTTACATAAATGATTTGCCACTTAATGTTTCTTCTCGCTTACGTATTTTCGCTGACGACTGCATTATTTACAGATCAATTAACAGTACTGACGACCACCTAGCCCTTCAAAATGACCTTAGCCTAATTCATAATTGGTGTAACACCTGGTTAATGGCTTTAAATGTATCAAAATGTCAGGTTATTTCTTTTAGTCGTAAGCGTGACAACTCACATTTTTTATACAACGTAAATAATAAAGAATTGTTACATACAGTATCGTATAAATATTTGGGTGTTCACCTAACCGAAAACCTCTCCTGGACAGACCATATTGCAGCCGTTTGCGCAAAAGCTTCAAGGACACTAGGTTACCTACGTCGTAATCTGGGTAATTCACCTTCCAACATCCGCAAATTGGCCTATCAGACATTTGTTCGTCCACAGCTCGAGTATGCATCATCCATTTGGTCCCCACATCCTACATACTTAATCGACATGCTTGAATCAGTCCAGAACCGAGCTGCCCGTTTCATTTCACGTAATTATAGCCATCACTCCAGCGTAACGCCAATGAAACTCGATCATTCCATACAGCCTTTAGTTCTTCGCCGTAATATCGCTCTGTTATCCTTGTTTCACAAATATGTTTATAATGCCACACAATCTACACTACATATCCAGACCGCCTCGAACACGTCTCGTCGATTAAATAACCACTTAAGTTTTACGCGCATGTACGGTACGACACATGCTTTTAACTTTTCCGCACTCCCTACGGCCATTCGCTTGTGGAACAATCTGCCTGAGCACATTGCTTCTGAGTCAGATCAAGAAAAATTTCGTCATCTCCTACACGAGCATTTTTCATAATAGCACTTACAAATCACTTTATCTTTTTTTCGTACACTTTGCAATCTGCTTCGAACATCCTGTGATATTTTTTTTTATGCATTGCTATCTCGCTCTTGTGAATTGCTATTTTATGCTCCGTCGTGTGTTCACTTGTATGCCTTGTATATATTATTGCTTTTTTGCGTCCTTTTCCCTGAATATCACTTCAAGAATTGTACTCCCTGATATGTTCATCTTTTGTGTATTTTACTTTCTAGTATTAATGCCTTACGTTACGTTTTACTCATGTTATTTCCTTAAGTGTACCTTTGTGGCCTTTCATTACTTCAGTTGTTCCTGTTTCATGTTTTAATCTTGGTAGTGTTGTTGATGAGGCCTGTATTGTGGTATATCTTTTGTGTACCACATTAGAAGGCTGCTTACTCTGTACCCCCCTTACACAATGCCCCCATGGGGCCTGTAAGGTATTTTAAATAAATAAATAAATAAATAAATAAATAAATAAATAAATATATATATATATATATATATATATATATATATATTATTTATATATATATAAATAATATAAAGTATTATTATTATTATTATTAGATATATATATATATCTATATACACACACACACATGTGGTTCGGAAAGCTGGTCGAACCTCAGCCCCTCCCCCCCCCCCCCCCCCCACCGCCCCGAAACATGAAAACTCCCCACATATGCATTGGTCTGCCGTCGGTAAAGCGGCCTTTACTTCCCCCTCCTCTCCCCCAACCCCACCCGCGCAGCATGCCGGGTCACTCCGCTACCCTTGGCAGCATCCCTTTGAGTCAGGCTTTTCGGTAAAGCATACAAAAGAAAGAACATGTGCTGCAGGGGTCAAAGGAGACATTGATATTTCGGTTTACAGCAGTGCAACTTCCGTTGTTTGAATGACGTCCCTGAGCTGTGTGATGTGAGCCAAGTGTTACCGCTGCACCAAGAGAGTCACATCGTATCGTGCGGAAATACGTAAAGCGTGATAAAACAAAAATATAAAAAATTCTGGCGTAGAAATGCAGTTTGAACTTGTGTGTAATTACATATGCTTTATATATCACCGAAGCTCACAATGCATTCGATCTACGTAATATTTTGAATGTAAATAAAATGTTACCAGTACAGTTTCCTGTGTGAGAATTCTTCATGCGATTTATGATTACATACATCTGATTTGCATTGCTCCTTACTGGACATCTTCGAAACCTAAAAAAAGTTCGCGTTTTTATAAAATTTCCGGATTTATGTTGCCGTAGAACCACGGCGGGTCCTGCGGGACCCGCCGTGGTTGCTCAGTGGTTATGGTGTTAGACTGCTGAGCACGAGGTCGCGGGATCGGACCCCGACCACGGCGGCCGCATTTCGATGGGGGCGAAATGCGAAAACACCCGTGTACTTAGAATTAGGTGCACGTTAAAGAACCCCAGGTGGTCGAAATTTTCGGAGTCCTCCACTACGGCGTGCATAATCAGAAAGTGGTTTTGTCACGTAAAACCCCATAAATTAATTTTTAATTTAACTCCTACGGGGACGGTAGAGTATCCGTCTCCAGTGCAAGAGGACCGTGATTCAAATCCCGGTGCCGCGCAATTCTCCACCGGAAAATACAAAAAAAAAAAAAAAAAAACGTGTGTTGAGAAAATTGCACAAACAGGCCTGGAGTGCGGCCTGATCCCGGTGACCAGAACCGGTAACGCACTCTCTCACCAGAGCAGGATTGGCCACCCTGGTGCAGTACTTGGCCACAACCTCCTATATGAATACAACAATCAAACCCCGGCCCTCAGTCCCCAGCAGCCGCGAAGCAACTGACCACGGCGGCGGTCAGATCTGTGACGCTGCAGAGGGTGCTAAGAATACCTGGCTCCGGACAGGCCGCCATTGGAATCTGAACCTGGCAACGTTTAACGTTAGAACGCTATCTAGTGAGGCGAGTCTAGCAGTGTTATTGGAGGAATTAGAGGGTAGTAAATGGGATATAATAGGGCTCAGTGAGGTTAGGAGGACAAAAGAAGCATATACAGTGCTAAAAAGCGGGCATGTACTGTGCTACCGGGGCTTAGCGGAGAGACGAGAACTAGGAGTCGGATTCCTGATTAATAAGGAAATAGCTGGTAACATACAGGAATTCTATAGCATTAACGAGAGGGTGGCATGTCTTGTTGTGAAACTTAATAAGAGGTACAAAATGAAGGTTTTACAGGTCTACGCTCCTACATCTAGTCACGATGACCAGGAAGTCGAAAGCTTTTATGAAGACGTAGAATCGGCGATGGGTAAAGTCAAAACAAAATACACTATACTGATGGGCGACTTCAATGCCAGGGTAGGCAAGAAGCAGGCTGGAGACAAGTCAGTGGGGGAATATGGCATAGGCTCTAGGAATAGCAGAGGAGAATTATTAGTAGAGTTTGCAGAACAGAATAATATGCGTATAATGAATACCTTTTTCCGCAAGCGGGTTAGCCGAAAGTGGACGTGGAGGAGCCCAAATGGTGAGACTAGAAATGAAATCGACTTCATACTCTGCGCGAACCCTGGCATCATTCAAGATGTAGACGTGCTCGGCAAGGTACGCTGCAGTGACCACAGGATGGTAAGAACTCGAATTAGCCTAGACTTGAGGAGGGAACGAAAGAAACTGGTACACAAGAAGCCAATCAATGAGTTAGCGGTAAGAGGGAAACTAGAGGAATTCCGGATCAAACTACAGAACAGGTATTCGGCTTTAACTCAGGAAGAGGACCTTAGTGTTGAAGCAATGAACGACAATCTCATGGGCATCATTAAGGAGTGCGCAATAGAAGTCGGTGGTAACGCCGTTAGACAGGAAACCAGTAAGCTATCGCAGGAGACGAAAGATCTGATCAAGAAACGCCAATGTATGACGGCCTCTAATCCTACAGCTAGAATAGAACTGGCAGAACTTTCTGAGTTAATCAACAAGCGTAAGACAGCGGACATCAGGAACTATAATATGGATAGAATTGAACAGGCTCTCAGGAACGGAGGAAGCCTAAAAACAGTGAAGAAGAAACTAGGAATAGGCAAGAATCAGATGTGTGCGTTAAGAGACAAAGCCGGCAATATCGTTACTAATATGGACGAGATAGTTCAAGTGGCTGAGGAGTTCTATAGAGATTTATACAGTACCAGTGGCACCCACGACGATAGTGGAAGAGAGAATAGCCTAGAGGAATTCGAAATCCCACAGGTAACGCCAGAAGAAGTAAAGAAAGCCTTAGGAGCTATGCAAAGGGGGAAGGCAGCTGGGGAGGATCAGGTAACAGCAGATTTGTTGAAGGATGGTGGTCAGATTGTTCTAGAGAAACTGGCCACCCTGTATACGCAATGCCTCATAACCTCGAGCGTACCGGAATCTTGGAAGAACGCTAACATAATCCTAATCCATAAGAAAGGGGACGCCAAAGACTTGAAAAATTATAGACCGATCAGCTTACTGTCCGTTGCCTACAAAGTATTTACTAAGGTAATCGCAAATAGAATCAGGAACACCTTAGACTTCTGTCAACCAAAGGACCAGGCAGGATTCCGTAAAGGCTACTCAACAATAGACCATATTCACACTATCAATCAAGTGATAGAGAAATGTGCAGAATATAACCAACCCTTATATATAGCTTTCATTGATTACGAGAAAGCGTTTGATTCAGTCGAAACCTCAGCAGTCATGGAGGCATTACGGAATCAGGGTGTAGATGAGCCATATGTAAAAATACTGGAAGATATCTATAGCGGCTCCACAGCCACCGTAGTCCTCCACAAAGAAAGCAACAAAATCCCTATAAAGAAAGGCGTCAGACAGGGAGATACGATATCTCCAATGCTATTCACAGCATGTTTACAGGAGGTATTCAGAGGCCTGGAGTGGGAAGAATTGGGGATAAAAGTTGATGGAGAATACCTTAGCAACTTGCGATTCGCTGATGATATTGCCTTGCTTAGTAACTCAGGAGACCAATTGCAATGCATGCTCACTGACCTGGAGAGGCAAAGCAGAAGGGTGGGTCTGAAAATTAATCTGCAGAAAACTAAAGTACTGTTTAACAGTCTCGGAAGAGAACAGCAGTTTACGATAGGTAGCGAAACACTGGAAGTGGTAAGGGAATACATCTACTTAGGGCAGGTAGTGACCACGGATCCGGATCATGAGACTGAAATAACCAGAAGAATAAGAATGGGTTGGGGTGCGTTTGGCAGGCATTCTCAAATCATGAACAGTAGGTTGCCACTATCCCTCAAAAGGAAAGTGTACAACAGCTGTGTGTTACCAGTACTCACATATGGGGCAGAAACCTGGAGGCTTACGAAAAGGGTTCTGCTGAAATTGAGAACGACGCAACGAGCTATGGAAAGAAGAATGATGGGTGTAACGTTAAGGGATAAGAAAAGAGCAGATTGGGTGAGGCAACAAACGCGGGTAAACGACATCTTAGTTGAAATCAAGAAAAAGAAATGGGCATGGGCCGGACATGTAATGAGGAGGGAAGATAACCGATGGTCACTAAGAGCTACGGACTGGATTCCAAGAGAAGGGAAGCGTAGCAGGGGGCGGCAGAGAGTTAGGTGGGCAGATGACATTAAGACGTTTGCAGGGACAACATGGCCACAATTAGTACATGACCGGGGTAGTTGGAGAAGTATGGGAGAGGCCTTTGCCCTGCAGTGGGCGTAACTAGGCTGATGATGATGATGATGATGAGAAGTGTTTTCGTATTTTGCAGAGTAACTGCAATATTTCATTTATTGTACAGACACAGGCTCCACAGATATCATTCGAGGCTCGGCTGATGAAGAGCCCTTCACCAGCAGCCATGACACGAAAAGCCAACATGGCAACGGAATTGCGCATTCTAGCGATTCCGACGGAGAAGACGTAATCACATCCTGGTGTGAAAACTAACCGGTGTAAGAGTTGGAGGACAATCCCACCGCTTGCAAGCAGTTGTATGATTTGTAGGACAATTCCACCGCTGGCAACCAGTTGTGCGCGTTGTGGTCGGGCATGAAATAAGTGGTAGCTGGCCCATGCCGTCGTCCAACTCACCCACGCTTGGGACGTGGTTGTAGGGAGGAACTTGCTCTCATCAAGAACGAGGAATACGGGTTTTATGTGCACTATTTACATGAAGACAGGAGATACATTTCATCAGTCTAGCAAGACTGAAAAGTGAAGCACAAAGCACAAAGCACCACAAGCAGCCGAAAAACGGCTGCTTAAAAACCCTCTGTCCTCCCTAGATACCTAAGTGAGGGAAAACTGCCGTTGAACCTCCGTCCAATCGCACCGTCCAAAGTCGTCGTTGGAGGCGTAGTCGACCCGCCTTTGAGGGGGAGGGTCCACACTCTCACATATGCACTTTGGATTCACAGAACACACCGAGTGGAGAGGGTCCTCGTAGACATGGGTTGTCACGCTTGACCCCAGCCGGCGTCTTTTGATTGGAGAGAGATTGATTGGAGGCGTTGTGTGTCACCCTCACAGCACGCGGGTCGTGGCTCGCGGACGCTCCTGTGCACGAGGCTTCAGCGATTTCGTTCGTAGCTAAGTACTCTTTTATCTTTATTAGCTAGTGTTTTGAAGTGTTTTCTTTTGCATGGAGTAGGGGCGCAAATTTTAAATTCTTGGTAGGAGTATGTAAAAGTACCGGCTTTGTCTAGGTCTGGCGGCTCCCTCGTTGGGCCTGGGTGGTAGGAGGAACCTATTTGATAGGCTTATTTAATTCTTTCAGCTAGCTCTTCGGATTCTTGCATGGAGTAGGAATTGATAATTCTTTATTTTTGTTTGGGATAGCGGTCGAGGTCGGCTTTGCGTGAGTGATTTGGCGAACTTGCTCGTTGGGCCTAGGGACCTAGGCCTAGCGATGAAATCGAAGAACGTGAAGGCCGCGGGGGACGGGGAGCAAGTGCAGTGCGACGAGTGCCTGCGATGGTGCTTCCTCGACGAGACTAAATTCCAGAATTTAGCAGACGCGGAGGGGTCTAGCTTCCCGTGCAGGTCGCGCGAGGGCGTCAGGGAAGCCGTCCAAAAACTGGAAGGGAATTGGGCGGCTAAGTTCGAAGAGCTTAAGGCAAACCTAAGGGAGGAGCAGGAGAAGCGGGTAGCACTGCAGGCGAAAGTTGAAAATTTCGTCAAGTTGGAGGCGGCCCAGGCCACGCAGTTAGTAAGGACTGTGGCCGAGCTTGAGCAAGAGAAAGACAGGAGCGCCGAACTGAAAAAGCGGCTCGACGCGCTTGAGACGCGGGCAGCGGAGAGTGTCGGGTCAGGACACCAAAGTGGTGACAAAGAGTCAGAAAGTAGGGTAGACCCTACAGGCGAAGTGGGAGGCAGGGAGCCAAAGCAAGCAGTCGCCAGCTCGCCGCCGGTGAATCGGCCTAGCTATAGTGAAGCAGCGCAACACGCCCCGAGTGAGGCGACGCTGCAGCCACAGGAAGCTGGAAACAGCGACACCTACCTTGAGGCCGCCACGCGGAAAAAGCAGGAGCCCAGGAGACAATGCCCCTTGTCGAGTTCGAATCACGCGGAAAAGGACAAAGGGAAGCAGGGAGAGGTAGGAGAGAGTGAAAGGGTGATTATCGCCGGCGACTCAAACATGGCTAGTTGCTAAAAAGCAATTGTGGAGAGAGTAAAAGGCGATAAAGGAGATGCGGTAGGGACATTTCAAGGGCGGACACTGGGTTCTGTCATGGAGCGAGCAAAAGAAACGCTCGCGGAAAATGCCCACGTGCGCAACCTTGTCGTAGTAGCAGGTGGGCTAAATGACGTCCTAAACAGGAAAGGCGACTAGCCCAGCGCTTCGCGAAGGGGGTGGACGACTTGCGCGAGCTATCCCCTCAGGTGCAGATCGTGGTGTGCACGGTGCCGGAGGTGCCTGTGCGTGACAGTCACGTACAAAGAGCCGTAATGGCTGCCAATGAGGCAATATGGAAAATGAGCCGAGAGAAGCGCTTCGAGGTTGTCGAAGTAAACAGGGAAGTGAGAAGTTGTGGTGGTTTTAAACGAGATGGGATCCACTTCAATTACAGGCTAGCACGAGAAGTGGGCTGGCGACTTGGAGGTCGAGCTGTTGCTTTTTTAGGGGCCCGCGGGCGTTCAGGAGGTCAGAGTAGGTAGTAATGAAGAAGGTCCCCTAGGGGAACATCAGAAGAGCATCGCCGTCGATAACAGAAAAAGGAGGAAAGCAAAAACAAGAGCTCGCCATGCAATAGGCTACATAAACATGCAGGGCGGCAGAAGAAAGGAAAAGTGGGCAGAAATTAAGGAGCAGTTACATAAGGAACAAATAGGGGTGTATGCGGTTACAGAAACGCACCTTAGAGACTCAGAAGAGCCGCCAGTTATTGAGAATTATTATTTTATTTTTTATTTTATTTATTGATACTGCAATCCCCACCGGGATTTTAGCAGGGTGGGTTACAATACATGAGAGAAAATACAACATAATGGCAAACGAAATATATGTACATGCCTAGGTCACAGTCAAGAAAGAATAAAAGAAAAATTAAGCAAAACATTCATCAAATGTGCAAATGAAATAGACGAACACTCAACGCATAAATCATATAGACAGTCACTATAATATAACCAATTATGTTTCAGCCATCGAGAAGGGATGCGAAAGCTGACAAAGAGTCTGCTTGAACGATACAGCTGCTGAGATTATTCCAGTCTCTGACTGTTCGTGGAAAAAATGAATACTTGAAAGAGTCATTATGAGAACGAAAAGGTGTTATTGTTAGTTCATGTCTTTGGCGTGTCGAATAACCGGAAGAAAATGTAATCCATTCGCTAACGTCGACTTTATTGTGCCCCCTGACTAATTGATATAAAAATTTTAGTCGCGATGAGCGGTTTCTATCGGATAACGGGATTAGGCTAGCGCGAGCTTGTAGTTCAGAGATTGAGCTACGTCGAAAGTTGTTATAAATGAACTGTACGGCTTTTTTTTGGACATTCTCTAGTTTCAGAATATTACCTTTTGTATAGGGGCCCCATATTATAGCAGCATAGTCTAAGACTGGGAGGACAATGGATGTGTATGCTAATCTTCTTACAGCAGGGGTAGCCAAAGTTAACGTTCTTCTTAAAAAGAATAACTTTCGATAAGCATTCGCTGTAACATAGTGAATATGTTTGTTCCACCTAAGATTGTTTGAAATCCATAGCCCAAGATATTTGTATTCAGACACTTCAGACAAAAGCACACTGTTAAAATTATACGGAAACGATAAGGGCCTCTTCTTACGAGTGATCCGCATGAAAACGGTCTTGTCGAAGTTTATACACATCTGCCACCCCTTACACCAAGAAGCAATACGCTGAAAATCATTGTTTAACAATGCCTGATCAGGTTGATCATTAACCTCCGTATATAGAACACAATCGTCCGCGTATAATTTTATTTTGACAGAGATGCCTTCTACCATGTCGTTTACATACATAAGAAAAAGGAGTGGCCCTAGGACCGAGCCCTGCGGGACACCTGATTTTACCGGTAACTGTTTAGATTGATGTCCTTTGAACGCAACAAACTGATGGCGATTGTTCAAATACGCTGATATCCAATTAACAAGTTGAGAGTTTTTAAGCAGACTATTTAATTTAAATAACAATTTACTGTGTGATACTTTGTCGAAAGCTTTGGAGAAGTCCATAAAAATTGCATCAATTTGTTTTACGTTATTTACAGATACGGCAAAATCATGGATAGTAGCAACTAGTTGTGTACAAGTTGAGTACCCTTTCCGAAATCCATGCTGGCATTTTTTAAGATGTTATGTGTATCTAAAAAATCCACGATATGTTTATTTATTATGTGCTCTAATAATTTGCAAGTGTTAGAGGTTAAAGATACCGGACGGTAATTCTTTATAGACTGTTTGGCACCGTGTTTATGAAGTGGTGTTACTCGGGCTGTTCTCCAGTCATTCGGGAGTTCACCTTCTTCCAAGGAACGTAAAAACACAATGTACAAGTATTTCGAAACCCATTCGGCATACCTTTTTAGTAAAGTGTTGGGTATATCGTCTGGGCCTCAACTTTTCTTTTCATCAAGTTTTAAAAGCATGTGGAATATACCCTGTTCGCTTATTGATACATCAGAAATAGGGGGCAAACAATTCTCAAACATAGGTAAGACACCATCATCACTAGTAAAAACTGAGTGGAAATGCTCATTAAATAAGTTAGCATTTTTTTCTTCATCATTCAAGTGAATGCCATCAACTTCAAAAACATCGCATTGGTAATGTTTCGGTGACACCTCCCGCCAAAATCTATCTGGAGACGCTGTGATGAATTTAGGCAATGATTCTTCATAGTAACGTTGTTTCTCAGTAGATAGTTGGATCCTAAGTTTAGATGAGAGAGAGAGAAATTTCTGCCGTTGATCTGGTGAAGCACTGCTTCATTTTTTCATTTTATCTTTTAACCTCTTGAGCTGCCTTTTCAATCTCAGCGTCTCCCGAGAAATCCAGGGATTCTTTTTTCTTTTCTTAACAATAGTTGGTACATATTTTTCAATGCATTTATTAACAATACTCTTAAAGCGATCCCATAGTTCCTGCACATCTACAATATTATCTGAAAATGAATCTAAGTAAAACGAAAGCGTATCTATAATCGAAACATCATCAGCTCGGGAGAAATTGCGGAATCGGACAGCGCTAAAGCTGTCTTTCCAATTCATATTATTTATCGTTAGTAACACAGCCTCATGATCCGATATACCGGGAAATACATCGCACTTAGTGTGACTACTTATGCTCCCACTTACATGTATGGGAAGGGTGCAACAGAACTAAGTCGGAAAGAAAGGGAGGGGAGAGTCGGAAAGCTCATCCATCAGGGAGCCAAATGGAAAAGAGTAAATTCACAATGTCAAGAGCATCTTTGGTTATCAGGTACAATGAGTGGGAAAGAAACTTGACTGGGAGTTACGTATTTGTGGACCGGAAATAATTGCACAGAGAAGAATAAAGAGTTAGTGGAATGCATAAGCGCTGATATTGATGGTTTTGGGAATAGTGCTGAGATTGTCCTATTAGGTGACATGAATGCCCACATACAGGATTTAGATGGCTATACCGACAATAACCGGAAGTCAATGCTAGACCTTTGCGAGCAACATAACCTCGTGATCGTGAATACAGGGCCTAAGTGTGAAGGACAGATCACGTGGGAAGTGGGAAACCGGCAATCGACCATTGATTACTGTCTGATGACAGAAGGAATTCATGATAAGTTGAGAGAAATGGTCATCGATGAGGAAGGGTTTAGCAGCATAGGGAGTGACCATAAAGGCATCATTTTGAAAATGGGATATGTAGTTGGGAAAAAGAGCAAGGAAAGCACAATGGCCAGTCCCAATTTGAACGCTGAAAAAATAGCAAATATAGTCACTAGAGTTGAGGAAGAACTTGGCAAGTGGCCAAGTAAGTAGTGGGAATATGGTGAGCTTCTAAGTGTAATAACGACAGAAATACGGAAAGAGAAACAACATGTTCGTTGGAAAGAAAAAAAGCAACTGAAAAGCTGGTGGAACAAGGAGATACGAGAAGCGATCGCCGAACGACAGAAAGCATCTCGAGAGCACAGGCAGGCAAAGAAGGCGCAGTTGCCGCAGGATGAAGTAACCAGTAAATGGGAAATATACCGGGAGAAAAATTCTATGGTTCAAATACTGGTGCAAGCAAAATTAAAAGGTGAAAGTGAACGTTGGTTGTCAGAAATACGTGAGAAAAAGAAGGCCGCACCTAGAATATTTTGGAATCACATAAAATTATTAGGCAGGAAGTCGACAACAATACAACTACATATCCTAGACGAAGATGAAAACAGACTGGAAGGAGAAGCGACAATAAATTACATACAAAAAGTAACAGCCGAATCTTTCCAAGGCAAGGACGAGGTTGTATTTAAAGAAAAAAAGAGCATGAAAGAGACCCAAGTGGAAAAGGAGCTGGTGCTGACAAATTTAGACTGGAAGAAAGCGGAAGAGAAAATTCCTAAGCGCACAGCCTCAGGGCTGGACGAGGTTCCCGTTAGGCTGATAAATGAACTGGGACCAAAAAGTAAGGAAGCTCTGGTGAAAGCAGTGGAAAAAACTTTAAAAGATAGACGAATACCAGACAGTTGGCGACAAAGTAGAATGAATTTAATTTATACAGGTAAAGGGGAGAAAGACAGAATTCACTCGTATAGACCGTTGACCATTACATCGGTAATATACAGGCTAGCAATGCAGGCAATCAAATTAAAGCTTCAAGCATGGGCAGAGAATAATGGCATTTTGGGAGAGCTTGAGAATGGCTTTAGAATAGGTAGGCGTTTGGATGATAACTTGTTTGTTCTTACTCAGTGTATTGAAATATCAAAAGCAGAAAGCAGACCTTTGTATGTGGCCTTTTTGGACATTACAGGAGCCTACGATAACGTAGACCGCAACATGTTGTGGGATATTCTGGAAGGGGAAGGCTTAGGTAACGATTGTCTACAGCTTTTGAGAGAGATTTACCTAGAATATACCGTTTGCGTTGAATGGGAAGGGATGAGGAGCGCGGAGAAAGTTCATATCAACGAGGGACTGAGGCAGGGGTGCCCTTTATCCCCGCTGCTGTTTATGATGTACATGGTGAGGGTGGAGAGGGCGCTAGAAGGAAGTAATATCGGGCTTAATCTCCCATACAAACAGGCAGGTACAGTAATAGAGCAGCAACTCCGAGGTTTATTTTATGCGGACGACATTGTGTTGCTCGCTAACAAGCAAAGTGATTTGCAACGTCTGGCTAATATCTGTGGACAGGAAGGCAACAATTTAGGTTTGAAATTTAGTGTTAGAAAATCAGGTGTTATGGTATTCAATGAAAACAGTGCACAGACAGTGGAGATACAGGGCCAAGAAATACCTCGGGTAACAGAATATAAATACCTTGGTATATGGATAAAGGAAGGCAATGGATACATGGAAACACAGGAAAAGACCATAACAGTCAAGGGGAAGAGAAATGCAGCCATAATGAAGCACAGAGCGCTATGGGGATACAATAGGTACGAGGTCCTCCGAGGTATGTGGAAAGGGGTAATGGTTCCAGGACTTACTTTTGGAAATGCGGTTGTTTGCTTTAAATCAGGGGTGCAATCAGGACTCGACTGGAACCAAAGGTCAGTGGGTCGCCTCGCATTGGGCGCTCACGGGAAGACTACAAATGAAGCTGTGCAGGGGGATATGGGCTGGACTAGTTTTGAAGTGAGGGAAGCTCGTAGTAAAATTGAGTATGAAGAACGGCTGAGGAATATGGAAGAAAGTGAATGGGCTGGGAGAGTGTTCAGGTATCTGTACAGGCAAAACATTGATTCACAGTGGAGGAAAAGAGCTAGGAAGCTTACCAGCAAGTTGCGGCCTGTGGGGTGGGCAACACAGCAACAAAGAAGGTCAAGCGGAAAGTCAGAGAGACTGAATTAATCTCATGGGTAGCGGCAATGGAAAAGAAACCTGCCATGAGTAACTACTTAAGAGGAAAAAACGAAATCAGGAAAGAAACCATTTATGATAACTCAAAGGGAAGCTCATTACTTTTCGAAGCGAGATCGGGATGCCTTAGAGCACGCACCTATAAAGCGAGATATAAGAAGGAAGAAGAAGCATGTGGTAGCTGCGGTAAAGCTAGGGAAACGACAGCTGAAAACGGCAGCTTTTTGAAGTGCTTATGCAAATGTTGTTATTCTAGGTTTTTCTTCGCTCTGTTGCCAAGGATTATGTTAATCGATATCTTTAGATTTGTTTTTAAACAGTTCCTTACTGATATTTTTTTCAGTAATACTTCAATTATACATTATAAAGCCAGGAACAAGCAACGAAACATCATAAGCACAAACAAGACTAAGAATTTGTTCGTCGAGTTGCACATTTAACAAGCACATATAAAGCCTCGGCCTACGCAGCCACCTAATAGTGTTTTATCTCTGTAGGGTTCCTTTCTAAACAGGAACGTTTAATTGCATGCTATGTTATGGGAATGAATACGACGAATAAACGCTTTGCCAAAGGAATAACTATGTTTGTCGTATTCATTTCGCTACTTCGAATATGCGCCTTAGAACAAGAGGCCAGGGGAAAATAATTTGATCAGTTATTTTCGGCCAACAATCGAAAAAAAGAAAGAAAAGAGTGCAATAACGTGAGGATCACGATGACGTCCCTATGCTGCTCGCCATCTTGGAACGTGCGACGACTCGGAACACGGTTGAGAGGGCATTCGTTGTTTTGTGCGAGGGGATACCGAGGGGCTTATTTACATCCCTTGTCCCCGTTGAAATGTGCCAGGGCTTGGCAAAAGCTCCCGATTAGCGGATTAGTTTCCGTGGCACCGGCGGGGAGGCCCTCCGCAGTCTATATGCGTCATGTTTAGCGTATGCTTCGTCAGCCTGCTGCTGCCCCTGCCATAGCGTACTGGTTCGTCGTAGTCTGCACCGGCGAAGCAGACGTTAAAAAAAGAGGACTGCGACGATCTCGGTGAGCTTCGGACAAGCGCACCAAGCCGACGAAGGCCGTTTTGACGTGTCGCAAGAATCTCAAAAGTATTTTTCAACAAGTTTATGTACACATATGAAGAAGCCGAAAACAAAGACACCACATAGATGAAATTACTCGTACTTACTAACTGGATTAAATAAAAGATAACTTAATAGCACTGAAAGTGGATGAAAAAAAGAACAACTTGCTGCAGGCGGGGACCAAACCCACGCCTTCGCATTACGCGTGCCATGCTCCAGCCAATTCAGCTACCGCGGAGCCGTTTTCCCACCTACTTTCCTTGGTATTTGTGTTTACTAGTGTATTAGTGTATACTAGAGGTAATCTTGCATGTGTTCCACATTCACCGCCAAGGTTGATGAGTGGTGGCGCAGGCTAACACTCCCAAGGTTAGTTCTAGTAGTAATACATAAATACCCAAGAAAGCGGATGGGAAAACGGCGCCGCAGTAGCGCAATTGGTTAGAGCATCGCACGTGTAATGCGAAGACGTGGGTTCGTTACCCACCTCATGCAAGTTTTTATTTTCATGCACTTTCAGTGCCATTAATTTGTCATTTCTCTAATCCATTTAATAAGTACGAATAATTTCCCTTAAGTTTTCCTTGGTGTCTTTGTTGGCTTCTTATTATACGATTTATCAAAAGCGGGCCCCTTGGTTAAACCATTTTCTTCTCGTTCACACATACGCATATACATATAGTACGCTGTATTCCGAGTGGATCCAACCTCCCGCCCTACCGAGCCATAGTCGAAAATTTTAACTCTCAGCCACTTCTTTTTCTCGTACAAGGTATGTACTGCAGCGCGTGCAATATCGCGTGCAAGCATTACACGAGTAAAACACAACACATCTAACTCCGATGGCTTTAGAAGAACCCGAGAGGCACGATGTGTATAATTATAGCAAAAGGTAAAGAAAATAAGCATATCTGTTTCTAAAACAGAGGCAACGACAGAAGACCAGTACAGAAAGGGTACAGAAAGCTGCCGGGTTGAAACTGTGTTTGGCTATATACGCCTTTTAGGCGGACAACTAATCGACTAAACTCTAGTTTCGAAGAAACAATGGGCTCAGCATTGTGGTCTCCTCGCACGAAATGTGAATCACGCGGTATATCTTCTAACAGTGTAAGATGACCTTCGTGTCTTTTTCGATATGGCGTGTGTTGTGGCCCTAAAACATCATGTACGGTTGGGCACTGCTTGAATCTTTGCTTGAGAGACCTACAGCATTCTTTTTGTTCTTCATTTCAAGACAACAACAACAATCCTGACTCGTGTTCTGGCATGGGTGTCTGCCAAGTACCCATTACGCAACACCGGCGAGCGACTTGAAAACATGCGCCTTGGCTTGCGCCGGAACGAGGTGCGATTACTTCCGCTACTTATTAGGGCGTGATTGAGGGTGCTTCAAAAGCGGATCTTCCGAATCGAATCGAACGCGACTATTCTGAAAGAACGATTTTCGAAAACACAATCAAATGGCAAATGTTTCCTCATTTCTAGATAAATCGAAATATTAAAGAGTGTGCAGACAGTCCGTCTGCACACTCTTTCGAAATGGCAACACTGCACACTCTTCGCACACTCTTTCGCACACTTTCGCACACTCTTTCGCACTGTTTCGAAAATCGAAATAATAAAGAGTGTGCAGACAGTCCGTCTGCACACTCTTTCGAAATGGCAACACTGCACACTCTTTGCACACTCTTTCGCACACTTTCGCACACTCTTTCGCACTGTTTCGAAAATCGAAATATTAAAGAGTGTGCAGACAGTCCGTCTGCACACTCTTTCGAAATGGCAACACTGCACACTCTTTGCACACTCTTTCGCACTCTTTCGAAAATCGAAATATTAAAGAGTGTGCAGACAGTCCGTCTGCACACTCTTTCGAAATGGCAACACTGCACACTCTTTGCACACTCTTTCGCACACTCTTTCGCACTCTTTCGAAAATCGAAATATTAAAGAGTGTGCAGACAGTCCGTCTGCCAAATGAAGGCTTGCTTCCACAATTTGGCACGCGTGTAATGTCGTTCAGGACTGGACCCTATAGGTAAACTGAGGAGCTTGTAAACGACAAACAACCAACAGGGGATCGTGTCTGGCGCACCGTGTCAATGACAGTGATGAAACGGGAACATAAAACCTCGACTTCAAAGTTTCGATCTGTAGTATCTTTCGTGAACTACACAGTGATTCACTAAATTCGCGGAACTTTGTCGCGTAACTCATGTTCCGTAAACTTTTGGGGCCGACTGGACTCTACGGCGCGTGATGAAAGCAAAGAGCACTTCTGGGTTGGTGGGTGCTAACGGTGACAAAAAGAATTAGCTCTAGAAATCACCGGAGATGATTGTCAAAATTAGCGAATAGCCTTACGCGCACCACACGAATCGAACAGACACAGGATTAATACACTTCCGAAGAATACTGCTGACGTCGACAACGGTGTTTGAGGAGGGTGGCAGAAATTATCGTCGTCCTCTTTCGGTAGACGGCGTGACAGCGAGAAGACTATTTGCATAAAAGGAATTTCCATTCCTTCTTGTTGACGCTTGCGCATTTGACAAACGATTCCGCTCGGTAACCTTTTACAAAAAAAAAAAAGAGAAGAAGAAAATAAATAAACTACTGTTCTGTAAAAAAAAAAAAATTTTTTTTTTACAGAACGCTATTCTACCAGGTAATACTTACAAAAAGGTCAATAAAGAACACCCTAATTTTCGTGTTTGGCACAGTGGTACGTACCTTCAGCGCTGTATGAAATCAGAATTACTCTCCTTCGCTCGCCGCGTTTTCCTTATTCATGACCAATGGCTAGGAAGTTACATGTTGTCATGTTCTTGGTTCAGCAAGCTTTTTGGTTCGATGTCATTACATTAATTTTTTTTACGTAATCACTCGCGACCATGTCAGTTGCGCTTGATTTCTTTATGCCACGCTCGGAGCTTAAAACATCCATGCTTTGAAGTTTTCGCAGTTG
Organism: Dermacentor andersoni; assembly: GCF_023375885.2. Taxonomy (NCBI): domain Eukaryota; kingdom Metazoa; phylum Arthropoda; class Arachnida; order Ixodida; family Ixodidae; genus Dermacentor; species Dermacentor andersoni. The sequence continues at coordinate 44,000,583 of NC_092818.1, read as the reverse complement.
CCTACCGAAAATAAATATCGTTTACTCGTTACGATATAGCTTGTGACGAAACGTTCAGCTTCGAACATTCTTACGTAATATGTATACCTAAACAGCTCGTTGGCGAGCATACTATCTAACGAGTGCGCTCGTGTCTGTTACGCGAGTGTGTGTATCAATGAGTTTTAGTGAACTGCGCCCGCTATAGTGGAAACCATAGAAGTAATATTTACAAGCGCGAGGCGAGTGTATACTAAATTTGTGGCACTATCTAGCTATCATATATTGCTGGTAACATTGCCTTTGATTTAAAAAAAAATGGTGACATTGTTTTGCCATAGAAAAGCCTTGGTTTGACTTAGCTGACGGTTCTAAATTTTGTTCCAGGGCTGTGGTGGAAAGAAACAAGGACGAAGAGACACAGCGGTGACAGTAAAGCAGAGTCAAGAGAAAGGCCATTTAACGAGTGGTACATCTTTTTTTTTTCGATTATTCTCCATTGCGCACAAAACACTGCGAACTGATTAGTTCTTATCACAAACGTTTACGTGAAAATAAAACAGTTGTCAATCCACTAACCAGAAAGCACCCTTGCTCAAGCGTGTACGCGCACATCATAGTTAGCACATTTTTGATAATGTGGCACTTAGCGTCCTTATGGGCTATGAGCGACGAGGCAGATCTCGAGGCAACACACGATGCTGCTGCTGATGATAATGGTCGTGGTGGTGACGGTGGTTATTATGCCGATAATGGTCTATTGGCATCCCCTTCGTAACGCGGTGGCAAATAGTCACCTAGCCTTCTTGAGCTAATCACGTAATCTATACAGTCTATATAGTCTAGCATTTTGCCTATCTTTTTTTAACCTCTTCTATCTTCTTCAAACCTCTATATGCACCTTGTACAGTTGCATATGCCTCTAACGGATCCGGCCCAACAATCTGTGTTTTTTTTTTCATCTATACTCTCAATGTATTTTGCTTACCTCGACTGCTGACCGCTTGATGCTTCCATCAGCTTTGAATGACTAAGCGCAGCGCCAGCGGTTTACACTGCAAACTCTAGCCGGAGCAAAAAGGGTCAACAACAGTGTTGCCAGATTTCATGGCGCATTTGATATGGAGCGCGTAAGCATTTTGACGAAGTGCAAACCGGGTGCTCGTCTGGTTGACCTCCCTGCCTTTCCTGTCCTTTTTCTCTCTCTCTCTCTCTTCGCTCGACGTGAAAGAACAGGCTTTCGGTTTGCTGACTGCCGATGATATGACTGTCACTTTTATTGGACAGGCATATGAAGTGATGACACGGCGGCGGGACAAATTGCGCGCCGCTCGTAAAGGTCTTCTATTACACGCAGGCGGACGGTTGTGCATGCGTAATTTATTCCAGAGAGCGCAATTAAGCCACAGACATCGAACTCTTCCTACTCGTCACCCATAACGTGCCCCTTAAGTTCGCCCAAGATAATCAAGGTGCCTTGTTTGGTTCACCGAAGACAACCGGGGGAAAGCAACTACGAATCTCGTATAACGCATAAATATATATATAAAGAAAACGTTGCTTAGGTAATTATTTGTGAGCCTTCTAACCCACCCAGGAATTTGAAAGCTTCGTCGCAGTTTACACATAACATTCCCCCCTCCCTTTCCGTTTTCGTCGAATTTGAACTTGGTCTCTAGTACATTTGTTTTAGGACTCTCGGAAACTTTACGAATAACGACAGTATGACACTCTGGAAAGCATGGGTAAGTAATTTTCTACTAAGGCTTTAATGAACCGACTCAGATAAAACATTTATCATTCGTCACTCACAACATGCTTCCTACTTCAACGAAATATAAACAACGTGCCTCGCACAGTTCACCGAGGTGAACGGGAAAAACACCAAAGACGCACGGGTATACCCTATAAAAATTGGGAGGAGACGAGTATACAGTAATTATTTTCAAAGCACTTAATTAATCTACACACTTGCAACTTTCTCACACATCAGCCATAAAGTGGCCCCTGCTGTCTAGTTTAAACATAAAATGTCCACCCCTTTTTGGTCCTCTCAGGGAAGCGGGTAAACTTTGTAGGGCTACAGGTGCTACTGTGCGGAGATAGTACGCGGTGAAAGTGACCGGCTGTGATTGTGTCTCTGCGCTTACGTTCTTTCTCTCTCACTCTCTACTTTCACGTCTCTTTACCTCTACCTTCCCCGGTGTATGGTAGCAAACCGGATTTCCCCTTCTGGGTAAACCCCCTGACTTTCCCCTTTCTTCGGTCTCTCTCTTTTTGTAAGCATTTCATATAACACCTCTATATAAAAACGGGCCTAAAAAAAGAACGTTTAGCAATTTTTATTTAACCCCAAATCAACATACACATTCAGAAATTCGCCCGAATATTGCCCGTAGTATTTCCCACATTTCCTCCAAATATAAGGTACGTGTGTAATCTAAGCGCGTTTCTTTTTCTTTCAGAAAACCTTGAAAATAGGCCTGCACGGTATGTTCAGGATTATCAGTTACACTGCTGCAGATATTGCTAGTTGGAAGCTTTTATTTAACTTTATTCTTTATGTCTGGTGGCGGAATCCTCCCGAATAATAATTACAAATAAACAAAAACAAAAAAAGAAAGTCGCATCCCTCACTTCCCGAGAGTTTCGCAGAAAAGAGAAAAAAAAAAGCGTAAAGGAATCGCAGCGATGCATAAAACTTTAACTCAATCGGCTGAATAAAAATGCAGTTACGTACACTTTTGCGAGGAATGGTATTTCGCGCTTGCCGCAAATTCTGGCAGACAGAAACTTCAACCAACGCTTAACGCACTCAAATTCGTGGACGGCATCATCGTCAAACACAGTCAAAAAGTTCAGCTACTTCGTCAGGCAGCATCGCTGGGTAACCGTCGCCAGCCTCGGAATAAAAATTTTAGAGACGTTGTGGGCATGTCGCTTGCATTGCTTGTGCGGTTCGGCGTGTCCATGAAAAAAAAAATACGTTCATATTGGTCGAGCGTGCGTGCATGATATTTAAGCATATAAAACTCACACCGCTGTAGGAAAACGCACCAACGCAAATTTTGGAGAAAGAGAAACATGGCTTATAGTCTGGAAAATACGGTAATGTTGCTTTTTATGCGTTTCTAGTCGCAGTTACAGCTTCGCTGCAAAACAAAAGACAAAACAACAACAACCAAGAATTGTTCCTCCTAAGAGCGCAACGAGCGCACATGGGAACGCCTGCCGTGCGAAACTGTGTCGGCGAAACGAGAACCGTCAGCAATAAAAAATGCCGGCCAGAATTTGCAGCCTCCGAGATGGCAGCCGAACAGTCTCTGGTTGTCGTTTCTTTTCCTTTTTTTTTTCAGCTTCGCGCGCTATCAATGGCACTGTTTCGTCAAAGACTTGGCGAAGCATCGCGGTGTTTGGGAAATCGGCACGCGAGGTATACGGTAGCGCGAGCCAGGCGTCCGACCGAGTCCAGCGCTATCCGTCCCGAGCACGTGACCGAGCGGCTGACGTTGGCTGACGTCCGTTGCGTCGACACAGCGCGGCGGTAGCCAGTGCGGGTGATTCACGTGCACCACCACGCATAAAGCAAAATAAGCGAGCGAGAATAGCAACCGCTCCCGCTGGCCGAGCGACCTGTCGCTGCGCGGGATTGTCGCCGCGAGACGACGCCGGCGCGCTCGCCGACGCATCGTGATTCTGGGAGCCGTTGTAAGAAAGGTTACGGGCAGACTGTTGTGCCGTTATTTAATTTCTGTTGCGTTCGGTAGAGTGTTTGCCGAGATGCAATTCAATGTCGTGCATCATTTCTGCGAGGGAGACATCGTCTTTCTTCTTTTGTGGGATCGAGGGGCGCTTCTCCGCCCCAGTTCTCGCCCCATGCAGGACCGTCCTGCCAAAATTACTAGAGGGAACTCTGGCGCTTCGGGCGGTATTTTATACGATTTAAGTTTATAAATTTCGAAGCTATTCCAGATTTATAAACACAAGGTAACAAATCTCCGTGCGCGTGCACAATCATTGCAAATTGTTCCATTTATGACAGAGTATCCCGTTGAAAGTGATGAATCTGCGAACTCATAGCGCATATTGAAGACAGGCGGAAGAAGTTAAAAAAGAAATTAAAAACAAATTATGGGGTTTTACGTGCCAAGACCACGATCCGGCCATGAGGCACGCCATAGTGGAGGACTCCGAAAATTCGTACCAACTGGGGTTCCTTAACGTGCACCTAAATCGAAGTACGAGAGTGTTTTCACATTTCGCCCTCCCCATCGAAGAAGTTTGGGCAATCCCTCGTCTGCGCCCTTCATTCCAATGGTGGCTGAACCACACTGCTTGCAGTTCCCGTCGACACCAGCGCCAGAGTTGCCTCTAGTAAATTTTGTAGCAAACTCTACGATAAGCACCCTGGCCTCAACCTTTCCATATTGACAGCAACGTCTGACGATGTAGCCTACAGGCTACGTTGTCAGAGGTGGCGGAGGTAGCTTATCTTGTAGACGTTACTACAACAGCGCCAAAGAGAGAGAGAGAGAGAGAGAAGTATAAATGAAAGGAGGGGAAGTAAGCCAGGACTGAGCCCGGTCGGCTACCCAAGCACCGGGGGACGGGAAAAGGTGAGGGAAGGATTAAAGAGAAGAAGAGGAAGCCCGCTCTGGATATCGTCGACGTGCGCCTAACTGTACTCCTAATGATTAATAATTCAAAATATATATTTACAATCAATTACTTAATGAAAAGGAAACAAATACTAGCGGATTTTTGAGAAGGAAGCTAATATACAGTCTGTTTCACCCGCATAGAAGGCGCGGCTTAAACAAACGAAAGAAAAATAAAAGAAAGAAGGAAAGAAAGTAAGCAGCTTGTTGCGTGTCTAGTCAGGATACTTGGCGTACATAGTACATGGGCCAGCAAATCACCTAGTCTGAATTTATCTCTCCTTCCTCCCCTTTCCTACCTAAGCAGGTGTTATCGAGTCGTGAATCCTACTCGAAAGGGGATCTGAGGATACAGACGGCACCACAGTTTGTAACAGGATCAGTTTCACACTTCAAAACTTGTTTACCGTAACCGTCATATACTGCCAACAAAAATAATGATGCTGATTTTCAACACACTGTTTCTTTCTAGTCTAAACTACTGTCACTTAGTTTGGGCTACTACCACACAGGGAAATTTGGAAAAACTTTATGTACTGCAAAAAAAATTCCTACGAGTCGTAGAAAATGTTCCAAAATATGTTCATACACGTGAATTTTTTATAAAATACAATGTAATGCCAATTACCAGTATGTACGATTATCGACTCTGTAGAGCGTACAAACAAGAAATAAAAAATGCAGCCAGCTTTCTAAGAACACTAGCGGATTTAAAAATCAACACTACAGCATATGCTACAAGGTCCAGAGAGTTTTGGAAAGTAGAAATCGTCAGAACAACATACGGACAACAAACTATTCGTAACAACCTGCCAAGGTTACTGAATAAATTACACAACGAAACAACTGGATTGGAAAATACCTCTCTTAAAGCTCTGTATAGTTATTTCTGCCTGCACTAGATTGTTTCCCTAGCGTTCGCAAATTTTTTCCTTATCGAAAACAACTAGTCCCATTGTATAGCTTATATTCTTTTTTTTCATTCGTTTAGTTTGTATGAGAAATGTTATTCTTACACCTTGTGTTATGATTATATCTTTCTCACCCTTGTGTTTCTTCTTTTTTTTTGAACAGTTGCGATACCGTTGTACCTATCATTGTTTTTTATCCTTATTGGTTAGATATGATTTTTACTATGACCTGTTAGAGCACATCTTTCTTTTTCTCCATTTGCTTCGCATGGTTCGCGATGCTCACTATTGTGTAAAGGACATATCTAAACAATGATGTACTACCTTTGTGCTCGCTAACGCCGCGCAAACGCCAATGCGGGGGCCTGCGGCTTCGTCAAGCTGTCCATGTGGCAGCTTTTTCTGCATGCTCCTCGCGTCATGTACTGATGCAAATAAACATCATTGTCAAAACTGCACGGTGATGCGGCGGGGATAAAAGATATCTGCATCTTCCGGAGAGGTAACTGCTGTGTACCGTGCTATAGAGACGCTAGAGAGCCCGTCACTGTCAGAGCAAGGAAGACGCTAGAACAGTGTAAAGCAACGGACGTACGTGATGAAGACAGCCAAAGCGTTAGTTAGCTTCCTGTGGTCCACTGGCCTGCGAGATAGGCTGTACCAGTGACGTCTGCCAACTCAGAATTTCGAACGCGACTTCCGTTTCCCGACTAATATTTTCCCGTCTCTTTAAATCGCTCTTCCTTTTCCTCCCATGCGGAGTAGGAAACCGGACATTTTGTAGTTAACGTCCCTGTCTTTCCTCGTCCTATTTTAAAACTGCGTACGAGGAGGTTCTCGTGAACGCGGTGTTCAAGTGTTCCCCGAATAGCGTCCGCGTGTTCATGCTTTCAGCCGTCTTTCTCGCATGCGCACTTGACGTTCTTGGCTTGGTCGTGCGATTGGGGAGGGCGAGCGTGGTGCGTTCGTTGTTGATTATCCACAGGTGGCGCTTGCTCTTCCTGCCTGTGCGCGCGGAGTTGAAGGGCAGGCATGCCGTGGCGTGCTCTTTTATTTATTTTGTCTTGCCGATTGGAATGATCCCATGAAGCACGCAACATCATGGAGGAGAAACGCGGCCGCCGTGGTCGGGATTCGATCCCGCGACCTCGTGCTTAGAAGCGCGGTACCATAGCCACTAAGCCACTGCGACGGGTGGGCCGAGGAGGCGCAGCAGCAGCAGTGCCGGAATTGACATTCGTGCTGCCTCTCGCTTCAACGCAAACTAAGCGGCAAAAGCACAGCGCACACGAAGCTATCAGCACCCGTTGCACTGTGTCCCCATCGCAGATCGCTTTCAACAGAGACCCGCGCGGCCGTGCCATATGCAGCAGCCACCATAGTTGAACGCTGTGAAAGCAGTAGAAAGCTGCGAACCATAGTAGCGAACAGCCACCATTGTGAGCCGCCATCGTCGGCTCACCATCGCACGCTTTCACTGGAACATAAAGCAAACGGCGCGCTGCGACGATGTTAGCGCCCTCGGACTTTATTCGGAACATCATGGCGACGGCGACGGCAGAAATGCGCCTGGAGTGTTCATATAATTGTTATCGAAAAAAAAAAAAAGACTGAGGAGAAGCCCTACCGAATACTACGCGCGCCAGGAGAAAAGTGTGGAGCAAGTCAGGTGGTATTTTTTCCCTGTAGCGGTCATGTTGGTCATAGCACAATGGCGGTTTTGTTACGGTGGTGTATGTTCACGTTTGTACTGAAAGACAGATTATGGACAATAGGTTTTATAAGTCGCTATTGCAGTACCTCTATGAAACGGGCCTGCGTGCTTATATTTAGTTTCGTACCGACGTCATGCCGCGTGGCAACCCAAGCGGAAAAAAGAAAAGCCTCGTTCTGTTTCAAAGGTGTCGTGTGCGCACGCTTGCTCTATAGTCTCCATGTTTTGTACAGCTCTGTTTGCTGGGCTGTGCTCTTGCGGCTGTTGTTGTTGCCAGGTGGGACTGTGCGAAGTAAGAAAGCCTGAAACAAGTTACTTTTTGCCAGCTTTTATGAAAACAAATCTGTGCATTATCTGTGCACTGCAACACCGCCCAGGCGATGACCGGCAGCACACTTTACGCACATCACCGCCAATGGCTGTAGGCCATCTGCAGTTTATGAGAACAAACAAGTGCGCTGGTCGTCGCTGAATCGTTTTGCTTTATGCAACAAGTTTCTGGCACCGCGGAGATGTGACGTGTCAGAGCGCGCCGACGAAGAGGCCAGCTGAGGAGAACATCGTTGCGCGTTTAAATATACACAGACTGCGGCCTGAAGTATATTGTTCTCAATGAAAGTGAAGCTTCACGGAAACAAAATTTTGTGGTATCCGAACAGCGAGCGCGTACGCGTGTGGCTATCGCGTTGACTGGGCTTCTACGTGCAGACCATCAGCCGTTTGATGTGCGCGCAGGCGTGCGTTCTTTTGTCGAGCCTGGTTCATTCTTGTACCGCATTCGCCAACCCTGCGGCCCTCGAACACACAGATATGTGCGGTAAGGAGGGTTAATCCCTTAATTACTCACAGCAGCCGTTTCCTTGCCATCCCTCCAAATGGCTGTTTTATGCATCTACATACATGTGGAAGCGCGCGCGCAAGAAAACTAAATACAAATGTACAGTAGTTAGTTTGTGTAATGTTGTATATGTTGCCGCACGCGCGAAAATAAAAGTCAGTTGATAGTTCAGCGACGTGCTTGTCTGCCTCCATTGAGGGTGTTTTTCAGTTCAGCGCTTGAAACTCGGTTTATAGACACGAACCGACTAACTCTGTTGAAGCCTATTTTGACGATATCGTGTCTCTGTTAATATTTTTCCACGCTGCAGAAGTTTCATCCGATCTAATTATTTCGGACTGTCCCATCGCAATCATGTCACGATCCCGCTTCTCTGTGTCAGCTGACCGGACTGTTCTGAAATAAATGAATAAATAAATAAATAAATAAATAAATAAATAAATAAATAAATAAATTCAACGTTATGCCAGATCTCGTAATGTTTTCACATAGCTTATCGTTAAAGCACGGGAGGTACCGATTTTCGATGCCAACGAAGGCAATAGGAAAACCAAACCACAGAGAAGAGCACAAGAAGACGGAGGCTTGAAACCATGAGCAGCAGTCGAACAAGGAATGTCGCTGGAACGTTACCACAAAGGGATTTGTCTTCGTCAGCGCAAACACAAGTCCACTTGTGGAAACATAGGCTTCAGCGACGTTCCTCGTTCGTACCACTCCTCGTCAAGGCAGTACGAAAAGTCGTTAAAGCTTCAACAGCGTTTCACGCCGCGGCCGCTTAGCGGCTGTGACGTTGCGCGGCTAAGCATGAGGTCGGGGGATGAAATCCCGCCGCCGCTGCTGCCGCATTTGGAAAAACACCCGTGTCCCGTGCATTGGGGTGGCACGTTAAAGATCCCCTGGTGGTCAAAAGCAATTCGGAGCCAACCACTACGGCGCGCGCCTCATGATAGTCTTGTAGTCTGCCTCATAGTCTGCCTCATATTCTGCCTCATAGTCGGCCTCATAGTCGGCCTCATAGTCTGGGATTTTGCCGCGCAACCCCACGCACTTAAATTCATTTCGACAGAGTTCCTTGTTTAACTAGAAAATGTAGCACTGTCGCGATCGCTGCGTCCCAGCTCGCAATCCCATTACGTGTGGCTCTGCGGTGAGTCATCGGCGCACGCTGTGGTTGCATGCAGTTCAATGGAGACTGCGCCGGTCACTCCTTCGGAGGTCTGCAGTATACCGTATTTTGCATGGATCCACGTCGTGTTTCACTCTTATATTATAGCGAAAGCTCTTCTACTCGAGGTACCACACCGAAGGTCAATCTCGGCGCGCAACTGTGAAGGTGCGACGTCGCGTCACGTGATCCGACGCGGAGAGGCGTCGCAGCTGCGCTCGCTCGAGCCTCGCCGCTGTGTGCCACGTGACTACGCGAGGGTTTAACAGCTGCTTTGGCTGCTTCGCCAGCGCTTGGTCGCTCAGCCTCGCCATAAGAGGAAGCACGCGCCAGTGCGAGCGCGTGAACTGTTCGCCAGAGGCGCCAGGCTGAGTCTGAGCACCGTGCTCTATATAGCTCCCCCGAAATTACCTTCACCGAAATTTGCCTAATATATTCAAAGGCGTTAACTTGCTTTGTTTATTGGAACCTCCCTGAGAAATATGACGTCATTCGAGTATTTTTTATGTGGTTTTACTCTTTGCCGTCAGCCATCTGTGGTACCATCATTCGGTCACGCTGCCGACTACAACGCCGAATTTTCGCGTAATGGTGCATATAATGCCTTCGCACTACAACAAAGATACGCGTCGGAGACAGCCACCACGTTGTCGAACAAGCATATTCATGCCCAACTCGTTGCGGGCGGCTGTGCCGAACAAAGGCATTGACAATATTAGGATACTTATACATAATCTCATCAGGCTTCCTGCATTCGTAGTGTCGTTGCGTCGCTATGATCACTAAAAAATTCCCAGTGAGCTTGAGAGAAGCTTCGAGGTATCGCCTTCAGCGGTATTTCATCACTTGTAAAGTGAAGCTGTTTGAGCACAGCTCGTTACTGAGGAGCAGCGCAACGGCACAGGAACTGCAGAATAACGACGCAGTCAATACAATGAAGCTTTTTCGCTTTCTCGGAAGGGTGGAAAGAAACGAAGAGGTGGCGATAGCCAGTCGGTAATTTTTGTTTTTGTAGTTCAGACATCCTCTTATTCATCTTCTTCCCTTGTCTTTCCTTTTCTTTCTTTTTGCACTTGCAGGTCTGTGGTGAACGAGTTGCGAGAGAACGTGTCAAACGACAAAGTGTGATCGGCGAGTCGGACAAACTTTCTCGGTGCATTACGTGCGCGCTTCGGTGTGTGTGCACACGAGCGTCGGTTTTTCGTGCGCGCGTTCGTTGTACGTGTGTCCTGTTTCTGCGCGCCTGTGTACGCGTGCTTATGTGCGTCTAATGTGAGTTGGTGCGCGCGTTCGCATTCGCTGCTAGAACACAGTAACTAGCGAACTTGCGCACGGGCAATAATAGAGAGCTTTAGCTTAGGGGACGCAAGCGGCTTGCGTCCCCTATAAACTAAAACGCTCTAATGTTTTATACGGGCGAATTTTCGCCGGTATTCGGGTAATTCCTCATTTCGCCGCAGAAATGCAGCACGGTGAGCAAAACCGGTGGAAAAAACCCACGCCGGATGCCAAGTTTGAACGCGTGCTGCGACAGCCGGCGCAGCTGTGTTTGGATTACCGCACGCATGGACGAAATACAATTTAAAAAAAAAAACAAGATCAACAAAAACGCGATGCAACAACGCCCAATGAAAAGAAAAGTGCAGAAAAACAAATGCCGCAGATAGACGGGCTGTCAGGCGCTCGTATTTTACTTGTGCCTCGAGAAAGAAAAAGAAAGGAAGAGAAAAAGAAAAGAGGAAACACAAAAATGTGCCACTGCACTCGCGAAAAATTTCCACCCGACCCTCGGGAAGAGTTACAGTGTGCAGCAGCACCATTTCCTTCTCTCCCGTGGTGTGTCCCGCATTCTGCGCCGTTACCTGTACAGGGCCTCGTCCACAGCTGCGGTCATGTCTGCGCTTCTCTCCACTTGATCCGACGAGCGCTGCCTCCCGATGTGTGCACGCCGCCTCTTTCTCCGCCGATGCGCCTATGCAGACCGGAACCCTGAAGTTGCTGCCCCGGCTCGTCAGCGTTATAGCGAGCGCATATACGCGGCTGCTTTGTTTATACCGAGGTACCACTGCGCTGTCAACCGCGGTGCCTCATTCGGAGTCGACTGCGCGTTGTCTGCGTTGTTTGAAGTGCCGGGCCCGGGAACCTCGATGGGGCAACAAAGAGGGCGGGGGATGCCAAGGATCGGAATAGAGTGGCTAGGGAGAGGGGGGCTTAGGCATGTGCATAAGAGAGGGATGGAAATGGCGGGGAGGGACGGGGGGAGAGAGAGTGAGAGAACAGATGGTCGGTACGTTTCGCAAGGCTGTCACCCTTCTTCTGCGACTGCACAGCGGAGTGGACGGGTTGAGGCGACGCCCGCACCCTTGGCTCTCGGTGCCACTTGAATCGAGCGTCGCTTCGGGTACGAGTGACTTGCTTCCTCGCTGACGTTTGTGAACACAGTCCAGTGAACAGACCTGTCTTGTCGGCTCGAGCCAAGGCGTACGCGCACGCTTGTTTCAGTTCATAAGCGATACATTGTTGTTTGCACCTCGTAACATAAAAAAAATTATGGCGTTTTACGTGCCAAAACCACTTTCTGATTTTGAGGCACACCGTAGTGGAGGACTCCGGAAATTTTGACCATCTGGGGTTTTTTAACGCACACCGTAAGTACACCGGTGTTTTCGCGAAATGCGGCCGCTCTGGCCGGGATTCAATCCCGCGACCTCGCACTTTGCTGGCCAACACCATAGCCACTGAGAAACCACGGCGGGTACCTCGTGACATACCACTATGAATGTATCGGCACTATATATAGGTCGCGATGTCACTCATTAACTTCAAATTTCAGCATACTATATGTACGCATCTCTCTAAGAGGGCAGTGAGCTTTCCTCGTTGAGAGTGTTTGCTGTTTCTTAATTGCTTTTGCTGTAGATAGGTACTTTTTGCTCCTTCAGCTCTTTTTATGGATGTCCGTACGACGCACTAATCATCATAATCATCATAATAATCATCATCATCATGTTTTATGTCCACTGCAGGACGAAGGCCCCTCCATGCGATCTCGAATTACCCCTACCTTGCGCCAACCGATTTCAACTAGCACCCGCGAATTGCCTGATTTCATCACTCCACCTTGTCTTCTGCCGTCCTCGACTGCGTTTCCCTTCTCTTGGTACAGATTCTGTAACCCTAATGGTCCAACGGTTATCCAACCAGCGCATTACATGACCTGCCCAGCTGCATTTCTTTCTCTTAATGTCAATTAGAATATCGGCTATACGCGTTTGCTCTGTGATCCAAGCCGCTCTCTTTCTGTCTCTTAACGTTATACCTAGCAATATTCGTTCCATCGCTCATTGCGCGGTCCTTAACTTGTTCTCAAGCTTCTTTGTCAGCCTCTAAGTCTCTGCCCTATTGTCAGCACTGGTAAAATTCACTGATTGTACACCTTCCTTTTCAATGATAATGGTAAGCTTCCAGTCAGGAGCTGTCAATGCCTGCCGTATGTGATCCAACCCATTTTTATTCTTCTATGAATTTCCTTTTCCTGTTCAGGGTTCCCTGTGATTAATTAGCCTAGGTTAACGTACTCCTTCAAGGACTCTAGAGGCTGACTGGAGATCTTGAACTCTTGTTCCCTTGCCCGGCTATTCATCATTATCTTTGTCTTCTGCATATTAATCTTCAACTCCACTCTCACGCTCTTTATGTGAAGGTTCTCAATCATTTGTTGTAATTCGTCTGAATTGTAGCTGAATAGAACAATGTCATCGGCAAACCGAAGGTTGCCGAGATATTCGCCGTCGATCCTTACTCCTAAGCCTTCCCAGTTTAATAGCTTGAATACTTCTTCAAAGCATGCAGTGGATATCATTGGAGAGATTGTGTATCCCAGTCTGATCCCTTTGTTTATAAATATCTTCCTGCTTTTCTTGTTTAGAATTAAAGTAGCTGTAGAACCTCTGAAGATATTTTCCAAGGTATTTACGTAAGCGTTCTGTACCCCTTGATTACTCAACGCCTCTATGACTGCTGGTATCTCTACTGAATCAAGTGCCTTTTCGTAATCTATGAAAGCTACATAGAAAGGCTTATTGTACTCTGCGGATTTCTCGATAACCTGATTAATGACATGGATGTGATCCACTGTAGAGCATCCTTTCCTGAAGCCTGTCTGTTCCCTTGGTTAACTAAAGTCCAGTGTTGCCCTTTTGCTATGGGCGATTATTTTGGTAAATATTTTATATAATACTGGGAGTAAGAAAATGGGCCTATAATTTTTCCATTCTTTAACGTTACCCTTTTTGTTTAATGTATAATGTTTGCATTCTTCCAGTTTTCTGGGACCCTTGCAGTCGGTAGACACTTCGTATAAAGAGCCACCAGTTTTCCAAGCATTATGTCTCTTTCATCTTTAAATCGACTGTTATTGCATTTTCTCCTGCCGCTCTTCTTCATTTCATGTCTTGCAAGGCCCTTCTGACCTCATATCTAGCTACAGGAGGAGTTTCTGTACACTGTTCATAATTGTTTTGAATAGAGCGCTCCTGAGTCATCTGGGTACTGTAAAGGTCAGTATAGAATTCTTCCGCTGCTTTTACTATCTCTTCCAGATTGCTGATGATATTACCTTGCTTATATTTCAATGCATACATCTTGGTTTGTCCTATGCCAAGTTTCCTTCTCACTGATTTCAGGATCTTAGGACGTGCTAAAGCAATTATAAAATAATATGCATATACTGATATCTTAACCAAGTAATGGGGTATAATGTTCCAAACCACGGTCTGATTACAAGGCACGCCGCAGTGAGGGACTCCGGGTTAATTTCGACAACATGGCGTTACTTAACGTGCACGGCGCACGAGGGCTTTTGCACTCCGCCCCAGTTGTAATGTGGCTGGGATCGAACCCGCGACCTCGAGGTCAGCAGGGCAACGTCATAGCTGCTAGGCGAACACGACGGGTAAAATACATATACTGTGCAAAAAATAAGCGAACACGTAGATTAAAGGAAACCCTTCGCTGAGGCCATCCGCGAGTCGTGTAGCGTTGTTTTGGCCAGCTCGTAAGGATTCTGTCGAACGGCTGTCTGCAGTTGTTTGTTTCTATATTGCTGTTTCTTTCCGTATTCTACCATACTTCATGTAAATTTGATTTGAACGCTTTCCTGCGATTTATGTAGACTTGATTTAGTTATACATTTCCATGTATCCTTTCTTTCTCTTTATTTATTATTTTCTTTTATATGTACGTTTTAGGGCTCTTTGTTCTTACGCTTATATTTTCGCCATATAGACACAAATTTGCCGTAAGCAGTAATAATAGTATTTATTTTTCCCATTTGAAAGTATTAACACCGACTTACAGTCTTCAACTATGAGACCCCATTCTGTATATATTTGTCACGCAAACGTACTTATATGCAATAAGAATTGATTCTGGTTCTGACTACAGCATGCTCAGCCGTTGAGAACCTTTTCAGATAAGCCACAGATTCACAAAGTGCTAATTATGCATCGTGTAAAGTTCTGGCTATCCGGACCTACTTGCGAATTGTTGGAACTGCTAATGAAAGCGGAATATTATTTTAAATACGAAGCGCTTAATTGCGAACCTCGCCGGGTATCGCGACCGCGGGGGCTGCGGCCTGGTTGTTCTCTAACCGAGTGGACCAACCAATCACAGCGGAGGATGCGCGCTCCTGTGTTCCTCGTCCCACCACCAGATGGCGCTCGCCTCCGCACATCCTCGAGGCAAATATAGAAGTTTTGAGGGAGAGAAAAAAAAAAGATTAAGAAGATGCATGCGAAAACGCTAGAATGAAAAGCATGTATAGCATATAGGTGAGTAACTGGAACAGGCTAGGCGACTATTTGTCATCGGCCAGCTTCAAAGGGACTGCCGATAAATAATCATCATCAGCGCGGCGGTGCTGGCCGTCCGGGGGAAATAATAAAAGAGAACCAGAAAGCTCGCCTTCACGCATCAGCGGCGGCGGCATTGCATCAGCCTCTTAGTACAATGCTTGAATAAAACCTTCCGTGTGACTTTGGGCGGACAATCAATAAACGCAAATTCGTGTTTGCGCACGTTATGCACTCACACAAAGCTTCGCTGTATAGAGACTCCAACTCGTTGGATCTGCTGCATTTTTTCTTTTATCAAGAACGTCGCGACAAACTGACGAGTGACGTTAGGCAAAGGGAGCTGAAAAGCCTGCTTGCGCGAACGGTGCGAAACTCGGAATCGACGAGCAAGCCGAGTTCAACAATTTCGGAGCGACTGGAAACACCTGTCGCGAATGATGACGCACGCAAGTTCAGTGACATCGGACACGTGGCGGCGTGGCGGGTGCTTTTGCGCACTGTCTCCGGTGCAACTGGCTCGATTGGGGTTCGTTGCTTTTCATGGAAATGCGGGAGCTCTTCTGTTTGTTGTTCACTTCGTTCGGCCTGCATGCTCTTAAGTTGATATTAATTGATGTATTTTGATATAGTTGATTGTAAATATGCATACTAATTTCATCATTAATTATCCGTATTCTCGCTGCTTGCGCTTTTTACTCCATTATCAATATGTCAATATGCCTTGTCTTTTCTTTCTGTATACGTATCCTGTGCATGCACTCCTAGAAAGTCCTTCTTACGGATTTCTTGCATGCAACATTTTATTTGATAGAAATTCTGTAGTGCACTGATTGTGAGCCAAATGTGGTAAATGTCCAAAAACAGAAACCTCAAGGTGAGCTTCCTACTATGCAGTGCGTACGTTTCGAGACAGCAAGCTCCTACTGTGCGTACAAAGGTATGGGCAGTGGCCGCCTACGCCGGCTGAGACGTAATTGCAAACACCCACGATGGCATTTGCATCCTCTGGCGAAGCCAGTGTATCCTTCTACAGCTGCAGGATTTGTATGTTTTTATGGGTGCAATTAGCGCGACAGCTAGCTCACAAAACCCGTAAATATTCAGTGGTGCCGTGAGTGCATTAAAATGTTTATTGGCGTTAGAAAACGCTGTAGTGCAAACTGTAAGATAATTATCTTGAAAGGGCTGGTACGCAGTTAGAAATAATTTCTAGGTGGTAGCTCAATTGAGAAATAAATAAGAAAAGTTGTAGTGAAAGACACAGGGAAAGTTGATATATGCGGGAAAATTCGCTCAGATTTAAGAGAACACCGCCTTCTTTACACTCAGCCTCCGCTTTTCAAATAGTTACAACATGACAACTTTCGCTTACTAACCTGTACTTATCGAGTACTCCTTATTATATTATAATGTACAAATAGACTTTTTGCGTGTCGCATCAAGCTGTGACTTTCCAAACCCTCGCACTTATTAGTTTTCACCAATGGTTTGTACGTATGTTCGCCATATTTGGGTGTCGAAACACACACGCACACGCGCACACACACACACACACACACACACACGCGCGCGCGCGCGCGCACGCACACGCACACACACACACGCACACACGCACCCCCCCACACACGCACGCACGCACACACACGCACAAAAACGATTTCACAGGTTGAGTTTTTGGCGTCGTCCTTTACGTTTCCCAACAGCCTTTAGTTGCAAGAACAAGGTCACTTTTTTGCTGTGCTGAAGCTCAGTCTGTCACTGTCAGAGCAAAATTATACGCTGTCGCCGTAACACACGACCATCTGCAGTTTTAATCTCTTTTGATACACTTCGACCTCTTTAATTCCATAAGCAAGAAACCGCAAGCAGATTTTGAACAATTATTCTTGAAGCAACGCTGTCGATGGTCATGGGCTTCCTTGATATTCTCCACGCCTTAGGTATGGGTACACAGAAAACGCATATACTGCAGCAAGAAAAATCAGAAGGGCTGCTGGTCACTGTTAAGCTAGAAGTGGCGCTTCGGGACCCGCGCGCGTTAATTGTTTGTGATGCCGCATTGTTCGTATTGGGGACTAGAAGTCCGGACGTGTTCCGAAACGTCAATTAACATTTGGCCTCGTCAGTGATAAGAAGTCTGTGTTTTCTGCTGGCATATGCTAACTGGCTGGGCGAGTTTTCGTCGAATTCAGTTGACTATGTGAACTACAAGTATGCTGTAGTTGTAATATCAGCGTATCAAATTGCAATATTTGAATTGTAAGCGCAATTTATATCTTTAAGTTCTTTTCACTGTATATGAGCATAGTCAGAGAGCTCATCTTCTTCACCCGCGGGACTTGTTTGGAATGTGCCGAATGAGACCGTTAGATCGCGGTCCATTAAGCCCTTTGTATCGATAATATTTAGTGCGTTGCACTAGGAGTGTCAAAGCGCAAGGTGTATACATAAGAGCGGCGAACGCGCTGGATCCGGGACCTCAAAGAGACGCACCGTATTGCGTTCGCCGCACTTACTGTTAAATTACGCCACTGAATGCTTTTCTTTTTATTTTTCTAAATCTGTCTGCATGATCCCTGTATGTGCTGAAGCTGTATTACTCTTTGTATATTTATGCAGAAATGTTCCTTTAAACGCCGCTTCCCTACCTATGTTTCTTTCTTTTCTTTTTCTTTGTACTGTGAGCAGCTGCTATTGGGGCTTTGTATTTTTTATGTAAAAGTGGTACTTTAAACGTCCGTTCACTGTAGATGTTCCTTTTTCTTTTCTTTTCTGTGCACTGTAAGCAAGTGCTATTAAGATATGAACAACACCTTTATTCTGCCCTTCCATGCTTCGTCCTTGTGCATAAACTCTAGCATTGGAGATGGAAGGTTGTGATCGGCACTGGCAATTTTGTCGTAGCTAGACCACTTACGAAACGCAAGAAGTATTATAAAAAAACTGGAACATTCAGCACAAAGTCGGGCATGTTTGAAACGTGCATCGGCACTCCTTCTGGCACGCTATTTTCAAAGGACCTCCTACTTCATGAAAAATACAAAACGAAAACAAAATGGTACCGAATAAGGACAAGTTACTTGTCAGCGAAAGTTTCCATGCGTCAGAATATAAAAAGATTAGAAATTATTCGAAGACGTCAACAGTGTGTTCATGTGCTTCACAGTTAAATTAAGCGTGTGTATTCGGTTGGGTTGAACTGTTATTGGCATATTCTGCGAAAATGATCTATGCTATCAAAGAGAAACTGTAATATGTACACGTCGTTAAAGTCGCAAAGAACTACGGTAAATGACACATTACTTCGCGTACGAGTGCGCGAACGTGTATGTATGGTAAAACGATCATTAAAGCATAATTAAGAAATATCGCCCATTTCGCATTGCAATCTTTGATCCCGAAATAATTTTAGTTCTCTTTGTTTGATTCTTGATAACGACCAGTTCACATCTGCAGCAATAGCGAGCTCGGTGCTTATGTCTTAATTTTCAAATTGATAAGTAAACACTATACAAGAAATGGCTCAGAGCACATTCCTTCCTTTGTTACAATAAATCGGGAGGCCCCAAAGTACAAGAAATGGCTCAGAGCACATTTCTTGTACTTTGGGGCCTCCCGATTTGTTGTAACACAGGATGAATTCTCAAAACGGCTTTTAAGCACGTGACTTATTGCGAAGAAACGCAGGCGCTGTGGATATTGTCGCGCGTGGTTTGTCCTCCGAGGCTGGATGACGTTGGCGACGCCACGCAGACAATCGCGCGATGGCGCAGCTGGCGACACGAAAACTTGCGTGCCTCGACACTCGAGAGGTTCGGAATCGTGGAAGGGTCCGACATTGCGGAATAAATGTATATCTGCGTGTGGAGAGAGAGAGGGAGAGAAAGAGAGAAACAGAGAGAGAGAGAGAGATGTGTATTGGCACGCCTACTTGTTTACCTTTCTTCCAGTGACTGTCCGTGCACGTCTCTACACCTTCTCTCTCCTTTCTCTCTCTTCCTCTTCTACCTTCCCCCAGCGTAGGGTAGCCAACCAGACTCTTGGCTGGTTAACATCCCTGCCTTCCTTATATGCCTCTCTCTCTCTCTCTCTCTCTGCAGTGACTGTCTTTTACCGGCTAAAATCTGTTACAAGGCTATCGCTCGGCGCGATACCTGTATTAGAACTTTCTCGAACGTTGTCGCCAATTCTGTAGCGAAATAAACTTCTAATGAGATTGCGCGCGCGAAGCGAATAGGGGTGTACAACATTCTAGTACGCACGCGAGCACCAGCGATTACGCTGGAATATACGATGGGTCGTGTACGATTAGCCGATGCTTCTGACACGTATATATCGGGACCACCGACGACTGGGTTCGACGCTATCTCCTTGCTTTTAGTGTAACTTGTTTTTCTAGGCAGAAGTTCACCCAGTAAAGAGTTCAACCATTAACTACAGTTTCTGGCAGTTCTATCATTCAGGGTTACTGTATAACGCGACAATATCAACTTTATTTTCCAAAGACTTATAGCCTGGCGTCCGCTTCCGAAGAAAGCGAAATGTCAGTTGTTACACCTCTCGGGAGTGGTCGCCCGGTGCCTGCATGTGACGCTCATAACATCCGTCCGTCGGTCCGTCCGTCCGTCCATCCATCCATTTTTAATTCCTTAATCTCCCAGCTGTCTTTAATGTCATACGGTTGAGTCTTTCGGGGCCACGTCTTCTAGTGGGTGGCTTAATTACAGACAAACGAAATTCCTAATGAAACTGCTTGAAAAAAAAAAACAGAAATCAGCTTCGCTGTAAATTGGGTTCTGAATCAGCAATTTCGCAAAAGTCTGCTGTCCTATAGATAATCAAGGCAACGACAAGCGAAAGGGAATCTCAAACACAAATTAAACAAATCCCTGTTCGACTCAGATTTCCTTTGCGATACTGCCTTATAGCAGTCGTGTCAACATCTTTCGATGCGGCCGACCCTTGACTATATATCCTTTGCGTATTAATATGCACTTCTTATGTAACACTTATAATCTGTTTCCATAATTTAAATTATGCGTCAGTACGACGGTGAAACGGTTTTGATTCATTTTAGCAGTGGGTTGTATGTTTGTGTTAGTATTATTTCCCCAGAATCGTCTCGATCAGCTTAAGTGCAGGGTTGAAATTAATTATGAGAAATGAGTACACAATTTTGGAACATTGGAGCACAAAGCCTTTTTTTTTACTTTTATTTTTTTTCCCTTTTGTCAAGTGACATCCTCAATGGACCGTCGGCGAAACAATCGCTGATTTATTTGCCTGTGTGCAACCGCTGATGCTCAAGGACGTACCTGCTATAGTCGCTGTTTCCTTTCCTTTTTCTTTAGCCCATTGGGGCCCGTTTTTGAAAACTGCTTTATTGAAAAAATGCTTTCATTCGTCCGGTGCTTTGATCCTTTAATCATATAACAATTTTTTTGCTTGCGAAGAAGCCAACAGCAACATAGTTTCCGAAATTTCCAATTGCATATAAATAACTCGCAGGGGATCGTCACGATGTCACAGCGATGACTAATGTGAGTGCCACGCATTCCCTAATGCCCTAGCCCCCCTCCTCCCTACCCCCATGCGAAGAACCATCAGCAATCGGCCATATCACGGTAGCTGGAAGGCATCCTTCTTCTAGACGTCTGTCGATGGTGGCGTGTGAAGCGAGCGAGGTGCACTTGCGGGCTTGCAACGTACGCGTAACAGAATACGGCACAGCTGAATATCGTGGCCGAGGAGCGTCGCAACATGAAACGCCCGCGTGCGTATAGGCTCTGCAGCAGGCGCTCTCTTGCTTTCTTCCCGCGTCGCTACTGGCGACATCGAGTCAGTGAGTAAGCATTGAGCGAACACGACCTGGCCGTATATTTGCGTGCCTATCACGGGCGAAGCTGGCAGCTGGCTGGTGGCGGGGGAGCAATCCCACTATGAAACATCCTAATGGCATAGTCCCGTCGCGGACGTTGCACGAACTATTGTTAGGTTTGAAATTGTTTTCTCTACCGCTGGGACTTCATTGTGACTGCTTAGACATTTAGCACCGCAATGAGTGAAACTGACAGAAAGAAGGAGAGGGGGCTCATCCTTCCTACTCAACGTAAGACATTTATTTATTTTCTTCATTACTTTTTTGTATTTTTACATGACATGCAGCAAGCTGTGAACGTCAATCTAGAACACAGTTGTCTCAACAGTAAGTTCTGCCATAGGCTTCTTCGAAGGCGCTTCGTCTCTGTCACCGACCTTTGTTTGAACAGAGGCTGCATATAGTTTTAGGCGACCCACTTCATTTGTTTATTTTTATCGCCTTCGTCATTGGCTCGCAGGCCTCCACGCCACCGTTATTACGGGTATCAGCCACTCGGTGTGTCATCGAACAAGAAAACAAGAATGCAAAAGGTAATGTGATGGAACGTTACAAAATGCGAGCCTTATGAACTGTACGCTCACCGATATCATTTTCAGCTTTCGCTAATCTACTAAGCCAGTGGTCAGCGTACCTGTCCTGGCGGACGCCATGTCCTGCACACATGTGAGTGTATCGGAACGTGATCGGTGAAGAATACGGTCCCGGCTGTACACGCTGCACCCGAGCCTGCAATCCTTTACTTACACTATGAAGAAATACCGTATGTGTGGTACGTAGCTATTTCTCTCAGCACAGGCAGACAGCCGTGAATGCGGCTTGGATTACGCAGAAGGGCACGTTCACTGGACTTATACATATATATTTCCCATGGAGAGATGCCGCAGTGCGTTTATAAAGGGAAACTTTCTTTGCCCCTTCCCTCCACCTTGTGTGTGCGGGCGGCTGCTGTCGTACCCATTGCACAACAAGTTGGGCCACCTGGTATTTGGCACTGGGTGTCTGACCGAATGAACAACTTGACTCATTGGGCATGTGAAATTGGGCATGTGTATTTCAGGCCAATTGTCAAGAAAAGTTATGCGCCTCTGGGTAGGTGCCCAAACGGACACGAGTGGAACAGGAGGCAGGAAGTGAGGTGGTCGCCAACAAAAGGCAGCCGGGTGTGAAGAAAGGAGCAAGCAGAATGGAAAGGAACCAGGGCGTCCATTGAGTTGAAGCGTTGATCTGCGCACAAGTGGAGAAGGAGACGGGAAGAAAGAAACAATTTAGTAAATATAAAAAAAAAATTGTCGCTTATTATGGATTTCCCCACACGCGTGGGATCCGCCGATTTCTTTCACGAATAGAAACAGTTCGTGCCCCACGAAAGAAATAATCAATTTACTTCCATCCATGCTTTAACGGGCAGAGCAACCGTATCAACTAAAAAAAAAAGAAAAGATGGCCTGTCCTCCCCCAGGATTCTATACCAGATTCTCAACGTGAAAATATATTCCGCAGACGTACAGCCGGACCCGCTGTTAGGGAGAATATCGAATTTGTAATGAAGAAAATATAACTGGAACTTTGTCCAGCCTTTATCGAAAATAAGTGACTGACATGATACATTCACCGTATGTATATAGACAGAATATATCTGGACCTTTATGCGATATCTCAATGGTAATCGAAGACAAAAAAAAAGCTTTTGTTTCCTTGTGCAGTGGTTCATGCTGTAAATAATTAATTTGCAGTGTTGTGTCTTTCCTTTTGTTTTCCCTCCCCTTAGCGGTCCAAAGTGCACCTACAGATTTGCAAGTTGGTGGGGACGTTTTAATGGCGCAATTTTCGAATCGAATTATACACGAATGTCCGCAAAACAGAGCATTCGAAAACCGTGCATCTCTGCTACTAAACGTATAAAAGTAAGCATCTAGAGGAAAAGGGGTAAAAACGAAGCTGGGTTATTTCAATTAATATACGCAACGTCATCAGGAAATCCGTCCGCCTGGGCAGTTTGTAAATTAGCAATAAGCGAAAGGTCGCGTAAGAGGCCACCACAGGTAACCCCAAGTGTTAATCACCTTACCTGGAACTGCGAAAGACGAAAAGAATGTCGCGGCAGGCAATGTATTAAGGAGCTGACGTCGTTCGTGTAGCGGATCCGGTAGAGGGCTAACGCCTAAGACACACGTGACTAAAGAGCTTGACGTGCGACGCTCATTAGTGAGCTACCTTTACGTCCCTCGAGCCATGATTTAAAGGAGCACTAACCGAAAATATTTTGTCTAGCTAGACTGAATGGTTGGGCTTCCCTAATAATAAGTTCGCCGTCATTAGCAAGCGAGAGAATAATGAAAAATAAGAGTGCCACCAGCTGTTGCGAACTATGGTACCTCTCACGTGAGCGCAAGAGAGAGACAGCTCACGCGCGGATTACGTCAAGTCGTCCGTTTCGGCACAGGCGATTTCAGTAGAGCAATAGCAGTGGAACCTTCGAATGCAGTTCTCTACCCGAAAAAGTCATACATTGACACTCAGAAAACAATGATAGTCTTCTAAACTAATAATCTATCGATGTGATTCGGCCTAATGTTAATTTCGCATTTGGCACTCCTTTAAATATACGGTACGCTCATTTTGATGTGCCGGCAGCGGGCACCTGTAACGCCGGGTGGACCGTGTGAAAGGATGCTGGAACGGTTGAAAGCTGAGCGAGTTGGTATGCACTGTCGGTACGGAAAGACAGGCGGGGCAACGCGAACGCGATGAGAACACGAGTAGAACGCAGTTACAACACAGGTAGAACGATAGGGACATCGTAAACGCCGTTGTCGTCACCGTTCTGCCTATACTCGTGGCCGTGTTTGCACGGTGGCGTTCCCAACCGATGAAAGGAACTTCTTCCGTTACCGGCGGGCTCCAGTAACGTCCCGCATGTTCGGCCGTTATCGAATATTCGTAGAAATCGAATACAATGTTCCCGAATCGATTACCTAGACTTGAAACAAGCACTCGATTTCTATTTGAAACGAGCACATTCGCATAACTTAGGAACGAAATAACACACTTGCAACCATTAACTAAATAATTAACAATCTAATATTTGCCACTTACATAAATTTGAACTCGAAGCTCATGTCGTAATTCCGGAGTTGAAGACAACCGGTATTGAAAGCTCGTTAGCTTAATTGGAATTGTGGGGCCAGCACGAGCTTCGAGATGTACGCCCCCAAAATGCATTGCGACATACTCCATGGATGCGCTGCTGTCCCACGGCGCCTTGCACTCTGGGATGGTTTCAGTGGAACGCAGTACGCGGCGCACGAGGCGCGCGTTTTACCGCAAGCTCGGGGTGAAAAGCGCAATCGAGATAGAACGGGCTTTAGACGCACTCTTGCAGAGTTTCCGACTTGATGTGGCGTACACGCCACGCTTTTCATGTCGCACGTGGAAAGGACCCTCTCCAGCATGTGTACATTGTGACATCCCGGAAGCCTCTGTGGAACACACTTTCATTGTATGTCCACCATTCGACCAACATCGGGAGGCACTTTCAGATCGTGTGGATGCCTTAGGTAGACGTCTCTTTTCTATTATAGAATTGCTCGGTCCCTGGTCCTGTTCCTCTAAGCAAATAGAAGGTGTAAGTCCTTGCGTGCTTTTTCTTGCGGACAGGGATCTCATTGGTGCCTTATTAATAGTGCAGTTAAGTGACGTGAATTATGCCTCTCAACAATGCTATGATGACTGACATTGTCGTGCCGTCATTTGACATATTGTGTGCATTGGTGGGCGTTTATCGCGCCACACGGTTCTTGTGCGCTCTGCTTTTAACTGATGCATCTAATCGTGAGCAAACTAATTGTGCTTGTCATAGGTCGTACGCTCACCCTGTCTTATGAATGAATACATGCACAGTTTTTGTCATGAATTTTATAAATTTATAGATTGAGTCTATGGAGTTTCACCCGGTGCGATTGGGAAAGCTGTTGTCTACTTGTTTTATTTTTCTATTTCAGTTTTTATCTGGCGCAGTTTGTAATATGCGTGTGTGTTAGCTATGATACTGGGATAGCGGGCTCATCAGCAGCCAAACTTCTCGTTCTGTCACAGTTAACGAACAAACAATCTATCAACCAAACAACCAACCAACCAACCAACCAACCGACCGACCGACCGACCGACCGACCGACCGACCGACCGACCGACCGACCGACCGACCGACCGACCGACCGACCGACCGACCGACCGACCGACCGACCGACCGACCGACCGACCGACCGACCCAACAAACAAACAAACAAACAAACAAACAAACAAACAAACAAACAAACAAACAAACAAACAAACAAACAAACAAACAAACAAACAAACAAACAAACAAACAAACAAACAAACAAACAAACAAACAAACAAACAAACAAACAAACAAACAAACAAACAAACAAACAAGCAAACAAGCAAACAAACAAACAAACAAACAAACAAACAAACAAGGCCTGGGTACGGAACTCATGATGTTCGTGCTATTATCAGCACTGGTTCGCTTCAACTGCGCAATAGCAATGCACCTCCTAAATTTACAAAGATTAGAGTAACTGGCGAATTCTACATACCAAAATAACGTATCAGCAACTATACGACACTAATTACGAAGCCATTTAGTTCGAAGAATTAGCTGGCGAAAAGAAAGGAACACTCGTTATCTCTTCAGCACTCTGCTGGAAAACGTCCGTCATATTCTGCTGAAGGCACCTCGCGTTATCGCGAAAAGTTTGATACTCTGCCTTTTGACAAGCGGTACCTTTCCGTAGCCTTTAATTCCGCTTGCATAGTTAGCGAAAAAACATAGCGGTCAACGAGGTTCCTTTTAACCGTAATGCAACGCAGCGTATAAGTTATCTCAGCAGCATTACAGTGCCCTATATTTGGCTGCAAAGGTTGCTGTAAACAATACCGCCTCACTGAGAGCGTCCGTAGCTCGCCTGACGGATGAAAACAAGCCCCCTTCTTCTTCACCTCGAAGGGTCCTCGCGTTCGGCTTGAGACGTCACACATGCTGGACACGTTCCAAATGCGCTCGGAACAAAAACAGAAACGAAGTTTGGAAAGGCGCAGCGGAGAAACAGCGCCGCTCCAGAAACAAAGATGACCGTTTCGTGCGGTAACCCTTGCCTACTGCAAATTTGGTACACAGAGGGCGCAATAGCTACGTCTCGCGCGTCCATTCTGCTCAAAAAAAAAGAAAAAGAAAGGAAAGCTTCTTTTAGGCGAACGTTTCTTTTATTATGCTGTTCTTGCTCCAGATAGTCAAGTATTTTTGAAGCCATGTCGCGTAGATAGAGAAAGGAATAAAGAGACATGAATTATATCCAGAGAAAGGCAGAGACGTTAGCCTGAGCCACAGCTTGCTTTGGTCTGCTTCTGGTAACCTAGCCGTAGAAGAAGCGAGAAAGGTTATTCTGAAGACGAAGAAGTGGAGAGAGGGGGCGGGTATGAGCTGCAATAAACAGTGATGGCCGCCTTGTCCGTCTAGTTACCTGTGATATATATATATATATATATATATATATATATATATATATATATATATATATATATATATATATATATATATATATATATATATATATATATATATATATATATCCACTATATTTTGGCAGTTCCCCATTTCTTCAGCCGTCTGCCTAGTCTATAGTGGCTTGATAAAAAGGCTAAAGCAGCCTTTATCATCACGACTGATATCATTAGGCCAAGGACTCAAGAAAGTAAGAAACGTGTGAGAGTGGTATAATATCGACATGCGCGATAAAAGAAGCCATCTTCTGCCGCTCTCTAGCGCATACGCAAACAAGCGCAAGACACATGTGCGAGTGTTTGAACTAGAAGAATGGGGGTTAGCCGAGGGGCCCGATCTTTATTAAACATATTGCAAGAAGACGACCGGGGTTTGATTGTTGTATTCATATAGAAGGTTGTGGCCAAGTGCTGCACCAGGGTGGCCAATCCTACTCTGGTGAGGGAGTGCATTACCGGTTCTGGTCACTGGGATCATAGGCCGCACTCCAGGCCTGTTTATGCAATTTGGTCAACACGCGGATTGTTGTTTTTTTAATCCGGTGAAAAATTGCGCGGCACCGGGATTCGAACCACGTCCTCTCGCGCGCGAGGTGGATGCTGTATCTCTACGCCATCGCTGCATCCTGATCCGCATTATTAAATGTTTGTTCTCTCTTTCATCACACCACCTAATTGTCTGCCGTCCTCGACTGCGCTTCCCTTCCCCCTTGGCACCCATTCTGCAACTCTAATGGTCCAGCATTGATCTAAGCCATAGCCTGTCCAGCTCCATTTTATTCTTTTAATGTCAACTAGAACCGTTTTTTTCTCTGATCCACACCACTCTCTTCGTGTCTCTTAACGTTGCGCCTAATATTTCCCGTTCCAGCGATCATTGTGCGGTCCTTAACTTCTTCTCAAGCTTCTTTATTAGCCTCCAAGTTTCTGCCCCGTATATGTTAATAACGGTAGACTGCAATGATTTGCACTGGTCCTCTAAAGGAAAATGGTAAGCTGCTGGTCATGATTTGATAATGCCTGAAGTGTGCGCTCCAATGTATTTTTATTCTTCTGTAAATTTGCTTCTCATGATCAGGGTCCCCTGCGAGTATTTGGGCTTTAGATAAACGTATTCTTCCACAGATTCTAGAGTCTGACTGGTGATCCTGAATTCTTGGTCTCTTGCCAGGCTTGCCAGGCAGCGAGGCACTGGAAGCGGTAAGGGAATACATCTACTTAGGGCAGGTAGTGACCGCGGATCCGGATCATGAGACTGAAATAATCAGAAGAATAAGAATGGGCTAGGGTGCGCTTGGCAAGCATTCTCAGATCAAGAACAGCAAGTTGTCATTATCCCTCAAAAGAAAAGTGTATAACAGCTGTCTCTTACCAGTACTCACCTACGGGGCAAAAACCTGGAGGCTTACGAAAAGGGTTCTACTTAAATTGAGGACGACGCAACGAGCTATGGAAAGAAGAATGATGGGTGTAACGTTAAGGGGATAAAATGAGAGCACATTGGGTGAGGGAACAAACGCGAGTTACTGACATCTTAGTTGAAATCAAGAAAAAGAAATGGGCATCGGCAGGGCATGTAATGAGGAGGGAAGATAACCGATGGTCATTAAGGGTTATGGACTGGATACCAAGAGAAGGGAAGCGTAGCAGGGGGCGGCAGAAAGTTAGGTGGACGGATGAGATTTAGAACTGCGGGACAACATGGCCACAATTAGCACATGACCGGGATAGTTGGAGAAGTACGGGAGAGGCCTTTGCCCTGCAGTGGGCGTAGCCAGGCTGATGATGATGATGATGACCAACAAAGACACCAAGACAACATAGTTGAAATTAATTGTACTTAATATTTGAATTAAATAAATGATAAGTTAATGGCAATGAAAGTGGATCAAAGAACTTGCCGCAGGTGGGGAACGATCCCACGTCTTCGCATTACGCGGCCGATGCTCTTACCAATTGAGCTATCGCGGCGCCGTTTTGCCATCCATTTTGATGCATTGAGGTAGCATGTGTGGGTTTATTGACCAGTTGCGTTCAGCCAAAAAGGTCACATACTCATGATGCCTCCCGCAGACAGGATGTTCCACGTCCACCGCCAAGGTTTGTGAGTGGTGGCGGTGGCTAATACTCCTAGGGTTAGTTCTAGTAGTAAAGCATAAATGCCCCAGAAAATGAATCACTCCTAAAAATGTACTCCCTTTGGGACTTATCATGCCCCACAACAGTAATCGTCACCTGTCTTGCCAGTATTTCCTTTCTTTAACGCTGCGAACCCGGTACTTCTAAGTCACGAACGGCTTGCGCGTTATCAGCGTGACGCAGCATTCTCGACAGGAAAGTAACGAGCGCTGAGTTTTCAGGAAAGGAAAAGCAAGCAAGATAGATGGTGATTATTGTTGTGGTGCGAAGTACACAGAGTGCGAAGTGGTCAACAAATGTAGTAATGCGATAAAAAAAAATCGAAAACCGGTAACAAGCTGACAGAATGCCCAAGGAAGCAACTTACAGTAGTTGTAATAAAACATACTAAATATGACAAAGAATCACGGATCTCACACATTCAAGTCTCACAGGTAAAGACTGCCCCTTCTCTTCGTTGGAGTCATTGGAGTCAAAATATTCATCGGGGTCAATGCACTGGACCAACCTTTTATACCACCGTTCGAAGCTACTATGCAATTGCTCGAACAAAATTCTGAGTAGCCTCTGCGAATCTGTCTTCACCTTGTGCATAGTGGCAAATCTCCTTCTTTATTGGATTTTCAGCTTTAACGACAAATAAAAAGTACGGAAAACCCGTGGTGCAATGCATAGGGTGGGTGGGAAACATCAGCACATCTCTAGAAGAGACAGCAAAAGAGAGAGGGAGCGATAACGGTTATGTATAAAAAATAAAAGAAGTAAAAATAAAAAGTCGGGTGCCATTCCACTCTGTGAAGGTGGTTGACCAGCGAAGCTGTTCAGCACACGACACGGAGGTGACACGTAAGTTTGAACAAAGGTACGAGCTCATTTATTTTCTTGATGGGTGGTCATCGTGTCGAAAGGTACGTACACTCATTTATTGTCTTGCTCGGTGGTCATTATTTCACTCGTAATTGCTATCACATTCCTTGATAATGTCAAATCGATGCACGTACGCCGCTGGGTGGTCGGTTGGGCCGGATTGGTGTGGCAGTGCAAGGGATATGTCTGCAACACGGAACGCTTTAATTCCTCCCTTTTTGGTACCGACACATCCACATTGAAATCACCTACAACGACAACAAGGGTAGTGTCATCGCAGCTAATTCACGCAAAGTGAGTAGCCATCCATGAACATTACGTGACTATAAGTCATTGCATTTTTTGCTTTTTTACGGGGCTACGAGCCATTTCCCACAAAGATGCGAGTCACTGATGATGACACTTTTTGACATGCTATTCTGTATGTTGCATGCGTGACTAGGAAGAAGTTGAGCACTGTTCGCTTCACTTTGCTGAGTGCTTGTAGTCTCTGCCTTACGGGGCTATGAGCCATTGCATCTTTGGCTTGCTTACGGGAGCATGAATGCTTACGGGGGTTATGAGCCATTGACAATGATAGCGTTTGCTCACGGAGAAACAAAATGCACGGAACCTTAGCCATACACAGCTTCGCTGTTAAAGAAATGCCTGCGGTGCTTCCAGCGAGGCGCAGACTTGTGAGGCGCAGACGAATGCAAGCTTGGGCACTGTGGTAATGGGAAACGAATCGCCCGCATTTCACGATTTTTCGCGTTACCCTTGCACATCCTCTCTCAGTCGCCCCAATGACTATAAGCAAAAGTGCTGACTGGCCGTCTGTCCAGCCGGAAAAAAATTGCCTATGCACTATTTCTCAAACGCCCAAGAAGAAGAAAAAAAAGAAACGATCGCCATCACCTTCAGACGACTATGCTCGCCGCTATCGTAGTGCTTTCAGTATCACATGGTGTTTTCTTCTTAACACAAGTTAGACCAACAAAGGGTTAGCTTTGTCACTCGTAGTGTTTGGTGCTGCCCGATTCTTCACTGTCTGACATTGGGACTGTATAGATCAGCGCACCCATGAAAATGCCGAAGCTTTTCTTATTGTGAAGCATGTACGGCCTTGCTTAAGCCAGCCATCTATATCGCTCTAAGCAGGAGTATTTCTTTAAAAATAACACTAAACTGCCCCTCGCCCCCGTGGCCGCTGAGCTTGTCACCCCATTTACAGTCTCTTCTTTTTGTTTTAATTGAAGTTTTGTGACCTAGCATATATGTTTATATATATATTGTAACAGGCGTGTTCCTCTCAGCAACGTGTGCACGGCGTCTGGAAAAGGGCCACTAACAAAAGGCAGCCGCAGCCCGAAAAACCGCCAGAGCGAGACACACACGAACGTCAACTTCCTCCGTGCTGTCACAGAGCTGGCGCCGAAGTGCTCCGGTACAACACTCCCCGGGTAGAAAGTAGCCAACCTGGCGACCTACGTAGAAGACAGCGCAGGCGGGTCGTAGCACAATTTAAGCCATGCGACATGAACTGTTTAGCGCCCTCGGAAACGATTGTGGGGAGCTGGCTTGACCGGCTTGATGACATAAGTTCACGGGCGACGTTTGCTCTAGGACTCTGTAAGGACCGTGGTACTTGGACAAGAGCTTAATAGAAATGCCAAGAGTGGTGCATGGAACCCATAGCTAGACGAGCGTTCCGCGGGAATAGTAGGCAGTAGATGCAGAGGCGTCATGGCGAGATTTTTAACGACACTGGTCTTGCGTGGTAAACCAACGCACCAGTTTACGGCATTCTTCTGCATGAGCAGCCGCTTCAGAAATAGGTTTCGCTTCAGAAACGTCAGGTCGGTATGGCAGAATTGCGTCTATGGAGTATGATGGTTCAGGTCCATAGAGAATAAATAAAGATGAGAAACCAGTGGTAGCCTGGGCCACAGATTAATAAGCGTAGGTTATGAATGGAAGTATCCGGTCCCAATTCGTGTGATCGTCGGACACGTACACCCGTGAGCAAGAGTATACGGACCACAGGGTCGCCGAAAAAAACTAAATTTCTTTGTAATTAACCCGCGTAAACTAAAATTGACGAGTCCACTGGAAAGTTCACAATGACAAGTTTCGACCGCAGTCCTCAATTTCAAGTTTCATTCACAGGTGAAGGAAAAATTGGCTTTATCGGGCAATCCCTGGTCCAGGGGCGTAGCCAGGGGTGGGGGGGCTTATGGGGCTTCAGCCCCCGCCCCCGAAATTTTTTCGTGCTGTCCATGCACCGCGGACCAAAGCAACCCCCGGCGCCGGAAATCATACTGGATTTTGTCTAGAATGTCTTTTTCACGCTCGAAAAAACATTTCACCACGAGCATTGCGAACTGGCGCGTGATTTTGCGACAGCGTCCATGCACCGGGAGTTACATAACGCAAGCAGCCCCATCCGAGCACAAAGTTTCAAGGGCGTCTTGATGGCGAACGGGCTCGCCGTGGCATCTCGCGGAAGCTGCGGATTCTACGGAGCGCATGGATGTTAATTCCGAAATTTTATGGGTATAAAGTTCTCATAAACTTTTGATGCGAAACATGCATTGGCATTTTCAAAGTTGTGCTTTCGATCTTCAACTGCGGAACTTTGTTGGTTTAATGCTGTTATAAACATTTGACGCCAAAGGTGTATTGACTTTTCTAAAGTCGTACATCGGAACATACAACAAGGCAACCAAATCAACACGCTATCCGACAAGTTGACAAAGCACGCAGCGAGGTCCGATGAGACGAAGCGTTGTGATGATTTATTTGTGCCCGCCATCTCACACACACAAAAAAATATCAACATTTTTTTTCACCTACTCCAAAGCATGCATGTCAAGACACTGAAGCCATCAAAGGTAGCTACGTTCTTATTTATGTTTTCTACTTTGACTTTTATTCACGAGAAAACATTGACCCTCTTCAATTTTTTTTGTTCTCGCTACCCTACCCGCGGGCTGCCAGAGCCAGCCAGAGCGCATCCGTTTTTCTCGTGTTGCCCCGACCACCGCGCGGCGCAATTCAGTGCGCGTTCGGTTTTCTCTGGCCGAGCGGATTTTTGCCTGGAAGCGTTTGTCTTTTTCTTGGTAGCAGATGAGAAAAAGGAACAATGGTCGCTCGCCACCATCGCTGTGGGGACTCGACGGATTGGACCGCGTTCGCTTGAGAGCAACATCTCCGAAAAGTCTTGTCTAGCCGGTGTAGGATACCGATCAGTATGCGTATGGTTTTCGGTGTACCAAACGTCTCACGTTTGCTTCGATATTCCTTCGGTAGCCACATTATGGGCCCAAAGTAGGCATTCGATTATAGAGATACTTTCCTTTGCGTTTTCTCATTTCGGTGCCCCCGTCCCCAAGAAGGAAAAAAAAAGACATTGTTGTGGCACAGCGAATTGTTGCATGGCGAAAGTTCGATTTTGGACTTTTTTTTCCAGAAAGGAAAGCAATGGGGCCACGGGACGCTTCACTTGCCGGATGCTCTAACTATATTATTGCGATGGCAATTATATGGACACTACCCATGCATTCCTGCCGTCGCTCTCATGTTCCGTATAAAGCCCAAGGGCGCAAGCCCAACCGCGCGCCGCATACTGTATGTGAGAGTGAAAGAGTAGGGGGGGGGGGCTTGGGGGGGGGGGGTGACGACGGTGGCTCAGTCTTGTGCGCGCAAAGCAGAAAAGCGGGGAGGAAGCGCGCCGCCTTCGGTCGCGCGCGATACATTGGGGGGAGTGGATGGAATGGGGGCGGGATCTAAGATTACATGAATCTGTGATTGCGCAACATGTTTATTTGCCTTATTTGATGCATTATATACAGTGAATTTTTCTTAGATACATAGAGACTTATACGTATACTTAATTATCTTGTTGCGAGGTTTTGTGTATAAGTGCAGTGAACTTTGTTTCCAGTGACACTTTTCTGTCCTTTATCAAGCTGCATCTTCGCATTTCTAATGTATGAGGGCGAGTCAAATGAAAGTGATCCAACCAGCCCCGCGCAATAATGGTTCGGTTCATTATCTGCGAGGCACGCGCGTATCACACAGGCATCTATCATTCACAAAATTGACATGCAGGGGTGAGGATAAATGTTCTTTAATGATCTCACACACTGGGTTGAACATGGTTTCGTGACGTAATGGACGCTCCAGAAGTTGAGCAGCGTGGTGCCGTGAGGTTTTTGACAGCTGAAGGTGCTTCCTAAAAAGAAATTTGTCTCCGATGGCTGCCGCGTACCTTGAACATTGCATTTCATTGGCTACTGTGGAGAGTTGGAGCAAACGGTTCAAAGAAGGATGTGAAAGTTGCAAAGACGATCCAAGACCGGGCCAAAGCCACCGTGCAATCAACCACAACAAAATTGCAAAGGTTGATGAGCTGATGAGACAAGAACGGAGGATAAGCATCGATGAACCGGCCGAGCGTGCGAACATTCGTCACGGTTCCGTAACGAATGACGAATTCAATAGACAAACGCATGGAAGCATTGATATCAATTACTTTGGACACAATTTTCGCACATAAGAGCCTATTCTGTTATAAAAAAAACTAATTATTTTACTTGTTTTGACAGTGCGTAGCGTTCAAGAATTCGTTTGCAGCATCTTTGGCAACGGCAATGCCGTTATTATTCATCTATTTGATCCCTCGACAAATTGTTTAAGAGGAAGCTTTAGCTCGGGCTGAACTTCGATTCGATCTATTCAGATACATGTAAAACGCAGAAACGCTTTTCTGAGATAACCGCTGGATCGATTATAATGAAATTTGTTGCATTTGAGAGAGAAAGTTGAATTCTCGTGTCTGTTGGAAGCGGAATTTCAATTTAGGGCCTGAATTTTGTTTAAAACATTCTGAGAAATTCGAATGTTCGAAAAAATATAACCACGATGTTTACAAACTAATATGTCTGCAGCAAGAACAGATATCGCCGTTCTGTAAACGGCATCTACTCTAACAGTCAAAGCGGACAAATTCAGTATGTGAGTTTGTATCTTACATGAATTGGTTACGTTGTGTACAAGGGTTCTGCAAAAGCCCTATTTCCATAATACTAAATTTTTTAAGACTCATGTGTAACATATCAATTTTGTCGCTGTAGATGCACTATTAGGTGCAATTCACAGAATTGTGATATCATATTTTATTGTTGAGCAAGAGTTTTAAACTTGATAGTCTCATTTCCTGAAAATTTGTAATTTTTGCCAATTTTTAATAAAGAATTGACTACCTAAATAAAATCTTTGAAGCACAAAGTCACTAGAATGTAAGTTTTTCTTTTAAATGCAACAGACCTCGTCAAATTTGGTGGAGTAGTTTCCGAGAAAAACGAATTCTCCTTCTACATGTATTTAGATAGGAGGGCCAGAGCTAAAGCTTCCTCTCAAGCAGGAGGCCGAACTGCAACGTGAGCCCCCCCCCCCCCCCCCCCCGAACAAAATTGCTGGCTCCGCCACTGCCCTGGTCCGCATGCTTTTGCTCACGGGTGTACATCGCCAGCATGTCGGCAAGGGTACAATTGAAACGTTCCGCCATGCCGTTAGTTTGACGATGGCAGGCTGAGGCGGTGAGATGTACAATCTGACATTCCTTTAAGATGGCTTCGACGACGTTTGAGAGAAACAGGCGCCCACGGTAGCTTTGTAATTCGCGTGGCGGACCATGTCGCGGAATGACGTGATACGCAACGTCTTTCGCGGTGGCGGTTGGCAGCGCAGATGTTTCAGCATGCCGTGCGAAGTGGTCAACGGCGACAATGACCCACCGGTCGCCGTCAGGAGTGTTCGGAAGGGGACCGGAAAGACCGACTTCAACGCGGTCGAACGGTCGGGCAGAGCAAGGCAATGGCTGTAGAAGACCGGCGGTGCTGTGAGGAGGTGTCTTGCGGCGCTGACACGTAGGGCATGACCGAACATACTGGCGAACGTAGCGATACATGCCGCGCCAGTAGTACCGCAGACGAAGACGGGAGTACGTCCTGAATGTGCTAGCGTGGCCACATTAGGGGTCATCGTGGAAAACGCTGCAAATGTCCAAGCACAGATGACGAGGAATAACAAGAAGCCAACCACCTGTGGCCGTCTGTTAAGTAATTGCGACAACAAATTTCCTTTCGCGAATGACAAAGTGTGGAGCTTGACGACGAAGGGCGCGTGAGGGCGAGTCAGGTGAAGATCGAGATATATGGTCAAGCAGCGAAGTGATCCAGGGACCCTTGGGCTGTTCCGCCGGCATGTCGATGATGGCAAGGGATGACGAATCGCAGGTGGAAGTTGTTGAGCAGACAGGTTCAGAAGGCAGCGGCGAACGGGAGAGGGCGTCAGCGTCCGAGTGTTTTCTTCCCGAGCGATAAATGACACGAATATCATATTCTTGAAGGCGTAAAGCCCAGCGAGCGAGGCGTCGAGTGGGATCTTTCAACGACGACAAGCAACACAGGGCATGGTGGTCGGTGACAATGTCAAACTGACGACCGTAAAGGTAAGTGCGAAATTTACCGATTGCCCTAACAATGGCCAGGCATTCATTTTCCGTTACGGAGTAACTTGACTTTGCCTTTGTTAGCGTACGGCTGGCATATGCCACAACACACTCGTCAAAGCCACGCTTGCGTTGGGCGAGTACGGCGCCTTGTCCGATACCACTAGCGTCCATGTGTATTTCAGTAGGCACGTTAGGATCAAAGTGACGCCGTATTGGAGGGAATGTGAGGAGTCGGCGAAGCGTTGTAAATGACTCACCACACTCGGAATTCAAGCCAGAGGTCAGTGCCGCCGGCAAAAAACTAGGTCGAGGAAGCGATAATGAAGGCGAAATGGCGGATGAAACGCAGGAAATACGAGCGCAAGCCGACGAAGCTACGAAGCTCCTTTAGTGTGCAGGGCTTGGGGTACACGGCAACCGCACGAATCTTCGCAGGATCCGGTAAGATGCCTTCTTTCGAAACTACGTGGCCTAAGATCGTTAGCTAATGGGCGCAAAAATGACATTTTTTTTTCAAGTTTAGCTGTAATCCTGTGGCAGTGAGACACTCGAGAACTTGTTCAACGCGAGTGATGTGAGAGCAAAAATCGGCAGAAAACACTACTAAATCGCCTAAGTAGCACAGAGAGGTCTGCCATGTGAATCCTTTGAGAATAGAGTCCATCATACTCTCGAACGTTGCAGGCGCGTTGCGGAGGCCGAAAGGCATCGCGATAAATTCATATAAACCACCAGGGGTGACAAAAGCCGTTTTTAGGCGGTCGGATTCAGCCGTGGGCACTTGCCAGTAGCCGGAGCGCAGATCCAGCGACGAGAAATATTCGGCTCCTAGAAGGCAATCCAGGGCGCCGTCAAACGCGGTAGCGGATAGACATCATTGCCTGTAATGTTGTTTAGTCGGCGGTAATCGACGCAAAACCTGATCGAACCATACTTGGGTGATAGTCTGTGGGTTCTTGGCTACCAGCATATGGAAGACATCGTCGTGTAAGCCTTTCAGGATGTGCCTTATTTTGTCGGTTTCCGCCATTGAAGCGTTCGCCCGCCTACAGAGGTCGATAACGTCTACAGTATAGCTCGCGAAGGTCTCAGCATTTTGTTGAGCTCGGCCACGCAGGCGGTGTTCAGCGCGAAGCTTGCGCCCGGCTGGCCGACCGAAGTGAGCGTTTCCTTGAAAACCGACCAGATCGTAAAATCGGATTCGTGATTGTTAAACCATAAGCTGACGACATCAGTCAGGTAAAAGATGCCGTGAGTCAGCTTGGCAGCGTCATCCCACTTGTTCCGAGCGCTACAGCATTCATAGTCGGCCAGCCAGTCTTCGACATCGCGATCGTCAGTACTGCTGAACGTGGGAGGGTCACGCTGACGAACCACACCAGCATGGCAGGCGCGTGGTTGCGTACGGCTTGAGAGGTAGTGGTATCCTCAGTCACTGCAGCGGGAGATGGTAGAGTACGGCTGCGGAGCTCCAGGACGAGGAAGGGTACTACCCAGCAGCTTCACCAGATGTAGCAGGCGTGTTCGTCGCAGCAACGTGGGCACGGCGTCTGGAAAAGGGCCACTAGCACAAGGCAGCCACAGCCCGAAAAACCGACAGAGCGAGACACACACGAATGTCAACTTCTTCCTCCGCGCTAACACAGGACTGGCGACGAAGTGTTCCGGTACAATATATATATATAAATGCTCTGCCAGTTTGGGAGCGGCGGCGCTGGCTAACACTCCCAGGCTTCTAGTAGGAAACATAAATACCCAAGAAAGTGGATGGGGGGAGGGGGGGAAACGATGCCGCGGTAGCTCAATTGGTAGAGCATCACACGCGTAATGCGAAGACGTGGGATCGTTCCTCACCTGCGGCAAGTTGTTTTTTCATCCACTTTCATTTCCATTAATTGATAATTTCTTTAATTCCTTTAGTAAGTACAAGCAGTTTCCCCTATGTTGCCCTTGGTGTCAATGTTTGTTGGCTTCTTATGATATGATTGATAAAAGTCGGGCCCCTCTGTTAACCCCCTTTCTTCTAGTTTATTACATAACGAGGGTCTCGAATCTGGCAGCATTCATGCCTTCAGTTAGCATGCGTGGGTTTATTGACCAGTTGCCTTCACTCAAAAAGATCCCGTACTCTTGACGCCTGCTGCAGAAAGAATGTTCGATATCCGCCGCCAAGGTTTGTGAGTGGTGGCGCTTGCTAACACATTCAGGGTTCTAGTAGGAAACATAAATACCCAACAAAGTGGATGGGGAAACGCGCCGCGGTAGCTCAATTGGTAGAGCATCGCACGCGAAATGCGAAGACGTGGGATCGTTACCCACCCGCGGCAAGCTGTTTTTTTCATCCACTTTCATTTCCATTAATTTATCATTTCTTTAATTCCTTTAGTAAGTACAAGTAGTTTCTCCTATGTTGTCCTTGATGTAAATGTTTGCTGGTTTATGATATGATTAATAAAATCGGGCCCCTTGGTTAGCCCCATTTCTTCTCGTTTACTAATAAACGGGTTATTCATTGTGCAAACAGAGGATGGTGTGTCATCACAACACACCTACCGGGGCGTACCACAAGGTGGTCTTGAGTCCAACTCTATTTAACCTGGTGCTCATAGACCTCGTTCATTTCCTTCCACGATCCGACACACACCAAGAAACATAGCACCAACCCTACATTTAAAATCACTACGCCAGAGCAGGGGGAGGCTGTGCTGCTCAGCGCGTTCCCGGAGAACCAACTCTGGGCAGTCCGACTGGCCGACAACGCAGCGAAGACTTAAGGTATGGTCTCCGGAAAGGGAGCTCTGGTGGGGCTAGTCTCCCGGCCTACGCCCCCCTTGAGTCCACCTTTGAAATATTAATGAAGTTTTCCCTTTCTCACTCTCCGCAATCCGTCCATCTGTCGATCTATGTAGACGATATGCATGCCTTTGGTCAGCAGGAGCGACGCGTCCCCAGGTGCGAGCCATACTCCGAAAAGCGGCCACACTAACGTCAGATTTTTTTCGAGCACGAGGTCTGTAGGTGTCATCCGACAAGGGCTCTATGGTCGCTTTCACGAGCAAAGCAATGAGAACGTTCGTTCTCAAAATTAAAAGAGACCCTATCACCTACAAGAGACGCACCGCTTTGTAGGAATGATGATAGATCGAGACCTCTTATGGAGTCCTCACGTCTCCTACCGGAAAAAGAACCTAGCCATGATAACCCATGCCCTCATATTTCTTGCGCGAAAGTCATGCGGTGTGCCTGTGAGGGCGATGCTCCAACTCTCTAACGAACTGTTCCTTGGTCTCCTGCGCTATAGCTTGCATGTACTGGGTGAGACCGGTATTACTAACCTCCATGCCCTCAAGTCTGTGCACGCCCAAGCTCTGCGAATATGTCTTGACCTTTTCAGGTATGCATCCACGGCCGCAGCAATAGCCATCGTGCATGACCACCCCATCAATGCGCATGTTCAAGTAGGCGGATTAAGGATGCCCATCAGGCACCTCGACTCCCGTCCAGCCGCTCGACCTTATTCAGCGTTAAGCAGGATTATTCCCGCCAGCCACAGAAAGTTACCGTTGAACTTCGCGCCTACAGCACGACCATCTCTATCTCTATGCCGCTGTGGTGCCTGCATCCACTCCAAGCCCTTCTTGCCATGCCCGGCATCAAAAAGAAAACGGAGATGTCATCTTCCACCCTCAAACAAACCGTGCTTTCATTATTGCATGAGAAGCACAGAGAACGTATCCATTTTTACACGGACGGTTCTGTCTCCCCCAAAAGTTCAGCTGCAGCAGTGGCAATTCCCGTGAAATCTGTCACCACCCAATTCAAGACGTCTCACGTTACATCATCGACGGCTGCAGAAATCGCAGCTATCCGTGCTGCTCTGGAGTTTATCAGTCACAAATCATCACAGTCATGATACATCTTTCGTGATTAGAAGGGAGCTCTCCAGCGTCTGCTGTCCCCTTTCAACCGCGGACCTAACGTGCACTTAGTCGCAGACATCCGACTACTCCACCATCACACAATTGACAAGGGGCACAACATCATCTACGAGTGGATACCAGGTCTCCGTGGAATTTCGGGAAATCACAGTGCGGATGACGCTGACCCATCGGCGCACGATGGTGCCCATATTATACTAATACCAGTATCCGAGAACAGTTGTAGCTACAAGGTTTCACTTCCTCGCACGCGAGCCTACGCAGATGCTGTGGAACACCAGGAAATTAACCAATGCACCTCTCCACACATTGGATCCACGTCAGCAACTCCGTCTTCCACCAAGGTTTCGTAAGACAAAGATCTAGAACATCGCCACAGCAGTCCTCAGTGAAGTTAAGCTTCTGTAAGGAATTAAATGAGATAACGTCAAGTAAGGAGCGGCATTTTTTTTAATGTAGAAGGAATTCTGGCATACCGTACTATCAATTCATGAAATTTCTGGTACATTGAAGTTTCGAATATTTACCACTTTGTGGTTATTGTGCGAAGTTGTATCTTTTTTAAACTGATGCCAGGGTAAGACGAAATGCAGCAGGAGTTACGTCAGGTGCTACATAGAACGCACTATACAACAGTAGTTCACCAACTGAAGAGCCCACGTCTATGCAAACAGCCTCGTGATCGCACTCTAAGTACAAGTGACGGACGCATTCAACAGCGTAAGGACGCCACCACAGTTCTGCTTCCAGGAGGAATAATGTCGATCCTCACGAAAGACATTGTCATACGAAGGAAAATACAAAGCGGATGCTATTCCGGTAAAAGCCAGGTTTCACTGTAACCATTAGAAAATGAGCAGAAGAAACAATATTTGAAAGAAAAAAAAAAGAACTCGCTAAGATTAGCTCGTTTGCCTCGAATATTTTGGTAGAAGATGCAGAAGTCTGCTGCGTCACTGATATCTTTCCTGTTGTCTCGTCTGTCCCCACCTTTTTCTTGCAGCCCCTCGCACAAATTCATGCTGTCGTGGAGCTTACCGCAAAACTGCTTGAACAAGCAAGACCTTGACCACAGAGAAGAATCACTGAGCCGGTTGAAAGCACCGTCGGAGACGTTCAACGTGGAATGATGTATGCGCATCGTGCTTCGTCTGCGGGCATGTCGAAGCCTAAATGGCTTGTGTGACAAGGCCCGGCAGCGCTGGCAACAGCGATTAGGTCAGTGCATGCACATACAGGCGTTTCCCCAGTGCCGACAAAACATGGTGCAAACAAAAGGAAAATTAAATACATGTTATTACAATGTAGCGTGAACATATTTTCACGCTTATATAGATAAAAAAAATAATGCACGTTATTACAACGTAGTGAACATTTTTGTATGCTCATATATATATACAGGTTAAGATAACCAAATTACTTCAAATAAACACATATCCATACATAAAAAGAAAACTAAAACGGAAGATGACATTTTCTTTAAAGCCTTTTTTGACTGAACCGAGAAAAATTCATCAGGTCGATCATTAAAGATTTTTGGCACATAGACACATCGTCGTGCCTCGCCATACCTAGTTAAGGAACGAGGAACGTTCAAACGAATGTTGTCCCTCAAAAGTCGAGGGGCTACATATGTCTCTCTGAATTGGTCGTTCCAGAAATGACGAAGAACAACAGTTTGCTTAAATAACGACTGAAATGAAGAACAACCTAACGATGAAAATGAAATGTGTACCTGACGCCTGGACACAGCCATAGGCAACACTTTTCAATCCGAAATCGGCCTTCACACACTAAGCAGTCGTGCGATGCTGCACCGACTCAAATTTTTGTATCTCATCCTGCATAATAAGGTACATGTGGATTCTAACACCTATATTTCCTATAACACATCCAGAGAAACCCGTCACAAGCATCACCTAACACTCCAAGAATATTCTTGCACTAACAATACATTCGCCTTGTCGTTCTTCCCGCGAGCAGTTCGCGATTGGAATGCTTTAGCCCAGACGGTAGTCGCTCAGCCCACTGTTGACAAATTTGTTGAAATCGTTGGCGCAACAGTACTGTCAACCACTACTAAATGATGTTATCAACATTGTCTTTATCATTGTATTAATTACCAAATGTTTTTGGAAATGTGTGATGTGAAAGGATGTATGATGCTATCAATTGTATAACCATATGCTTATCCTTCTTCCTTTTTGTCTCTTTGCAAAACATTATATGTAATTGAAATAAGCTCTTTGTGCGGTATGTTTTTGCCATACTTATTGCTGTTAACATAGCTCCATGAAACTCTACTCTTGCCAAGTGCCCTTTTGTATTCTTATGTAAATGCCTGTACTACTATGTCTACAGACCTTTCTAACCCACTCCTGTAAAAATCCCTGATGGGATTGACAGTATCACAAAATAAAGTAAATAAAAAATAAAATATATTTTTTTAGTAAACCGTCAATTCTCGTTTGCCATCGCAATGTGCAGAAAGCGAAAACGGTGATTCGGTATCTCAATATGCTGTATGCGAGTGCATGCACTATGGTTTTCTTTACCGATAATGGCGTGAAACCTTTTATATTAAAAAGCAACCAAGCGACACTCCTAAGTCTGCCACACAGATATTATGCTGATGACATGCTGCAGAGATGATGCTGCCACGACATGCTGCT
Source organism: Dermacentor andersoni (assembly GCF_023375885.2). Lineage (NCBI taxonomy): Eukaryota > Metazoa > Arthropoda > Arachnida > Ixodida > Ixodidae > Dermacentor > Dermacentor andersoni. Next base: position 43,957,899 of record NC_092818.1, on the reverse strand, counting down.
ATCAATAAATAAACAGAGATATGTCACACAGTCTACATACTGAACAGGGGTACATGTACATGAAACGCAGTGCTGGTCGTGCAAGAATACTGGAATGTTTATTGCTGTGGTCTTTAAAGGATTTCTAAAACATATTAACTGTGTCTTCCTGATATTTGCATCAATACAATTTTTCGCAAACCAGTGCGAAAAATTGAGATTGGTCTATAGTTTTGAACCTTTTCTGTGTATTCACTGTTTATTGTATTTTGCAGGGCGCCCACAGATTTCTCATTATTTATATGCTTTGTTAATATTACTGTATCGTCAGCATACTGATAAATAGTGCCTTTAGAAATTACTAGAGGAAGATTGTTTACGAATATCTTAAATGAAGGAGGTGATAAAATCGACCCCTGGGGAACACCGGCTGTAAGCCATTGCTTGCTACTGACGGTTTCCTTGTCGGCCATAACTATCTGTGACCTACCACACATGTAGTTTCGCAGTACGTTGTGGAATGGTCCTCTTAATCCCTTTAAGGTAAGTTTCTCTAGTGGAATGTTATGATTCACTGTGTCAAAAGCTTTTGCTATGTCTAGAAGTAGCACACAGGTGAAAAAGTTGTTTTTAAGCGCAGAACATACTTCATCTGAGAATTCTTCTAATAGGAGTGTGGTACCTCGATTCGCGACAAAATCAAACTGCCTGGGCGATAGCATCGAAAACTTCATTAAGAAAGACGTCATGCATTCGTACAGGAATTTTTCTAGTATCTGGGAAAGTACTGGCAAAATTGAGATTGGTCTATAGTTTTGAACCTTTTCTTTCCTGCCTCCCTTATATAGTGGCTTAACTATAGCTGTTTTCAGAGCCTCGGAAATTACTGCAGTTTCTAAAAAGCCATTAATTAAAGAAAGCAAGATGTTCGCAAGCAAATCGAAGTTTCTTCGTTGAGTGCCTAAAGATGTGCCATCTATTCCTGGTGGTTTATTTTGCCGAAAACTAAAAAGAATCCTTTTCAGGTCAGGTGTTAATAAGCTAGGCATAAAAGCGGACGCCGACACAGATTTCTTCCATGTACAATGATTTTCATGTTGCGATAAAGCGTTTTCAGAAGCCCGCGAGAAAAAATGGTTGAATGCGTTAACTACCACTGTTTTGTCATCTAGAAATGAGTCAATGGGAAAAGAAAGCACGTCACTTCCTCTCCTAAGATTACTTATTATAGACCTCGTTCTGCGGGACTTTCGCGCGATTGGTTGAATTTATTTAAAAAATACATTTTCTTTGCTGTTCGCAAAACCCCGACTGCTCTGTTTCTTGTCATTCTATATTCAGCTTTTAATCTCTCAATTTTAGGAGACCGTTTGCAGCGTTTCCAGAGCCAATCCCTAAATGATATGGCACGCATAATATCGGCATTAAGCCAGCTAACATTATTTCTGCACTTTTTCATAACACTACATGTTCTTAGGCGCCCAAAGTGTTTAAGTTGAGTGGATAACTTTTCGTATACCTTATCGGGTGCACTGCCATCAATCAGCAAAGACTAGGCAAAATTATTGATGGGTTGGTCAAAAATTTTTGTATTAGTGATATGAATTTTCATTTTATTTCTTTTTGTGCTCCCAACCGATTAGTGTTCAACAGCTAGAGAAGGCTTCAAAAGGCGACAGGCCACACAATAGTGTTCGGCTAACCTCTGATTTATGACGCAAGCAGCCAAGGAATAGTCAGATGCGCGCACCGCAATGTGGTCTATGCAGGACGCTGCTATTCGGTTATTTAAGCACTCTTCTCCAGTCGGAGTGTTTATTAGGGATTCCAGACCATAAGAAGGCAAAATGGATAAGTAATCGGAAACAGTACTTGACGTGACGCATAGCGTATTTATGTTCAAATCGCCAGCTAAGCATAACTGCACAGCTGAACCGCATTTGGCAAGTATTTCATCGAGCTCTGCCAAGAATCGCCCCACACTGTTAAATAATAATAATAATAATAATAATAATAATAATAATAATAATAATAATAATAATAATAATAATAATAATAATAATAATAATAGAAAGAAGAAACACCCAAAATGACAGTCGCTACCGAGCCGAGTGCTTGCGAAACTGCTCAAGACGCTGTACATGTCAGAAATATCGGCGTTGTTTGTAACAGCGATCTGTTTGTAGGCCACTGCTTCCTGGAAGACAAGTGTTTTGCTCGCACGTGGGCGGGTGCCTCCCGATAGGAGCGAGCCTTCTTGAAATGCTTCGTTTGCGCGATAGCGATATGTGAGAAGGTAAAGTGGCGCGCCTGAGGCATTCATAATCGCAACTAAGCACGGAGAAAAAAAAAAGAGTTCGAAGCGACTGAGTGGCACCACAGGCGTACTCCGACCGTGCTAAGTTTCCTTGCTCCGTTTGAGTCTTGATTGTACGGGGCAGATTGGCAGCGCGGAAACAAAACATGGGCCACGATTTGTAGCGAGGCATTCAGCTGGATCCTATGTTCTTCTTATTATCCACAGTTCACGAGCAGTCCGTGCGATTGAAAACGCGGGCAAAGGGTCGCTCTGACCGCTGATGAAGCGCGAAAAACGCGAAAAGGGAATAGCATAAAAAATTATGCAAGTCCCACGCAGTGTGGGAATCGATGTAAGCGAAGCTTTCCTTGCTGGATGCTTTGATTGACGATAATTAGCGGTCATGTTGACGGCTAAAGCTTAATTTCTTCAACGTTTAGGTTAACACAAGAGTGGCGAGTTCATGTTAAACTTTACCTTGCGTGCACCACTGCTGTTTGTCTGCGTAGTTGACAGAACACACAGGGCGAGTTGTTTGCTTGAGGCGTTGTTGTGCGCCACATTTTATAACTCCTGGGAGGGTTGAGCGTTGTCATTTCCTCACATGGCACGTCGCATCATGGCAGAAGTATTAAACTTGAATTAGATTATGTGGCTGTACGTGCCAAAACCACACTCGTATTATGAGGTACGTCGTAGTGGTGGACTCCTGATTAATTTTGATACCGTGATGTCCTTTAGCCTGACCCAAAGTGTAAGTGCACGTGCGTTTTCTGTTTTCCCTTCGTCTAAATGCGGCTGCCACGATCGGGATCAAATCCACGAGCTCTGGCAATGCCATAGCCGCAAAGCTAACGCGGCGGGCACAGAATGTGTTGAATTGACAGTCGACCGCTTCCGTAGTGTCTTCTGGACTCTGCGGTGTGTTTTAATTAATGAGGCTCTGCTTCTGCGCGTCCTGTGTAAGTTGCCCGCCTGACATATTTGCATGGCGTTTATTTTTCAGAAATAACGGCAACGTAGCAGCAAGCTTATCCTGTGACTCCGCAACCACTGTCGTATAGTAGTGTTTTTTTTTTGCCTTCTCATATCAGCTCCCCCTTTCTTGTATGGGAACTGCCTCTTCTCCTACATCTCCTTCTTCTGCTTTCTACAGTTCTATCTGCGTGCCCTCTGGCCTCGCACGTTTGTAGAAAGGGAAGTGCTGCAGTTTCTGCAATGCTTCTGAGCGGAGTCGCGGATAATTACAGCTGTCAAGCGGCTAATGTGGCACCGGCCAGGGTACTCCAGAGGGTGTTGTGCAAATTCGACGCGGTGGGGTGAAAACGAGTTTCTCTCGTCGCCTTTCACCTCTTAATCGCGCCTGAACCACCCCCCGACGAGGTGTGTACGACAGCAGCAGCAGGAGCAGGGGGAAAGTCGAAGGAAGAAGCAAAGAAAGCGTCGCTTTAAAAAAGGCATCGCTATACAAAACTGTGGCCATGGACGAGAACGTAAACTAGGAACAAGCGGTGAAATTTTTTTTTGCCCTCTCCCTTTTTCTGAAACCATGTGATACGAAACCTTATAAGATCGACACACCATTTTCTGCCATAATATCAAAAAGGAGGACCTGGCAAACATTTGTTAAGTTGCAAGAAAAGCGGAAGTCAGCTCATGCCCTAGTTTACGTTATTCTCGTTTTTGTATTGTTTGCGCGTTGTGAATTGGCCATAATGAATAAAAAAATAGCCTCTTCCCATACTTTTTTACAGCTATGCGGTCACACGTAATTGATGTTGCAGTCAAAGGGTGCACATCCGTCCACGTAACACACACGAAAAAGTCACGCAGACTCCTGACTGCCAATAAGACTGTCAGAAATTTGAACTTGGGGAAAAAATAAAGGAAGTCTTCTATTGTTTTTTTTTTGCGTGCATGCGTATATGTAGTGAGAGGTGGGTCGGTGAGGGGCTCGAATCCCCGGCCACCTGTCGACGGGCTCGTAGTTTAAAGGTGCTCGCGTGTCGATCATTGGGTTCATGCTAAATAAACCTGCGTGGTCAATGCCCTCACCCACGACGCCTTTCATAGCCTTTTCTCTTCGGGAGGGGGGGGGGGGGAGGGGGCCAGGCCCCACCAGTCATTATTCTTGCTTGTCCCAGTCCTCAGGTAACCTCGATATGGCAACGCATATTGCTATGCGTGGTTTTGGGGGGGGGGGAAGACAGAAAGGCAGGGAGGTTAACTAGACTGAGTATATATAGGAGCGGGACGCAGGTAAAGTGTGCTGAAACAAGTCACGGACAGGGACAGTTAGATGGTCAATATTATTGCGGGGAATTAGGGTAGGTAAGAAACTGTTTACAAGGTATATTGACAAGAATAGCAAACACGTACTGACCGAGGTGGAAGCCAGCCCACGTAAAAGCAAGGCACTTCGTCGTGTTCATCCATTGGCCGTTAGCTTATATTTTTTCTATTTTTTTTGGTGTCACGGAGCAATATAACCTGAAAATCTTTTCCCTGTCACTTTTGTGGCCCCTATGTCATTTCAATATTCATATGTGACCACCGACCACCGTCGTCGCAGCCTGTGGTCTTCGTCCCGCATGCCGTCGTCTTTCTGGTCGTATCTGGTGTCCATCATCAAATATCCTGCGTCGCTTCCATGAATGTGTCACTGTAGATTCCTTCAACAGTGGAATGCCCTCTCGTACATGCATTTACTAGGATATATTCTATCACGATCTATACCTGTATTACATGTAGATCCCTCCTGCGCCACTTATATCTTAATCCTGTTATACTCCGTGTTCCGGTTCAGATCGGCTTTAAGCTTAACCTATCAAGTTCCGTTACATTACCTGGCCACGAATCCATCAAATCTGCAACGTGCGGCAACCAAAGCAATGTGTTCACGAGTATACACACGGACCTCACATATGTACTCCACGTAGAGCAGCCCCACGACGAAAACCGTTGCCACATGCTCAGAAACCTATACCTCTACAGAGCTCACTCACTGACTTAATGTGGTGCCGCTGTGTACCTCTGCATGAAGCGGCACCTTCACCGTTCTACAACCTTATGGTAACGAAACTAAGTTTCATTCCTGCAGTGCAATACCAAGTCACCCACCTTATCCATCACATTGCAATGTATCTCTAACCGTTTAATGCCAATGGTTAATCACACTTTTGCAGGCACATTGCGGTAGGCAGGTAAGTAGGTTCCTCTCTCGCTTCGTTTCAGACCTTCTTCGTAAAAAAGAAAATTCGAGGAAGAAGGCGGAATCGAAGCTCACGCTTGCAGCACCGCGTCCTGATGCTCCAACCATCAAATCACCATCGCACGCGTAATTCTCACATTCCAAAGCCGTCGAGCTGTTCACGAGAAGTGGCCGGTAGACTTAAAACAATACCGGCGAAATTACCGGCATTACCGGCATTGCGTAGCGTGGTTGACCGAGAGCACGTGTTCGCACGCCAGTTTCCATTACGCCAAAGGCGCACGAATGAAATGAGCGAATTTATAGTATTTCATTAACCTCTTCACCAAAGCTTCGCTTGAAGTTGCGTGAAGCACCCAGTATGTGCAAATCTTGTCGTCCCTCCCCTTTGTAATTTACGTATGCGCATTCGGGGCACAATAAATAAATAAATAAATAAATAAATAAATAAATAAATAAATAAATAAATAAATAAATAAATAAATAAATAAACTTTATTGTTACAGTTCGTATGCCTATTTCAACCATGACCGAACGAAAGCGTGAAGAACGAACGAAAAAATAAACTTTCCCAGCTTTTTTTTTTTATCTCATAGCAGCTTTTGTTTATTTGCGTTGAAAAGTATATCTGACATGAGGGCATTACGTGGGATAGGGAGGCGGGGAGTGACTAGAGCACACTGACCCAATTTTGTTCCTTAAAATATGCACTAACGCATTCTGTAAAATTAGGTCACATGCAATAAGGAGAACAACAGCACGCAGATTGTAATATAATGAAGGAAATGCGCAAGGAGTGAGGTAAACCGGCAAATAATAAGGTTAAGCTGACAAATATATACTTGTGAAATAAAGAAAGGAAACAATAGCAATGAAATGAATATGAAAAGGTGCTAGTTAATGCATGTTTTGGCATACAATACAAGACATCAAATCGAATATGGTTTACAGCAGAATAAAGGCAACACATCAACGTTAATGAACAGGAGTGCTGAGCAACCGAACCTAAAACTGCACAATAACCACTTGTGACGACAGAACATCAAGGAAATCACGAAAGCGACTACGATAAATTTTATATGAGACCTTATTTAAAAGAGTTATTAATTTTTTAAAAATCTTGTGACGTCGAGGTAGAAAACGACATGTCAGTATCTTACTCATTGCAAGTGTGTGTTATAAATAACTTTAAATGTGGGATGTTTCACACATAACGCGCTTGATTTTGAAGGATCGTTGCGGGTGCGGAAACAATGCTGCTTGTTTCAGACAGAAATCACCTCGCAGGGACACAACTTGTGAAGCAGTTAAAGGCGAGCACTGTTAAGGCGTCGTGGAAGGGGAGGCAATTCTTTCCGCGTTTTCAGAGCAGTGACGCCACAGTGTAACGCGAGTAGCCAGAGCAAACTAAGTGAAAAGCATTGTTTTCGCGAGCGCCTGATGTTAGCATTTATGTAAGCAGGCTCTTGGTTCGTATAGATGAAAGATCAGTGTTCTTGTATTTGGCGTATCAGTGCAGTGAAAGCAACCTTTGCGCACGTGGACACAAACGTGTTGGAGGCAGCGTTTGAGCAGTCCTATAGGGGGCGGTTGGCTGAGGCAAGGATAAGGTTAATGTTTCGGCGCCACCGTAAGGCAAACACTATATCGACGTTTACATGAATACGACGGAACGCGACAGTAGCGGATCACATGTCTTAGCGCATCACGAGTAACGCGATGCACCAGTGTTTTACATGTAGCGCATTACCCCTGGTGCATTGGTGGCGGAACGCGGTGCCACACATCGAAGGCAAAGCAGTGCTTCCGTTACGGAGAAACAGGGCGAAAAAAAAAACGAGACGAGACAAAATGGACAGGACAGAGGCCAGTCCTGTCCGTCTTGTTTTTAGCAGTGTTTCTCCGTAATTTTGCTAAAGCGACAAGCTCAAGTTCAGACCTTTTTGCAGGGCTTCCGCTGCGTCCGGCGCAGCCGATCCGCAGCAGATTTCCTTCCCATAATTCCTAATGCGATGCGATCGCGGTTACGTGCACTCCGAAAGTCGACTTACTCGTCTCAATCTGCCCCTCTTTGGCTTATTAATGTTACGCGCTTTCCCGGCGCATCAGCCCCGTTTACATGAATGCGATGCGCTTGAGAGCTGATGCGACGCTATGCGATGCGCCACTTGTCGCAGCAATCTAAACGCGACTGCAGTTCAAGGACTGATTGTTTACTTTTTTTGTAAGTAGCTCTAAGCCGAGAGATGAAATTAGTGAAAGACATCGTTCAAGATGCAGAAAACTTTTAAACTATTGACCAGAACGTCCACAAAGCTAGGCGGTCAGCGTTACATGTAGTGTTGGTGTAAAGTACACAATAGTCGTCGAGTTATCCGACACTGAAAGAAACATGAGAAGGTAAGTCATCGATAAAGATAAGAAATATAAAGAGACCGATTCCGATTGCACTGCCCGAGGACCAGCTCCGCCTTGTGGACAGGACCCGGCGTCGGCTAAAAGCCGTGGTCACCTCTGGGTGAAGAAAGCGCGCAGTTGGTTACAAAATAAATTTATCTCATTTTTAGTTAGTTATAACTGAACTATATTTCAGTGTTCTCAATGCAGGCAGGGTGGGGACGTGCTAATTGCAACTCCCCACACCTTACGCTGCTATCAACTTCTTAACCACAGCAATGTAGAAATCATTTTCATCTGTTCGCAAGCTCTCCACTCATCCCTTAATGTGGGCACGTGTTACCGACCTCCGGACGCTAACTGTTCCTTCGTCAACCAATTCCATGATGCGCTACTCTCTATACTCGTATCGCATCCGTGCACAGCGTTAGTCTTGCTCGGCGATTTCAATTTTCCCTCAATAACGTGGAACCATCTCGCCCTCACCGCGTCGAAACGTTCTATCGAAAGCGATTTTATTGACACATGTCTCGCTTTTAACTTATCTCATTTTATCTCATCTTGTCACGAAGACTACAAGAGAAAGCGCACGTTCGCACAGCATGCTAGACCGCGTGCTCACAACCGATCCCGATCGCATTGCAGTACTTACCTGGCCTCAGTGATCACGCAGTACTTCACGGTACATGTTACTTAACATGCATTAAAAATAAACCAAAAGCGTTAAAACTTTATGATGAACGTAACTATGGCGCCATTAACAAAAAAATTAACGGCTTTTGTATACATTTTATGAATGACTTTTCTCAGCGTTCAGTCGAGTCGAACTGGTCCCTATACAAAAATAAAATAAAAGAATTAGTTGGTTTATACGGCCCAGCTCCACCGTGGTTTAACAACACGTTAAATCAACTAAAAACACGAAGAAACGGCCATTTCGTTCGGCAAAACAATCTGACACACTTGCCGCATGGAGTAGGTATCGCACCATCGAAAATGAATTTGATTCTCTTGCAGACAAACCTCAACGTTCCTTTCTATCATCCACATTACCGGCTATGCTACAAAGCAATACTAAACTTTATGATGAACGTAACTATGGCGCCATTAACAAAAAATTTAACGGCTTTTGTATACATTTTATGAATGACTTTTCTCAGCGTTCAGTCGAGTCGAACTGGTCCCTATACAAAAATAAAATAAAAGAATTAGTTGGTTTATACGTCCCAGCTCCACCGTGGTTTAACAACACGTTAAATCAACTAAAAACACGAAGAAATGGCCATTTCGTTCGGCAAAACAATCTGACACACTTGCCGCATGGAGTAGGTATCGCACCATCGAAAATGAATTTGATTCTCTTGCAGACAAACCTCAACGTTCCTTTCTATCATCCACATTACCGGCTATGCTACAAAGCAATACTAAACACTTCTGGCAAGTTATCAACCCTAAACCCAGTTCGCCTATTTCCCTCTGTGATGGCCTTAACATTCCCGTATGAAACGAGGAAATCGCCGAAACATTGAACTCTAGCTTCTCTTCAGTGTTTCTTTTCAGGAGCCCGTAGGTGTTCTCGCAGATTATCTCCGCACTGATCACGATGACATACTTGGCATAACATTTGAAGCTAACGGCATAATAAATATAATCGAGTGTCTGAAACTAACATGCTCAGCTGGAATCGACTGCATCAATGCAAAGATCCCAAAAACATACAAGATACATTTCCGGTGATATTTTATCTCACGTTTTCCAAGAATCACTCGTGGCCACCATTGTACACCATTACTGGAAAGTTAGAAAAATAATTTCTATGCACAAAACGACCACAAATCATCGCGAAAAAAACTGCCGCCCGATATCTATTACAAGTGTTATTTCAAAAATAATAGAGCACCTCATTTATTCACACATCACGAAATTTCTAATATCTGTAAACTTTTTGCACCCCTGCCAACATGGATTCCTAAACGATCGGTCGTGCTCTACCCAACTAGCCCGGTTCATTAACGATATCAGCTCCAGCCTATACGTTAAGGTACCCGTCGGCGCACTCTCTTTAGATTTTGAGAAAGCTTTTGACCTAGTTACTCATAGGCACCTTCTACTTAAACTCTCGAATTTAAACATTAACCCACTTGTTCTAAACTGTTCGTGTGACTTCCTTAATAGTAGTAAACAGTTTGTGTGGGCTAACAACCATGCGTTTCGTAATACACCGGTTGTCTCATGCGTGCCCTAGGGCACGGTTTTGAATCCCTTACTTTTCCTACTTTCCATAAATGATCTTCCCCATAGTACATCTTCTAACGTTCGTTTATTCGCCGACAAGTGTGTCATTTGCCGCCGCATCAATAACAACTTCAGATTAGAACTGCATCAAGTAGAAAAACTGTGCGACACGTGGGTGATGTCCCTCAACACAAAAAAAAACTGCATTCACTCCCTTCCACCGTCCGTCAACGTATCCCACAACATGTAACACCAATTTACGGTTCCCAACTATCTTCCCTACTTTCATAAATATCCTTGTGTCTGCCTAGCTCGTCATCTTACATGGTCGTCTCCTATAACTAACATCACAAACGATGCTAACCGCACCCTCGCTCATTTACGTCGAAACTTGCATCACACCTTGACCTCTGTAAAAATATTTGCTTACCAAACTCTGGCAGAACCAAAACTCGAGTAGGCCAGCACCGTTTAGAACCCACATCAGATTACCCTTTCAGAAGTGTTTGAATCAGTCAAAAAGCATGCTGCAAGGTTCATTTATTCAGAATACTCCCATCTAACTAGCGTCACAGCACTAAAACCTCACACCAACCTTCTGAGTCCTGAATGCCACCGCAAAATTTCGAGGCTTTACAATTTTCACAAATTTTATCACTCCTCAATTAACCCCGCTGTCATCACTCCCGCTCATCGACTATCGTTCCGCACAAGTCACCAAAAAGCAGTTCATCGCTCACATGCCCGTACTTCGGCGCATATGACTTCATTTTTCGTGGAAACAGCAAACGATTGGAACAATGTACCCGTAGATGCTGTAAACAATACCGAACCTGATATATTTAAAGCCATTCTGGCTGACATTCTAAAAAGTTTTATGCATTGCTCGCGCTCTCCAGGTTCTAACACGCTGCATTGAAACCTTTATACTACTACGATATCATCAAGCGATGCTCAAGAGACGAGCCGCCGCGAGAACGACGATGAAGTTGGTCGGTGCGCTTGGCGCGAGCGAGTGTCGGCCTGGCTGCCTGGCTCCAGTGTAAATAGCCTGTAAATAGCCTCTTCTGCCTGTGTCTTTCCACACGCAACATTCTGGTGGGGGTCAGCGATCCCCGTCCTCACTACGGAACTCCGAAATGGTCGGCACACCGAGCTTGTCACCATGACGCACCCACCTCTGCAACGGCTTCGGCTTGTCCCACTGCTCCAATCGTCACGGTCGCCCCACATCGCGACCCAGGTGTGTGTTCTCTGGCCTGGGGGGACAGGATGTTGACGACTGGATCAAGCTGTATGAACACGCCAGTGCTAATAACATGTGGGAACCACACTCGCATGCCTGCCTGTAACTTTGGATTGGCAAAGCAAATTCTACCGCAAGGTATTTGCCTTGCCACCATTGATCGTCTCGGCGACCAATACGTGGCAGCGTTATCCACCGATGGTTCTCGCGAGCTTAGCATGCCCCTCGCGCCAGCCTCGGGTGCCGATCCCAACATAAAGAAAATGGTTGCGACGGACCTGTCCTCTGCGCAGGCTGGAGAGCTTTGCCAAGTATTATCGTCCTACCGAGATATTTTCGACATCGACGATCGCCCCTTTAGGCCAGACGCTCGCGGTCCAGCATCGGATTCTTACTGGCGATGCTACGCCTATTTACCGACGACCGTATCGAGTTGCTGCGTCGGAAGGCCGAGTAATTCAAAACGAAGTCAACAAAATGCTAGCCAAAACATCATTGAGCATTCTTCGAGTCCCTGGGCGTCACCTGTAGTGTTGGTTAAGAAGAAGGATGGCACGTGGCGCTTCTGTGTAGACTACCATCATCTGAACAACATTACTAAGAAGGACGTCTACCCGCTCCCACGTATAGACGACGCCCTTGACTGCCTCCATGGTTCCAGCTATTTCTCTTTTATTGATCTTCGTTCAGGATACTGGCAGATTGCTGTTGACGATATGGACAGAGAAAAAATCGCGTTCATCACACCTGATGGCCTCTACCAATATAAAGTAATGCCATTTGGATTATCCATCGCCCCTGCCACCTTTGAGCGTATCATGGACTCCTTGCTCCAAGGTTTCAAATGGTCCACATGCCTCTGCTACCTTGACGGCTTCATCGTCTTCTCGCCAACGTTCGACACTCACCCTGAACGTCTCACAACTATACTTGATGTATTTCGAAAGGGGAAGCTGCAACTTAAGTCGTCCAAATGTCGTTTTGGCTACCGGCAAATTACTCTTCTGGGCCATCTCGTTGACGCTTCCGGAGTACAGCCTGATCCCGGCAAAACTCGCGCTCTCAAAGAGTGTCCGGTTCCGAAGACAGCCGCAGGCGTTCAAAGTTTTGTAGGGCTATGCTCCTACTTTCGTCGTTTCTTTCCAGATTTTGCGACAATTGCTAGACCCCTAACTAATCTTTTGAAGAAAGGCGTACAATTCTCGTGGGGAACTGGAGAAGTCGCTGCCTTCTCTCGTCTCATCACTCTTCTAACCTCTCCACCCATTCTCGCCCACTTCGACCCTGATGCCCCTACAGAACTGCGTACAGATGCCAGCGGTCATGGCGTAGGTGCCGTTTTAACCCAGCATCAGCGTGGCCAGGATCGCGTTAATGCTTATGCGAGCCGCTTCCTAGCACCATCGGAGCGCAACTATTCCATTACGGAACGAGAATGCCTTGCTGTTGTCTGGGTGGCTGCGAAGTTCCGTCCTTACTTTTACGGTCGCCCTTTTTCCGTAGTCACTGACCATCATGCTCTCTGCTGGCTCTCATCGATAAGTGATACTACAGGCCGGCTTGGTCGATGGGCTTTGAGGCTACAAGAATTTTCATATTCCGTGGTGTACAAGTCTGGCCGCCAGCACCAAGACGCTGACAGCTTGTCGCGTTAACCTGTTGACGACTCTGACTCCTCCAATATTGCCAGTGCTTGCGTATTCTCTGCATCACAGCTGCTTCTTTGCGCCGACGAGCAACGCCGTGACGCCTACATCAGAGCACTCATCGACTGTTTATAACGAGTAGCATCCGACCGATGCTACTCTACGCCTCTTTGTCCTCCGCGACGGTACTCTGTACCGTTGTAACCTTCATCCGGACGGCTCTGAGTTCCTACTTGTAATACCTAAACACCTCCGCTACACCGTTCTAGAAGAACTCCACGACGCACCAGCGGCAGGACATCTCGGCGTATCTCGAACCTATGACCGTGTACGTCGCCGTTTTTTCTGGCCGGGCCTTGCCCGTTCCGTACGACGTTACGTCGCCGCTTGTGAACTTTGCCAACGACGCAAGAAGCCTTCCCAGCTCCCCGCTGGTTACCTGCAGCCGCTCGACATCCCTGCCGAGCCCTTCCATCGTGTCGGCTGAGACCTTCTCGGCCCATTTCCGGAATCTACATCAGGAAACAAGTGGGTTGCAGTCGAGGTGGACTACGCGACCCGCTACGCCGTAACCCGTGGTCTTCCGACCAGTTGCGCAACTGATGTTGCGGACTTCCTCCTACATGATATTATTTTGATGCATGGTGCTCCGCGTCAATTGCTAACAGACCGTGGCCGTACCGTACATTTTTGGCCAAAGTCATCGACGACATCATGCGTGCCTGCTCAAAACGGCATAAATTTACTACCTCCTGCCACCCCCAAACGAAGGGCCTCACTGAGCGCTTGAACCGCACCCTTACAGGCATGCTATCCAAATACGTTTCCGACGACCACCGTGACTGGGACAGGCTCTACCTTACATTACCTTTGCATACAACTCTTCCCGTCTCGAAACTGCTGGCTTTTTCCCGTTTTACCTCTTGTATGGCCGCGAACCAACGCTACCACTGGACACTGTGCTCTTCCGTCCGCCACAGCTTCAACTAGCGATTATGCCCGTGATGCAATCACTCATGCTGACCACGCTCGCCAACTTGCGCGTGCTCGCCTGCAAGTGTCTCAAGCCAAGCAGAAGCAACGCTACGACCACCGTCACCGTGATGTCCATTTTGTGCCCGGCAGCCTCGTGTTGCTTTGGTCACCTTCGCGTAAAGTTGGCCTGTGTGAAAAACTGCTATCTTGTTACACAGGCCCATATCGCGTGCTCCGCAAAGTGACCGATGTCACCTATGAAATCGTTCTAGCCCCGCCCACTACGTCCTCCGCTGTGGCAACCAGTGACATTGTACACGTCGCCCGACTCAAGCCCTACAGCTCTCCACGCGCCCTGGATATTTAACAGCACCGTGACGGTGCTTTTGCCGCCGGGGGGGGGGGGGGGGGGGGGTAATATTACGATATCATCGAGCAATGGTTAAGAGACGAGCCGCCGCGAGAACGACGCTAAAGTTGGTCGGTGCGCTTGCGCGAGCGAGTGTCGGCCTGGCGGCCAGGCTCCAGTGTAAATAGCCTGTAAATAGCCTCTTCTGTCTGTGTCTTTCCACACGCAACAATACGCACACATCAAGTGAGGAAAAATTTTTTAATGCGTTAAATATTCTATATATCCGCATTTACTTATTTTACTACTACACGTGTTGTGTTTACTATTTGGTTGCATTTGTTATGCCGGTATGCATAGTTATTTTGCATTCATGTAATTAGCATTTCTTTCCGGTGATTGAATTGTTTCAACGTACGCTTGAACATAATTCATTTAAAACCCCAGAAAAGTGCTATTTTGAGGTCCTTTAAATAAATAAATAAATAAATAAATAAATAAATGTATCTCAGAACATACAGCAGAGATAGCGGTTATTGAAAAAGACGGGTCGGGACTGCTGACAATGGAAGGTGGAGAAGCAGTTCTAGCTGGAAGCTGTCCACATAACCGACACATGTCTGCGCTCATCGAAAGGTAGATTTCCGTGCAACCGCTATTACGGGTGACAAAGCTCTGGGATTGGTTCCCTCCCGTCCCTCGCTTTGCCGTGGATTCCACTTCCGTCTGTCGAAGAGAGCGGACGTGGTCATCATGTGCTCCGATGGGGCGGTGTTTGCGGCAATGAATAGCCGCGGTAACAGGAATGCGACGCCTGCTGAACGTGAAGATTATGAGGTCATCTTGCCTACATTGCCTACAGGTCGTACAGTTTTGAATACCATATTTTTACATGCCGATATTCGGGCCAGGCCTTATCGAGTTGAAGACTTCAGGGATACGTTGGACCGTCTGGCATTGCTCCCTGAGGTGCTAGCCTTGGGGGCGTACCAGATGAGTCACGTATGGGCCGTCACCTTCAAGAATGCGGAAGGCGTGAAGAAGGCTCTGACCATCGGTGAAATGAAGGTGAAGGGTCGCCGCTGTGTTGTAGTTGACCCGGCGAACCAAGCCCTGTGCCTGAAGTTGCACTGGCTGCTTTTCAATGTTCCCGATGAAGATGTACGTGCTGCACTAGCCATGTTCGGGACGGTAACAGATGTCGTGAAAGAAAAGTGGCGTGTGAATGGCATCCACGAGAAAAGTACGACGACGCGGATGGTGAGCATTAAGCTCCATCCAGGTGTCAAGGTTGACGACCTCCCACACCAGCTTCGTGTTGGTGGGGAACTGGCGCTGCTAATTGCGCCAGGAAGAGCACCAGTGTGTTTGCGCTGTCACACCGCGGGACATATACGACGCGACTGCCGTGTCCCTCGATGTGCTCGGTGCCGTCGTTTTGGGCATGACGAGAGTTCGTGTGTGAAGACGTACGCAAGTGTAACAGGACCAGTTGGAAAAACTGACGCAGCAGAGCTCGTCATGGATGAAGCCGACGCGGAAGAAGCTGCAGGAACGTCGAGTCAAGTGACACAAAAGGAGATACGACCAGCAGACATGCCCTCCTATCCGCAAGAAAATGAACAGCAAGGAGACCATAGCCTTGTAGAAAAGCCCGACGTGAGGGAAGTGCCTGAAAAGACAAGTGTGGGCGCAGAACACGGTGAACCTTCAAAGGATCCAGCGAGCCAACACATGGAAAGCATGGACGTCACGGTACAATCCACCGGAGGCGCAGTCTGCAAACGGGGACGCGAAGCCACAACGGACGAGGCGGACAGACAAGACGTCGTTGGATCTGTGGAACCACCAACGAAAACGGTGGTGACTCGACGCGCGTCATTGAAACCCAAGCCCAACGTTCCACCAAACAGAAAAGCGGTGTTGAAACTGTCAACGTAGCCGCTAGCTTTGACGCTCTGCGGTTCCTTAGGGACTACGTCGACGCACATCAACTATTGAATAAGGACAATTATTGGAGCCTATTGCTGCGCAACCCAAGCCGAAGGTCGAGGATTGCAGGCATCGGGAATCGGTTTGCTTCTTGAAAATAAGCTGCAGGCTTTCTGGTGTGCCTGCGCTCACGAGGTATGCACCATGGCGTATATGCAATTTTAATATATGGCGAGAAATCTCAGCACAGCACTAAAAATTGCGACTATCAATATTCGAGGCTTAAATGCTAGAAAGAAACAATATCAGCTAAATCGCCTTTTCTTGGAGAACGACTTGGACGTAGTAGCTGTACAAGAGACGAAAATAGATAGCGAGGAACAAACTGACCGCATGGTGCTGCCTTTCCGAGCAAGGTACGATGTTTGTGTTTCTCATGCTTTCGGCACATCAGGCGGATGTGCCATTTTCATTAGAAACAATTTAGGAATAGTTGTTGAGACCGTGCTTGTGTGCCAAAGTGGTAGATTTGTTTTAGTGGATTTTGTTATGTCCGAGTCTTGCTGGCGAATAATCTGCCTATATGCGCCGAACGCCGAAAATGAACGTGACGTGTTTTTTGAACGGCTCGAGCAGTACCTGATATGTGAAAGACAAATAATTATGCTTGGAGATTTTAATTGTGCTTGCTTAGTAGCTGATCGAGTGAAAAATGTCCCACTAAGGGATAAGAGTGCCTCACGCTTGATTGCAATGGTGCAAGATCATAATCTAGAAGATATAGGAAATATATTAACTAATGGGACGCAGCCAGTCTTTACACACTACCAGCGTGCGAGCCACGCGAGATTGGATAGGGTATACGTTTCATTGCATTTAGTAGCGGCGTGCCATAGTTATGCCGTTAAACATGTGTCATTCAGCGACCATTGTTTGGTGTCAGTCACAATTGGGACGCATAAAGAGGCCTCGCGCTTTAATTGGGAAATGTGGCTATTTAATGACAAGCTGCTGCATAATGAATCATTCGTAGAGTGCGTAAAGGAAAAGTTCGAACAGCTATTGGCGAAACATGATGACGTGATAGAACGGTGGGAGCTTTTTAAAGAAGCAATAAAGATTTGTGCAATAGAAAAAGCGAGTGTAATGAAATACGAAGAAAGGAAAAAGCAGAAAGAAATACAACGAGAATTGGATTTTATGTACAGAGTGGAAGCTGATAGGCCTGGTACATTCACAAAGCAGATCAATGAACTTAAAAGCCAACTGGAGCTTATCGACGAAGATAAGTACAGAGGAGCGGTTATCCGAGCAAGAGCCGAAAAGCTATGGCTCGGCGAAACGCCCACAAAACGAGCTATTGCAGATGAAAAGGCTTATGCTAGGCAAAACGTAATACGGAAAATAAGTTATAAGAATGAAGTCACTGACGAACAAGCAAAAATAGAGAGAGCGTTTTTAGAGCGCTATAGCGAATTATTTCGAAGAAGTTGCGATGTCCCGGAAGAGTTCGAACGAGAGTTCCTTGCTAGCATGACAAAACTAGATGATGTTGACCGCGAATGTCTGGAAGAACCGATCAGCCATAAAGAAGTTGAAGAGGCCATTGACGATTTAGCTCGAGGGAAGTCTCCTGGACCTGACGGGTTGGGAGCGGCCTTCTATAAGGCCTTCAAAAAAGATGTGAGTCTAATTTTGTACCAGGTAATTGCTGAAGCATATAAACGAAAATATGCACCTCCGCCCTTTGGCCGGTCGCATATAGTGCTCATTCCCAAAACGGAAGACCCAGGGAAATTGCTGTCAGTAGGGTCTTACCGCCCAATAGCATTGACTAACGTTGATTATAAAATATTTACTAAAATCTTGGCAAAGAGGTTGCAGCGAGTTATAACACGAATTTTAGGACCACATCAGACATGCGGAATCAAAGGTAGATCAATCTACACAAATATTCATGTTGCACGAACCATTCTAGAATGTTGCGATGCGTGGGGCGAGCATGTAGCAATGCTGCAGCTTGACCTACAAAAAGCGTTTGATCGTGTATCCCACAATATCCTTTTCGCAGTTCTTGATTATGTAAATGTTGGTTTAGTGTTTTTAGAAGGAGTTAGGATGTGTTATGCTAACTGTACCGCTAATCTTATAATAAATAAGGAGGTAGGTGAGAGATTTCACGTATGCTCAAGTGTGCGCCAGGGGTGACCTTAAGTCCTTTATTATTTGCATTATACCTTGAGCCATTCTGCAGAAAAATTATTTATAACAACAGCATAATAGGTTTTCGTTTGCAGTCAGCGGAAGTAAAACTGCTAACATATGCGGATGATATTGCTTTGTTCTGTAGCGATAAAGAAAGTGTCGCGACCGCGGTAACGGACGTCTTATCGTTCTGTAAAATGACGGGTAGCGTCATAAACTTTGATAAGTGCCTGGGAATATGGCATGGAACCTGGGAAAACACCCCACCTATTTTTGTAAATGTGAAGTGGACCGTTGCGCCGACAAAGTATCTTGGGGTGCCGCTTGAGCACTACAAGGAGACTGCGGGATTCTGGGAAGACGAAACAAAGAAAGTGCAAGAAAAAACAGTTAAATGGGGTGGCCGTAGTCTTTCAATGTTTGCCCGCGCGACGGTCTGCAATTTATTCTCCGTTGCAAAAGTGTGCTATGTATTTGCAAGCATTGTCTATGACTAGATTGCACGTGCAGCGTTTGCACAGGGTACTGGCAGTGTACGTATGGGGGTCAAAGTGGGAGCGAACCAGTCGAACAAATTTATTTCGATCCGTCAAAACAGGAGGGCTTGGACTGGCACATCTGTTCTTGAAACAGATAGTATTTCGTTTTGCGTTTCTTAGAGACCAAAAAGACCCTTTCCTCATTAATGTGATGCAACTGAGACTAGGTACGGCTCTTCCTGAATTCATTATATCTAGTTGCGTAGTTAACAGTGGCCCTATGAGCGGATTTCTGAAAGAAGTGATATGGGCATTTCGATTCTGCTTCCGGCTCCCGAGCTGAACGGATCGCGGGATCATGGGCTCCAATGGAGCGGCATATGCGGCTGTTAGCCGCGGCAACAGGCTTTCGACGGAAGAAGATAAGGATTACCAGATAATTTTGCCTCGGCTACCTACAGGACGTATTGTTTTAAACACAGTTTTTTTGCACGGCGACGCTCGTGTTCGCCCGTTTCGTGTAGAAGATTTTCGAGACGCGCTTCAAGCTGTTGGTATGCTCTCTGGCGTCGTCGCCCTTGGAGCATACCAAATCAACCATGTATGGGCGGTGACGATGAAGACAGCCGAGGCTGCCCAAAAGCTGGCGGCCCTGAAGGAGCTGCAGGTGAAGGGGCGTGGCTGCCTGGTCATCGACCCCAAGGAACAACAGGTGAAGCTTCGTATCCACTGGCTTCTGCATGGGGTGGACGACGAAGACGTGAAGACCGCGCTGGCCTCCTTCGGCAAATTGACGGAAGTGACCCGGGAGCGCTGGCGAGTGGATGGCGTTTCCGACAAGGGCTCGACGACCCGAGCAGTGCTGCTGCAGCTGAAGGCAGGAATGAAAGTCGACGACCTGCCCCACCAGATCCCCGTCGCCGGCGAGCTTGCGCTGGTGGTAGCCCCAGGACGTCCCATGCAGTGCCTGCGCTGCCGGGGCTCTGGCCACGTTCGTCGTGAATGCAAGGTTCCCCGTTGCTCGCGGTGCAGGCTTTTTGGACACAACGACGCGGACTGTGTGCGTTCATACGCAGTAGCCGCGGGTTCGGCGGAGAGCGAGCCGTCGACGTTAGAGCATGTAATGTAGCGGCCACGGGAGCTGGAAACGGCAAAGTGGCGGCAGAAACCGGCGCGACGACCAAGCAAGCCGAAGGAGGAAGGAATATCCCTCCCCCCAAAGAACCAGCAGCTACAGTCGAGAGCGTGAAGACGGCCCCGCAAGAAAATGAGAGCCACCAGCCAGTTACGGATGCAACGCAGGCAGAGGCGGACGACAACGCGACCCCTGCTAGCGCCCGCGCCGAATCCGTCTCGGCACCGGTCAAGAGATCCCTGCAGCACGAGGAGAAAGTCGACGGAAAGGCCGGCGGTGACTCCGAGGCACCACCCGCTAAGACGCTACCTGAAAGGCGCTCCACCCTCAAGCCTAAGCCGAACCTGGAGACTGACCGTAGGCTTACCCCGAAGCCGACCAAAGAGGAACCCGGGCGACGCCCACCGGATGGCCACGGAGGCGTCTAGCGGTCAGCTAGACGTTAAGGTGAGCACCATGCTCCGGGCCTTCTCCCCTCCGGTTTTCACCAATAATGGCTACCAACCCGTCGCTTAGCCTCGGCACGCTAAACGTTCGAGGTCTGGCCGCCAAAAGGAAACAGAGTCAGGTTTACAGACTACTAGTGGACCACGACCTCGACGTTTTAGCCGTGCAAGAAACCAAGGTAGACGGCGAGGAGGAGACCGGGAGCATGGTGCAAAGGTTCACGTATAACTACTATACGGTAGTGAGCCACGCCTTAGGGACTTCGGCAGGGTGTGTGCTGTTCGTGAGGAAGCTCCCTGGTCTTGTTATAGATGGTTACTTCTCCTGTACTTCTGGTCGACCTGTCTTTTGTGACTTCAGCTATTGTAATGTCCAATGGCGCGTGTTTTGCATTTATGCGCCTAATACTGGCAAGAGAGGGCAAGAGAGAACAGCAGAAAAGAATACGCCGCAGGCAGCGCCTAACGCCGTCAAGGGGGGCGTGGCAGCGACACAGACTGAAGACCAGACCGCTGCGTCGAAGCAGGCTGTTGTAGCCCCGAAGATTGACGCAGCGGAGCTAAGC
This sequence comes from Dermacentor andersoni, assembly GCF_023375885.2. Lineage (NCBI taxonomy): Eukaryota > Metazoa > Arthropoda > Arachnida > Ixodida > Ixodidae > Dermacentor > Dermacentor andersoni. The sequence continues at coordinate 43,936,799 of NC_092818.1, read as the reverse complement.
ACAAGTACTGCTACGGAAGAAGTACATGGAAAACCTCAAGAGGAGGGAGAAGGCATGGACGTCGTCCAAACAAGCATGAGTAGTGCTCCAGCAAAGAGGACACACGACAAGGCCTGTGTCGAAGAGGTTCAGCATCCTTCTGCGAGTATCGACGAACCACCCCCCAAATCGGGAGGGCAGCGCCGGCCGACGTTTCGCCCGAAGCCCAACATCCCGCCGGACAAAAAGCCGGCGAAGACTACCCCGACGTAGCAACCATGGCTCCCTTCTGGCTTGACAAGGGACGAGAGGCGACCCACAACGGGACTACGACGGCCAGCGCGCTGAGGCTGCGCCAGCCTGCTGCAGAAAGCGAGCACGCCTCTTGGGTGGTGTTGGGGTCTCGGTGCTGACGCCCGTTATTGCCAATGGGTCGCAAGCCCCAAGGGTAGCGTTGGCCTGGCGGCCTGGGGCACTGGAAGCATCCGAAGGTCCCGGCAAAGCAAGGGAAGACTGGTAACAGAACAACTTGTTTATTCTAACATAGCAAAAGAGCGGCCGGTCAGGTCGACCGAAGTGGAGAGACGGGAGAGCACGTAACTCAACAGTACAAATCGGAGCCTCTCTCCTGGCGTCCGGGGGCAGCTGCTCTTATACTCTCGGCGTCGCGGGCCAAAAGGAAGGTCACGGGATGAGCCCACGACACGGCGGAGCATGAGCCCACGACGGCGCGCACGGTCGAGCCGAGAGACCTGCTGAACCGAGTGTAGTGACGCATCGCCAACCCGCCGACGGACAGACCTGCTGGCTCCTCACTTGGGGAGCTCCGCTCCCCGGCTGCCGCGCTTTGACAAGCGTGGGCACACACACACACACGCACATATGAAGACACGTGGCACTGAAACACGCCTGGACACGCTTGGCGGGGAGGCGTTGCGGCGGCGTCGAACGGGCCAAAATGTCTGCCGCTTTGAGCGAAGCCCCGGCGTCCATTGCATCCGCGCCGGCATTACCGCGCGTTGTAGGCGAAACGTAACAGACCGCCCCGCCGGGGGAAGGAGATCCCGGTGGTCAGGGGACTGCATCCGCTGTCCGGAGGGATGTCGCTCGATGATGCTCATAACCGAAGTCGGGCGTCCTTTGGCATTTCTTGAGCGCAGCGCACAGAGAAGGCCTCGTTCTCACGTTCACGTTCACACAGGACACTGCAAAGTGACTTCGGGAGAGTTGACATTTTTGTTCTCGTTTCCGGCAAGCGTTAGAACTACGCCGAAAGTCAACCGCTCAGTCAGCAAGCACGGCACAACCCTCACTAAGCCCTGCCAGGCTCTTTCCCCTTTTATACTGCTGCCTAGTTCCTTACAGTAGTTTAGCAGCACTCAGAACGCGTCCATAAATCGGAAAATTGCACTAGAAAGCACATCATCACTTTGAAACACTACACAAAAGCAATAGGTTAAAAATCCTGCCTCAGGAAGAAAAACATCAGTAACAAGCAATTTTGAGGCTGATTCCCACGTTAGGGGCTTCGACTTAAGCCATCGGCGTTACCGTTGAGACTCCCCTTTTTGTAACGCACCTCAAAGGAATATTGTTGCAAAGCGAGGCTCCAGCGCAGGAGGCGGCCGTTTTTGGGAGAGATGGTCTTCAGCCATTGGAGAGGGCAGTGATCCGTTTCAATGATAAACCTCGAGCCAGCTAGGTAACATGACAATTTCTGAACGGCCCACACGATACACGCACACTCTTTCTCGGTGGCGCTGTACGCCTGCTCACGACTCGTCAGCTTACGACTAGCATACAGGACGGGGTGTTCTACTTCTCCATTTTCCCGTTGGCACAGTACAACGCCCATGCCTCGCTCACTAGCATCACACTGAACAACGAACCCTTTTGTGTAGTCGGGCGATCGTAGCACAGGCTGGCTTGTTAGGGCGCTCTTTAGGGCGCTAAAAGCTCTTTCCTTTGTCTCATCCCAGACGACTGTTTGCGGCTCTGTCTTTCTTAGAGCATCCGTCAAGGGAGCCGCGATATCAGAGTACCTGGGGATGTACCTCTGATAGTAGCCGGCGACACCTAAGAACGACCGAATATCGGTCTTCGTGCGCGGTTGCGGGAAGTCTCGCACAGCGGCCACCTTTATTTCAGAGGGGCGGCGACGACCCCGACCAATCACGTGACCGAGGTAGACAACCTCGGCCTGTGCTAACTGGCACTTGGGAGCCTTGACTGTCAAGCCCGCATCGCGCAGGCGGGTTAGCACTGCCCGCAAGTGCGCCATATGCTCAGGCCAGGATGCGGAGAATATCGCTACGTCGTCTAGATACGGTAAAGCGAATTCTTGCTGTCCCCGCAACACTTTATCCATGAGGCTTGAAAAGCAGTATGGCGCGTTCTTCAAACCAAAACTCAAAACTTTAGGACGGAATGTCCCCATTGGTGAAATGAACGCCGCATACCTACTAGCCTCTTCTGTAAGTGGAACCTGCCAATAACCCCTGACAAGATCTAGGGTGGAAATAAACTGAGCGCTACTCACTCTCTCAAGGCGCTCCTCGATGTTAGGGATCGGATAAATTTGATCCTTAGTGATGGAATTAAGCCTGCGGTAGTCGACGCAAGGACGAGGTTCCTTGCCCGGTACCTCAACTAAAATCAAAGGGGAGGTATAATCACTCTCACCCGCCTCAATAACACCGAGCTGTAGCATTTTCTTTACCTCAGCCTCCATAATATCGCTCTGGCGGGGTGACACCCGGTACGCCTTGGATCGTACTGGCTCTGGGGAGGTAAGTTCTATGTCATGAGTAAGGACAGAAGTCCTACCAGGCCTCTCAGAGAACAGACCTTGAAACTCTTGTAAGAGCTGGTGTAGTTCGGTTTTCTGCTCAGGCGACAGCGATGCTTTACTTATTAAGTCACTAATGACTTGATCGGTGTCTTTCCTGTTCGTCACTGAGCCTAGTCCCGGAAGCTCGACCGGAAGCTCTTCGGGAACGTTTACCAACATGCACACCACTGCTTCCCGTTGCTTATAGGGTTTGAGCAGATTACAGTGGTAAACTTGCTGTGCTTTCCGCTTTCCTGGCAGACTCACCACGTAGTTAACGTCCGACAGTTTTTGAACAATCCGTGCTGGGCCCTCCCACTGCACGTCGAGTTTGTTCTTTAGCGATGTGCGCAATATCATGACCTCATCGCCCACCTCAAAACGACGGGCTCTGGCTGTCCGATCATAATAAACCTTGGCCCTCTGCTGGGCCTCTGCCATTGCTTCACCTGACAACTCCTGTGCCCTTCTTAAGCGTTCGAGGAGCTTAAGCACGTACTCTACCACGACTGGGTCGTCGCCCCTGCCTTCCCATGATTCTCGAAGCATGCGAAGCGGAGATCGCAGCGAGCGACCGTACACCAGTTCAGCTGGCGAAAACCCCGTAGCCGCATGCGGCGCGGTCCTTAATGCAAACATCACTCCAGGCAGACACAGCTCCCAGTCAGTTTGATGTTCAAAACACAATGCTCTCAACACGCGCTTCATGACGGAGTGGAGCTTCTCAACGGAATTCGACTGGGGTTGGTGCACTGAGCTGTGTAACAGCCTTACCCCGCACCTTTCGAGAAAGGCTGTCGTCAAAGCGCTAGTAAACACTGTACCCTGATCTGACTGGATTTCTGCAGGAAAACCAACTCGCGCAAATATGGACAGTAGTGCATTGACTATCTCAACTGAGCTGAGTTCTTTAAGCGGCACTGCTTCAGGGAACTTTGTCGCTGGGCAGATCACAGTCAAAATGTGTCGGTACCCCGTGGCTGTTACCGGCAGAGGTCCCACTGTATCAATAACGAGCCGTCTAAAAGGCTCCGTAATGATAGGTACCAACTTCAACGGCGCCCTCGATTTGTCCCCTGGCTTGCCCACCCGCTGACAGGTGTCGCATGTCTTCACAAAGTGGTCTGCGTCCCGAAAACACCCTGGCCAATAGTACTCTTGCAAGAGACGGTCCTTAGTTTTCTTAACTCCTAGGTGTCCGGACCACGAACCCCCATGCGACAAGCATGAATTTTTCTAAAATTGCCGAACCACTCACGCGATTGACAAAAGAAGATGTCCCTTTTGTGTGGGAGAAAGAACAAGAAGGCGCCTTCTCTGAACTACGACGGCGTTTGCAGAGTCCTCCTATACTTGCCCATTTCGATGAAAATGCTGAAACGGACATCCACACCGACGCGAGTAACGTTGGTCTCGGTGCCATACTTATTCAGTGGCAGAATGGCGAAGAAAAAGTCATTGCGTACGCAAGCCGTACCTTATCGAAAGCCGAGACAAATTACTCAGCTACAGAAAAGGAATGTCTGGCGGTTATATGGGCCATCAGTAAGTTCCGGCCATACTTATATGGCAGACCGTTTCGAGCCATCAGGGACCATCACTCATTGTGCTGGCTGGCGAACCTCAAGGACCCTTCTGGAAGACTCGCTAGATGGAGTTTGCGTCTACAGGAGTATGACATCGCGGTCATTTACAAGCCCGGTCTCAAGCACAATGATGCTGATTGCTTATCACGCGCACCAATCGAGGCTACGTCACCTGAATACGAGCAAGATTTCCCATTTCTTGGGGCTGTGAATATGACGGAAATGGCTCATCATCAGCGTACTGATACGGAATTACTCCTGCTCATCGAGTACCTGGAGGGTCGACAAGTGAAAGTGCCTCGAGTTTTCGTTCGCGGATTGTGTTTGTATGTCCTCCGGAACAACGTCCTCTACAAACGAAACTTCGAGCACAGTGGTGACACGTTTCTACTTCTCGTACCATCATCGCTGCGAGCTGAGATCTTAGAAGCTTGCCATGATGACCCTGCAGCTGGCCACTTAGGCGTTAGTAGTACTCTGGCGAGAATCCGCCAGAAATATTACTGGCCGAAGTTGATGAATTCAGTGCAGCGCTATGCCAAATCGTGCCGAGATTGTCAAAGACGAAAAACACCGCCACTCAAACCAGCAGGTTTTCTGCAACCGATACAGCCACCAACAGCACCATTTGAACAAATAGGAGTGGATTTACTTGGACCATTTCCCGTTTCAACCTCAGGAAAGCGGTGGATTGTGGTAGCAACCGATTATCTGACCCGGTATGCTGAGGCCTCTTTTCTTACAAAAGGAACCACCATTGAAGTGGCTCAGTTTTTTGTCACACGCATAGTAATACGACCTGGCGCACCAAAAGTACTCATAACAGACAAAGGAACTGCTTTTGTGGCCCGTTTGATGCAGTCTGTTATGAAACTAACACATACTGCTCATAGAAAAAACCACAGCGTACCATCCACAAACAAACGGCCTGACTGAACGGCTCAATAGAACGCTCGCTGACATGATCTCAATGTACGTGGACGTCGAGCATCGGACATGAGACAGTATTCTACCATATGCCACCTTTGCGTATAATACTGCAGTACAAGAAACGACACATTTCACGCCATTTGAACTTGTTTACGGTCGGACAGTAACAACAACACTAGACGCGACGTTACCTGTAGACAACAGCACCGAAGACGACCCTGACGTTAGTGAGTACATAGAAAGGGCAGAAGAAGCACGGCAGCTGGCAAGGCACCGTATCATACAACAGCAATACGACGACGCAAACAGGTACAACCTAGGGCGAAGAGAGGTACAGTACAACGCCGGAGACAAAGTGTGGGTATGGACGTCTATACGTATACGCCCGGTCTTTCGGAGAAGTTACTGCGCTGTTACTTTGGCCCCTACAAAGTACTTCGCCGGTTAAGTCCCTTAAATTACGAGGTAACTCCTGAAGGCCAAGTCTGCTCCACACGACGCAGGACTCACCCAGAGGTCGTACACGTAGTACGAATGAAGCCATACTATGAAAGGCATTGATTAACAGAAGTTGCACATACGATCAAGCCTAACACCGGACATCCTCTGACCACTGTCCTTTTAAAGCAGTTGGCCCCTCTAGGCCTTTCCTACGCATCGGGACGATGCTTCTTCGGAGGGGGCTAATGCCGTCAGCATTGCGAGAAGAAAAGGACGACCGACATATCCCAACTGCGTAGCCGCCACACTGCGAGCAGCAAGCAAAGCACCGCTGGCAACGCTCGGCCGGTGCTGACAGGTCGGCTGCTCGTGCGCGAGAATCGGACGATTGGCACGCGACAGGAGGCGACAAAGAGGAGAACGACGTTCGAAGAAGCGTAGCTCGAGGAACGTTTTGTTGTTGCTGCTGAGTATTCAGTCGGGTTTTGTTGACGGGCACAGGTTCGCCCAGAATAAATTAGTTTTCCTAGAAACGGCTGTTGTAACTGTTGGTTACAATATTTTTTTATTTTGTTGATGCTCCAGCGTAATGGACACAGAAGTGTGTGGTCATCGAAAAGTAGATTTCAGCGCAACCGCTTTTACGGGGGGCACTTCCGGCCACCACAGCGTGCGGACGCGGAATGTCGGCTCCCGCAAGGGCGGTGTTTGCGGCCCAAAAGGGCCGCCGTATCAGGTTCATGGATGCTGCTACACAGAAGTACCAGATTATTTTGCCGCAATTGCCGAAAGGTACGACCGTCTCTAATACCGTCTTTTTGCACGGGGATGTCAAGGCGAGGCCCTATCGCGTAGAACATTTTCGAGACGCGCTAGTCCATCTGCAGTTGATGCCGGAAGTGTTGGCTTTAGGATCCTATCAAATGAATCACGTATGGGCTATCACCTTCAAAGATGAAAAAGGAAAGCAGAAGTTCCTGTCTACGGAAGCGTTAACTGTGAAGGGTGAGCGATGCTTGGTGATTGACCCACGCAACCAAGACGTACGCATGAAGCTTTACTGGCTGCTGCACACCACACCAGATGAGGACGTGCGAGCGGCGCTGGCACACTTCGGAACAGTGACCGAGATGACAAAGGAAAAGTGGCGTGTAGCCGGATGCAGTGACAAAGGTTCGCACACAAGACTCGTGTCTTTATGCTTGAAACCTGGCCTCACCACAGAAGACCTTCCGCATCAGCTACGTGTCGGCGAGGACCACGCACTCGTGTTGGTGCTTGGCAGAGCACCGCTCTGCCTCCGGTGTCACGGCACCGGTCATATACGGCGCGAGTGCCGCGTTCCACGTTGCGGGATCTGTCGTCGCTTCGGCCACGAAGATACCCAGTGCGTGCGAAGTTACGCGAACGTGACAGGATTTGCCAAGAGCGACGAGATAAACGAACACTTAATGGACCAAGCCGACGCAGAGGACACAGCAGCGGAGGGCGGTGTCCAGCCTAACTCTGACGAGGCGCTAGCCGCTACGAACCATGACAAAGAGCAGCAGGAGGAAGCCAGCAAAGAAGACAAGATGGCACCGAAGCAAGCGACAGAAAGCAGCAAAGAAGGCGAAGCTGTGCTCGGAACCGCTGAGGAGACCATGGACGACAGCCCTGGAATCGTCGGGGGCAGCGCAGAGGCGGTGAATAGCGGCCACTCAACCGCTGTCTCAAAATGACCAAGAGATGAAAGCGTTGGAAAGGCTGGAAAAGGAGAAGACCGGAATGCAGCTGAAGGACCGCCTGCCAAGACTACCACCTCTCGGCGGCTTTCGCTGAAGCCCAAACCGAACGTGCCACCGGACAAGAGGACACCGCCAGCAGTGCCGCTCCCATAGGGGACCCGCTGGTTTGTAGTAAAGAACGAATGAACTGAGGGTGGACGTGTACGTGGCAGTTTCCATGATGTGTGCCGACAAGGAAGACGCGAGGGCTTCGACCAGTGTGGTGGAGCCATTTAACGATGTCGTCCAGTCCAGGGCTGTAAGTCCGTTACCAGTAAACTTGCATCAGGCGCCAAGTAGTCCGTCTGTCCCTCAGCTTTCTAAACATGGCTTAAAAATAGGGACACTCAATGTGCGTGGCCTGTCGACGAGAAAGCGGCAAGCTCAGCTTAAAAGGCTGTTAGTTGACCATGACATTGATATTCTTGCAGTTCAGGAGACAAAAATTGAAGGTGAGGAACAGACGGATAGAATGGTTGAAATGTTTAAATCAAATTACAATGTTTGTGTTAGTCATGCTAATGGGAAGTCTGGAGGATGTGTTATTTTTCTGCGTAACACTGTCGGTATTATTGAGGAGACTGTAGTAGCGCTCGATAATGGCCGATTAGTTATGTGTGACCTATCTTGCAATGAAGTAGACTGTAGAATTATCTGTATTTACGCCCCGAACAAAGCAAGCGAGCGAAAAGTGTTTTTTGAATATATGGCCACCTTCATAAATTGTGATAGAAGAATTCTTTTATTACGTGATTTTAATTGTGTATATTTGCCCGAGGACACCTCTAAAGATGTGTTCATGAACCACAAGAGTGCAGAAATGCTCCGATCCACCGTTCAAGAGTATGACCTTGTTGATACGGGTGATGTACTACGTGAACACCAAGTAATGTTCACTCATTTTCAAGGGCGGAGTCACGCAAGGCTCGACAGGGCGTATGTGTCCGCGGAACTGGTACCGACTTGTAATCAATACACGGTTAAACATGTCACCTTTAGTGACCACAGTTTAGTGATGTTCACAATTGGTTCAAAAGTGAAGGAGTACCGTTTTAATTGGCAGCTGTGGAATCTCAATGAAAAGTTGCTACAGGACGAAAGATTCGTGGACGAAGTAACGGAAAAAATTAAAAAATTGCGTGCGAGAGAACGTAAAAAATGGTTCTATGCGTGGGATCAATTTAAAAGCGAGGTGAAAAGTTTGGCAATTCAAAGGGCATGTGTTTTAAGCCGTCAGGCTAAACAGCGAGAAATAGAACTAAACAGTATGCTGAAGTATCTTGTAGATGTTGAAAGCGCAGTCCCTGGGCATTTTACGACTGAAATCAAAGAAAAAAAAAGAGCAGCTGGAAGCCATTCAGACTGAAAGATACGAGGCAGCGGTGATAAGATCACGCCCCGAGCGCATCTGGTTAGATGAAGCCCCGACGAAACGGGGCCCTCGGAGACGAAAAGAGATATGCGACAAAAAAACAAATCAAAGAAATTTGCTATCGCGGCGTTCTTTCACGTGATCAAGAAACCATTCGAAGCGCATTCGAAGAAAGCTATTCTAACTTGTTTAACAATAAAGTAGAAATAACTGAGGAGTTCAAGACACATCTTTTGCCCCTCGTGCCAGTACTGCAGGACGAAGTAAAGACGGAACTCGAGAAACCTATAATTATTGAAGAGTTAGAACGAGCAATCGATGAGCTTAGTAAGACAAAGGCTCCGGGGCCCGATGGCCTAGGGCCTAGCTTGTACAAGTTTTTTCAAGCGTCAAATGGCGGAAATACTCTACAACATCATAACTGAAGCGCACGAAGTTAAACGCCTGCCTCCATCTTTCAGTTCCAGCCATGTCGTCCTGATACCAAAGACTGATGAGCCTGCCAAGTTGCAGTCGGTGGAAGCATATCGACCAATTAGTCTCACGAACGTTGATTATAAGGTGTACATGAAGGTCCTGGCCAAAAGGCTTCAGTCAGTTATTTCTTCTGTGGTTGGCCCACATCAGACATGTGGTGTTAAGGGGAGAACGATATTAACCTACATCCACACAGCGAGAAGCGTTCTCGAGTGCTGTGACGTAACCCTCGGACACGTGGCCATGGTACAGTTAGACCTAGAGAAAGCCTTCGATAAGGTTGCTCACAGCATATTGTTTGCTCTGCTCGAACACATCAGCATTGAAAAAATTATTCAAGAAGGGGTGCGAATGGCATACGCGGACTGCAGTGCAAGGCTCATAATTAACAACAAGCTGAGTGCGAGTATACCGGTTCGGTCGAGTGTACGTCAGGGATGCCCGGCCTCGCCCTTGCTTTTCGCCATATTTCTAGAGCCATTCTGTTTAAAAGTGTTGCAGAACGAGAAGATCAATGGATTCCGACTGCATATGCACGAAGTTAAAATCCTGTCATATGCTGATGACATTGCAATTTTTTGTGGCGATCAAGACAGCATTGTTGAGGCAGTCAAAGATGCAAAAATGTTTTGTAATCTTACTGGTAGTGCCATAAGCTGGCAGAAAAGCATCGGTTTTTGGCACGGAGAATGGGAAAGTACGCCTGCTTATGTGAAAAATATCAAATTCATCCAGAATCCCTCTCGATATCTAGGAGTCCCATTGGAATACTACCGCGATGCAAAAACGCATTGGGTAGGTGAAATAAAACGAGTCAAAGCACAGACGGTGAAGTGGGGTGGTCACAACCTGTCTATGTTCGGACGTGCAACAGTGTGTAATTTGTTTCTGGTAGCAAAGGTGTTCTACCTACTGCAAGTTTTATGTTTGTCCAGAGTATGCGTGCAGAAATTGCACCGAATTTTCGCTGTTTATATATGGGGATCGTCATGGGAGCGCACAACTCGTTTAAATTTGTTCCATCCCATGCGCAAAGGAGGCTTGGGCCTATCTCATTTATTCCTAAAGCAGGTAGTTTCAAGATTTTGCTTTTTACGAGACCAAAGAGATGTTTTTTTGCGATCCGTAATTCAATGGCGATTGTGTGATGCGTTGCCCGATTACATTGTGACGTCACATGCTGGACCTAAGGAAGCGATCAAAGGCTTCTGGTCAGAGGTGGTGAATGCTTATCGCCTCCTCAGTGCACATTTTTCCGCAGATTACTTGCATACTGCAAAACGAAAACGATTGTATAAAGACTTATTAGATATTATGTGCCCAGTGCCTGTGTACCGAGCTCTGTATAGCTTAGGACGCGAGAAGGACGTATTGAACCGGGTGAAAAAGATGCCTGTGAAGGCGACCACTAAATCATTTTTCTTTTGTCTGCACACTGGTACGCTCCCTGTCAAGCCGTGGCTCCAAGAGAAAGGATTCTTCCTTCCTTGGGGCGTTAACTGCAACATTTGCCAAAAGCCTGAAACAATAGAGCACATATTCCTAGACTGCTGGGATTCAGTATTTCTGTGGGACATTATCCAGCGAACAATTAAGAAGGATTTGCCGTTGACCACTTTTGGTATTAAGTTCTTGCCGGTGACTGACATAGAGGGCGTGCCGTGTGATATGGTGATGCTCCTCTGTATGCACAGCGTGTGGAAGACTAGGATGGCTGCAAGAAATGAGGAGCTGAATCCAAGACCAGCCAGGGACTATTTCATTGACGATATTATTTATGTGCGCGAAGTCTTAAAAACCCAAACAGAGCCACCACACTGGCTACCTATCCTTGATCAGCTAGTGATGATCAAGCTTTTTTAACTAAGCTCCACATTTGAATGCGCAGCGGTTCTTCTTTTTGACATCACTGCATGTGTTGAATTCAGAGATTGAATTCGTGCTTTGTATATCCTATATGTACAGTTCTCAAAACTGGAAATAAAGAAAAAAAAAAGTCCCTCGCTTTGCCGTGATCGTATAGTGGTTAGTACCTTGCGTTGTGGCCGCAGTAACCCAGGTTCGAATCCTGGTCACGGCAATATATTTTTTTTATTTTCTTGATGCTCAAGCGCAAAGGACACAGATGTGTGCGGTCACCGAAAAGTAGATTTTCGCGCAACCACTATTACGGGTGACAAAGCTCTGGGATTGGTTCCCTCCCGTCCCTCGCTTTGCCGTGATCGTATAGTTGCTAGTACCTTGCGTTGTGGCCGCAATAACCCAGGTTCGAATCCTGGTCACGGCAATATATTTTTTTTATTTTCTTGATGCTCAAGCGTAAAGGACACAGATGTCTGCGGTCATCGAAAAGTAGATTTTCGCGCAACCGCTATTACGGGTGACAAAGCTCTGGGATTCGTTCCCTCCCGTCCCTCGCTTTGCCGTGATCGTATAGTTGCTAGTACCTTGCGTTGTGGCCGCAATAACCCAGGTTCGAATCCTGGTCACGGCAATATATTTTTTTTATTTTCTTGATGCTCAAGCGTAAAGGACACAGATGTCTGCGGTCATCGAAAAGTAGATTTTCGCGCAACCGCTATTACGGGTGACAAAGCTCTGGGATTCGTTCCCTCCCGTCCCTCGCTTTGCCGTGATCGTATAGTGGTTAGTACCTTGCGTTGTGGCCGCAATAACCCAGGTTCGAATCCTGGTCACGGCAATATATTTTTTTTATTTTCTTGATGCTCAAGCGTAAAGGACACAGATGTGTGCGGTCATCGAAAAGTAGATTTTCGCGCAACCGCTATTACGGGTGACAAAGCTCTGGGATTGGTTCTCTCCCGTCCTCGCTTTGCCGTGATCGTGGATTCTGCTTCCGGCCACCGAGCGTGACGGACGCATGATGACGGGCTCCGTTGGAGCGGCTTCAGCGGCCTTTTCTGGCCGCGGAAACAGGACGATGGAACAGGAGGGCACCTACCAAGTTGTTCTGCCAGGTCTGCCAACAGGTCGTTATGTTTTAAATACAGTTTTTTTGCACGCTGATATCACGGCGCGACCGTACCGGATTGAAGATTTCCGTGACGCATTGGCACCGCATTCGCTTCTTCCGGATGTTATCGCCCTGGGGGCGTATCGCATGAGCCATGTCTGGGCTATCACTTTCAAGGACGCGGACGCGGTGAAGAAGATCTCGAGCATCGGGGAGCTGCGTGTAAAAAACCGGCGCTGCCTGGTGATTGACCCGGCGAACCAGGACGTTCGACTGAAGCTCCACTGGCTTCTACACAATGTGCCTGATGAGGACGTGCGTGTCGCCTTTGCGCCCTATGGAAAAGTTACCGAAGTAGCCCGGGAGCACTGGCGTGTACAAGGTATGACAGAGAAGGGATCAACCACCCGGCTTGTCACCCTCAAGTTGAAAGCGGGCGTGAAGTTGGATGACTTGCCACACCAGCTGAGCGTTGGCGGTGAGTTGGCGCTTGTCGTGGTACCAGGCAGACCCCCGCTGTGCCTTCGGTGTCGCGGTACGGGCCACATCCGCAAGGAATGTCGAGTCCCGCGTTGCGGAATCTGCCGACGCTTCGGGCACGAAGAAGACCAGTGTACTCGCACTTACGCGAGCATTACAGGCCCGGGAACCAGCGAGGACGCGTCCGAGATGCTGATGGACGAGACGGATGCTGAGGAAGCAGCCCGTGTGGGTGGACAACCACAGCGCCATACTCAGCCATCGTTCACGACTCTGGTGAAGCAGAAGGCGGGGCCCTCCGGCGCAACAGATGGTAGTGTACAGGCGCAGCATAAGCCTGAACAGGACGACGATGACAAGGCAAAGGAGGCGGCGAAAGCCGCGGACGCTAACGAAAGCAGCGTGGAGACCCCCGGCATTGATACCATGGAGACGAACCAGGAAGCGGCGAGCACCATTGCTGGAAAACGTCCGCATGAAGAAAGCGGGGACGTCAAGCTGCAGCCAGGCGGTAGCGGCGATGAGCCTCCGCCGAAGGCAGGGGGAGTGAGACGCTCGTCTTTAAAACCGCGGCCGAACCTTCCGGCCGACCCGCGGAAGGCGGGGAAACAGCCTCCGTAGTAACACAGTGTCCTGGTTGGTGTCAGCGCCGGTTGTGTTGGTCGACCGGTGTCAAGAGGTCCTGGCAGTCGTGAGGAAGGCTACGTCAACCATGAAGGTAGGCACCATGCGGATAGAGGCGTTTCTTCTTCTAAGACATGGCTTTTAATCTTATTGCTCCACTTCGAGTTGCGACTTTGAACGTCAGAGGTCTGGGAGCAAGAAGGCGACAATACCAGCTTAATCGCCTTCTTCTGGATAACGATATCGACATAATTGCTTTACAAGAGTCGAAAATAGAGAGCCAAGAGCACACTGACCGCATGGTGTCTTCCTTTCAAGCAAACTTTCATGTGTGCGTTTGTCATTCTGTTGGGACGTCGGGTGGGTGCCTTGTATTCATACGTAAGACGTTAAGAGTGAACGTAGAGTCTGTATTTGCATGCCCAAGTGGTCGCCTTTTGATTGCTGATTTCACATTTTCGAATTTTTGGTGGCGAATTGTTTGTGTATATGCTCCTAATGTAGAAAGCGAGCGTAAAATTTTCTTTGAATCACTTGAGCCATGGTTGAATGGCGACAAGCTTTTGCTTGTACTAGGAGACTTCAACTGTGTGTGCGCCGCAGCTGACAGAGTGAAGTTTAGGCCACTCAGAGACAAGAGCTCTGAAGTTTTGAATACTTTTGTGCATGAGTATGGTCTCGAGGATGTTGGCAATGTGTTTTCCACTGGGACCCACCCACAATACACGCACTTTCAGCGGGAGAGCCATGCGAGACTAGACAGAATGTATGTATCTGTCGATCTTATGCCGCTATGCTCAAGTTATGACGTTAAACCTGTGCCTTTCAGTGATCATTGCCTCGTGAGCATGACTTTAGGAATGAAGGGCAGGAAATTGCGCTTTAACTGGCACTTATGGAAATTGAACACAAAGCTTTTGGAGGATGAAGGGTTCATTATACAAATAAAGACCAAGCTAGACAAACTGCTAGACGCGCAGCCAGCTAGTTTTGCAACTGAATGGGAGGGGTTCAAAGAGTGGGTAAAAATGAAAGCAATAGAAAAGAGCAGCGTGGCTCGCTATAAAGAGAAAGAAAAAGAAAAAGAAATGAACGGGCAACTTGAATGGATGCTGAGCATGGAAAATAGCGCGCCGGGAACTTTCACGAAAGAAATACGGGAAGTGAAATGCCAGCTCGAAAGAATCGACGCGGACAGGTATGGGGCCGCCGTCATACGTGCAAGGTCTGAAAAATTGTGGGCTGGCGAAAGGCCGACAAAACGAGCGCTATCAGACGAGAAAAGATACGCTTGCCAGAAAGAAATTAGGAGCATCCGATTTGACGGCCGGACTTCGGAAGATGCGAGAGACATTCAGTGTGCTATAGCCGAACATTTCACAGAACTTCTTAGCAATAAGCTCGAGACCATAGAAGGCTTCCATGTAGACTTCTTGAGGCTGGTGCCAAGACTAGATGATGAAATTAAGGAACGTCTTGAACTGCCTATAACTTTACAGGAGATAGAAAAAGCAATAGACGACCTACCATCTGGGAAAGCTCCTGGACCAGATGGGCTAAGTGCGGCCTTTTATAAAACCTTTAAGCTTCCTGTTGCACAGTGCATGCTCCATGTGATAACTGAGGCTTATGAACGCAAACAGGTTCCATTGTCTTTCAACACGTCTCACATCGTTCTCATTCCCAAGACTGATGATCCGGAAGAACGACTGTTGGTGGGGTCATATCGACCGATTAGTCTCACCAACGTCGACTACAAAGTATTTATGAAGGTTCTAGCAAAAAGACTGCAGTCTGTGATCACGAAATTGGTAGGGTCTCAACAGACGTGTGGAATTAAAGGCCGTAGCATCGCTACAAATATACATGTCGCACGCAACGTATTAGAGTGTGTCGATGCAGTTGGCGGTCAGATAGCAATGATGCAGCTCGACTTGGCGAAAGCCTTTGACCGCGTCTCCCACGAAATCCTTTTTTTCCATCCTGCAACACTCCAAACTAGGCGACATTATAGTAGAGGGCGTAAAAATGGCCTACAAGAACTGTACGACCCGCATTATAGTTAATGGCGATCTCACTGACAGACTTGCTGTACGTTCTTCAGTAAGACAGGGATGCCCGCTTTCCCCCTTGCTTTTTGCAGTGTATTTAGAGCCGCTATGCCTGGCAATTATCAACTCTGACCGAATTTCAGGTTACAGACTGCAGTCATCACACGTGAAAGTACTCGCGTATGCTGACGATATAGCGGTTTTTTGCGCTGATAGACAGAGCATCTGTGAAGCGACAATTGTGATTGAAAAATTCTGCGCTCAGACTGGAAGTCAGATCAATTGGGGGAAAAGTTCCGGTTTTTGGCATGGCGAATGGGACGTAACACCGGGTTGTTTTTCTCGGCTTCGATGGTCCACCTTGCCAACGCGGTATCTAGGAGTACCTCTGGATTGTTATCGGGATCCCAGCTCGTACTGGAAAGAAGAAACTTCGAGAATGAAAGAGAAAGCGGTCGCGTGGCAAGGAAGACAGCTATCAATGTTTTCCCGTGCCTCTATCTGTAATGTCTTTTTGATTTCGAAGCTCTGGTATGTCATGAATGTGCTGTGTGCGACCCGAACAGCTATTCAAAAAATGCATCGTGTTTTTGCTGTTTTTATTTGGGCGTCCACCTGGGAAAGAACTAGCCGAACTAACCTGTTTGTTTCCGTTAAAAGCGGAGGCCTTGGCCTGGCGCATCTTTTTTTGCGTCAAGTGGTCTCGCGATTTATGTTTTTGCGTGATCAAAGTGATCCCTTTCTAAGATCTGTTATGCAAGTGCGCCTACAGAGACTGCTCCCTGGAAGGGTAGTCTCCTGTGATAACATGTGTGGTGCTGTGACAGGATACTTGCGCGAGGTTGTTCTTTCGTGCAAGATGCTGGAAGTACGTTTCAGCCCTGAATACCTATGTAATGTCAATAAGAAAAAGCTGTACAAAGCGTTGGTTGACGTGATGTTGCCGGTACCCATTTATCGGACACCACACTTTGGAGGCCCAGGGCAAGATATTTTAAAAAGAGTTAAGAACATGCCCGTTAGACCTGTGGTCAAAACCTTTTTTTTTAAGCTGCATTCCGGTACGCTGCCTGTTAAAACCTGGCTGCATGATAAAGGTTTTTTCGTGCCATGGACAACAAACTGCTTGTTATGCAGGAAGCCCGAGACAGTGGAACATGTTTTCCTAGAATGTTGGGATCCAATTTTTTATTGGGATGTCCTTCAGAGGACGATTAAAAAGGAACTCCCTTTAAGTCCTTACGGCATCCGGTACTTATCAGTTGAAAGTGAAGAAGTGCCCTACGATTTAATTATGCTTCTTGGCCTCCACAGTTTGTGGAAAACGCGAATGCAGGTGCGACATGCAGACATAAATACAAGATCCACACGTGAAAACTTCATCGAAAGTGTAGTTTATCTTCGCGAATGTTTCAGGGCTCAGACTGATCCACCAGAGTGGATATCACTGTTTGATGATTTGTCACAAATGAAAAGTTTTTAGCACCACTCGCCTCAGCCCAAGTGTGGCTGAAGTGTTTTACCATATGTTACTTTGTATTACACGTCCAAGACGGCAATAAAGAAAAAAAAAAAAAAAAAAAGCTTTGCCGTGATCGTATAGTGGTTAGTACCTTGCGTTGTGGCCGCAATAACCCAGGTTCGAATCCTGGTCACGGCAATATATTTTTTTTATTTTCTTGATGCTCAAGCGTAAAGGACACAGATGTGTACGGTCATCGAAAAGTAGATTTTCGCGCAACCGCTATTACGGGTGACAAAGCTCTGGGATTGGTTCCCTCTCGTCCCTCGCTTTGCCGTGATCGTATAGTGGTTAGTACCTTGCGTTGTGGCCGCAATAACCCAGGTTCGAATCCTGGTCACGGCAATATATTTTTTTTATTTTCTTGATGCTCAAGCGTAAAGGACACAGATGTGTGCGGTCAGCGAAAAGTCGATTTTCGCGCAACCGCTATTGCGGGTGACAAAGCTCTGGGATTGGTTCCCTCCCGTCCCTCGCTTTGCCGTGATCGTATAGTGGTTAGTACCTTGCGTTGTGGCCGCAATAACCCAGGTTCGAATCCTGGTCACGGCAATATATTTTTTTTTATTTTCTTGATGCTCAAGCGTAAAGGACACAGATCTGTGCGGTCATCGAAAAGTAGATTTTCGCGCAACTGCTATTACGGGTGACAAAGCTCTGGGATTGGTTCTCTCCCGTCCCTCGCTTTGCCGTGATCGTATAGTGGTTAGTACCTTGCGTTGTGGCCGCAATAACCCAGGTTCGAATCCTGGTCACGGCAATATATTTTTTTTATTTTCTTGATGCTCAAGCGTAAAGGACACAGATGTGTACGGTCATCGAAAAGTAGATTTTCGCGCAACCGCTATTACGGGTGACAAAGCTCTGGGATTGGTTCCCTCCCGTCCCTCGCTTTGCCGTGATCGTATAGTGGTTAGTACCTTGCGTTGTGGCCGCAATAACCCAGGTTCGAATCCTGGTCACGGCAATATATTTTTTTTATTTTCTTGATGCTCAAGCGTAAAGGACACAGATGTGTGCGGTCATCGAAAAGTAGATTTTCGCGCAACCGCTATTACGGGTGACAAAGCTCTGGGATTGGTTCTCTCCCGTCCCTCGCTTTGCCGTGATCGTATAGGGGTTAGTACCTTGCGTTGTGGCCGCAATAACCCAGGTTCGAATCCTGGTCACGGCAATATATTTTTTTTATTTTCTTGATGCTCAAGCGTAAAGGACACAGATGTGTACGGTCATCGAAAAGTAGATTTTCGCGCAACCGCTATTACGGGTGACAAAGCTCTGGGATTGGTTCCCTCCCGTCCCTCGCTTTGCCGTGATCGTATAGTGGTTTGTACCTTGCGTTGTGGCCGCAATAACCCAGGTTCGAATCCTGGTCACGGCAATATATTTTTTTTATTTTCTTGATGCTCAAGCGTAAAGGACACAGATGTGTGCGGTCAGCGAAAAGTAGATTTTCGCGCAACCGCTATTGCGGGTGACAAAGCTCTGGGATTGGTTCCCTCCCGTCCCTCGCTTTGCCGTGATCGTATAGTGGTTAGTACCTTGCGTTGTGGCCGCAATAACCGAGGTTCGAATCCTGGTCACGGCAATATATTTTTTTTTATTTTCTTGATGCTCAAGCGTAAAGGACACAGATCTGTGCGGTCATCGAAAAGTAGATTTTCGCGCAACCGCTATTACGGGTGACAAAGCTCTGGGATTGGTTCCCTCCCGTCCCTCGCTTTGCCGTGATCGTATAGTGGTTAGTACCTTGCGTTGTGGCCGCAATAACCCAGGTTCGAATCCTGGTCACGGCAATATATTTTTTTTATTTTCTTGATGCTCAAGCGTAAAGGACACAGATGTGTGCGGTCATCGAAAAGTAGATTTTCGCGCAACCGCTATTACGGGTGACAAAGCTCTGGGATTGGTTCTCTCCCGTCCTCGCTTTGCCGTGATCGTATAGTGGTTAGTACCTTGCGTTGTGGCCGCAATAACCCAGGTTCGAATCCTGGTCACGGCAATATATTTTTTTTATTTTCTTGATGCTCAAGCGTAAAGGACACAGATGTGTGCGGTCAGCGAAAAGTAGATTTTCGCGCAACCGCTATTGCGGGTGACAAAGCTCTGGGATTGGTTCCCTCCCGTCCCTCGCTTTGCCGTGATCGTATAGTGGTTAGTACCTTGCGTTGTGGCCGCAATAACCCAGGTTCGAATCCTGGTCACGGCAATATATTTTTTTTTATTTTCTTGATGCTCAAGCGTAAAGGACACAGATCTGTGCGGTCATCGAAAAGTAGATTTTCGCGCAACCGCTATTACGGGTGACAAAGCTCTGGGATTGGTTCTCTCCCGTCCCTCGCTTTACCGTGATCGTATAGTGGTTAGTACCTTGCGTTGTGGCCGCAATAACCCAGGTTCGAATCCTGGTCACGGCAATATATTTTTTTTATTTTCTTGATGCTCAAGCGTAAAGGACACAGATGTGTGCGGTCATCGAAAAGTAGATTTTCGCGCAACCGCTATTACGGGTGACAAAGCTCTGGGATTGGTTCCCTCCCGTCCCTCGCTTTGCCGTGATCGATTCTACTTCCGGCTTCCGTCCGGTACGGTCGTGGAATGTCGAGCTCCGCAGGAGCGGCTGTTGCGGCCCGTTCGAGCCGCGGAATCAGGTTTTCGGAAACGACCCAACAGGATTATCAACTTGTTTTGCCACATCTGCCATCAGGAACTACTGTACTTACTACTGTGTTCTTACACGGTGACTTGAAGGCAAGGCCTTATCGCGTCGAGCATTTTCGCGATGCACTAGTCCGCCACCAGCTCATGTCGGAAGTTGTTGCCCTCGGGGCCCACCAAATGAACCACGTCTGGGCCATCACCTTCAATGACGTTCAAGGCAAGAAGAAGCTTTTGTCTACCAACGCTTTTAGCGTGAAAGACCACCGTTGTACTGTGATAGACCCCTGCAACCAAGATGTGAGAATGAAGTTGTACTGGCTTCTCCACACCACGCCCGATGAAGACGTCAAAGCAGCCCTGGCACCATTCAGAACTGTGACCGAAATCTCCAGAGAAAAATGGCGTGTTACCGGTTGCAACGACAAGGGGTCACATACACGCCTAGTGTAGTTGCATTTGAAGGCAGGGATGTCAGTCGAAGACCTGCCGCACCAGGTGCGAGTAGGGGAGGATCATGCTCTAGTCATCGTGCCAGGAAGGCCTCCGCTTTGCCTGCGGTGTCATTGTACTGGCCATATACGTCGCGAATGTCGCGTGCCGCGCTGTGGGCTGTGTCACCGCTACGGCCACGAAGAGACCCAGTGCGTGCGTAGCTACGCGAACGTCACTGGGCCGGGTCGCAGCGACATATTAGACGAACACCTGATGAATCAGGTCGACGCCGAAGAGACAGCAGCAGCAAGCGAAACACATCCCAGCGAGGACAAGACGCCTGAGGCCACGCCCCCCGATGTAGACGAAGCGCAGAAACTTCAGAGTGCCATTGAAGAACTACCGCAAAAGCTTACACCTGCAAACGATGCCGTAAGCGTAATTACTGTCAAAGAGCCTGGGCCCAGCGAAACACGGGAAGGCAAGAAGGAAGAAACGTGCACCGACGTCACTATGGGAATGCCGGCTACGGCAGTCACTAAGCGCCCGCGAGAAAAAGCGAGCAGCGACGACCAGCGCTCTGACTCAAAGTGTGCAGAAGAACCTCCCTCCAAAACAGCGTCCACCCGTAGGTCTAGCTTCAAGCCAAAACCTACCGTGCCACCAGACAGGAAACCAGTGCCGTCCATGCCCCCGCATTAGCGGGAGCATGGTTCGGCTAATCACTTCGTTGCGGGACCGGTGAAAGACTTACATCTACAATGGACAATCACGGATGGCAACTCAACTAAGCGACGGGCTGCATCGGGTGCAGCAAAGACAGCAGTGGTCACTGGTCTAGCGTTGTAAGTTTCCACTCATCTGAACAGCATCCTGTGTCGGTTTGTGTAAACTTCACTTACAATGGCCGTTAATCCTGGAATAGCCCTTCGTGTTGCAACACTAAACGTACGCGGCTTCGGAGCCCGAAAGCGGCAACTACAACTGAGCCGCCTGTTATTAGAAAGTGATATCGACATTCTAGCTATCCAGGAAACAAAAATTGAAAGCGAGGAACAAACTGATGTGATGGTGGAAATCTTTCGGTCAAGATATAATCTCTGTGTGCCACGCCGTGGGTAAATCAGGGGGGTGCGCAATTTTCTTGCGTAACTCCGTCGGAATTGTAGAGCAGTCTGTCATCGCTTCTGAAAGTGGCCGCTTAGTACTTTGCGATTTTTATGTTAAAGAGGCACTATGGCGAATTATTTGCATTTATGCACCAAACAAAGCTAGTGAGCGTTTAGATTTTTTCCGATACATCGAAACCTTCTTGAAATGCGAAAGAAATGTGTTACTATTAGGGGACTTCAATTGCGTATGCATGGCTGAAGACAACGCCAAGAACCTACCGATACATGATAAGAGCGCATTGCAACTTAGCGCAATCGTTCAGGAATACGACCTAATTGATATAGGCGATGTACTGCGAGAAAAGCGAGTTCAGTTCACGCATTTCCAAGGCACAAGCCACGCCCGACTTGACCGAGTATATCTGACAGCAAGCCTCTTATCTTTTTGCACAACATATGCCGTTAAGCATGTAAGCTTTAGCGATCATAGCTTAGTGACTGTTACAATAGGCACAAAGCGTAAAACGAGCACCTTTAATTGGGACCTCTGGAAATTCAATGATAGCCTCCTGCAAGACGAAATCTTTATCGAAGTAATAACGGCAAAAATTAAAGAAATGCAGGAGAACGACTTCATCAGCCCTGTCGAGTTGTGGGAGCACTTTAAGTGTGAAGTTAAGATGAGCGCTATCGAAAGAGCTAGTGTCGTGCGCTACAAGGCAAGACAGAAAGAAACCGAGTTGCAGCGTACTCTAGACTATCTCTTAAATGCGGAAAGCACTGTTCCCCGTCTGCTTGCAAACAAAGTTAAAGAAGTCAAAAGGCAACTTGAAATTATTGATTCGGAAAAATATCAAGGTGCGATGATAAGGTCGCGTGCCGAGCGGCTCTGGATGGGCGAAACACCTACCAAGCGAGCGTTAAGCGACGAAAGAAGCTACGCTACGAGAAACGCAATAACAGAGCTGCGCTGCCAAGGTGCGCTTTCCACAGACCAAAAGGTTATCGAACGAGCGCTAGTGCAACGTTTCAGAAACTTGCTAGGCTGCGGGGCGAATGTGCGAGAGGGCTTTGACACCCATTTTCTGAAATTAATGCCACGATTAGAAGATGAAGTAAAAACACAACTTCAAAGACCAATAAGTGTTAGTGAACTGGAAAATGCGATAGATGACTTGCCTACAGGGAAAGCTCCGGGGCCCGACGTGCTTGGCGCCGCTTTTTATAAATTCTTTAAGCATCAAATGGCAAAAATGCTCCTCAGAGTTATAGAAGAAGCTTATGAATCCAAAATGATGCCTCCGTCATTTAAAAGAAGCCACGTCGTACTACTACCAAAGACCAAAGACCCTGTAAAATTACTGTCACCCGAAGCATACCGACCCATAAGTCTAACTAACACGGATTATAAGGTTTTATGAAAGTTATAGCTAAGCGACTTCAGTCGGTGATTACAAACTTGGTCGGTGAACATCAAACTTGTGGAATCAAAGGGAGAACCATACTCACGAATATTCATGTGACCAGAAGTATATTGGAACTATGTGACCTAATGCACGGACGGGTAGCCATGATTCAACTCGACTTAGAAATAGCTTTCGATAAGGTAACCCACAGCATTCTTTTCTCCCTCTTAGAACACATCAACGTAGGTAACATCATATATGATGGAGTAAAAATGGCCTACACTGGCTGTTCTTCAAAACTAATTATTAATAAAAAATTAACCGAAAGCATCACAGCATACTCTGGTGTAAAACAGGGATGCCCTGCCAGTTCATTGCTATTTGCAATTTACCTCGAACCGCTGTGCTTAAATATAATGATGAATAAAAAGATACGCGGTTTCCGGCTCTTATCACGTGAAATAAAGGTCTTATCCTATGCTGACGATATCGCAGTATTCTGCACTGACAAGGAAAGCATTCAGGAAGCTATGTATACCGCAAGAACTTTCTGCAGCCTTACAGGAAGTGCAATAAGCTGGCAAAAATGCTTAGGTTTTTGGCATGGCGAATGGGAATCTACGCCAGAAATTTTTGACACTATAAATTTCAGCGAGACAACTGCTACTTACCTCGGCGTACCACTCGAACATTACCGCGACACGACCGAGCAGTGGTCAGCAGAAACTGAGCGGGCAAACGAGCAAACAAGAAACTGGGTAGGAAGGAACCTCTCAATGTTTGCGCGTGCAACTGTGTGTAACTCATTCCTCGTGGCTAAAGTGTTCTATATGTTGCAAGTATTATGTATGTCTAGGATGTGTGTCCAAAAATTGCACAGGATATTCGCAATGTTTGTTTGGGGATCGGGATGGGAACGTACAAGCAGGCTAAACTTATTTCATTCCGTGAATAACGGAGGCCTTGGTTTGTGTAATTTGTTTTTAAGACAAGTAGTCTCAAGGTTTATTTTCCTACGCGACCAAAGGAATGCATTTCTACAAACTGTTATACACGTCCAACTACACAATGCCTTATCTGAGTTCATTGTTACATCATGTGGAACACCACAAGTAGTGGTGAAAGGATATACGCGCGAAGTGGTAAGCGCTTTTCGTTTGCTCAAAGCCCATTTCTCACTTGAATATTTGTCTGCTGTCGGCCGGAAGAAATTGTATAAAGACCTCGTGGATATTTTGTGCCCCGTGCCTATATACCGCTCAACATACACTCTAGGGCCTGAACGCAATGTCTTGAAACGTGTAAAAAGAATGTCTATCAGGCCGACTACCAAATCTTTCTTCTTTCTTGTGCACAGTGGCACGCTTCCCGTAAAACCATGGCTAAGAGAGAAGGCTCTGTTTGTACCATGGAGTATCGATTGCGGTATATGCCATAAACGGGAAACTATAGACCATATATTTCTAGATTGTTGGGACTCAGTGTTCTTGTGGGACATCCTACAAAGAACCATCAAAAAAGAATTCCCTCTGACACCATTCGGTATTCGCTTTCTGCCTTTTGAAAACACGGGAGACGTGCCGTGCGACACAATAATGTTGCTCTGCATGCACAGTGTCTGGAAGACAAGAATGGATGTAAGGCATGAAGCTCTCCACCTCGTTCTGCTCAGGAATATTTCGGGGAAAACATCCTGCACCTACGTGACATACATAAGGCCAAAGGGGAGCCACCAGCGTGGCTACCCATATTAGACAAATTAGCCACAGTTCGGTTCCCCTAACCAAGCTGCTTTACCCAATATGCAGCCGGTGTTTTTACCAAAGTACAACTACCTCTTTCTGTTTTTAACTCTAACGCGTGGAATGTTCTACTGCTGAGAGCAAACGTGTTACCTTTCTTGTACGTGCGTTGTGTGTAAAAACGGTAATAAAGAAGAAAAAAAACTCGCTTTGCCGTGATCGTATAGTGGTTAGTACCTTGCGTTGTGGCCGCAATAACCCAGGTTCGAATCCTGGTCACGGCAATATATTTTTTTTTTATTTTCTTGATGCTCAAGCGTAAAGGACACAGATGTGTGCGGTCATCGAAAAGTAGATTTTCACGCAACCGCTATTACGGGTGACAAAGCTCTGGGATTGGTTCCCTCCCGTCCCTCGCTTTGCCGTGATCATTCTACTTCCGGCCACCGAACGTGACGGACGGCGAATCATGAGCTCCAGTGGAGCGGCGACAGCGGCCTTTGTTGGCCGCGGAAACAGGTGGAACAGCGATGACGACGCAGGCTATCAGATTATTTTGCCTCCACTGCCAAAGGGGCGCGTCGTGCTAAACACCGTGTTTTTGCACGGTGACGTGCGAGCTAGACCCTACAAAGTAGAAGATTTCCGGGACGCTCTTGGCCCAACAGGATTGCTGCCGGAAGTGCTTGCCCTCGGGGCCTACCAGATTAACCACGTCTGGGCAGTGACTATGAACACCGCGGACGCCACGAAAAGGATGCTGAAAGTCAAGGAGCTGAAGGTAAAGGGGCGGCGCTGCATCGTGGTCGACCCTCAGGATCAGCAGGTGCGGCTGCGTCTCCATTGGTTAATACATGGTGTGGCCGATGAAGATGTAAGAACGGCATTGGCGGCTTTCGGTAAAGCCGTACAAGTCCCCCGAGAGCGATGGCGCGTTCAGGGTATCAACGACAAGGGGACGACTACCCGGTCCGTCTTGCTCAAGCTCAACAGCGGCGTGAAGGTGGAAGATCTCCCGCACCAAATTAGGGTCGCCGGTGAGTTGGCCCTAGTCGTCGTTCCTGGCAGGCCAATGCAGTGCTTGCGCTGTCAAGGCACTGGTCATGTACGACAAGACTGCAAGGTTCCCCGGTGCTCGCAATGCCGTCGGTTTGGACACGCCGAGGACCAGTGCGTACGTACATACGCCTCTATGACTGGGCCAGCCGAAGGCAATGACACAGCAAGGCTGGTAATGGACGCGGCCGAGGCCGAAGACGCGGCGAAAGGGGCAGGAGACCAGGCAACTCCATGTGCTGTAGGCGGTGTGCTTGCACCTGATGCGGGCGCGGGGACACCACCGGACAAGGAAAACTCTACGGAAGGTGTGGCAAAAACGCCAGCAGAAGAGACCAAGGAAGAAAGCAAGAGCAGCCTAACGGAAGCTAGCGAGCAAGTGAAGACAGCTGAGGACCAGTCGGCGCAGAACCACCCTATGAGCAGCAATGTCGGAGCCTCGGTCAAACGGCCTCTTGAGAAGGCTGCAGACAGCAGCGCAGTGAACCAAGGAAGTGGGGAAGACGGGCCGCCTTCGAAGACGCCAACGGGCAGGCGCAGCAGCTACAAGCCACGACCGAACACCGCTATCGCAGACAAGTCCGAGAAGAAGCAGCCACCGCTCTCCAGTGGTACCGGTCCACCGGGCGGCTCCGGGGGCGTCTAGCTGTGTGCTAGGCGCTAAAGGTAAACACCATGCTCCGGGCCAAAACCTTTCACTAGACCTATAATCATGGCTCCCAACCCGTCGCTTAGATTGGCCACGCTAAACGTTCGAGGTCTGGCCGCCAAGCGAAAGCAGAGCCAAGTGTGTAGGCTGCTGGTGGACTATGACCTTGACGTGTTAGCCGTGCAAGAGACAAAAGTAGATGGTGATGAAGAGACCCGCAGCATGGTGCAGCGGTTTACGCCACGGTACTATGCGGTAGTGAGCCACGCCTTAGGGACGTCGGCGGGCTGCGTGCTGTTTGTTAGAAAATTACCCGGTATAACGGTGCAAGGTTTTTATTCATGTCCAACTGGCAGATTAGGTTTCTGTGATTTTGCTTTGCATGGAATTGAATGGCGGGTGGTATGTATTTATGCCCCAAATGCGTTGGAGGAACGGGCTTTGTTTTTTTCCATGCTAAAAGAGTATATATCTTCTGAAAAGCAGATGGTGCTGTTAGGTGATTTTATTTTGTGTTCTCAATGCCCGAGATCGGTCTAATAGAGATTTAAGGAGCGATAAAAGTAGGGATGTCTTGAACGAGATAATTACTGAATGCGAATTAGCGGATGTGGCGGAATGTATGATAGGGACGCGAAATGTGCGTTTCACGCACTTTCAAGGAAACAGCCATGCGCGTTTAGATCGTACTTACTTGTCGCTTCAAGCAATACCAATGTGTAATAGTTACAGTGTATATCCTATTTCCTTCACTGATCATTGTCTGGTTAAATGTGGCTTAGGAAGGAAGAAAAAAGGCGGCAGCTTCTCTTGGGAGCTGTGGAAAATGAATTCAAACTTAACTACTGACGAAAGTTTCGGAGAATATGTATCGGACTGCATCAAAAAAATTCTAATGAGAGGCGAGGGTGAACTAAAAGATCGATGGGAAGTGTTTAAACAGTGCATTGAAATGAAAGCCATCGATCGTTCCGTCGCAATAATGCATGAAACAAAAAAGAAAGATAAGGAACTGCGAATAATCTTGGAAAAGCTGACAGAACTGGAGTGCCAAGAACCGAGAGCATACAAAAGCGACATACGGAATATTAAGCAGAAACTTGAACTGCATGATGAGGAACGCTGTCGCGGAGCGATAGTTCGTGCTCGAGCCGAATCCTTTGCGATAGGGGAGGCACCCACAAAAAGGGCGCTCGGACTGGAAAAATCGCACGCTCGACGTAATCATATTGACGTGATCGAGGTGGGTGGTAACGAAGTTACAGATAATGATAGTATCGCATGTGCGTTTTTTGAACACTACGAAAATCTGTTCGCATTTAGGCAGGTGGACCTAGAACGGTTTAAGACGAACTTCTTGAAAAGAATGCCACAACTGACTGAAGAAAGAAAAGTTGCATTAGAAACGCCGATAACTGTTTTTGAAGTGGAACGCGCAATTGACAGTTTGAATCCTGGCAAGTCACCGGGCCCTGATGGGCTTTGCGCTCTGTGGTACAAGCGGTTTAAAAAGAAATTGTCAGCAGTACTTGTAGCAATTTTCAACGAAGCATACGATGGTAAGGCGTTACCGCCATCTTTCGGTCAATCACACACGGTGTTGATTCCGAAGACAGAGGATGTAGATAAGTTGAAAAGTGTAACATCGTACAGACCAATAGCACTCACAAATGTAGACTATAATATACTAATGAAAGTCTTAGCAGCTAGACTTCAGTCGGTTGTTAAAGACATAGTCGGCCCACACCAAACGTGTGGAATTAAGGGTCGCACTATTGCGACGAATGTTCACAAGATGCGCTCAGTTCTTGAATGTTGTGACTCCCTTGAAGCGTGTGTGGCCATACTTCAATTGGATCTGGAGAAGGCATTTGATTGCGTAGCGCATGCTATTTTGTTTGCAGTGTTGGAAAACATTAATGTCGGATCCGTCATCACGGATAGTGCAGCTCTGGCGTATCGGAACTGCTCTACCAGACTAATTATTACCAAGAATTGGGGGCCCCCATTAAAGTGCAGCGTTCCGTGCGTCAAGGCTGTCCCATCAGTCCACTTTTGTTTTGTATATATATTGAAACATTATGTTTGTCAATTATTGAAAATAATTCTATCCGTGGTTTTCGTTTACAATCTTCAGAGGTAAAACTGCTCGCATATGCCGATGATATGGCGGTATGTTGTATTGACTACGAAGGCATTGAAGAAACCATTCGAAGTGTTAAATTTTTCAGCGACGTTACAGGGAGCCCGCTGCAGAGGGTGCTAAGAATACCTGGCTCCGGACAGGCTGCCATTGGAATCTGAACCTGGCAACGTTTAACGTTAGAACGCTATCTAGTGAGGCGAGTCTAGCAGTGTTATTGGAGGAATTAGAAGGTAGTAAATGGGATATAATAGGGCTCAGTGAGGTTAGGAGGACAAAAGAAGCATATACAGTGCTAAAAAGCGGGCATGTACTGTGTTACCGGGGCTTAGCGGAGAGACGAGAACTAGGAGTCGGATTCCTGATTAATAAGGAAATAGCTGGTAACATACAGGAATTCTATAACATTAACGAGAGGGTGGCATGTCTTGTTGTGAAACTTAATAAGAGGTACAAAATGAAGGTTGTACAGGTCTACGCTCCTACATCTAGTCATGATGACCAGGAAGTCGAAAGCTTTTATGAAGGCGTAGAATCGGCGATGGGTAAAGTCAAAACAAAATACACTATACTGATGGGCGACTTCAATGCCAGGGTAGGCAAGAAGCAGGCTGGAGACAAGTCAGTGGGGGAATATGGCATAGGGTCTAGGAATAGCAGAGGAGAATTATTAGTAGAGTTTGCAGAACAGAATAATATGCGGATAATGAATACCTTTTTCCGCAAGCGGGTTAGTCGAAAGTGGACGTGGAGGAGCCCGAATGGTGAGACTAGAAATGAAATCGACTTCATACTCTGCGCGAACCCTGGCATCATTCAAGATGTAGACGTGCTCGGCAAGGTACGCTGCAGTGACCACAGGATGGTAAGAACTCGAATTAGCCTAGACTTGAGGAGGGAACGAAAGAAACTGGTACACAAGAAGCCAATCAATGAGTTAGCGGTAAGAGGGAAACTAGAGGAATTCCGGAACAAACTACAGAACAGGTATTCGGCTTTAACTCAGGAAGAGGACCTTAGTGTTGAAGCAATGAACGACAATCTCATGGGCATCATTAAGGAGTGCGCAATAGAAGTCGGCGGTAACGCCGTTAGACAAGAAACCAGTAAGCTATCGCAGGAGACGAAAGATCTGATCAAGAAACTCCAATGTATGAAAGCCTCTAATCCTACAGCTAGAATAGAACTGGCAGAACTTTCTAAGTTAATCAACAAGCGTAAGACAGCGGACATCAGGAACTATAATATGGATAGAATTGAACAGGCTCTCAGGAACGGAGGAAGCCTAAAAACAGTCAAGAAGAAACTAGGAATAGGCAAGAATCAGATGTGTGCGTTAAGAGACAAAGCCGGCAATATCGTTACTAATATGGATGAGATAGTTCAAGTGGCTGAGGAGTTCTATAGAGATTTATACAGTACCAGTGGCACCCACGACGATAGTGGAAGAGAGAATAGCCTAGAGGAATTCGAAATCCCACAGGTAACGCCAGAAGAAGTAAAGAAAGCCTTAGGAGCTATGCACAGGGGGAAGGCAGCTGGGGAGGATCAGGTAACAGCAGATTTGTTGAAGGATGGTGGTCAGATTGTTCTAGAGAAACTGGCCACCCTGTATACGCAATGCCTCATAACCTCGAGCGTACCGGAATCTTGGAAGAACGCTAACATAATCCTAATCCATAAGAAAGGGGACGCCAAAGACTTGAAAAATTATAGACCGATCAGCTTACTGTCCGTTGCCTACAAAGTATTTACTAAGGTAATCGCAAATAGAATCAGGAACACCTTAGACTTCTGTCAACCAAAGGACCAGGCAGGATTCCGTAAAGGCTACTCAACAATAGACCATATTCACACTATCAATCAAGTGATAGAGAAATTTGCAGAATATAACCAACCCTTATATATAGCTTTCATTGATTACGAGAAAGCGTTTGATTCAGTCGAAACCTCAGGAGTCATGGAGGCATTACGGAATCAGGGTGTAGATGAGCCATATGTAAAAATACTGGAAGATATCTATAGCGGCTCCACAGCCACCGTAGTCCTCCACAAAGAAAGCAACAAAATCCCTATAAAGAAAGGCGTCAGACAGGGAGATACGATATCTCCAATGCTATTCACAGCATGTTTACAGGAGGTATTCAGAGGCCTGGAGTGGGAAGAATTGGGGATAAAAGTTGATGGAGAATACCTTAACAACTTGCGATTCGCTGATGATATTGCCTTGCTTAGTAACTCAGGAGACCAATTGCAATGCATGCTCACTGACCTGGAGAGGCAAAGCAGAAGGGTGGGTCTGAAAATTAATCTGCAGAAAACTAAAGTATTGTTTAACAGTCTCGGAAGAGAACAGCAGTTTACGATAGGTAGCGAAGCACTGGAAGTGGTAAGGGAATACATCTACTTAGGGCAGGTAGTGACCACGGATCCGGATCATGAGACTGAAATAACCAGAAGAATAAGAATGGGTTGGGGTGCGTTTGGCAGGCATTCTCAAATCATGAACAGCAGGTTGCCACTATCCCTCAAAAGGAAAATGTACAACAGCTTTGTGTTACCAGTACTCACATATGGGGCAGAAACCTGGAGGCTTACGAAAAGGGTTCTGCTGAAACTGAGGACGACGCAACGAGCTATGGAAAGAAGAATGATAGGTGTAACGTTAAGGGATAAGAAAAGAGCAGATTGGGTGAGGCAACAAACGCGGGTAAACGACATCTTAGTTGAAATCAAGAAAAAGAAATGGGCATGGGCCGGACATGTAATGAGGAGGGAAGATAACCGATGGTCACTAAGAGTTACGGACTGGATTCCAAGGGAAGGGAAGCGTAGCAGGGGGCGGCAGAAAGTTAGGTGGGCGGATGACATTAAGACGTTTGCAGGGACAACATGGCCACAATTAGTACATGACCGGGGTAGTTGGAGAAGTATGGGAGAGGCCTTTGCCCTGCAGTGGGCGTAACTAGGATGATGATGATGATGATGATGATGATGATGACAGGGAGCCGAGTAAACTGGGGAAAGTGTCTGGGATTTTGGCACGGCGTGTGGCCGTTCACCCCGGGCATTTTAGCCAATGTTGTATGGCAGAAAACGCCTGTGAAGTACCTTGGTGTGCCACTTGAGTTCTACAAAAATAATAATGACTACTGGCAGCAACAAGCAGAACTCTTACGCGAAAAGGCGAATGCTTGGAGGGCGAATTATCTCTCTATGTTTGCGAGGGCAACCGTGTGTAACATGTTTTTTGTGGCTAAGCTATGGTATGCGATAGAAGTGATGCACTGTTCTAGGGTAAATGTGCAGAAACTTCATAGGGTTTTTGCGACCTTTGTGTGGGGATCGACGTGGGAAAGGTGCAGTCGCACAAATTTGTTCAGGAGTGTGAAGTGTGGGGGACTTGGACTGGCACACCTTTTTGTCAAACAATTAGTTAATAGATTTTTCTTTTTTCGCGAG
Source organism: Dermacentor andersoni (assembly GCF_023375885.2). NCBI lineage: Eukaryota > Metazoa > Arthropoda > Arachnida > Ixodida > Ixodidae > Dermacentor > Dermacentor andersoni. Next base: position 43,905,104 of record NC_092818.1, on the reverse strand, counting down.
GTCAGCGACCCATTTCTGCAAACAGTGTGCCAGGCCAGATTAGGGCGACTGCTACCTGAATATGTTATTAGCACGCAAGTTCTGACGGGGACGGCACAAGGTTATTTTCAGGAAGTAGTAGCGAGTGTGCGATTTTTGAGTGTGCGTTTTTCTAATGATTATTTATATTCTGTTAAAAAGAGGAAACTGTATAAAGACTTATGTGATATAGTGTTGCCAATCCCGTTGTACAGGGTGATATACAGTGCAGGCCTGGGTCAGAACATACTCAAACGGGTTAAAAGAATGCAAGTAGCACCAAGTGCAAAAACTTTCTTTTTCAAACTGGATACCGGAACTCTCCCTGTAAGAACCTTCTTAGAGGAGCGTGGGTTTTATATGCCATGGGGGTCTCACTGCATTATTTGCAAAAAGCCGGAAACGATCGACCACGTTTTCCTTCACTGTTGGGAAGCGGTGTTCTTCTGGGATGTGTTGCAGAGGACAATCAAAAAATAATTCCCACTAGACACGCATGGAATTAGGTACCTTGCGATAGACAACGAAGAAGGGGTACCTTTCGATCTAATCATGCTGACAGGCCTGCACAGTATATGGCGCTCAAGAATGACTGGCTTCTACTGTGAACCGGATGCAAGACCAGCAAGGCTGTACTTTAGAGAGAGCATTGCTCGGTTAGTAGAAGTGGAAAAAACAAAAGAATGTCTTTCTCCCTGGGTAGCCAGGGTAGAAACCTTAGTCACACTAAAGGAATTTTAAGCGACAACGTCAGTCAGAAGACGACTGATGGCTTTTAGCTCAATGTGTTGACAAATTGTATTGTAACCCCGTCTTGACTTTTCATGTGTTGTAAGTGTATTGTCGTTGCAAAACCGGTAATAAAGAAAAAAAAGTATAGTGGTTAGTACCTTGCGTTGTGGCCGCAATAACACAGGTTCGAATCCTGGTCACGGCAAAAATTTTTTTTATTTTGTCGACGAGCCCACATGACGGACATACATGACTGCGCTCATCAAAAAGTAGATATCCGTGCAACCGCTATTACGGGTGACAAAGCTCTGGGATTGATTGCCTCCCGTCCCTCGCTTCGCCGTGATCGTATAGTGGTTAGTACCTTGCGTTGTGGCCGCAATAACCCAGGTTCGAATCCTGGTCACGGCAAATTTTTTTTTTTATTTTGTCGATGAGCCCACATGACGGACATACATGTCTGCGCTCATCAAAAAGTAGATTTCCGTGCGACCGCTATTACGGGTGACAAAGCTCTGGCATTTATTCCCTCCCCTCCCTCGCTTTGCCGTGATCGTATAGTGGTTAGTACCTTGCGTTGTGGCCGCAATAACCCAGGTTCGAATCCTGGTCACGGCAAAATTTTTTTTTATTTTGTCGATGAGCCTACATGACGGAAATACATGACTGCGCTCATCAAAAAGTAGATATCCGTGCGACCGCTATTACGGGTGACAAAGCTCTGGGATTGATTCCCTCCCTCGCTTTGCCGTGATCGTATTGTCACGTAGTCGTGACGTCAAAGAACACAGTAGCAATACTGTGGAAAACAAAACTTTTATTGGGCGAACCTGTGCCCACAAATCAGGCTACACTTATAGCACAACGATAGCGGCGAACACGGTCGGCGATCGTCGAAATCTGATCAGCGGGTCAAGCGCGTCGGCTTTTATAGAGCAGTTATCGAATGTTCCAGACTAAATGCTGGGACCCGCATGCATTCTACAAAGATCTACACCATTCGTGTCAAGCGATGAAATCAGATAACACAAGGCTCGGCGAGAACAGACAGCGGATAGAAGCATCGATAACTTTCCAGAAACTTCGGATACATGCATGCGCGTCCCGCGCTGTGCGATAACATTTGTTAGGCGGCGAAACGTGGTCGCCCGGTAAATATAAGTACACGTGTCAATACCCCCCTCTTAAAAAGCATTGACCCGATGCTGCAAACCAAAGTAATACAGAAAAGCACTCGTAGCAAAGAAAACAACAAAATAAGGAAGTTCGTCAGCGTCCGTAAAAGGGTTTAAGACGCACCACGTGGACCACTTCAGATCGTGCGTGGCGCCGCTGTGAATGCAAAATGCCGTCTGGCACGACCTCATAGTCTAGTGCGCCAATACGTCGGATGACCTTGTAGGGTCCGAAATATCGTCGCAGTAGTTCTTCACTGAGTCGTCGTCGGCGCATCGGGGTCCACACCCAAACACGGTCGCCGGGCTGGTACTCGACGAAGCGTCGTCGGAGGTTGTAGTGTAGGCTGTCGGTCCTCTGCTGGTTCTTGATTCGCAGGCGGGCGAGCTGTCGGGCTTCTTCGGCGTGCTGGAGATAGGTAGCGACGTCAAGATTCTCTTCGTCAGTTGCGTGCGGCAGCATGGCGTCGAGCGTCGTCGTCGGGTTCCTGCCGTAAACCAGCTTAAACGGCGTGATCTGTGTTGTTTCTTGCACTGCCGTGTTGTAAGCGAAGGTTACATACGGCAGGACGGCATCCCAGGTCTTGTGTTCGACGTCGACGTACATTGCTAGCATGTCGGCGAGGGTCTTATTCAGCCGCTCCGTAAGACCATTCGTCTGTGGGTGGTAGGCAGTTGTCCTCCTGTGCCTTGTCTGACTGTATTGCAGAATGGCCTGGGTGAGCTCCGCTGTGAAGGCCGTTCCTCTGTCGGTGATGAGGACTTCTGGGGCGCCATGTCGCAGCAGGATATTTTCGACAAAGAATTTCGCTACTTCGGCGGCGCTACCTTTCGGCAGTGCTTTAGTTTCAGCGAAGCGGGTGAGGTAGTCCGTCGCCACGACGATCCACTTATTTCCGGTTGTTGACGTCGGAAAGGGTCCCAACAGGTCCATCCCCATCTGCTGGAATGGGCGGCAAGGAGGCTCGATTGGCTGTAGTAATCCGGCTGGTCTTGTCGGCGGTGTCTTGCGTCGCTGACAGTCTCGGCATGTTCTGACATAACGGGCGACGTCGGCGGTCAGGCGCGGCCAATAATACCCTTCCTTTATCCTCGACAGCGTCCGGGAGAATCCAAGGTGCCCAGCGGTTGGATCGTCGTGTAGGGCGTGCAATACTTCTGGACGAAGTCCTGACGGGACAACAAGAAGGTAATTGGCGCGCACTGGTGAGAAGTTCTTCTTTACGAGTAGGTTGTTTTGAAGCGAGAACGAAGATAATCCTCGCTTAAATGCCCTGGGGACAACGTCGGTGTGCCCTTCCAAATACTCGATGAGGTTTTTCAACTCCGGGTCTGCTCGCTGCTGTTCAGCGAAGTCTTCTGCGCTTAAAATGCCGAGGAAGGCGTCGTCATCTTCGTCATCTTGCGGCGGCGAGTCAATGGGGGCGCGTGATAGGCAATCGGCATCAGAGTGTTTTCGTCCGGACTTATAGGTTACAGCGATATCATATTCTTGCAGTCTTAGGCTCCACCGCGCCAGCCGTCCTGAAGGATCCTTTAAATTCGCTAGCCAACACAAAGCGTGATGGTCGCTGACGACTTTGAATGGCCTGCCATATAGGTACGGGCGAAATTTCGCTGTAGCCCAAACGATGGCGAGGCATTCCTTTTCGGTTGTAGAATAATTGCTTTCCGCTTTTGACAACGACCGGCTAGCGTAAGCTATCACGTGTTCATGACCACCTTTTCTCTGGACTAGCACGGCACCGAGGCCTAGGCTACTGGCGTCAGTGTGGATTTCGGTATCGGCGTGCTCGTCGAAGTGCGCAAGTACGGGCGGCGACTGCATGCGTCGTTTGAGTTCTTGAAATGCGTCGGCCTGCGGCGTTTCCCACTGGAACTCGACGTCACATTTAGTTAGCTGTGTCAGCGGCTCAGCGATACGTGAAAAGTCCTTGACAAATCGCCTGTAGTAGGCACACATGCCAAGAAATCTACGCACTGCCTTCTTGTCGATGGGCTGCGGGAACTTTGCAATGGCAGCTGTCTTCTGCGGGTCGGGGCGAACTCCAGACTTGCTGATGACGTGGCCTAGGAAAAGAAGCTCATGGTAAGCGAAGCAGCACTTTTCTGGCTTCAGAGTGAGCCCTGATGACTTGATGGCCTCTAGTACTGTTGCAAGCCGCCTAAGGTGATCGTCGAAATTTTCGGCGAAGACGACGACGTCATCCAAGTAAACAAGACAGGTTTGCCACTTCAATCCTGCTAACACCGTGTCCATGACGCGCTGGAATGTTGCAGGCGCCGAGCAGAGTCCGAATGGCATGACCTTGAACTCGTAGAGGCCGTCTGGCGTGATGAAGGCGGTCTTTTCGCGATCTCTCTCGTCGACTTCTATTTGCCAGTAGCCAGACTTGAGATCCATCGACGAGAAGTATTTTGCGTTGCAGAGGCGATCTAATACGTCGTCTATCCGTGGTAGGGGGTATACATCCTTCTTTGTGATTTTGTTCAGTCGACGATAATCGACGCAGAAACGTAAGGTGCCGTCCTTTTTCTTCACCAAGACAACAGGGGATGCCCACGGGCTTTTCGACGGCTGGATGATGTCGTCGCGCAGCATTTCTTCAACTTGTTGTCTTATAGCTTCACGTTCTCGCGGCGAAACTCGGTAAGGGCTCTGGCGGAGTGGTCGAGCGCTCTCCTCGGTTATTATGCGATGCTTGGCGACTGGTGTTTGTCGAATCCTCGATGACGTCGAAAAGCAGCCTTTGTATCGTTGGAGCAGACTTTTGAGCTGCTGTTGCTTAATCACGGAGAGACTTGGATTAATGTCGTAGTCTGGTTCGGGAACCATGGTCGTCGGGGTAGATGCGGCGGAATCCGAGAGGACAAACGCATTACTGGTTTCCAGAATTTCCTCGATGTACGCGATCGTCGTGCCCTTGTTGATGTGCTTGAACTCCTGGCTGAAGTTTGTCAGCAACACTTCAGTTTTTCCTCCATGCAGTCGAGCGATCCCTCTTGCGACGCAAATTTCACGGTCTAGTAGTAGACGTTGGTCACCCTCGATGACGCCTTCTACGTCGGCAGGCGTTTTGGTGCCTACGGAAATGACAATGCTGGAGCGAGGCGGGATGCTGACTTGACTTTCGAGCGCACTTAAGGCACGGTGACTACTAGAGCTCTCCGACGATATCGCTCGATCTTCCGACAGCGTTATGGACTTCGACTTCAGGTCAATGATTGCGCCGTGTTGGTTCAGGAAGTCCATGCTGAGAATGACGTCTCGCGAACACTGTTGGAGGATAACGAAGGTGGCAGGGTAAGTCCGGTCATGAACGGTAATTCTTGCCGTGCAGATTCCAGTTGGCGTAATGAGGTGTCCTCCAGCGGTCCGAATTTGGGGACCGTCCCATGCAGTCTTAACCTTCTTCAACTGGGCGGCGATGTGTCCACTCATTACGGAGTAATCGGCCCCTGTGTCGACTAAGGCAGTGACTGCGTGGCCGTCGAGAAGCACGTCGAGGTCGGTGGTTCTTTGTCTGGCGTTGCAGTTGGGTCTTGGCGTCGGATCACGGCTGCGTCGTGTTGAACTGAAGCTGGAACGTCGCGTCGTCAAGTCGTCTTTCGTCGGTGTAGTCTTGGCTTCCAGACTTCTTCGGGACGGCGGCGTGTCGTCATTAGGTCGTCGAGATGGTTTCTTCGTCGTCTTCGTCGGCGGCGGAGGATCTTCGTCAGTTCGACGACCAGCAACCGCACCTCCATCGATTGCTGCTTTTAGTTTTCCGGATATGGGCTCGCAGAGCGGCCCCGGGCTGGGCCGGTGTATGGTCGGCGCTGCGGCGACAGGTAGCGGCCTGGAGACGGCGAACGGGACGGTCGTCGAGGGCTCCATTGAGTAGCGGCGAGGTAGTCGGCGATGTCGCGGGGGCGTTCACCTTGCTGCGGGCGCGGAGCGTTCACGGCGAAACCTCGCAGTCCCATCTCCCGGTATGGACATCGTCGGTAGACGTGACCCGCTTCTCCGCAGTGGTAGCAGAGCGGGCGGTGGTCAGGAGCGCGCCAAATGTCCGTCTTTCTCGGGTAGCTGCGCTGGGCGACGGGTGGGCGCGTTGGCGGCGGCGGCGGTGGTCGACGGAATTGCGGCGTTGCAGGGCCCTGCCGCGGTCGTGGAGGGGGACCTTGACGGCGGGCGACGGCGGCGTAGGTCATCGCTTCTGGCTGGGGCTGCGATGATTGTGGTTGTAACTCGGGAACTCCGAGCGATCGCTGAACTTCTTCTTTGACAATTTCGGCGACTGTGGCCACTTGAGGTTGCGATGAAGGGAAGATCCTTTGAAGCTCCTCTCGTACGACTGCCCTGATGGTCTCGCGCAGGTCGTCGGTGGCCAGTGACTGAACTCCGGCGTAGTTTGTCGAGCTCGTGCGGCGGTTGAATTGCCGGTTCCGCATTTCGAGTGTCTTCTCAATGCTCGTGGCCTCGCGAAGGAACTCTTCTACGGTCGTCGGTGGGCTTCGTATCATTGCGCCGAAAAGTTCCTCCTTTACACCACGCATCAGCAGGCGGACTTTCTTCTCCTCGGACATTTCCGGGTCGGCGTGGCGGAACAGACGGTTCATTTCCTCAGTGAAGATCGCGATCGTCTCATTCGGCAGCTGCGCTCTGGTCTCCAGTAGAGCTTGGGCTCGCTCTTTTCGCACGACGCTTGTAAATGTTTGCAGAAAGCCGCTTCGGAACAGGTCCCACGTCGTCAGGGTGGCTTCTCGATTCTCGAACCACGTCCTGGCGGCGTCCTCCAATGCGAAATAAACATGTCGCAGCTTGTCCTCGTTTGCCCAGCTGTTAAATTTAGCGACCCTCTCATACGTTTCCAGCCAGCTTTCCGGGTCCTCAAATGTGGAACCGCGGAACGTCGGTGGTTCCCTGGGCTGCTACAGCACGATGGGGGACGCTGGGGCTGCCATTGGAGTTGCCTTGGGCACAATCTTCTTGGTCTCAGGTAACAGTGCGTGCTCCGGGGGCAGCTGTTGAAGACGGCGGCTTGCTCGATGTTCCGGGACGGCGCTGGTGTTGTCTTTGCGGTCCGGGCTTGAGTTACGGCTTGTCGGGGGCGTCCGGTACATGAAGGTAAAGCACCTCCACCAGATGTCACGTAGTCGTGACGTCAAAGAACACAGTAGCAATACTGTGGAACACAAAACTTTTATTGGGCGAACCTGTGCCCACAAATCAGGCTACACTTATAGCACAACGATAGCGGCGAACACGGTCGGCGATCGTCGAAATCTGATCAGCGGGTCAAGCGCGTCGGCTTTTATAGAGCAGTTATCGAATGTTCCAGACTAAATGCTGGGACCCGCATGCATTCTACAAAGATCTACACCATTCGTGTCAAGCGATGAAATCAGATAACACAAGGCTCGGCGAGAACAGACAGCGGATAGAAGCATCGATAACTTTCCAGAAACTTCGGATACATGCATGCGCGTCCCGCGCTGTGCGATAACATTTGTTAGGCGCAAAACGTGTCGCCCGATAAAGACAAGTACACGTGTCAGTATAGTGGTTAGTACCTTGCGTTGTGGCCGCAATAACCCAGGTTCGAATCCTGGTCACGGCAAAATTTTTTTTTATTTTGTCGATGAGCCCACATGACGGACATACATGTCTGCGCTCATCAAAAAGTAGATATCCGTGCGACCGCTATTACGGGTGACAAAGCTCTGGGATTGATTCCCTCCCCTCCCTCGCTTTCCCGTGAGGGCATTCCACTTCCGGCCACCACAGCGGACGGTCACGGAATGTTGTGCTCCGTAGGGGCGGTTCATGCGGCCCAGCCGGGCCGCGGTATCAGGCTTACGGAAACGTCTTCACAGGATTACCAGCTGGTTTTGCCGCATCTGCCATCAGGTATGACCGTGTGTAATACCGTGTTTTTGCACGGTGATTTGAAGGCCAGGCCCTATCGAGTCGAACATTTTCGCGATGCGCTTGACCGTCATAAGCTGTTGCCGGAGGTGGTGGCCCTCGGGGCCTACCAGATGAACCATGTCTGGGCTATAACATTCAAGGACGAAGTCGGAAAAAAGAAGCTGCTGTCAGCGAAGGCCTTTAGTGTCAAAGAACACCGCTGCGTCGCCATTGACCCTTGCAACCAGGATATTAGAATGAAGCTGTTCTGGCTGCTTCACACGACTCCCGACGAGGACGTCAGAGCAGCCTTGGCGCCGTTCGGAACGGTGACCGAAATTTCCAGGGAGCGGTGGCGAGTACCAGGGTGCGGCGACAAAGGTTCTCACACGCGTCTGGTATCGTTACGGCTGAAGGCTGGTATGACCATGGAAGACATCCCGCATCAGCTACGAGTATCAGAGGACCATGCGCTCGTGATTGTTCCAGGCAGAGCTCCGCTCTGCCTCCGATGCCGCGGCACCGGCCATATACGGCGCGAGTGCCGTGTGCCACGCTGTGGACTCTGTCGTCGTTTCGGCCACGACGAGACCCAGTGCGTGAGAAGCTACGCTAACGTGACAGGGTCTGGCCGGAGCGACGCGTTAGACGAGCACTTGATGAATCAAGCGGACGCGGAAGAGACTGCTGGAGCGGGCGGAGACCCACGAGGCACGGAAGAGAAGCCAGTGGTCATGGCAAGCGTCAAGTGCCAACCCAGAAAGGGCAGTAGCGAGGCAGTGGCCAAGAATGAAGTGCAAAGTGAACCGTCTGCAGAAAATTCTACGGTGCGTGAAAGTGAGGGGGACGCGGAGGCTGCCGAGGGCGTTCTGCGACAGGGCAACTCTGGCGCTGCCTTCATCGAAGAATCCGACGAGAAAATGGACCAGGCCAGCGCCGTCTCAAAGAGACCTCGCGAAATACCCGATCAAGATGTCAGGCTTGAGCAAGACGACGGTGACAGCAGCGAAGGGCCACCCACGAAGGCTTCCTCTTTCCGGCGGTCTACACTCAAGCCCAAGCCGAACGTTCCGCTCGAGAGGAGGCCGACGCGAGAACATCCACCTGAGGGGCGCCAGACGCCGACCAATCCGCCAGACGGGCGACAGACGCCGACCGTCCCACCAGACGGGCGACAGACGCCGACTGTCCCACCAGATAAGCGGACAACGCCGACAGTTCCCCCGCGGTAGCGGGGTGCTGTTCGGTAGAAGGCTCACTAAGGACTAGGTGCTGCGGAACCTTTAAGTGAATGATGAGTAGCGCATTTGGTAACGTCATGCCTTCGCCGTATGAGACGGAGCTTATGATGGTGTAGGGTTTTGTTTTTTGTAAGTTTGGCGGTCTTTGATCTCCGAAATGTGTTGTAGTTTGTGCTTGCTCTTCTCTTTCAATGGCAAATAATCATGGAATAGCAATACGTATTGGCACGCTTAACGTACGAGGGCTAACGGCTAGACGGCGACAAGCACAATTAAGTCGCCTGATGCTGGAAAACGACATAGATATTCTTGCTGTTCAAGAAACTAAAATTGAAAGCGAAGAGCAAACGGACAAAATGGTTCAAGTTTTTAAATCCCGTTACAACACTTGTGTTTGTCATGGAGTAGGTAAGGCCGGTGGCTGTCTTTTATTTTTGCGTAATTCAATAGGTATTGTTGCGCAGAGTGTAATGTCGGCCCAAGATGGGCGATTGGTCCTATGTGATTGTCTGTGTGTACGATCCAAACAAAATTAGTGATAGGAAATTTTTTTTTAACTTTGTTGAGTCACACCTGACGTGTGAAAGAAATGTTGTTCTTCTTGGTGACTTCAATTGTGTTTGCATGTCCGAAGATAGGGTGCCCAGTAAAATAATACGGGATACAAGTGCGCATCAACTCTGCGCAATCGTGGCAGACTATGATTTAGTAGACGTAGGAAGCATATTAAGCGGTAACAGTGTTGTTTTTACTCATTTCCAAGGGCAGAGTCACGCTCGACTAGATCGTTTGTACGTATCAGCAAACCTTGCGCGAACGGTCAATAGCTACGCAGTAAAGCACGTGAGCTTCAGTGATCACAGCCTAGTAACGTGTACATTGGGCACGAAACATAGAGGGTCTCACTTTAACTGGGAACTGTGGAAAATGAACGAAATGATCTTAAGTGATGAAAGGTTTGTCAAAACGGTAAAAGGAAAAATTGACGTAATGCAAATAGATGCTACAACAAATTGGGCTGAGCTGTGGGAGCAGTTTAAAATTGAAGTGAAAATGAGTGCGATCGAGAGGGCTTGTGTGATGCGTCATAAAGCTAAACAAAGAGAGAAAGAACTGCAAAGCATGCTCGATTATTTTCTAAACGCGGAGTGCACAATACCGGGATTGTTTTCGAAACAGATTAGAGAAATTAAACGCGAACTTGAAAGGGTGGACGCTCAAATTTACCAAGGAGCCGCGATAAGAGCACGATCCGAGAGGCTGTGGCTGGGAGAGGCGCCAACTAAGCGCGCGCTCAGTGACGAAAAGGGTTACGCATCCAAAAACATAATAAAAGAAATTTGTTTTAACAACACAATGTCAAAAGACCCAGAAGTAATTGAAAAAGCTTTCGTTGAACACTACCGAGCGTTGCTCGGTAGGCAGGTGCCCGTAACAGAAGAGTTTGTGAACACCTTTCTAACACTTCTGCCAAAATTACAAGACGAAATAAAAGAGGGACTCGAGAGACCGATCTCTGCGAAAGAAATTACAGAAGCCATAGAAGACTTGGGTAAAGGAAAGGCGCCTGGACCAGACGGCCTAGGAGCAGCTTTCTATAAAACTTTCAAGGCCAAAATAAGCGAGATACTGCACTGTGTAATATCAGAAGCTCATGAAACTAAGCACTTGCCGCCATCATTCAGAAAAAGTCATGTTGTGCTTATACCGAAAACCACCGATACGGTAAAGCTGAAATCTGTCGCTGGATACAGGCCCATAAGTCTTACGAATTCGGATTATAAAATCTACATGAAGGTGCTCGGAAAAAGGATGCAGTCAGTTATTAAATCCATAGTAGGCCCACACCAAACATGCGGTATTAGGAATAGAACAATATTGTCGAATATTCACATCGCTAGGAGTATATTGGAATGCTGTGATGCGAACCTCGAATGTGTAGCAATGGTTCAGTTAGACCTAGAAAAAGCTTTTGACAGGGTTGCTCACAGCATACTTTTTGCCCTGCTAAAACACATTAATGTAGGAGAAGTGATTCAGGACGGAGTAGCCATGGCTTATGAGAACTGTTCCGATCACCTTATCATCAATAAAAGACTCAGCGAAAATATACCAGTATTATCCAGTGTGCGCCAGGGGTGCCCTTTGTCGCCCTTACTTCTTGCGATTTTTCTTGAACCTTTCTGTTTGAAGGTACGAGAAAACGAAAACATTCGCGGCTACCGTCTTTTAACTCAGGAAGTAAAAATACTAGCTTACGCAGATGACATCGCACTTTTTTGCATTGACCAAGAGAGCATTCGGGAGGCAGTCAAGGATGCAAGAAAGTTTTGCAGTCTAACGGGGAGTGCCATAAGCTGGCCAAAAAGCTTAGGCTTCTGGCACGGTGAATGGGACAGCCGGCCTGCAGTGTTAGAAACAGTACCGTTCACAGATACGCCAACCAGTTATCTTGGTGTTCCTTTGGAATACTATCGCGATACCACGACGCAATGGACTGAACAAACTGAGCGGGCTAAAGCACAAACAACGAAGTGGGGAGGCAAGAATCTGTCAATATTCACGAGAGCCACTGTCTGCAATTTATTTCTTGTCGCTAAAGTGTTTTATATGTTGCAAGTTTTTTGTATATCCCGAGTGTGTGTACAAAAGTTGCACAGGGTTTTTGCTATGTTCGTGTGGGGATCAGGATGGGAGCGCACGAGTCGTCTGAATCTGTTTCACGCTGTGCAGAAAGGAGGGTTGGGTGTGTCGCATTTATTTTTGAAACAAGTAGTGTCGCGTTTCATGTTCTTGCGCGACGAAAGCGATTGTTTTTTGCGGTGCGTTATCCAGACGCGATTAGGTGACGCACTGCCAGAATATGTTGTGACGTCGTATGGCATGCGTCAAGTGGTTGTCCAAGGTTTTTTGTTTGAAGTGATAAGCTCTTTCCGTTTTCTAAAAGTACACTTTTCTTTGGAATACCTGAACACAGTCGCAAGAAAGCGATTATACCGAGATTTAGTTAATATCATGTGTCCAGTACCAATATACCGTGCAGTATATGCACTGGGGCGTGAGCAGAATGTCTTAAAAAGAGTTAAGAAAATGCCTGTAAGAGCAACAACAAAAACTTTTTTTTTCATGCTACACACTGGCACGCTTCCTGTCAAGCCATGGCTGCAGGAGAAGGGGATCTTTGTACCCTGGAGTGTGAATTGCCAGATATGTCAGAAACCGGAGACAATGGAGCATATTTTTCTGGAGTGCAGGGACTCAGTCTTCCTTTGGGACATTCTATAAAGGACACTAAAAAAAAGAATTTCCTTTAACACCTTTTGGAATCCGTTTTTTACCGTTTGAAGAGACAGAAGGCGTGCCATGTGATATGGTGATGTTACTCTGCATGCACAGCGTGTGGAAAACACGAATGGTGGTGCGTAATGAGGATGTTGACGCAAAACCGGCCAAAGAATATTTTGCTGAAAATGTATTGTACATTAGCGAAGCGTTTAAAGCGCTCAGCGAACCACCTGAGTGGTTAACAGCATTTGAACAGCTTGCAAACATTCAGCCTTTTTAAACCAAAATTAAACGACAAGGTACACCCGCACATTGAACTGTCTTTTTTGTTTTGTAATCGCAGCGGAGAATAGCCGTGAATCGTGTATTTGTTATAAAACAGGCAATAAAGAAAAAAAACTCGCTTTGCCGTGATCGTATAGTGGTTAGTACCTTGCGTTGTGGCCGCAATAACCCAGGTTCGAATCCTGGTCACGGCAAAAATTTTTTTTATTTTGTCGACGAGCCCACATGACGGAAATACATGACTGCGCTCATCAAAAAGTAGATATCCGTGCGACCGCTATTACGGGTGACAAAGCTCTGGGATTGATTCCCTCCCCTCCCTCGCTTTGCCGTGATCGTATAGTGGTTAGTACCTTGCGTTGTGGCCGCAATAACCCAGGTTCGAATGCTGGTCACGGCAAATTTTTTTTTTTTTTGTCGATGAGGCTGCCGCTAGGGGGCTAAGCAGTGCTGACGCACTTCGCATGGGCTCCTGCATTTTTCGGCAATTTTCCGGACACCTGCTTTTATTAATCGAAACTGTGGCATCGACAGAAGCGGCACGGGAAGCGGTACCGGAGGATATCAAGTTTACGAGCGGTACGTGGAATTCTCGTCATTTTTTGCCATTTGAAGGTTTCACGCCACGCCAACGGAGCTAACCCTATAAGGCTAAGCGGCCAACCGAACGCGCGTGACCCGTGACCCGCGGAGCGTGTCCCGTGAGCGCTCGTGAGCCGCCGCTCGCTCTCTTCGAGACCGACTCGGCGCTGCCGCTGTGTACCAATGACTGAGGCATCCGACGCAGCAAGGACTGCACGAGAACTGAACCAGGAAAACAACAGCACTGAAATGCAGGTGGAGACGACACGAGAGCATCAACAACTGGAAGCGGAGTGGACGTATGACGAGAGCAGCGGAAAGGCAATAGACATCCAGGAAAAATGGCACACATGGGAGAGGAAAGGCAAGAAGACTCAGGCGCATATAAAACCCACAGCCGAGGAAGCAGACCAACTACGAACGCAGCAAGCCGGAGCAACAATACCTATTGCGGGAAACATGTGACATTATAGAAAACCAAGACTTCCGCCTTTGCCAGTGGACGACACGAAGATCATCTACAGACCTAAGGCAGGACTACAACTCTCCAAATGGACATTGGTGGCAGTGACACATGCCATCGGCCGAGCTAGCAAGTTGTCCCAAAAAGACTTCTATGACAACATCCGGATTCAAGTGCAACATGTCGAGAATATAATAATCGCAAGTACACCAAACAAAGACATGGCGTACGATATGCTCCTCAAGATCACCAGCATCCAGCTTGGAGGGTCTATTTACGAAGTTAAAGCACATGTCAGAACACCAGAGGGCATCAGCAAAGGCGTAATCTACAACATCCCGCCAGGCACGAGCGAGGAAGAACTACTACAAGGACTACGAGTACCCGCACGATACACGGTCCTCGCAGCACGCATGCTGGGAAGATCGTCTACAGCACTCATCTACTTCGACGGACCGCACGTCCCATACAACATCATATATAAATGCTGTGACTACCGCTGCAAACCATACAGGAAATCCGTGCAATACTGCCGAACCTGCGGAGAACTAGGGCATCGGCAAGATATCTGCCCGAAACCCCTCATCAACTTCTGCTACATGTGCGGGATGGAAAATCAACCGCAAGAACATGACTGCCAACCGAGTTGTAAAATCTGCCAACAACCCCATGAGACAGCAGGAAAGGGGTGCCGACACAAACTGAAACCAAATCCACCACCGTACAAGACCAGACTGCAATGGGAAAACAAGAACCAAGAGCAGCAACGCAGATGGAATACAGATTCAGAGTCGGACTTCCCGGCACTATCCGTATCAAGCAATACCTCAATACACAGTCCACGCAGATCCAGAAGTGACTCCAAATCAACAGGCGATGAAGCAAACAATAGACCCCGGTCAAGATCACGGTCTGGATCCCGTACACGCAACCCACAAAAGCGAGTCACGTATGCAGACGCTGCAGGAGGAAACGCACGAGCACAAGAACCCACGGAAACCGAACGAGATCTGCGAGCACAACTCCAAAACCAGAAAGCCCTCATTGACAAACTCATACAAAGGTGCCAAGAACAAAATACCGCCAATCAAGCTTCGAAACCTCAAGGAAAGCCAAACATCCCACCGCCCCTTACGGAAGAAAGAATCAAGGAAATCGTAACAATGGAGGTGCGGAAGCAGATACAGGAGGCCATGACCACTTTTGCAAAGGAGATAACGCAACAGCTCCAGCAACACATCACCGCTCAGCTGACCCCTATCCATGCTACCCTCCAAGACCTCAGCAACTTCATGTCCTATGCCAAGCAGAACCACGTAACGAAAGCCACAGTAGAAAAGCTGCTGAACAACACCGACACGGCTCGCAAGAAAGCACGTAAAGACCTCCACAATGCAGCCAGACCGGAATCTATGGCCCGGGGCGAAAACAACGATATCGGACAAGATGGCGAGTAATACCAAGAGATTACCACAACTCCCAATGAAGCTCTGGCAATGGAACTGTCGCTCTATCCGAACCAAAAGAACAAACCTCCAAGAACTGACCAAACTGGAACAACCAGATATCATCGCTCTCCAAGAAACTTATCACACCAATCTGCGCATACAGGGATATGATACACACACCGGATCTCAGAGAACAGCCATCCTAACGAAGAAAAATCTAACCACGCAAGGTCACACAATCCAGGGAACAACCGTGGAACACACCCTAGTGGAAGTGCTACCTGAGAAGAAGACAAACCAAAGACTATACGTACTATGCTTATATAGTCCACCCAGGGATCCATTATCCGACTTTGTAAACTTCATCACCCAAGCCAGAAGACTATCTAAAGGCCATAAACTCGTAATAATGGGGGATTTTAATGCCCCGCACACAGCATGGGGTTACCAGCACACGACGAAGAAAGGAGCGCGAGTGTACGATTCGGCGCAACAGAATCACCTCACCCTCTGGAATGATCCTAAACTAACGACTCGAATAGGCAACAGTGTGTCCACGGACACAAATCCCGACCTCACCTTTACAATAGGAATATCCAAGGCAGAATGGACCCGACTTGAAGAAAATCTCGGCAGCGACCACCACATCCTTCAGCTTGAAATCCTGCACCATAAAAAGCCGAGCAGAACCGGAACGGCAAGGCTGACGGACTGGAAGGCCTTCCGAGAGCATGACATAGAAGAAAACATCGAAAATATTGAAGAGTGGCTCACCGAAGTGGTCAAGGCGGCGGAGAAGCATACTAAAGTCATCCAACTCACAATGGACACGCCGGCCGTAGACTCTCACCTCCTACATCTTTGGGATGCCAGAAGAGGACTACTGAGGCGGTGGAAAAAGATGAAACTTAACCGCAAACTGCAGAAACGGATTGCTCACATAACAAAGAAAGCAGAAGAATACGGAGATCAACTGAGCAGTCAGAACTGGCATAAGCTGTGCGACCAACTTCAAGGCACACTCAGCACGAAGAAGACCTGGCATATACTGCGAGCACTTCTAGCTACCACCAAAAACAAGTCCCAGCAAAGACATGACCTCAAGAAAATCATTAACTCCCATCCAGGAACTGAGAAACAAATTCTGGAAGAAATCAAGCGTAAACTTGTCGGAGACAATGCCCCCAAGGTTACCGATCCCAGACCGTACAAAGGCGAACCAAATCCCACCCTCGACAGCCCTTTCACGCTTCCTGAACTCCATGCCGCCCTTGCCAAATTGACCCGTAACACATCGCCAGAAAATGACAAGGTGACCAACAAGATCCTACGAAACCTCCCAGACAAGGCCCTAAATGGGCTCCTCGACTACATGAATAACTGCTGGGAAAATGGCAAGCTCCCGGCAGAATGGAAGCACGCAGAAGTCATTATGATCCCGAAACACAACAAGCCACTACAAATCAGCAACCTACGGCCCATATCCCTTACTTCCTGCGCTGGAAAGCTTCTCGAACACATGGTTCACGACCGCCTCACCACATACCTCGAAGACTCAGGTCGCATGCCTGACACAATGTTTGGCTTCCGACAGCACCTCTCAGCACAAGATGTACTACTACAGCTCAAGGAAGACCTCTTGGACTACCTAGAACGCCACAAAAAGTTCTCTATTTTAACAATAGATGTTAAAGGAGCCTTCGATAATGTGAAGCATGAAGCAATCCTCCAAAATCTCCAAGACACAAACTGCGGAATCCGGACCTACCAATACGTACACGACTTTCTCAAAGATCGCACGGCTACGGTGGGTATCGGCAACATCCGAAGCGACAAGTTCGAAATGCCCAACAAAGGAACTCCACAAGGGTCAGTCATTTCACCTTTGCTGTTCAATCTCGCCATGATTAAGCTCCCACAACAACTCGAAGGAATCGAAGATTTAAGCCATGCAACATACGCCGACGATATAACGTTATGGACAAAAGCGTCCACAACCGGCCAACAGCAAACTACCCTCCAAGAGGCAATCGATCAGATAGAACAGTACCTCTCAAGATGCGGGCTCCAGTGCGCCCCCGAAAAATCAGAGCTACTTATACTCAAGGCAAGGACCCGGGGAAGACCACCAGCCTACGTCGCTCCAGATCCCAACGTCAGGCTCAATGGAATCGATGTCCCTCAAGTTGGCTCACTCCGCGACCTTGGCCTCGCAATACATAAAGACTGTTCTGGTGCAGCTACACTTCCGAAGCTTCAGAGGACCCTAACACAAGTAACCCATCTCATTCGGCGTATAACCACCCAAAGAAGAGGACTTAAAGAGCAAGAAACCGTCCAATTAATCCAAGCACTCCTTATAAGCCGGATCACATATGGCACCCCGTATCTACTCCTCAAGAAAGCTGAAATTGAAAAACTCAACATCATCATCAGAAAAGCAATCAAGAGCGCACTAGGACTACCCAGTACGACCTCAACCACGACACTCCTGAAACTTGGCCTTCATAATACCTGGGAAGAAATGAGTGAAGCGCACAGAGCCAGCCAGTTGGAACGCCTTAAGCTGACTCAAACAGGCAGAGCAGTACTTCGCAAACTCGCATACAGCGAAAACTTGATAGCAGACTCAGATGCGAAAGCCCGATTGCCGCCACTTCTTCGTGACTCTATCTCAGTCGCTCCAATACCTCGCAACATGCATGCAACATACCAGAAAGACAGAAGACAAGCAAGAGTCAGAGCGCTGAGCAAGAAATACTCAAAGGACCCCAACACGAGATATACAGATGCGGCAAAATACCCAGCTAGAAGAGCATACGCAATTACCGTGACCAACAACCAAGGGAAGGAGCTAATCGCTGCCACCATACCGGCCAGAAATCCAGAAACGGCGTAGGAAGTGGCCATCGTCCTCGGCATCGCCACATGCAAAGACACAGCAATCATCTTGAGCGATTCGCAAACGGCATGTAGAAACCTACGAAAAGGCCGAATTTCTGCCGCAGCAGTGAAGATTCTGAAAGAAATAACAAGACGTCAAAAACTACCCGAAACCTACGTCGTATGGACCCCAGGCCACGAACACCTGGCAGGAAACGAAGCAGCACACGCTGTCGCCCGAGAGCATACCAGCCGGGATTTCCTGCCACATGGTCTCCGGAAAGCGACGAGGGTGGAGGACATTCCCATCAATTACGCCGTAATATTGCAACATTACCGACTGGAAAGAAGACAATATCCTCTACCACATCCAAAATTAAGCAAGGAAGAAGCCACCGCCCTCCGCAGACTACAAACGAATACTTATGTCCATGGAATTATCATGCACCGAATGCACCCCACCGAATTCTCATACCTATGCCGATATTGTGAGGTACCAGACACCCTACAACACATGGTGCTGGTGTGCCCACACCGCGAGAACAACACTCAAGATGATGCCCCTGAACCGCTACAAGACACCGAAGAAACGTGGGAGGCAATGTTAAAGGCACAGAGCCTGGAAGATCAGCGAAGTCTGGTGGACCGGGCCCGGGCTGCGGCATTAGCCAACGGCTTTCTGGACTAAGAGAGCCGCCCACCTAGGGTGAAGAAAGAACACTTTCTCGCTGTTTCACACAATAAACGTTCATTCCTCCTCCTCCTTGTCGATGAGCCCACATGACGGACATACATGTCTGCGCTCATCAAAAAGTAGATTTCCGTGCGACCGCTATTACGGGTGACAAAGCTCTGGGATTGATTCCCTCCCCTCCCGCGCTTTGCCGTGATCGTATAGTGGTTAGTACCTTGCGTTGTGGCCGCAATAACCCAGGTTCGAATCCTGGTCACGGCAAAATTTTTTTTTATTTTGTCGATGAGCCCACATGACGGAAATACATGACTGCGCTCATCAAAAAGTAGATATCCGTGCGACCGCTATTACGGGTGACAAAGCTCTGGGATTGATTGCCTCCCGGCCCTCGCTTCGCCGTGATCGTATAGTGGTTAGTACCTTGCGTTGTGGCCGCAATAACCCAGGTTCGAATCCTGGTCACGGCAAAAATTTTTTTTTATTTTGTCGACGAGCCCACATGACGGACATACATGACTGCGCTCATCAAAAAGTAGATATCCGTGCGAGCGCTATTACGGGTAAAGCACTCGAGACGTAAGCAGATTGAGGCCATCGAATATGAAGGGGTGGTATTAACGGATAACAATGATATAGGGCGTGCTTTCTTTGAGCATTACAAAGAACGTTTTACATTCAGGCCTGTCAACATGCACGATTTCAAGAAATTATTTTTGCAACGAATCCCACAGCTGTCGAGTGAGGTTAAAGAAACCTTAGAACGACCATTAACAGAACATGAAGTGATGAAAGCCATCGAAGACCTGAATCCTGGGAAGTCGCCAGGTCCAGACGGTCTTTGTGCCGCTTGGTACAAATCGTTCGAAAGCCACCTAGCTCCTATCTTAACAGCAGTTTTCAATGAAGCATATGAACTGAAAATACTTCCACCATCCTTTGGCCAGTCTCATACAGTACTAATACCGAAAACAGAAGAGACCGAAAAGCTCAAGCAACTTTCCTCCTACAGACCCATAGCGCTTACTAACTGCGACTACAAAATATTGATGAATGTGTTGGCACGACGGGTCAGGTCAGTTATTCAGGAAGTAGTCGGCCCACACCAGACGTGTGGTATTCGTGGAAGAACCATTTTCACTAACATCCATAAAATGAAGTGTGTGCTGGAGTGCTGTGACGCCATGTGCGATGCAGTAGCCATCCTCCAGCTAGACTTGGAGAAGGCGTTTGATTGTGTTTCTCACGACATATTGCTTACCATCCTTGAACACGTTAATTTTGGCCACATAATCGCTGAAGGGGTGACCATGGCGTACCGGAGCTGCTATACCAGACTTATAATTAATCAGATGTTGGGGGCCCCCATTAACGTGAAGCGCTCCGTTCGCCAGGGTTGTCCACTCAGTCCACTCCTGTTTTGTGTCTACATAGAAACGCTATGTCTGGCCATCATCGAAAATGAATGTATTAAGGGGTTTAGTCTTCAATCAGCAGAAGTGAAGCTACTGGCATACGCTGACGATGTGGCTGTGTGCTGTAAAGACAAACAAAGTGTATTGAATACTGTTAATATCGTCAAAAAGTTTGGTAACGTCACTAACAGCTACGTTAACTGGCAGAAATGTTTGGGGTTTTGGCATGGAAGATGGGCGTCTACACCAGACCACTTTTCGAACGTAAACTGGGTCACGACGCCAGTTAAGTACCTTGGAGCACCCCTTGATGCCTACAAGGACAGTAGCGAGTACTGGAAGGAGCGTACAAAAGAACTAAAAGAAAAAGCCGACCGATGGAACGCCTGTCACTTGTCAATGTTCGCGAGAGCTACAGCGTGCAACATGTTTCTCGTGTCAAAGATCTGGTACGTAATGCAGGTCCTACAGTGCTCTCGTATTAATGTGCAGAAACTGCACCGCGTGTTCGCTGTATTCGTGTGGGCATCGAGCTGGGAGCGATGCAGCCGAGATAATCTCTTCCGACGTGTGAAGGATGGTGGTCTGGGGTTGGCGCACCTTTTCTTGCGTCAACTGGTGAATAGATTCTCCTTCTTTCGAGATACAAACGACCCATTTCTGCGCACGGTGATCCAAATGAGGCTGTCAAGATCACTTCCCGAATTCGTTGTAGGTACGAAAATAATGCCAGGACCAGTCCGTGGTTTCTTTCGGGAAATAGTTCAGAGTGTTTCTTTTTTGCGTGTTCGTTTTTCAAGTGCATATTTGTGGAGTGTAAAACGGAAAAAGTTATATCGTGATTTATGTGACAGTGTTTTGCTGGTACCTATGTACAGAGCCCCATACAGTGGAGGCCCAGGCCTAGATGTATTGAAAAGGGTGAAGAAGATGCCACTTCAACCAGCCACTAAATCGTTCTTTTTTAAATTACACACCGGTACTCTACCTGTTAAAATCTTCCTTGAACAACGTGGGTTCTACATGCCATGGGGAACCCACTGCCTTATATGTAAAAAAACAAAGCATAGATCACGTCTTCATCCACTGTTGGGAAGGGGTCTTTTTCTGGGACGTGTTACAAAGGACTCTAAAAAAGGAGCTACCTATAGATCCCCTCGGAATCAGGTTTCTGCCAGTATATGACGACGAAGGTTTCCCGTACGACCTGATCATGCTTACGGGCCTCCACTGTTTATGGCGCGCCAGAATGGCGGGTTACCATTGTGACCCGGATGCCCGACCGGCGCGTCTGTACTTTTGTGAATCCATGCAACGGTATGTGGAAGTTATCAAGTTGCAACAGCCTGTTCCTGAGTGGCTGTCGAGGGTTGAACCCCTTACAGCACTAAAGGAATTTTAATCCGACAACGTCGTGCCACAGTAGCGGACGGCAGCGAATGTAAATATTACTGTTCTTTGTTCCGTTTGTGTGTTCATCCCTTTTTGCTTCTTTGGTCTTTGTTTATATCATTTACGAATTTGTGTTGTGATATGTCGAGGGCTGGCAATAAAGAAAAAAAAAGAGCGCTATTACGGGTGACAAAGCTCTGGGATTGATTCCCTCCCCTCCCTCGCTTTGCCGTGATCGTATAGTGGTTAGTACCTTGCGTTGTGGCCGCAATAACTCAGGTTCGAATCCTGGTCACGGCAAATTTTTTTTTAATTTGGCGATGAGCCCACATGACGGAAATACATGACTGCGCTCATCAAAAAGTAGATATCCGTGCGACCGCTATTACGGGTGACAAAGCTCTGGGATTGATTCCCTCCCCTCCCTCGCTTTGCCGTGATCATTCTGCTTCCGGCAGCCGAGCTGATTGGATCGTTGAATCATGGCCTCAAGCGGGGCGGCGACAGCGGTCACTTTGGGCAGCGGAAACAGGTTCAGCAACGACGATGAAAGGGACTACCAGTTTATTTTGCCCCAACTGCCAAAAGGACGAATTGTTCTCAACACCGTCTTTTTACACGGTGATGTAAGAGCCAGGCCGTACAAGGTCGAGGATTTTCGGGATGCGCTTACGCCCACAAGCCTGCTGCCGGAAGTTGTGTGCCTCGGGGCCTACCAGGTCAATCACGTCTGGGCCGTGACCCTCAGTGACGCAGCTGCAACAAAACGCCTGCTGGCCCTGAAAGAGCTTCAGGTGAAAGGGCGTCGATGTGTCATCGTCGACCCGCAGGACCAGCAGGTGAAACTCCGGCTTCACTGGCTACTGTACGGCGTTTCCGACGAGGACGTCCGGGCGGCATTCACAACCTTCGGCAAGGTAGAAGAGGTGAGCAGGGAGCGTTGGCGCGTCCAAGGCATGGGAGACAAGACCTCGACCACCCGGACCGTGCTACTGAAGCTGAGAAGCGGCATTAAAGTGGAAGACCTGCCTCACCAGGTCCGCGTCGGCGGAGAGCTGGCATTGGTTGTCGTACCTGGGCGGCCCATGCAGTGCCTGCGCTGCCAAGGGACAGGACACGTACGCCGTGATTGCAAAGTCCCCCGCTGTTCGAGATGCAGACGGTTCGGCCACGTCGACGCTGACTGCGTTAAATCTTACGCGGCCGTGACAGGACCAGCAGCGAGTGATGTTGCTGCAGAGCACGTCATGGACGCAGTCGAGACAGAAGAAGCTGCTAAGGGAGCCGGTGTGCAAGTGCTTTCATTGACGACAAATGCCACGACGGTACCGGAGGTCGCTCAAGCCAAGGTAGTCGAGGGTGCTGAGCAGGTGACTGGGCCTGCACGTGTCGGGAGGGACGAAGACCCTGTGAAGGCAGGTGCTAATGAAGGCGAACGCGAGGAGAATGAGTCGGCGATGCAACAGGGCGAGGATGCAAACGACGGGGACCGGGCGGCTAGTCTCGGTGCCACCTCCAAGCGCCCCCGTGACGAGGGCGGAGACAAGGACAGCGCGGCATCCAGCACAAGTGATGGGCCACCAGCGAACACGCCTCTTGGGAGGCGGTCGGTCTTCAAGCCGAAGCCAAATGTTCCGCCCGAGAGAAAGCCTGGTGACAAAGCACAGCAAAAGAATAACGCCGGGAAGACGGGTGGTCCCGGAGGCGGCTAGCCGAGGGCTGGTCGTGAAAGGTAAGCAGCATGCTCCGGGTCTATCTCATACTTTAGTTCATAATGGCTCCTAATCCGTCGCTCACTATTGCCACACTAAACGTGAGAGGGTTGGCGGCCAAGCGTAGGCAAAGCCAAGTCCTACGGTTGGCCGCTGACCAAGACCTAGACGTTCTAGCTGTCCAGGAGACAAAGGCTGACGGAGAGGAGGAGACC
Source organism: Dermacentor andersoni (assembly GCF_023375885.2). Classification (NCBI taxonomy): domain Eukaryota; kingdom Metazoa; phylum Arthropoda; class Arachnida; order Ixodida; family Ixodidae; genus Dermacentor; species Dermacentor andersoni. The sequence goes on along the minus strand of NC_092818.1, from coordinate 43,881,674 downwards.
GGGAGCATGGTGCGGCGTTTCATGACTAGATATTATGCGGTCGTGAGCCATGCGGTAGGGACGTCCGCCGGTTGTGTCCTGTTTGTTAAGAAGTTGCCTGGCCTTGTTGTTAAAAATGTATTTTCATGTCAAACCGGAAGGATCGTTTTGTGATTTTGTTTTTCGTGAATTGGAATTCAGAGTCATGTGCATATATGCACTGAATGCTGTGGAAGAACGCGCTTCATTTTTTGCGAACCTTTTTCAGTATATTAGCACTGATAAGTGCATGGTTTTGTTGGGGGATTTCAATTGTGTTTTGAGGGCTCGGGATAGAGTCAATAATGCTGGTATTCGCGATAAAAGCAGTAGTGTGTTGGCTAAGCTAATTAGTGATAATGAACTGGACGATGTCTGTGAGTGCCTGGAGGGGGAGCGGGAAGTCATGTACACACGATTCCAAGGTAGTAGTCATGCGCGGTTAGACCGCATATACGTATCGCAAGACATAATTCCAAAGTGCCATAGTTATTCGGTGGCACCAGTATCGTTTTCAGATCACTGCATTGTGAAATGTCATATAGGCACGGATAGGAAGAAACAAGATTTTAATTGGGAACTATGGAAAATGAATGCCTTACTACTAAAAGACGAGCCATTTGTAGAGGCAGTACGTGAGGCCGTCAGGAAAGTAAGTGAAGAAAACAGTGAAACAATAGCAGAGAAATGGGAATACTTCAAACAAAACGTAAAAATGAAAGCTTTAGAAAGATCGAGCTGCTTACGATTTGAGAAGGAAATGAAAGAAAGGGGCTTACGAAAGACACTTAAGCAGCTGATAGCGCTGGAGTGCGAAGAGCCTGGGACGTATAAGCAAGATGTAGGAGCCATTAAAGAAAAAATTGAGCAGCTTGACAAGGAACGGTATCAAGGTGCGATTGTGCGAGCAAGAGCAACTGCATTAGTAGCTGGAGAGACGCCCACTAAACGGGCGCTGGGACTCGAAAAAGCGCAAGCTCGACGGAATCATGTCGACAGAATTTTATGGAACGGCACAGTTGCCGACGATAGTAAGAGCATAGGCCGAGCGTTTCTAGAGTATTATCAGTCACTCTTTGCGTTTCAAGAAGTGAATATAGACGAGTTCAGAAGGGCCTTTCTATCTCGGATGCCGCGAGTGAGTGACGATACAAAACAACGATTGGAATGGAAAATAACAGAACGTGAAGTTGAAAAAGCGATTGATGATTTGAACCAAGGCAAATCACCTGGACCGGACGGTCTGGGCGCGTGTTTATATAAAGCTTTTAAGAAAGAACTGTCGCCGTTACTAACAGAGCTGTTTAATGATGCGTATGATAACAAAACTTTGCCGCCTTCTTTTGGAAAAGCTCATACCATACTCATCCCTATGAGTGACCAAGTGGAGAAACTTAGGCTAGTAACATCTTACAGGCCAATATCTTTAACCAATGTTGATTATAAGGTTTTTATGAAAGTTTTGGCTGCTAGACTTCAAAGCGTCATAAATGACATAGTGGCAGACCGCCAAACGTGTGGTATCAAAGGAAGGTCCATTTTTTCGAATATTCACACGATGCGGTGCGTGCTGGAGTGCTGTGACGCCACCTCGGGTGGAGTCGCGGTGCTCCAGCTGGACCTCGAGAAAGCGTTTGATTGTGTCTCTCATGATATTTTGTTTGCCATTTTGGATCACGTTAATGTTGGTTCCATCATCACTGAGGGAGTGGCCTTGGCGTACCAGAACTGCACAACACGCTTAATTGTGAATAAATCATTGGGGGCCCCCATTAACGTCATGCGTTCTGTGCGTCAGGGCTGCCCTCTCAGTCCTCTTTTGTTTGACATTTACATAGAAACTATGTGTTTGGCAATAACTGAGAATGAGCAAATACGCGGGTATAGCTTGGCAGCCACACAAATCAAGCTCTTGGCATATGCAGATGACATCGCGGTGTGTTGTACAAGCAAAGAAAGTGTGACGGAAACAATAAGGGTAGTGAAAAATTTTTGTGATGTGACGGGCAGTAGAGTGAACTGGGGAAAGTCCCTCGGTTTGTGGCACGGAGAGTGGTCTTCGGCCCCGGACCATTTTGCAAATGTGAGCTGGATAAAAACCCCGACCAAGTACTTAGGTGTCCCCATGGGCAGTTACAAAAATAGCGACGAATACTGGACGAACCAAGCAAAAGAAACAAGACAAAAAGCAGACAGGTGGAAAGGCATCAACCTGTCGATTTTCGCAAAAGCAACTGTGTGTAACATGTTTTTTTATTACGAAGTTGTGGTACGTCATGCAAACGTTGTACTGTTCAAGGGTAAACGTGCAAAGGTTGCACAGAGTGTTCGCGGTTTTTATCTGGGGCTCTACCTGGGAAAGGAGTAGCCGAACCAATCTGTTCCGGCACGTGAAGAAAGGGGGGCTGGGCTTGGCGCATCTTTTTGTACGCCAGCTTGTGAACAGGTTTTTGTTTTTTCGGGATGTGCGTGATCCGTTTCTGCGCACTGTATGCAACTCTGGTTGAGAGGTGCTTTGCCGGCACTTATTGTTAGTACAGATAGTATGCCCGGAACGCTTCGTAGCTATCTTAAAGAAGTTGCAGATAGTGTGCGCTTTCTTTCTGTGCGTTTTAGAGCGCAGCTCTTTGGCGTCCGTTCCTGGGTTTCGCGTCGTCGTCGGCGTTGTCGTCGGCCTCGTAACCAGCTCCGCCCCCCTTTCATCCCCCCAGCGCTAGCAGCGACCGACTGATACCGCTGGATGCCGCTGACGCCGCTAGAGAGTCAAGATAACGTGACTGCATAGAACACCGTCGCCGCCATGCAGAAAGAGGAGGAAAGGGTCCCCCCCCCCTGTTCTTGTGTGGCGGATAGGGTGCTCTTCAGTTGCCGACGCGCCGGTTATTTCACGTAGGCCCCGGCACGTCGACGAATACGTGACCACCTTCCCACGGCTAGACCTGGTTCTTAGCGCTGCGGAAGCGAGGGTATCATATTGTTTGTGTCGGCATCGGCGGCGTTGTCCCTGAAACCAACTCCGCAGCTGGGGTTGACTCACTATCGGCGTCAGCGGCATCAGTCAGTCGCTGCTATCTCTTCCCTCCTCCCTTTATCGTGTTGTCCGCTTGCTGCGCGCGCTTCTGCCCCCATCGTTTGCCGCTGGGTGTACACGCCGCCCCCCTCCCCCCTCTTCCTGCGAGTCTCCGGTTGTCAAAGCGCCGGCTCGAACTTAATTCCTTTCTTCGCTCCTCCTCCAATGCAACCCCTGTGCGGTGGCAATCAGAGAGCCAGATCGGTGGCGGCGGATCTGTATATGTGCACCGCCCGAGCCGAAATTTCCGCTGCCGTTCGCCCTGTGCGGTGGCAATCAGAGAGCCAGATCGGTGGCGGCGGATCTGTATATGTGCACTGCCCGAGCCGAAATTGCCGCTGCCGTTCGCCACTGCGAAATTATCTGCCAGTTCTTTCTGAGCCATGAGCGAGACGACCGATGGAAGTCCTCCGTCTGCTGCTGCTGCTGCTAAACGAGCTGCCAGAGCAGAGGCCCAGCGCCGTCGCCGTCAGAATCCAGAGGTGCGTGCCGCCGAAGCAGAAGCTTACCGTCGCCGCCGTCGAGATGATCCAGGAGTACTCACGAAAGACGTCGTGCACTTCCTGCAACTCGCATTAACCATCCATCGATCCACACCGATGTTAGTAGTGGGGGACTTTAATGTTGACATAAAGACAAACAGCAATTTCCTAACACTTATGCGGCAGAACATCCCGTTCCTCTCGCTCGTAACGCGTCCCACGGCTGTGACAACCTCGCGAGGCACTTGTATAGATCTCGTCTTTGAGAATCAAGCATTGGTGTACCAAGTCGAACATATATCAGTCTATTTCTCCGACCACAAAGCTTCCTTCATGACTGTCAAGAACTGTTAGTGGAGTCTTTGTTAAAGGAATACGTGTGAAAAATAAAAAAAAAATTCTGTGATAGCGCACACATGTGTTGCTCGGTTTCTTTGCCTCAATCTATCGAAAAGGTGAAACAGCTTATTTGCTGCGCTCAAATTTCGCATTAGGAAGTAACGTAATCGTCGGTAATTTTTTTCTTTTGAGTATTTATGTAACGTTAAAAGGAAAACATTGTATAAAGATATTTGCGATATTGTATTTCCAGTGCCATTGTACAGAGCGCTATACAGTGGAAGATCAGGACTGGATGTCCTTAAGCGAGTGAAAAATATGGAGGTGCCTACTGGGGTATAGACATTCTTTTTTAAATTACACACAGGAACACTCTCAGTGAAGACATTCATGGAAGAACGTGGCTTTCTTGTACCCTTTGGCTCGCACTGCTTGATTTGCAAGCAACCAGAAACAATAGACCATGTTTTTTTGCATTGCTGGGCCGGAGTGTTCTTCTGGGATGTCCTACAAAGAACAATGAAGGAGTTACCGTTAAATCCGCATGGCATCAGGTACTTAGCGGTAACGAATGACGACGGGGTTCCCTTCGACCTAATAATGCTCAAGGGCCTTCATAGTTTATGGCGTGCAAGGATGTCTGGGTTCTACTGCGACCCGGACGCTAGGCCTGCGCGTACGTATTTCCGCGAAAGCATGTCTCGTTTCATTGAAATAAAGAAAATACAAGAATCTGTACCCGAATGGCTGTCGAGGATAGAACCTCTGACAGCACTGAAAGAATTTTAATTAGACAACGCCAGTCCTTATAGGACTGATGGCATGTATGTTCTTTCAAAATGTTTTGTATTTGTTAATTGTGCATTGTAATTTTGTTCTGTATTAGGTGCTCTGTACAATGTCGAAGACCGGCAATAAATAAATAAATAAATAAAAAACGGGTGACAAAGCTCTGGGATTGATTGCCTCCCGTCCCTCGCTTCGCCGTGATCGTATAGTGGTTAGTACCTTGCGTTGTGGCCGCAATAACCCAGGTTCGAATCCTGGTCACGGCAAAATTTTTTTTTATTTTGTCGATGAGCCCACATGACGGAAATACATGACTGCGCTCATCAAAAAGTAGATATCCGTGCGACCGCTATTACGGGTGACAAAGCTCTGGGATTGATTCCCTCCCCTCCCTCGCTTTGCCGTGATCGTATAGTGGTTAATACCTTGCGTTGTGGCCGCAATAACCCAGGTTCGAATCCTGGTCACGGCAATTTTTTTTAATTTGGCGATGAGCCCACATGACGGAAATACATGACTGCGCTCATCAAAAAGTAGATATCCGTGCGACCGCTATTACGGGTGACAAAGCTCTGGGATTGATTCCCTCCCCTCCCTCGCTTTGCCGTGATCGTATAGTGGTTAGTACCTTGCGTTGTGGCCGCAATAACCCAGGTTCGAATCCTGGTCACGGCAAATCTTTTTTGTAATTTGGCGATGAGCCCACATGACGGAAATACATTTGTTTTTTTTTCTTTATTGCCGACTTCGACGTACTCAATCAAGGTTTACAAAGATAAAACGTGTGGACCACACTTTGGCCAACACGGTATTAAAATCTTTTTAACAATGCTAATTCATCAAATAAGGAGATCCATTGTGGTGGATCAGGCAGCGCTTTGAACGCATCTCTTACACACACAACACTCTCAATGAAGTTTTCCCGAGACGATCGAACAACAATGTCTCCGTTTTGAAATTGCAATCTAGTTTTCCACATAGCGTGGAGGCTCAGGATCATAATAAGGTCATACGGGACATCCTCGGCGTTATCAATCGGTAAGAAGCGTATTCCATATGGGTCTAGGGGTAACTGTTTTTTCAATGTTCTCTGCAGAACATCCCAGTGAAAGATGGCGTCCCAGCAATCTAAGATTGCATGTTCTATTGTTTCCGGTTTTTTACATAATAAGCAGTCGGTGCTCCAGGGGATGAAAATACCCTTCTCATGAAGCCAGGTCTTAACGGGAAGTGTGTTTGTGTGCAATTTGAAGAAAAAAGATTTAGCTGACGGCCGTATTGGCATTTTTTTCACCCTCTTTAAAACGTCTTGTCCTGGGCCTCCACGTTGCGGAGAACGGTACAAAGGTGGAGGGAACATCGTGTCCACGAGATCTCTGTATAGTTTTTTCTTGGTAACGGTGGACAGGTATTGCTGTGAAAAACGTACGTTCAACATCTTATATGAACATACCACTTCACGTAGGTAACCAGTCACTGCTCCTGGCATATTGTGAACAGTCGAAACAATGAATCCTGGAAGTTGTCTACACAGCCGTACCTGTATCACTGTCCGGAGAAACGGATCGTTTTGATCCCGTAAAAACACAAAGCGTGAGACGACTTGTCGCAGAAACAAATGAGCTAAACCAAGCCCACCTTTCTTGACCGGGAGGAACAAGTTCATTCGACTCATCCTCTCCCAGGTGGAGGCCCAAATGAAAATGGCGAAAACACGGTGAACTTTTTGTACGCTTACCCTCGCAGCACACAACACATTCATAACGTACCATATCTTAGAAACTAAAAAAAGGTTGCAAACAGTGGCTCTAGAAAACATTGACAATTGTTTTCCTCTCCACCCGTCAGCCTTTTCCTTTGCTTTCGACACTTGATCTAGCCAGTACGATTCAGGTTCACGGTAATTTCCGAGAGGCACACCCAAGTATTGGGTTGGTAACGTCGACCATTTCAGTCGATAAAAGGTCTCCGGCGTGTCTTCCCAACTACCATGCCAGAAGCCGTAACTCTTATCCCAGTTTATCTGGGCTGCAGTTGAATCACAAAATTTTTCAACCACAGTCGTTGCCTCCTTAATGCTCGCTTTGGTTGTTCAGAAAATCGCGATATCGTCGGCATATGCCAAAATTTTAACGTGTGCTGCCTGCAGCCGATAGCCTGCTATGCGCTCGTTATTTCTGATCGCCAAACAGAGTGGTTCGAGATAAGCAGCAAATAGAAGGGGCGACAGCGGGCATCCTTGCCGCACCGACGAGAGCACGGGAAAGCTATCGGTGAGCTCCCCATTAACAATGATGCGCGTTAAGCATTCTCTGTACGCCATCATGACGCCTTCCGTTATGACTTTGCCAACGTTCGCATGTTCCAGCATGGAGAACAAAGCCTTGTGCGAGACGAGGTCGAAAGCCTTTGCCAAATCGATCTGCATCATCGCGACGTGATCGCCAATCACATCGCAGCACTCAAGCACACTTCGAGCCGTGTGTACATTCGTTGCAATGCTGCGGCCTTTAATGCCACAAGTCTGGTGCGGCCCTACCAATGTCTTAATTACACTTTGCAGTCGTTTGGCCAAAGCTTTCGTGAATATTTTATAGTCGACATTGGCTAGAGTTATCGGACGATATGACCCTGGCAACGAAAGTTTTTCCTCGTCATCACTCTTCGGAATTAGCACGATATGCGAGGTTGTGAATGACAAGGGCAATCTTTTTCGCTCATGCGCTTCGCTGATAACTTCGTGAAGAACAGGGGCCAATGCAGACTTGAAGGTTTTATAGAAAGTGGCCCCCAAGCCATCTGGCCCAGGTGCTTTACCGATGGTTAACTCGTCTATTGCGCACTCTATCTCACTCAGGCTAATTGGCAGTTCCAGCCGTGTCCTGACTTCTTCATCGAGCTTTGGCATCAGCGAGAGAAATTCATTCTGGTAGTTACATTTAGGATTCCGCGGATGAGCTAAAATTGCTTTAAAGTGATCGGCGATCCCTTGCTTGATGTCATTTTTGTCCGATGTTATGTGATTGCCTTTAGCTAGCTGGCGGATTTCTTTCCGACAAGCGTACTTTTTCTCGTCTGATAAAGCTCGTTTCGTTGGAGTTTCTCCCGCCCACAACTTCTCAGACCTTGATCTCACAAGTGCTGCTCTGTATTTTTCTGTATCTATCCTTTCTAGTTCAGTTCTCACTTCCTTTAATTCGTTAACATACACACCAGGCTCGACACTTTCCATGCTAATAAAAAATTGCAGTTGCTGGCGAAGCTTTGTTTCTGCTTGTTTCAGGTTGTGTCGAATGACACTGCTTCTTTCAATGGCCATTGTTTTTACTTTCTGTTTAAATTCTTCCCATTGAATGGCAAAGCTTAATGGCTTGGCTGAAGTCAGGTTTTCTAGTTCCTTCGCTACAGCATCGACAAAAGGATCGTCATTCAACAACTGCGCATTCATTTTCCAGAGATCCCAGTTAAACGGCCGTTTGCTCTGTCCTTTCCCGAACGTGGCAGTTACCAAGCAGTGATCACTGTATGCTACAGCTTGCACATCATATTCGCAGCATAAGGGCACTAGTTCGGCTGACACGTATAATCTATCTAATCGAGCGTGGCTGTCACGTTGGAAGTGGGTAAAACGCGGGCGAGTACCGCTGGCAAAAACACTACCCACATCTTCCAGGTCATAATCATGCACCACTGCGTTAAGAAATTCGGCACGCTTATCACGAACGCGTGAACATTTTGCTCGGTCTTCAGCATAGCAAACACAGTTAAAATCACCCAGCAGTATTACGACCTTGGAACAGTTTACGTACGCTTCAAGACGCTCAAAGAAAGATCGACGGTCCGTTTCAATATTCGGCGCATAGATACAAATAGCACGGTAATCCACATCCTCAAAACAGAAATCAGCCACTAAGAGGCGCCCAGTTTCACACGAAAACACTGACTGCACACAAATGCCAAAATTATTTCTTAGGAATATAGCGCAGCCGCCTGATCCACCAACCGCATGACAAACGCACACGTCAAAGTGCGCTCTAAAATTGGACACCATTCTGTCGGTTAGCTCTTGGCTCTCAATTTTCGTTTCTTGGATTCCTACTATATGTAAGTCATTATCCAAGAGGAGACGACTTAGCTGACATTGCCGTCTTCTTGCACTGAGCCCTCGTACATTTAACGTTGCTACACGTAGCATTCCTTCGAAATTAACCGCCATGACTACACGGTAGAATGGTGCCCATCACAATTACACAAGTATGAGCGCTCATGAAGGTGCGCCGGCAACCACGTGGAATGCCTCTAAAGGAGACGCCGCTCGACCTTCCGGAAAGGGCACTCAAGTGCAACTTGGGCCCCCCTTCCTGGCAAGGTTCTGAAAAACTAGCGCTCAGGATGACGGCCATTGCACTCACCAACCCCCCAACCCCACTCGAATTAGACAGCACGGAATTACGGAGGCGGTTTACCCGCCTGCCGTGGATCGACCGTAACGTTCGGCCGAAGCTTCAAGGTCGACCTCCTTATACCTGGCGCTTTGGGCGGTGGCTCGTCTCCGCCGCTGCCGTCCTGTTTCGCCGTCCGGCTAACGGTCTGGTTGTGGGGCCGTTTCCCCGTCGGTTGGGTAGTTGGGCCGGTAAGGGTGTCCATGCCTTCAGGTTCAACGAGGCAGTAGGTCCCCTCCGCCTCAGGTGGGGTTTTCTCTTCAACATTCGGCATGGCCGCGGTACCCTCTGCAGTCGCTTGTTGGTGTCCTGTGACAACAGCCTGAGCGACTTGTTTCTCCTCCTGTTCAAGCCGCACCGCCGGCTTTGCCACGACGTCAACTGCATCACCCGCCGCGGACGACGTGTCTTCCATGTCCGCCTCGTCCATGAGTAGGGCGGAGTTGTCCTCGTTGCCCACGGGTCCGGTGACGCTAGCGTACGTGCGCTCACACTGGCTGTCCTCATGACCGAAGCGTCGGCAGGCACCACACCGTGGAATACGGCACTCGCGACGAATGTGGCCCGTGCCGCGGCAGCGTAAGCAGAGAGGGGCCCTGCCCGGCACAACCACGAGAGCCAGTTCGCCGGCGACGCTCACCTGATGCGGAAGGTCGTCGAGCTTTACGCCCGGCTTCAACTTCAGCGTAACGAGCCTTGTAGTTGAGTTCTTATCAGCCACGCCGTGAACCCGCCAGCGCTCGCGGACGACGTCGGTGACCTTTCCAAACGGCGCGAAGGCAAAACGTACGTCCTCGTCAGGAACGCTGGGCAGCAGCCAATGCACTTTCAGGCGTACGTCCTGGTTGCGTATTTTCATCCGCTAGCAGCTACAACGGGGCGTGCCACTTTTGACGGAGCTCGACGTTTCTGCGCAGGCGCGAGTAAGAGCGGGCGCGAGAGAGAAAATCTGGGGGCTTTTGCTCCTTGAATATATGACTCAGCCTAGGCACTACGGAGGAGGTTTCTTAGATTGCGTTGTATTCGTTTGTCCCCTGACATGCCGGCATTGCGCAGTTCGGTCGAGTTGGTTTATACGCTCCGCCGCTGGCTGCCCGCGCGGTGAGGCAGTGGGCGCGGACGCCGCTTGGTGATCGCTGTGTCTGAAGGGACAATGTTCTGACTGGTGTTTTATAAGTCACGGGTCGAATTTTCCGTCGCGACGATAGATCGGATTTTTTACAAGCACTGCTCCAGGAGGGCACATGTAACCGGCAAACGGAGGCCTCAGGAGAGCACCTGAGGTTATATTAAAGCAGGCGGCGCAGGATCTCCGGGGCACCCAAGCGGTAGCGGGGGGATCAAAGCTGGAAGCCGGGCGGCCCGTGGGTTGGGGCCGCAGAGGCCGAAGCGTGCCTGGGGGTGTTCGCATAAAACATTGGCTGTCCGCGATAGCGGACAGCCGATCTTATACTCCCCTGGCACGCGCAGGCCTCTGCGAGCCCCAACCCACGGACCAGTCCGGCTTCTAGCTTTGATATCCCCGTTGCCGCTTTGGTGTCCTGGAGGCGCCGCCAATAATGCGAAATAATGACACGTTGTTTTCATTAGTAAAAACATGATCGATTAAATATGATTGCGTCGAGCCGCCAACTTGCGATGCTAAGTTCAGCACAACCGCGCCCCGCGACTTCTGCCGGCACGGCGCGCCTAGGGACAAGCGCATACACCGCGCCCCAAGATACTCCTCCGTAGTACCTAGGCAGAGTCGTATTTTCAAGAATCAAAACTCCCCACATTTCCTCTCTCGCACCCGCTCTCACTCGCGCATGCGCGCAAACGTCCGTCGTCTCCGCAAGTTCCACGCCCCGTTGTACCTACGAGCAGTTGGAAATACGCGTCCTGGTTGGCGGGGTCGATAACGAGACACCGGCCCTTCTTGACCTGCAGCTCTCCAACGCTGACGATCTTTTTCACCGCGTCGCTGTCCTTGAAGGTCACGGCCCACACATGGCTCATACGGTAGGCCCCGAGAGCAGCCACTTCCGGCAGGAGCGATAACTGAGCGAGCGCATCCCGAAAATCTTCCACCCGGTATGGGCGGGCCCTGATATCACAGTGTAGAAAAACGGTATTCAAAACACAACGCCCTGTTGGCAGACTAGGCAAAACAACTTGATACTCGTCGTCCGAGGCAGAAATCCTGTTACTGCGGCCCGTGTGGGCCGCTGAAGCCGCTCCTACGGAGCCCATGATTTCCACGTCCGTCACGCTCGGTGGCCGGAAGTGGAAATACATGACGGAAATACATGACTGCGCTCATCAAAAAGTAGATAGCCGTGCGACCGCTATTACGGGTGACAAAGCTCTGGGATTGGTTCCCTCCCTTCCCTCGCTTTGCCGTGATCGTATAGTGGTTAGTACCTTGCGTTGTGGCCGCAATAACCCAGGTTCGAATCCTGGTCGCGGCAGAATATTTTTTTTTTATTTTGTCGATGAGCCCACATGACGGAAATACATGACTGCGCTCATCAAAATGTAAATAGCCGTGCGACCGCTATTACGGGTGACAAAGCTCTGGGATTGATTCCCTCCCCTCCCTCGCTTTGCCGTGATCGTATAGTGGTTAGTACCTTGCGTTGTGGCCGCAATAACCCAGGTTCGAATCCTGGTCACGGCAAATCTTTTTTTTTAATTTGGCGATGAGCCCACATGACGGAAATACATGACTGCGCTCATCAAAAAGTAGATATCCGTGCGACCGCTATTACGGGTGACAAAGCTCTGGGATTGATTCCCTCCCCTCCCTCGCTTTGCCGTGATCGTATAGTGGTTAGTACCTTGCGTTGTGGCCGCAATAACCCAGGTTCGAATCCTGGTCACGGCAAATTTTTTTTTTTTTATTTTGTCGATGAGCCCACATGATGGAAATACATGACTGCGCTCATCAAAAAGTAGATATCCGTGCGACCACTATTACGGGTGACAAAGCTCTGGGATTGATTCCCTCCCCTCCCTCGCTTTGCCGTGATCGTATAGTGGTTAGTTCCTTGCGTTGTGGCCGCAATAACCCAGGTTCGAATCCTGGTCACGGCAAATTTTTTTTTCTAATTTGGCGATGAGCCCACATGACGGAAATACATGACTGCGCTCATCAAAAGGTAGATATCCGTGCGACCGCTATTACGGGTGACAAAGCTCTGGGATTGATTCCCTCCCGTCCCTCGCTTTGCCGTGATCGTATAGTGGTTAGTACCTTGCGTTGTGGCCGCAATAACCCAGGTTCGAATCCTGGTCACGGCAAAAATTTTTTTTTTATTTTGTCGATGAGCCCACATGACGGAAATACATGACTGCGCTCATCAAGAAGTAGATAGCCGTGCGACCGCTATTACGGGTGACAAAGCTCTGGGATTGGTTCCCTCCCTTCCCTCGCTTTGCCGTGATCGTATAGTGGTTAGTACCTTGCGTTGTGGCCGCAATAACCCAGGTTCGAATCCTGGTCACGGCAGAATTTTTTTTTTTATTTTGTCGATGAGCCCACATGACGGAAATACATGACTGCGCTCATCAAAATGTAAATAGCCGTGCGACCGCTATTACGGGTGACAAAGCTCTGGGATTGATTCCCTCCCCTCCCTCGCTTTGCCGTGATCGTATAGTGGTTAGTACCTTGCGTTGTGGCCGCAATAACCCAGGTTCGAATCCTGGTCACGGCAAATCTTTTTTTTTAATTTGGCGATGAGCCCACATGACGGAAATACATGACTGCGCTCATCAAAAAGTAGATATCCGTGCGACCGCTATTACGGGTGACAAAGCTCTGGGATTGATTCCCTCCCCTCCCTCGCTTTGCCGTGATCGTATAGTGGTTAGTACCTTGCGTTGTGGCCGCAATAACCCAGGTTCGAATCCTGGTCACGGCAAATTTTTTTCTTTAATTTGGCGATGAGCCCACATGACGGAAATACATGACTGCGCTCATCAAAAAGTAGATATCCGTGCGACCGCTATTACGGGTGACAAAGCTCTGGGATTGATTCCCTCCCCTCCCTCGCTTTGCCGTGATCGTATAGTGGTTAGTACCTTGCGTTGTGGCCGCAATAACCCAGGTTCGAATCCTGGTCACGGCAAATTTTTTTTTTTATTTTGTCGATGAGCCCACATGATGGAAATACATGACTGCGCTCATCAAAAAGTAGATATCCGTGCGACCACTATTACGGGTGACAAAGCTCTGGCATTGATTCCCTCCCCTCCCTCGCTTTGCCGTGATCGTATAGTGGTTAGTTCCTTGCGTTGTGGCCGCAATAACCCAGGTTCGAATCCTGGTCACGGCAAATTTTTTTTTCTAATTTGGCGATGAGCCCACATGACGGAAATACATGACTGCGCTCATCAAAAGGTAGATATCCGTGCGACCGCTATTACGGATGACAAAGCTCTGGGATTGATTCCCTCCCGTCCCTCGCTTTGCCGTGATTGTATAATGGTTAGTACCTTGCGTTGTGGCCGCAATAACGCAGGTTCGAATCCTGGTCACGGCAATTTTTTTTTTTATTTTGTTGACGAGCCCACATGACGGACATACATGACTGCGCTCATCAAAAAGTAGATATCCGTGCGACCGCTATTACGGGTGACAAAGCTGGAGTCCACTTCCGGACGCGCTAGCGAAAGGTTGTGTCGCCATGAGCTCCGATGGAGCGGATACAGTGGCCCATATGGGTCGTGGAAACAGGTTTTTCGCCGAAGAAACCCAAGGATATGAAGTCGTTCTGCCACAGTTACCTAAAGGTGCGTGTATTACAAATACTGTTTTTCTACACGGAGATATCAGGGCAAGACCTTATCGTGTGGAAGATGTCCGAGACACGATGGTTCGTCTGGGAATGCTGCCCGAGGTGCTTGCTTTGGGGGCTTTCCAGATGAACCACGTATGGGCGGTGACCTTCAGCACAGCAGAAGGAATGAAGAAGATGCTCGCGGTTGGTGACGTCAAGATAAAGGAGAGGCGATGCATCGTTATCGACCCAAATAAGCAAGACGTTCGGCTAAAGCTACATTGGCTTTTGCATTATGTACCGGATGACGATGTACGCACCGCGTTTGCGGCCTACGGGAAGGTGACACAAGTATCGAAGGAGCGATGGCGCGTCCATGGTATCACGGACAAAGGAACTTCGACTCGTACCGTGGCACTGGAACTGAAAACCGGAGTTACTATCGAGGACCTACCACATCAGCTTCGAGTGGGTGGCATGACAACACTTCTGGTTGTGCCAGGCCGAGCACCACTGTGCCTACGGTGTCGCCGAACGGGGCATATTAGACGTGACTGTCGAATACCGCGGTGCGGTCAGTGCAGGCGCTATGGTCATGAAGACAACGAATGCACTCAGACATATGCTAAGGTGGCAGGTACGGTTACAGCCGACCGTGTCTCGGAGCACATCATGGACCAAGTTGCCGCAGAGGAAGCAGCCAGCAGCAGAATGCGGGAGCCCGTGTACACGCCCCTTTCTAAATTGTCGACGGAGAAAGAAAAGAATGTGGAACGCGCGGAAGAGGTCGGGCATTCTATCGAGCCAACCAAAGCGGTCAACGATGCTCCAGTGGACGAAAACAACATAGACGAAGGAAAGAATACCACCGCGTCAAACAGCCAGCCAGAAGACATGGACGTCGTGAGTGCAGACGTAAGTGGCGCAACTCCAAAGCGACCGATTGAAGAGGTCGCTCCTGACGGCGGCCGACTAGGCAAGGGGACAGGGAGTGAGCCGGCGACGAAGGTGGCCACGGGCAGGCGAATCAGCACTAAGCCCACACCCAACATCGGAGCGGGCACCCGACCGCCGCGGAAGCCACCCTCGTAGCAACGAGGGTTGTGCTTCAACCGAGGGCCTTAAAACCATAGACGGAAAAGGACACGGCTAGAATGGCTTCAGCATCATGTGACGTGTGTGGTGGGTGCACGCCGTGTGCGTGTATACCCGCAAGTCCTTCAAGGTTTTGCACCGGCGACGCCAGGCCTATGTGTGAGGTAGGAACCATGCGATTTGTTCCTACTGGCACGCGGACTTCGCAATCTAGAACCGCGTTACGGGTTGCCACATTGAACGTTCGTGGACTACGGTCTAGACGAAGGCAATATCAGGTCAGTCGTCTCTTCCGCGAGTATGACCTTGACTTGATAGCTGTTCAGGAGACCAAGGTTGAAAGTCAGGAGCAAACGGATCGCATGGTCGAACCTTTTAGGTATTTGTATAATGTTTGCGTATGTCACTCCCTTGCCACTTCTGGAGGCTGTGCCATTTTTGTGCGTAGTTCTTTAGGTCTTGTGGAAGAATATGTTTATTCTAGTGAAGACGGCCGAATTGTACTTTGTGATTTTCTGTTCTTGTTTCAGAAATGGCGCGTCATTTGTGTATATGCACCAAATAGCGTTAAAGATCGTCTCAGGTTTTTTGCAACTGTTGAACCATATTTAAAATGTGAAAGAAAAGTGATTCTTCTCGGTGATTTTAACTGTGTATGCCTGAAGGAAGATAGGACCAAGGGATTGCCAGTTCGGGATCAAAGTGCTTTGTTTTTA
Source organism: Dermacentor andersoni (assembly GCF_023375885.2). Taxonomy (NCBI): domain Eukaryota; kingdom Metazoa; phylum Arthropoda; class Arachnida; order Ixodida; family Ixodidae; genus Dermacentor; species Dermacentor andersoni. Next base: position 43,865,960 of record NC_092818.1, on the reverse strand, counting down.
TCTACGATTATGCAGGAGTGTGGACTAGATGATGTCGGAAGTGTACTGCAAAAAGGAAGTGGCACTGTCTATACACATTTCCAACGTGATTGCCACCCGTTTAGACAGAGCGTACGTGGCAGACGTGCTTGTACCACTTTGCAACAATTATGAGGTTAAGCCGGTAGCGTTTACTGACCACAGTGTCGTGATGTTTTCAATAGGCGTAAAAAAAAGTAGGTCAGGTTTTTCGTGGAAGTTGTGGAAACTCAATAACAAATTACTTAACGATAAAGTCTTTGTAGACAATGTGAAAGTACTTATAGAAAAATTGCACTTGTTTGAGTCGGGGAGATTTGTTGACGCATGGGAGCCGTTTAAGGAAGAAGTAAAAATTAGTGCTATCGAGAGATCTTCCATTTTACACCAGAATGAAAAAAGAAAAGAAAGGGAACTACAGTGTCAGCTGGAATTCTTGTTGACAGTCGAGAGCGCGCAGCCAGGCACTTTCAATAAAGAAATAAGAAAAATAAGGAATCAGCTTGAAATAATGGATATATAAAAATACAGAGGCGCAGTTATACGCGCACGCGCAGAACACCTCTGGCTCGGCGAAACACCTACGAAACGATCCTTGAGCGAGGAGAAGCGGTACGCTTCACGTAAGGAGATAACGCAGATAACGTACGGTGAAGAGATTACAAGGGACAAATTGATGATCCAACAAGCGTTTGTCGAATATTACAAAGGATTGCTGGGATGCAGCGGTAAAAGTGAGGCCTCTTTACACGGTGAATTTTTGACATCAATGCCTACATTAGATAACGAAACCAAAGTACGCCTTGAAATGCCAATTGGCTTAACCGAAATAGAAAGAGCAATAGACGATCTTACTGAAGGGAAAACGCCGGGTCCAGACGGACTTGGTGCTGCTTTTTATAAGGCGTTTAAGCATGACCTCTCGAAGGCTCTTTTGCGGCTTTTCGCTGAGGCGTATGAAATAAAAGATGCACCACCATCCTTTAGAAGGTCGCATATTGTACTGATACCCAAAAGTGATGATCCAGTGAAGGTTTTATCGGTGAGTGCTTATCGTCCTATAAGCCTCACCAATGTAAATTATAAGGTCTTCATGAAGGTGCTAGCCAAAAGACTGCAGACTGTAATACGACTAATCGTAGGACCTCACCAAACGTGCGGCATAAAGGGCAGAACAGTAGGAACGAACATTCACACAGCGAGGAGCATCCTAGAATGCTGTGATGCATGGGACAGGAAAATCGCGATGTTACAATTAGACCTCGAAAAGGCTTTCGATCGTGTAGTGCATGACGTACTTTTTACAGTATTGGAACATGTAAATGTCGGGAATGTTATCTTAGAAGGTGTGAAAATGTCATACAAAAATTGTGAGGCTAATATTGTCATTAACAAGGAAGTCACTGAAAATATTCATATTGCCAGGAGCGTTCGCCAGGGGTGTCCAATTTCTCCTTTATTGTTTGCTATTTACTTAGAGCCCTTTTGTTTGAGCATAACTCACAATAACAAAGTACATGGTTTTAAGCTTATGATGGCGGAGGTCAAATTATTGTCTTATGCTGATGACATTGCTGTTTTCTGTGAAAACAGAGAAAGTATTAGCGAAGCTGTGAGAGTAGTCGACAAGTACTGCAAGTGGTCCGGTAGTGCAATAAACTGGGATAAATGTGTAGGTCTGTGGCATGGCACCTGGGAGGCAATGCCAGATTTTTTCGAAAATGTGAAATGGAGGGACGTACCCACAAAGTATCTCGGGGTGCCACTAGAGGGATATAAAGATCCAGATGAATATTGGAAGGACGAAATAGAAATGCTGAGAGAGAAAGTAAATAAGTGGGGAGGGAAAAACTTCTCGATATTCGCCCGGTCAATAGTCTGCAATATCTTTTTAGCAGCGAAAGTTTGGTACGTGCTTCAGGTGCTGTGCATGAATAGGCTAAACATTCAGAAGATACACAGAATCTTTGCCACTTTTGTTTGGGGATCCCAATGGGAACGCACGAGTCGTACAAATCTTTTTCGATCAGTGAGAGCTGGTGGGCTGGGATTGGCCCATTTGTTTTAAAGACAGATGGCATCGAGGTTTACTTTTCTACGAGATCAGAGTCATCCATTCCTGCCCACCATGTTACAAGTTAGACTATGCTGTTATTTACCTGAATTCATTGTATCGACTTCTTGTGCAGGGCGAATGGGTATACGTGGTTATCTGCGCGAAGTAGTATCGGCGTTCAGTATATTAAAGGTTCGTTTTTCTCTGCAGTACTTGTGCGAAGTTAAGAAAAAACGGCTGTATAAAGATCTTATCGACGTAATGATGCCAGAACCCTTGTATCGCACCATGTATGCGATCGGGCCCGGAAAAGATGTCTTTAAAAGAATCAAAAGAATGGTAGTACGGCCATCAGCCAAGACCTTTTTTTTTTCAGCTACATACTGGTACGTTGCCCGTGAAACCATGGCTAGAGGAAAAGGGCCTATTTGTTCCGTGGAGTACTAATTGCCTCTTGTGCCGTAAGCCGGAAAGTATTGATCACATCTTTTTGGAGTGTTGGGATGCCGTATTTCATTGGGACATCCTTCAGCGAACTTTAAAGAAAGACCTCCCTATAACACCATACGGTATTCGTTTTCTGCCGGTTCAGTGTGAAAGTGGCATGCCGTATGATATGTTTATGTTGTTGAGTATGCACGCAATTTGGAAGACGCGTATGGCGGTGAGGCATGCGGATGTAAACGCACGTCCAGCCAGAGAATACTTTATAGAAAGTATAGCTCACACCAGGGATGTATATCGCGCAGGCGAAGAACAGCCGGAATGGCTACCCGTTCTGAATGACCTCATGTCATTATAATCATCCCCACGTCAAACAAAGCGTGTTTGACGTTTTTAAACATTTGTCAGTGTCATTTTTTCTGTAAAAGCGTTTTTTTCTGTTGTTCTTTGCACGTGATGTACCAATCAGCGAATAAAAAAAAAAGTCGGTTTGCCGTGATCGTATAGTGGTTAGTACCTTGCCTTGTGGCCGCAATAACCCAGGTTTGAATCCTGGTCACGGCAATATATATATTTTTTTATTTTGTTGATGCTCCCGCGTAACGGACACAGATGTGTGCGGTCATCGAAAAGTAGATTTTCGCGCAGCCGTTATTACGGGGGAAAAAAGCTCTGGGATTGATTCCCTCCCGTCCGTCGCTTTGCCGTGATCGTATAGTGGTTAGTACATTGCGTTGTGGCCTCAATAACCCAGGTTCGAATCCTGGTCACGGCAATATATATATGTTTTTTATTTTGTTGATGCTCCCGCGCAACGGACACACATGTGGGCGGTCATCGAAAAGTAGATTTTCGCGCAACCGCTATTACGGGGGGACAAAGCTCTGGGATTGATTCCCTCCCGTCCGTCGCTTTGCCGTGACCCACTTCCGGCCACTGTAGTGTACGGACATGGCTGTCATGAGCTCCGTCGGAGCGGCATCAGCGGCCCAGCAGGGCCGCGGTTCTAGGTTTTTTGTCAACGAGGATTCTGATTATCAGGTGCTACTGCCTCAACTACCAACAGGGCGACTTGTTACGAATACCTTATTTTTGCATGCTGATATGCGTGCAAGGCCATACCGGGTGGAAAATTTCCGTGACATGCTGTCAAGCATGAAGTTGTTATCTGACGTTGTCGCCTTAGGGGCGTATCGAATGAGCCATGTGTGGGCCGTGACTTTCAAAAGTTATGACGAAGTGAAGGAACTGCTACGGGCAAAGGACTTGAAGGTGAAGGACAGACCATGCATCGTCGTCGACCCTGGAAATCGAGCATTGCACCTCAACCTACACTGGATGCTACACAACGTGCCGGACGACGACATCCGTGAAGCCCTGGCGCCTTACGGCCGAATCACGGATGTGGCAAGAGAGCGGTGGCGGGTGCATGGCCTTCAGGATAAAGGTTCGTCAACGCGCCTGGTCACCCTGATGCCGAGGAAGGGCTTGGGGGCGGATGATGTGCCTCATCTGTTACGGGTAGCCGGTGAGGAAGCTCTCGTGGTGATTCCTGGAAGACCACCGCTCTGCCTTCGTTGCCGTAACACAGGACACATCCGGCGCGACTGCCGCGTCCCGCGCTGTGCCCGTTGTCGTCGTCACGGCCATGACGAGTCACAATGCGTGAGGACATACGCAAACGTGACGGGGCCGACGGCTGCTGATGAAAGCGCTGAACTTCTTATGGATGAAGTGGATGCCGAGGAAGCCTCTGCCGGGAGCGCCAACGAGGCGAAGGTCGCAGCCACACAACCACCGAAACCGCAGGGGCAAACGACTGCCGGAGCGGTGGGTGTGCCAGGAACGCCTACGCGACCTGTGAGCAAGAGCTCGGCCGTCGACCTCCATAAGCAAGACACCGTGACCAATGAAACGCCTGCCGTCTCGACTATAGCGTCAGCGGACAACGAAGCGATGGACGTCACCAATGCTAGTGTGGTGGTCCGGAAGCGAACACACGAAGAATCAACAAGCGACGGCGGGAAAACTGGCCAACCGAACAGCGAGGAACCGTCGCCAAAGTCGGTGGTAACGCGCCGGCCGTCATTACGACCGACGCCGAATATTCCGCCGGACAAAAGACCGGCGGCGCCGACGCCTAAGAAGTCGTAGGAACTTGTGCCTGCAAAGGCACTCAGACACGAGCTTGCGAGGGCCCATCGCTACCGAAGGCGCGGAGAGGTCCGCTGCTGCTCAGGCAAGGTATTTTGTGGACTGCACTTCAATGTGTCGCGAAACAATTGCTCTGTCGGTTAGCACTTGTAGACCAAAATATAAGTAGACCTAGAAGTGTTACGTGTTATTATATACGTTTTCTTTTGTGACTACTTTTCACGCTTATTAACAATGGATTTGAAGAGGGGAATACGAGTTACTACTATTAATGTACGCGGCCTCGCTTCAAGACGGAGGCAGTACCAGCTCAGCCGACTATGCGTTGAAAATGAACTCGATATTATAGCTATACAAGAGACGAAAGTTGAAAGCGAGGAGCAAACAAACAAAATGGTAACACCTTTTAGAACATATTATAACATATGCACATGTCATGCTGTCGGCACGTCTGGTGGATGCGCTGTCTTGGTTCGAAGGAGAATTGGTATAAATGAAGAAATGGTTACTGTGAGCGAAAGTGGGCGTTTTATTGTTCTTGATTTTTCTTTTAATGGAGCACAATGGAGGATTATGTGTGTATGCGCCAAATGATAACAATGAAAGATGTCGGTTTTTCTCGAATCTAGAAGAGTACCTTCGTTGTGACAAGTACATCATCTTTCGTGGTGACTTTAATTGTGTGTGTCATGCAGAAGATCGTTCTAAACGTAAAATCCCGCGGGACAAGAGTGCAGTGATATTGAACACCTTAGTAAATGATTACAACCTAGAAGACATTGGTCGCCTTTTGGCCAGTACTTTGCAGCCGCAATTTACACACTATCAACGAGATAGCCAAGCACGACTTGACAGAGCTTACATCTCGTTAGATCTTGTGCCTCTGTGCGATAACTATGTCGTGCAGCGGGTGTCCTTTAGCGATCACAGTATAGTGTGGTTTGCGCTCGGTGCCAAGCCAAAAAAGCCGCGGTTCGATTGGGCACTTTGGAAATTCAACCAAAAACACCTAAGTGATGACAAATTTATAAACGATGTAAACCATGAAATTAAAAACATGTTGAGTAATGAGAGTGTACCTTGGGCAGAAGTATAGGAAGTCTTTAAGGTTCGCGTGAAAATGGTTGCAATTGAAGTAGGAACCGTTAGACGACACAATGAAACAACGAAAGAAAATGAGCTCCAGAAGGAACTCAATTTTCTGATTTTCATGGACAGTGCGGAACCTGGAAAATTTAGTGAAGAAATCAGAGCAGTTAAAAGCGCGATGGAAGCTATTGACACGGAAAAATATAGAGCAGCGGTTATTCGAGCACGGACGGAAAGACTGTGGGTTGATGGAACGCCGAACAAACGCGCCCTTGCCGATGAAAAGAGGTACGCAAGGAAAAATGAAATAAGACAGATTAATTATCGGGATGAGGTTACTTCCGACTCGAATATGATTGAACAGGCCTTTACTGAACACTACCGCAAGTTGTTCGGCGTCCCAATCCACGTGGGAGCTGAGCTTGAAGCAAATTTCGTGAATTTTATGCCGCGCGTTAATGACGCGGTAAAAGCCAGTCTCGAGGAACCGATAAGCGTCCGCGAAATAGAACACGTGATCGAAGAACTTCCTGCAGGTAAATCACCGGGTCCCGATGGCTTAGGAGCCGCCTTTTATAAGGCATTTTCACCTGGGGTTGCTCAAGTGTTGGAACATGTATACTCAGAGGCACATAAAAATAAGCGACTGCCACCTTCTTTCAGAAGTGCACACATGGTTTTAATACCGAAGACAGATGACCACAAGGTGCTTTTATCGGTTAGGGCATACAGGCCAATTAGCCTTACAAATACCGATTATAAAATACTCATGAAGGTATTGGCAAAGAGACTTCAAACAGTCATTACAAATCTTGTCGGTCCGCATCAAACTTGCGGCATAAAAGGCCGCACTATTACTACAAACAGCCACGTAGCACGAAGCGTTCTAGAGTGTTGTGATGCTTTCACTAGACGCGTTGCTCTGTTGCAACTCGACCTGGCGAAAGCCTTCGACCGGGTGTCCCACGATGCTCTTCTTCTTGTTTTGGAATATGTTAACGTAGGGAAAGTAATTTTAGATGGCGTCAAAATAGCCTACGACCAAAGCACGACACAGATTATAATTAATAAGTCCCTCAGCGAAAAGCTTTCACTAAGATCTTCCCTTGGACAAGGGTGTCCATTAAGTCCATTGCTTTTTGCATTGTACCTCGAGCCTTTCTGTTTAGCACTGATACGCAATGACAACGTCCGAGGATTTCAGCTACAGCTTTCTGAAGTCAAGGTACTGGCATACGCTGATGACATCGCAGTCTTCTGCGAGGATCGTGAGAGCATTCTTGAAGCTGTGCGTCTTGCAAAGAAATACTGCAAACAATCTGGATCCCAGATCAATTGGGAAAAGAGCATCAGTATATGGCACGGTCATTGGCACATTATACCAGCCCACTTTGCAAACATCCGGTGGTCAACAACGCCAACTAAGTACTTGGGTGTGCCGCTCGAGCACTATAATGATACCGCACAGTACTGGTCCGATGAAGCTGATAGAATGAGTGAAAAATGAAAGGGTTGGCTTGCCCGAGATTTGTCAATGTTTGGACGCGCTTCTGTCTGCAACCTTTTTTTAGTAGCGAAAGTGTGGCCTATTATGCAAGTCTTATCAATGTGTCGTTCAAGTGTGCAAAAAATGCATCGTGTCTTTGCCGTATTCATATGGGCTTCTAGTTGGGAGAGGGTAAGCAGAACCAATTTGTTTCGTTCAGCCCGCAGTGGTGGGCTAGGTCTGTCGCATTTGTTTATGAGACAAATTGTGTCGCGTTTTCTTTTTTTTTTCGTGATCAGACAAATGATTTTCTGCGCACAGTAATTCAAGTCCGTTTGGGAAAAGCACTGCCGCAATATGTTGTAAAGACCAGTGATGTGCATGAAGGGAGGAAGCATTAGGGGATATCTGCGCGAAGTGGTTGATTCACTTCATATGTTGCGTGCGCGGTTTTCCATAGAATATCTGTGCTCTGTGACAAGAAAAAGATTGTATAAAGATTTAGTTGACCCAATGTGGCCAATACCATTGTACAGATCTGTAAACTGGGGAGGCCAAGGAGATGATGCTCTGAAACGGGTGAAAAAAATGCCTATTAGACCCCCTCAAAAAACGTTTTTCATTAAGCTACACACAAACACGCTACAAGTAAAAACATGGTTAGACGAAAAATGAATATATGGGCCATGGACAGTAAACTGCTTGCTTTGTAGAAAGCCCGAGACCATCGAACACGTTTTCATCGATTGCTGGGATCCAAATATTTCATTGGGATGTCTTACAACGTACACTTAAAAAAGAACTACCGATTACACCTCTTGGTATTCGATATTTGCCAACCGATAATGAAGAGGAGTTCCGTACAATATGTTTATGCTCCTTGGCCTCCACAGTCTGCGGAAAACGAGAATGGCAGTGCGACACTCGGATGTCGATACCCGCCCGGCGAGAATAAACTTCATCAAAAGTGTCGCGTATATTCGGGAAATATATCGTGCCCAGAGTGAGCCTCCCCAGTTGGTGGCCATTCTCGATGATCTGATCAAGCTGAAGCGATTTTAATGTATCATGTTAGCCAAAGCGTGGCTGATATGTTTTAGCATTTGAATGTGTTCGTGGTTTGAGCTGCAAACAGGCAATAAAGAAAAAAAGAAAGCTTTGCCGTGATCGTATAGTGGTTAGTACCTTGCGTTGTGGCCGCAGTAACCCAGGTTCGAATCCTGGTCACGGCAATATATATTCTTTAATTTTGTTGGTGCTCCCGCGCAACGGACACGTGCGCGGGAGCACCTAAAACGTGCACCTAAATCTAAGTACACGGGTGTTTTGGCATTTCGCCCCCATCGAAATGCGGCCGCCGTGAACGGGATTCAATCCCGCGACCTCGTGCTCAGCAGCCCAACACCATAGCCACTGGGCAACCATGGTGGGTCGTCTTCGAAACGAAAGCAAGATCAAGAATGGAGTTTGCTTACCCTTGCATACGCGTTGGTTCCCTAACAAGCTGGGTTAAAGAAAAACTAAACATAGGATTCAGAAGGATTTCACAACTACTGTGCTCGTTTCTACCAATTGTCAGATTTCCCCAGTCAATCCTCGTTAAGTTGAAGTCTTTGTACGCTCGTTGATTTTACGGCACAGAAAGTCGTGCAATTCAGCAAGATAGTCAGTCGGTGCATTTGGTCGTCGGTATATGCCGCCGACGAACACTGACATTCCATTGACAGTGATACTGCACCACACACTCTCTTGATTGGGTATTCCTTCGTCTTTCTTAAATGATAAGCCTTCTTTAATAGCAATGGCAACGCCTCCTCCCCGACTATCGCGGTCGAAACGAACGATAGAATAGGAATTGGGAAGCACCTCTGAATCGTGAATGTGAGAATGCAACCAGGTTTCAGTGATGACAATTATATCGGGGCTGTATACAAGCACTATTTCTTCCAATCTATCGGTTTTATTGACAACGCTTCTTGAATTCAAACATAATAGCGAGAGTTGAGGTGAATTTTGTCACGAGCTGGAGTGACTGTTTTCATAAGCCACACGGCTTTCGCGCTTCACGAGTGTCCTTTAATTTTCAATGCTATTCCAGGCATACAGATCGCTGTTTATCCTCGCTTTATCAAATATTAATTTGACCTTGTCTCCTCTGGTACGATTTTCTTGGGATGAATGCCATAGTTGCCGGCGCATTTCCCGTACTGCTGGTGAGAAGTCTTCCGAGATTGGTATCTTTTCGCCTTGCAACTTGGAACAGTTTCGAAAAACAGACATTTTCTCAGTGAAATCGAAAAACGAAGGATTACTGGGCGTTCACGTGCAGTACGTTTCTTGGCGATACGATGAATCCGTTCAATAGATTTAACTTCAACTGCAAGAATGTCCTTGAAAATGTCAAGTGTTACGCGTTTTTCCAATATTGCCGGGCTTTCATTGTCTGCCTCTTTGAGACCGTATATGATTAGATTGTTCCGACGACTTCTGTTTTCCAGGTCTTCTAATTTATTGCTTAACCGAGCCATCTCCCGATTCATAGTGTTAATAGCTTCCTCGCATTTTAGAACGTTTTCATTATAAAGCTGGAGAGAAGCAAGATTTGTCTCTATTTCCGTAAGCCTGACTTGGACACTCAGTAGACCTGAGTCTAACTGATGTTGTGATGTCTTAATTGCGGTAACAGCACTTAAAATCACATCCAGTTTGTCTTGATCTGGCCCTGGGTTCTCTTCAATGTCACCACTAAGGTTTAGTAACACGAAAATAACACGAGATAGGTCGACACAACACTGGAACAAGTAGTGGGGACTCGGCAGCACCAGTAATCCAACACAGTTACTTTTAAAAGGACTACTACAAAATTGTTTCTCGCCAACCTGTACAAAGCAGAACACGAAATTCAGCATCGTGCGCCGTACGGTGCCGCCGAGTCCACTGAAAGGTGCGGCCGGTCGATCCATCTTTTTATGCTCTTCTCATGATGTCATTCGCCTGGGTCGTGCGCAGAACGAGGGGTCCATTTTGAGCAGCCTTGCGCAGCTGTCCTCTCGCTGCGGTGCTTTCGGTGGGAAAACGCGTGCATCAGTTGTCCGCGCGTGATTGTGCAGACACAATGCTGTTGGTGCCTCTGTACATAGATGGGATGCGTAATCAGTCGGTGGCAAGGAACAGCCATGGGCGGATCCAGGCAGCCACAGGAACACCTGTACAAAGCAGAACACGAAATTCAGCATCGTGTGCCGTACGATGCACAAAGTAGATTTTCGCGCAACCGCTATTACGGGGGGTCAAAGCTCTGGGATTGATTCCCTCCCCTCCCTCGCTTTGCCGTTATCGTATGGTGGTTAGTATTGTGGCCGCAATAAACCAGGTTCGAATCCTGGTCACGGCAATATACATTTCTTTAAATATTGTTGGTGCTCCCACGCAACGGACACAGCGAATGGTACATGTGTGCGCTCATCGAAAAGTAGATTTTCGCGCAACCGCTATTATGGGGGGGGGGACAAAACTCTGGGATTGATTCCCCTCCCTCGCTTTGCCGGGATCGTATAGTGGTTAGTACCTTGCGTTGTGGCCACAATAACCCAGCTTCGAATCCTGGTCACGGCAATATATATTTTTTAATTTTGTTGGTGCTCCCGCGCAACGGACACAGATGTGTGCGCTCATCGAAAAGTAGATTTTCGCGCAACCGCCATTACGGGGGGACAAAGCTCTGGAATTGATTCCCTCCCGTCCGTCGCTTTGCCGTGATGGGGATTGTACATCCTGCTACCGTTCGGTGCGGGCGCAGAATGACTTGCTCCGGTGGGGCGGTGTTTGCGGCTCAGCCGAGCTGCAGAATCAGGATTATTGCCGATGAAGACGAGGAATACCAAGTTGTTTTGCCTGAACTGCCTACAGGACCCTGCGTTTTGAATACTGGTTTCCTTCACGCGGACGTGACCACAAGGCCATTTCGCGCGGAAGATTTCCGGGACATGCTGGCTCGTCTGGGACTACTGCCCGAGGTTGTCACTTTGGGGGCGTTCGAGATGAACCACGTGTGGGCGGTTACGTTCTGGAACTCGGAGTCTACGAAGAAAATGTTGGCGTGTGGTGAAGCTGAGGTAAAAGAAAGAAGGTGCCTAGTGTTGGACCCGGCTAACCAGGTAATTTTTGCGCCACCGCTGTCACGGGGCTTGAAAGCTCTGGGCTTTGTTCCCTCCCGTCCCTCGGTTTGCCGTGATCGTATGGTGGTTAGTACCTTGCGTTGTGGCCGCAGTATCCCAGGTTCGAATCTTGGACACGGCAATAGTTTTTGTGTTGTTGTTGATATCGAACTCGCATGTCTGCGCTCATCGAAAGGTAGATTTTTGCGCCACCGCTATCACGGGGCTCGAAAGCTTTGGGATTTGTTCCCTCCCGTCCCTCGGTTTGCCGTGATCGTATAGTGGTTAGTACCTTCGTTGTGGCCGCAATAGCCCAGGTTCGAATCTTGGACACGGCAATAGTTTTTTGGGTTGTTGTCGATGTTCCCGTATATTGAACTCGCATGTCTGCGCTCATCGAAAGGTAGACCGCGCACCCTAAAAAAAGTTTACTCCCTTCGAGGCTTGTCTTGTCCCACAACGATAATCATCATCTGCCTTACTTGCGTTTCCTCTCTTGAAAACTCGGCGCTCGCTACTTTCCTGTCGAGAGGGCTGTGTCAAGCTGATAACGCGCAAGCCATTCGTGACTAAGAAGTACCGGCCTCGCAGCATTAAAGAAAGGAAGTGCAGGCAAGACAGATGACGATTATTGTTTGGGGACAAAATACAACCCAAAGGGAGTAAACTTTTTTTAGGGTGTAGTCATAGCTCACATAAATCCACACTTGAGCAAGGTCTTGTATGCATCCCATAATGGTCGACAAATTTGCTTTAATTAGCTTCACCACAATATAGAGATTTGATGGGCTCAACTGTACAAAATGCAGTGTGGAGAAGCATATTTTCTTTATATATATATATATATATATATATATATATATATATATATATAATGTGGCTCATGTCCCTAAACGTGTCGAAGTGCAAAGTAGTTTCTTTTTCTCGAAAAACTGTTAACTCTCACTTTTCTTATCATCTCGATTCTAACATAGTTGACCACACCATAGAATATAAGTACTTAGGAGTGCTCCTTACACACAATCTTTCATGGACTAAACACATCACCTCCATTTCAGCTAACGCCTCCAGATCATTGGGATATCTGCGCCGCAACTTAAGAAGTGCGCCTTCACCGCTACGAAAACTAGCTTACGTAACTATTGTACGGCCACAAATTGAGTACGCCTCTTGTATATGGTCTCCTCATCAAAATTACCTCATCGAACTCCTGGAGAGCATCCAGAATAGAGCGAGCTGTTTCATTTCTAAAAATTATAGTAACCAGTCAAGTGTAACCCAAATAAAAATCGATCTTTCGTTGCAACCACTAACTACTCGCCGTGATATTTCCCTTCTATTATTATTTCATAGATTTGTTCACACAGTTGGCCTAACATTATCAAACCTGAAGAAAGCATCCTCGACGTCACAACGACTGAACAAGCAGTTCAGCTTCACCCGAATTTATGGCAACACGCACGCTTTTAATTTTTCAGCTTTGCCCCGTGCGGTCCGCTTATGGAACGCACTGCCAGATACCATTGCATGCCAAACTAAACACACTGCATTTCGCAATCTACTAACCAATCAATATGCCGTTTCAACCGTCTAAACACGTCATGTCCTTTGTAATTTTCTTGCATTTTTTCTGCAATGTTAAAGAATTTCAGTGCTCCCATTCTTTTTACAATACTTACTACTGTATAACATGCAAAAACGTTTACGATGTTATTGTGCTATTATGTTATTGTTTACCATTTATTGTTATTGCTCTACATATGGTATTTGCTAACGTATTAATTTTCCATGTTCTGTTGCTGATGTTTATTTCTTTCCCGACTCCATACTAATATGTTACCGTATTTCCCCCCTTACACTATGCCTTCTCGAAGGCCTGTAAGGTACATGTAAATAAATAAATAAATAAATAAATATATATCAGGTATGTACGCAGGATATTTTTTCGGGGGGGGGGGGGGGGCAACCCAAGGTAACGTTTCTATGCAAATGAGGCGGATGGTACTTTTGCTAGTACAAATGGGAATAATCCCACCATTCGCCATATATACGCGTAAACCCGCAAAAGAGAATTGAAATAACGTGTATCTCACAGGTACGCCTGTGAGATACACCTTTTCTTCACTTCGCAAACAACGAACCACATCAAACGAACTCGCGCATGAAAGATGGGCAGGAAGAACCTTGTCAAGAACAAGTAAAATAAAGATTTCTAGTAGCGTCTTTTTCAATTAGCTCTGGAATAATTACAGAGAAATGAATATTTTTGGAACAATCAGTTTTTTTGGATCCCTCGTTTACTGCTCTACCAAGTGCCAAAACCGACTCGTGCTCTTATTTGGGAAGTTACGTATGATGCGTGGTCACGAGTCCCGTAAAACCGCGTAGAGAGCAGGACGCTGCGGTTCTAGACGTACTGCGCCCACCGCGGAAGGTGAGAAAAACACCACTATTAGCACAGCAGGGAAGTGGCTACGTCAGGCGGCTCGATTGATAACTGTAGAAGCGTCATTCAAAACACACGGAATTACTCGCCACATCCGGCGGCGTTCTCTTTACTTCCTTTCTAAATAAAAAGATGTTGGTTATTTATATTTAAAAACAGTTTTCGCTTTTCTTCCCTGTTTGGCTGTCACCTTGGCTTTCTCTCTTAGCAGATCGCTTAATTTCTCATCTCCTTGCGACTCTTGTTTCCAGCTGCCAATTTTGCTCGAAAAGTGCTGTACAATTAGGTAAAAACCAGACGAGGTAACGGGTCACAGTCATATTGCTTATGGGTTGAGCGGGTATTGCTATGACTGAAGTTGGACGCTGTTTCGCAGTATTTTATTTTCCGCCTTTTCTAACGCATATCACGGGTGTATGGTTCCGAGGATCTGCCAGTGTCGCGGCGAGCCGTCACTCGAGAAAATAATGAAGCAAAAGGAAAAGTTAAACGCAACTGGCGTTTTCTCCGGCCACAACTCGTTCCACAAGCATACAGACCAGCTGACTATGAACCGAATCCCTTTCCTGGCCCCTGGATCAGTCTAAACAAAGAAGGTTGAACTAATGAAGCAACGGCGTGGCGCGTGATCGTTGAATAGATGGGGAAATAAAAATTGTGTTGGGCATTTTAAGTAAAATACTATATTTAAAACAATAAACTAGGCCTTGCTTGCTACAATAGATGGTGACAACTGAATTGATCTTGAGTTAATCGCGCGGGCAACGAATCGATGAGAAATCTGGCCTCCACATCCCACTAGATGCCGATAACTACCGCCATCCGGAAGGAGTGCAAAAATTGACAACCATTCTACTCTGTGAAGATGGAATGGCAGCGAAAGCTGACACTCAAAGCTCTCAAACAAAAAGCAAAGTGTTTCACATCCGCTGCGGGGCGGCCTTAAGATAGTACAATATCGGGCCGACCCGTGGCAAAGGTGAAGCAGCATCCCGAAGATTCCGAAGGGCGCGTTATAGGTTCCCGAGTCCACAGGGGTATGTGCCATTTATCTTGGACCCTTTTTGCACTATCACTAGGATCGGCCCACATTATGATTTTTTTTCTGTTTACGGACGCCGAAAGAGAACACTACGGAAGTTAGTCATACACTGCTTTCGCTGTAAAAGGCAGCAAAATGTTGACCGCCTAGTAGATTGATTTGTCGACGCTTTAGGGAATGTGTGTCAGGGTGGTGGCGTGGGCGGATAGGGGTCGGGGGGGCGGGGGGGAGGCATGCCGCTTAATTTCGGGGGGGGGGCCCTCGCCCCCCACTGAGTACGTGCCTGATTATATATATATATATATATATATATATATATATATATATATATATATATATATATATAGCCAGAAATTTCGTTCGGGGGGGGGGGGGGGGGGGGCTCACGTTGCAGGTGGACCTCCTCCTTAAGAGGAAACATTAGGTCGGATGCTCCTATCTAAATACATGTAGGAGGAGAATTCGTTTTTCTCGGCAACCACTGTACCAAATTTGACGAGGTTTGTTGCATTAAAAAAAAACTTTAATTCTAGTGACTGTTTGTTTCGAATTTTCGATTGAGGTCGTCAATATTTTATTGAAAAGTGCCAAAAATCGAAAATTTTCAGAAAACGAAACAATTAAGTATACAACTCTGTAAATCAGCAATGATAATTGATATCACAATTCTGTGAATTGCACATAATAGTACATCTACAGCAGAAAAAATTGGTATGTTACACATGAGTCTCAAAAAATTAAGTATTATGGAAATACGGCTTTTGCAGAACCCTTGTACATAACATAACCAAGTCACGAAAGATACACATTGACATATCGAATTTGTCCGCTTTGAATGGTGTAATGGATGCCGTTTACAGAAACGCGATATCTGTTCTTGATGCATAGCTATTATTATTTAAACTTCGTGCTTCTATTTTTTCTTTTCAAACTTCCGAATTTTTCGAAATATTTTAAACATGGTTCAGGCCCTAAATCAAAATTCCGCTTCCAACAGACACTAGAATTTAACATACTCTCTCAAATGCAACAAATTTCATTAAAAGCGATTTAGGAGTTATCTCAGACAACCGTTTCTGCCGTTTTACATGTATCTGAATAGGCCACGCCGGAGTTGGGCCCGAGCTAAAGTTTTCTCTTAAACAATTGCCTAGGGATCAAATACACGAATAATAACTGCATTGCCATTGCCAAAGATGCTGCAAACGAATTGTTGAACGCTACGCACTGTCAATACAAGTAAAATATGTATTTTTTCATAAAATAATATACTCGTAGTGCCAAAAATTGTGCCCAACATAACTGATGTCAATGCTTCCATGTATTTTGTCTATTTAATAAGTAAAGATAATATCACACGAACTTCAGAACTACATCAGTTGGAAGCCAGCAAAGCAGTGCATGCTGCTGATATGAAAAATATAAAGGCCATAAAATGAACAAGTTGAGGACAAATATGTTAATGACACTTTGTCATTCAAGATCCTTGTTTACATTCTTGTACATATGCAACAGCCAGTGAAAAATCTCAATGACGCTGCCATTTGTTCCAATGTATTACGCAGCAGCAGCTGTCACCGGTCGTGTATCCTGAGTAATTGCACCGAAATTGTAGTCGCAACAGAGACCACGTATAAAAAGCATGGGTTCTGCAGAATATACGAGGGCGAGTCAATTGAAAGTGAGCTAATGCGAATATATAACAAACGGGGTACTTTAATTAAAAGTAGCCCCCATGAGCATTTAGACATTTGTCCCGATGACTAAAGAGTCGGGCAATTCCCGTCTCATAAAGCTCCTTGGGTCGCTCCTTCAAAACGTCTGCAACTGACTTTCACGACATCGTCCGAGACGAATCTAGTTCCCTTGAGCTGTTTTTTCGGTTGCCCCAAAATGTGGAAGTCGCAAGGCGACAGGTCTGAGCTGTATGGCGGATGTTGCAGCGTTTCCCGCTTGAACTTTGCCAGTTTTGTATTAACCACATCAGCGACGTGGGAACGGGCATTGTCGTGGAACAAGATGACCCCATTCGTCAATTTTCCACGTAGTTTGCTCTTGATTGCGACACGCAGCCGATCCGGCGTTTCACAATACCGGAAACAATTGATAGTCTCTCATGATTTAGAAAATTCTATCAGTAATGGCCCCCGACGATCGAAAAATAAAAGTCAACAACACCTTACTGGCGGAAATGACGGCCTTTGCTTTCTTTGGGGAAGGTGAATTTGAATGTTTCCATTGTAAGCTTTGCCGTCGTGTTTCAGGCTCTTAGTAGTGGCATGATGGTTTGTCTCCGATCACAATTGCAGACCAGAAATCGTTACCTTTATTGTGATACCGGATCAGATGAGTAAACGCAGCGCTGATCTTCTCCGTATTCTGGCGGTGGTTCAAAATCTTGTTCATCCATTGCGCACACAAGAACCGATAACCGAGATGTTCATGAATTATGGCGTCAACCAAACCGTGACTGATGTTCACACGCTCTGCCAGTTCATCGATGCTTATCCTCCGTTCTTGTCTCATCAGCTCATCAACTTTTGGAATTTTGTTAGGGGTGATTGCACGATGGCTTGGGCCCGGTCTGGGATCGTCTTTGCAAATTTCACGTCCTTCTTTGAACCGCTTGTTCCAACGCTTCACAGTGGCCAATGAAATGCAATGTTCCATGTACACGGCAGCCATACGGTGACTAATTTCTTTTTGGGAAACACCTTCAGCTGTCAAAACCTGGCGGCACCACGCTGCTCAACTTCTGGAGAGTCCATTACGGCGCGCAACCATGTTCAACCCAGTGTATGAGAGCGTTAAAGAACATTTATCCTCACACCTGCGTGTCACTTTTGTAAATGAGAGATGCCTGTGTGCTACGCGCAGGCCTTGCAGATAATGAACAGAACCATAATTGCGCAGGGTGGGTAGGCTCACTTTCATTTGACTCGCCCTGGTACATTAGAAATGCGAAGAAGCAATGCAATATACAAATGCGAAGATACAGCTTGATAAAGGGCAAAAAGTGCCACTGCAAACGAAGTTCACTGCACGTATACACAAAACCTCGCAACAAGATATTTAAACATACGTATAAGTAAGTTTCCAATAAATCTACGTATCTAAGAAAAAGTCACGGTATATAATGCGTCAAATAAGGCAAATAAACATGTTGCGCAATCACAGATTCACACAATCCTAGATCCTGCACCCATTCCATCCACTCCCCCCGATGTATCGCGCGCGACGGAAGGCGGCGCGCTTGCTCCTCACTTTTCTCCCTTGCGCCCACAAGACTGAGCCACTATCGTCGGCTCACCCATTTCCCCCCACCCCCCACACGCTTTCACTCGCACATACAGCTTGCGGCGCGGGGTTAGATGTCATAGCACTTGGACTTTATGCGGAACATGATGGCGACGGCGACGGCAGGAATGCGCCTAGAGTGTCCATATAATTGCTATCGCAATAATATAATAAGAGTATCCGGCAGCTTCAGCGTCCCATGGCCCATTAATTTCCGCAAAAGAAATAACAAAATAGCACTTTCACCATACGACAATTCGCTGCACCGCAACAACGCTTCTTTTTTCGTTTTGTGGTGCGGGGGCACCGTAATGAAAAAAAAAACGCAAGGTATGTTGGTCACAATAGAGTGCCTACTTTGGGCAACTGATATGGCTATTAAAGGAATATCGAAGAAAACACGAGACGCTTGGTCCACCAAGAACCAGGCGCATACTGCTCGGCATCCTTTACCGGCGAGACAAGACTTTCTGGAGAGGTTGCGCTCAAGCGAACGCGGTGCAATCCGTCGAGTCCCCACAGTGATGGCGGCTAGCGACCATTGTTTCTTTTTCTCGTCTGCTAGCTATAAAGCGTCCAAAGCTCTGCCAGGCGAAAATACACTCGGCCAGAGAAAACCGAACGCGCACCGAAGTGCGCTGCGCGGTGGTCGGGGCAACACGAGAAAAACGCATGCGCTCTGGCTGGCTCTGGCAGCGCGCGGGTAGGGGAGCGAGAAGAAGAAAAAAGAAAAAAGAAAAAAGAAAATGAAGAGGCTCAATGTGTCCTCGCGATTAAAAGTCAAAGTAGAAAAAACTAAATAAGAACGTAGTTGCCTTGGCTGGCTTTAGTGTCTTCACTGGATGCTTTGGCGCAGGTGAAAAAAAAAAATGATGTTTTTTTATGTGACATGACGGCACGAATGAACCACCACAACGCTTCGTCTCATCGGGCCTCGCTACGGGCTTTGTCAACTTGTCTGATAGCGTGTTGATTTGGTTTGTCTCGTTGTATGGCCCGATGTGCGACTTTGGAAAAGTCAATGCACCTTTGGCGTCAAATATTTATGGGAGCATTAAACTTACAAAGTTCCGCAATTGAAAATCTAAAGCACACGTTTGGAAATGTCAATGTACCTTACACATCAGATGTATATGAGAACTTTGTACCCATAAAGTTTCAGAATTGATATCCACGCGCTCCGTAAATTCCATGATAGAGTGTAGATTCCGCGGCCTCCGCGAAATGCCGCGGCGAGCCCATTCGCCATGAAAACACCCTTGAAACTTTGTGCTCGGATGGGGCTGCTTGCGTTATGTGACTCCCAGTGCATGGGCGTTGCCGCCAAATTCAGCCTGAGTTCGCAATTTTCGCGGTGAAATGGCTCTTCGAGCGTGAAAAAGACGCTCTAGACAAAATCCAGAATGATTTCCGGCGCCGGGGGTTGCTTTTGTCGGCGGTGCACATGGACAGCACGAAAAAATTTCGGGGGGGGCTGAAGCCCCATAAGCCCCCCCCCCCTGGCTACGCCCCTGATATATATATATATGCAACCCCGTTCTTGGGGTCATTACAGGGAGGGTGATGTGTCAAGAATACATGATACATAATTTTCTTTCTGTGTAGCATACAAATTCACTGGCGCTCTTGGTAGTTACCAACAGCAAAAACGAGGGAAAAAAAGGAGCAATGAACAGTAGTTATACAAAGTCAACAAAAATGCTAGTAGCAAAAATTTAGTATACATCCTCGCAAACGAAAGTATCTAACGCATTTTCAAATTCGGCAGAGCCTTCGTTGCTTACAATTGCATTAGGCAATCTGTTCCACATTTCAATCGTGTCAGGAAAAAAGGAGAAACGAAAAGCATCAGTGCGTGTTAAATAAGGTTGAATACCTCTGCTATTGTTTAGACGATTGCATCTCCTTCCTGGAGGTTATAGATATAGATCCTTGTTTATTTTTGTTCGCCCACTCATGATTTTAAAAAGAAACTTTAGCCTATGCTTATGTCTGCGTTCTTCGAGAGGCCCTAGTTCACGAGATTTTAACAAGGCTGTAACAGATTCCATTCGTCGGTATTTAACGCCTTACAGACTGTTGACGCACGCATAGACAAATAGGTCTCTATCCATCGTATTAATTCTTTACCTATTCCTATTTTATCGAGCTTAAAAAGCAATTTACGGTGAGAAACCTTATCGAAACCTTTCCTAAAATCAACACTTTTTACGTCTGTTTGTAGGTGTGCATCCACGATCAAGTAGAAATCATCGAGTGTTTCTGATAACTGTGTCACCGTAAATAGACCACTCCTAAATCCATGCTGGATTGTGGAAAGTAACTCGTTAGTGTCAAGAAAACTAATAATATGTTTCACAATAACGCGTTCTAGGGCCTTGCAGCAAACTGACGTCAAGGATATGGGTCGGTAATTGTTTACTTGCGTACGGTTGCCATCTTTAAAAACAGGGATTACTATTGCATTGCGCCAGTCTTGTGGAGGTTAATGAGTTTCAATTGACTTCGCAAATATTATCTCTAAGTAAAGGGAAACCGATTCGGCATATCGTTTCGAAAATTCAGTTGGTAGACCATCCGGTCTGCTTCTCTTCTTCGCGTCTACTTCAAGCAGCCATTGTAAAACACCTTCACTGCTGATAATAACTGGTTACATAGAGGTCCTCATGTCGCCGTTCATGCATTCGCCTACCTTAACACCTTTGTCGGTTGTATAAACAGACTGAAAGAAGCGATTGAAAGTATCAGCTAAATCCAACTCGTGTCAGGACTTTTCCTTCATGTTCGATCTGTTCAATTTTTTTCTTTCTGTCACTTAAGTAACGCCAAAATTTGTGTGGTGAACTTTTAAGAAAGTTGGCAAGTGTGTGATCAAAGAACTGTTTTTGTTCGATTTCACAAGAGCTTCTTTCATCTCAATTTTTATAGCTGCAACTTCCATCGCTCTCACTTTCTGGTTTCATAGTCTTTTAATTTTCCGTTTCATATGGATGATGCTGCTTGTTATCCAGGGGTTTCGTTTGCGCGTTTTCTTAATACGAGTTGAAACAAAGTGCTCGGTATATATATATATATACACCGAGCGCTTTGTATATATTTATATATATATATATATATATATATATATATATACACCGAGCGCTTTGTTCCAACTCGTATTAAGAAAACGTGCAAACGAAACCCCGCTCGGTATATATATACCGAGCGCTTTGTTCCAACTATTAGGAACTATGCTTACTGCATTTTGTACAGTTGAGCCCATAAATTGTCTATATTGCGGTGCAGCTAATTAAAGCAAATTTGTCGACCATTATGACTTGCATACAAGACGCGCAGGCGCGTGACACATAGCGGCTGTATATATATATATATATATATATATATATATATATATATATATATATATATATATATATATATATATATATACAGTTTGTTGGCTACTCATGATATGACTATATATATCTATATATATAGATATATATAGTCATACTGTTGGCTACTCATGATATGACTATATATATCTATATGTATATATATATATATATATATATATATATATATATATATATATATTGCATATGCTTTTCTAACAAACGTCAAAGGTCCCGGCTGAGATTACTGCTGATGTTAAGGCCATAAGAAGCGGACAAAGATCCCTTGAATTAAAAGTTTCTGGCAATATGAAAAGGCTAGACGCACTAGAGGAAAAGTTGGAAAATGTTGATAATGTCAGCCTGAAAGTTTCCAGCATAATGAAAGTAATTCAAAAAGTTAGCACTCGGAATAACCTTTTTGAGTCTCATTTAAAGGAATCGGAAGATCGGTCGCACCGTGACAATTTAATTTTCCATGGTCTCCCTGATAACAATGAGACATGGCAACAAACAGAATCGAATATAACTACAAATTTTAGCAGTATTACTGACCCACTTCTTGTAGACGCAATCCAACGTGCACACCACCTAGGCTCGTATACGCCTAATAAATCCCGCCCTGTTATTGCGAAGTTCGCAAACTTCAAACCCAAAGAACAACCACTGTCTCTGCGCAGCGAATTCAAGCCTAAAAACTTCAATCTGAGGGAGGATTTTTCCGTCGCTGCACAAACCGCGCGAAAAAAATGTGATAGCATTCGGTTATTGAGAGCCAAGTCTCTTCTGAGCCTTTCAAATTGCGATATGATGAGTTATTCCTGAACGGAGGAATGAACCTTATTCCATACGTGTACAACGCCAATTCGGATCACATTGAACAACTCAAGCAGCATAGTGATAACATAGCGCTTACATATTCTGTTCCGCCACATTCTCTGATCTAGGAAAGCACAAGGGGCAGTGGTTCATTCTCTTCGTTTACTCAAGCTTTAGTTATATATTCTAATGTGAGAAGCACCTCCAACAAATACGATTTTTTATGTTCTGCAATTTACACATGTTCTGCAAAAATAACTTACTAAAACATGGTTGCCTGCGCATGTCACTGACACAGAAGTGTTTTACGATCGTTGCGATCATACTGCATGTAGAGGAGGTGGCGCCATTTTGGCAATTTCAAATGACATTTCATCTTCTCTTGTCTGTACGAGCGACGATTTAGAGGCTGTCTGGGTTTCCGTAACCCTTGGTCACAAAAAATGCATACTAGGTGAGTGCTATCGCTCACCCTCTCCACAACCTATGTTTTTCCATGACCTACGAAACAGTATAAACCTTGTTCGCACGCGATTTCCTTCATCTCCCGTCCTACTTCTGGGCACGTTTACTCTTCCAAACATAACCTGGAATGAGCAACCTTCTTCCCTCTCTCCCTTTTTAGCACAGCACTTGTGCTCAGTTTTTTTCATTGACACAACTAGTAACACAACCTACACGTGGAGCTTCAAATGCCGCAAGCACCCTTCACCTGGTTTCGACATCCCACCCTGATACAATCTCGGAGATTTCACACCTACCAGGTATAAGCGATCACTGCCTACTTGCATTTTCAATTAACGCTTTAACCCCCAAACTAAATAAAATCGGAAAAACTATACATATTTGCAAATACGCTTTGTCATAAATAACGAATTAACTGCATTTCTCGGCATTTTACTACCGAATTGTATAAATTCCTTGCTTCAGCGCCATTGGGTCATGTTTGCCACCAAAGTTCTGGAACTAACTGAAATGTACATTCCATCCCGCATCATTACCTACAATTCTGATGCTTCTTAGTACAAATCCCATCTTAAGCGCATATGTAACTGCAAAAGAATGTCTATAGCGCTTTGCAAAGCACTCGCCAACTGCCACAAGCTGGTCTGCTTATAAGTTCGCATTCGACACGCACATAAAAGCCCTAAAAATGCTAAATCTAACTTTCTGTCTAACGTACTTCCATCAATGTTAAAGACTAACATTAAAAAGTTTTGGGTACGTGTAATCAACCCCTTACATGATAAGCACCTAGCTCTGGAATAACCACTGAGCATCCTTATTCCTAAGGAAGTGCGCTGCCGCCCTTAATGACGCATTTGTGCAAAAATTTTCTGTCCTCTACGGTGACCGCCTACCTCCTATTTGCCAGTACGATTATGTATTTGTGCCTCCAGTGATCGTGGATACGGCTGGCATTGCAAAATTAATTGATTCCCAGAACCCACACTCATTGTCTGGTTACGACTCTATTACCTCAAAATTTCTTCAAAATACCAACGCCGTTCGCTTAGTTACAGTATTAACAAAACCTTTTTAGCCATCACTGGATACATCTACTCAACCTAGCCGATGGTAAATTGGGAAGGTGGTTTCACTGCATAAATCAAGTAATAAGAATTTAACAGCTAATTATCGTCCCATGTCACTCTCAAGCACTTGCTGTAAATTGCTCAAACATATAATTTTCAAATAACTTGTTAACTTCTTGGAATCCAATGCATTTCTCACACCAGCTCAGCATCGATTTAGAAAAACATATTCATGTGAAACTCAGCTTGCATTCTTTACGCAAAAATTGCATCGTATTCTCGATCATTCATCATTTGCAGATTGCATTCTTTCAGACTTCGCTGAAGCATTTGATAAGGTCTGACATAAACTTCTACTTTATAAGCTAAGTCAGTTGAACGTTGATTCTAGCATCCTGAACTGGATTGAATGCTTTCTATCTAATCGCTCTCAATTTGTAACTGCGAACGGCCATAACTCCCCACTTCGAAGCGTAACTTCCGGTGTACCTCGAGATTCAGTACTCGGGCCTCTTTTGTTTCTTATTTATATTGCTACGGAACAGAATTTGCGATGACGAAGAGGCGAGCAGTGTGAAGACGACGACGACGATTAGAGGCTAGCGCGGGCTGTTGCCTCTTGGCCAAGTGCGGCGTATTTTCTTGTAAATATACTTGTATATAGCTTTTCGTCTGCGTCTTCCTACGTAACATATCTGGTGGAGGTGGACGTTCCCTGTACCTCGTCACAGAGCTTCGCTGTGGACGGTACGTCGAGCCTTCCTTCATGGCTCCCGGCGACGACAACTCGACTCAGCCGCCTACGACACCTGCTGCCACTTCGACGACCTACATCGCTCTCCCCACTCCCCGTGATCCTGGCGTATTCTCGGGCAAAGATGGGAAAGACGTCGAGGACTGGATCAGCCTGTACGAACACATCAGCCGCAATAACCGGTGGGACCCTACTATCATGCTCGCCAACGTAGTTTTTTACCTCGGTGGCACACCTCAATTTTGGTTTCGGACGCACTAAGATGAGCTCACCATTTGGGATTCGCTTAAGCAAAAACTCCGAGACTTGTTCGGCAACCCCTACGGTCACCAAATTGCCGCGCAGAAGGCGCTTTCCGGCCGTATGCAGATGTCAACAGAGCCCTATGTCACGTACATTCAGGACGTCTTGGCTCTGTGCCGCAAAGTTGACGCACACATGACTGAGTCAGACAAGGTTTCCCATATCCTCAAAGGCATTGCCGATGACGCCCTCAACTTGCTCGTTTTCAACAACGTGGTGACGGTGGATGCAGTTATAAAAGAGTGCCGCCGCCTGGAACTCGCTAAAAGCCGACGTATCGACCAGCAGTTTGCCCGTCTGCCCAACACCCCTGGAACATCTTCCTGTGCTGACGCTCCTCGTCCCAACAACACTGGCGATGTTACCAGGACCGTCCGGCGTGAGATCGAGGCCGCCTATCCGGCTGCCTTCGACTCCAGCTCCTCCAACGCACCTGCAGTCACGGTTTCCCTGATCCAGGCAGTTGTCTGCCAGGAGTTCGAAAACATGGGTCTTCACACCATCTGCTCGGCCCATCGGCCTGATACCCACCCGGCTTCTTCGATTCCACCCCGTCCCGCATCTTATTACCCACCGCGTTTCCGCAACCCATCTGAATGGCGCACTGCTGACGACAAGCCCATTTGTTTTCACTGCCGTCGCATCGGGCACATTTCTCGGCACTGTCGAAGTCGCTGGACTTCCCCGACCCGGTCTGCTTATACTGCCTACTCTCGCCCCTCAGGTGGCCCTTCTCGTCCCTGTGCCGCACGCTCCGATAATGCCGCCACTGATTATCCTGCGCCGAACCGTCGTTCGCCTTCGCCCCAACGACGACAATCTCGCTCTCCCCAGCCCCGTCGTGCCATTTCGCCAACTCCCTATGGACTCCGCTCCCAGCCGGAAAACTAGACGATGCAGCGCCTCGAGGTGGCGCTGCATTGCTCCGTACGCCGCCAAATCCTATACTGACGTTGTCCCCTTGACGTCGTGGACTTTCTCTTGCGTGACATTATCTTGCTTCATGGCGCCCCGCGACAGCTGCTTACTGACCGTGGTCGTCACTTCCTCTCGAAAGTTATCGCCGATATTGTGCGTTCCTGCTACATTCAACACAAGCTGACTACCTCATACCATCCTCAAGCCAATGGCCTGACAGAGCGGTTAAACCGTACTCTTACCGATATGCTGTCCAAGTACGTTTCCAAGGACCACCACGACTGGCATATTGCCCTTCCTTACGTCACATTTGCGTATAGTTCTTCCCGGCACGACACTTCCGCATTTTCTCCATTTTATCTACTTTACGGTCGCGAACCGACCTCGCCCCTAGACACGGCACTTCCTCCCGCTGCGATCGCAACAAGCGAGTATGCGCGCGACGCCATCGCCCTCGCCGACCATGCACGCCAGCTTGCCCGTGCTCGACTGACGGACTCGCAAACCACGCAGCAGCGTCGGTACAACGCCCGCCACCGTGATGTACAGTTTTCGCCTGGTGCACTCGTGCTCCTGTGGTCGCCCTCTCGTCACGTCGGACTTTCAAAAAAGCTCCTTTCGTGATGCACAGGGCCCTAGCGCGTGCTGCGCCAGGTGATGCCTGTGACGTACGAAATTGCTCCTGTGAGTTCAACCTCGTCCTCTACTCTGGCATCTAGTGATGTCGCGCACGTCTGTAGGCTCAAGGCCTACTAGACTGCTTCCGAGTCCGGCCTGCAGTCGCTCCGGGACGGCGCATTTGCCGCCGGGGGTAGTGCTTCGGAACAGTATTAGCGATGATGAAGAGGTGAGCAGTGTGAAGACGACGACGACGATTAAAGGCTAGCGCGGGCTATTGCCTCTTGGCCAATCGCGGCGTATTTCCTTGTAAATATACTTGTATATAGCTTTTCGTCTGCGTCTTTCTACGTAACAATATTAATGACCTCCTTCCTGACTATCACCTAACATTCACTTATTTACTGATGATTGTGTTATCTTTCGTGAAATAACTAATTCAGAGGATGCTAACCACCTTCAGTGCGATCTAATTAGTGTAGCTAACTGATGGAAATATTGGCTACTGGAATTAAACAATGTCACATGTAAAGTGATGTGCGTATCTCGAATAAATAATTGCATGCATACATATTACCTAAATAATGTTCCATTGGGATTAGTTCACTCTTATTCATACCTAGGTGTGCATATCTCTGCTAATTTGTCTTGGAATGTTCATACCCACTCCGTAATCCGCAATGCTAACCTCATGCTTGGCTACCTCCACCGTAACTTTTCAACAGCCCCTTCATCCCTAAAAATGCTTCTTTATACTACCCTTATACGTCCGAAACTTGAATATGCATGCGCTGTTTAGAATCCTGCCATTGAAAAAGTAATTAATTCATTAGAACTCGTACAAAATAATTCAGTTCGTTTCATCTTACGTAATTACAACACAACTGCAAGTGTGTCTGTCATGAAAACCAACCTTGCACTTACCCCACTTTATTCTAATCGTAAAATCGCACGTTTAGTCCTTTTTCATAAATTATAGCATCATTCAACACTCCGCAATGATTTCATTTTTCAGCCACAATACATACCGCCTCGAATCGACCACCGTTATAAAGACGGTCTTGAATCACGTCACACTAAAACTTTTTTGCAGTCATATTTTCTGGGGTCATCCACGACACGGAACCATCTTCCTGGTGAAGTCGTATCCATATTTACGATAACCAAAGATTTCTAGCAGCTCTAAGTAACATTGTGTAATTGAAACATATTTTATTCCTGTTGTATATACTGTATGGTTGTAACCTAAGTGCTTCTGTATTTACCGCTTTACTATCTTAGTTTGCGAAAAATTTCTCATGACGTTGTTAACCCTAGCTAAGGCTATATAATCACAAGCCTTGGTACTTCAACAGTCTAACTGCTTAGATTCGTTTCTTTTACCATTTGCTGTAAGTTAACCCACTTTCCTATTTAATGCCTTTGGCCCTGAGGGTAATCACATTGCTAAACGCATGTGATATTTGCTTGTTTGAAAGAGGCGCGTGGGCGCCATCATTCGAGAAAAGAGGAGGAAGAACAGACTGGGCTCGCGCTGTTAATCGTACCGGTCAGCGCTGCAATCGCTGTGGTAAATACAACTTGTAAATAATTGCTCGTCTTACTGACTCGTCCTTCGCGTAACATTGTAGTGTAGGTGCGGGGTACGTTCCACCTCCACCATGTGTGTGTGTATATATATATATATATACATATATATATATATATATATATATATATATATATATATATATATATATATATATATATATATATATATTATATATATATATATACACACTCACACACGTGGGAAAGGGTCTTGTACGTGTTTTTAATGGTTGTCGACAGATTTGCTTAATCTTGACCACAATACAGACAGGTAATGCGGTGAATCATACAAACTGCATTACCGTGAAGCATACTGAGATTGAAAGGGGGTTCTGTGCAACTCTCACGGGGACTATAGTAAGTGTTCCATAATTACAAACGCGCGTACACGTTGTCTTCTGTCACGGTACGAGCACTGAACCATCTAATAGGTGTACCGACAGCCATACAGAGGAGTTTCTGGTGTGGTGTTTTAAGCCATTGTTTTGCCCTCATGATTCCTCTGTTCGCGCCCTCGTTACACATCCACTCGCGGACAACAATAAAACCGACTAATAGACCCATCTATTCGCTGCAATGCATAATTGTTGTCTGCAAATGGGCTTTACAGCAGCATTAAGTATTATGCTGTGAAGCGCTATCGGAAAAATGTTTAAACTCGAATAAACACATTGCACTTCCTCGTGGTTTCGCGATTTTCGGTGTCTCGCAAATAGCCAGTGTGTACATATATATATATATACATATATATATATATATATATATATAGTCATATTATAAGAAGCCAACAAACACTGACACCAAGGACAACATAGAGGAAATTACTTGTGCTTAATAAATTAAATAAAGAACCGAGAAATGAATGGAAGTTAAAGTGGATGGAAAAACAACTTGCCGCAGGTGGGAACCGAACCCACAACTTTCGCATTTCGCGTGTGATGCTCTACAAATTGAGCTACCGCGGCGTCGTTGCCCCATCCACTTTTTCGGGGTATTATATATATATATATATATATATATATATATATATATATATATATATATATATATATATATATATATATATATATATATATATATATATATATATATATTAAGTTTTTACGATATGTTCCAGCAGTTGCGGTGGCTGCAATGAACTTTTACACCAAAATCTATGGGCTTCATCACATAAAATTTGTACTGCAGTGAAGATGTATCGACGTGTACTATACATATCTGACTGTACTGGTACTATGATAAACCATCCGCAAAGTGAAACCAATAACTGTTTAGCTTGAGTTTCGTGGTTTTAGTGTCTTCGTGCAAGTGAGATGTTTCCAATTTGCTAGTTTTTCGTCAGTGATGTTCATTATTACGCTGTACTGCGGAGGAGCTGCACGTCAGAAGTACATATTCGTTACTCGTTGTGCAGCGGCTAAGAAATTAGTGGTTCTCGCCATGAACTGCTGTCCATAGTCAGAGTGGTCGCAGTGATCTCACAGTCCCGTCAAATCAAATCTGTACTCATATGGCTCATACTACGTGTCTTTTGGCGTGTGCTACCAATCAGTAGTTCATTCTGTCTGCTGTTTGCAGTCCGTTAAAGCTGTGTGTGCTAGTATTTAGAAACTTGGACAATGTGCAACGATTTACTCTTTTTTATGTTTTATATTTGCATTTTTTTATGTTTTTCCCTTCGTGTTTTTAGTGTAATACAAGGCGTTGTGCAGGTTAATGATGCGGGACTTGTAAAAGATAGCGCTGTTTTTTGAACACTTAAACATGCATGGTTTTGAATCTGGCTTCGGTTATATGTGTAAAAGGCAGAAAATGCTTTCCGGTAACATTCTCGGTTGCAGCGAACGATGTATAAATATAGCTGATTTTGTAATACCTTCACGATTTTTCTGCGCTGCAGTTCAATTGATAGCGCACTACCAATACCTACACAATGCACTATAAAAATGTCTTTCCACACTACACGTTACAATTTTTGATGGGGTGTTTGCACCTGTGAAATTCAGAAGCCGTTGTGTTGTGGCTCCCCACTGTACGTGTCCGACATTTGTGGCATGTTCGCTATTATAGGAAATAAAGGTGGCAGTCAGGAAATGCTCTGCTTTCTTTTACCCGATCATGTCGGCGTTCCGATGGTCTATGTTTTAGGCAGTGAGAGTTGTCACTTGATAGTTCTTTATGTACTGTCATCGAAAGCTTCATAGTTAGCCTTTGCAAAATATGAAATAGATGATCATATCTTGGTGGTGAAGGACAAGGCGAAGACACACAAGAATACATGACACTCACTCCAAGGTGTGATGATTAATCACCAACTAGCCCAGCTTTCCACATTAATGAACTAGAAGATTTACTTGTGGTGGGAAACAATGACGCAATACAAATGTCAGCTTTTCATATGAAAGCATGCAGTGATTCATGCATGTGTGCTTTTTCAATCCAGCAAGCCCATAAAGGCAGCCCTGTCAGAATAACTTATTCTCATTTGAGAACAAACCAAAGTTATTGTCGAAATGTTCTTTTCCATACTCATTTGAACGACTCTGAGATGCCCTTGTACTTATGGCTTAACCAGGGATAGGTAGTTGGTCAGCACACTTGGTCAGGCAATGGCCTGGCCAACTAAGGTATTACCACTTGACCAGAATTTAACAGTGGTTTTAAATTACACCTTATGGCACGAGATTTTGTGTAGAGCAAGTTATTCGAAACATAGAAGGGCTTCTAAATGCATCCCTTTAACAATTATTTAAAATAGATATTTAAATCAGTGCATTGCTGTCATAAAGTACAGCACCACACAATTAATTAGGTGACCGACAGTCACTGAACAAGATAATCTTCTGCCTGGAGTCAACATTTGGACAAAGGAACTTGCCTTCATTAGGGCAACAACTCATTTCCACATAGCTCATCACTCGCAAGGGTCAAGGAGGATAAACAGGTGCGTAAGAGTAAAATGACGGCTATGGAAAGGGTAAGTGAAAAGCTTTGAATGCAAGGATTAGTTTGCGACAGTAAAAGGGGTGTGCTGAGGGCTCTGCCAAGTGGGGTGACGAAAAAAACCCGCAGAACTTCAAATGAACCCTTACACACCAGTATGCGTCAATCTACTGTGGCAGTCCTTTAGGGAAACCTAATTAAGGTAAGGCTTGCACTCTCAACTCTGTGGACAGCTGAAAGCATCTCACAATCATTTCACGTAATGTCCTGGCCATGACCAAATATAATCTGGAGCTCCTACTGTTCATCTTCTGTGTGGAACACCTGGCTCATAAATAAAGTCAAGAACGCAAACCTCATCAGGAACACCGATTTTGTTTTTTCTACAACAATGGTTTTTTGTAGGATCATTTCTGATCACTAACTCAGCCACGCTAGCATCTATGAGTGGTATATATGACGACTAAATTAATATCTGGTATTTTATGATATCTTAAGCTTGTTTTTAACTAGTATATGCACTTGAACTGATTTGACTTATGGTTGTCCGGCTTTGCCAAGGTTCACTTTTTATATATTCGGTATGCGTTTGTTGGGTTCACGGCAACTTTATTTTTAATAATCAGTATGTTGTGGCAATCTAAATGTACCAACAACCATCATATTGCACTCATTTATCTCCATCTAAGTTGAAAAAGAAACAAAAAGGAAGAACCATGCTAACTAATGAATATGTTTTGCCTTTAATGTACATATATGACTAAACCTGTCTTCCATACCTATTAATACAGCTAGGGATACAGTACAGCATGGAGCCCCCCTGGTCGCTTGAAAGTTCTGAGAACCGTGCAGCTGTAACTGATATCAATATAAATGACCTTTCTTCTGTATATATTCCAAGTAATACTCAATAAACAGGATTGTGGAAATAGGCCTAATGCGGATGCTATTAAGCCAATTTGTCAAAAGACATTGCTACCCGATTTTAGTGAAGCCAATCTGCAGCTCCTTTTTATAAATTCAGGTGCATAAAAAACGGTAATACTATAAACCTGATGATAAAGAAGTCATTGTAGAGAATCTGGTTCATATTTTAATGTTCGGAACAGGAGCCAGAAATGTCACCGATGTCACCTGCCATTGTTAATGATGTATGGGCATGTCCTACAGACATTATTCTTAATGTGCTATTGAGCCCCCTCCCCTCCCTCTTTACATCGTTGTCCAAACAGATAAACCATGTAGGTGGCTGTGTTAAGACTTTTTCTTTATTATTGCCTTTCACTGAAAGCCATGACCCAAGCTCAGTATTCCTTTGTCTAAGCAATGCAACTTTGTGTCATCAAGCTTAGATATTAAAAAGAACTGGTCTGCCAAAGGCTCTTTCATAGTAGCCTAATAATTTACCCACCGTTTCTTTGCAAAAGCTGCCCCAAATTTTTCACCACGTGCCTTGCATTCTTAGACGTTTGTCCTTGCTGTCTAGTTTTGGAATTGTTGACGTACGTCATTTCAGGCGTGCTTTCTAGCAAGATTGGTAGACTTAGCTTCAATTGTACGAACAATACTTGCCAGGTGTGCAGCTTGTGTTCCCCTACTTGATTCTGAAATAAAATACTTGTACACTTGGCCAAAGACAAGCTCAGTTCATAAGCAGTACTTTGCATTCTCTAGCAATGCCACGGACAAGACACGATTTCTCTCAGTCAGGCTTTTGATCGATGGAAATGCATAATCCATGGAACAGCGCAAAAGAAGCAAATTTATTCTTTCTAAGCAGGTAAAACACGTTGCCAACTGAGGCTTTAAAATGCTTTAGTCACTTCTGGTCAGAAAAAAAATTCTGGGGTTTTATGTGCGAGAACCATGATTATGAGGCGCACCGTAATGGGGGACTCCGCATTAATTCTGACCACCTGGGTTTCCTTAGTGTGTGCCAAATGCACAATGCATGGGTGTCTTAGGATTTCACCCCCATCGGGGTGATAGAGCGATATGGAAGGGGATAAAAAAGCGCTTGGTAGCACATACTGCACTAGTGTGCTTAAATGAGCTGGTTAGTGCACGTTTACAATTAAATTTAACAGCGCTGAAGATGGGTGCAGAGAACACGACATACAGCGTTAGAGGGATGGAGCCTCAAAACGCCGTAAATAAATTACTATAGTAGCTTTTTTACAGCCACTTTTGTTTTGCAGGGGGATACTATGCCCTGATGTCGTGACACAGTATATGGTCATGTGGGAGCAGGACATTGCGACGCTACGTCACTGGCTCTGGCTCATTCAGTCGTCCGCTATGCTGCTACACTGGCCTTCACGAGTAGCAGCATAAGTCGACCGAGCTAGCCGAAGGCCCCAAGAGAGTGTCAAAACGCAGCAATGTCCTTTTCCCATGTGACCCCATAGTGTTGTGATGTCACTACACAGTATCCTTCTAGAAAACAAAACCGAAACAGGCTCTAGGAAAGCTATTATACTAAATCACGCCACTCCAGGGCTTGCTACTATTTTTTAGAGCTCTAGAGCCTTAATCTAACGACAAAAAAAGAAGAATGAATAATCAAAGATATCATGTCAGTACCTCTTCAACTGGAACTTTGCAGAAGATGACCGGCCTAAAGTGTATTGGGTGCTTTGAATAAGCATTTATGGTCTGAGCAAGTGTTGTAAATGCTAAAGAAAAGTGGAAGGGGGTTAACCCCCAGGCATAGTTTTGTTGGTAAGGTACTTTATTTGAAAAATCTTAAGGAGCTAAGTAACATTTTCTTGGTGCAAATATTGGCTTGCATAGCTGTAACTGGCACAACAATTGTTGAAGCTTGAAGCAGCATCGACTCTGTCACGGGCACTCAAGCAGTGGGCATTCCTTCTCTGGACAAAGACCTAGAGTGAGGGGGCAGTGTAGAACTGAAAAATATTGCCGTCCAGCATGAATGCAAAGACATACTTTATGTTATGCACAACATACCGTATCTGTCAATGATAAACTTCCGCACAGCCATAAAATACAAATATTCCTGCTCGTGGATAGACATAGATGGCTGCCTTATAGATGACATTTAACACGACAGCCATCTGGCTTTGCCGAGGTATGTAGTAGCGTAACAGCCATGCAAATGTTGGCAAACTGTATGGCAAAATCTATGCAAGTTAAAGGGCAATATTGCTTCCTGTCAAGATAACCTGACTCAGTACAATGCCGGTGCAATTTGTATCTCGGTATTTCTGCCCAAAATAGACCCTATTTACACATTGCATTTCTGCCCACATTTACTCTCACACTACTGCGCACAAATGTTCTTTTCTTTCCCATTGTCAAACTTTTATTTTGGCCACCACTATAGGAGTTTAACTAATGCTAATGTTAACTGACTTTTCTGCGAAGCTAAAACTGCACATATTCAGCTTATCCAAGCGACACATCCCGATTTGCTCACAAGGAATAAATTTTATTCCATCTATTTCAGGCTTCCAGGTCGAGTTTGCGCAGTTATGCAATTTCGGAGCTGTTTATGATGTTTTATGTATTGTGCGGTGGGGCAGTGTTACTTTAATCTTGTGCTTGAAAGGAAATCCTTTTTTTTTAACATAAAGTATAATTTTCACTTTTTTCTTGAATTCGGGTGCTTGAGTTGTTTCCCGCAATCTTTCTGCATTCGAGTGCGTGACTCTGTCTTTCCAAGCTGCCAAGTGCCTGCGCTTCCCCCTTGTGCTCTTCTTGATGCGTTCAGTATGATGCCTGTCCGTTTGATCGCACACGAAAGCGCAAACTCTCCTTTGACTTATCGTTCTGGTTCTGATCCCGACTGCCACACCTTATCTCAAAGAATCCTTGTCTCGTTTTTCTGCAAGCTTCATTACGCCCTCCCCCCCCCCCCTTTGTTGTGCGTTTCTGTCTTTATGACAAATGTTTAACATTTCTTTAGCAGTGGTGCCAGATGTATTATCAGTCCCAGTTAAAGGAAAGCTGCCGCCGTCTTGAGGGCAGAGACAGCACCCATTGGCCGACACAGCATAGCAGACCTACTGACAGAGAACCGAGTGCCTTTTGGGGCACAATTATTCAGATTCACCTCTGAGTTTGTGTGCTTTTGGAGCTATGACTGTTGGTTCTGCAACGCATCTATTTGCTGTGAGAATATCGCTACTCAAGTAGTGTTAATTTCTTGCAGCATTCTTTAGACCGAGTTACTTAGCTTCATCAATGGGCATCCTCTCGTCATGTGAACAAACCCAGCTCTGTGGTCTACTTATTAAAATCCATGCTGGCATAGTGGATGTGACATGCTTTCTTGTCTAATTTGGTCAATCGGACCTCGAGCTTCACTTTACTGCAGCTGATGTCCAATTCAATCTATTCTCAAGCCTCTACGTCATTCTTGTTGATCCAGACTACTATTATGAATCTGGTCGTCTAGTTTGTTCAACGCCTGTCGCATCAATTGCAGATGCAAGCAAACTCGCAGTTCCTCCAATGTTTAATACTGCGGTGAGAGTTGTGGCTACTTAACGGGCAAAGCTTCCAAATTTCAGGTGGCATGACCTCAGTGTTCCAGCCTCGCAAACCTTGGAGTGCCCATCTTGATGAAGGGGCTGAACATTGGCAGGCACACAGCTGGTGGTTTCAAGGGCTAGGCCTGCACGATCAGCCTTCTGATGAGACTTGCTATCCCAGCCTTGTGGGCTATGGAGCAGTCATCATTGTGGTGGCGAGATAAGTCTGCATTCTATATGCTGTTCACTTCAAGGGTTAGGCCTACAAGATGGATGTCACTGAAGAAATTTATCGTCCCAGCCTTGCAAGCTTTGCAGTGGTCATAGCAGTTGTCCTTCGCATCGATAGGCAGGTCATCGGCTGCTCTGAAGGCTGGGCTGACAGGTTGTGCCATTCACCTCCAGGGGCATCCTGGCTTTGTGAACTTCAGGTCGTTGTGCTGAAAGGCAAGGTCAGACAGGAGCTTAAGCAAGCGGGAGGTGCTCCCACCTAACAAGCCTACAGACGACGCCTGCAGCCACAGTCCGAGCCCTGGGTATTACGGCACAAAATGTAAAGAACTCAGACAGATGCCATGGCTACCCCAATATTTCTGTTTTAATGGAACTCTCATGAGAAAGATGATGATATAAGAGTGATGCTATCTTCCTCTTCTGTTTGTAATAGGTACGAGGGCGTTCAAGGCAAGGAAACAGGAAAATTGAAAGACCTATTTGTACGCATTAAGTAAGCGACCTATTACTGCGGACCACGAAGCCCCGGGCGAGGAAAATGAAGGGAATAGCTGGAACATGGA
This sequence comes from Dermacentor andersoni, assembly GCF_023375885.2. Classification (NCBI taxonomy): domain Eukaryota; kingdom Metazoa; phylum Arthropoda; class Arachnida; order Ixodida; family Ixodidae; genus Dermacentor; species Dermacentor andersoni. The sequence goes on along the minus strand of NC_092818.1, from coordinate 43,829,624 downwards.
GGAAAGCCACATAGGAATGTCGCCCCGTGGATTGTGCTGAATCCATGCCGTCAAGACTTCACTGGACTAATGCAACCAGTCAAGGCCTGGCCAACACATCACTACACGAGTACGCTTTGCAACTTCACCAGGCCACAGAATTCTAACACAAGGCCTGTGAGCTCCCGTTTCTGTGGCCAGAACACAAGCTTAGAAGCTTTGGGTCCGAACTTGCAGACAGCTGCCTGGCCAGGACATTTTCTCCAGATGTTCCCGTTCAAGGTTACCGATATGGTCACCGCTTCTTTAGCCAAGTGTGGACATTACGTTCGTGGTGTCTTGGACCCTTCGGTCAAGCCTGCAGTTGCTAGGGTGAGTGCATTGCTGCTTCCCTCATCGTCTCACCTTGCTGCAACAGTCAAATGTTTTCTTTGGCTGAAGAATATTTTTTTCATTCGCTTTTTGTGCCACTGCTTTATTTGTTGTGGTCTGCTGTTCACGTCAAATCAAAATACCATTTTACTCTTAGCTTCTAACTTAAACCTTTACAATTTACTTCCCCTTCCATGGGTGCCTTAAACTTTTTGTTGCATGCATGCAATGGCTTTATTTTCGTTTGGGTACTATGAGGTTTTGGGTAAGTCACCCATTCCAAATATAAAGAACCTGCATCATATCTACTGATTATGGGTAGCCATGTGGAAAGCAGGCAAATGCAGTGAATATGTAATTGCTAAAAAATCCCTCCACATAGTTAGATGGTCTGTTGCGATTTTTAGGCCTGCCAATCTTCTAAGAACACGGCTGTGCAAGCCAGAAAATACTTAAATTTAAAAGAATATACAAAAGATTATTCGGTTATTCATTATGTTGACAGTTTATTAAGTAATGACTGGCAGATGATCATGCAGCTCAATATAGTCGCAGCCGCAATGGGTCTGTGCTGCAGACATGCAGAAATTTATATTAAGTTTATTAATTCAATATTCACGTAACATCTGACGAGAACTCAGTTGCTGTATACATTGGTCCTATCAGTTGACGTCGCAGTCGTGCAGGTAAGTCTGCATAATGAATGAGCGCAAAAAACTGGGCCATAAAAATCGCTCAGTGGCTTGTTTTATTTGAAATTGATTTTGCCCAAACTACACACAAATGAAAAATCATCACATATGTCTCAATATGACAAACAAAAACGAGTAGGATCTCGAATGGCAAGACGACGAGGAGAACAAAGCCAGAAAGTGATTGAGCTTGGTTCGAAACCTGACAGCAGCTTCAAAGCATGGCCAGCAGGTTGGCCCAAGATGCTACACAATAGATCTATGTTGGGAAGAGTTCAAGGGCATTCTGGTCAGCTCCATGCTTGATCCATAGTACTATCTGCAATGCGTGTCAACAATTGGCCTCCTGAAAGTTGTTTCCTATGCAAGCATGGTTGTGTGTCTTTCAGCTCAAGAAGGGAAGTAGTAGTTACCTGCTTCTGTGCCTGACTTGACAGATGAGCACGCTTAATAAATCAGGACGTGTCAATAGTGTACTGAGTAGGCGTATGTTAGCAGGCTAGGATTTTCTTTGTCTTCAGTTATATTTCACATCATTTTACCTGTTGCACAATGCAGATCAATGAAGGCCTAAGCACAAGAGGGAAGATGAAAAAGTGAATGCATACATGACTTTATTTAATGACAAAATTAATCTTTTCTGCTTCGATGACATAATACATACCTGCCAGCGTTTACAATTTCATCACAAAATGTAAGATTTCTAAGGTTGCTTACAATTCTTCTATTGACATAAATAATTATAATGTGGGCATTTCTTAGGCACTTCATCATCTGCACATGATCATCATCACATCATGCTCTTCATCTTCATCTCTTGTGGGGACCCATATTAAAATTAATCTGTGCCTTCAGTGTGATCGGTCCACCACGTCTTCGGGGCGTATTAGTCATGCGAGCTGCTACGGCACAATAAGATTTTCTTTCATTTGCATCCTATAAAGACAAAAACTGATCTTAACGGAATGCAAATATTATCAATGGCCAATTTTCAGAGCCAGACTACTCAGACCCACTCGGTTATTCAGACTTACTGGCAGCAGTGCTACAGGTAAAACGGCAGGTAAAACTTTGACTGACGTTACATGAGTATTATGCGGATAAGTATCACAAACACTTGTTTTTCTATGATGCTGATTATGTTTACTGCGAATATAGAGCAGCGTGCCTTTTCATAGTGCCTCTACAGAATGAAGCCATGTAAGATTCCCAGAAATGTTGCATAATTCAGTTTTCTAAAGTTGGCTTCGCCACAGTGCAGTATTGTAATGCGGTGAAGCATACACAATGTAAGGCGGCGAAGCATATTATAAAAGTGGAAAGGGACCACTGTCACGGGGCATATAATGTGTTCCTTAATTATACATGTGTGCACCCGCCATCTCCTGTCAGTGAAAGCACCAATACACCTATTAAGTGTACTAGCAGGCCATCAGAGCTACTTCGGAGATGGCTTGCAAGGATGTAGCTAATATTCTAGAAATAATAAACACTTAAAAACCATTAACACTATAAATTTTGGCTTGATAAACAAAATATTACTTTCTTACAGCTAGGGCCGCACTTTTCACCCCAGAACATGGGCCTTACATCTCCACAGAAACAGCTTTGAATGGCTGCCAGTACAGTTATTACATGTGTCGGTATTTGTACTATGACAGGGGACAGTAGGTGCGTACATGTGTAATTAACGAACACATATGTCCTGTGACAACGGCTGTATTACGCAAAAACGGACTTTAGGAAACCGAATTATGTAACATTTTTATACCCTTGCCCAAGCCAACCAAATCAGAATTTCTTACTATATTTCAGTGTTTTCTGTCTACAATGGTAGTACTTTCTGCATTTAAAGTTGCAGAGTCCGTAATACAAATAGTTTGTTTGTGTGCAAATTGTCTATAAGGGTATTGTCGCAGTACAACGCGGACAGTAGACAGGGAGACGTTCTTCAAGAACCGCAGGACAACTTGTTGAAAAATAAGCAGGCCAGAGACACGTATTCTTCGTCCTCGCCGAATCTCACTGACCCACCAGATAAAGGTCGTTAATGTCCCTATCTTTGTTGTCGTCTGCGTAGAATACACGCATCAGTATCTGAAGCGCCAAGTAGAACACAAAAGCAATATGACATATAACACAGAAAAACTGAAATTTGTCCTAGACCGCACAAGCTAGCACGAATTTGAGTTCTTGTGTAAATGTATTTTGACCATAGGTTGAAAAACCCCGTTCGCTTAATGTTGAAAATAAAACCTATAAATAAAAGTAGACAAATTTTTAAGGAATGAAAATGCGCAGGGTAGGCTCATCGGACAGTATAAGTTTTGTCTTTTAGTGAGGGTTTCTCACAAGAGTTTAAATGTGGTTTGTAATGATAGCTAATTTTGAATGCTGATAATCCTCACAATGCTGTCACATTGCAGTCATTTAATGTGGATCTAGCTTCTACGCCTTCTCCTCCAAGTTTGGCGTCAGCATCTAACCAAGCAGACGTAGCAGGATACAGCTGTACAATGGACAGGGAAAACATGAATATTTACAGGACAAAGGACTCTTGCCAGATAGACTTAGCGGAAGGGCTCTGCACTTGCATGATGGGTGTATTTAATAGTTCATGCAATTCAGAGATGCTCAAACAGTAATTATGTTTATTACCTCGTAGCGGTGCGACTGTCACTTCTAACGCAGGCGAAAAAGATGAGCTCACATGCAGGTAGCGCGAGAATAGAACACGCTAGCGCACTTGACCAAAGCGGCCGCGGTGTCAGCCGGCCCTAAGATCCCGTGGCACCATGGCTGGCTGGCTTAAATAAACAGTGGCTACGGCGGCTACCTCTTCGCTCCGCCTCTCACAAACTGATGACATGGATAACTGAACCCAGCGTTCCCACAACTTGGTGACCAGGATGACCGAGCCCAGCCATGCCAGCATAAGCGCACCAACTTTACCAAGGCGAGTAGTGACGTGGCCTCACACGGTTCGGCAGACGTCCTGCGATTGTAGGGTGCCCGGGAATTCTACATTGACATGCCGGACATCTGGTTCATCCAGCTAAACAGCCATTTCTTTCTCAACAAGGGTCCAGGCTTTGGCTGCGTTGCAGGTTCTGGCTCTCAGCCCCGGCTCCGACTTCTACAAGGACTTGAGGGCAGCTGTCCTTGCTCACTACGTCACCTCGAGCGCTCACTCTCCTCCAGCCAGTGCTCCATCACAACAGCTTTCGCCATCTATCGCGAACTTCTGCGTCTTGTCGTCCCATATTCATTTATTTTATTTATTTATTTACAATACCCCTAAAGGCCCTCGAAGAAGGGTATTACATAGGGGAGGGAGGGGGGGGGCTACAAGAAAAAACACAAGTGTACATTCAGGTGCAGCATACATAAAAAGAAAAACATTTACAAGAAATTTTTACCGCTCAACAAGGCGGTGTAGTTATCATATTGAACCAAAAAACAACGTACATGAAAACGTGAGGAGCAAGCAACAACTCACAAAGCATAAAAAATATCAAGAAAACACACTTAATAAGAAAACACATTTTTAACAGCACGTCACAGCAGTGCAAATTATTTCCATAAATTTGGCTATGTCAGTTTCCATGGCTATGTATGAAGGTAAATCGTTCCAATCGATGATAGTGCGTAGTATGAAGGATTGAGCGAAAGCTGATGACCGGCACAAAATGCGTTTCACTTTGTTAGGGTGATCGAGGCGAGGAAAGATAATCGGCGGTGACTGAAAAAAAATATCACGAAGTGAGGAGTGGTGAAAAATTTTATGAAAAAGTGATAAGCGAGAGTGTTTGCGACGAAGGCTCAAGGACTGCAAATCGGCACGTTTCTTTAAAGATGTAACGCTGGTGAAATCGAGCAGCACGATTCTGCACTGCTTCAACGTTAGAAGCTAGATATACCTGATGGTGATCCCAAATTGCGGCAGCATATTCAATTTTTGGGCGACAGATTGTGATATATGCCTGTTTTCGTACGAGTCGTGGCGCATGCTTGAGGGTTCCTTTAAGTATTCCAAGAGTGCGGTTAGCAGCTTCCAGGGTTAAATTGATATGATGATGCCACGTTAGGTTACACTGGAAATGAAGGCCAAGATATTTGTAGGAAGTGGAAGACTCAGTCGTGCTGGTATTAATGAAGTAAGTGTTTTCAATTCGAGACTTTCGGTCATTAAATGTCATTAACTTGGTTTTAGAAATACTAAGCGACATTAGCCATTTGGAGCACCATAAGGTAATTGCATCAAGGTCAGATGCAAGCATTAACGATCGATATCAGAGGGAATTGTGCGGTAAATTACGACATCATCGGCAAAGAGACGAACCCGGGACGTTACTCAAGGAGGAAGATTGTTAATATAGATTAAGAAAAGTAAAGGACCTAGCAAGCTGCCCTGGGGGACACCGGAAGTAACGTGGGCAAAAGAAGAATTGTAATTGTTAGCGGAAATAAACTGGAGCCTGGAGGAAAGGAAAGCTTTAACCCATGTGAGAACGTTAGGGTGAATGTTTAGGCATGCAAGTTTGAGGAGTAGTCTGCGGTGCGGAACGCGATCAAAGCTTTAGAGGAATCAAGGAAAACTGTATCTACTTGTAAGCCAGTGTCAATGGATGAGTGTAGGTCATGAACAAACCCTGCAAGTTGTGCTTCACAATAGTAACCCTTGCGGAAACCGTGCTGATACTGGTATATTATGTTGTGGCTTTCTAAGTATTTGGCAATTTGGGAGTGAATGACCTGTTCCATGACTTTGCATATGGTACTTGTTAGCGAAATAGGTCTGTAGTTGAATTGTGAAGAACGGTCGCCTGACTTGAAAAAGGGTGCTACCTTGGCTATTCGCCAATCATCGGGGATAGTGCCTGTCGCGAGGGACTGTGAAAAAAGGGCCGTCAGAATACTACAGATGCCGTGGCGTGTATTTTTCAGTATAGTGTTATTGATACCATTATGATCACATGCAGAAGAAATTTTCAGTTTACTTAACATGGAAAATATGCCCGCTTCGCTTACATCAATTTCTGGCATGTCGATGTCAGATATACAATCCTTCATACGTGCGGCAGTAATATCCTCGCAGGTGAAGACAGCCGTGAATGTCTCATTTAGGAGTTCTACGCATTGTGATTCTGGAAGTGAAGTGTTGTTGCTATCATGAAGAGTGATATCTGGATGTTGTTTCGGATTCACGATGCGCCAGAATCTTCCGATGGTTATTTTTAAGCATAGATGTTAGGGTATGGCAAAAGAAATGACGGCGTGTTGTTTTAAGTAATGTTTGGTATTCATTATCGCACGCTTTGTAACGCAGCCAAGAAACCTAAGTAACGTTTTTATCGGCCCGTCTGTAGAGTCGCTTTTTTTATTATTTAAACGCCGAAGCTGCTGCGTGAGCAAGGGAGCAGTACGATAGTTTTTTTATTGTAATGTTAGGTATAAATTTTTCTATTAGTTCTTTGAGGAAGTTTTTAAGCAGAAGCAAATTTTCTTCTACCGAGAATGATAGGTGCATGTCAATAAAGTGCTCTGACAAACTAAATAATTTGGAATTCATACTAGCAAAGTTGGCTCTGTCGTAGCATCTGATTTTTTTTGTTGTTGTTGTTGCTGGCTTGCCGTGTGTTAAACGAGCGTGTGAGGTTGCCGGTGATAATGGCATGGTCAGAAAGGCCATCTAAGTGGGTGATATCAGAGCGAAGGTCAGGATTGTTTGTAAGGATCAGGTCGAGAATATTTGCCGAGGTTGCCGAGTGCCGCGTAGGTTGATCTATTACTTGTGTTAGCGAGTGGTCTAGGCAAGTGTTAAGAAATTCGTTCGCTTCGGTATCTTTGAATACAACTATGAGTGTTGACCAGTCTGTTGAAGGAAAGTTGAAGTCGCCGAAAATAATACCGAGTTGGGAAATCCGATTACCACATCATTCAAAACTCTGCGAAATTCGCTCGCAATCGTGCACGTCATAACAGGAGGGCGATAAAATACACCGATAACAAAAGACGTCGGGCCAGACTTGATGGAAACTAACACGCCTTCAAGAAAGGAATTAACAGCAACGGGAACGGCCACTACATCATTTTTATGGCAATCAGAACACCGCTTCTCTTTCGATGAAGCCTGTTGTCAGTACGAAACAAATTAAATTCTGTACCACTCACAAGATACAGTTGTCAGGAACAGCATCATTCAACCAGGTTTCGGTAAGGCCCACTATGGAAGCTGAACAGGAATCTATCAATGAAGATGGTGGGACAGTTTTGGGGAGAACACTTCGTATATTTGTGTGCAAAAAGCCAACATCACTTGAGGCCAATTGCGCGTTGTGTAAAGAAGGTACTGATGTTGTGGCGGGAAAGTATGTATTCGCACGTCAGTCGGTCTGGTCATTTATAGCAGTTACATTTCCTGTGCCCCATTCGTTCGTGTTAAGACGAACTGCGCTGTTGTTGTCCGAGTCCAACACGTACATATCTTTATGGATAAAGAGCTTAGTGAAAACGAGGTTAGTGCGATCACCTTCTTTCTTAATACTTTTAGCGAACTGTAAGAGCTTTCGGCGTTTTTCACGAACAGGGGCTGAGTAATCTCGGGAGATACTAAATGTTGTGTTCTTTAACTTTGTGCCCATGTTTAAAACAGATTCAGCCTCTTTCTCATTAAAAAACTTTGCTATAATTGGTCGTTTCTTATCAGCCGGAAATGCGCCTAGTCTGTGCGCTCTCGCAATGGTGTTCACAGTTAGTTCGAGCTTATCGAAACAAAATTCACGCACAAGTCTTTCAGATTGCTGCCACGTTTCCGCCTCTTCAGTATCAATTCCAAAGAACAGAACATTGGCACGGCGGGAGTGGTTCTCTAAATCAACAATTTTGTCCTGCATGGCCAAAAATGTTTTTTCGTTAAGACTGGGGAACCTGCGCACAAGCTCCCACCCCAGCCTGTGACTCAAGCGCAAGAACTAGCTTTTTAAAGATTTCTACTTCGTTCCAGTAACATGAAAGCCATCCTCGGACTCGACCTCACTCAAGCCTTTGATAACATTCCCCATGCAGCTATCCTTGACCAGGTCTCCCACCTCCACCTGGGAGAGCGAGCCTACAATTACATTCGTGACTTTCTCTCCAGTCGCACGGCCACCCTGTCGGCCGGAGATTTACGATCAGACCAGCTTCCCCTTGGCAGCAAAGGCACCCCGCAAGGTTCAGTTATCTCTCCCATGCTCCTTAATTTAGTCATGCTTGGCCTTGCCCAGCAACTACAACGAGTCGACAATATCAACCATACCATCTACGCCGACGACATCACCATCGGGTCGTACCGAGGCAGTGATTGTTGAAGCCTATCTCCAAGGGACTGGACTGCGCTGTTCGCCGGCTAAATCGGAGCTTCTGCTCTACAAGCCCATTCAGCGGGGTCGCCCTCCCAAACACCAATCTGATCACCGACTCTGTGACGCCATCACCCTACGCCTTCAAGATGGCAGTCCTATCCCACACGTCCCTAGTATCCGGATCCTAGGTCTCACCATCTCTACCAACGGCTCCAACGCCTTGGCTCTCCACAAGATTTGTGCCCAATCTCAAAACACCCTACGACTTCTTAAACGTACCTCTAACCGACGAGGGGGACTCGAAGAAGAAAGCCTTCTCCGCCTCGTCCGATCCTTTGTCATATGTCACATTACCTACGTTGCTGCGTACCTCAACTGGTACCGGGCTGAGCAAAACAAGATCGACACCCTCATACGAGGGGTCTACAAGCAAGCACTTGGTCTCCCACATTGCACCAGCACTGAACTCTTCAACCAGCTGGTAGTTCACAACAACCTTTCCGAACTCATTGAAGCCCAACAACGCTCTCAGCTTGAACGGCTCACCCTTACTGAAACGGGACGCTTTATTCTATCCATGCTTGGCTTCACCTACCATCAGCAATAGGGCCCCAAACAACCTATCCCGACCGACATCTGTAGCTGGATCTACATAGACCCTATTCCTAGAAACATGCACCCTGAATATAAGAAGGCCCGGCGCCAAGCTTGGGCTGGAGCTATCATAAAAGCCCTTGCTCACGTACCTGGCGTCACATTTGTTGATGCAGCCCAATATTCCCATGGCACACGATTTGTGGCCGTTGCCACACGCGATGGAGTCCTACATCACGCCTCCAGCGTCACTACCCCCACTGCCGAGAAGGCTGAAGAAGTGGCCATCGCCCTGGCCACTCTAGATCCCACCTGTCACACCATCGTGTGTGAATCTCGCTCAGCTGTCACTAACTTCAGCAAAGGCCGTATTCTCCCCAAGCTCTACGCATCTTCTGCCAGGCACCACACTCTAAAGACAGCATAATCTCCTTAACACGGATCCCGGCCCATGCGGGCCCTGTCCACCCACGCCTCCCCAATCTCAACGAGGTCACCCACTCTATTGCGCGAGGCCTAGTCAACCGCGCCGGAGTCACTGGAGATGAGTTGGACACCAGGGACAACCTGACAACTTATAGCGATCTCGTTAAGGCCTTTTACCTCAGTCGCCAAACCTTCCCCCCGCCTCACCCCAAGTTCAGCCGGGCGCAGGCTACCACCCTGCGTCTGCTACAAACAAACACGTACCCTTCACCCGCCCGCCTCCACCTTATATTTCCAGACGACTACACTACCCCCAACTGCCGGTGCTGTGGCATTCACCCGGCTACGCTTCCGCATATGCTGTGGGAGTGCCCAGCAATGTACACACAGACTCACACCACGACTCTCTCGTCGAGGTTGCATGAGGCTCTGCGGAGCTCCACCCTCGACGACCAAACCTGGGCGACCCAGCACGCCCGTGAGGCGGCGGCGAGGCAAGCCCTCGACGTCCCTTCATGGGAGGCTTAGGCCCGGCCATCATAAAGTGCTGGTTGTAAAATAAAAGTTTATTCCTCCTCCTCATTTTGCACAGTAATCTGCATGGTCAAAACTTTGTTGACAGAATCCAAAATGTGTGTGTGGCTTGATTCAATGCGGGCAACTGCGTCAAACACCGAGTTCAATTTCTCTTCTTGCGCTTCAGTGATTGGCCCCGGGTTTTCCTCAATATCCCCGCTAAGCAATAACATGCTCCAGATATACAGCACTGCTTCACGAACACGTTTCAAATAACCAGGGGGCCACAACATTGCTACCAAGCATACATCATCACTCCGGAAGTTGCACGACGTGCAATAACTAACCTGAATGTACATAATCGATGAGTGCGCTGACACGGCAGCAGTGCCGCAGCCTAATGCGCCGAGCAAGTGAGCGGGCTTTTGAACGGGTGTGCCAAGTGACTCGGTGCCGGGTTGCCAGACAATGTACGAAGGAAAGGCTATTCCTGGCGGCGAAGCACACGTAGCGTCCAAAGAAAGGCCGGGCAGTGCCTGGATCCAGCCCGTGCAGTGTCTGTCGGCCAGGGGAGGCCCCAGATGAACCGCTGAAGCTGAGTGGGAAGGCGGATGACTCAGGATAGCCAGCAGTAGCACCTGATTGTACATAATCGACGAGTGAACCAACACGGCAGCAGTGCCGCAGCCCCCACATCACCTGCGTCCACCCGTGCCGGTCGCCAGCACGCGCCGACTCCAGCATCAAACCTCTACTCGGTCCGTGAGCCTCCTCCCCAGCTCAAAGGCAGCTGCTCTACGACTCTTTCCAAGGAATTCACTGGGCCAAATGCAAGCGCTTTCGGCTACTCTACAGCTCGCCACTATCCTTCCTTGGACGTTCCCACAAGCTGCCCGCTTTCCACTCGGGGCACCTCACTCATCACCAATTCAGAGGCTCCGCCCCCGGCTCCACAAGGCGCAAATTTCACTCTCGCTGAAATGGCGACGCCACAAGCACACCTTCGGGATGCATTCAGTGACCACTGCAACCCTGATGCTATTGGCATTTGATATTCCACTGCAAGCAGCAGCAAACAAGCCTTCCGATGTTGTGCTCACACTTTCCGCGGATGCATTGCCTACCGAAATTTTGCAGGAGCAACTCTGCCATCTGGTTTCTACAGCTAGAGAATCACTTCTACTTCAACAATATGAGTGACCAATACTTACGCTATCTCCATGCAAGTCCCGAGCTCCCAGACGGTCTGCTTTTGGAGCTCCGATTTCTACAGGCCTGGGCATCTACTAGCACCTGTGGCAGGTTGCGATTTTGCACTCCAGTATCATTGTGGCTGCGCCTCGCTCACAACCTACGCTGCTAGTGCTGCCTAGTATATCTCTCTCAGATTGTGTGAACCTGACACTACCAATAACGTCACCGTCTGCACACTTTACCTGGGCTTTGCCATTGGACTTTATTTTAATTGCACTTCAGACTAGGAGGTGGGACCTGTAGCAGTGGGACTATCGCCTCCAAAGCAGGCAAAGAATATGGGCTCACGCACAGGCAGAGCAAGAATAGAACATGCTAGCGCGCGCGACCTCAACGGCCGCTCCCGAGATCCCGTGACACCATGGCTGGCTGGCTGGCTTGAATAAGCCGTGGCTACGGCAGCTACCTCTTCATGCTGCCTCCCATAAATTGGTTCCCCGGACGACCGAACCCAGCCTTCCCACAACTTATCTGTACATACACACAGTGCTCACAATGTTTCCGTCGCAAGTCAGAAAACGTTGCCTTAGCCTGCAAGTCATTATTGCATTCATGTAATTAACCATGAGGATTTGTTCATATGAATTTAAGCAGGAGGGTTAAACATTTACACAAGTTGGAAATCAAAATGGAACAACTCCCATGCATTATGGGAACCAATGTTATGGTAACATTTTGCTGGTAACCCAGCATTGTTATGATTAACGCGAAGTGTTGCTAGGCGGACCGACATGTTTGTGCAAAATGAACAATTATGTGTGTAACGACAGCAAAAAAAGTCAGTGACCATGATCGTGTGACACTGACGGCATTTCTACTCCGGCTATTTAAGTCAGCTTACGACATGCAGACTGTTGCGTTCTACATGTGTACTGGACGAGCATATGAAAGAGAAGCATGGATTGTGAAGTTATCAGCGATTATGTGTTTAACAATCGTACTTACATATGGCTATGTCATTGTGATGTGTGGTGCGCGACGTGGTGCGGTGCTCGGGACGGTCGAGAGCAGACGACGCTGAGTGCACGCGCGCCGAGGTGGAAGAAGGAAAACAACGACGACGAAGAGCGTCCGGCACGAGAACGCGCGGCGCAGGAAAGACAACAAAAAGAAAAAAGCAACCAATCAAGAAAGACCGCGGAGCGTCGGGCAGCCAATCCAAAAATGCCAAATCGGCCAGATCAGGAGAAAAAGCGTGGTGCGCTGGCAGAGCGGGGGAGGACACGCAAGAGGACACGCAGGGAGACGCCGGGGAGACGCCAGGAGAGTCCCAGGAAGCGACGGCAGGAGGAGGTCAACCACCGGAGCGGGCGTTGAAGACGGGCCGTCGGGTTCCGGACCCGAGCCCACCAGGACTTCACCCGACCGGGGCCTCCTGCCAACCTGTTCCTGTGCGTCGCCCGTCTACCTGAGCGTACCGTCAGCTCCTCAAGGCCGGTGAGCTTTTGCGCCAGTGGGCAGGACGAGAACAGTCAGGCTTCGGGCCCGAGTTCCACGCCAGCTGCCCGGCCAGAACGCCGCCCCCGTCTGCCGTGCCGCCTGCTGCCCGAGGCCGGCGTTCGAGCTTCCGCGCCGTGGGCGAGAGGGGAGCAGTCGGGCTACGGGCCCGAGCTCTCTGCCCGGCCAGAACGCCGCCGCCATCCACTCCTGCCACCCAGCCGCCAGCGTTACCTCGCCTCGCCAGAGCTGGCGCGCTCCCGGCGCCCGGTCGGTCAGCTTACACCGCGACCTTTGGTGAGACCGGCGCCACTCCTTCTGCCAGCTTCTCACCGCGTTGCCGCGTCGAGACTGCGACGCGTCCGCGCCCTCGTGGCAAGCCCGGACTCGCGCCCTCGTTAAAGCCCTAAGTGTGTTCCTTACCGCAATGTCTTCTTGAATGTTTATTTTATGCATGCCTTCAATTTCTTTCTATTCGCTTTATGCTTTTTTAGTTTGATTAAAAGTATTTGTGTGTGTGTGTTCAAACCAACGGCTTTGTCCTCAATTGGTTTCTCGGAGGCTCCGCCTAAGAGAACCGTTAAAACATTGAGAACACTAACCTTGGCCCCCATAAGTGGCTCATCACAAATTGGCGTCCGTGCGACAGGACAAAGCCGTTCGTTTGGATCTTTTTCTAGCGACTAGGAACCATGGCTAACACACGAGACTTGTTAGCGCTAGCCGAACGCATGGGGCTAGGAGGTGCGGAGTTAAGGGCATGGTTGAACGAGCAGGAAGCGCGGGCAGCGGAGCGCGAGGCCAAGAAGGAGGAGCTTGCGCTTGAGGAGAAAAATTTACAATTACGACTTAAAGTCGCAGAGGCGGAAGGCGCATATGTAGGCAAGAAACAGCCAGAAATTAGTCTGTCTGACTTAGCCACCGTAGCCCTACGATTGGGTTTGCAGGGGGAAGACTTGCACAGGTGGGTGCAAGACAGGTGGCTGTTAATATGCGCGAAAGCTCGGAGGGAGTGCGAAAGCCGAGTGGCAGAACAGGCGGCTGAGAGGGCACGCCTGGAGCAGGAGCTTCGCAGGGTGCGCGTTCGCATCAAGGCACTCGCGGATGCTTGCTCCGAGGGGACAAGATCCGCGGTTGAGGATGCAGCACAGCAGTGCAGCGGCGACCCAAGTGTTCCCTCCGACATGGCCTCAGGCCTCGGTGAGGAAAAAGTGTCTCAAGGAGAGACGACTTGTGACCGAGCCATTGTAGGCAAAGATACCGTTAGGTCACAAGACAAGAAGTAGATTGCTTCCGTATCTAAACCAGTGCTGCGTGGGTCTGGCGTAGGCGATGACTGGTTTGTGCAAGGTACAAAGCTACCATGCATAAGCATGGTTGAGAATAAAGTTAGAGCAGAGCAACCCCTACAGGCTAAAGATAGCACGTTGGAGGGTTCGCATCATGATCAGGAAGAACCTGAAAATATCAGGGCTCCTGTGGAACCGTGTTTGGTTTCCCCAAAAAGTATTCACGGGTCGTTACTGCGTCCCTCGACACAAACTGCTTGTGACTCTATGCGCACTTGGGAGGGCTCAGGCTTCCGTACCCAATCAACACGTGGCTTTGGGGATTCAGTACATCCTTTGCCTTCTCATGCACTCGTGTGTGGTTCGACCGCTGGCACTGATGCTGCAACCACACATTACATTGTTGATTACCTTAGAGCGCCGACAGTGTCTTGGTCGGCAGCATCCAGAGGCATTATTGCTTGGAGCAATGTTATCGCGGACTGGCCAGGGTTCTCTGACCGAGAAGATAGATGTCTGGTCCGCCTCATGTGGGAGAGGGTCACCTGAAGGAGCCGATGCTTCGCTTATGGCTCTTCACGGACTTGTGACCTCGGACTTCGTGACTTCAACTTGATTGTTTATAGAGTGTGTCGTGATAGCCTGCGATGCTACAGTTTCTTTCTTTTCAGTGGTTGTGGTTTCTTTGAATTGTGTTTTCCTTTAACCTTTTTATCTGTGTGCTCAGTGAACTGTGCCACTCTGTGAGCTATGCATGAAACCTCACAGTGCAATCTCGAGGACAGACCATGACTGTAGTGTTGTGAACTGTGTCGCGCACTGAGCGGCAGTTTTTCCTCAGAAAAACTTGTTAAAAAAGGGGCTTATGTGATGTGTGGTGCGCGACGTGGTGCGGTGCTCGGGACGGTCGAGAGCAGACGACGCTGAGTGCACGCGCGCCGAGGTGGAAGAAGGAAAACAACGACGACGAAGAGCGTCCGGCACGAGAACGCGTGGCGCAGGAAAGACAACAAAAAGAAATAAGCAACCAATCAAGAAAGACCACGAAGCGTCGGGCAGCCAATCCGAAAATGCCAAATCGGCCAGATCAGGAGAAAAAGCGTGGTGCGCTGGCAG
Source organism: Dermacentor andersoni (assembly GCF_023375885.2). Taxonomy (NCBI): domain Eukaryota; kingdom Metazoa; phylum Arthropoda; class Arachnida; order Ixodida; family Ixodidae; genus Dermacentor; species Dermacentor andersoni. Next base: position 43,814,603 of record NC_092818.1, on the reverse strand, counting down.
AGCGGGGGAGGACACGCAAGAGGACACGCAGGGAGACGCCGGGGAGACGCCAGGAGAGTCCCAGGAAGCGACGGCAGGAGGAGGTCAACCACCGGAGCGGGCGTTGAAGACGGGCCGTCGGGTTCCGGACCCGAGCCCACCAGGACTTCACCCGACCGGGGCCTCCTGCCAACCTGTTCCTGTGCGTCGCCCGTCTACCTGAGCGTGCCGTCAGCTCCTCAAGGCCGGTGAGCTTTTGCGCCAGTGGGCAGGACGAGAACAGTCGGGCTTCGGGCCCGAGTTCTACGCCAGCTGCCCGGCCAGAACGCCGCCCCCGTCTGCCGTGCCGCCTGCTGCCCGATGCCGGCGTTCGAGCTTCCGCGCCGTGGGCGAGAGGGGAGCAGTCGGGCTACGGGCCCGAGCTCTTTGCCCGGCCAGAACGCCGCCGCCATCCACTCCTGCCACCCAGCCGCCAGCGTTACCTCGCCTCGCCAGAGCTGGCGCGCTCCCGGCGCCCGGTCGGTCAGCTTACACCGCGACCTTTGGTGAGACCGGCGCCACTCCTTCTGCCAGCTTCTCACCGCGTTGCCGCGTCGAGACTGCGACGCGTCCCCACCCTCGTGGCAAGCCCGGACTCGCGCCCTCGTTAAAGCCCTAAGTGTGTTCCTTACCGCAATGTCTTCTTGAATGTTTATTTTATGCATGCCTTCTATTTCTTTCTATTCGCTTTATGCTTGTTTTAGTTTGAACACACACACACAAATACTTTTAATCAAACCCTCAATTGGGTTCTCGGAGGCTCCGCCTCAGAGAACCGTTAAAACATTGAGAACACGAACCTTGGCCCCCATAAGTGGCTCATCACAGTCATGCGATGTATGTTAAAACGACGAGGGCTTCATAGATTTCTCAGCTGAAAGCAGTTCTTTCAAAACCCATATGGGTTTTTTCGAAAGAAAGCTTCATAGCCGAAAAAATTATTTTCTCCTGGTCCGAGGATGGAACCCAGGACATTGTTCTAAAGTCAGTTTGATGAGAATTTTCCTTTTCGTGAACCCTTCTTGATTTTGCGGTCTTCCACAGAGCTGATTTGCCAATAATTGGGGTTAGGAGCAGGCAAATGGGGTCACATGCAATTAAAATGAATTATATTTACTAATACATACTAGATCGTTCTAATAAGTATAGGCCTCAATGAACTCATGCACTGCCCAAGATTATAACGCGCGAAAAGCACAGTTCACATTAGCAGGCCTTGCAAAGCGTGCCAAGATGCACACCACAAGATATATTTGAATTGTTTAAGTGCTCCCTAATATGGTCATTTAAAGGAACACTAAAGGCAAATACTAAGGAAATGTGGCCCATTAAAGTAGCATTCCATAAACCTCACAGTGCTTGTTTCATGCTAAGAAAATACTTTGTTTACGAGAAAATTGCATTTGAATGGTCCTAGAGATGAATTTAAATCACCTGCTCCTGAGCAGGGAGTGGCAACGTTGCATATTTCATGACCGCCCTTTACTTCCATCGGTGAGTAAAAGAGTGCCCCACAGACGGTGCTACAGTTTTCTACGCAAAATGCGTAAAACGGCCATGGAGCAACCGAGCCAAGACGGAACGTTGGATTTGCCACTGTAGCTGCTCTTGGTCAAGTGGCATGGACTGTTCAGAAATCCCACAACGCAACATAGGATTCTCTGCAACTTGCAGTCTGTGTGAGTTTCGCGAGCCATAAAAGCCAGCTCAGCACTACGTGATAACGAAACTGCTGAAACACGAAAGCGTGGGCAATGCTTTCAAGGGTAACCTGAATGGGTTCTTTTTTCTAAAAAACAAAATAGAACTAGACAAGTAGCATTTTCTTTAATCTTACAATGCAATGCAGCGATATTTTTATTACTAGTTGATGAGTCCCAGTGACAGAACTTCAACGAGGAGTGCCTTCGTCATCGGGCTAGTACTTGAATGTCTCGGGGGAGTGTCTAATTGTGTCCTGCATTTACCTCAACTTCTCAATTACTAAATATCTGTTCGCAATAATATTGACGCCTTAGACGTTCTTGAGCACTAATATATTGCTTTAGCTTGACTTAATATTTGCCATTAGTGTCCCTTTAGACATTAGTCCCTCTGACCTGCATAAGACTTGCCGCAGCTGAGAGGTATCACGCTGATAACCCCCACAGCACAACACACAAAGTGCTTGGCATGGTTCTTCATACATCCTTGTCTCTCAGTACTCGTAGTACAGACACAATTGGGCTAACCGCTTGGGTGCAGGAGAAACCACTGAGGCGCCATATCTATCAGCCAAGTTTTTCAATTTGTGGCTAATTCTGAGCACATATGGCACAAATTCATGTCTAGTGATGTCTGTTCTTTTTATGTCCGATGGTGTGTCCTAGTGAGCAACGCTTCCCCTTTCAAAGAACAGATTTAGTAACAGCTTGTACAACAAATTGAGTGAAGCTGGATTTTAAAGACCTGTTCATTTGATTAAATCGCATCAATAGGCCACTTGCCCCAATTGGGCAAATGTCCGATAAACCATCGTATCCTATCTTAGGGCATCAAGGGGCAGCCAAAGTCAGAGCCCTCGAACAGTAGCCTGGTGATGTATTACATGATGTCTGGAGTTAAGACGTCTGCTACTGTGGCTGTGAGTGGTAGTGGCTTACGCCCAGAGGATGGGAGAATGGGTGTCAAAGTAGCTTAATTGGTAAAGCACCACATTCCTAATGAAGGAGGTGTGGATTCAGCTCCTACCTACAGCAAGCTATCTTTTCGTCCACTTTCGTCTCCCTTTCCATACTATCTATAAATTCCAAAAATGCACAATTAATTTACCCTAAGCTTTCTCCGAGTCCATTGTCTATTTTCATTATCTGGTCAAAAAATGATGGCTAAGCTCGATACAGGATACTTCAGCTCAGAAGATAAGAATGTCCAAGGAGGCCTGGGGAAGTGACCTTCTCGGCAATTGTGGATACTGTTCAGAATCAGTTTTAAAAATATATAATATTTTGAGCTAAATGCATAGCAGACACTCAATTTGTGATAAAGGTGCTTAGAGTAAATACTCACTTGTGCACTAAACAAGAAAGTTTAGCTAAACGTACCCCAATTGCTGACAAGAAATGCATAAATAAGGTAACTTCTCAATCTAGTATATGCTCCTGACAGTGCAGCTTGCCAGCGAGCACCGCAACATTTGTCACAGCAGAAGCGCAACGAGGAGACAGATGGGGAATAGGCACCCTGCAAAACAGTGCAGTTTGTAGCGTTGAAACTAATTGGGGCCCAGCATGATATTGCCATGTTCAATAAATGCATGAATCTTTTTAAAATGCGGGAGCTGACGCATAGCATTCCCATTCTGTGTTGTGGTACTTGTTGAGTCGTCAGTCCTCACATCACCGGCAACTGCGCTTTCCGTGCTCGTATGTTAACATTTCTAATGGCATTGCGGGACATTTGTGTCATTATTCTGCCTGTCCGTGTAGAGGCTTGGTTATGTTGTCCTCTTTGCCACATTAGGGCGCGAAAATTGTTTAATAAATCAAGATTAACATAAAATACATGTTTGCTTTAGATTGTTGCTCCAGGTGACCTAGTGCCTCACTTGATTCCCCATCCCCCTATGCTTCATAGGCTTTATCGGCTCTCTCGTGTCAAGCTTGCGGCCAGACCAGGCTCCAGTTCCTTCAGCGTCCAGTGAAGGTATGCGCCTGGGAGGTACTATTTACATGGAGCAGCAATATCTGCCTAACCGGACCCTTTAATCTGATTTGCAACTAGAAACAGGTTTTACGTTTACAATAGCGTGAGGCTTGTCACCGACTTGCGATAGCACTGCAATGCATACTAATAATGCGGCAGACGTCGACCGTGATGCAGCCCTATTATGAAAATCCGGACTTATATCTACCTTAATGCGCCCCTAAATGAATTTTCCATTTCGCTTTCTTCAAATTGTGGCCGCAGTAGCAGATCCAGCGAAATGCATAGATATTTCGGTGGCGTGAATATAATGGTCACACTTCATCGTTACCTCCGTGCATCAGCTGGAGAAGCGACTAATCACTTTCAGCACGCTAAGTAAGCAAAAATTGAGGGCTCACTAGAGCGTCGAAGCAGTGCAACGAAAGAGCGAGCTACTCGAATATCGAGCCGAGTCATGCTCGCAGACTCTTATGAGTTACTATCTCAAAGCATAAATTTATATATGGTGTGGCAAAGTAAAAAACAAAATTGTCTGTTTCCATCGCTATGAATGTTGGCACTCCAGCAAAAAAAGGCCCGTTCTTTCACGCTGAAAATGTGCGCAGCGGTGTACAGCATTTGTCCTACGTGAAAACGAATAATTTTGCTATTGACTTCAAGTAACAAAGCAAAATTCGCGACATTTCTGTTGCTCTAAGCAAAAGCATGCATGCAGTGTCGATATTAGCACAACAATAGGAGACCGGTCCCACCGGGCCAGTGTTGACTCAACTTGCCGTGCGAAGCACTGATAGTTCTTGCTCTGACACGCCACCTGGGCAGTGCCAGAAGCTTATACACTATAGTGAAGAGGGGCATCTGTTTTTTGTAGGTTACTCTTAATGAATTGGCACAAGGCTATTTTTGTACAATGTTAAAACAAAGAAAAATGACGACATTTGTTCCCCTCAACCTAAGGAATTTAATATCCAGATTTCTGCAGGTAAGGTGGCAGCGTCCATGTTTTGGGACTAAAAAAGGATTACCTTGGACTATCTGTAAGCGAATGCTACAGCAACAGCAGTCAATTACTTATCACTGATGGCAAAATGAGGCAGATCAGATTGACAGGATTTTAAAAGCAGGTTTATCCCTTAGGTCATGCGTGCCATGGCCGAATCCATTCCCCGAAAGTTGAACAGGAGCTCGACAAGCACTTGCTAATCAGAAGTAAAAAAAATAGATGGCCCTAGACCTGAGGTGTTAAACTTGTACACTTCATGTACAAATATGTGCACAAATTTACCCATAACTTGAAGAACATGCCTGCTAGATACAATGTCCTATTTGTTCCTTTACACACCTGCCAAATTAGCCCATTTGTGTTCTCGTACCACGAGACAATGATGTATGAAAAATCATGCCAACCATTTTGTGCATTGTGCAGTGGGTTGGTCTATGAGATACCTCTCAGCTGTGGCAAGTTCTATGTAGACTAAACGGCTCAATGTATAAATGACTATTTGTTGGAGCATTCAAACAATTTAAATAAACCGGATGGTGCAGCGCACATTGCAAGGCCCGCTCATGTGAGCCGTGCTTTCGCACATTATGATACTTGGCAGGAGTAGCAATAGAACACCACATGAGCTCACTAAAGTATGTTTTATCAGAAAGATCGTGCACATGTTCATAGCACTTCAATTGCCTTAATTCCCAAGAGGTGCACTTGCTAAATGCCGATTTGTAGCATTACTAGACAAACTAGCACTGTCACAACATTCGCCTCTTGCGTGTGCGCAAAATTTGTACCCTATGTTCCATCCTTTGAATCATTAAATCAGTCCATAGTTCACACTTTCATGTGTCCTTCCTCTGCAAATATCTTTTTGTGCACAAAAACAATGTGTCGCAGACTTCACCAACTTGCCCAAGATGAAGTCCTGGTCAGTCTCAAAAATCTCCTTCAGATATTTTCTTGTGGTTATGAGAATTTCTGTCGCTGCACGGCACTCTGTTCGAACAGTCCCCCGTGGTTGACAACTTAACTGATAAAGATAGGAGCAAAGAAAGGTTATAGAGCCAAAATTGTCACATTATCACCCAGTATACTCCCTAATGCAATGCCTAAAAGGTTTTTTTTTTTGTTAGACAAGAGGATCAAGGTAAAGCTCAAGACCTACGAGCATTCTATTGCACAGACCAAGGGATTACCCAGACAAGCCCTGCGAAGTGCAGCAAAGTGCAGCAAAGTGAAGGAAGATTCATACAATCAATGGAAACTTGGCATTTGCTTGAGAGTGGCATGCATGGACCTGCAAACCCACCCCGGTCATATAGGTGTGCATCTCACAACTATAACATAATGCACGTTCCTGCAATGAACCTACGTCGTGTTTTCAAACAAGTTGCGAGGAACATTTGCGCAAACCTGGTACCTCACATAGCGCCATCGAAAGAAGCAATACTAAATAGCAGCTTAGCAAACTAGCTGGAATAAATTTAAGAAATCTTCTTTGTCTTCAAGACAACCAAGCTTTATGAACATTATGAACAGTATGAACATGCAAGACAAGAAACAGTAGAGGTAAATGAGACATCGAGTTCCATAAAAAATTATCACAGTTCACTTACTCGGGCAATATCTGCAACAGCAATCCCACGAAGGATGAAATAATTTTTTTTCGCGATCGGTGCACAACACTAAGCGCCAACTGAAGCAACAATCGTTTAAAACGAGTTGAAACGTTTTTACCATAAGATAAAAAAGTGCTGCCAAACCGAGAGCCCACATGTGCCCCATTCACAACAGCAAATTCAGTAAACAAGAGCAACAACTCTGAAAAACGTAACAGGAGCTGCACAAGACCACATTACCAACAATAAGCGCGCTGCAAGGCATAAGGGAACGAGCTGCTCCGAGTATTGCCGAGTTGAGAGCTGCCTTGATCTCATGCAAGAGCTCTGCACCGGGATCTGACAGAATCATGTATGAAATGATCCAAAACTTAAAAAATGACACACAAGTTACCCTACTCGCAATTTTCAACACTATTTTGGCTGCCAGATGGCTGCCACACGCATGAAAAGAGGCGATCGTGGTAGCTGTTTTGATACAGAGGAAAGACCCTTCCATGGCGACAAGTTATCACCCGATAGCTCTTACAAGCTGCATGTGTAAGCTTACTGAAAAAAAATGATTAATCGCAGACTCATACATTTCCTTGAACTCAGCAATATACTTGATTCCTATCAGTGTGGCTTCAAAGAAGGCCGGTCGACAACAGATCATCTTGTGCGCATTGAAGGAGATATCCGCGATGCATTCGTACATAAAGGGTTTTTCTTATTGATATTTCTCGATATGGAGAAGGCGTATCATACAACATGGCGTTACGAGACCTTTAGAGACTTGCCAGAAATGGGCATTCATGGCAATATGCTAATCAATATCAATCAATCAATCAATCAATTTTATTTACCAGAAACAAAAGGAACTGGAGGGACACCTGGGCAAAAAGCTGTCGCAGCAGCTTGACGGAGGCCCAGGGTCCCTTACATGGTAGTAGCACTCACATGATATTTGTCCAATCGTACCTTCCGAGTAAAAGTCGTCAATGTACTATCACGTACTTTTATGCATGAAACTAGTGTACCCCAGGGAGGCGTGCTCAGCTGCGCACTCTTTATTGTTAAGATGAATACGCTTCTTGCTTGATTACCACCTGCCATTTGTTATTCCGTCTACGTGGGCGACATTCAGATCGGCTTGAAATCCGGTAACCTCGCAGTATGCGAGAGACAGGTACAGCTGGCCTTGAAGAAGGTGTCCCAGTGGGCAGACAAAAACGGATTCAAAATCAACCCCCACAAAAGTTCTTGTATTCTTTTTACAAGGAACAGAGGTCTGGTTCCAGATCCTTGCGTTCAACTGTGTGGACATCAAATACTTATCAAGGAAGAACATACATTTCTGGGTATTATACTTGACTCTAGGCTTACTTTCATTCATCAAATTAAATATCTTAATAAAAAATGTCTAAGAACGATGAACTTACCTAAAATTATATCCCACACAACATGGGGTAACGACAGGAAGTGTCTGATGAATGTTTATAAGAACCTAATTAGATCACGATTGGACTATGGTGCCATCGTATATAACTCTGCCGCTCCGAGCGCAACATCTAGGTATCCAACATCTAGGTGTCCAACATCTAGGTATCCGCGTAGCCACTGGCACTTTCAGGACAAGCCCTATTGAAAGCTTATATGCAGAATCAAATGAGTGGTCACTGCATCTGCAGAGAACTTACATCAGCCTCACATATTTTCTAAAAATACAATCTAACCAGAAACACCCATGTTTTAATACCATTAGCGATATAACTTGTGCTAGACGTTTCCGTAATCGTCCCTCTGCAGGGCAGCCTTTCTAGCTGCGTGTGAAGGAGCTTAGCGATAATATGCATGTCCCCCTCCTCGAGCTTCGCTTAATGCATCCAACCAAGCTGTTACAACCTTGGGAGTGGCAAGTGGCAGAATGTGATATATCCTGTCTAGAAATTACAAAGCACGCACCAGGGATTGAAATCAGATTGCATTTCCTAGAGCTCTAGCACAAGCACTCCTGCACAGAGTTCTACACAGACGCTTCGTAGACAAGCCTCAAGGAAATTTCCAAGTCTCCAGAGAATCCGCAAGCCTCAAGCTAATCCGCCATCCTCTACCAAATGTGCAAACCTCCAGGGAATATGCAAACCTCTAGCGAATCTGCAAAGCTCTAGCGAATCTGCAAACCTCTAGCAAATTTGCAAACTTCTAGCAAACTTGAAAACTTATAGCAAATCGCAAAACAAAGCTTACGTAATAATAAGTAGATACTACTTCTTCTGGCAGAATTATCAACCAGGATCTCTGCGCATTACACGCGTAGCACTTGTTGGGAAGTGGCTTTTTTGTAGAATATGCTGAGCAGAGCGTTCGACATACGCTTCCAGTTTAGCTAAACTTATTTTGTCGACAAGGCATTGATATTAGTAACCTCTCAAAGTCCGATTTCTGCAACTGGTCAACATTGGTACAATGAGAACAATTTATCAGGACATTAGGTTACGTTCGCCGTTAATGTATTCTTCTCCGTTCTCTTTGTTTCACTATAAGGTTGTATATATATATATATATATATATATATATATATATATATATATATATATATATATATATATATATATATATATGTGTGTGTGTGTGTGTGTGTGTGTGTGTGTGTGTGTGTGTGTGTGTGTGTGTGTGTGTGTGTGTGTGTGTGTGTGTGCGCGTGTGTGTGTGTAGGGGTGGTGAATGTATATACAAGGTGGGCTTGTGCTATTTTTCTCGTTTATTACTTGTATGGTACAAAAAAGTATGTAAGTATGTATGGTACAAAAAAGGTGCTTATGCTAGATTCACATTTTTCGCATTTTCTTTGAAAGACTATTATGCTTGATTAATTATTTTACTTGCTGTATGCCTTATACAGGGGCCCGAATCTCGGACAAGTGGAAGCATTTCCACTTTTTGTTCGAGCCCTTCCTTCATTTTCATGAAAGTAACTTAAATATTGAAGTATGAACCATCGGCTCCATAGATACCCAAGCATGTGACTTTGAAGCGTTTGTGCACAACTCTGTGCAAGAGTGTTTGGACTGTAGTCCTACGAATTGCGAATTGCAGTCTGAAATCTTCAAGCCAGTCTGAAAACTTCAAGCTAGTCTGAAAACTTCAAGCTAGTCTGAAATCTTCAAGCTAGTCTGAAAACTTCAAGCGAGCCTCAGAACTCTCAGCGAGCCTCAAAACTTTCAGCGAGCCTGAAAACTTCCAGCGAACCTGAAAACTTTAAGCGAGCCTGAAAACTTCCTGCGAATCTGCATACTCCCAGCGAATCTAAATACTCCCAGCGAATCTACAAACTTTAAGCAACTCTGCAAGCCTCAAGGCAATCCGCAAGCCTCAAGCGAATCCGCCATCCTCAAGCGAATCCGCCATCCTCTACCAAATCTGCAAAGCTCTAGTGACTCTGCAAACATCTAGCGAATCTGCAAGTATCTAACGAATCTGCAAACTTCCAGAAAATCTGCAAGCTTGTCGCAAACTTGAAAACTTATACGAAATCTCAAAACAAAGCTTACAGAATAATAAGTAGACACTACTTTTTCAGGCAAAATTATAAACCACGACACCTGTGCGTGCCACGCGTAACACTTATATTTGAGAAGTGCCTTTCTGTAGAATATGCTGAGCAGAGCGTTCGACATACGCTTCCAGTTTTGATGAACTTGTTTTGTTGAAAAAGCATTGATATTGGTAACCTCTCAAAGTCGGATTTGTGCAACTGGTCTGCATCGATACAATGAGAACACTTTATCATGACATTATGGAACGTTCACCGTTATTAAGTTCTCTTTGTTTCCGTATCACGTTGTGTTACATATATATATATATATATATATATATATATATATATATATATATATATATATATATATATATATATATATATATATATATATATATATATATATATATTGTTACGGTGAAGGGAACGAAGAAGTTGAATTGGACTAGACGAAGACGAAGTCTGACAGTTGAGTGGGTGAGTGAATAAACTTTTATTTGGTCCAGCAAAGCGCGATAAAACGCGCACCCGGCTAATCCCACGACGGGACTGACAGATCTAGTCTGCCGGCCCGATCGCGGGCGCGCTGGACGGCCAGGATTTGATCCTCAAAGACAGGACTTCGCAGCAGCGCGTCCCACTCTTCCTTGGTGAACTTCGGGCCCAGTGACCCGCACTCCCAGAGCATATGAGGCAACGTAGCTACCTCACCACAGGCCACGCAAGAACAATTTGGATAAATCTCTGGATATATGCTATTAAGGGACGCCGGATTTGGGTACGAGTTCGTTTGCAGAAGTCTTAGTGTGACCGTCTGCGGCCTGCTTAGCTTGGAGTGAGGCGGGGGGAAAACCCTTCTGTCTAAGTAAAAGTATTTCGTGATTTCGTTGTGTGTGAGAGGAGCGTCTCTGTGTCCGGGGAGAGAGTCGCCCGATCCGAGGGCAGCGCGGTCGGTAAAGCCACGCGCAGCCTCGTGGGCAGACTCGTTGAGGTTCAGAGGAACCCCCTCAATCGCCCCGACGTGTGCAGGGAACCAAAGGATCGAGTGCATGGAGGTGTTGCCCTGTTTGGCGCCTTTCAGAATTTTAACTACCTGCCGGGCTACCCGGCCTTTCTGGAATGCCCTGATGGCGGCTTTCGAATCGCTATACACCCTGTCTCTCCGACCGTCTTGCATGGCAAGTGCAATGGCCACTTGCTCGGCCACCTCTGGGTTCGTCGTCCGGACGGAAGCACAGTTGATGACTTTGCCCAGCGTGTCAATGACGGAAACCGCAAAAGCCTTGCCGTCTCGGTATGCAGCTGCGTCCACGAAGCTTTCTGCGATTTTGTCTTTGTTTATTTGCTTTAGTATATTAAATGCTCTTGCCTTGCGACGACCTGCGTTGTGAACGGGATGAACGTTGCGGGGCAAAGGGGCGACCACGATCTTCTCCCCTATTTCTCTGGGGATTTCGGTGTCTTCAGCCAAGTTCTTGGTTGGTGCGAGTCCAATCTCCTCGAGAATACGCCTGCCGGCTGGCGTGGTGGACAGCCGAGATAGCTGGGCCCGTTCCTGAGCCTCGGCCATCTCCTCCATGGTGTTGTGTATGCCGAGCCGAAGGAGGTCCTCTGTATGCGTTCTGACGGGCAGCCCGAGGGCTTTCTTGAAGAATTTTCTAATGAGGGCATTAAGCTTTTCCCGCTCGGCTCTGAGCCAGTTGTGCATGGCCACCGTGTAGGTGAAGTGACACAGCACAAGGGCGTTGATGAGCCGAAGCAGGTTGTCCTCCTTGAGGCCACGATGTCTGTTCGTGACTCTTCGGACGAGGCGAAAAGCATTGTCGGTTTTCGCAATTATCTTGCGTAACGCAGTGCCGTTGCCGCCGCGTGATTCTATGAACATACCCAGGACTCTGATGGTGTCGACCCTGGGTATCGGGTCACCACTCCGAGTGAACAGGTGAATGTCACTTTCCGAGACCGGTTTCCAGCCCTTGGGTCTGCGGCCTTTTTCTTTTTTATAAAGGAGAAGCTCAGATTTGGTCGGGGAACATCTGAGTCCGGTGGGTAGCAGGTACTGCTCCGTGACGTCTACCGCCTCTTGCATGGCGCTTTCCAATTGCCCTTGGCTACCGCCAGTGCACCAGATGGTGATGTCGTCTGCGTAGATGGTGTGTTTGATTCCTTCAACTTGGGCCAGAGAGGCCGATCATGCAGATGTTGAAAAGAGCAGGCGAAATGACCGAGCCTTGCGGCGTGCCCCGTGCGCCCAGGAGCACCTCGTCGGAGACAAAGTCGCCGATCCGCAGCCTCGCTTTCCTCCACGTCAGGAACGAACGGACGTAGTTATATAGTCTGGGGCCCAGCTTGAGGTCTGCCACGGAGGCCAGAATGTATTCGTGGAGAACGTTGTGAAACGCTTTCTCGAGGTCGAGTCCGAGCAGGGCCCTGGTGTCTCTGGTACTGCCATCGATGATTTGATGTTTGATCATCTTCATGGCGTCCTGCGACGAGAGGCCGGCACGAAAGCCAATCATGTTGTGAGTATAGATGTTGTTCTCTTCGAGATATCTGTTTAGTCTGTTGAGGACGACGTGCTCCGCCACTTTACCAACGCAGGAGGTGAGAGAGATCGGTCGGAGGTTGTCCACGTTCGGAGCCTTGCCGGGTTTGGGGATAAAGACGACGTTGGCGCTCTTCCATTGCTCTGGGACGCTGCCGTTTTTCCACGTCTCATTGATCTTCTCGGTGAGGTATGCGATCGAACCGTCGTCAAGGTTCCGCAGCATCTTGTTGGTGATTCTGTCGGCACCTGGCGCACACTTCCCCTTGAGCGCGAAAATGGCTTGCCTAATTTCCCCCACGGTGAAGTCTTCGTCCAATTCCGGACGGGCTGGTCCGAGGTAGTCGGGAAACCGGTCTTCCTCGTCGCGATGCTTTATGGGAAGGTATTTCTCCATGAGCTTGGCAACCAGCTCGTCCCCGGAACAGGATATGGTAGCTTCGTGAAGGGCTCTGGTGCTGCCCTCGTCGAGGAGATGTTTAAGCATGCCCCAGGACTTGCCGTTACGCATCTGCCCGTCGATCGAGTCACAGACCTCGTCCCATTGCTGCTTGCCTAGGGTCCGACAGTGATCTTCGATGGCCTTGATAAGCTCGGAGATCTTTTTCCTCAATCTTCGGTTAAACCTTTGTCCTTTCCATCTCAGAAGCAGCGCCTGCTTGGCCTCGATCAGATGGGCAAGCCTACTGTCCATCTTTTCTACCTCCAGGTCGCTGACGATCTTCTTAGTGGATGACTCGGCGTCACTCTTGATTCGCTCGCACCAACCTTCCAGGTCTTTTGGGACGGGTGCGCTGTCGTTGCCGCGGAGCTTGCGAAAAAGGTCCCAGTCCGTGACAGTGAATTGTCTGGATTTACTTCGGGTGACTTCGAAGCGGGACTCGAGCACATAATGGTCGCTACCAAAATTTATTGCGGTGTTGCTCCACTCGGCTCCCTCGACGTTCTTCACGAACGCCAGATCGGGGATGGTGTCCCGGCTAACCGAGTTACCGATTCGGGTGGGGAACGCCTTGTCCGTGACGAGCGTGAGGTCCATTTCGTTGGCGTTCTGCCACAGACCCCGACCCTTGCTCATGTCGTAGACGTACCCCCACACGCCGTACGGTGCGTTGAAATCTCCGACGACGACCAAGGGATGGGTGCCGGCCAGGTCGACGGACTTCTTGAGTATCGTTTTGAACTGCTGTTGCGAGTCCCTAGGATTGCTGTAGATGTTGAGTATGAACACGCTGTTTCTCCGCTGGTTGCGTTGTCTCGTATTGAGCAGAACCTCCGCCATGACGTATTCGACCTTGCAACTCGCCAGCTTCAGGTGGTGAGACAAGTGTGTAAGCCTCCTGTCAACTAACGTGCACACTTCCCGACCTTCGGCCAGCACGGAGACGGCACGATAACCAGAGAGGGATGCGGCAGAGACGAGGGTTTCCTGTAATGCTATTACTTGTGGTTTGTTACGTAGCGACCTTAAATATTGCTGCAAAGGAGCCCTCTTATTGGAGTACCCCCTGCAGTTCCACTGCCAAATTTCGAACTCCTCATTGGCACTATCCATGATTAGATAAGTTGTCCGGGGTACCCGCTGTAAGCACAGGTGCACGCAAGAAGTTCCCCCCACTCTGACGTGCCGATGTGCTCGTAGCCGTGATTTGAGTCCCCGACGCGTTCGGAACAACGACCTGCATCGGAGTTACGGACGTATTATTCGGAATCACCAGACGCTCGAGGGCGTCCATGCGATCGGCCAGCGCGCCTAGGCCTCTCCTCGGGTCTCCTAGGGCGACTTGCACCTGTGCTAAGCCTTGTTGTAACTGCTGCACGCTCTTAGTGAGCGTGGCCAGCATGCCTTTGATCTCATAAGTTTGCGAATCTGAATCGTCCTTACTGGAAACTGCCCTACGCTTGGCGGCGCCGGCCGAGTCGCAGGCCGGAACTGGTGCTTCTGTGGCGGTCGGCGCCGACGCGTTGGATGTAACACTCTGACTGATTACTAATTTCTTAATCTCTATCATTTCGCTAGCCATCTTTCTTATCATTTCTTTTAAGTCTGCGTTTTCCTTCATAAGGCGCGCTACCTCTGCCTCCCTGGATTGCTCTGGAAGCGGGTCGCGTGGGCCCCGGGTGGATCTCGCATGGGCGCCGCCCATTCGAGATCTGCCCACGATAGCGTCGACTTTCTCTTCCTCTGCTGGCCGGCACTAAACCCATACCGGGCCCTTGAGACAGAGCGGCTCCTGGAGCGGCTTCCGGATCTGCCCCTGGACATAGATCTGCCCCTGGACCGGGATCTGCCCCTGGACCTGGAACGGCGCCCGGAAGGTGGAGAGGGGCTCCTGGATCTAGAGCTCCCGCGAGCCGCGGAGCGACCGGCGGCGGCGGGGAGTTGTCGCTCGCCCATGGCGAGGGCCGGAGACTTGCTTCTATTGGCTCGGGATCGGTCCCCGCGCCTGCGTCTGACGAGGTACGGCGTCTGGTACCTCTGCTTGCACTCCTTGGCAGCGGTGAAGTGTCGGCCTCCGCACAGCCTGCATTTGGGGTCGCACTTGTGTTGTTCGTCCGGGTTGGCGATGCCGCATCCCCTGCACATAGTTTCGTCCGGCGAGGGGCAGACGTCCGCTCGATGCCCGAGGCGGCCACAGGCGTAGCACACCTCCCCTTGCTTCCTATATAATGCACACCTGACAAGTGTGCCGCCGTACGACACGTAGTTTGGCACCTTGTAGCCGTCGAAGACCACAACCACGGTGCCCGTGCTCTTGATTCGTTTGGCTCCCAAGGCCAGCGGGTTCTTTGAGTTGACAATCTTGCGATCGAGCTCCTCCGGGCCTTCACTCGGTGCGATGCCGCGGATGACGCCTTTGCACGTAGAGTTGGGCGCTGCCTCGTACGCGTTCACCTCGTGCTGCTGGCCGCCAACAGCGATGCACTCGACCCTGACGTACAGGGTCGCATTCTCTCTGCTGGGGGTGCTGGTGACCATGATATTTTGATGGAAATTCGGGCACATCATGTCCGAGTCCCGCTTCGCCTGGTCGAAACCGACTGCGTTCCATATGGCCTCGGCCACAACTGTCGGCCCCACCTTGCTGATGTTCAGACCTCCCTTCGGCCTGACGATGATCTTCGCGTCTTCTTTGGGCAGCGGAGGCATCCTTCCACCCCGAATAATTTTGGCTTTAGCGCTGCTGCGGTCTCGGCGACCCTTTGCGGTCGCGTTGTCATTTGGCTTAGCGCCGGTAGAAATGGCACCAACTCGCTCGACGGGCGCCGATTTGGCTCCGGAGCGCCTGGCAGCAACTGTTTGCCATCCGGGATCCTTGGAAAATTCCTCGGGAGTCAGAAGCTCCCCTTCCACTTCACATTCCATCACTGCAGACACTGACGAGAAAAGCTTGCGCCGCAGCAGCACTTCGCCGCGCTAACACAAGCGCGGCTAGGGTTAGCGTCGCAGCGGCGTGGTCTGGACGGAAAAGGCCGATAAAATCGCAACAAGGCCACCCACCTTCAAGAGTCGGGTGTATACGGGATCGCCACAGCTTAAAGAGTCCGTTGGCACTAAAATAGTCGCACTGGGCTCAAATTAAATCACCGAAATCATTTTCAGAAGCGGGAGCCGGTCTTCGACGCTTACTGGCACGTTCGTCGTCGTCGTCTTCTCCCTCAAGTCTGACAGTTGCCTGAACGCCATATACGCCAGTTGTAAATATACGTTATTTTACACTCGTGGGCCTGCTTTCTGCCTGCAACATTTTGGCGGAAGGTGCGGGCTATAATCACGGAACTTCGCAGCGGACGTCACCTACCTGCCGCCACAATGGCAAATCAACCGACACAAGCGACAACGCCTCAGCAGCCCGTGCCAACGGTCATCCTCACTCATCCGCGGGACCCAGGGACATTTTGTAGCACGGACAACGCCGACGTCGAGGACTGGCTTACGATGTACGAACGAGTGTGCGACAACAACAGGTGGGACCCAACAATGATGCTAGCAAACGTGATATTTTACCTAAGAGGAACTGCGAGACAATGGTACGACACACACGAAGCTGACCTAACGAGCTGGGATGCCTGCAGAGAAAAAATGCGAGACCTGCTTGGCAGACCTGTCGGTCGTCAGCTGGCGGCAAAAAAAGGAACTTGCGGTCGCGCTCAAACGTCCACAAAATGCTATGTCGTCTAAATACAGGATGTGCTGGCCCTCTGTCGCAAGGCTGGTAACAACATGACCGAGGCAGACAAGAGTGGTCACATATTGAAAGGTATTGCAGACGATGCCTTCAATCTCCTGATGTGCAAGAATTGTGCCACTGTGGATGCAATTATAAAGGAGTGCCGGCGCTTCGAACAAGCGAAGGGCCGCCGCGTCGCTCATACTTTCGACCGACTGGCCAATACCGCCACGACATCTTCTTGCGAAGACCCGCCGCGCTTCGTTCAGCCCACAGGACCAGAAGAAATCACGCGCATCCTTCGCCGTGAGCTTGAGGCCATGGCTCCGGCTCCAGTTCGTTCTGACTGTCGGGAAAGCGTGCCCGCTATCTCCCTTATACAAGCGGTCGTTCGGGCGGAAATAGCAAGTTTGGGCATTCCATCTCTCTGCTCGGTCCGCCATACAAACACCTACCAGATTTCTCCGGCCGCTCGCTCCCAGACGCAAAGCTTCCCGCCCCCTCGGCGCAACCCACCTGACTGGCGCATAGCGTATGATAAACCTATCTGTTTTAATTATTCCGGCATTGGACACATCGCCCGTCATTGCCGCAACCATTGGTTGTCGCCTCCTCGGTGGTCGTCTCCGAGTCACTACCGCCAAGTACCCGACAATCGTATTTTCTCGCCCTATACGCCGACTAGGAACGTCAACGCCGACAGTGCTCCACCAAGATCCAGCCGCTCCCCGTCTCCGCATGGTCGCAGGTCCCGTTCGCCTCTCGTTCACCGCTCTTCGTCCCCTTCTGCAACCGGTCTCTTCGCTTCGGGAAACTAGGCGGTGCAGCTCCCGGAGGTGAAGCTGCAACTCCAACCCGCCCACAAATGCTCTGTTGACCCTGCCTACATGTGGAAACCTACTGGACATTGAAGTTGATGGCGTTCCTGTTAGATCTCTCGTTGACACAGGAGCGCAGCTTTCAGTTATGAGCGCTGCTCTCCGCCGAAGGCTCAAAAAGGTTCTGACGCCCGCCGTACCGTGCACTGTGCGAGTCGCCGATGGGAGTACGTCACCGGTCCTTGGAATGTGTGCAGCACGTGTGAGCATTGGGGGCCATTATACCGTTGTTCTATTTATCGTCCTTGAACACTGTCCACGCGACCTAATTCTCGGCCTCGACTCCCTTTTGAAACACTCTGCCCAAATTGACTGCTCCGCAGGTGTTGTACAGTTAGACCTGCCGCTTCCTGCCGACGCAACAACTTGTGCTTCACACCGCTTATGTTCTGCTGAGTTTGCAAGGCTGTCTCCACAGGCGGCTACAAATGTCCTCCTGACGCCCTGTCCTCCCGTACCTGATGGCGAGTACGTCGTGGCGCCGCACTCTGACGTGGTTTTGTCGCGCACTATTGCCCTACCGAGCACCTTAATCCGGATCCGTGAAAAGTGCGCTCGCGTGCCCATCCTCAATTTTGGATTCTCGTCGCATGCGCTGCGACACGGTATCAACATAGCGCATATCACTCCTTTGGAAGAATTTGAGATTTCTTCTTTGACCTCTGAATCCTTCGTCAGTACCAACGGACCTTTGTCACCCACTCCTCCGTACTCGACGCCTGCGGACGATGTTTCTAAGATGATCGCCCCTGACCTTCCTTCCGAGCAAACAACAGCTCTTCGTCACCTCCTGTCATCTTTTCGGGACATCTTTGATTTGGACGACCGTCCACTTGGCCAGACATCTGTTGTCGCGCATCGCATCAACACCGGTGACGCCAGCCCCATTCATAGGCGGCCATATCGTGTCTCCGCAACAGAAAGGGCCATCATACAGAAAGAAGTAGACAGGAGGATGGACAAGGACATCATTGAACATTCCAGTAGGCCGTCGGCATCACCCGTTGTCTTAATAAAAAGAAAGACAACTCGTGGCGCTTCTGCGTTGACTACCGTCACCTCAACAGGATAACAAAGAAGGATGTTTATCCCCTGCCGCGCATTGATGATCCTCTTGACTGCCTTCACGGATCCCAATACTTTTCATCAACTGACCTCCGCTCCGGCTATTGGTAGATTAGCGTCGATGAGATGGACCGCGAGAAACCCGCCTTCGTCACACCGGACGGTCTGTACCAATTTAAAGTCATGCCGTTTGGATTATGCAATGTGCCCGCTACATTCGAGCTCATGATGGACTCTCTCTTGCGCGGTTTGAAGTGGTCTACATGCCTCTGTTACCTCGACGATGTGATTGTGTTTTCGCCGAACTTTGAAAGCCACCTGCGGCGCCTCACAACCATACTCTTCGTGTTTCGCAGGGCTGGCCTTCAGCTAAACTCCTCCAAGTGCCATTTCGGTCGCCATGAAATTAACATGCTCGGCCATCTCGTAAACGCCGCCGGAATCCAACCTGATCCACAGAAAGTTCACGCCGTGCGAAATTTTCCTGTACCTTGTTCAACAAACGATGTCCATAGTTTTCTGGGCTTTCGCTCTTATTTCCGGCGATTTGTGAAAAATTTTGCCGGTATCGCTCACCCTCTCACTGAACATCTTGAGAAAGACGTCTCTTTCTCTTGGGGACCACTGCAGGAGAAAGCCTTTTCTACCCTAATTGAGCGGCTTACAACTTCCCCCAATTCTGTCACACTTTGACCCTTCTGCGCCCAGTGAAGTACGGGGTGACGCGAGTGGTCATGGCATCGGCGCTGTCCTCGCTCAGCGTCAATAGGGCCAAGACCGTGTCATCGCTTACGCTAGCCGCCTTCTTTCCACGCCCGAGCGAAATTACTTCCTGCCGACGCAACAACTTGTGCTTCACACCGCTTATGTTCTGCTGAGTTTGCAAGGCTGTCTCCACAGGCGGCTACAAATGTCCTCCTGACTCGTGCAAGTGCACGAGCGCTCCGTGCAAGTGCTTGGCTGGCCGGCTGCATCGGGCTCCTGTTTATCGGCGAAAGGTCAGTACTTTCTGATTCCTGGCTTGCAATGTCTATCAGGGATTATTTTTGAACATTTGGGGATTGCATTCGACGCGCGGGTTTGGGCTAAAAGGGGCTATTTTTCTATATTTTTCGACCTTTCGCCGCGGCCGGCTGCCGGCCTACGGGCCCATGGCTCATACCCGCTAGTGGGGCATGGCGGAGAGCGTCAACCCCGCTACTGACCTTCCGCCTGCGAGCGGCTCTGCCTCGCCGGGCGGCTCGCCGCGCTCGGACGCGTCAGTGTTCTCTACTGATGGAGATCGGCTCCTAGCGGATGTTAACCTCGGCCCTTCCGAGCCTGCTGTACCCGCGCCTCCTGGGCGGGCGGATGCCGATCGCCGGCCGGGAGACCGGGGGCATGCAGGCTCATGTTCCGAGCGCGGGGCCGTCGATGCCGCGCTTTCGGCCTCCTTTCAGCGTGCTATTGATTACCACAAAGAAATCACGGATATCTTGTTCGAGAACAACTGCAACATCACTAACAACTACCGGTCACAAATCTTGGGCCTTTTGAAAGGACTGATACAGGAGTGTGCTGATTTGCATGCGGTTGCGGCCCTGCAATGCGGACGGGCTGACGAGTTGCGGCACCAACTGGCGCGGACTGGAGCGGCTGGTCCGGTGCAGTGCACGGCCGCTGTTCCTTCCGCGACCCCGGCTCGTTCCTACGCCGCGGTGGCCCGAGTTGGCGGTTTGGCACCACATGTGGGCGTGCTTGGCATGCCCGCTCCGGTCGCCTTCGGCCCGGCGCCTTCGGCCGTCGACGTCGCCGTGGAGGACGACTTGCCCAGGCGAGAACACGCCCACGTCATGTTCCTGTCGCCACTCACCCCTACCACCACTCCCGCGAAAGATCTCTCCCACGTCCTAAAAACTAACATCGACCCGGCTAAGGAAAACATCAGTGACATTACTATTCGAAAGACGTCCCGCGGCCTCACTGTCCTAACCAACAACTTACCATCTGTCCTCCGACTTAAAGAGGCGATAGAACAAAATGTCATCACTAAAACGACTATGTCGGTGCAACTCGTTGACCGGCGTAAACCTCAGGTAAAGATCACAGGCGTTGATCCCGATGTCCCGGCATGCAACATCGTAGCGCAGATCAACGCGCGCAATCCCGATGTCAACCTCGACCCTTCGACGTCTGAAGTGCGCGCATCATTTCGGGAACGGTCAGGCAACTTCACTCATGTGCTTGCGGTGACCCCCGCGGCGTTCCGGGCGCTCACGAGCCGCGGCCGCGTCACGGTAGGATGGACATCTGCCACCGTGGTGGAGGACCTGCACGTCCCCACGTGCACGTTCTGTGCCTCGTACGGCCATCCCCGGCGTGCGTGTCCTCTGCGCGATCAACCGGAGCGGGCGGTTTGCACCCGCTGCGCCGGCCAACATCTCGGCGAGCAGTGCACCGTGCGCATGGGGGATGCGACGGTGTGCTGCAGCGAGTGCCGTCGGGCGGGGCGGCCGAGCTCGCACCCGACGGGCGATAGGGGGTGCCCTCTTTTGATGGCTCGCATAGCCCGCCTGCGGTTGCGAACCGATTATGGCTAGCTTCCATCTGATGGCCCGTCTGTTGCAGCGCGGCGCCTCCGCCTTGTCCGCGGAAGTCGGCGGCTTTTGCGTGCGCGGGAGACTGCGTACGTCGCCGGCAGGGGCGGGGCCGCCGTGCCTTCGTCACTCCTTTGATTTTGCCTCATCGTTTCATCGTCTTCCTTTCGTCTCTCCACTCGAACCTGTACCCTGCGTTTTCCTACCCGTTTTCGCGTCCCCATTTCGTCTATGTTCCTGTATCCGTTGTTCTGCCCCCTTCTTTCTCTCACCCCACCTTTTTTTCGATAGCATTCTCTGCCGGCCGGTTGCAGGGTTAGGGCAGCATTGTCCGCTTCTTCGGTTTTGGGCTGCTCCCTCTTGGCTATGGGTCATGCCCTTGTTCGGTGGGTCACGCCTATTGACGGCCTTGGCTTCGTGCACACGGTTTTGGTGCTTTCGCTGGCGCTCTTCCTGGCTCTTGCCGAGAGCGCGTATTCATTTTGATGACACCCCTGTGCTCACCCGCCATGGATAGCGCCACTCCTCTCAAATTCCTCCAGGCTAATCTTGCCGGTACGCGCGATGCCACCAAGCTGCTTGTGGAGCGCATGATCGCGGGGGACTTCAGTTTTGCGCTAGTGTCCGACCCGCACATGCGCGACAACCGCATGCAGACTCTGCCCCAGTCCATCGTTTCCTATCACGCTCCCCAACGCCCGCGTGTCGTCTTGCTGGCGCGGGCACCTGACTTTGACATCTTTCTTGTCCACTGCTCCCAGTTAGTCGTTGCGATCTGCTGCGAACGTGCTGGGAAGGCTTTCATTGTCGTCGCGGTCTATGCGCCACCTCATCGCCCGTTGGACCCCATTCTGGATGAATTGAGCCTAGTTGTTTCCCAACATCTCACCCACAGCTTTATTCTGGGCGGCGATTTTAACGCGAAACATGCGCTGTGGGGTCCCGAGGCGAGCGATGTGCGCGGCGCTCAACTTGTGCAGTTCGCGTGCGGGAACGATTTGCTCATTTTAAACAATTGTGCCTCTCTCCCCACCTTTGAGACACCCTATGCTCGGTCATGGATCGATGTCTCATTAGCATCATTCTCCTTGACAGAGCAGGGATATAGCTGGTCGGTATGCGAGGAAGAGACGCTGTCCGACCACCGCTATATTGCATTCACTCTTTTCGCGGCCACGACGACACCGGTCCGTCGTTTTACCAACTTCGCTCGCGGCCAGATCTTAGAATGTCTCCGGGACCACACCTGGTTCCGCGGCGTCTCCCGTTGTCAATATTCAACGTCCACTATGCTCGACATCGTGTTAGAGGGGTTCTACACCACTTACAACACCCTCTGTAGACGCTACATTCGAAAGGTCCGTCCACGCAGCGACGGGGCAAAGCCTTGGTGGTCGCCTCTATTGCAGGAGGAGCGTGCCAGGGTGCGTGCGATGCGACGGCGTTTTCAGCGCGCGCGCGACCCTGCCGTGCGTGCGCACTTTCGAGCTCAATATGCTGCCGCCTACGCTATCTATAAGCGTAATCTGCGGCAATCGAAGGCTGCGGCTGATTGGGCCACATGCCACGATCTTACGGCACGGTCCCTCTTTGGTATCCCTTTTCGGACCGCTTTTGACAAAATTCCCCCTATCATCTCTCTTCCTCCGCTACAGGGTTCGGACGGTACTCTCACCACGTCCGTCTTAGAATCGGCGACCCTCCTTTTACGGACGCATGTCGCTTTGGATGACCCCACCGTTGACAGCGACTATCATAGTCGCATCCGGACTGTGGTACAGAGTCCGTATCCTGCGGTGCGGAATGACTATCCCTTTACTGAGGCCGAGATCGAACGAGCGGTTTACCGGGGCAATCCACAGTCGGCGCCGGGACTAGACGGGCTTACTGCCATGTTCATCCGCCACCTGTACCGGCTACATCCGCGTTTCTTCTTTGATGTCTTCAATGCCTCTCTCCGTTTGGGCCACTTCCCCTCCGTGTGGAAGGTCGGCCGGATTATTTTTATTCCTAAACCCGGTCGCCCCCCTTCTCTTCCTTTCGCATATCGGCCAATCGTAATGAACTCTATATTCGGCAAGATCTTGGAACGGTTGCTAAATTCTCGCCTATATTATTTTCTCCACGCCCACAACCTCCTTCACGCTCAACAATTTGGTTTTACTCATGCGCGGAGCGCCCCTCTGGCTCTGCATGTCCTCCAACGTCGCCTCAGTGCGCTGAAGGCTGATAAAATCCCGGCGGTTTTGATCTCCTTAGACTTTACCGGTGCGTTTGACAGCGTGTGGCACGATTCGGTGTTGTTTTTTCTGCGCCAACACCACTGCCCCGCCAATCTCTACTTCCTCCTCAAATCCTTCCTGACGGACCGCCAAGTAGACTTCCGAGCGAACGCGGGCGACGCCTCGGCGCGTCCGTCTATGGCAGTCCTCAGGGCTCCCCTATTAGCCCCTTACTGTGGAATTTAGTCATCTCGTTATTAGACCTTCCATTTCCACAGGGGGTACACATCCAGGCTTATGCAGACGATACCATTATACTCGTTTCCGGTTCGTCGCGCTTGCAGTTGCAGGCTCTTGCAGAATCTGTACTCACCTTGGTTTGCAATTGGGCACGGCAAAACAAGGTCAAAATTAGTCACGAAAAGTCCTATTTCGTCTTTTTCAACAATGGGCACATTGGCACCTCTAAGCGGCGTCCCTCCATTAGGTTGGACGGCACTTATCTAAAAACCAAAGACCATATTAAAATTCTCGGCGTGGTCTTTGATGACAAACTTAATTTCCACGCCCATGTTGATTTTCTAAAGACCAAAGCCGAGGTATTGGTTGCGCGATCTCTTAAATTTTTACGCATGCATTTTTCGCTGCGTCCCGTGCTTATACGGCGTCTATATAGACAGGTCCTGCTTCCTGCGATTGTTTACGCGTCTCCGGTGTGGTGGCCGGCTTTTCCATCCTCCTTCTTAACCACACGAGTATTGTCGGTTCAACGCTCCCTTCTCGTGGCCCTGACCGGTGCATACCATACAACGCGCACCACGGCACTGCACATCCTGGCCAACTGTCCACCTTTGAATGTGGAGTTGGACAGGTTGGGGGCGGAGTTCTCCATCCTGACTCTCCGCCAAATCACCCATTATGGCCAGGTCACGTTCCACCCGGCCTCCATAGCGCGTCCATTCGACGCCTGGTCGCATCACCCGCGCATGGCCTGTCGCTTTTCCTTCACCCGTCTGACACCCTCCCAGGCTGCCCTACATTCTTCCTTGCCGGTATACCATGTATACACGGACGGCGCATTCACGTCAGTCGCGGCAGGCGCGGCGTACGTGGTATTCGCCCGCGCGGTCGCCTTCTTGCGGTGCGCAAATACAAGATCCACAATGCCACTAGCGCATACAGTGCTGAGGCCACTGCTTTTGAAGAGGCCCTCCTGTTTATAATGAACATGCGTGGGGCTCGCATAACCCACCTATACACTGACTGCCTGTCTCTTTTGAGGGCGATTTCCAGCCTTCATCATACAGATGAACGCGTCTGGAACTTTCAGCAAGTGCTGCGCCAGCTCCACCTCGTGGGTCGCACCGTGCGCCTATTTCACGTCCCTGGCCACCGGGGCGTAGTGGGTAACGAACTGGCAGACGAGGCCGCGTCATCGGCGCTACGCCGTGGTATACTTCGTTCCTGCCCGACCTCAGTCCGGTCGGTCAAAAAGAGTCTCTTTGCGGCTTCATTACAGCAGTGGCACTTGTACTGGCAGCACGAGGGACAAGGTACCAGCCTTTATCGATGGGTCGGGAGTGTCTATGCCATCCCCTCTTGGTTCCCCCCACCTCGTCTGTTCACGCATTTTTTCACCGGCCATGGTCATTTTCCCTACTACCTTCATCGTTTCCGCCTAATTGCCTCTGATCGGTGCGCGTGTGGTACCTCTCCTGTCGATGACCTTCATTACTTGAACTCCTGCCCGCGCACTGCATTTGTTGCTTCGCGGTTGCGCCGACTTCATCATATCGATGCCCTTTCTCCCGACCTGTACCCCGCACTCATAAAAACCCCACGATCCCGCGCCCTGCTTCTGCAACTAATCCGGCTTGTAACCCTCTCCGTTCCTTCTCCTCCTGTTCCTGTGCCTCCTCTACTTCCCGACGCCTACTAATTGCCTTCTGCTGATGCCTCTCGGTTCACCTTTTCATATTACTTTCGCATGACTGTTCGTGGCCATCCACACTGCATATGCCAACTATGGCGGGGCTTCCCCGTGTAGGATGGTCCTAACTGCATGCTACATTCACATTTCTTTCCTTTTCATCTTTCCCATTTTCTCTTCCCCATTTGTATAGTCTCATACCCATTGTGCTGCTGTCCAGCCAGCCGACCGTGGGCGTCTCCATTGCGATGACCTTTCTCCGGACTCTTCCAGTCGCCTCGGCGTGACAAGACCACACGGCACGAGCGCGCCCACGAAGACGCCCACATGCTTCGGTTCTTTTCTACAATAAACCAACTGCGCGTCACTGCGTGGGCATTGTTGGGTTGCCCTGCGGACGGGGTGGGTTTGGGAGCATGCGCTGCTTGCAGACCCATGGAGGCAGTTTTTACTTTACTGCTGCCCCCTTCTCTTCCAGTGTATTTGTTTATTCCACATCTTGGCCTCATTGTCGGCTTGCCTCCACCTCTTTTCTTTTATCCATTGGCTTTTTCTCTAAAACTGATTTGGGCTGCCTTGGCGGCCCCTTTTCATTTATTTCATATTCGGTTTTATACCCGTTATACCTTAACGGTGGTGCGGGTTTGCCCCTCCTTTCTTTTTCCTTTCCTTTTCGACCAAGGGGCCACATAAAGCCATTACCGAGAGAGAATGTCTCGCGCTCGCATGGGCGGTCGCGAAATTCCGGCCGTACCTTTTCGGTCGGAGCTTCTGCGTCGTAACCGATCATCACGCCCTCTGCTGGCTCTCCTCTTTGAAGGACCCAACTGGACGACTTGCACGTTGGGCATTGCGTCTACAGGAATATACATATTCTGTTATGTATAACTCAGGGCGCCTGCATAAAGACGCTGACTACCTGTCCCGCAATCCCGTGGATCAACCGGACAATACCGATGCAGACTCGGACATCAGCGTTCTATGCATCTCCGGCTTCCTCCATATTGGTGACGAGCAGCGCAAAGATCCTGGTATTCGGACACTTATGGAACGCCTAAGCTCCTCGCCCAATGGATGTTTACCTTGCGCGATGGAACCTTATACCGTCGTAGCGTTCGTCCTGACGGCCCGGAGCTTCTCCTAGTCGTTCCCAAGCACCTTCGATTCGCCGTGCTCCAGCAACTTCACGACGCTCCTACTGCTGGACATCTGGGCATCACTCGTACATACGACCGCCTGCGGCGCCGCTTCTTCTGGCCCGGCATTTATCGCTCTGTGCGCCGTTATGTCGCTTCTTGCGACCTGTGTCAGCGCCGGAAGACGCCTGCTACACCTCCCGCTGGTTTGCTTCAACCAATTGATATCCGCACAGAGCCTTTCTTTCGTGTGGGCCTAGACCTCCTTGGCCCCTTTCCAATTTCTATCAAAGGCAACAAATGGATTGCTGTAGCAACCGATTATGCCACGAGATATGCCATCGCACGAGCGCTACCAACCAGCTGCGCTACAGATGTCGCCGACTTCTTACTATACGACGTCATCCTGCACCACGGCGCCCCTCGCCAGTTGCTGACGGATCGCGGCCACTACTTTTTCTCGAAGGTCGTCGATGACCTGCTCCGCTCCTGCTCTACAGAACACCATATTGCTACTGCGTACTACCCTCAAACGAACGGCCTCACCGAGCGAGTCAGCCGCACGCTAACTGAAATGCTGGCCATGTACGTTTCCGACGATCACCGTGACTGGGACGTCGCTTTACCATACATCACTTTCGCATACAACTCGTCCCATCACGACACTGCGGATTTTCACCATTTTACCTTTTGTATGGCCGCGACCCCGCCTTGCCCTTTGACACGTTGCTACCTTCCGCAGTACAATCACCCAGCACTGGTTACGCTCGCGATGCTATTGACTTAGCCGCCCAGGCCCTAGATGTCGCCCGTCATCGCCTCAGTCTCGCAAGCTTCTCAAAAGCGACGCTACGACCTTCGGCACCGAGACTACCATTTTTTCACCTGGTTCCCTTGTCTTCCTCTGGACGCCTTCACGTCGCGTCGGCTTGTCGGAAAAACTACTTTCCCGGTATTCTGGTCCGTACCAGATCTTACGCCAACTGTCCGATGTGACATACGAGATCGCCCCAGTAGGTCAGCCTTCAGTGCATCGCAACGTCACCAGCGATGTTGTTCACGTCGCCAGGCTTAAGCCCTATGTCCACCCATTAAGTGAGGCTCTATAACTTGCACCGGGACGGACCTACTCCACTGGGAGGGTGATTTTACGGTGAAGGGAACGAAGAAGTTGAATTGGGATAGACGAAGACGAAGTCTGGCAGTTGCCTGAACGCCATATACGCCAGTTGTAAATATACGTTATTTTACACTCGTGGGCCTGCTTTCTATATATATATATATATATATATATATATATATATATATATATATATATATATTGTAAGGGAGATTTATTAGGGTTCGTAGCGACCACCGGTTCTACGATGCACGATGCACCGAGCAGTTCCCGGGCTCGAGCTTCTGCTGCGCACTTGATGCTGCCGATGCTGCTGACCCAGTGCGCCCGTTCGTTATCTTCCTTACAATGGCCCCGCGGAAATAAAGGAGCCATCCTGGCGAGTTAGGTTTCTGGAAGGACGGTAGAATCGTGATACGGCTTGAGACGCTGAACGTGAACGACTTCGCGGTTACAACGTCGTATGTCGGACGGCGGCGTTAGCGGCTCAATCAGGTAATTCACGGGTGATGTTCTCTCGAGAACGCGGTATGACCTGTCGTACTTCAGAAGGAGTTTTGAAGCGAGCCCAGGCGTGCGGTGTGGCACTAACAACCAGACGAGAGCGCCCGGGAGAAAAGTGGGAGTCGAATTCTGGGCATCGTGAACGGCTTTTTGACTGTTCTGGTCGTCCAAGGTGAATCGGGGGCCAAGCTGCCGACATTCCTCGGCGTGTCTGGCGGCTTCCGAGATCGGCAGGCATTCGGATGGGTCTGGCCGGTAGGGCAGAATGGTGTCGATGGTGTGCGAAGGATGACGGCCGTAAAGAAGGTAAAAGGGTGAGAATCCGGTAGTGGCCTGAGTCGCGGTGTTGTAGGCATAGGTGACAAACGGAAGAACGAGGTCCCAATTAGAGTGATCAGGTGAAACATACATGGCGAGCATGTCACCAAGAGTTCGATTAAAGCGTTCCGTGGTACCGTTAGTCTGTGGGTGATAAGCAGTGCATTTACGATGAACAATAGCGCATTCAGCAAGCAGTTGTTCGATGACTTCAGATAAGAAGGCGCGGCCTCTGTCGCTTAAAAGTTCACGTGGGCCTCCATGACGAAGGAGAAAACGGTGAAATATGAAATTGGCGACCTCTTGCGCTGTAGCATTTGGTAGAGCAGCGGTCTCCGCATAACGGGTTAAGTGGTCTACCGCAACGATTATCCACCTGTTGCCGGTAGGAGTCAACGGAAGTGGCCCGTAGAGATCTATGCCCACGCGATCAAAGGGTCGGGATGGGCATTGCAGAGGCTGGAGTTCACCGGCGGAGTTGTGTGGTGGCGCTTTACGGCGTCGGCACTCACGACAAGAGCGGATGAACGTTCGAACGAAATTGTACATTCCCCGCCAGTAGCAGCGGTGTCGAAGTCTTTCGTAGGTTTTGAAGACTCCCGCGTGGCCACACTGAGGGTCAACGTGGAACGAGGAGCAGAGCTCTGATCGCAAGGTTCTCGGAATGACGAGTAACCAGGTGCGTCCCTCTGGGGCATAGTTGCGTCGATATAGTAGCTGGTCTCGAATCGCAAAATGAGGAACTTGGCGCCGAAGCGTACGTGACGCTGGAACTTTCGACGTATCCGAGAGAAGGTCGAGCAGAGATGCAGTCCAGGGATCATTGCGCTGTGCAGCAGCGATAGTGTCAACGTCCAGAGAGGATAATGTACACTCGCAGGCGGAGTCGTCACGGGCCTTCGGGGGAAGCGGCGATCGGGATAGCGCGTCAGCATCGGAGTGCTTTCGCCCGGAAAGGTACACCACGCGGATGTCGTATTCTTGGATTCGCAATGCCCAGCGGGCAAGCTGGCCGGATGGATCTTTGAGCGTCGACAGCCACATAGTGCGTGGTGGTCGGTCACTACGTCAAACGATCGGCCGTATAAATATGGGCGAAACTTGCCAAGCGCCCACACAATGGTCAAACACTCCTTTTCTGTAACGTTGTAATTGGTTTCCGCCTTGGTTAACGTGCGACTCGCGTATGCGACGGCGTATTCTGTGTGGCCAGGTTGACGCTGTGCCAACACAGCGCCAAAGCCTACACCGCTTGCGTCGGTATGGATTTCGGTTAGCGCTTGAGGGTCAAAATGGCGAAGAATGGGTGGCATCGTGAGAAGACGGCGCAAGGTTGCGAAGGCGTCGTCACACTCTGGAGACCATGATGAGAGGTCTCTAGCGCCACCAAGGATCTGCGTGAGAGGCGATATAATTGACGCAAAGTTTCGAACGAATCGTCGAAAGTAAGAGCAGAGGCCGATAAAACTGCGTAGCTCTTTCATAGTGGTAGGTTTTGGGAACGCAGTAACAGCACGTAGCTTCTCGGGATCCGGGCGAATGCCCTCCTTTGACACGACATGGCCTAAAATTGTGAGCTGACGAACAGCAAATCTACACTTCTTCAGGTTAAGTTGCAACCCGGCGTTGGTCAAGCAAGTGAGTAGGTGCTGGAGACGGAGCAGATGCGTTGCGAAATCAGGGGCGAACACCACAATATTGTCAAGATAGCAAAGACAGATTTTCCATTTGAGGCCACGTAGAACATTATCCATCATCCTTTCGAACGTAGCAGGAGCGTTGCAAAGTGCGAAAGGCATGACGGTGAATTCATACAAGCCGTCTGGTGTAACAAAGACAGTTTTCGGGCGATCGACCTCTGCCATCGGAACCTGCCAGTAGCCTGACCGCAAATCCAGCGAAGAAAAGAACTCGGCTCCCTGTAAACAGTCCAGAGCATCATCGATGCGTGGTAATGGGTAGACGTCCTTCAGCGTGATCTTGTTCAAGCGTCGAAAATCAACACAGAAGCGGATGGAACCGTCTTTTCTTGGGGGGACGAGGACCACGGGAGAGGCCCATGGGCTTTGGGAAGGTTGAATGACGCCTCGACGGAGCATGTCATCGACCTGGTCTGCAATGACGCGACGTTCCGTAGCGGACACGCGATATGGTCTTTGTCGCAGCGGTGAGTGAGAGCCAGTGTCGATGTAATGCTCGACCGTCGATGCGCGGCCAAGAGATGGTTGCGCAATGTCGAAAGAACGGCGGAAGTGCTGAAGGAGTGCGAAAAGTTGAGATCGCTGCGAATGCGACAGATCTTCAGCGATGAATGGGCTGAACACACCAGTGCATGTTGAGTCGGGTACGGAGAGGGCACTCGGTTCATAGACGGCAGTAGCAGGCGCTTCGTCGAGGACGGAGACAATTCGTGTTGAATCGACCGACTCGACGTAACCAAGGCATTCGCGGCGGAGCAGTGATAGCGGCGATGAAAGATGATTGTAAATGGGCATCGTGCTGACACCGGCGGCAAGGTCAAGAGCTGCAAAGGGCAAAGGAAGCGCTTTTCGGGTAACAAAGTGATGAGAGGGCATGAAGAAGACCGTCCCGTCGGATATGATACTACAGAAGACTGGTACGAATGCTAAAGAGCGCGGAGGAATACAGGTGTCTTCTTTCACGACAATTTTAGCGGCAGGATGAGCATCGACGGAGGCCAGGTCACCAAGGTGGAAAAGTTTAATCTCAGCCCGAGCGCAATTGATGATGGCGTTGTGGCATGAGAG
This sequence comes from Dermacentor andersoni, assembly GCF_023375885.2. Lineage (NCBI taxonomy): Eukaryota > Metazoa > Arthropoda > Arachnida > Ixodida > Ixodidae > Dermacentor > Dermacentor andersoni. Next base: position 43,783,528 of record NC_092818.1, on the reverse strand, counting down.
AAAATCCCATCCTAGAATAACGGCGTGGGAGCACGATGAAAGAACTATGAATTCAATCGTGCCGATGCTGCTGACCCAGTGCGCACGTTCGTTATCTTCCTTACTATATATGTATATATATATTGTAACGGACAGTTAAGGAAACCCAGATACAACTATTTATTGTGGGCGAACTTGTGCCCTGGGGTAAATAAAAAACACTGCCGCGTTCTAAACGGGAGATCAGGAAGGCCTTCTTCTTCTCTCTCGAGCGTCGCTTCACCTCGTCTTCTTCTTGTAGACGCCGACAACGGCCACCTGCGATGCGAGTGCGTGCGGCGAAAACACGTGCCATTACTTCGTCCTTTTCCTTCAATACTCCGTTGTCGTCTTGAGGGGGCGCACGAACCTGCGCGCGTTGTTTAAATGTTTCTGCCTTGTATCATCATCCCCCCTCCAAAACGCATCGTCCCGATGCGTAAAGCGACGAAATTGTTCACAAGCAGTTGTCCACACTAAAGTGGTATATGGCACAGAAAAGATGTTTGGTCGAATAATCACTGCCTGTCATAATATGGCTTCAGTCTGACCACATGTACAGTTTCTGTGCGACGCCGGCATCGTGATGAGCTCACTTGTCCTTCTGGCGTAACTTCGTAGTTCAGGGGACTGATGCGGCGAAGTACTCGGTAAGGGCCGAAGTAACGGCGCAAAAGCTTTTCGGACAGGCCGCGCGTCCGCACGGGGGTCCACACCCATACTCTGTCACCTGGTGCATACTCGACTTCCCTTCGTCGCAGGTTGTAACGGTCCGCGTCGATGCGCTGCCTTTGTTGAATGCGATGTCGCGCCAGCTGACGTGCTTCTTCGGCCCTCTGTGTAAAGTCACTGATGTCAGGGTTCTGTTCTGTACTGTCGCTGACAGGCAGCATTGCATCCAAGGGTGTGGTAACTGTTCGACCAAAAACAAGTTGGAATGGCGTTACTTGAGTGGTTTCTTGCAATGCGGTATTGTAGGCGAATGTAGCATAGGGTAGGATCTTGTCCCATGTACGGTGTTCTAAGTCTACGTAAATTGACAACATATCGGTCAGCGTCCTGTTCAATCGCTCGGTTAACCCATTTGTTTGAGGATGATAGGCAGTTGTTTTCCTGTGGCTGGTATGAGTCAATTTCATGATGGATTGCGTCAAATCGGCTGTGAACGAAGTTCCTCGGTCCGTGATAATAATTGCAGGGGCACCGTGTCGTAATACTATCTTGGTGACAAAGAATTCAGCCACTTCAACGGCCGTTGCACTGATTAGAGAGGATGTCTCGGCATATCGCGTTAGGTAATCAGTCGCTACTACAATCCATCGTTTCCCCGATGACGATGTCGGAAAAGGACCAAGCAAGTCCATTCCTACTTGTTCGAACGGGGCTCCTGGGGGTTCTATTGGTTGAAGGAGGCCTGCGGGTTTTAATGGAGGCGTTTTGCGTCTTTGGCAATCCCGACATGTTCGTACATAATGCTGCACTGAATTCAATAGCTTTGGCCAGTAGTATTTAGCATGAATTCGGGCGAAGGTTCTGCTCACTCCGAGGTGTCCTGCTGATGGGTCATCGTGACAGGCTTCTAAGATTTCCGATCGCAAAGCTGAAGGAACAACGAGTAGAAATTTCTCTGTGCTGTGCTCAAAATTTCTTTTGTACAGGACGCCATTTCTCATCACATACGATGACAATCCCCGGCAGAAAACTCGCGGAACATGGACGTGGTGTCCCTCGAGGTGCCTGATGAGTAGAAGCAACTCGGCGTCAGACTGCTGGTGTTTGGCCATCTCAGATGTGGTCACGGCTCCAAGAAACGAAAATTCGTCTCCATCTTTTCCGTCTCCAGATTCGACCGGAGCACGTGATAAACAATCAGCGTCACTGTGCTTGCGACCTGACTTGTACACGACCGTTATGTCGTATTCCTGCAGCCTCAGACTCCATCTAGCAAGTCGTCCAGACGGATCTTTCAGGTTTGCAAGCCAGCACAATGAGTGATGGTCACTGATTGCTCGGAACGGTCTACCGTATAAGTATGGTCGGAATTTTCCTATGGCCCATATTACTGCGAGGCATTCTTTTTCGGTGGCTGAATAGTTGGTTTCAGCCCTCGAAAGAGTGCGGCTAGCGTATGCAATCACTCTTTCCTCTCCGTTTTGCCATTGAACGAGGACGGCACCAAGTCCTAAATTGCTGGCGTCTGTGTGGATGTCTGTTTCCGCTTCCTCATCAAAGTGCGCAAGGACCGGGTGGTTCTGAAGTCTCCGTCGCAGCTCATTGAATGCATCTTCTTGTTCACTGTGCCATACGAAAGGCCTATCTTCTTTCGTTAATCGCGTTAACGGCTCGGCAATCTTCGAAAAGTTTTTGACGAAACGCCTGTAATAGGCACAAAGTCCTAGGAATCGCCTAATGGCCTTTTTGTTGGTTGGTCTAGGAAACTTTTCTACTGCTGCGGTCTTCTCAGGGTCAGGACGGATGCCTTCGGAGCTAATCACATGGCCGAGGAAAAGGAGCTCATGGAAGCCGAAGTGACATTTTTGTGGCTTTATCGTCAGCCCTGCTGAACTAATAGCTTTGAGCACAGTCCTTAGTCGTTCCACATGCTGAGCAAAGGTGGTAGAAAAAATCACGACATCGTCGAGATAAACCAGACAGGACTGCCACTTTAACCCGGAGAGCACAGTGTCCATCATCCGCTGAAAGGTGGCAGGCGCGGAACAGAGGCCGAACGGAAGTACCTTGAATTCGTATAGTCCGTCTGGTGTCACGAATGCTGTCTTCTCACGATCCCGTTCGTCCACTTCTATTTGCCAGTATCCGCTTTTGAGGTCGAGAGAGGAAAAGAATTTCGCATCCCGTAGTCTATCGAGGGTGTCATCGATCCTCGGAAGTGGATAGACATCCCGCTTTGTGACGACGTTTAGCTTCCGATAATCAACGCAGAAGCGCAAGGTCTGATCCTTTTTCTTTACCAGCACTACAGGCGAAGCCCATGGGCTGGTCGATGGTTGAATTACGTCGTCTCGAAGCATTTCTTCGACTTGTTTGCTGATGACCTCTCTCTCCTTCGGTGACACTCGGTAGGGATGCTGGCAAATGGGCCTCACAGCTTCGTCGACAATGATGCGGTGTCTGGCGATGGATGTTCTCTGGACTTTCGATGTCGTTGAGAAACATGAGGCGAATTCTCGTACAAGGTTCTCTATTTGCTGCTTCTGGCTCGGTGATAGTGCTGCTTCGATGTGGACGGATGCGAGTATGGAGTCTACGTTGTCAGACTCCAGTAGTGCACCATCGGAAGAGCTCAAATCCGTAATTTGTTCATAATCGTTAAGGCGGGCAATGACGGTTCCCTTCGCAATATGCTGAACTTCATTTCCAAAATTAGTCAGGAAGACATTTGAACACCCGTCACGCAGCCGAACAAGGCCCCTTGCCATACAGATCCCTTTTTCGAGTAAGAGCCCAGTGTTACTGTCGGCTATTCCTTCATAGTCGCTGAATACGGTGCTTCTTACGGCGACAGCTATGCTGGATCTTGGGGGTATCGTGACGTCGTCGTCTATAATCTGAAGCGCATCGAATCGTTCTTCACTCTCGAACGTCGCGATGGCGTGCTTCGTTGAGAACGACACACAGGATTCCTGCAAGTTGATAACTGCACCGTTCGCCTGCAAAAAGTCCATTCCAATAATTACATCCCTTGAGCATTCTGATAGGACAATGAAACTGGCGACGTATGTAAAGCCGCGTATTCCGATTCTAGAAGTGCACCTGCCCACCGGGTTGATAAGGTGTCCACCGGCGGTTCGAATTTGCGGTCCTCTCCAAGGAGTCAGCACTTTTTTCAGTCTTCTGGCAAGTACTTTGCTCATAACGGAATGGTCTGCGCCTGTGTCTACTAAAGCAGTAATTTCGCAGCCGTCTATAAACACACATAAATCGGAAGCTACGTCACTCTTTTCGCAACTGCTCTCGCGTCCGTCGTTATATTTCAGAATCAGCGCTGGAGGCTCCGTTCGTGCGTCGACAGCGGCCTCACCTCCACAGGTCGCCGGCATTAGTTTTCCCGACGTGGGCTTTGGGCGCGTCGCTTTGGGGAGCTTGAGGATGGACGCGGGCTCGGTGATCGATACCTCAGCGGCACTGTTGACCGAGGTTGGTGTTGCTGTGAAGTCTGCGGGCTTTGGCGCGTTGACAAATACTCCTGGATCTCGAAAGGGCGTTCACCGTTTCTTGGGCAAGGAGCGTTTATGGAAAACCCCCGAAGTCCCGCTCTGCGGTATTCGCACATCCTGTAGAGATGACCAGCTTCGCCGCAGTGGTAGCACAGCGGGATTCTATCAGGAGTGCGCCATATGTCAGCTTTCCGGTATCTCGTCTCCGGCGGAGACGGCAAGAACCGAGGTTCAGGTACATGCGCAGTTGTCGCGACGAAGGTACGTCCTGGAGATCCTCTGAGTACCTCGGCGTACGATACCGTCGGCCGTACCGGTGACGACGCTTGCGGCTGTGCTGATGGGTGCTGTTCGCGGACGGCTTGTCTCACTTCTTCGCGAACCACTTCTGCTAACGAAGAGACCTCTGTGGGGCCGTTGTTCCGCTGTTGCCTCTGGAGCTCTTCTCGAACCACAGACCTTATGAGTTCTCGTAAGACCTCGACGCTGTTCCCGAACATTGCCGGCATCGCATCCACAGAGGCGACGTTCATATCGCGGTTGTAGAGTCTCGCACGCTGTTGAAGAGTCCTTTCCATAGTTGTCGCCTCGGAGCGGAATTCGGCGACGGTGCGTGGAGGGCTGCGAACCAAACCAGCAAAAAGCTCCTGCTTCACGCCGCGCATCAGGTGCCGAAGCTTCTTGTCCTCGCTCATGCTCGGGTCGGCTCGGCGGAATAAGCGGGACATATCTTCGAGATACATTGCCACGCTTTCGTTGTTTCGCTGACTTCTTGCTTGCAAAGCGGCTTCAGCTCTTTCCCGGTGGTCTGTGCTCGGATACGTGGCCAACAGCTCCCGTCGGAAGTCATCCCACGACCGGAGGACAGCTTCGTGGTTTTCAAACCACGTTCGCGCACAGTCTTGCAACGCGAAGTAAACGTTGCGGAGCTTCCGGTTTTCGTCCCATCCGTTGTAGTCAGCGACGCGCTCGAAGCCTTCCAACCAGTCCTCGGCGTCTTCGAAGGTGTCGCCGTGAAAAGGCTCGGGCGTTCGCGGCTGATCAACCACGATGCGGGTTGAGGCTGTCTGAGATGTCATTTCTGTATTGTCTGCTGCTGCTATTATAGTCTGCTCCGGCAAAAGAGGAAACTCGGGCGGCTCACGACGTAGGCGACGGCTCGTGCGCTGGTGGACGGGCGTAAGCTCGTTGGGTCTGAGATGGCGTGGTTCCGGGCTGCTTTCTCCAACTCGAATTGGGCTGGAAATCATTACCCCGCACCTCCACCAGAATTGTAACGGACAGTTAAGGAAACCCAGATACAACTATTTATTGTGGGCGAACTTGTGCCCTGGGGTAAATAAAAAACACTGCCGCGTTCTAAACGGGAGATCAGGAAGGCCTTCTTCTTCTCTCTCGAGCGTCGCTTCACCTCGTCTTCTTCTTGTAGACGCCGACAACGGCCACCTGCGATGCGAGTGCGTGCGGCGAAAACACGTGCCATTACTTCGTCCTTTTCCTTCAATACTCCGTTGTCGTCTTGAGGGGGCGCACGAACCTGCGCGCGTTGTTTAAATGTTTCTGCCTTGTATCAATATATATATATATATATATATATATATATATATAAGGTGGATTTTTGTGCTATTTTTCTCGTTTGCGACTTGTGTAGCTTGTAAAGTATGCACAGAACAAAAAGGTGCATGTGCCAGAATCACCTTTTTCACATTTTCTTTGAAAGACTATTATGCATGACTAATTATTTCACTTGCTGTATGCCTTCTACAGGGGCCCGCATCTCTGTCAAGTGGAAACATTTCCACTTTTTGTTCGGGGCTTCCTTCATTCTCATTGAAATAAATTGAAGATTGAAGGATGAACCGACGGCTCCATAAATACCCAAGCATGTGACTTTGAAGCGTCTGTGTACAACTCTGTGCAAGAGTGCTTGGACTGTAGTTCAACGAATTGCAGTCTGGAAACGTGCAGCGAGTCTGAAAACTTTAAGCGAGTCTGAAAACTTCCGGCAAGCCTGAAAACTCTCTGCGAGCCTGAAAACTTCCTGCGAATCTGCATACTCCCAGCGAATCTACAAATTTCAAGCGAATCCGCAAGCCTCAAGCGAATCCGCCGTCCTCAAGAAAATCCGCCATCCTCAAGCGAAACCGCCATCCTCAAGCGAATCCGCCATCCTCAAACGAATCTACAAACCTTTAGCGAATCTGCAAACCTTTAGCATATCTGCAAACCTCGTGCAAATCTACAAATCTCGTGCAAATCTGCAAAGCTCTAGCAAATCTCAAAACAAAGCTTACAGAATATTAAGTAGACGCTACTTTTTCTGGGAGAATTATAAACCAGGACACCTGTGCATGCCACGCGTAACATTTATGGTTGGGAAGTGTCTTTTTGTAGAATATGCTGTGGAGAGTGTTCGACATACGCTTCCAGTTTTGCTGAACCTATTTTGTCGACAAGGCATTGGCAAGGCACCTCTGGTGGGTGTTTTGTTACGTCTAGAAAGGATATGTAACATTCTACCACCTGCCACTCCCAAGGTAGTAACATCTTGGTTAGATGCATTAAGCGAAGGTCAAGGAGTGGGGCATGCATTTCATTAATAAGCTCCCTCACACGCAGCAAGAAAGGCTGTCTTACAGAGGGATGATTACGTAAAAGTGTAGCGCACGTCATATCGTTAACAGTGTTAAAAGATGGATGCTGGTCATTGGAGTGTATCTTAAGAAAATATGTGAGACTGATGTAAGTTCTCTGCAGATGAAGTGACCATTCATTTGATTCCATGTATGAGCTTTCAATAGGGCTTCTCCTGAAAGCGCCAGTGGCTACGCGGATACCTAGATGGTGAACAGGATCTATGATATTTGGTGCGCTCGGAGAGGCAGAGTTGGAAACGACGGCACCATAGTCCAGTCGTGATCGAATTAGGCTCTTATAAACTTTCATCAGACACTTCCTGTCACTACATCATGCTGTGTGGGATAGAATTTTAAGCAAGTTCGTTGTCCTTAGACATTTTTGTTTAAGATATTGCTACACGCGTGTTTTATTTGCTTGTTTGAATGAGGCGCGTGGGCGCCATCACTCGAGAAAAGAGGAGGAAGAACAAACTGGGCTCGCGCTGCGAATCTTACTTCTTAGCGCTGCAACCGCTGTTGTAAATATAAATTGTAAATAGTTGCTCGTCTTACTGACCCGTCCTTCGCGTAACATTGTAGTGGAGGTGGAACATTCCCCGTCATCGCCACGGAGCTCCGAAGCGGCCGCACCGTCGTCTTCTCAGCCACGGCTTCCAAAGGAACCACCCCGTCGCCACCTACACCTCTGGCGCCTACCACAACGTACGTTACGGTCCCTAGTCTCCGTAATCCTGGGACATTCTCCACCCAAAATTACGTTGACGTCGACGATTGGCTCAGCATGTATGAGCGTGTTAGCCAAAGCCAACACTGGGCCCCTACCATAATGCTTGCCAATGTGATCTTTTATCTGGACGGGACACCGCGTGTCTGGTTTCGCACCCATGAGGACGAGCTCTCCAGCTGAGACATTTTTAAAGAGCGGCTTCGCGACCTATTTGGCAACTCGTCAGGTCGCCGACAGGCTGCGCGAAAAGAGCTTGCCACCCGTGCCCAGTCGTCGACCGAATCGTATGTCTTCTATGTACAGGAAGTGCTCGCGCTTTGCCGAAAAGTCGACGAGCACATGGCCGAGGTTGACAAGGTGGGCCATATCCTAAAAGGCCTCGCGGACGACGCTTTCAATTTGTTCGTCTATAACGCCGTTTCTGCCGTCGCGCCATCGTAAAAGAATGCCGCCGCGTCGTCCCACACTTTTCCCGGCTCCAAAACACCCCTGCCACGTCCTCTTGCAGCGCTCTTACCGCCACACGACCATTTCAAGAGAACGTCACCCGTATCGTTCGCCGTGAGATTGAAGCGGCGAGTCCGGCCCCCTTTCATCCACGACCCCCTGAAGGTACCTTTGACCAAGCGGCCCCCACTATTTCCGTTATCCAAGCAGTTGTGCGGCAAAAAATTGCAAACCTTGGCATCCCTACCGCCTACGCAGCCTCCCGACCTGATTCGGCACTCATTCCTATGTCCACAACCTGTAATGACCAGTATTTCGCTCCCAGACCACGCAATCCTACCGAATGGAGCACCTCAGGCGACAAACCGATCTGCTTCCGCTGCCACCGCATTGGTCATGTATACCGCTACTGCCGCACCACCTGGATGCCACCGTACTGGAGCTCATTCCCTGCTCCTCGCTCATATGCCGACGATTGCCGTTATTCACCAAGTAGGGTACAGACGTACCCTACTTCTGATGCCCCTGACAGCCGCTCCTCCGTGCGATCGCCGTCGCCTCAACGCCGTCGCTCCCCGTCACCCCAGCCTCGCCGCTTTTCCTTGCCAAACCGACGGACGGAAAACTAGGCCATGCAGCTCTTGGAGGTAGCGCTGCATCACGTTCGTCGGGTCCAAATCCTCCGTTGACGCTCCTCACCAACACGAACCTAATTGAAGTAGACGTAGACGGTTTTCCGTTGACGCCATTAACTGATACTGGAGCCCAACTGTCCATAATGAGCACTAACCTATGTCGTCGCCTCAAAAAAGTACTTACGCCTGCCATCACTCAAGCCGTACGCGTCGCCAATGGCGCCACTGTTGCCGTCAGGGGTATGTGCACTGCTCGCATAGGAATTGCTGGCTGCCAAGTTCCAGTCCTGTTCACCATGCTGACCAGTTGCCCTCATGACCTAATCTTCGGGCTCGACTTTCTGGCGACGCATTCTGCCCTCATCCACTGTTCCACCGGTAGTCTGTGCCTCGAGCTTCTTCCTCTTTCAGACGTTCGCCCCGAACAACCGAACACCCTCTGCACTACAGCGTTTGTTCGCTTACCTCTGAAAGACCTAAGCTTCGTCGAATTGGCCTCAACGGCAACTGCGCCTGATGGCGACTATGTCGTCGCACCTATTCATGATGTCCTCCCTGCGCGCGACATCTCTGTGCCACACTCCGTCGTAACCCATGTCGCTAATCACATGTCTCCCCGTTATCGATTTTGGCTTGACGAAGCAAATGTTACCTGAAGGCATAGCGGTGGCCGCGCTCCGGTCAGTGACAGACGATCACGTCACTCCTTTCGCAGCCGACGCGTCTCCAGATCCTCCTGACTACACGCAGGATGCCTTGAACCTCGACGGCCCATTACGACCCATGGTCACTCCGGACCTCCCACCTAAACAAGCAGCCACCCTATATCGCCTTTTTGCTTTCCTACCGCCCCATATTTGACACTGACAATCGACCACTTGGTCAGACGTCCCTTGTTAAGCATCGGATAAGCACTGGTGATGCTGTTCCCATTCACCGCCGACCGCATCGCGTGTCCACGGCGGAGCGGCAAGTCATTCAGCAGGAAGTCAACAAGATGCTCGCCAGAGGCATTGTTGAGCCCTCGTTGAGTCCTTGGGCGTCGCCGGTCGTGCTCGTCAAAAAGAAAGATGGCACGTGGCGTTTCTGCGTTGATTACCGCCACCTAAACCGAATGACTAAAAAGGACATTTACCCTTTACCACGAATCGACGAGGCTCTTGATTGTCTTCACGATGCCAAATACTTTTCATCCATCGACCTTCGATCTGGTTATTGGCAGATTTCCGTCGATGAGCATGACCAAGAAAGGACCACTTTCGTCACTCCAGATGGCCTCTACCAATTCAAGGTTATGCCTTTCGGTTTATGCAATGCCCCCGCCAAGTAATAATGGATAATAGACTCTCTGCTTCAAGGTTTCAAATCGTCAACTTGCCTTTGTTACCTCGACGACGTCCTTGTATTCTCTCCTACATTTCAGATGCACCTTGAGCGCGTCGCAGCTGTCCTTGACGTCTTCCACAAGGCTGGGCTCCAATTAAACTCATCGAAGTGCCACTTCGGGCTCCAACAGATTACAGTGCTAGGCCATCTCGTCGATGCTTCCGGAGTACAACCCGACCCGGAGAAGGTTCGAGCGGTAGCGGCTTTTCCTGTACCTCAGTCTGTCAAAGACGTCCGCAGTATTGTGGGGCTCTGTTCTAATTTCCGATGGTTCATAAAGATTTAGCAACAATCGCTCGACCGCTCACTGAACTTCTGAAGCAAGACGTGCCTTTTACGTGGGGTTCCCTTCAGGCTGCCACATTTTTACGCCTTATCACGATTCTCACCAATCCACGGGTCTTGGCCCACTTGACTCGTCCGCACCTACAGAGGTCCTAACCGATGCCATTGGTTATGGGATCGGCGCCGTCTTATCGCAACGCCAATACGGACACGACTGTTATAGAATACGCTAGCCGGCTCCTGACAACTCCAGAGCGCAACTATTCCATTACCGAGCGCCAATATCTTGCTCTAGTCTGGGCTGTTTCAAAGTTCCGCCTATTTATATGGCAAGCCCTTCTCAGTAATCACGGACCATCATGCGCTCTGTTGGCTTTCGTCGCTCAAGGATCCTATTGGCCGGCTTGGTCGTTGGGCCCTCCGACTACAAGACTATCCCTACACAGTGACTTACAAGTCGGGACCCCAACACCAGGACGCAGGTTGCCTCTGTCGCTACCCAGTCGAAGACGCGACCTCTACTTCTGATACTGACACCGACGCCTGTGTTCTCAGTTCTTCCACTGCTCCATGTTGCCGACGAGCAGCGCCTTGACCCGTCCTTACGTGTCATCACTGACCGCCTGGAAGCGTCACTCGCCGACAGTTCCCTTCGCTTATTCACACTTCAAGATGGCGTACCCTACCGCCACAACATTCACCTCGACGGCCCTGCATTACTCCTTGTGATCCCTAACACCTTACCTCTGCTGTTCTCCACGAACTTCACGACCTCCCCCTGCAGGTCACCTGGGTGTGTCACGTACGTACGACCTGATCCGCCTCCGCTTCTTTTGGTCAGGGCTCGCTGGCTCCGTTCGAAGATACGTAGCTGCCAGTAGCGTAGCCAGAAATTTCGTTCGGGGGGGCTCTCAGCTGTATACCGGGTGTTGCAGCGCTTCCCATTTGAACTTTGCCAGTTTTGTATTGACCACATCAGTGACGTGGGGACGGGCATTGTCGTGGAACAATTATAAAGTATATTATGGGGTTTTACGTGCCAAAACCCCTTTCTAATTATGAGGCACGCCGTAGTTGAGGACTCCGGAAATTTCGACCACCTGGGGTTCCTTAACGGGCACCTAAATGGGAGTACACGGGTGTGCTCGCATTTCGGCCCCATCAAAATGCGGCCGCCGTGGCCGGGATTCGATCCCGCGACCTCGTGCTGAGCAGCCCAACACTATATCCAGGTCGTGGAACAAGATGACCCCATTCGTCAATTTTCCACGTCGTTTGTTCTTGATTGCTACATGCAGCCGATCCGGCGTTTCGCAATATTGGAAACGATTGATAGTCTCTCCGGGTTTAGCAAAATTTATCAGTAATGGCCCCTGACGATAGAAAAAAAAACGTCAACAACACCTTTCCGCCGGAAATGACGGTCTTTACTTTCTTTGTGGGAGGTGAATTCGATTGGTTACACTGTAAGCTTTGCCGTCGTGTTTCAGGCTCGTAGTAGTGGCACCATGGTTCGTCTCCGATCACAACTGGAAACAAGAAGTCGTCACCCTCATTGTGATACCGGATCAGATGAGTCAAGGCAGCGCAGAACCTTCTTCTGGCGGTGGTTCAAAATCTTGGGCATCCATTGCGTGCACAAGAGCCGATGATCGAGATGTTCATGAATTATGGTGTCAACCGAACCGCGACTGATGTTCACACGCTCTGCCAGTTCATCGATGTTTATCCTCCATTCTTGTCTGATCAACTCATCAACTTTTGCACTTGTATAGGGGGTGATTTCACGATGGCTTTGGCCCGGTCTTGGATCGTCTTTGCAACTTTCACGTCCTTTTTCAACCGTTTGCTACAATGCTTCACCGTGGCCAATGAAATGCAATGTTCAAGGTACACGGCAGCCATACGGCGAATAATTTTTTGGGGGAAAACACCTTCAGCTGTCAAAACATTCACGGCACACCGCTGCTCAACTTCTAAAGTATCCGTTACGTCACGCAACCATGTTCAATCCAGTGTATGAGAGCATTAATGAACATTTACCCTCACATCTGCGTGTCACTTTTGTAAATGAAAGATGCCTGTGTGCTACGCGCATGCCTCGCAGATAATGAACCGAACCATTACTGCGCGGGATGGGTAGGCTCACTTTCATTTAACTCGCCCTCGTTCATTAGAAATGCGAAGATACAATGTAATACACAAATGCTTGATAAAGGGCAAAAAAGTGTCACTGGAAAGAAAGTTCCCTGCACGTATACACAAAACCTCGCAACAAGATATATTTAAATATACATATAAGTCTCAAATAAATCTACGTATCTAAAAGAATGTCACGGTATATAATGGGTCAAACAAGGCAAATAAAGATGTTGCCCAATCACAGATTCACAGAATCCTAGATCCCGCCCCCTTTCCCTCCACTCCCCCTGGTGTATCACGCGCGACGAAAGGCGGCGCGCTTTCTCCCAGCTCTTCTCCTTTGCGCACACAAGACTGAGCCACCATTGTCGGCTCACCCATTCCACCCCACACCCCCCTACGCTTTCCCTCGCGCATACAGCATGCGGCGCGCGGTCACGATCTTATCGCCCTTGGACTTCATACGAAACATGAGGGCAACGGCGACAGTAGGAATGCGCCTGGAGTGTCCACATAATTGCTATCACAATAATGTAATAAGAGTGTCCGGCAAATGAAGCGTCCCGGGGCCGATTACTTTCCGCAAAACAAAAAGTAACAAAATCGAACTTTCACCATGCGACAAGTCGCTGCACCGCAACAATGTTTCTTTTTTCCTTTTGTGGATCACCGAAATGAAAAAAAAAAAAAGAACGCAAAGGAGAGTGAGTTGGCCACAAGCCAACGCCTACTTTGGGCACCTAATGTGGCTACCGAATAAATATTGAAGAAAACGTGAGACGCTTGGTCCACCGAGAACCATACGCATAGTGCTCGGTACTGCGCTCAAGCGAACGCGCTGCAAATCCGTCGAGTCCTCACAGTGATGGTGGTGAGCGACAATTGTTTCTTTTTCTCTTCTGCTAGCCAGAAGGCGTCCAAAACTCTGTCAGGCGCAAATCCACTCGGCCAGAGAAAACCAAACCTGAAGTGCATGCGCCGCGCGGTGGTCGGGGCAACACAAAAAAAAACGCATGCGCTCTGGCTGGTTCAGGAAGCCCGCGGGTAGGGTAGCGAGAATAAAAAAATTGAAGAGGCTCAATGTGTCCTCGCGAATAAAAGTCAAGGTAGAAAAAAACAAATAAGAACGTAGTTACCCTGGTTGGCTTTAGTGTCTTGACACGGATGCTTCGGCGCTGGTGAAAAGAATGTTGATATTTTTTTCTGTGACTTGACGGCACAAATGAACCATCACAAAGCTTCGTCTCATCAGACCACGCTGCGTGCTTTGTCAACTTGTCTAATAGTGTGTTGATTTGGCTTGTCTCGTTGTATGTTCCTATGTATGACTTTTGGAAAGTCAATGCACCTTTGGCGCCAAATGCCTATAACAACATTAAACCCACAAAGTTCCCCAATTTAAGATCTAAAGCACAACTTTGGAAATGTCAATGCACCTTTCACATCAAAATTTTATAAGAACTTTATACCCATGAAGTTTCGGAATCGACATCCATGCGCGCCGCAAATTTCGCGGCCTCCGCGCGATTCCGAGGTGAGCCCATTCGCCATCCAAACGACCTTGAAAGTTTGTGCTCGGATGGGGCTGCTTGCGCTATGTGACTCCCGGTACATGGGCGTTGCCACGAAATCCAGCCCGAGTTAGCAATGTTCGCGGTGAAATGTCTTTACGAGCGTGAAAAACACATTCTAGACAAAATCCAGAATGATTTCTGGCGCCGGGGGTTGCTTTGGTCGACGGTGCATCGACAGCGCGAAAAAATTTCGGGGGGGGGGGGGCTGAAGCCCCATAAGCCCCCCCCCCCCCCTGGCTACCCCCCTGGTAGCTGCGTGTGAGAAATGCCAGCGACGCAAGACACCATCGACGCTCCCTGTTGGGTACCTTCAACCACTCGACATTCCCGCGGAATCATTCTTCCAGGTTGGTTTGCACTTACTTGGCCCTTTTCCTCTTTCTGCCTCTGGGAACAGGTGGATCGCTGTGGCAACGGATTACGCCACGCGCTACGCCATCACCCGAGCGCTTCCTGCAAGCTGTGCCACAGATGTCGCCGATTTCCTTCTATGCGACATGATTTTGTTACATGGAGCTCCGCGACAGCTTCTCACTGACCGTGGCCGGACATTCCTATTAAAAATTATCGCGGACATCCTACAGTCCTGTTCCACGAGGTACAAGCTATCCACGTCATACCATCCGCAAACGAATGGTCTCACGGAGCGTCTCAATCGCACTCTCACAGACATGCTCGCGAAATCTCTTCAGACCACACTGACTGGCACCTCGCTCTACCGTTTGCCCCATTTGCTTATTTGCTTATCCTCGCGCCACTACACAGCTGGTTATTCCCCATTTTTCCTTCTGTTCGGCCGAGAACCAGCGCTGCCCCTCGACGCAACCACCCCTGTTCACGCGGCACCGACCAGTGACTATGCACTTGACACCATCGCCCGCTGTGCCCACGCAAGGGAAATTGCCCGTGACCGCCTTCTGAAGTCCCAAGAGAGTCAAAGGCGTTTGTTCGACCAGCGACAACGAGACGTGCACTTCCCGCCTGGTTCTTTGGTGCTTGTATTGTCTCCGTCGCGTCAGGTCGGCCTGTCAGAAAAACTGCTGTCTCGTTACAGAGGCCCATACCGAGTGCTTCGTGCCGTGACTCCCGTCACCTACGATATCGCACCTGACGCCCCATCTGCTTCCCAGTCCAGTGTATCGTGCACGTTACACGACTGAAGCAGTGTCACCCTCCCAGTGATGACATTTAGACGCTCCGGGACGTCGCTTCTGCCGCCGGGGATTGTGCTACACGCGTGTGATATTCGCTTGCTTGAACGGGGCGCGTGAGCGCCATCACTCGAGAAAAGAGGAAGAACAAACTCGGCTCGCGCTGTGAATCTAACCGGTCAGCGCTGCAACCGCTGTTGTAAATATAACATGTACGTCCTTCGCGTAACAATATTTAATGTTTGGAATTAAAGTAAGCTTGGAGTCAAGTATAATACCTAGAAATTTGTGCACTTTGTTGATAGGTATTTGATGTCCACACAGTTGAACACAAGGATCTGAAACCAGGCCTCTCTTTCCAGTAAAAGGTACACAAGAACTCATGTGGGGGTTGATTTTAAATCCGTTTTTGTGTGCCCACTTGGACACCTTGTTCAAGACCGGCTGTACCTGTCTCTCGCATACTGCGAGGTTGCAGGATATGAAGCCGATTTGAATGTCATCCACGTAGACGGAATAAAAAATGGCATGTGGTAATGAAGCACGAAGCGTGTTCATCTTCACGATAAAGAGCGTACGACTAAGCACGCATCCCTGGGGTACACCTGTTGCTTGTGTAACAAGTCGCGACAATACGTTGCCGATTTTCACGCGGAAGACACGATTCAACAAATAGCTTTCAGTTACTTTCAGCATATTTCCACAGATGCCCATTCCCGACAAGACTTGCAAGATCCCGTAACGCCATGTTGTGTCATACGCCTTCTCCATATCGAGCAATATAGATAAGAAAAACTGTTTATGTACAAATGCATCGCGGGCATATCCTTCAATGCGTACAAGATGATCTGCTGTCGACCGACCTTCTCTGAAGCCACACTGATAGGGATGAAGTATATTGTTGAGTTCAAGGAGTCTGCGATTAATCATTTTTTTTCAAAAAGCTTACACAGGCAGCTTGTAAGAACTATCGAGCGATAACTTGCCGCCATGGATGGGTCTTTCCCCTGCTTCAAAACAGGGACCACAATCGCTTCTTTCCATGTGTGTCGAAAGTATCCGTCAGCCCAAATAGTGTTGAAGACTGCGAGCAGTGTAACTTGTGTATCAGTGTGCAAGGTTTTTGATCCTGTCATACATGACTCGGTCAGGTTTCGGTGCAGTGCTCTTGCATGAGATCAAGGCAGCTCTCAACTCGGCAATACTGAATGGCTGGTTATATGCTTCGTCGTGTTTGTATTTACGTACTAATAGCTTAAGTTCTTCTATTTCTTTGTATTTTAAGAAAGATTCAGAATAGTGCATTGAGCTCGACACACGCTCAAAGTGTTCCCCAAGAGAGTTTGCCTGGTCTTGCAAGGTATTCCCTTGGTCGTTCACCAGAGGCAACGGATGGATTTGTTGCCCTTTTAGCTTTCTCAAGACATTCCACACTTTTGCCTCCTACGTGTATGAATTAATGCCGGAGAGGAACCTCACCCAGCTTTCTCTCTTTGCCTGACGTCGTGTCCGCCTTTCATGTGATTTAATTTATTTAAACTGAATTAGATTTTCGGCATTAGGCGATCTGCGCAATACACCCTAGGCCTTGCTATGTCTCCTTCGCGCCTCTCTACAGTCTTCGTTCCACCAGGGAACACGTCTTGTTAGTGATCCACCATTCATCTGCGGGATAAACATTTCGGCTGCATCAATAATAAACGCGCTAAAATATGCAACGGCATTATATTTAGTAAAATTATTTATACAATCTGGTGGTAAATAAGATGATTCTTTAAAATGCTCCCAGTTATCAAGCTTAAGGTTAGAGCAAAGTGTCACTTCCATACAATTTATTGATCACGGACCATTCTAGGTGAGGCACAGGAGAAGAACCAATTGCTAGACCTATTGCTGAATATGTGTTGTGTTTGACACTGTAATACGTCGGCTCCTTCCTATTAAATAGACAGGCACTAGAGGTCAGAAGAAAATTTTCAATCAATCGACTTCTCGCGTCGCATCGCGAATCTCCCCATATCGTGTTGTGGGCATTAAAATCTCCCACGAGTATGTAGGAGTCAGGAAGCTGATTAATTAGGTTATAGAAATCTGTTTTTTTCTCAGATGATGGTTAGGCGGTATGTATATAGAACGCACAGTCACCAGTTTGTTAAAAAGGATTGCCCGAATGACACTGCCTCAAGGGGCATCGGGAGGGCGATCTGCTGTCAAGCTACAGACTTGCCCGCAACTATCGCAACACCGCCGGAGGCGTTAGCCTCGTTGCAGTCTTTACGATAGAGTATGTACTGACGTAGAAAGTTTGTGTGGGTTTCAGATGTGTCTCTTGAAAACACAGCAACCTTGGATTACGTTTGTGTAGTAGTTCTCTAATGTCGTCGAGGTTATGTAGAAGTCATCGTACATTCCACTGTAGTATTTGTGTTGCCATTATGATAAATGTGTTTCCATTATGATAAATGTGTGTTTAAGAGATTGAGATTAGTTCACGGGCCCTTTGGAGGCGCCGTGATGCGAGTTTTGTCTTTTTTGGAGCGATCGACAGAGCCTCGCCGCTACTTAAGCGCTGGTGGCGCCGTCTTGCTGGTGGTTGTGTCCATCGCCTCTTGCGAGGCACTGGACACGCGCTCTTCCGAGCTCTTTGTTTGACGTGAAGGCCTCGGCACGTTGGACGAGACCTTTGAGGCCACCTGCCCGGAGGTGGATGGCGCCTTCTGCTGGGTTGGCGGAGCAGCGCTAGCTGCAACCGCCGCGGGGGCAGATGGCGTAACGGCTCAGTCACTCCTTGTGGGTCGGACAGCCGCCGGAAGCCGTTGTGTCGCTGCTCTCTGACGCGTCACATCGGCAAAGGTGTTATTGGGTTGGTATGAAACCCGCCTGCATGCCTCCTTGAAACTTATGTTCTCCTTTACTTTAGCTGTCATAATTTCCTTTCTTTAAGATGGGCACGACCGCGAGTACGCGGCGTGCTCCCCATCGCAGTTTACACAGTGGAGAGTGTTCTCGCAAGATTCAGAGGTGTGCTCATGGGAACTGCATTTCGCACAAGTTTGACGGCCTCGGCAGCTCTGCGAACTGTGGCCGAAACGCTTGCATTTGAAAAGTCGGAGGGGATTTGGCACGTATGGCCTAGCACAGAGCTTGATGTACCCGGCTTCGATTGACTCGGGCAGGACACTTGAACCAAAGGTGATTATTAGGTGCTTAGTTTGTATTTCTTTGCCATACTGCCTCATCTTAATTCTTCTGACATTGATCACATTTTGCTCACTGAAGCCCTCCATGAGTTCCGCATCAGTTAGCTCCAACAGATCATCATATGAAACTACGCCACGGGTGGTATTCGTAGAACGGTGTGGGGTTACAATTACTTGGGTTTCCCCAAATGACACTAGTTTCGGCAGTTTCTCATATTGCTTCTGATCGCGGAGCTCCAGGAGGAGATCACCGCTTGCCATCCTCGTCGCCTTATAACCGGGACCAAAAACATCAAAGACTTTGATACAAGGAACGGTGAAATGGTGCGCACTGGCTTGTCGGGTTTTTTCGAGCGAACTACATGGAAACGTGGGAAGTTGCGGACTTGGCGTGTGAAAAACTGGAAACCTTCATCGGTGCGCCCTCTTTTCGGAGGGCGGTCAGGGAATGGAGGAAAGGAGCTATCCATAGAGGAATGTGTAGTTTTCGACAATAACGCTAGCCACCCACCGTGGAGCCCAACAAGGGGATGCTCTAAATTGACTGTAAAAGCAGGTCCTGCTATAACGCCAGCTGTACGTTATCACTATAACCAAATATGAAATAACCTAGGTTGGCTTTTCAAACAAGGTTGACCCTTGCTGCCTGGAAAAATTGGAAGCATAGGGAAGCCAGGAGAAGAGAGGAAAGGTGGAAAGTGAGAGAAAGACGAAGGTTGGAGAGAGAGAGAGAGAGGAAAAGGCAACTACCGATTTCCCCCGGGTGGGTCAGTCCAGGGGCGCCTTCTATGTGAAGGAGAGGCCAAAGAGGTGTGTTGCTAAAAGGTCCGAACACCCGGCATCGGCTCACCCCCCAGGATCCCCCTTTCCCCAGACATGGCTAAGCCGCGCACGGCTACACACGGGAGGGTCGAACCCTCGTGTGCTCGGGTACGTAGTGTCGCAACACACCAAACGCCTGCTGGCGCAGACGCCCCTGCGGGTCATTCGGATTTCGAGCTCTGGAGCGTTCTTTGTAACTTGTAGAAAAGATATATTACAATCTACCACCTGCTACTCCCTAGGTGATAACAGCTTGTTTGGGGGTATTAAGCCATGTTGAAGGAGTGGAACACCACTTTTATCGCTAAGCTCCCTCACGCGCAGTGAGAAAAGCTATCTTACAGAGGGGGGATTGTGAAAAAGTGTAGCACATGTCATATCCTTAACAGTATCAGAACACGGATGCTCATGATTAGAGTCAATCTTGAGGAAATATTGTAACAAGCAAACGACAGTGTGCTATATGCATGATGTGCATTTCGATCTCCAACAGTAATGTATGGTTCAGGAAGTTTAGCGATGATGCTTACAAAGTGCAAATTATGCAAAGCTTACAAATTATGAAATATAGCTTATTTCATAAACTATATTTCCACAATTTCTTCCTGCACGATAATCTTATATCATCTCGTACCTGCATTTCCTCTCGCATTGATCATAGCCATAACCTTGGAATCATTCAATGCCGCACCAGAACCTGTAAGGAATCGTTTATTCCTAGGACCTCTCAGGGATGGAACCACCTTCCCGGCACAGTTGTCACAATCAAGGACAACTCAAAGTTTCGTTTGGCCTTATCAGACATCATCACTCCCGGATACAATTAACTAACCAATTGATGTAGTAACTAACCATTTCTTGCTGCTTTGTTATTTACTTGTGTATGTTTTTACTCACTCCCCTCTGTAATACTTCGAACTTGAGGGTAGAATAAAATTTTTTAAAATAAATAAATAAAAAATCTGTTTAGGAAAGTTGACAATTAAAGAGGCTGTATAGTGAACATACGACGAGCAACATCTGAAAGATCACCGCTGAGATCGCAACTACCTCAACAGGAATTTGAAGAAGTAACTGCTTACAAGCGACACCTTTTTCCTGTATTAATGCAACTCCGCCCGACGAAGCGAGTGAGACGTCGCGGTCTTTCCAGAAAATAGTGTATTGCCTAAGGAAGTTTCTTTGTATTCGTTTAAGTGCGTCTCCTGAACGCATAGCGCCTTTATATTGTATTTGTGTGAAGGTTCCTTCATGTCATGGGGTTGTGGATAACACCTCGCGCGTTCTGGTGTACAGTATGTATCCATATTTTTTTATTTATTATTTATTTATTGATACTGTCAGCCCATGACGGGCTATTACAGGAGTGGATGTAACATACATAAACAGAAGTGCATTAGTGCGATTGAACAATGCACTAAAAAAATTTTAAAAATGAAGTAGCACTGCTGATATGAAACACATTAACAATTAAATACACAGCACATTTTGACTTATTATGTCACAATATTACTACAGAACATCAGGGTGGGTGTATCAGGGTACATAAGACAATGTATTGCTTCCAAGAATGCATTAAGTGATCTTATTTGGACAATTGAGTCAGGCAAAGAGTTCCACTGCTGAATTGCCCTGGGAAAAAAACTATACCTGAAGCAGTCATTGTGCACTGTGGGAGGAGGTATATACATGCTGTGTCTGTGCCGTGATGTTTCCTGTGTCTTGATCTGGAAGTACTCGTCGTATCTTATTTTGACATGGTTATGAATTACTAAGAACAGGAATTTAAGCCTTTCATACTCCGTACGTTTTTGCAGAGGTGGAAGCTTTGCATGTTTACACAATTCAGTCGGAGAGTGAAAACGGCGGTATTGATTAAATATAAACCTAGAAGTAAGGCGCTGGACCTTCTCTAGTTTTAGACAGTTACTTTGGGTGTAGGGATCCCATACTATTTTTGCGTATTCAATTATAGGCCTTATCAAGGTTTTGTAAGCTATAATTTTAATTTCAGGGGAGGCACAGTGCAGGTTACGTCTCAGCCCCCACAATACTTTGTTAGCTTTTGCGCAAAGCTTATATACATGAAGATTCCAACGCAAGTCGGGTGTAAATATAAGACCTAGGTATTTATGTTGTTTAACTCGAGCAAGCTCATGACCGTTGATACTGTATGAGAAATTTAAGATATTCTTTTTTCTAGAGATGGACATAAAAACCGATTTAGTTGGGTTAAGCTGCATTTGCCACCGATCACACCAGTCCTTAATTTTCTGTAAGTTAAGCTTAAGGTCGGCCTGATCACCTGGTGACTCTATTCTCTTGTACAATATGCAGTCGTCGGCAAACATACTTATTTGGGTAGTGATGTCATTTGGCAGATCATTTATAAAAACTAAGAATAAAAGGGGCCCTAAGACACTACCCTGGGGTACCCCAGATACCACGGGAGATAAACTAGATTGCTGATGTCCCAATTGAACATATTGTTCTCTATGTTCAAGGTAGGAAGTGAACCACCGCGTAAGAGAAGAATTTTTGAAAGTAACACTGATTTTAAGTAAAAGCTTTTTGTGGGACACCTTGTCGAAGGC
Organism: Dermacentor andersoni; assembly: GCF_023375885.2. Lineage (NCBI taxonomy): Eukaryota > Metazoa > Arthropoda > Arachnida > Ixodida > Ixodidae > Dermacentor > Dermacentor andersoni. The sequence continues at coordinate 43,761,730 of NC_092818.1, read as the reverse complement.
CTTTGCAAAGTCTAAGAATATTATATCAGTTTGGCCGCGGGCATTAATTGTGCTAGAAAGGTCATGCACAAGCTCAGTAAGCTGAGTGACGGTGGACAAACCTTTGCGAAAGCCATGTTGACCTGGAAAAAGTAATTTATGTTCATCTAAATAGGTGAGCAGATGCTTTGACACAATGTGTTCTAGCATTTTAGAACAGGTGCTCGTGAGCGATATCGGTCGGTAGTTGCTAGTGCCAGAGGTTGGGCCACCTTTATGTATGGGCACAATTTTTGCGCGCTTCCAGGCAGTGGGAAACGAGCCACTGGAAATGGATGATTGAAAAATTAGTGTTAAAAACTTGGATGTCCATTCGGCATATCTATAAAGGAATTCATTGGGGATTTCGTCAGGACCGGGACTTTTTTTTATATTAACGTGAAGTAAGAGATTGAAAACGCCCTCTTCTGTAATCTTGATATTCTGAATAGGAATTCTGTCTGCATAATCATTGATGGTAGGCAAAATACCGTCATCGATGGTAAAAACTGAGGAAAAGAAGGAGTTAAATGCCTCCGCTTGGTCCTGGCTACTTTTGTCTGTGGGCATGCTACACGACTTAGCCGTTGGATTCAAGTACCTCCAAAACTTATCTGGGGCTTCTTTGAGAAATCGTTTCAGTGTTGAGTTATAAAAGTTATCTTTAGACGTCTTTTGGTTATGCCGGAGCTTTTTACCTAAAAGATGAATGTCATGTTTCTGTTCGATACTAGGACGGAGGGTGCAAGCCTTTCGCATACGTTTAAGTTTTCTTTTTGTGTGTATTATTTCCCGAGTTACCCAGGGGTTTCTTTTTCCTACACGTTTAGAACGTTCAGGAATGAAACGTTGTATGCAAAATGTTGTCATATCATGGAAAAACTTCCATAGCTCCTCAGTAGTACCAGATGATCTGCACAACTCCAAAAAAGAATAATATGACTGCTCCAGATGTTCCAGTATTGCCAGGTCATTGGCGGCTTTGAAGTTTGGAATCAGGAGTTTCTCGTTCTCGCGCATGAGATTAGCACACACATCTAGTGACATCATAACCATTTTATGATCAGAGAGACCTTCAACAATTTCACACATGTTAACAAATGGGAGCAACCAACCAGATAAGAATATTAAATCAAGGATTGAGGAAGTAGTTGGACCCACACGCGTACAAGCTGAGACGACCTGAGATAAGTCATAACAGAAAGCGATCTCAAGTAGTTGTTCACAATTAGGGACGTCATTTCCCTCTGCACAAAAGGTCGACCAGTTAATTCCAGGAAGGTTGAAGTCTCCTAGTAAAATAATATTGTCTTCATGCTTTAGGTGTGCGTCCATAAAGCTTCTCAGTTTAATGAGCACATTCACTGGAGAGTTTGGTGGTCTGTATATAGCACCAAGGTATACTGTACGATTATTAAGTTTGGTTTTAATCCAAAGAGCTTCGACATCAGTGACATGCGGGAGAACACTGAACAATATACATTCTTTAATTAGCAAGGCAATTCCTCCTCCTCTCGTTTCGCGGTCTCTTCTCACGATTTTGTATCCTGGAGGCGTGACTTCGGCATCTAGTATGTCTTTCTTGAGCCATGTTTCGGTAATTGCCAGAATATCGGGTTCATGTTCCAGTACTAGAGCCTCAATGTCCGTTATTTTATTTAAAATGCTTCTTACATTTATGTTTATTATCTTGAATTGTTCAGAAGCACTGTGACGTCGTCAATCGTTGTTACCGTGCTTGTCATCTCTTTCGGAGGGTGCCTTACTTATGTACTTCAAATTGGTATCCTCATTCCAGCCATACACCGCATCATTTATTTTCATCTTGTCAAACATAAGTTTCACCTTGATCCCCCTTTTCCTCTCCTCAGAACTAGAGTTCCATAGCTGTTTGCGGATCTCGGCAATTCGTTTAGAAAAGTCTTCGTTAATGCTGATGTCCTTGCCCCGGAGCATAAAGCAGTTTCGCAGGATTTTGGTTTTATCACGGAAATCTGAGAGTCTCAAAATGATTGCCCGATCTTTACCATTCTGTCGCTTTCCTAAGCGATGAATCCGTTCGACTGAATCAATTTTTAGCTTTAAGACTGTATGAAAAACATCAACATTGACCTTCTTACGTAATGCCTCTTCAGTTTCATTCACATCTTCCCTTATCCCTCTGATAATGAGGTTATTTCTCCGCGAGCGATTGTCAAGGTCGTCAATTCGTTTGACGAGAGCATTACTGTCAGGATTTGATTTAAGGTCCAAGTAGTCAACTCTTTTACCAATAGTTGTCATTGCAGTTTTAGTTTCATTGGCAAACTTCTCAAGGTTAGCAAGCCTGGTTGGGGCTTCGCCCAAGATCTCTAATCTTTCCTCTATTTTCGAAAGCCTGCCCTCCACACGAGCCTCGAAAGATGCTTGATTTTTTTCACTATCAGTTACCTTTTCCAAGACCGCCCTCTGTGTCTTAATCATCTCGTTAAACATTTCTTCAGTGATAGGACCGGGATTTTCCTCAACATCTCCCGAGCGGGCCATTAGCAAACGAGCAACGGAAAAACACTCAGATACACAGCATAAGAGAGTATGTGGACACGGCAACACGACTAAGCATAGAAAATCACTGCGAAAGCCATATTTTCGATCACCAACCTGCACAAGGAGCGGGAAAGTCGGTGACATTGCCACGGCAGTGTTGCCGTGTCCACTGGTGTTTGCTGAAATGGGCGTCCCTTTCAAAGCCAGAAAGGCAGCAGGTCCGAGATAGTCAGGTGACGTCACGGTGCGTGTCGATGATGCGCTGTAGCCATAGTCCACGTGTGGCAGCCGCGATGTGACGGGATCACCGAAGGGTGCGCCTAAGATGCAATCCAGCAAGGTCAAAGGCGAGGCAAGCTGGCAGCGTCCATCCACCGTGAAAGTTGCAGCAGCGCTGATCCAAAAGCACCCAGCCAGAGCCTGCACAAGGAGCGGGAAAGTTGGTGACATTGCCACGGCAGTGTTGCCGTGTCCACTTTGGTGTTTTTGGTGTTTTTGGTGTTTTTGTGTTGTGTCAAGAGTGGTCAAGATAAAACCTCTAGGAAGACCCTGCACAAACGTTAAGAAACGTATTGAGTTTCAGCAATGTATGATTTCTCGAGATGTTCATCATTGTTTTCTCTATTTCATTATATCGCTTTCTTGTGTAGGAAATTGCAGCCATTTGTCCTGCTGCTCTTTTTCAATTTGAATTGCTTACGTCAAAATGGACGAGTTTACACACATTATCCTTTGCATGATCTAGTCTGCTCTTTACAAGTCGGCCAGTGCTGACGTTGCATGATAGGTGCCGTAGTCCGCAACTTTTGGAATGGTTTGAATTTTCGTTATTTTCTCGCTAGAAATTACAAATTTATTTTTTATAGAAGCCTAATAGTGCCATCTCACTTGACTTAATATTTTGCTGTAGCAGCCTGTTAAAAGTGCAGTGGAAGTTACTTATGGGCAAGTGAAGCTTTGGCTAAGGCTGAACTTCAATGCTGCCTATTCATATACCTGTAAAACGTATAAATGCTTCACTGAAATAAACCCTAAACTGACTTTAATAAAATTTACTGCATATGAGAGAGAAATTTAAATTATATTGACTGTTAGAAGCAGAATTTCGATTTAGGGCTTGGTCCTTTTAAAATAGTTTTTTATTTGTAAGCGTTAAAAAAAGAAGCGCGAGGTTTACAAATTTTTTGCTCTGAGCCAAGGACAGATATCAGAGTCATGCAAACTGCATCCGTTCAATTATCTGAAGCAGAAAATTTGATAAGTCAATTTATATCTTGCGTGAATTTGTTACCTTGTTTACATGGATTTTGCAAAAGCTCTACTCGCATATCAATCGTTTTTGTGAGAGCCATGTGCAATATATCAATATTGTCTGCGTTAGATAGACTATTAGGTGCAATTGATAGAACTGTGATATTTTTATTGCTGAGTTACACAGTTGTAAACATGATAGTCTCGTCTTGTCAGAATTGCGATTTTTTACAATTTTTATTTTAAGTATTGACGACATAAATAAAATATTTCGAAGCAACTGTCACTAGATGGTATGTTCTTTCTTTCAAATGGAGCCAACCTAATCAAACTTGGTACAATGGTTGCCAAGAAAAATGATTCATCCTTTCCCATGTGTTTAGATAAGAGCCCTCCCCCCCCCCCCCCCTCAAGCTAAAGCTTCCGCTTAATGGGGCCAGTTGCTCTTTGGGGCTCGGAATAATGTTACTTCGAGCTAGAATACCATATGGGTACTCTGTTAACTTGTTGACTGCTGCTTCTTGACAAGCGTGTGAAGGTCACTATCTTTTCGTTTGATGTGATCAACTCTCAATGTGCACCCGATGCTCCAACAGTAAGGTTGTTCCATTTTGGTTCACTTTGGGCAGAGGAGCTCTGCAATAATCACAGCTGTTTTGTACCGGATTCTGTATGCTAATGATGGTGTTACACGGCCCACTTTCGGTCGTGATCAAGCCTGATTGGGACCAAAAGTCTCGGTTATGATTGGCTCCTTTCTGCAATATTGCGGGAGGGAGCCAATTCTGATTGAGAATTTCTATCAGGATCGGGCTCACTCATGATCAGAAGTGGCCCTGTGACACCGATGTAAGATTAGAGCCTCTCCTCTGTTCTTCATAATGTAAACACAGAACATGAGTGGCAGTGCCATTTAAAGAATGCAGTACCAGCTCTTTTTACGTAACATGTTGCCGTTATAATTAGTATTGTGGCAATTGCTGATTGAAAGATTTGCTGCGTTTCAGTAAGGAAAATGGTTTCGCTAACTTAATCGGATTTCCTTATGAAAAGGCCTAACCTGTGTGACCTAGTCACACTGGTGTGTTGATATAGTTTATAGATGTGGTGCCACAACTGCGCGGGATTTGGCTAAAAGTGGACAGACTGCTTGGAAGAGCAATGTTTCTGGGTTCCCAGTGCTCAGCAAATGAACTCAACATAGCGAAGGAACTATAAAGAAGCTTAATAAATTCAATTGTATTATTGAAACTCACGTAATAGCAAAACAACCACTCTTGTGGGCTTTGCAAGGATGAAGGACGGATGACTATACTGTGCTAAGTTCCATTCCATTCAACTCCGATTTTGACGCTGTCTATGAGGATCTAGTTATTGTTTATGAATGAAAGAGTGCATCCCATTATACAAGGCAAACTAAACCCAACAACTGCACGAATATTAACTGTTGTGCCAGAGCGTCCTCAAACATCTTCTTCGTCAATTTCAGGCATCAAGTACATCAGCAGGCTTCTACAAACAATAATCTTAAATGTCGAGCACCTGGAAAGCCAACTAGACTTTATAAAAGAAGCTTTGTGACTGACAACTTCAGCCTGAAGCAGATTTGTTACAAAAATTATTCTGCGACATCACTGAGTTCGAGCTGTTTGATCAAGACGTCTAATAAAATGCTGCAAGGAAGACAGAGTTGGTAAGAATTTTCGCGGAGTACTGATAGGTTTTTATCTCTATAGAAACAGTTATGCACAAATTTAATAAGCGTGAAGCTGACTGACATATCTCACAGTAAGCAATTCCAGCTTTCTGCGTACGAAATAAGCAAGTATACTTGCTTGAAGTATATATGAAGCAAGTTCTATGGTGCACTTCAGTTCATAGTTCTACGTAGAAAAAGTATTTGCCACCACTGAATCAGTGAAAGGTACAGTCGCGAGCAAGAGTTTGGAGACCACAGCATCAACAAAAATTTTAATGTATTGTCACGTGGTGGTGACGTTGAAGAACACAGTAGCAATACTGTGAACGACAAAACTAATTTTTATTGGGCGAACCCGTGCCCACAAAACAGGCTACACATATAGCACAACGATAGCGGCGAACACTGTCGGCGATCGTCGAAAATTTGATCAGCGGGTAAAGCGCGTCGGCTTTTATACAGCAGTCGTCGAATGTTCCAGACTAATCGTTGGGACCCGCGTGCCTTCCACATAGTTCTACACCATTCGTGTCAAGCGATGAAATCAGATAACACAAGGTTCGGCGACAACAGACAGCGGATAGAAGCATCGATAACTTTCCAGAAACTTCGGATACATGCAGGCGCGTCCCGCGCTGTGCGATAACATTTGTTAGGCGGCCAAACGGGATCGCCCGATAAAGATAAGTACATGTGTCAATATTCAAGCGCAGCTCCGCGGCCTGAAATCGGTTTATACATCGTATTGGTATCAAAATCAAAATCAAAAGCGCACTTAGGCGTGCGCTTTTGATTTCAGCCGAAATGCCCAGGCTGCAAAAAAAAAAAGAAAGAATTGTGACACCTTCGGTCCCGAAACTTTTGCTCGCCACTGTACCTTGCTTTTTACAATTAAAAAACAAGACTAATGTATAATGAATATATCTTAAAGGACTAATTTCGTGAACAGTGTACTTTTATATTCCTCACACCCAACAAAATACTAACGACACAATACCTTTCAAAGTCAGTATTCCTGTCAACCGGTCTCTTGCAAACCTAGAAAAGGTTACTTCCTTGAACAGATGGTGCGAAAATTATTCATATCAGCACCTCCATGTGCGTGGAAAATGAGCCCATTTATATAGTTTGTTGAGATTAAAGCATCTTGTGTTTATTTTCATCATGGGTATCACTTCGTGTAGTAGCACTGAAAATGTACTGTACATTAATAATTTTTGTCGACGGTGCAGCAGTACATAATGTACGAAGTATCAATCTTTTGGAAAAATGGATGCAACAGAGGTATACGCTTGACACATGCTGCCACCTGCACTCAGCTTTCCGTTATACCAAGTATATTATTCCTGTTTTTTTATGAGATGGATGAAAGTTGTCCACGGTTGGGGAGAGTGGGTCTAAGGAGGGTATAGCAAAGACGTTAAGGCTTGTTACAGCACAATTGTAGGGCTTTTTAAGTGGATAAATGAAATAAAACAAAACTACATTGCCTGTCATTTCCAATTCCATTGCACTTTTTGTAAAATACTAAGCACTGATATCTGGGCTATAAAACGCCTGTGAAAAGCAAAGTACGGCGTTAGAAACTTGTTGCATGCTGTGGGGTAAAAAATGCGGATCTTGTTTACGATTTGTTATGCTTCCTTAAAATCTTTAATCATGTTTTACTGAACTTTGCACTGCAGCCTGAAAGTCATCATCAGTCAGTGGGTCGCTTGAAAATTCACTTGCTATAAAAAATTGCTTAGTGTTATCTGAACTGTTGCGATTCCTGTTAATGGCAAACAACCTTGTAAACTGCAGATGTGGGAACCCGCTGCGTTACAAGCGAGAAATGTTAGTTTGTCTACACAGCGCATTCTTGAAGCGCTCATGACCCAGGAAGTGGCTGTTCACTATAGTTGACTCGGACAAAAAGGAGAAAAAAAGTTCTCGACGCTGACAATGTGGGCATATAGCAAGTACACTTGCTTGATTACGTCATTTTCATCGTCTTTCAAGCCTTACCTCGTGGACACTGTATCCTCTTTATCCTCCACTGCAGTCATGTAAGCTTACACAAACATCTTTTATCATTATTCTGTTTCCGCTTTTGGCAAGTTTCTGCCCCTTCACTCTGCAGGGAAATGAAGTTTGAGCATTCAACTGCACACACAATATGTAGCTTTCAGCAGGCTGCTGTGGTGAGCCTGAAGATAAGGATAGTTTTCTAATGCCCCAACCATGGTGTTAGAATAGGTTAGGTGTACGAACGAGTCTCGCCGGCGGGGCGCGCCGCCGCTCGTAGTGTGCCCGTCCTCCGGCAGGCGGCGCGCCAAACTTGGGGCCTTCGGCTACATAAACATGCAGGGCGGCAGAAGAAAGGAAAAGTGGGCAGAGATTGAGGAGCAGTTACACAGAGAACAAATAGGGGTGTATGCGGTTACAGAAACGCACCTTAGAGACTCAGAAGAGCCGCCAGCTATTGAGAATTATCTTTGGGAAGGGTGCAACAGAACTAAGTCGGAAAGAAAGGGAGGGGGAGTCGGAACGCTCATCCATCAGGGAGCCAAATGGAAAAGAGTAAATTCACAATGTCAAGAGCATCTTTGGTTATCAGGTACAATGAGTGGGAAAGAAACTTGGCTGGGTGTTACGTATTTGTGGACCGGAAAAAATTGCACAGAGAAGAATAAAGAGTTAGTGGAATGCATAAGCGCTTATATTAAGGGTTTCGGGAGTGGGGCTGAAATTGTCCTATTAGGTGACATGAATGCCCACATACAGGATTTAGATGGCTATATCGACAATAACGGGAAGTCAATGCTGGACCTTTGTGAGCAACATAACCTCGTGATCGTGAATACAGGGCCTAAGTGTGAAGGACAGGTCACGTGGGCAGTGGGAAACCGGCAATCAACCATTGATTACTGTCTGATGACAGAAGGAATTCATGATAAGTTGAGAGAAATGGTCATCGATGAGGAAGGGTTTAACAGCATAGGGAGTGACCATAAACGCATCATATTGAAAATGGGATATGTAGTTGGGAAAGAGAGCAAGGAGAGCAAAATGGCCAGTCCAAATTTGAACGCTCAACAAATAGCAAATACAATCACTAGAGTTGAGGAAGAACTTGGCAAATGGCCAAGTAAAGAGTGGGAATATGGTGAGCTTCTAAGTGTAATAACGACAGAAATACGGAAAGAGAAACAACATGTTCGTTGGAAAGGAAAAAAGAAACCAAAAAGCTGGTGGAACAAGGAGATACGAGAAGCGATCGCCGAACGACAGAAACCATCTCGAGAGCACAGGCAGGCAAAGAAGGCGCAGTTGTCACAGGATGAAGTAACTAGTAAATGGGAAATATACCGGGAGAAAAAGTCTATGGTTCAAATACTGGTGCAAGCAAAATTAAAAGGTGAAAGTGAACCTTGGTTGTCAGAAATACGTGAGAAAAAGAAGGCCGCACCCAGAATATTTTGGAACCACATAAAATTATTAGGCAGGAAGTCAACAACAATACAACAACATATCCTAGACGAAGATGAAAGCAGACTGGAAGGAGAAGCGGCAATAAATTACATTTGAAAAATAACAGCCGAATCTTTCCAAGGCAATGACGAGGTTGTATTTGAGGAAAAAAAAGAGCAGGAAAGAGACCCAGGAAAAGGAGCTGGTTCTGACAAATTTAAACTGCAAGAAAGCGGAAGAGAAAATTCCTAAGCGCACAGCCACAGGGCTAGACGAGGTTCCCGTTAAGCTAATAAATGAACTAGGACCAAAAAGTAAGGAAGCTCTGGTGAAAGCAGTGGAAAAAACTTTAAAAGATAGACGGATACCAGACAGTTGGCGACAAAGTAGAATGAATTTAATTTATAAAGGTAAGGGGGAGAAAGACAGAATTCACTCGTATAGACCGTTGACCATTACATCGGTAATATACAGGCTAGCAATGCAGGCAATCAAATTAAAGCTTCAAGCATGGACAGAGAATAATGGCATTTTGGGAGAGCTTCAGAATGGCTTCAGAATAGGTAGGCGTTTGGACGATAACTTGTTTGTTCTTACTCAGTGTATTGAAATATCAAAAGCAGAAAGCAGACCGTTGTATGTGGCCTTTTTAGACATTACAGGAGCCTACGACAACGTAGACCTCAACATTTTGTGGGATATTCTGGAAGGGGAAGGCTTAGGTAACAATTGTATACAGCTTTTGAGAGAGATTTACCTAGAAAATACCGTTTGCGTTGGATGGGAAGGGATTAGGAGCGCGAAGAAAGTTCATATCAACAAGGGACTGAGGCAGGGGTGCCCCTTATCCCCGCTGCTGTTTATGATGTACATGGTGAGGATGGAGAGGGCGCTAGAAGGAAGTACTATCGGGTTTAATCTCTCATACAAACAGGCAGGTACAGTAATAGAGCAGCAACTCCCAGGTTTATTTTATGCGGACGACATTATGTTGCTCGCTAACAAGCAAAGCGATTTGCAACGTCTGGCTAGTATCTGTGGACAGGAAGGCAACAATTTAGGTTTGAAATTTAGTGTTACAACATCAGGTGTTATGGTATTCAATGAAAACAGTGAACAGACAGTGGAGATACAGGGCCAAGAAATACCTCGGGTAACAGAATATAAATACCTTGGTATATGGATAAACGAAGGCAATGGATATATGGAAACACAGGAAAAAACCATAACAGTCAAGGGGAAGAGAAATGCAGCCATAATGAAGCACAGAGCGCTATGGGGATACAATAGGTAGGAGGTCCTCCGAGGTATGTGGAAAGGGGTAATGGTTCCAGGACTTACTTTTGGAAATGCGGTTGTTTGCTTTAAATCAGGGGTACAATCAGGACTCCACGGGAACCAAAGGTCAGTGGGTCGCCTCGCATTGGGCGCTCACCGGAAGACTACAAATGAAGCTGTGCAGGGGGATATGGGCTGGACTAGTTTTGAAGTGAGGGAAGCTCGCAGTAAAATTGAGTATGAAGAACGGCTGAGGAATATGGAAGAAAGTAAATGGGCTGGGAGAGTGTTCAGGTATCTGTACAGGCAAAACATTGATTCACAGTGGAGGAAAAGAACTAGGAAGCTTACCAGCAAGTATGCGGCCTGTGGGGTGGGCAACACAGCAACAAGGAAAGTCAAGCGGAAAGTCAGAGAGGCTGAATTAATCTCATGGGTGGCGGCAATGGAAAAGAAACCTGCCATGAGTAACTACTTAAGAGGAAAAAACGAAATCAGGAAAGAAACCATTTATGATAACTCAAAGGGAAGCTCATTACATATCGAAGCGAGATCGGGATGCCTTAGAGCACGCACCTATAAAGCGAGATATAAGAAGGAAGAAGAAGCATGTGCTTGCTGCGGTAAAGCTAGGGAAACGACGGAGCATATTTTATTAGAATGTGAAGACGTCTACCCAGCGGTCGATTTAGGCACCACTGGCCTCCTTGAAGCTCTTGGGTTCAGCGGGAGCAGTGGTAAAGCAAACAGGCCCGCAATAGACATTAGTAACAGGCGATTGGATGATTGGTGGAAGAAAAGTAGGGAAACGACAAAAGACGGAGACGTACAAAAGCACAATTCGCAATAGGGGATCAGAAAGTTTGGACGCGGTAGTTCATAGTGTTTTTTTTTTCTTTTTTCATTGGTTAACCTAGGTACGATATTAGGCAGCATAGTAGCAAGAGCTTGGTGGCGCAACCCACCGCCCCGTTCCAAAGGGGACGCTCATAACATCCATCCATCCATCCATCCTTCGGCGCAGCGCCCATTAAAAATCGGGTGGGGTGAACGCGCGCACTGCTGGCTCCTTGCAATATATTATGAGGGCCAATTCAGCCTTAGTCGTATTAAACCTAACAGCTTGTGGTGCTCTATATTAAATGCTTGTCGTGAAAATCGCAGGCCACTAAAGAGCTGTTGACTCGTTCGCACTAAAAGTTAGAATTGGCGCGAGCTGTAACAGCAGCTATTCTGTGATACGTCTCAGTCTTCCTAATATTTTGTCCTTATATTAAGTTATAATGTGAGTGATGTTGCGTCAAATTATGCAAAACACTGTCTGTAAAACTGCCGACAGAGGACTTCTGGAAGTTGGCGTCCGGAAACGAGTGTCTTGTGTTTTCGTTTGCAGCTGTTATGTGCGCTAGTTTCCGCGTAGGTTTCGGGCGCGAAATGTTGCTTTCATGCTTTGAAAAAAAAAAACCACGATGCTGCATCACCATTTATTTCACACACATATCTGCAGTCACAAAAGAGGCCAGCTATTACAGGTGTTGCGTAAAATTTGGGAGAGCTTCCGTAGCCGCTTTGTCGCATCAGATACGGCTGAATTGCGCTATCTTCTGTTTAGTTCACACAAAAATACGTGGCATAAAAAATACAGACAAGTAAAAAATCATGTGTTAAACAAGTTTAGCAAGTTTCCGCAGCTGCTGTGTTTTGTTTTTTGCATCAGCTTTTTTTTGCTTGCAGACTTCCCGCATTCTCATTGCTATATAGTGATACAGAAGACATGCCATCATTTCTTTGTGTTCCAAACAAGGAAAAGAAAAATGGCAGCTTTCTAGCATGCTTTCTACTGTCAATTCATAGACATTTCTGTGAAAAGTGTGCTTCTGAAATTCAGTCTCGGCTGCTTGCAGCAGGTGGAAAATGGTCCTACTGGGGTGTAATAATCCACCTCGAGTTTTGCACTGAACTAGGGCACTTTCTTTTAGAGACTGTGCAGCAGCTTCTCCAATAAGGCATTCTCTACATTTTGAGCATGTTGTACTCTTCATAAGTTTTTGACACATAAAACCAGCAAGGTAATAAATTATACAGTCAATAACCTCTGGCTCTGTACATACATGATCAAAAACTTCTTCACACTCAGCTTGATGATGATGATATTTTATGTTTTATGGCGCAAGGGCCAGTATGGCCAAAGAGCTCCATGTCCGTGGTAATGAGTTCGCAGTGTAATTATGAGTTCTATGGAGTTGGTGTGACGTGGCTGTAGAGGGGCCTCAAATATGGTCGCGCTAAAGTGCGTAAAATCTGTATAATAAGATTATGGCGATGACTTAAGACGTGTACTATGAACATTAAGACGCATTTAAAAAGAATGATGTGATGTCTAAAAATATATCAGGTTATATAAGATATGCTAGAGCACTACTGCCTCCTTAGAGCCCTTGAAACACAAGGGCCTGGAGGCATGTGCTATTCAAAACAATTATCGCAGCGGCATCCTCTGGAGCGAGGATGCTCTACGAATTTAATGGGCTTATAACGTGTAGAACTACATCCTTTAAGAAGTCGAGGACTGCCTTGGTGTTAAAAAGCGGTTCCTTACCAAGAAAGACAGCCGGGTGTAGAGGGATGTAATAAAGGTATGCAAGCGGAAAATGTTTTCCTTTCAGGTTCGGCTTTCCGACACTCCAAGAGGACATGGAGGACGGTCAGCCTCTCACCGCATCTGCCACAGGTTGGAGGTTCACTTCCAGTAAGCAGATAACTATGAGTGCCAAATGTGTGTCCTATTCTGAGGCGACAGAATAGGCATCTGTTCGCCGGGATTTTGTTGGGGAGGGCCAAAAACCTAATTGTGGCTTTATAACGTGCAGTTTATTATTTGTTTCTGCGTTCCACATGCGCTGCCAGTGTTGTCGCAGTTTCCTTCTTTACAAAGGCCTGAGATCTGTGACAGGGACAGCAGCCGTAGGAAAAGTGGTTAGTGATGTGAGTGATGTGGCCATTTTGTCAGCTAACACATTACCCTCGATGCCCCTATGGCCAGGCACCCAGCATATTACTACGTGTCTATGTGATAGATAAATATTGCATAAGAGCGAGTAGAGTTCAATGAAAACAGGATTTGTATGCTTTTGTAAAGAGTTCAGCGCTTTTACAAGGCTTAACGAGTCTGTAAATAATATTGCTCTGTCGAGTTTGAATTTATTTATATGTTTGACTGCAGACAGTACGGCATAGGTTTCTGCAGTGAGGATGCTCATTAAGGGGTTCAATACATCAGATTTAGAAAAAGATGGACCAACAGCAGCATAAGATGCACCAGAATGTGATTTTGATGCATCTGTGTAGAATTCGGAACAGCAGTATTTCGATTGAAGTTCACGGAAATGCATAGCGATTTCGAGGTCAGGAGCATGCTTTATGACCTCCACAAAGGATACATCACAGTCTATCACCTGCCACTCCCAGGGCGGTACTAGCTTAGCTGGAAGCATTAAGTAATGTTCGAGAACTGGAACATCCATTTCCTTGCTAAGTTCTCTTGCACGCAGTGAGAAAGGAAGTCTCACAGAGGGTCTGTTATGAAAAAGTGTTTCACACGTCAAGTCGTTAACGGTTGTGAAACACGGATGTTCCTTATTAGAGCGAACCTTGAGAAAATACGTTAAGCTGATGTTGGTTCTCTGAAGATGGAGTGGCCACTCATCCGACTCTACATATAGACTTTCAACAGGGCTTGTCCTAAATGCGCCAGTGGCCAGACGGATACCCAGATGGTGAACAGGGTCTAACATCTTAAGCGCGCTCGGTGCGGCAGAGTGGTATACTACGGCACCATAATCTAACCGTGATCGAACTGGGCTCCTGTAAATATTCAATAAACACTGTCTGTCGCTACCCCACGTTGTGTGGGATAGGATTTTAAGTAAGTTCATTGTTCCAAGACATCTTTCTTTAAGATGTTTTATGTGAGGAATGAAAGTAAGCCTGGAGTCAAGTATAACACCAAGAAATTTGTGATCTTTGTTTACAGGAATTTGTTGTCCGCCCAGTTCTACGCAAGGATCTGGGACCAGGCCTCTCTTTCTTGAGAAGAGAACACAAGAACTTTTGTGGGGGTTGACTTTAAATCCATTTTGGTCTGCCCATTTGGACACCTTGTTTAAGCCCTGCTGTACCTGTCTTTCGCATACTGTGCGGTTGCAGGATTTGAAGCCTATTTGTATATCGTCTACGCATACGGAATAAAAAATGGCAGGTGGTAGTAAAGCACGTAGTGTGTTCATCTTAATGATAATGAGAGTGCAGCTGAGCACGCCTCCCTGGGGTACACCAGTTTCCTGCGTAAAGGGACGTGACAGTGCATTACCGACTTTTACACGAAAGGTACGGTTGGGCAAATAGCTTTCAATTATTTTCAACATATTTCCACAGAAGCCCATTCCCGACAAGTCTCGCAAGATCCCGTAGCGTCATGTTGTATCATATGCCTTCTCCATATCGAGGAATATCGAGAGGAAGTACTGTTTGTGTACAAAGGCATCGCGAATATATCCTTCAATGCGCACAAGGTGATCGGTTGTTGACCGCCCTTGTCTGAAGCCACACTGATAGGGATCGAGTATATTGTTGAGTTCAAGGAAATGTACGAGTCTGCGATTAATCATTTTTTCAAAGAGCTTACACAGACAATTGGTAAGAGCTATCGGACGATAACTTGCTGCCAAGGAGGGGCCTTTTCCCTGCTTCAGGACAGGAACCACAATCGCCTCTTTCCATGTAGATGGGAGGTATCCCGCAGCCCACAGAGTGTTGAAAAGTGTAAGTAGTGTAACCTGCGTGTCAGTATGTAAGTTTCTGATCATGTCATACATGACTCTGTCAGGTCCCGGTGCAGTGCTTTTGCATGTGTTCAAGGCAGCTCTCAACTCGGCAATACTGAAAGGCCGGTTATAGCGTTCATTCTGTCTGGATTTTCTAATTATTGGATTACATTCTTCTGTTGGTTTATATTTGAGAAAGGACTGAGAATAATGGGTTGAGCTCGAGACGCTCTCAAAGTGCTCCCCAAGTGAGTCTGCCTGATCTTGCAGGGTATCGCCTTGTGTGTTTACCAGAAGGAGTGATTGTGCTTATCGCCCTATTATCCTAATAACCCTGTTCCAGACTTTGGCTTCATCTGTGTACGAGTTGATGCCCGATAAAAACTTCTGCCAGCTTTCTCTTCTGGCCTGTCGGCGGGTTCGCCTGCCTTCGGACTTTACTTTTTTAATGTTGATAAGATTTTCTGCAGAGGGAGAAGCGCGTGGCAAACCCCACGCTTTGTTCTGTTTTTTACGTGCGATCCTACAATCGTCGATCCACCACGGGACACGCCGTTTGCACGACAGGCCATTTACTTGTGATATGCATTTAGATGCGGCATCTATTATAAAGGCTGCAAAATACTCCACAGCAGCATCAATTCCTAGCGAGGACATGTCATCCCATGAAATACTAGAAAGAGTTCGGAATTTCTCCCAGTCGGCTGTGTCAATCTTCCGCCTAGGAGCCTGTGGTGGATATTCCTTTTCTTTAGGTGTTCTTAGCAGTATGGGGAAGCGGTCGCTTCCGTAAGGATTGTTGTTAACTTCCGGCCGTCCAGCAGGTCCTCGAGGCGCTCGAAAGGCACGGACCCAGCGAGCCGGCAACGGCGAGCAGAGACCCGCGCCGAGTAACGGCAACTTCGAGGATGACGTAGGCCCTCGTCGGGGCGCGCAAGCGCCCAACTGCAGGCATAAATAAATTTGTCTCCAATCCAATCCAATGTTAACTTCCCATTCGAGTTCAGACAGTATTGACGGGGAAACTAGGTTAAGATCAATTGAAGAAAAGGTTCTGTTTACGATACAATAATAAGTGGGTTCCTTCTTATTCAGCAGACACGCACCGGACGAAAAAAGGAATTGTTCAATGAGACGACCTCGCGCATCGATACGAGAGTCTCCCCACAAGCTGCTGTGTGCATTGAAATCACCCAGAACAACATAAGGTTCTGGCAATTGATCTATAAAGGATTTGAATTCATGTTTAGTTAATTTGTAATGTGGGAGTATGTAAAGAGAGCTAATAGTGATGAGTTTGTTTAGGAGAACAGCTCTAACCGCCACTGCTTCAAGAGGCGTTTGTAGCTGTAAATGTTGACACGCAATACTTTTATGGATGACAATGGCAACACCGCCCGATGATGCGACACCATCATCGCGATCTTTACGAAAGGTTATATACTGTCGGAGAAAGTTTGTGTGTTTTGATTTTAGGTGTGTTTCCTGTAAACACAGCACTTTTGGATTGTGTTGGTGGATCAGTTCTTGTACGTCATCGAGGTTTCTCAGAAGACCTCTGACATTCCATTGTATGATTTGTGTATCCATATTTAATGTAAATTGGTGCTGTGTATACGGAAACAGAAATGTTGAATTAGATTAAATAGCTCTTGCGAGGCCCTGTAACCGGGGTTTTGCCTTTTTTGGAGCGTTCGAGGAAGCCTCGCCGCTCCTTAGGCGCTTGGTGCGCCGTGGGGATAGATGTTGTGTCCATTGCCTCTTCTGAGGCGCCGGACACATGCTCTTGCGAGCGGGAAGTTGCCAGCGAGAGTCCCGCATTGGAGGGCAAGACCCCTGCGCCCACCAGCCCGGAGGTCGATGGGGCTCCCTGGGGGATTTGGCTGCGCCGGCTGTTGCCAGCGCTGGAAGGGGCTGGGGAGGTTGAGGCAGCCTCGGCTGCGCCTTCCTTCGTGGCCGCTATCACTCCTGCGGAATCGCTGCGTGTAGCGCAGGATGCCGCAGATAACTCTTGTGGGGCCGGCAACCCAAGGGTAGCCTGGCCTGGTTGCTGGTTGGATGGAGTAGGCTTACCTACTTCCACCCTGGGGGCAGGAGCCAAAGGTACCTGCTCGCTGCACGCGGGCTGGGTACTTGGCATTGGCCGCTGCGACGCTGCCCCCCGACGCGCCGCATCATCATAAGGTGTGCTGTGGAAATGTGAGCACCTCTTAGGGCTTCCTTAAACGAAATATTTTCCTTGACTTTGAGGGTAATTATGTCCTTTTCTTTTTTCCAGTTCGGACAGGAGCGTGAGTAGGCCGGATGGTCTCCACTGCAGTAGTTCACACAGTGAGGTCATCATCATAATCATCATCATCAGCCTGGTTATGCCCACTGCAGGGCAAAGGCCTTTCCCATACTTCTCCAGCTACCCCGGTCATGTACTAATTGTGGCCATGTTGTCCCTGCAAACTTCTTAATCTCATCCGCCCACCTAACTTTCTGCCGCCCTCTGCTACGCTTTCCTTCCCTTGGAATCCATTCCGTAACTCTTAATGACCATCGGTTACCTTCCCTCCTCATTACGTGTCCTGCCCATGCCCATTTCTTTTTCTTGATTTCAACTAAGATATCATTAACTCGCGTTTGTTCCCTCACCCAATCTGCTCTTTTCTTATCCCTTAACGTTATACCAATCATTCTTCTTTCCATAGCTCGTTGCGTCGTCCTCAATTTAAGTAGAACCCTTTTCGTAAGCCTCCAGGTTTCTGCCCCATACGTGAGTACAGGTAAGACACAGCTGTTATGCACTTTTCTCTTGAGAGATAATGGCAACCTGCTGTTCATGATCTGAGAATGCCTGCCAAACGCACCCCAGCCCATTCTTATTCTTCTGATTATTTCAGTCTCATGATCCGGATCCGCAGTCACTACCTGTCCTAAGTAGATGTATTCCCTTACCACTTCCAGTGCCTCACTACCTATTGTAAACTGCTGTTCCCTTCCGAGACTGTTAAACATTACTTTAGTTTTCTGCAGATTAATTTTTAGACCCACCCTTCGGCTTTGCCTCTCCAGGTCAGTGAGCATGCATTGCAGTTGGTCCCCTGAGTTACTAAGCAAGGCAATATCATCAGCGAATCGCAAGTTACTAAGGTATTCTCGATCAACTCTCATCCCCAATTCTTCCCAATCCAGGTCTCTGAATACCTCCTGTAAACACGCTGTGAATAGCATCGGAGAGATCGTATCTCCCTGCGTGACGCCTTTCTTTATTGGGAATTTGTTGCTTTCCTTATGGAGGACAACGGTGGCTGTGGAGCCGCTATAGATATCTTTCAGTATTTTTACATACGGCTCGTCTACACCCTGATTACGCAATGCCTCCATGACTGCTGAGGTTTCGACTGAATCAAACGCTTTCTCGTAATCAATGAAAGCTATATATAAAGGTTGGTTATATTCCGCACATTTTTCTATCACCTGATTGATAGTGTGAATATGGTCTATTGTTGAGTAGCCTTTACGGAATCCTGCCTGGTCCTTTGGTTGACGGAAGTCTAAGGTGTTCCTGATTCTATTTGCAATTACCTTAGTAAATACTTTGGAGGCAACGGACAGTAAACTGATGGGTCTATAATTTTTCAAGTCTTTGGCGTCCCCTTTCTTATGGATTAGGATTATGTTAGCGTTTTTCCAAGATTCCGGTACGCTCGAAGTCATGAGGCATTGCGTATACAGGGTGGCCAGTTTCTCTAGAACAATCTGCCCACCATCCTACAACAAATCTGCTGTTACCTGATCCTCCCCAGCTGCCTTCCCCCTTTGCATAGCTCCCAAGGCTTTCTTTACTTCTTTCGGTGTTACCTGTGGGATTTCGAATTCCTCTAGACTATTCTCTCTTCCATTATCGTCGTGGGTGCCACTGGTACTGTATAGATCTCTATAGAACTCCTCAGCCACTTGAACTATCTCATCCATATTAGTAATGATATTGCCGGCTTTGTCTCTTAAATCTGATTCTTGCCAATTCCTAGTTTCTTGTTCACTGCTTTTAGGCTTCCTCCGTTCTTGAGAGCATGTTCAGTTCTATCCATATTATACTTCCTTATGTCAGCTGTCTTACGCTTGTTGATTAACTTGGAAAGTTCTGCCAGTTCTATTCTAGCTGTAGGGTTAGAGGCTTTCATACATTGGCGTTTCTTGATCAGATCTTTCGTCTCCTGCGATAGCTTACTGGTATCCTGTCTAACGGAGTTACCACCGACTTCTATTGCACACTCCTTAATGATGCCCACAAGATTGCCGTTCATTGCTCTCCACTGCAGTTCACACAGTGAGGTGTGCCACTGCAATTGTCGGAAGGGTGGCCCTGGACTCCACACTTTGCACAAGTTATTTGACCACGTCAGCTCTGCGAGCCATGGCCAAACCTCTGACATTTGAAACACCGTCTAGGGTTGGGGATATATGGTCGCACGGTTAACCTGACATATCCTGTTTCGATGGTTTCTAGTAGTACGCTGGATGCAAATCTTAAGATAAGATGCTTGGTTGGAATTTCCTTATTGTCCCGTCTAATGATAATGCGCTTTACATCAGTCACATTTTGATTTTTCCACCCTTCCAGGAGTTCAGCTTCTGGCAGATCCTGAAGGTCTGCCTCTGACACGACTCCGCGTGAGCTGTTCATTGATCGGTGTGGTGTAACAGAAACTGGTATGTTACCAAAGTTCACCAGACTGCCTAGCTTTTCGTATTGATTTTTCTGTGGGATCTCAAAAAAGAAGATCTCCGCTTGCCATTTTCGTCACCTTATAACCTGACCCTAAGGCTTCGGTCAAAGATTTTGAAACTATGAATGGTGAAATGAGTCTGGCCTGTTTTGCAGCGTTCTCACTATGTACAACATGGTATTTCGGGTAGTTCTCTTTTGTGCGGGTCAAATATGTACTTAAGTCATCGGTGCGCCCCCTCCTCTGAGGGTGACGATCAAGTAGGCAGGGAAATGCGGGTGTTCCCATAGTATGTTAGTTTGTTTTCGGCAGCAATGGCGGCCACCCACCACGGAGCCCAACATGGGGACGCTGCAGGACTTAACGCGTAAGGCTACAGACGCCAGCCGTGCATTGCTGCTATAACCTAATATAACATACCCAAGGGAGGGCACATACACAAGGTTAACCCTAGCCGCCTAGAAAAATTAGGAAGTGACGGAAAAGAAGAGATGATAGGACAGTAAAAGAAAGAAGATAGGAAAGAAAAAGGTTGAAGAGGTGGACAGGAAAAGGCGACTGCCGATTTCCCCCGGGTGGTTCAGTCCGGAAGTGCCGTCTACGTGAAGCAGAGGCCAAAGAGGTGTGTTGCCTCCGTCGGCAGGCCTTAACGGTCCGAACACCCGGCATCGGCTCAACCCCCAGGATCCCCCTTTCCCCGGACACGGCTAAGCCGCGCACGGCTACACGCGGGAGGGTCCAACCCTCGTGTGCTCGGGTACGTGGTGTCGCAACGCACCAAACGCCTGCTTGCGCAGACGCCCCTGCGGGGCACACTCAGCTTCCGCGTCCACTAAGCCATCCAGTTTTTGTTTTAGTTGCTGAAGTTGTGTCTTTTCTTCATTGTCAACCTTAAACGCAAGCTTAATATCAGTCAGTGTTAATGCATGTGTGTTATCGGCGGTTTGCACTTCGCAATTGCCAAACTTTGGCGGCTTGAGCAAACTATACACTGAGAGCATGTTATACAATTGCAGGAAAGTGGGCATAGAGGGGTGGTCATTTTGCCCACTTGCTTGGCGGATAATTCCGAAGAAGCGTTCAAGCACGTCCTGATTGAGCTTTCCCGACAAGACATACCTGAACCCACACTCCTTGAGAAAATACCGAGGGAGTTCCAGCGCTGATAAAATTGACACGCGCAGTCCCTCTGCGGTCTGCTCGGTTAGGCAATCTTTACGGGAAATTTTTTCAGATAATACATCTTGCTCCCACTTTTTTAGCCAATACAGTGAAGATGCTAAAACTCGTAGATCTTTGCTCTCTACAGTAATGCCCTCTCGCGGGCAGTTTCGGTTGAGGGGGTCAAAGAGGTCATTGAGTTTCATGGTAAACTCCATCGTAGCTTTCACACTTTCTAATCCTTGCGTGCCTCTCCTCGAATAAAACTCCAAACCTTTTGCTACACTCCGGCTGAACAACTGGGTCGCCAGCTTAACACGCATTTTTTCATTGTTTGTTGGATTAATATGGGAAAATCTTAATTTAGGACAGACACGCGCCAGGCCGGGTTGCTTCGAGTCTTCTACAAACAATCTGTCAAAGTGCTCCCAGTGCACCCGTTCACCATTGACAATCAAAATCTTTTGTCGATGCAAGCGGTTACGCACACATTTCAGGAGGTGAGGAACATCGGAAAGAACAAAAACATTGCGCTTGTTGTCAACAGGATGAGTAAAGAAGTGTTTAGTGTGCCGAAGAGCCCCACTCACTCCAAACTTTTTCCACATTAAGCGATTAGTAGCAGCTCCATCACACACAATTCCATCGACCAACACGCCAGCTTCCTCCAGGAGAAAAATCGCTTTTAGTATGAGCTGTGCAAGTTTGGTGCCTTTTGTAGGACCCTTGCTCGCAAAGACAGCAAATGGCTGCAAGTAATGCTCCCCGAATGCTCGAAATGTGAACACCAGTCCAGGCTCTGCGAGGTCATCGCTGGTCGTCGCACTGTCACCAAAATCGCTGAATCCACAATAAGTCATTGACTTTGAATGCACTCTCTCCTTACCTGCATTTCGTCGAACACTAAAATCCCGTGTCGCTGAAACTCGTCCTTGGTGGCCATTTTTTTTTCTCAAATGCCGCAAAAAATCGTGTGTCAAATCCGCATTTCACCCTCACCAAACTTAAATACTTACGAACTGTTGTGACACAAGGAAGCGGTAGAACATCATTTTTTCGGAGGAAGGAACACGCCCATGGGCTGCGAATGTGCAGCAACAGACGCAGAAAAAGCCAGTCTTCTGTGTAGCGCCGGCTCTTTTTATTTGCGAGTTTGGCAGCTGTCAAGCACTCTTTCACTGCCGTCAGCTGTATTCCTGGTAGCTCAGCTTCGGAAAGCTTCGCTTCAGTGTCTTTTGCAGAAATTGTCTTCAGGCGCTCACGAGCTTGCTTAAGCTCGGCAGTGAGCATCTTAAGCCGGTTGCAAAGGGCGATTCTTTGATCTTTTGAGGGAATAGTTAACACGCCTGAGCGCTGCAAGTTTTTCGCGGAGAAACAAGCACCACTGGAATTCAACTTCCGTTGCTTCTCCATTAGCCTACTCTGGCGAATTCGGAATGTGTCTGAGAGGCTGAAGCACTTCTGGCAAACCGATTCACCGGCACTGAGGATTAGTGGACATTTCTTGCGGCGCCATTTATTATCAGAATCGAGAAACGCACTTTGCGGCTCAGCCTCAGGATACTCTTTGACGCTAGGTCCTGCAGTACAATGCCTTACTTTGTCTACATGCTCCAAAATAGTTTTAACGTCTTCCAAAGATCTCACAGAGCTTTATATCCTCCAAAGAAAAAACTTTGCCCATCATCACTACTCTCACCTCCATTTTGTCATCAATTTCGACGACCTTGGCAGCCATCAGAGAAGCAGCAGGGCAGATGGCGCCCCACGAGCACGTTGCTTCATTCATGTCTGATGCAGTCATGTCGCCCGCTGATGCAGTACGTGAGGTAAACGACAGCAACTGGCTGGCAGATCTCTTGGAGCGTTTTAGTTGAAGAAAGACAACACTTTTGACTTCGTCCATTTCAAGCCGGTGAAAACCCCAGCATTTAGACGGTAGGCACGAGAGTGGAGGGTTTTCGAACAAGCTTGCGAATGCTGAGATCGCCGCTGTTGCTGAGCTGCAATCGGATTCTTCTTCAACCGCTGTCACGTCGCACGCCTCAGCGGTATTCGGAGAGGAGCGCATGCTAGCTTCTTCTGACACGTGTACACAAGGTTCGGCGGTCCTCATTTTTTTCGCTCCTAGCGGTTGCCTTTCGGCGGGTCGTTTTCTGCTTCTCGAAGTCTTAGAAAGGTAGGCAGGCCAGTCGGGGAATTTCGTCGGCACCGCGTCCTTTGCCAACAACGCGCGTCGCGGGACGCTTTGCAGCACATGCCCATTGTACTCTGCCGTCCGGGTCACAAAACTGCGCTGAAAATGTCTCTCGCAAACGTAATCGGTTGTTTGTAGAGCTCGGTCCTTCGTTCGTCGTCTTTCGGCGCCGAAAAAAGCGAAAACTTTTCCTTGCAGGATTTGTAGCCCGTATTGCAGCGTGGCACAAAACACTTCTTCTCCGTCACGCGAACACAGAATGCGCCAGAAACGAAGAAAATGATGGAGCGTGGATATCAGCGAAAGGCACCGTGCACGTGCACGAGAGAAAAACGACGCGCACGACAGAAGACAAGAACTGACACGTATCTTTACGGCAACACGTGGGCTCTCAGCCACCTAAAGTCCAGCCGCCCCTACAGCCCCCTAGAGTTACTGTATATGCTACCAAAGGATCTGCTACCTTTGGTAGCAATTCTTGGTAGCAGATATAGTGACTCTACAGCCCCCTAGAGTTACCGTATGTGCTACCGCATACCTACGGTAGCATATACAGCATATACAGCAGCATACAGCATATACCGCCCCGCGCCATCTCTCGGCGGCCGGCGGAAATTCGTTCCTCGCTCTCGCCACTTGCTCTCCGCCGCGGGACGGCCCGTTCACACACCTAACCTATTCTAACACCATGGCCCCAACCACTGGCACGCGTCGGAAAGCTTCGGCACGCGCCGAAGCGTCGGTCGACGACGCGCAGCGATTATGTCGTCTGCATGACCTACTGAACTCCATACCTGCACAGATCTCCCTACTCCAGCACGCCTCGTCTAGTTCGCCCCTTTTGCCACTAGGGACAGAACGTACGAGCAGAGTGGCGCTAGTTATAACCTGTACGCTGTCGTCTGCTTCGGTGCTCGCGTTGCCATTTCGGCAGGCACAAAGCGCTTGTATTGGCTGTAAATGAATAAATTCACAAATATAAAAAGAAAAAATTTGCGAGTGCTTTGCGTTTGAATAGTGAAATTACAGGAGGAGGAGCGGGGCGAGAAAGATAACAACGAGCATATAGGCGGCAGCTGCAATGCTAGACGGCCTAAATTTCCCTTTCCTAGCCTCCGTAAGACTGGGAAAATTGTTTTAAAAGATTCATAGAAAAATCTAGCTTTTTTGAGTTGATTACAGATAGCCTAATGTCGTAGATGACATCAGGATATAATGTGCCGTAGTGAAAGGCAGATGATCTGGTTAAAGTAAGTGCTGCGCCCGATATGTGCAATAAATTGATCGAGTCTGTTTCAAGGAAAGGTGAGCGTTACTTGTTTTTAATGTTGTTGGATGTCTAAATCAGTAGAAAGCTTTTAAAAGCGATCCCAGTGGTTTAAAACGTACTGCACTGCAGGCCTTTGTGTCACGGAACACTTTTCAAACTGCAAAGCTAGCTTTTCTGCGTGGTACGGCGGCAGCATAACGGTGGTGCGACAGATACGTATGTAGTGAAGATTAATGCGCTATTCTCTTTTTGAACTCACGACGCATTCACGGACAACTTCTAAGACTTAAAATTAGTGGTAATTGTTCTGCCGTCGAACGTAACAGTGGTTACCAGTCTCTAAAGGGCGCAGAAGTGAAGTTTAGAACGTATATACAATGAAACTCTTGTGTACTCTATAACTCTATAAACAATGGGAGTTATAATAATGTGCAAGATCTGTGCGGTTTGCTACTGACTAAAAAAGGTATAGGAGCGGCTATGTAACGCTACTTTAGAGAGTAGCGGACTACACGCACCGACATTTTTTCAGGTTCGGGCAGTCAACTTTTGCAACCAAGTGACTGACCAAAGCCTTGTGACGTCACTGTCACTGTGTTCGCAAAAATCATCAACTAGGCAAGCACTTCATCACAACACAGCCTTGCTCTAGAGCGAGGCTGAAGACAACCAGCGCCGAGCAATCCGCCTGGCCGTTGAGGCCGTGAAGACTCACCATCCTCAACGCGCGGGGACTGCTTCGTCCTCCCCCACTACCTGCGTGTAGGGTAAGAGGCGGGTACCCCAGTTCGGTGGAATAATAAAGTTTTCAATCAATCAATCAATCAATCAATCATCACAACCACCAGTCAACCGTAGAGTGGCGGACGGATGGATGGATAGATGGAAAGTAGGAGCGTCCCCTTTGAAACGGGGCGATGGCAGTTGCCACCATGCTCAGATTTTTATTTTGCCTTTTATTTTTATCTGTGTTGTGTGTTATTGAATTCCTCGATTTTCTTTAAATACGTCTTCCTACCCTTTTAACCTTATGTCACCTCTCTGCTTTTGAGCCACCAATCCTCCAATCGCATTTTGCTAATTTCCACCGCACCTTTATTTACATGACTATCATTATCTCTGAACCCTAGGGCCTCAGGAAGGGTGACTGTGGCCGCATCGACATCGGGGTTGATACCATCACATTTTAGTATGAGGTGTTCCATTGTTTCTACATATTTACCACACACAGTACATGTGTCTTCTTCTTCGTTAAATTTCTTTTTATAGCTCCGCGTTCTAAGACACCCTGATCTAGCTTCAAAGAGTAGGGCACTGCCTCTTGAGTTATCATAAAACGCTTCCTTCCTGATCTGCTGTTTCCAGTATCGATATAGTTCTACACTATGCTTCTTTCCCATTGAATTTATCCAATTTTTACCTTCCGCATTTTTAACCTGTCGTTTAATGCTCTGTTCTTTTTCGTCCTCGTGTCTGGCATACTTACTGGTTAGCTTTCTAGTTCTTTTCCGCCATTGTGAGTCAACGCTCTTTCTGTATAGGTATTTAAACACCTTAGCTGCCCACCTGTTATCATCCAATTTCCTCAGACGTTTTTCGTATAGGATTTTACTCTGAGCTTCCCGTGCTTCGAATGACGCCCAGCCCATATCTCCCTGTACTGCTTCGTTTGTGGTTTTCCCGTGGGCACCTAGTGCTAACCTTCCCACAGCTCTCTGATTTACCTCTAGTCTCGACTGAACCTCTGCCCTTAAACACAGGACCGCATTCCCGAAAGTAAGCCCCGGCACCATTACTCCCTTCCAAATGCCTCTCAGTACCTCATACCTGTTGTAACCCCACAATGCCTTATGTTTCATTATCCCGGCATCTCTTCGCCCTTTTGCTATTAGAGACTGTTCGTGCTTTTCCGTGTACATCTGCCCTTTGTTTATCCAAACCCCTAGATACTTGTATTCGGCCACTCGGGGTATTTCGTGGCCTTGTATTGTAAGCTCCTGATCAGTTGTATCGTTGAAAAACATCCCACCGGACTTAGCTGCACTAAAACTGAAACCTAAACTGTCTCCTTCGTCTCCACAGTAATTAACCAGAGTTTGCAAATCTTCCTGGCTATCTGCGAACAGTACAATATCGTCCGCATACATTAAACCCGGTAGAACAGGTTATAAAAGCGACACCAACGGCCAAGGGTTGAACGAAAGTGGGCGCAAGCGGCTCCCATAGAAGTCGGATATCTGTGCAGGTCTGAAGTTCCAGTAGGAGGATTAAAGTTTACCAAGGAATTTCCTGAGCGACTCGTAATTAATTCAGTTTCTGGACATTTCCTTGTTTTTCGAACAAAATGACGTTTGTTGGCTGTACTCCCCAAGATCTTCGGAGCCGTTGTTAAACTTTCAGTCCAAGCATTCCGAAGTAGTAAAAAAGGGAATTTGCCATGTCGTGCCTTAAGTCTTCTCTCACCAGGTCCTGCATGCAGAAAATGAGCGCTAGTTTTAATGAACGGGTCCGGCGCCTATTAGAAGCAGGTGCGAACGGGATGAGATAACGCTATCCCGTTCCACTCTTGAAGGCGAAGCTTAAGCGTCCTCCAATTTTTTTTTTTTTCGCACCGCGACGACGGCAGAGAGTTTTTATATGGGAACACATGCTGCACCGAAAGAAAGAATGCCCCACAGATAAGTCCGACGTGTGTGAACGTCATGTTGAGGACAACGATCTATATTTTAATTCTTGAGAACAAATCCATATTGATTCCTCACTGGAAACATGGACGCTTGTTCACGGCACGACTCCACGACTTATAGTTATTCCCGGTCTTCGCGAACACATCTTGAACCCAATAAATGTGATGCAAAAGCGAAGTTCACCAACAGAAGCAGCTCGATCGAGTGTTGGAAGGCACTTCGGCGGAAGCTTGCAGGGATGCACTTCATGCAGGTGGCAAACCAATTGTACATGAAATGTTGTTGCGCTTGCCTTCGAAATATACACGACTGTGTTGAAGAAGCTCGCGGCCGTGATCTTGCCTTCTGTACTCTGAAAGCTTTAATTTATTGAAGATGTACGCTATGCAGCAGCGGTATGGGAATCGTTTTACGTGAATTCAGCAACCAGCTCTTAGGTTGAATCTTTTGAGTTATGGAAAGTATTGTCGTTGAAGAGTATCACACCTAATTTGCTGCATGAAAAGCTGCAACAAAATCCACAAAATGTTATTTCGAGCGGCTATACTACCTTCAAAATCATAATTGAAATCATCCTAAGAGAAGCAGACGGCTTGACAATTAAGCATGGCCCGGTGTGCATAACATCAAGCCAAAGTAGAACAGCGACATACAAGATCATATGTGCACCACGAACAGTGTAGTGCAGTACTTGGAAAAGCTTGTGAGCGTTATGTGTTGCAGAGGCAACTTTGTCCCGAGCAAGCCTCCAAACACAACCCTCAAGCGACTACAGAAACTCAGTATGGGCAATACGATAAAGAAAAATGCCTGAAGCTTCAAATGAACGTGATGCTGTACAGGCCAGTTGGTGCAAACGACGCATCGCAGCAGGAGCAGACGACGCGCGGCGCGTGACGAAAGACGCGACTGCAGCGCCTGTAGTTCCCGGGACAGCCGCTGTCGCCACGTCGGCCAGTGGGCGCGTATACGGAGCTGGAATAAGAATGTTGATGGGGGCGGCGTTGTATTTAGAACGGCGAGTGTTCTGTTGTGAAGAGCTGCTTGCATAGTTGATGGTTTTGCTGGTTTTTGCTAACACAGTGACAATGATGTCACAAGGCAGGCTTTGATTGGTCGCTTGGCTCCAGAAGTTGACTGCCCGACCTGAAAAACGCCAGTACATACAATCCGCTGCTCTCTAAACCAGCGTTAAATAGCCGCTAGCTCCTATTGTCTTTTTCACGCAGTAGCAAACCGCACAGTTCATGCGCATTGAGTCACATTGTTTATGGAGTTCACAAATTTCACAACAGTTTCATTGTATACATTGTAAAGATCGCTTCTGCGCTTTTTTAGTTCTGCGCTTTTTTAGAAACTGAGTTTCCACCGTAACGTTCGACGACAGAACCATTACCGCTCATTTTAACTCTTAATTGATGACCGTAAATGGGTTGTGAGTTCAGAAAGCTAATTACGCATACAAGTTCACTGCGTACGTATCTATCGCACCACCGTTATGCTGCCGCCGTACTACGCAGAAAAGCTAGCTTTGCAATTTGAAAGGAGTTCCGTGATGGCCTGCAGTGTAGCACGTTTTAAAACACCGGCATCGCTTTTGCAAGCTTTCAGCTCTCCTAGGCATCAAACAACATTTTTAAAAGGCTATGCTCACCTTTACTTGAAACAGACTGGGTCAGTTTCTTGCACACGTCGCGCGCAGGAATTATTTGTGAATACTTTAATTTACCAGACCCTCTGCCTTTCATTAATTACGGAACACAGCAGTAAACCCTAATGTCATCTTTGACATTAAGCTAACTGTAATGAACTCATAAAAGCTAGTTTATCCTATGAATCTTCCAAAACATTTTTTTCAATCGCTTACAGAGGCTAGGAAAGTGAAATGTATGCCGTCTAGCATTGCAGCTGCCACTTGTGCTCATTGTTTACCTTTCTTGTACCGCTGTACTCCTCCTCTGATTTCACTATTCTACCGCAAACCATTCGCAAATTTTGTTTGCGTTTTATATTTGTGAATTCATTCATCCACCACCAATACAAGCGCTACGTGTGCCTGCCGAATGGCAGCACGAGCTTTGGAGCAGATCTCGCAAGCAGACGACAGCAAACAGGTTATAACTAGCAGAAAGGGTGTTAACCGAAGGGCCAGATTTTTATTAATCATACCAGGAGAAGCCAACAAACAAAGACACCAATGAAAACACAGAGGAAATTACTTGTACTTGCTAATTGAATTAAAGAAATGATAAATTAACGGCAATGAAAGTGGATGAAAAAAACAAGTGGCCGCAGCTAGGTGGCGAACGATCCCACGTCTTCGCATTACGCGTGCGAATCCACTTTCATTGCCATTAATTTATCATTTCTTTAATTCAATTAGCAAGTGCAAGTAATTTCGCGTGTGTTCCTTGGTGTGTTTGTTGGCTCCGCATGATAAGGTTATAACTAGCGCCACTCTGTCCGTACGTTCTGTCCCTAGCGGCAAAACTGTTGAACTAGACCACTAGACCAGGCGTGCCGGGCAAGGGACATGTGTGGAGGTCTGGTGGAGTTCAGTAAGGAGGTCGTGCTGGCGATATGATCTGTGACAGCGCGCGCTATCTCGGAAGCCGCGCTGCCACTAGATCGCGGCCATGCCGCGGTTTCTCTTCCTTGAATGCTGTAATGTGCGCGCGCACTCCTTGGGCAAGCGCTTGGGGACTGACCTAATGATGCTGACAAGAAAGCTAAACAAATGCCGCTAACGCCACCGTAAACACACCTGAATTAACGCGAGGTGCAAGCGAGTATCGAACGAAAGCCGTGTGCGCGTCAACTAAAAAAGTATAGGGTAAAAAGAAAGGTGACGTAGAGTGTAATGCTAAGCTGCTGGAAGTGACGCGGATTGCTTCTTGAGCCGCGGTAAAATAAACCGAATAAAATATTTAAGCTGTCACAATCGGCGACCACTGCAGCGAATCATTTCATCGCGCAAGTAGCCAAGCGCATGCCTAGCGTTCTACGCCACCACCAAACAGTACTGATGCGCTCAAAGGTGGCCCACGCCGAAGCGAACAACGGCCCGTCTGAATCACACGAGCGCAGCGGTCCTTGCGGGCGACCACTAGCCGCTTACGAGGCACGAGGCAACGCGTCCAAGCGTGACCGACTGTTGCGTGCGTCGAGTGCTGTCAGCTTTCCTCGCAATGTCACTTCCCTGCAGCGAGCTTCCTTCTACAGGAAAACAAACCGAGCAGGGGACGGCAGCAGACACTAACCTGCGCCGGTTATCCGCTTTATTCTAGTCTGGGTCAGCTTTCCACGCAAATTTCTTTCAAATTAAGAGGCTGTCAGGGCGTAAGTGTTTCGATGTACACTTCAGATGTCTGTCATTTGACACGGCACTGGTGCAAAAGTAAGACCCACTCGCAACCATCCGCTGCCGATAGACCACGGCAACAGTGACCCGAAATCCAGTTTTCGTGACGAGGTTTGCACCATACCGCCGTTTAGTACGCTGCCTGCCCTACCGTACTGAAGCTCATACAGAAACGAATAAAATGTTACTGCTGCGGGATGGAGGCGGACGCGAATCCAGATCGAACTGATATTCCGATTAATCTTCTATTTTCAAACGCATCGCTCGTCTCTGGCAGCGTCACCATCAGCTTAAGTTTCAAGTGAATGAATCCGACTATTAGAAGAATTGCGGCGATAATTTCGAGGCCAAAAATTAAGAAGGAAGAATTTTCTGATTGTCTTGAGAAAGCGACCAAGCTAACGAACATTTCGCGACACATTTAACTGCGGTGTTCGCTAACGACTGATAGGCACATCAGGAGTCCTAAGTTGTTCGCTCAACTTATTCTTAAAACCATCGGACAATTTTGTGATTTGTACGCTGCGGTCCAAACAGTCGCACGGCGACAGAAACACCCAGAAAATTGGCACGGACGCGAAAGCAACGCAGGCACTTTCCTCTCGGAAGCCAGGTGGTCGCCATGGTTGCTTACAACCCAGCAAGCAAAACGAGGCTATGGTGGCATTGATGTGCAACTCAAAAGCACGTTTGTAAATAATTTGGCTTCAGAAATAATTCTGACTGAGTTAAATTAGAAACTTATATTTTTTCAGGAATAAAATTGTAAAATAAGAAGTAAGAAAAGGAAATTTGTTTTGCCGAAGGGGGCCTCGACTAGGTGCGTGGCGGCGCTGGAGGTCATGCTATAAAGTTAACTTTTTTTTATTATTCCTTGTTTTATTTGTTGTGTCATTATCGCGTTAGGACTCGTATATAGGGTAAGTTTGGACGCCACTGTTTCGAAATTTCACATTAGCGCCGTAATTTCGCGACATTCGTCGGATAACGATCGTTGGTTTGCCGCGAGCAGCGGGTCAAGTTTTTAGGCTTTGCACGCTCTCGTTCGCGTTAGCGGGGCTAGGTCATAGGGCGCATTGTCCGTTGTCTTCGAAGCTTCCCAGGAAACACGGTTAGGCGGGCGCGGGAGAGATGCTTTAATTTAGCACTTTGCGTCGTGTGCGCGCGATCTATTCGTATTTGTCGACGACTGTAAAACTCGAGTCCAAAGCTACGCGAGCGGCGCCTCGTTGTTTTGCACTGACGAAGCCGTGGAAGCCCCGTCAAAAGCGACCGGTAAACATCGCTGCTTCTCCCTACGGCTTTGGTGATATGGTGGAATGCCTATCCCGGCAGCCACAGTTCGGTGATGGCGGACGAGTGTTTTTTTATCATCGTTGAGAGCTTGTTCGGTTGTGATTTGCCGCTCTTGAAATTCGATTTCGGTGAAAAAACCGTGCATTTCGGTCCGATTGCTGTAGCTGTATTTGCGCCGGCTCGCGTATCTCGCCAAAGTTTGCAAGCCCGGGTCGCGCCAGTTTAGGAAACAAATTTTCCCCCTCTAGGCGGTTTCGGCGACGCGTTAGCCAATGCTTATTAACGCTCGACCTGTATTCTAATCAGAATTGGCGCCGATTCTGGATGTCCGCAATTGATTTCAGGGAACCTTGTCTTAACTTTTTTCCTATAAATGCTTCGGGCGATACTTTTTCTAACGAGCTGCAGCTTGTACAGTGCCGTCTTAACGCGGTGTTTGCCCCCTCTGTATCGCTTTGTTATTACATTGCTCGATTGCTTTCTTTCGGACACTTATTATTGCGTACCGTTGCTGTTTATTCCTTATAAATCTTGAGTTATGTCTTGCTTACACGCTTTACTTTCTTTTGTTTTCTTTGTAGAACCGAGCCACTTTTTTATTAGCCATGGATAAAAAGGTAACGCAGCCACTTTTGTTCGTTACTTTTCGTTAATTAATTTTTGTACTTTCTTTTCTGCACATTTCGTCTTTTTTGTCGCATTTTCACTATTTTCACATGTGCCTGAGCGGCGAGGTTGGCACGCGTGTGTCGTGGAATTCTAACTCTCTGGAGGGAAAGGAAAAAAGAAAAAGCTTGAAACATTTTAATGTCAAATGCGTCACTGTATATCTCCATTGTGGGCTGCTTTTCTTGATGCTATAGTCGGTAAGACCGCGTGAAGAATAAAGGAGGCGACCGTCTTCCGAGTTTCGCAACTCTCAATGTAGTTCGCACCTGCACTGCTTCTCTTAATGTGCAACACGGTTGCTTGGCCTACGTGGCTCTTGACTTCATTGTTCAGTTAGTGTGATGAATCACCACTCTACATTAGACAAGCGTTCCACAATTAGGTAGCTTTCAATCCCCCCCCCCCCCCCTCTCCTTCTCTCTTTTTAATAGCTTGTCTAAAATCCTTAATATGCTGTACTGTCACAGTGATTGCACACAACTAAGTATATAGCAGCTTACTTAGTGAATGTAATAGTTTGGGAAAACGTGTGTGACAGAAGCAAGTGTTTCGGTTTCAGATTTTGGTCTTTTGCTTAGAAAAAAATCTAAATGCAGTCGTTAACCATAGAGCATAAAATAGACTTCCACGGCACACCCTGAGGTTGTGACATTTTTCTTTTCACAAGCTGGTTCGCTTTTGGTTTCCCAGAGTTGGATGATGTGCATAACATCGCAACAGTGTAGACAGCTTCTGCATGGTGATCATTGAAGCTAATCATAACGTAAAAGGACTTTAACAAACAGTCACAGTCAGCCACAGGAACAAAAAAGGGCTAAAGGAGCAGAAACTTCAGTGCCTCTGTTAACCCCTTCAGGGATCTTGACAACCTGAGATTGTCATGAGCATTCGTTACTTTTCCACTTATGATGAGCTTAACTTGTCATAAATATTTTGCCACTTTCTGCCGCACTTGTTGCATCCATAGGAAGCAGGGCTCCATCTTTTTTTTCAAAGGGTAGATAGTGGCAGACATTTTATAATTGCTTTTATTTAATTACATTTTTTTCAGTACTGCAGTCATATTTCTGTGTTTGATATTATTCAGCATACTACTTCAAAAAAAAAAGGGGGGGGGGGTATGTGTTTGTCCTTCTTTATGAGGCAGAGGTGCTGGAAAAAATCTGTTAAGAGGATAATGATAGCTGGAGTATAGTGATAGCTGCCCCCACCTTTGGTGCATCTCTATGTTTACCTTATTGCTGTGATGACCTTATGCATAGCTTGGTCGGGAAGCAGCTTCGCCTGTTAACAGCAGCATCAAGGTTCTGGTCCAATGGCGCTCAATCACTTTTTTTCCACTCCAGCTTTTTACGATGTATTAAATGTGGTACAATTTATTTGATGTGTTCTACTTCACCGTAGTGTAGCCGCGTTGTTTGCAAATATTGATAGATATATTTACATTAACTTGTTCTCGGGCAAGTTGATTGATGCCTGAGGAAGCCAGTGTAACACAAACAAAACACTGAAGACAGGACACCACAGTAGCACTTGTGGTGGCCATTATTTTTATTTGCACTTCCCATTACTCTGAAATCACTCTTTGCTTTCCCTTCGGGATTGCTTTTACTATGCTACTGCTTACAATATCAGTCATAGAACTAAGCTGTGTTTTAATTGTGACATTAGATTAAAGGAGACATGCTTATACTGAAATTCTTTGTTATGACTGTTAGTGCTTGTTACCAGTGTCAAAGAAACATTTGAACAACCTCGACGCAGGTAACCGAAGCAACAACGTAGGTTGTGTGTGTGTGTATGCCCGTATGACTTGGCACAGTCACCTGATACAAACATGTAAAGATATGTTCTGTTGTGTTCATTTAAAAAAAAATGATCTACAGTAGCTTTGCTGTGTTTCAACCCTGGTGTAAGATACTCTTTAGGTGTACACAGGCATGCCTTGCAGGAGGTGCCGATAATGTTCTGTGGTTCTAAATGACCCCACAAGATGACTCTGATCATAGGTCTGCGAGAGGCGGCGATGCTTTTCTATGGGAAATGTGCACTGTTTTGGAGTCTTTTTCATGCAAATTGTACACAGTCATGTGGTATAACTGCCAGTGGACACATACATTGTTCCAGACAGCAGCGGAAGCTAGAACCATGGTGGGCAGAGCGCTGCCCTTTTTCTGCTACCGAGTCAGCTGAGTGAAGCATGATAGTGGGTCCACTGGGCTTCTTGCAGCCAAATTGAATGCTCATCACTTGCGTTGCTCGCGTCTCTGGGAAATGCGCTCATGAAAAATTTGATGCTGTGAAATGTGATGCATGGTGATATTGCGATCACTAGTCTGGGCAGCATGAAAGAGTGTTGTCTGAATCCTCTCCTGGAGATATATATCTTATGTCATGTCCTGAGCTTTACCATGCATCTTCACCAGATAGCTTAGTGGCAGAGCCTTTTTGTACTAATGAGAGTAAGTACAACTTTCTTGCTCTGTATTGGCACATGCAGAAATGCACACGTGTTTCACAAGGCGCAGGTGTCACAACTTCCAGGTGTTTTGCAAACGCAATGCTTCAAGTACCTATTTTCTAAGTCGATAGTTGCACCAGCTTATAGTAGTGCATTAGCTAATGCTGTGGTTATACTATCCCTAGAAGAAAACTGCTCATTGCGTGAATGTTCTAGTGAACACTCAACAGCCTGAAACTTGCTTTTACTTTTCTTTTTGTCTTGTTTAGACTTATTTGTGCCAGTGAAGAATAGGTTACGTAGTAATGATTGTGCCTGCAAAATATTACCCTTGTGCACTTCACATAAGCAGCTGCAGATTTAAATAAAAGCATGAACACTATTATTCTCTGAGCTACCAAAACATCAAATCACATGTCCTCTCTTCGGTTGCCATTCTCAGCAACAATGTGAACCACTCGCGGATTTTTGGGGAACACAACAGCTTGCGAAACTGCCTTTGGATTTGGGCTGTGTAGCAAGAAGAGAGGAGGCACCCACGACATAATCTTTGAAGGGAATTGCACGAAAGGCAGGACAAGCAAGTGGTGAACGCACATGCTCAGCACTGTTGAGACAAGCGCATTCTTCATGGTGGCGAACGAAAGAGTGCGTTTCACCAGCTTAGAATGGTTCATGCTGAAGGGCTATGGTTTACGCTCGGCATGTGGCGAGGGTTGAAGGCACACTCCAGTTCTAGCTGCACTCATTTGCTTCCTGTCGTGTCTCCAATTGAGGTAAATCATAGCTTCAGTGGGCTCAAACAAATAAGACAACACAGCCGCGTAGGCTCCAGCATTTATTACTAAGAGCTGTAAGATAAGCAGTAAACACTTGTAGAGGGGAGTCAACTCCGTAATAGTTACGAGCAGGCTGACATCTTGTCTCACGTGGTCCACTGGGTGACAGTATCACTCACAGGACAGGCATGTAATCTTTCCCTGGAGATGCCTTTTTATTTTGGTGAGAGGGCGTTCCTGTTAAGGAAAGATGGGCACCTTCTGACAAGTGGGCACCTTCTGACAAGTCTGGTAAAAATGCATGTTGCAGTATTGCATAGGTGGTCGGAAGGGGGCGTAGTGTGCTTTCTCCATACCTCCCACCGACTCCTGGTGTGGGTCACAAAGTGCGATCATGAAACAGCATGGTACGCTGGAGAAAACAAATGTGTGTGCTTCCTGTAGGGCAGATGGCATTTCTTGGAATGAGCAGCATACATCCAGCAGGAGTGTGAAGTGCAGGTCAAAGCTATGACATGCATGTGCTTGTTAACGGAACTTCCTTAATAAGAGTCAGTCCTGGGAACTTTTTGCAAAAATTAGATATTTCTAATTCTAAGGAAAGGTGCACCTCACAGGTACGCCTGTGAGATACACATTATTTCAATTCTCTTTTGCGGGTTTACGCATCTTTATGGTCAATGGTGGGCATTATTGATATTTGTACTAGTAAAAGTACCGCCCCCCCTCATTTGCATAGAAAAGTTACCTTGGGTTGCTCCACCCCCCCACCCCTGGAAGAAAGTCCAGCGTGAGTGCCTTTTGCTGATGATGATGATGCCTTCTACAATACCTAAAACCCTGAATGTGAAAGCAGCTCTAAAAGCCAGGAAGCACTCAATAAACAGAAAATGGGCAATGACACCACGTTCTAGTATGTAAACTTGCAGCTTGCATACCAGGTTATCGCACCTTTCAGGTGTGGTTAATTATTTAGTTATAAACATGGATCACACTGCATTCTAAAGGAACCTAATTGCTTTTTAGGAAGCTTTTCAGTGCCAACTCGGCATAAGTGTTAAAAAATATTTGGAAATCCGTCCTCACATTGAAGTAATGGCACTGAAGTTTTCATTGCAAAATTCAAGAAGGGAAACTTTTACCTTCATCTTCTCAGCTAGTGACATTTTTTTTTTTTTTTGCTAATGGACTGAAAATTTAGTGCAGCTCCTTGGAAAGGGACAGTTTAGACATGTTGTATTCAGTGGAAAGGATTCTTTCACTCTGTGTCTGTTCTGGAGTGCTACCAAGGCTCCAGTAACTTGGTTATTTGTCCGTGCGGGAAGCAGTGATGGGATATTTGGGCACTCATTGGCTGTTCATTCTCTAGCGGAAGGGCCGGCCCCCCAAGGCCATTGCTGCTGCAAAGGCCAAAGCTGTGAGCACCACTCCTGCAAAGGCAGCGACTCCTGTTAAACGAGGCCGGGGAAGGCCGCCTGGATCGGGCAAGAAGAAGTTGGCAACAGAGGGCAGTGCTAAGAAATCTTCGCCCGCGTTGCCGGTTGCTGCCGCCACTCCCCAGAAGAATGGCACTGGCGGTCCCGAGTGTGACCGCTGTTTACGGACATTCTCCACCGAGCGAGGTCTCAAGGTGCACCAGCGCTGGCCCTGCAAGCTGGATGCTGCCGTGAGTGTGGTCCCACAGTTGTGCACTTGAAGCACATTCCTTCCTTCCTTTCTTTTCTTTTTTATTCTTGCGACCACAAGTTTTTGTTTCAGTTGTCATGCGTGTAAACTGTCCTCAATTGAAGGACAACTGCAGCCAAATTTCACCTTTACTATATTATTTATAATTGAGTTGTACAGTCCACGCACGCCTGTTACAACGGTTCCACATACAACATTATTTCAGATGTAACAGACCACTCTTCTCACCTGGTTTGGTCTGCCTATAATTTTTCCTGCAGCAAATTACCCTTTTAGTGGATCCAGCTAAAACAGACTATGGGGTACGACCACAGGATAGATTCTCGGCCAGATTTAGATTAGGTGATATCCTGAAACGCTGGTGTGCCAGTAGCTTCAGGTGCAAGTTGGAGAAACCCAGGTGGTCAAGATCATCCGGAGCCCTTCACTACAGCATCCCTCATAACTATGATGTTGCTTTGTGATGTTAAACCCCCATGAATCAAACAATCAATCAGTAGAGATAATTACTACAAGTCCCTACTATTATATATCTATCGTCTGCTTACAATGTGTAAAAGAAACCATCGTATTTGCTTTCTAGAAAGACGATGATGACGATGCATCAGGCGGACTTCCATTGGATGATGTTATGGACTCTGATTCTGACTCCGACATGCCGCTGGGTAAAGTGGGAAGCGGCAGAAGGATCCAGGTCAAGGCTGATCTCGAGGACGAAGTCGAGAGCAGTCCGGACCACCCCAAGGGCAGGCTCGCCAGCAGACTCGCCAGCAAGCTGGCATCGGGCAACAAGCCGCAGCTCATCTGCCAGCGCTGTGGGCTCAGCTACGACCCCAAGCGGGACGGTCCACGCTGCAAGCACTGCACACGCGACAACGAGCACAGTGACGAGAGCGGCGACGAGGACGACAAGGCAAGTGGCAGCCGCTCTCCGCGCTCTTGGCAGGAGGAACTCTATGGGTGGAGTCAGCACAGCGATCCCTCGGCCTTTGATGGCCTCTTTTCGTTCACAGCGGGCAAATTCGCCCCACTCAACGTGTTTGAGTAGTGATGCTATAGGCCTCATTTCGTTGTTTTTTATTGTTCTTGTATTGCATTCTGACTAATGTTGCATCATCGGCATCTAAGGTGAGGCCTCGGGATGGCACCTGCTCCTGAGGTGTCACATTCCCCATGAATCAAAACCCTTTTGGCTGCAGTTTTGCAGGTCACTAGTAAAGTTCCTCTTTCTTTAAGGGCTGACGTGGGTCTTAGACCAATAGTTTTTAAAATCTTTATTCTTCGAAGTATAGCACTGAAAAGTTGTGCATGTATGTAATGTTATGTGCTTATTTCGAAGACAAGGTCTATTTTCGTTTATCTCGTTTGGTTCAAACTTTATGCAAGCTTCCTTTAATTATATTCCACAAGGAATTGCAAAATATGTGTTCGTTGGGTATTGCGGAATAAAGTATGAGTGGCTTCTGTATGATTCAAGGAATGCACTAAGACCAACCTTATTGCTCTGCCATACTTAGAACAAGGTTTTCAAGCCTTCAGTGTTAGTTACCAGAAAAACACTTTTTCAAGCCTCAAGTTCAATACCTCGCAACTCGTGTTCTTGGTAGGGCAGAGAAATAAGGTTGGTCTTATTGCATTCCTTGAATTGTGCAGAAGCCATTGATACCCTATTTAGCGATATCTAAGGAACACATATTTTGCAAATCTTTGCAAAAGATATTTAAAGGAAGCTTGCATACAGTTTTAACCGAACGAGGTAAATGAAAATGGACCTTATATTCGAAATAAGCACATAGCATCGCATATATGTCAAAGTGTTCAGCACTATACCTCGAACAATAAAGATATAAAAAATGTTTGGTCTAGGACCCACCTCCCCCTTAAGGGGTCTAGTCTTCGGCATTCTGGTGACAGATTTTTCTTTTAAAATTCAATACCATTGTTTAGTCGGTGCTTTTTATGAAGAAATCATTTCGCTCACTGACCAAATGTAGGTGTTAACTCTATATCTGGGCATCATTTTTCCGACTGCCTTCGTCCAGCGTAGGGACCAAGAAAATTGTAAGTGCTTCAAACATTTCTTAATTTGTAGAGTTTCTACAGAAACTACTGGAGGGCACACGAATGCTGGAATTGTTTAGCTGCTGTGTAAATTATAGTTGATACATGGATTTATCTGATTTATCACACTTCCTTTGTAAATTTCGAAGTCCTCATAGTTTTGTAAACGCAACACTGCAATAAGTGCCTGTGCATAATCAGAGCTAGTTGTTACATCTGTAACGTAATATTGTGAAGAAAATGGCCAATTTGCAAAGTTGCAAAACCGTATGAGGCCACAAGAAGGAAGTTAAGGCAAAATCCACATACTAACCGTGCCGGCTAAACCACCAAACTTGCAGCTCTCATCAACAGTAGTGTCCGAGTTACGTTTATTCATTTTTGTAAGAAACTGTTTTCATTAACAGTGTCACTTAATCATCAATTGCAGTAATTTCTTAACAACATCTGACCTAGTGAATTTTTATCAGACCCTACATTATATTAAAAAAATTGGTTGGAGCACGTACAATAGGCATTGCCCAGTCATGCCTGGCAGCTTACCGCCATCCTTGAAGAGATAAGTGTTCAATCATTGCATTCTGCCGATACTAACACATAGGGCAGAAACTCAGAGGTTAACAAAGAAACTTAAAAAACGAAAGGTAAGGATCACGCAACAAGCGACGGGAAGAAAAATATTTGCAGGATTTGCGAAATAGCTGAATTACTGTAAGGCCTGGGCACACAGTCCCAAAATCAATGTTTCAGTCTGCTGTTAGCTCTTGCAACTGACATAGTGATCCACCGATCAATGGGATTAGAACGGCCATGCTTTAGGAGAAGTTCACATTT
The DNA here is from genome assembly GCF_023375885.2 of Dermacentor andersoni. Classification (NCBI taxonomy): domain Eukaryota; kingdom Metazoa; phylum Arthropoda; class Arachnida; order Ixodida; family Ixodidae; genus Dermacentor; species Dermacentor andersoni. The sequence continues at coordinate 43,721,502 of NC_092818.1, read as the reverse complement.
CTCGTAGAACCAACGCCCTGTAAACTTTTGTGGCCGACTGCATATTGCTGGACATCTGGAGCAGTGTATCTCTTTTCTATCTAACTAACAACTTCATCAATGCACAGGGCTGAGGTAAACTGTCTGTAAATGGCAGCCATTGGCAGTATTATTTTATGCAGTGCTCATGCCAGTTGGTTCGTGATCATTTGAAGGTTATAGTGTGCGATACATTTTGTAGGGTAAGCACTGAAATTGCTGTTGCCATCCTGAGGCCCATCCTCATTTACCACTTTTTTTTGTTCCCCTTGCGGCAGTCATTTTTGTCAACCGCACCATGTATTGTGCCATGCATACATATCATTGTTCCAGAATTAGTATTTTGTGCGGTTGAAGACACATGGCTGGCTTATAATACGCTCGTTTTATGTTTACTGTCCTTGTTTGGCTAGAGTACTTGAGCATTTTCTTTTCGTTTTACTGTTTTTTTATGATTTCATTGTGTGCAAGGCAGAGTGCTAGACATTTATCTTGTATGGAAGTTTTTTCTTAGCTGGCTTTAGCCTAGAACGTGGTTGCATTGAAATGGCAAAAGACAAACTTGCCACTCTGGATAGATGACCATTAATATACTGTTGTTGCAGTTGGTTTGTTCCTGTTAAAAAAAAAAAAAGATTATATAACATAGTTGTTACAGAATGCTTTCTTCTAATCCTGAGCACCCAAACATGACTGTGGCTTTTCTTTTTCAAGCCAGGTTCTTGATCAACTGCTGTATGGAATAGAAGAATAGCTAATCGTTAGATGTTTACACAGTCGGAACTCATTTACACACGCAGTCAGACTCTCTTATAGTGAATCAAATGATACAGACGATTGATTTTTGTGTGGACAGCTTATAGTGTCTCTCTTTCAGCATCAAAGTATGTGAAAAGCAAAGACAGGGCAGCTGGTAAGAAGTCAAGCAGCTCACGGGGGAATAACATCCTGAAATTATTTTGTTATAACCTTTGCTTCATTATAACCATTGTCCAGCTCTCATGGCCAGCAAGGACGGGTGTTACCACCAGGTGAGCGAAAGCCAATGCAAACACCTTTTCCACCCAATGCTGAAGGACTGCAAAACAAACGAAAAAAAAAAAAAAAAGAAAAGCACCTATGGTCATGCACTTTGACTGTGGCCACAGCGAACTGCCATACATGCACAGTCATGTCAACGAGTTCATGACTTTGCGTCCTGCTGTCGTGCCCTTACAATTGCACAGCTCATTTCACGAGTGTATTGGCAGAGCACTCCAAGCCTCCGATTTCGTTCAGGGCTCGTCACTGAATGTGAACAGATGCGCCTTGACATCGGCAGTAAAAAAACTGTTATGCACGTTTGCGCCATAATACAACTTTGTTCAGTGCAGCCAGTAGCTATACGTGGATTGTTATAAATTGGCTTAAACTGCACTGAGTAAATGAGTTGTGACTGTGAAACATTACCTTCTATTGCCATAGTTACTGCATTCTTATAGTATATTAGTTTCTCGCTTAAAATTGCTGAGCATCAGCAGGCAGTGTGCTTGACGAAAGAGGCAGCGGGATACTTGTGAGAATCTTAGTGCAACGGCGTGTCCTAGCGCGCCATAGTGCATAGCTTGCGCATGGTACAGATCGAGCATCTTTGGTGGTAACTGAAATATAAATTGCAGGTGTGCAAATTTAGAATGTGGTGTGCTTTGTAATTGGATATTTAACGGCAAGTTCCACTCGGCACATGCCGTATTCATTGCTAGGTCTTTTCATCTTGTGCTGTACATCTAACCAAAACCTGTGATATTGCATTATGCAACACTGTGTGCAAGATAACTACAGTCACTTACAAGCTAAGAGTCTAGCAGAAGGTTGCAGGCTCGATTCCCGACTTCTGTAGCCGCGCATTCAGAAGGGTGAAATGCGAAATCACTTGCCTGGCATTCAAGCATCGCATACATCTTAATGAACCCTAGGTACAGTCGCATAGCCAAACATTTTCCTGGGCGGGTGTCAGGCCCCACTTGTACAGGTACAAAAAAATTGCAGTAAACAAACATTTTTAGTTACTTATAGGCCTCAAAGCTTTCATGTTATTTTTAAGACATAGTAATAAAAATTTTGGGGGGTGTTCGTTCACCCGGACCACCTCTAGCTGTGCTCCTGCTTGGTTGGTCAGAATCGTGTAGCCTTCCACTATAGCATCCGTCATACCCCAAGTACAGTCGACTCTCTTCAAACAGAACCTCAAGGGACCAGGGAAATTGGTTCCGTTTATCGGTTCCATTTTGAGCGACAAAGCTGAATACAAAACCAACCAACCGTGAGGATGGTGTTGTGTTTAAGAGGCAGTTCCATTTAAGCGATCTCCGTTTGTTGAAATTCCACTCTGTTGTTCTATAAACAATAAACCCTGTAGATGAATCGCTTAACCTTCCTTCCTAACAATCCATCCCTCCATTCTCTTTGTGTGACGTGATGATCAGAATGTCCTGGGTATGAGGCGTGCCATTTATTAACGAGGACATTTATTTATTTGTACTGAAACCAGGATATGTCTGTATGCTGTACTTCATACTTCACATCATACATGTGCTGCCTTCATCGCACATCCACCATCTGCTGTTCTGCTCCTCTGTGTGTTGCAAGGATTTTCCTAAGCACGTTGTGTTAGGCAGCAGCTATAGCACACATTGGCTGGCAGTAAGAGCTGCTTGTAAGTGGCTGTAGTTTATTGTTGAGTCTGAATGCCTACGTTGTGTATAGTACAAAAGTTAATATATATATATATATATGCGCATGCTTGTGTGTTGATGTAGCTTTTTGTTTGTGCATCTGCACCTATGTAGATGAGGGTAATGCCTTTTCCCTTTTCGTGTTTGGCAGGGTACTTGTAGGAAAGTATATCAGCATACTCCTTCTTTAGGTTTATTGCTTTTTTAGCACCGTGCATTCTTTTGAACTGTGGCAACGAATTGTCTATGCCGGTGTTCCCTTGGTTCCTGGCTTGGGAACTTCAAGAGTGTTGCGGTTGCGGATGAGTGCTGCAATGTGTTTAAACTGTCATTTTCACCAAGAGCAGAGCTTCTTTGATGTGGTAAAATTATGTAATTGTAGGTTAGGGTCGACATTGCCACTGGTGTCGACTCCCCTGACATTTCCCACTTGTAATTGGTAAACTTAACAATTGGTGTGCTTGAACAAAGCAATTACTTTGTGTTTCGTCATGAAAAGACATGCTAGTTGGAAAATTTAACTGGATTTTAACTCGCTGGTGCTACCTTTTCACATTGCTGTGATGACATATTGATGATGATGATGATGATGATGACATCCAGTGGCATCCCCTTTGTATCTAAATAATGACAAACATAGTTACTGAAGTGTGGCGCTGTCTCTGTGTGGACATGTGACTAAAAGCAGGTGGGAGAACCTGGTAGAGCATGGGCTCAGAGATAGCCAACAAAGAAAATTAATTACATAGCAATTCAACATGCAAATGCATGTTGGCTTATTTTACAGGAATTACAGGAATGTGGTGCTCTCTGTACATGAGCATCTGACTTATGTAGCAATCCCATTCGTCTCAGGCGATTTGAGTCATGGAATTGTGCAATCACCTTCAGTCGTGACTTTCTCTGCAACCATGTCACCCATAAAACGAATGTTGCAGCATTTCTAGAACTGTAATCCTACAATCTAGATTGACCATTGTTTGCATTTAGTGCCTCCTTAAGAAAATATGTACTCCAACAGACAAATTAGGCACCCAGCATATGCCATATCGACCATGAATTAGTTCTGATAAATTAACTAATTTCTGAACCAGTCAGCCCGTCTAGTCAATGGATGTTAAGTGCCATTACTACTTGAACTAGTTATTGTGAGATGTAAAAGAAAAAGACTAGTCATTCCTAATGTCACTTGGGCATTACGAGAAACTAGAAAAGAGGCTTCAGTTTCACACTGCATAGTTACACCTGCCACTGAGCATGAAAGGACGATGAAATGGCTTTTGAGGATGAGAAAAACTATTTAATCACTATTGTGATAGTGGTAAAGCAGACACCTGCAATATTGTCATGCTGTCCCATATTATTTTTTTAAAATTATACACGCTTTTAGTGTGCTGTTTGTGGTGGTTAATACTAACAGCATCATAACTTTCACAGAAGGCAGTGCAATTATTTAAACACGCAGTGCAATTAGTGGCATGATCCTAAATGTCACTGGTTTCTGTTCCTAAACATAATATGTAGCTTGCCTACATAACATTTAGTGAACATAAGAGTTATTTTTGTATCACGGCTGCAGTGTACTTATTACAGTCATGTCACGTATCACTGCCATTTCAATAACTCCTTTGCCTGTTAAACAGGAGACATTGACAATATTTGAATGAAGTTGTGTATTCAATTGTTGTGGTGGCAATTTACACTTTGTATTTCGGCCTTGGACGATTATCTATTTAGATTTTGCTTTCTAGAAACTCAGCTTGAATTCATATTGGTGTTTACCAAAGTTAACTTTGAAAGCTCGTGTGCCATGCACGTTCATGTTCATTGTCTTGAAATTTTGTTGTTTCTGAGCATGAAAAAATGTATGCATCCTGTTCTTGGAACTAACCGATGCCTGAGCTACTAACTCACGTGCGCCTGCTCTTCTCTAACCTACACTGATAGCTCGAAATGTGAAGGGACTCATATGTACCTTGGATCTTTTGTCATTGGTATTGAAGCATGTGTTCTTTTTTCCACCCCCCTTTTTTTTCCTTCACAACATGTGAAATTCGATTCACGAATCGAAATGCATCACGTAGTTCAGCAAATCTTGCCATGCATCACTGTGCAACACCATCCTGTTGCTTGACATCAACTCACACTTTTTCTAACACTCAGTTTTTCTTGTTTTTCTGGGTGGGGGAGAAGGGAGAAGGAACGGGGGTGTGCAAATTTGCCAGGCTACCTGTCACAGGGTGAAAGAGCGCGAGCGCAGGAGATATGGTGTCAGTTCGATTCGAGAAACGAATGTTCACTGTTGCCAAATTGGGCTCTGTAATGCAGCGGGTCAGGAGATTTGCCATGTGTACTCGAATTTGTCACGACACCTGTGTCATGTTCGTGGAAGATTAGTAGTCAAAACGTTCGGGGACGGACCTACTAAGTGTAGCAGACGGCTTGTCAACGTCGCAAGCCGTGCAAGGGGCCAGTGAGTGCTGCTGCCTCTGGACTCTATAGGAAATGCCGCGCATTGCTTGATAAATTCAAGCGCTTGCAGTGCCGAGGCATAAGTTCTCGTGCACCCTCAAGAGGGTGGACTGTCAAGCTGCTTGTGTAGTGCCCGCAACATTTCTCAGTGACAGACACATCAGCTCAGATTGTGGGAGAACTTTGTTGCGGTGCGAAGAATGGCGGGACAGGGAGCTGGCGAACTCGCGCACGCACTGTGCCAGGAACCACTTGGCCGCATGGAGGGCCCGAGCAAAATGTGGTATGTCTCACTGTAAACATATCTTTTTTTTTCCCTTAAATTTTCTTTAAGCCTTGCTTTGTTAGTTTTTCATTGACCGCTGCATGCAATGGCACCAGTATCGTAACTGACAGGTTGTACGTAAACCACGTGAATTTGCACACCCCCGTATCTTTTTGGGTTTCTGCCTGCATGCTGTGCAAGGAGGTTTGTTTGATGCATCGTGTACTTTTTCATAGTCAACCTGACATTCTCCACACTGCGCTGCCTCTGTTCCAAGTGACCTCAGTGGTGCCAGAAAGGGTGCTCAGACGCATTTTGTGATCATTGTCCCGAAGATGAAATTCTCGAAGCGCCAAGTACACGAACACGTTCAGCATACTGTTGCACATGCTTCAGTGGCCAATTCTTTAAGCACGAGTTTTTTCCCCTTCATTTCTCCTCATGTGTCACGTCTATGTGGTGTCGTCTGTTTGTCTGCTCTGTAAATGCCTGGCCTTTGCACCATCTTTCACATAGACATGCTTTTTACAGGACTGTACATTACTGGTTCTACGATCTCTCAAGCTTTGGCACATCACATAATGTTGAAATGAATTCCAGGATTAATTTTCTACCATGAAGCTAATTTGTTACAAGGTCATGTATGGCATTACAATTATGATGCAATACCACTGCTGCATGCAGCAATGGTGATTCCATTGGTCGTGGTGTGGTAACAGCGTAATAACCTTAAACTTAACATTTAGGCGCTCAAGGCACTGGTGTCCCATTGACATGGATTGGTTTATTACCACTTAGTGTCTTTAGGGTGGGGGGTGTCGTAGTGGCGTAGGGTGGGTCTAAAAATTAATCTGCAGAAAACTAAAGTAATGTTTAACAGTCTCGGAAGAGAACAGCACTTTACGATAGGTAGCCAGGCGGCACTGGAAGTGGTAAGGGAATACATCTACTTAGGACAGGTAGTGACAGCGGCTCCGGATCATGAGACTGAAATAATCAGAAGAATAAGAAAGGGCTGGGGTGCGTTTGGCAGGCATTCGCAGATCATGAACAGCAGGTTGCCATTATCTCTCAAGAGAAAAGTGTATAACAGCTGTGTCTTACCTGTACTCACGTACGGGGCAGAAACCTGGAGGCTTATGAAAAGGGTTCTACTTAAATTGAGGACGACGCAACGAGCTATGGAAAGAAGAATGATAGGTGTAACATTGAGGGATAAGAAAAGAGCAGATTGGGTGAGGGAACAAACGCGAGTTAATTACATCTTAGTTGAAATCAAGAAAAAGAAATGGGCATGGGCAGGACATGTAATGAGGAGGGAAGATAACCGATGGCCATTAAGGGTTACGGACTGGATTCCAAGGGAAGGGAAGCATAGCAGGGGACAGCAGAAAGTTAGGTGGGCGGATGAGATTAAGAAGTTTGCAGGGATGACATTGCCACCATTAGTACATAACTGGGGTAGTTGGAGAAGTATGGGAGAGGCCTTTGCCCTACAGTGGGCGTAACCAGGCTGATGATGATGATTAGTGTCTTTCATCCTAGGTATAGCAAATGGCTGGTCAGGTGAAAATGTAGTGGCACTTGCAAGAAATTATCCTTGCCTGCAAATTCGTTTTACGAACTTGTTTTTTCAATCCAAGCCTCACTGTAAGTGCATCAAGGGTGAAAGAAAGAATGGTCTGAACATTAACATTATTTTATACACTTATTTCCTTCGTATTAGTGATATCTACAATGCACCATCTTCGCTCATAGGATATTTAAGATCCTTTCTGCTTTACTCAACACATTCTTTGTCCAACTGTTCATGATTAGTCATGTTAGTCAAATACCAGTGCCTGGTTCATTGCGCAGGCATTCTGCAATGTGTGTGTTGACAGGGCAGTAATTTCATTTATAGTTGTCGGCATAATATTCAATTCGCATAGTGTCATATATATTGTCATATAGTGTCGCATATATTGTCAATTCTGAATACTTTATATTGCCTTGCTAGCAGCATGTCACCAAGAAGTATCTTAGACTAACCTAGCTGAGATTATGTGGAATTTCGCCAACTTTACTTGAGGTCCCAGTTTATGCTGCATAATTGATAGGTTTGTCTCTAGGCTCTTCATTGTTCAGTACGCTTGTTCTAGCACTCGCCTTCGGGTTTTAGCGTAGTCGGTCAAATTTTAGCATGTGGAGTTGGGCTTTGGCACTCTCAAGTTTTAGCACTTGCTGACAATTTTTGATACGCTCCATCAATTTTCAGCGCTTGCTGTCAAATTTTAGCAGTTGCCATTGGTTTTTCTACATTTGCCTTCAAGTTTAGCATTCTACTGTGAACTACTACCAGTTTTCTTCAAGTTTTTGCACTGTTATGTTTTAGTGCTAGCTATTAAAATTTAGCACTTGTCAGTTTGGCATTCACCATCAAATTTAGCACTCTACATAAAATTTTAGCAGTTGCCTTCAAGTTTTGGCACCCTGGGGTGGGGGTGGCGGGAGCCAAATTTTGGCGCCTGCAATCGGTTAACATTTATGGACAAGGTCAGCAGTTGCCATGAATTTTACCACTTTGTGTGCCTAGCACTGCCACTACGATTACTGCTAAACTTGGCTTGGCTTGCTTTTCCTTGCTGAAGCCAACTAATTTATCTCTCTCTGCAGTACCTACTTTGTAAACCTAAAATTATTGTATGTGGATTGTTTGTCCTGTGTGCTCTATTCAGTCATTTAATTTTTTTTTTTTCTGCTCTTCTGTTTGCGATTCTTTCTTGTGTTCCCTGTTTTCATATATCATCGTAAAATTGCAAAGGAAAAATCTTGTGCTTAATAATTTGAAAATAGTCTAGATTTTTTTGTAGTCTGCCTTCCTCAGCTGAAACTGTTTTCTAAAGTTTTCTGCACAGTGAGAACATTTGGAAGCTGATCTTAGAAAGCCACTGTGCTGAGTGGCAGTGGTTATTATTTCTAAAATAATTTTTCAGTCGTGGCCCTGTTTATTCATGTAATTACCCCGTAAGAGAAAATGCATCCATTTTGCTTGTGTGGAGCTAGTAGCTGTGTTTATTTAATAGATTTATACCTTTCGTCATTTTTAGTTTGCACGCTCAAGTTGGTTAAATAGTTCTTTTATTAAATGTTCTTCTTTGTTGTGACAGAAGCACAATTTTCTTTAAATTGACCAAGTACCAATCTTTAAAGGCCTCCATTTTCCACCACAGCAGAGAGCATGTTATCCAAAGAACAACTTGAACTGCATCAGTTATCTTGCAAACCATGTACAAAATACTACCCTTATTTCTTCCTTCTCCCTCTCTCTTATTTAACTTTGCAGACATTTTCAATTTATTCGTATAATATATGTATGGCTGCTGGCAGCACCGACCACTGAGCACAGTGGTGGTACCACCTTGCAAAAACAAATTCTGGAAGCGGGCATGGTTTTACAGCAAGAAATTATATATTTATTGAGGACTAGGTTGTGACCTTGACAACAATCTTTGTTATGTAGCGGGCTGCTACTGCAATTGCTACAACAACAGATATTTCTCTTGTTAAACTGCACTCTGGGCCCCACCAGCACTTTCTTTTCTTGGGTCTAGAAAACATTTGTCGGTGCCTCCAGGACACCGACAAATGTTTTTTAATAGACCCTGCAACAGCCTTAACAAAAGTTGTGGAATGCATCTAGTATTGAAGCATACCTCCTCCGAAATCTTATTCGAACCAAAAGTTTTTATGTAGCTTGTATTATCAAGGTTGTCTGCAATCGAATGATACCGCAGCCTCACAGCCTCTCCCATCTTTCCATCATTCCAACTGCACTCAAATTTGTGTGCCATGACATATACACGGAACAATTCCAGCCGCACTCTGTCCATTGTTGCATTGTGCTTTTGTATTGGCCTGATCCAGAAATTGTGTGGCATGGCCTTTCATCGCGTTGGCCATCTCCGAGGCCATATTATTGGCTCATTGGTATCATTCCCTGCCACCGATTGGTGCCACCAGCCCATTACTGATGACACATCTTTGCTCCTACTTTTTCCGGAGGCACTGCTTAGAGAGCATGTCTATGAGAAGTCTGCCAAAGAGTCCTCATGTTTAGTGTTGTACAAGACTAAGGAAGAATAAGTGGCGGGTTCTTTTTAAAAGCTGAAGGATAGGGCATGCAGCCTTCCAGGTATGATTTGGGCTTGTAGCTGCTCTGTAGGAATATTACGGGGCTCAAGTGTTGATGATAGCATTGCCTTGATGAATGTGCAAGTTCGTCATGTTCATTTAAGTGATACTGGGTTTTAAAGAGAACCTAATGGTGAGTAGATAACATGATTCCCAGTCAGTACAGAGAGCAACAGAGAAACGGAACATTGAGGGAATAGACAACTGCAAGTGAATATCAGGGAATGGTTACTAGGCGATGCAAATGGTAGAGCAGACAGTTAATGCGTTATATGTTTTCTTTGTGTATTCTATTTACACATACTATTTGTAGGCCACAATAACACAGTTAGAGGGGCCATGACATTGTGTTTTCGTTGCGAAACTATTTGCATCACCATGTTCTTCCGATATGATAATTCTGTCATATTTGAGTCACTAATGGCCGACTAAATTTTCTTCAAATGTAATTTTTTCACTTGATAGTGGACGCCCTAATAGTCTGGCAGCTCTCGTGAGTTCACAGCCGCTATGTACAGAGTGAAAGAAGAAAGAATTGCTAATGCAGTGCATGCCCATCTTTTGGCGACAGTCATTGTGGTGCTTGTGACCACTGCAGGAGGTGTTCTCACCACACAAAGCTGACATCGCAGCTTTGACATGACATGACAGGTTGCATCAGTCGTTTGTGATACGTCAATACTTACTCGCTTAATTCTTGTACTCGCATAATGCTTGCACCCCCAACATTGGCCATCAAAAAGAAAAATTCTTTTTTCATGAACAATCATCGCACCCTAAAAAATTGCTGCAGTGACTGGTGTCTGCTCGTTCCAGCTGGTGATAACAATAGCACATGGCAGCCAGTATGTGGACTAGCAATCCAATCCAACTTAAGGCGCTAGTGGCAAGGTTTCTGCAGTTTCGTAAGTTTCTGAGTTTCACATGGATAGCTAATGCCAGCATCATTTGTCTTCCTGTCACTTCGCCATAGGGCCATATGGAAGCTAAATGGCTGGTTTCAAGCTTAAGGCAGACGTCGGTGTTGGCAGTGGCAACACAGCCACCTACAGAAGCACAGCTACATACAGAAGAAATAAGTAACATTCATGTTGACATTAACCTTGAATAGGTGGGCCCGGAATAACATTACTTACTGATTTAGCAACTCCAGGTTCAGCTACTGCCTGCAAATAAGTGGCCTTTGCAAGCCCTGCTAGTGTAGAACTTGCGTTCTTAATACAAAGATGAACATTGCCTGGTGGTAATCTTTTGTTTGAACTTACAATAGCTGGCATAGGAACTGCTATTTAAAGTCTAGACATTTCTCATTTCCCTCTTTAACACCTTGAGCCTTCCCTCTTAAAAATTTCCCCGTTTAATGAATGCACCCCCAACTTTGGATCAATTCTCTGCTAAAGGAAGTGCTAGCATTATGTGAGTAGATATGGTACCTCCGGTTTTCATAATGTAGCAGGGCACTCTTAGTACTAACAAGAGTGACTCGTTAAGTTGTTGGCACACCCTACACAACGAAGCTGCACTGGTTCTTGCACTGATATTGAAATGGTCATATTAAAAAGCAATAAAGTATTAAATATTTGTTGCGAATGCAAGGAATTCCAGCACCTTACTGTGAAACAGAGTTGGCAACTGTCTACCGTAGCACATAAGGCTAAATAAATCTACTTCTTTCAGTACTTATTTAGAGGTCACTTCTAGGTTGTTGGGCACGTCAGCAACATTGTTGGTGTAGTGTAATCATTACCTTGCGAATGCCTCTCAATAGACACTGTCTGTCTGTCTATTGTGTCATGGCTCCTCTATGAGTGCAAAGATGTCATTTGTAGTGAAAGTTTATTCCATTGGGGTCAACCAAGGCATGCACATTAATGTGTGAAATCACCTGGTCCGACATAGGGTGTCTCTCCTTGTTCAGTTTCTTTCTCTACTGTCTTGTGCAGTTTTAAAATGCTACAGCTCATTTATGGGACATCATGCTTGTTTTCATAAATGTTAGACATATTCATCTGCTCCATAGTCTCTCTAGACATTCTTTTTTTATTATTGTTATTGGTTGCCGATCCCTTTGAATACTTGTGGCCACCGTGTTACCATAAATCAAGTGCGGGGGGGATGTTATACCCTCCACAAATGCAAGTTAAGAGAAAGTAAACTACTGTGTTATACCAGTAGATAAATCGTGATGGGTGAGTTCAGATCTATGTACTAGTGTGATATGTAAGTAGTGTAGAAGCTGAGACAAGCATTTTATTGTTAATTTAGTTGTTTTTTCTTCCTTCTAATGACGGACATTGGTGCCACAATATATTTGGGCACACACACACAAACACTGTTCAACTCCAACATGCATGCCAAAAAATTAACGCAGTTGAAAAAAACTACCTGTAGCATGAATGGAGTGAAAATGCACAACATTCTTGTGCGCTCTTTAGCAATGCTTCAGTGTGAGTGGTACTATTATGCTCAGTAAGAGCTGCAATGTGAAAGCATGTGACAAGGCAGTTGTGCATTAGGTTTTGTATAGTGTAGTACCAGGAGAGAGATCCACATATGGGTGAATTCATGGAGAGCCTGACATAGTCCTTCTGTGTGGTTGGCGACTTCTAGGAAGGGGAAAATGAAGAGTCTGCTCAAGTCAACGGTGGCTCCCCTGAGAAGGAAAATGAAGCAGAAGTGGGCGAGGACGGCCCAGTGAAGAACATCCAAGCAGTAACAGACGTCATCAAGGCTGCCAAAGCCGAACAGCGTCTGCAGCAGCTGAAGCGTCGAAAGCGGGGGTCGCCTCCGGATGACACCATTGAAAAGGACCTGGACTGCCCTGTCTGCGGCAAGCAATTCACCAAAAAGTACTACTTGCAGCGCCACCTCCAAATGACCGTCTGCTCGGGCAAGCCTCCGCCCTCTCACCCCTGCGAAGTGTGCGGCAAGGTCTACTCCCGCAAGGTGAGTAGGGCGTGGGACAGCTGACTGCATACACTGCTGTCTCGGCCACTGCAGAAATGTGGTTCCACTAGTCAATGCAGGTTTCCTAAGGTGGGTTGTGACATTGTGGGAGTGTCAGGATGTGGATACCTTGGCTTGTCTTCGATTGACAAGTGCCTTGTTCTGGAACATGGGTGTGGTTAGGTGTAAATAAAGCTTTCTTAAAGTTATGTCTTAGTGGCAAGTCTTCATTCTCTCGTGGTACACGTTGCAATAATGTTTGCTCACATATGACGTAGAAATTAAAGAACACGGAAACATTTCACTGCAACTGGGTGCACGGTGATCGCAGGACTTATCTTCTTTCCAGACTTGGCAACCTGTCAGTGATGCTGCACATACAATATAACTTTAGAGCTGGTGCTTGTGTTGTAGTAATAAAAGCTTACACACAATTATGTAGCAAAGAAACCATTGTACTGACCGTCGTAAGCTCGGAAAGCGAGCCATTGAGACGGATCGCCAGGCATATCTCTGGGACGTCCTGGCACCCCAGAAAACAAGCCAATCCAAAGCCTTAGCATTCCCATGCATTCACAGCACCGAAGTGGTACCTTTAGGTAGTTTTATTAAAGAACACCAAAAAGCATAGCATAATGGCATAGCATTGCAAGTTGCTCTGAGGTATATCCTTTTATGTTGATGCGTGTTGATGCTTGTTAGACGCGATGAACGAAGCTTGATTGCAGGTGCGCTTTGCATCAGACCAGCTGCGGTGCCTCACTGGCCATGGTGTTCTGCTGCCACTTGCCAGGTTGTGGGTGTGGTCCCTCGCTGCAGCAGTGGCATTTTGATGGGGGGTGGCGATGAACGAAAGAAGTCGAAGGTGTGAAGAGTACGGTAGCGTCGGAGGCAACGGAACAGGATACAGGTGCCAGAACGGATGTGTGTGGAGGTATTTGGATGTCGTCAGTGAGGGACAACTTGGTACAGGAAAGCGAAACATCATCAGATATGGCATTGCCAAGCGAAGAGAAGGCGACTTCTGCACGGGAGCAATCAATGACAGCTTGGTGACTGGAGAGACAATCCCAACCTAAAATAATATCGTGGGAACAGTGGGGAAAAACGACGAACTCGACTGCGTAGAGCACTCCTTGAATTTCAAGTCTGGCGGTGCACGCAGCCACCGGCTGGACGTGCTGTGCTGTGGCCGTGCGGAGTAAAGGACCGAAGAAAGGCGTCGTGACTTTTCGTATTGAGCGGCAAAGTTTTTCGGCAATTACAGATATGGCGGCACCTGTGTCAATGAGGGCAAGCATTCTGTGCAGGGGGCAGGATACAAAAAAATGTGTACTTATATTTAGGTGCACGTTAAAGAGCCTCAGGTGGTCAAAATTCTTGTACTCCTATCAGTGCGACAATTCGCCGACTGAGCTCGCGACTAGCAATAACATTTTCTTTTTAGATAAAGGCAGAGCCACTGCTAGACCAAAACTTGTTTTGACTATACTGAAATCGGTTCAGTATTCACCATGATGCATAGTTAAAACATTTGAAAGTATTTTGTTGAATTTATTTTCCGCTGCGTTAATGTCCTGCGAAATTTATTGCAAGCATTTATGTTTTTAAATCGTGCTTTTAGGTCGTGCTCTTGCTCTATGTTCTTAAATTGTGTAGTATGCCCACTTGCTTGGTCGTCGCACTGCAGTTTATTTTGTATTGTTAAATTAATCTGGAGTCCTTTAACTATGGCATCTTTCATAGGCCCAGTGTTATTTTGGGGAGTAAAACATCACGGGTCCCTCAGTCCCTTTCAATTGCTTTTGATTTCCGATGTTGCTCTTGTCAAGTGCATTGACAGGGTAGGCAACCAGCACATTGTCGTAGCAATTGGCCGTCAATATAGTTACATAACTTACTTAGTATGCATTGCAGGATCCTGGAAGGGACAATGAGTAAAAAAAAGCTGTTAAAGCAAGTGCAAGCATAAAAATGCAACTTGTGGTAGTAGGAAAACAAAAACATACGTTTATATGCAAAAGTAATTGTCCAGGTTAAACGAACTTTACGACATAAAAAAGCGCAGTTTGAAGTAATAGTTGTGTGGACACACACAAGGGGGAGAGAAGTAATTAAGGCAAAATGAGACATCCAACCAATCATAGCAGTTGCTACAATGGAAATCCATACGGGTTCCTCGAAAGAAAAGCCTCGCAAAAGCCCCCCAGGTCGCCGACGGTGGAACTCCAGTTGTGCTTGGAATGTGTACTGCACGTGTCAGTGTCGCCGGCCACCACACGTCCGTTTTGTTTAGTGTGCTCGAACGTTGCCCTCACAATGTGATCCTCGGACTCGACTTTCTGGCCGCCCATTCTGCTCTGATTGACTGTTCTGCCGGCGTTGTACAACTTGACCTACCCCTACCTGTTCCCGTTGACCTTCCTGCTCAAGCTCCAACTCAGCTTTGTTCCGCGGATTTTATACGCCTGCCATCTCTTGCAGCAACCTGCATCCCTGTCTTGGCCTGCCCACCTGTACCTGACGGAGACTACGTCCTTACTCCCGCGACTTCAGTCCTGCTTTCTCACAATGTCTCCTTCCCGCACACTATCGTTTCTGTTGCGGACAATGAGACATGTCTTCCCATCCCAAATTTCGGACAGTGCCCACAAGTACTTCCTCGAGGCATGTCCCTAGCCACGTTGTCACCGACGCACGAGTGCCACTTTTCCGCTCTATCTGTTGCGCCATCTTCGACCAATGCTCAATCTCCGCCGTCTACATCAGCTCCGACCGACGACTTTACAAAGATGATTGCACCGGACCTCTCGACCCAACAAGCCGCAGAGCTCCGTTGCCTCCTCGAGTCCTACTCCGACATTTTCGACCTGAACGATCGCCCTTTGTGTCAAACTACGGTCGTGAAGCAACGTATAAATACCGGCGATGCAGCACCTGTTCGCCGACGCCCATACCGGGTGTCGCCTTCTGAGCGACACGTTATCCAGAGCGAGGTTGACAAGATGCTTGCCAAAGGGATTATTGAACACTCTTCCAGCCCGTGGGCGTCCCCTGTTGTTCTCGTCAAAAAGAAGGATAACAGCTGGCGATTCTGCGTTGACTATCGTCATCTAAACACGATCACCAAGAAAGATGTATATCCACTTCCCCGCATTGACGATGCTCTGGGTTGTCTCCACGGTGCCACTTATTTTTCATCTATAGACCTTCGCTCTGGATATTGGCAAATTGCCGTGGATGAAATGGACCGTGAAAAGACCGCATTCGTCACACCAGACGGCCTATATCAGTTCCGGGTAATGCCTTTAGGCTTGTGCAATGCCCCGGCGACCTTTGAACGGATGATGGACATGCTCTTGCGTGGTTTGAAATGGTCCATCTGTTTGTGCTACTTGGATGACGTCATCGTATTCTCTTCAACTTTTGCGACTCATCTTGAAAGACTTTCATCTGTTCTTTCTGTTTTTCACACCGCTAGCTTGCAGCTCAACTCGTCCAAGTGCCACTTCGGTCACCGCCAAATAACCATGCTCGGACACCTCGTCGATTCGTCGGGCATTCGCCCCAACCCCGCTAAAGTTCATGCTGTGCAGAATTTCCCCGTACCAACTTGTGCCAAAGATGTTCGCAGCTTTATTGGCCTTTGCTCGTATTTTTGCAGGTTTGTGGAAAATTTCGCCCATGTTGCCCGTCCCCTGACTGACCTCCTGAAGAAAGACGTTCCTTTCTCTTGGGGCTCTGAACAAGCGTCTGCTTTCTCGCAGCTCATCACGCTGCTCACCACACCTTCTGTTCTCGCCCATTTTGACGCCTCCGCTCCGACAGAAATCCGCACTGACGCTAGTGGCTACGGCATCGGCGCAGTTTTAGCTCAACGCCAATGTGGGCACGACCGCGTCATCGCCTACACCAGCCGCCTCCTCTCTCCCGCAGAACGCAATCACTCGATTACTGAGCGCGAGTGTCTCGCCCTCATTTGGGTGGTGGGCAAGTTCAGACCCTATATATATGGTCGGCCATTTACAGTTACAACCGACCACCACGCCCTTTGTTGGCTTTCCTCCCTTAAGGATCCCACCGAACGCCTCGGTCGCTGGGCCCTACGGCTGCAGGAATACACATACACTGCGGTCTACAAGTTGGGTCGTCTACATCAGGACGCCGACTGCCTGTCTCGTCATCCTGTCGATGTACCGGACGGCTTAGTGGATGTCGCACCGATCTGCGTTCTTTCGCTCTCTGCCTTGCAAGACATTGGCGCTGAACAACGACGCGATGAGTCGTTACGCCCCATTATTGAACGCCTGCTCTCTTATCCGTCTGACCCATCCCTTCACATGTTCATGCTACAAAATGGCATCCTGTATCGCCGCAACATGCACCCCGACGGGCCCGAGCTCCTAACCGTCATTCCGTCTCATCTGCGACAGACTGTACTGCAGCAACCGCACGACGTTCCCACCGCTGGACACCTTGGCGTTACGCGGACCTATGACCGAATTCGGCGACGGTTTTTCTGGCCCCGTCTCAACCGCTCCGTTCGGCGCTATGTTGCCGCGTGTGAGCCGTGTCAACGCCGGAAAAGACCAGCTGTGCCTCCTGCCGGACTGCTGCAGCCTTTGGATATACCGGCCGACCCTTTTTTTCGCGTTGGCGTTGATCTTCTCGGACCATTCCCTATACCGAATGACGGAAATAGGTGGATTGCCGTCGCTACGGACTATACAACTCGCTATGCCATTACTAGAGCCCTACCGACCAGCTGCGCTACAGACGTCGCTGATTTCTTGCTTCATGACGTTATCTTGCACCACGGTGCACCTCGTCAACTTCTCACCGATCGCGGCGGATACTTTCTTTCCAAAGTCATAGACGACCTACTTCGATCATGTGCTACTAAACACAAACTTACTACCGCTTACCATCCTCAAACTAACAGTCTTACCGAACGCCTGAACCGCACATTAACTGACATGCTAGCAATGTATGTTTCCTCCAATCATCGCGACTGGGACATTGCTCTACCATTTGTCACGTTCGCCTACAATTCCTCACGCCACGACACAGCTGGCTATTCCCCCTTCTACCTCCTCTTCGGCCGTGAGCCAACTTTGCCTTTCGAGGCACTCCTCTTGACCACGCTCGACTCGCCGACAGAGTACACTCGGGATGTCATAACCACAGCGACCCAAGCACGCCAGATTGCCCGCATTCGTCTTTCTGCTTCACAGACACGCCAGAAGTGCCGTTACGACCAGCGCCATCACGACGTGCATTACGAACCAGGTGCTCTTGTGCTAGTTTGGTATCTAACTCGGCGTGTTGGTCTTTCGGAGAAATTCCTCTCGCGATACTATGGCCCTTACCGCATCCTTCGCCAGGTGACCCCTGTCACATATGAAGTGTCTCCGCTGGATGCCACGGTGCCTTCACCTCTCTCTGACATCATCCACGTCAGCCGTCTCAAACCTTACCTTTCTCGGACAGATGAGCCGCACCAATAAGGTGCTTTTTCCGACGGGGGTGATGTCACAGTCGGTAATGTGTGAAGAAGAGGTCTTTGATGGTGGCCTGAGAGACGACGAGGAAGAGGGTAGTTTTTTATCGCTGCTCTACGCTTGTTGGCCCAGCCATTAAAAAGCCATCTGTAAATAGACGCACGCTTCTTCCTTCTTCCGCTACGGACTATACAACTCGCTATGCCACCCGTAACAATATATATGTTAGCAGCAAGGCTGCTCTGTAAGTGCATGACATAGGGCAATGCAAATGGGCTGAATCACTGCCGACCTAGCGAGAACACCCCTGAAACTTTGACTGAATGTGCATGACAGTACACTGAAAGCCAGGTTGCACAAAAGTGAAAATGCAGCTGGAAATGTGCAATCAAAGCTACTCGTCAATACCTTAGAATGTGTGGAGAGTTAGTCAGGCACATTCTTTTTGTCTAGTTGTCCAACTTGCAGTGATAACAACCCCTAATATTTCTGGTCTGTTAGAAACAACACCATGCCCAGTTTGCAAACTCGATTGTTAGCCAGGCATTTTGGGAATTCCTCCCATCTTTCTTCTTGACATTATGGGATGACTCTCTTTATAAACTTAGTAGTCTGGCATCTAACTCTAGCATTCTTTGCTTTTAATGCTAAATTAGCTGCTGGTATGTTGATGAATGGTCATTGTGAGAAAGCAGTGCGCATAGAGAAATTGCAAGGCTGCGTTTGTTCTTTGTCTTGTCTTCGCACAGTGATAGCAGTTAAGCACTTCTCACGTGGTGCAGTTTTGCTTGTTCTTTTGCACATGCAGCATTGCTGTTGTTTCAGTCTGTGCATGCGATTTTTCAATGTTTTGAAGTGTTGAACTCTGCTATTTAAATCACTTGTGCGGCGTGAATGGGGAACCAGCAAGAACATAGCTTGTCACACAAATCGTGAGGTTTTACGGGAACTGTTCCTAATTTGTTCTGCCTTGCTTTCAACCAATGTGTACTTAATCATCATCAGCCTATTTTTACATCCACTCCAGGATGAAGGCCTCTCCCAATGATTTCCAGTTACCCCTGTCTCGCTCCAGCTGATTCAGAGTTATGCCAGCAAATTTCTTAGTTTCATCACACCACCTGATTCTCTGCCATCCTCTGCTGTACTTACTTCCCTTTCCTTGGCACCCATTCTGTAGCTCTAACAGACTACCGGTTATCTGTCCTACTTATTACATCACCTGCCCACATCCATTTTTTCCTCCATTTTTTTCTCTTAATGTTAGCTAGAGTATCGTCTACCCCTGTTGGCTCTGTAATCCACACTGCTACCGGTCTCTTAACATTATGCCTAACATTCTTTGTGCCATTGCTCTTTGTGTGGTCTTAACTTCTTCTCAAGCTTTTTGTTAAACTCCATCTTTCCACCCCATGTCTTGGTACTGGTAGAACACAATGTTTGTACACTTTTCTTCTCAAGGATAGCAGTAGTTAATAAGGCTACAATAATAACATAGTGTACTGAATAAACCACGCAGTGACTCTTCCACTAGGTGCTTGCAAATGTCAAAACCGTAGTTGGTGCAGTTAGTGCATGCAAAGCTCAAAGGTGAAGTCTGCACGTGCCGTTGATGTGGCTCTGAAACCGCTGTGCAAGAAAATTGCCGAGTGCGAAACAGGCTTGATACACGTGTGCCTTCTCCCAGGATAACCTTCGGGAGCACCTGCGGGCACATGCCGGTGAGGTGACACGGCGGAAGAAGTACAAGTGCGACCACTGCGGCAAGACCTTCCACGGCATCTCGCTGCTCAAGATCCACATCCGCGTGCACACCGGCGAGCGGCCGTTCCCCTGCGACTTCTGCAACAAGGGTTTCCCGTCGGTCACGGCGCTCAACAAGCACCGGCGCATCCACACGGGAGAGAAGCCGTATGCCTGTGCCGAGTGCGGCATGCGATTTTCACTCAAGGGGACGCTCAACCGCCACACGCGTATCCACACGGGAATCCGACCGCACAAGTGTCCATACTGTGGCAAGGAGTTCATCCAGGGTGGCGGACTCAAGGCGCACCTGTTCCATCACACGGGCATGAACGGCTTCAAGTGCACCGTCTGTGACAAGGTGAGGAGCTTTGCCAGTGCACGTGTTGTTTCACCTTTCGCCGGCGAGTGCTTTGGTCAGTGTCTCGTGTACCATAGTCGATGACAGGGCGTCAGTGCAGTGGGAAGTGCCCCACTGTTCCATGGTGCCCATATCCTATGGGAACGTGCACAGTGCATTTGATGGATATGTATACCCAGTTAGAGAGAGTTGTGAGTTCTGGAACAGGCAGGCTGCCTTGTCTCTGTCGCCCCGTGAAACTATTACAGTAAATTAGAGTGCTAGCCTGTTGCGCAAGAGTAGGGCCCTTCGGACTGCACGGATGGCAGATCGTATTGTGCCAAAACTGATAGCAGCTTCCCTCCAGTCAAAGCACGGCGTTGTATGCATTCTAGGACAATCTGTTGCCTGGTGCCCTACGGCAACCACTACATTTTTGAACATATAGATAAAACTGCTTTTCTTTTTGTTTTGTGCTTTTTTCAAGATGTGTTAGTATAGTAAAACCTCGTTAAACCGTACCCGCTTAGACAGTAGTTTCGTTTTAAAAGTAGTAAAGTCAAATCCCCGACTTAGCGGCCATTGAGCATAATGTGTTTTGTATCCGCATAAACCGTACCATCTTATTGCGTACACATCGGTTAAAACGTAGCGTTTCAACTTTTCGTCGCGCAAACACGGCGGTGAGCCGTCTCCATCGGGCGGCCTAGCAGAACAACAAGCCTCAGAGATCGGAACAACGGCCTCCGAGCGCCCTGTGCATTTGTGCGAAGCCACATCAACATCAACATCATTTCGACGCCGTGCTTTCTCTATGGCCGTGCCAGAGAGCGTTATGGTGTCGTGCAAGCCAGGACTCTGGTCGTTCCTAAGCTCGGATAAAAAAGACACCGGGTGCTCAGCATAGAAGAAAAAGTAGACATCGTCCGTGCTGTCGAACGTGACACAAAGAAGTCGGCGCTGGCATGCAACAGGAATCTGCTGCTGGCTACAGTGTGTGGCATTTGGAATGCTAAGAAGTTGCTCGGCAGCGCTGCTGCAACTGCGAAGACATGTCGGCTACGAGGTTCAACTTTTCGCCATCGTTGCCTGTGTTTTTGCCGAAGTGTCGACTATCAACAGTGGTGAGGACGACACGGAAAGCGACAGCACGGGCGATTCAAGCCCGACAATGGCACAAGCTGCGCATTACGTCAGCCTCATGAATGAAATTGTTGCGACGAGAACAGGGACGCGATAACGTAATTCTATTCCATATCAAAAGTATTCTTAACTCCGGCATCTGGAAATGAAAAAGGCACCCCTGGGACTTCTGCAGCACTACTGCGCACGTGCACGGAGAATATGTAACGCCAACGAGGAATCTGCCATGCGAGTGTTTGCCGAGAAGACGGGGCTGGCTGAAAAGCTGTCACACAGCTTCAGTAAGTTTGAGGCCGCTGTCGTCGTCGTTCTAGGCCGCTGCGGCATCAAGCGAAAATAACACTTTTGTCGCGCGAAGTGAATAAATACTGCATGTCTTTTCCCCTTTCATCGCACTCTCTCTGAGTTCCGTTTTCGACAGGTAAGTGGGTGATCTCATGCTATTCGGTTAAACAGTACTACCGTTTAGTACATACTTTTTCCGAGCTCTGGCCAACTACGGTTTAACGAGGTTTCACTGTAGTCCACTGTTGAAAACGAACACATCAGTGCAGAGCGCGTGCGAATTCTTCTCTGGTAAGTTGACCTGTAGCAAGCCACTTGTGTTCGGTGGTTGCTGGCAGCTTCCTATGCCGCAGTGCATAGACATGTGGTACCTTCAGCTGAGCCACCCCGGCACAGTGCCAGTGCAGCAGAATTTACATCGAACACTGCCCGAGTTTCGCGTTTTACTACCTGCCAGGCAAATGTATGAGCCACCAAACGCGAGTTTGCAACTGTAGCACGTTCTGCGAAAGACGTGCGGAATTCGAAACTCGGCAGACGACAGCTTAGCTGAAGCCACTTGTCACTTGCACTTGCCATGATTCTCAGCAACGTGAACAAGGTCAAGTTGTTTATTGATAAGAAATGTTTAGAATGCGTAATGACGAATGATTCTTAAGGTACTGGAATATTTCAGGCTGCGAACTGCTCTGGCAGCACATTGCACGTACTCTGACTTAGCCGAAACTGCCTTCAAGATTGAAAAGAAACGACGGAAATACAAAAGTTGCTGTATCAAACGCACAACCTAATGGTGCAGCTTCACGCCTCCTCTACTACCATATTTACTCGCCTAATGATCACACCCCTGAATTTTGTTGTCAAAAAATTTTTTTTCTTTCCCGTGTAATGACCGCACCCCAAACTTGTCACAGCGATATGTCGTGTGCCAAGTCTAGCTAATGATCGCGCTTACCCTCTGTCGAATGCCACGCGAACGACTTGAAGACATACCAAGCGGTCTGCTCGCACCAAACATTCTTAAGCAGATGCTCCATTTCATTCCTTTCATCACTTTTCGCACTTCCATGAAAAAAAAGCTACTACCAATTTACCTTGGCTTTACTATTTGTAGGCTTCCAAATGGTTTTGGTCAACAACAGCAACAAAAAAGGTGCTTTTCAATTCTTGTCGTCTGCACTCGTGGGCACGCAACAAATCGAGAGCGACAACAATAGTGACCACATTTACACTGATACGTTAGCAGTGTACCCTATTCATACGCCGATGCTTGTAACACAGCTAAGATATTCGCCCACCCTTAGCGGAAACGTGCCATATTACGATAGTAGTGAAGACAAATGGCCACAGTTTCCGCAGCATGCCCGCCATGTGTTTCTATGCCCACCTCTGTTTCTGTCCCCTCAAAGTGGACATGGCTACGTTATTGTTGCAAACTTGCCGATATTTACGATATTATTCATTACTGATATGGAAGAAACTGTTTCGATGCGCGTAATGTACTCGTGAGAAGAAAAAAAATCGCGTTCAGCTTGATCCGCCGGCCACCATATTTGTTTTGGTGTCCCGCACTGTTCAGCGGTAGTCGCCTGCTTGTTGACCGATTGTCATCCCTCAGCAAATGCGGGCTGAAAAATATTTAGTTTTTCTTTTCGCGGGCAATTAAACCGCGTAACGATCGCACCCCTGAATTTGCATCAATTTTTTTTACAAGAAAGTGCAATCATTATGCGAGTAAATACGGTACTTAGGATGCCGGAACCTCGGCGACCTTTGACATTTCTTCTCGTCGCTGCTCTAGGGTAGCGACGACGATCAATTTCGTCGTCTTCGCTGACCGATGAGCTACTGGATTCTAGCAGCAAAAGCACTTTTGTGCAGCACACACAGAGACACGGCTTCCATCTTAGCCGTCTGCTACGAAATGGAGCCTGAACAGAACGACCCCCTATTTGTTGTCTGCAGGCGAACGCTGCCCGACAGGATCATATCGCGCTTCACCGCCGTTCTCTGCGATGTGGTGCGAACGCGTGTGGTGCTCGCCCCAGCCGAATGTGCTCCACCACAGGCGTGGCACCCAGACGAACATGCGACAGCACACGAGTGCACTGATAACATCACGAGTGTCGTCAACCGAAGGTACCAATAACTTCAGCCAGTACCCGCAGCTAGTGAGTTGCTTAGTACAGCGTTCTCTCTAAAAGTGTAGCACATTGCACATGCACCAGAGGATCCTGTCTCTGTTTCCATCCGAGTCCTACATATTGCTACGGAACAGTACTTGCAATGACGAAGAGGCGAGCAGTGAGAAGACGACGACAACAATTAGAGGATAACACGGGCTGTTGCCTCTTGGCCAAGTGCGGCGTATTCCTTTGTAAATATACTTGTATATAGCTATTCGTCTGCGTCTTCCTACGTAACATATCTGGTGGAGGTGCTGGGTCGCAGTACTGGCACAACACCAGCGCTGCACCGACCGTGTTATCGCTTACGCCTGCAGGCTCCTCTCATCCTCGGAGCGCAACTATTCCATCACTGAGCGTGAGTGTCTGGCCCTAGTTTGGGCGGTTGCGAAGTTCCGCCCATACTTATGTGGCCGACCCTTTTCTGTTGTCACAGACCATCACACGCTTTGCTGGTTATGCTCACTGAAAGATTTTACAGGAAGACATGGTCGCTGGGCCTTACGCCTCCAAGAATATTCGTTCCCTGTCACCTATAAATCTGGGCGACTACACAAGGACGCTCACTACCCGTCTCGCTACCCGGTAGACGAGCCTGACGACACCGACAGTGGTACCGCCAACGGCGCTTTCTCTTTCTCTGTCTTCACTAACATCGCTGATGAGCAGTACCGAGGCCTATCGCTGCGAGCACTCATCGAGCGTCTGCGCTCTACACCTACCGACACATCCGTTCGCCGATATGTCCTCCAGGGCGCCATTCTGTATCAAAGGAACATCCTCCCTGACGGATCTGATCTTGTCGTGCCAAAACGTCTACTACAGACTGTACTCTTTAAGATGCATGACGCACCCACTGCAGGACATCTTGGGGTAACCTGCACGTACGACCGTGTCTGCCGCCGCTTCTATTGGCCTGGTCTCGCTCGCCCCGTCCGACGCTATGTTGCTGCCTGTGATCCCTGCCAGCGTTGGAAAACACCTCAGGTGCTACCTGCCGGTCATCTCCAGCCGATCACCGTCCCTGTGGAACCGTTCTTTCGTGTTGGATTAGACCTCCTCGGTCCCTTTCCCACGTCATCCTCTGGGAACAAATGGGTAGCCGTCGCAACTGATTACGCTATCACGCGTGCTCTCCCTACCAGTTGCGCCACTGACGTCGCGAACTTTCTCTTGCGTAACATTATCTTACTTCATGGTGCCCCGCGACAGCTGCTTACTGACCGTGGTCGCAACTTCCTCTCAAAAGTTATCGCCGACATTGTGCGTTCCTGTTCCACTCAACACAAGCTGACTACCTCATACCATCCGCAAACCAATGGCCTGACAGAACGGTTAAACCGTACTCTTACCGATATGCTGTCCAAGTACATTTCCAAGGACCACCACGACTGGCACGTTGCCCTTTCACGTTTGCGTATAATTTTTCTCGGCACGACACCGCCGGATTTTCTCCATTTTATCTACTGTACGGTCGTAAACCAACCTTGCCCCTAGACACGGCACTTCCTGTTGCTGCGATCTCAACAAGCGACTATGCGCGCAACACCATCGCCCTCGCCGACCATGCACGCCAGCTTGCCCGTACTCGACTGACGGCCTCACAAACCACTCGGCAGTGTCAGTACAACGCCCGCTACCGTGACGTACAGTTTTCACCTGGTGCGCTCGTGTTCCTGTGGTTGCCCTCTCGTCACGTCGGACTTTCAGAGAAGCTCCTTTCACGATACACAGGGCCCTACCGCATGCTGCGCCAGCTGACACATGTGACATACGAAATTGCTCCTGTCGGTTCAACCTCGTCCTCTCCTCTGGCACCTAGTGATGTCGTGCACATCAGTAAGCTCAAGACCTACTACACTGCTTCCGAGTCCGGCCTTTAGTCGCTCTTGGACGGCGCTTTTGCCGCCGGGAGTAGTGCTACGGAACAGTATTTGCGATCACGACGAGGCGAGCAGTGTGAAGACGACAACAATGATTAGAGGATAGCGCAGGCTGTTGCCTCTTGGCCAAGTGCGGTGTATTCCCTTGCATATAGCTTTTCGTCTGCGTCTTCCTACGTAACAATATTCACGTTCGCACTTTCAGCTTTGCCATGCGCATTGTTGCGATGGAACTTCTCGCACCCTCCTGAGGGGAGGAGGTTTCTGTTACTGAGCTGCAAGTCATAGTCATGTCTATTAAGGCAATTCAGCCTTTCCTAGTGTTTGATGCTGGTCGTGGCGGGTGCATTTCATTAGAGGCGAAATGCAATAATGCTTAAGTACCTAAATTTAGCTGCACATTAAAGAATTCCAGGTGGTGAAAATAAATTCATTGTCCCCCTATATGGCATGCCTCATTATTAGCATGTTTGACCACAGAATGTAACTTTCTTTTTTTTTCAGCCTTTCTTGTTGGTCTCATGCTTCCGCATATTGTGGAGTGTTGTTGAGGGGGTACTTTGTGCAAGAGGCCATCCAAATTCATCTTCTAATCTCCTATTAATACGGCCAGTTTGTGCTGTGCACTATCTTTCTCTTTTTTTTTTCCCCCACTTTTGGTGATTTTGGCTGTGTGTGCAAGGGCACTATTTTTCAAAGGATGGAGTGCGGGCAGCAAATAATCCCGCTTTCTTGAAAAGGAGCCTATTGACTCCCAAAACTTGACTTGGCTATAAACACCTTTGAAATAAATTGAATTGAGCTAAATGGTACATGTCTTCTTGGTGTTGCTCTTTGTTCGCAATGTTTTAAAGGTATAAACACCTGCCATGTGAGCTGGAAGCTTTATTCCTATGCCTCTCCCATTGCCTATACTCCACCATGGTAGACTGCAGACACTCCATAACCTAAATTATGTGCATTTTCCTCAGAGATTGTCGCACCTACTGCCATTGCAAAAGCACCCTGCAATGACGATGTCTGGCCTCGTAAAAGACCTTGAAGTTACGCTGTATTTGTCACGTGCGCTTCATTAGTGCAACGAAAAGACCACAGAGACACAATGAATGTCAGCTAACTAGCCTGCTTATCTATCTTGCTGCTTAATGCTACATTCCTCTACATTTGGGTAAAGAAATAAAAAAAAACGTAGTTTGAAGCTGAAGCAAAATATATTGCCTTATCGGTAGCAAACTCAACTTCCATGCAGGAAGTACTGCCAGTTGTGAGAGCTATCTACACAACTCCCCTGAGTAACAGGCAGCTTGAATGTGCTGCTTTTGCAGGATAATCATTACAGCATAGACCACTCATAGCGCAAGTTGCCAGAGTCTCGAATATCCACACTGTAAACGGTGTCGCACATCAACCACAAGAACATTTTTCAAAGGCTGCATGCGTGCAAAACACGTAGAACAAGCAGCTGCACATATCTGAGAACTAATAATTGAAGCTTGCGACCGGGATATTTGCATCTGTTTTAAAGGCTTTAAATCTTTAAGGCTTTAAGGCTTTAAAGATTTTTGTCAAGTGTCTGCGGTCTTTGCATGAAGCAGACAAAGTAACACTGGAAAAAAGAAATAGCAGACTAAATTTTCAGGTCTGGCCGATTACCACATTTCCTTGGTTCTAATGTGCCCCCCTCAATTGCAATGTGCACCCGTTTTCCATGACCAAAAAAAAAAAAAAAGCCTTTACAGTACCGCGCACATCATGCTTCCATACAGAAATACCGTATTTACCCGCGTATAACCCGCCCCTGCGTATAACCCGCACCCCTAACTTTGAACTCGGCGGAAAAAAAAAAAAAAAACTCGCGTATAACCCGCACGTTTACCTGAAAAAAAAAAATGAGCGCTAGAAAGATGCAACTCACACTCAGTGATCATTTCGTTTTCAGAACATTTATTCAAACGACCGCCACCACGTCACTGGTTATCCGATTCTTAATCGTCGCCGCTCTCACTACTGCCATCCGAGGCTTCATCGCCACTCTCAAAGACGTAGTCGTCCTCGGAACCATCCAAACTATTACTGATCGCACATTTTTTAAAGCTTTTCCGCACCAAATCGGCCGGTATCGCTTTCCACGCATCCACGATCCACTGGCACAGCAATGGAATATCAGGCCTTCGCACGCGTCCCGTCGGTGTGAGGGCGTAAATGCCGTCGGCCATCCACTGGGCATACAGCCGCTTCACGTGTGCCTTGAACGGCTTGTTCAGGCACACGTCGAGTGGCTGTAGCATGGACGTCATGCCGCCAGGTATTATGACGAGGTCGGTGCTGGTCTCGGCAAGGCGAGCCTTCACCGCATCAGTGCAGTGGCCTCTGAAGGAATCTAGTACGAGCATCGACCGGCGTGCCAGCAAGGCACCTGGTCTTCGCTCCCAGATTACTCGAAGCCAGTCACCGACTAGGCCACTGTTCATCCACGAATTTTCTTCCGCACGCACAACGATTCCTGGGGGCAGTGGAATGCTAGGTAGCGTCTTGCGTTTGAAAATGACATACGGGCGCAGTTTCGTGCCGTCAGCCAAAGCGCATAGCATGACTGTGCAGCGCAGCTTGGCATTTCCGCCGGTCAGCACGCTGACTGATTTGGAGCCCTTTTTTTCCATGGTCGTGTCCATCGGCATCTCAAAGTACACAGGTGTTTGATCAGCATTTCCCACCTGAGACAGCAAATAGCTGTGCTCCTTCCGAAGTGCGATCACATATCGTTGAAAGTTCAACAACTTTTCCTCGTAGGCTTCAGGAAGCCGCTGGCACATGGTTGTTCGCCGCCGCATAGAAAATCCATGTCTTCGCATGAAGCGCTGAAGCCATCCACGGCTTGCACGAAACTCACGTGGAATGTTCAATTCCCGGGCCAACTTCAGGGCTTCCATTTGCGCCATCTCAGTCGAAACAGCGTGGCCACGACTTCTCCGCTCCTCAATGAACTTCGCAAGCTGCGTCTCGAGGTGGGGGTACGCGCCAGTCTTCGGACCCCGAAACGCTCGCCTGTCCCGGTTCGTTGCTTCGAGACTCTCTTTTTTCTTCCTCCAGTCGCGAATGCACGACTCGTCGACGTCATGCTGTCTTGCAGCAGCTCTGTTGCCGATTTCTTCGGCAGCGGCTATAATCTTTAGCTTCTCTTTCGCTGTGAAACACTGCCGTCGAGTCGCACTCATGATGCCAAAACAAAGCAGGCAAACAGTGCAAACTGGGGTAAGTACACTAAACAGCGCCTAACGCGAGGCTCAACAATGCTGGCCTTTCGTTGGCCCTTCATCGGCTTGACAAGCGTCGATGACGATGGGGATGGCGGACTACACGGGGAGGCCGCCGCACATTGCGGTGAAGCCGACCCCCCCCCCCCCCCCCCTCCCAAGGAAAAAATTCGCAGATAACCCGCACCCCCACTTTTTAAACGCGTTTTTTCACATTTTGGTGCGGGTTATACGCGAATAAATACGGTAACTTTCTCTCGTTTCGAAAAGCAAACATTACTTCCAGTGCACTAAAGTTGCGATTAATAAAAAAAAAGTTGCAGTTTCACCCAAAAGGTGAAGCATCGATTGCGATATCAAATTAGTAGACAGCTATACGAAGTAAGGATAGTAGTTTTATTGGCTGTATAAACTAGTAAACATTCACTTACGAACTAAACTAACAAGCATGGTGTCATGCACATAAGCAAACATGAACATGTCTCGCTCGATGACTGCAAAAACTCACTATCAGAGCGTTGTAGTAAGGAAGTGCAGTAGCAGGAGCGAGCGAATTGACCTTGGTGCTGCCTCTTGCTTCAACACGAAGTGACAAGAACACAGCGCACATGAAGCTATCTGCCCTCGGTGTGTCTCGATGCGTAGGCTCTGTCCCCGCCATAGATCGCTTTCAAAATATGGTCCACATGGCTGCGCCATACGCAGCAGCTGCCGGAGTAAGCCTCCCCATCTGTTCGCGCCGGTCTGTCATAAAAGTTTCGGGAACTCAACTTCCGTGTTGCTGGCCAATTTCTGTTGGTGTCCGCACACATGATCACTTTCTTTTTTAATGTGGCATCATGATCAGCTCGGCATGTCTTCGCAATCGGCACTTCCACACTGATGGAGCAAACACAGAAGACGGGAAGACGAATGGTAGACTAATCTAAGCACGTGTACTACAGCAGAAGGAGAAAGCTATGGCAGCTAGGCTCAAAGCGCGTACGAGGCAGCCATTTTGAAATGCTGATGGCAATATGGTAACGTATATTTCGGGTCGTACTCGGTCCTAACGGCATGCAATTTTTGGACCCGTTTTATCTGGGAAAAAGTGTGTGTTAGATTCGAGTAAATGCAGTATTTGAAATTCCCCCAGCGTTGCCATCAACTCCACAGAAATAATGTAGGACGGCAACCAAAACTTCAGACGCTGTACAATGTCTCGTTCGACTTCTCAGACTGAACAACGAGCGCTTGATGTCAAAAATATGGCAACCACGAACTTGCTGGAGGTTGCTCCACCCAAGCACCATCTTTCAGCTTAGCTCAAGAAACACAAAATTCTGTACTCATTCAGTAAATAATCATTCAGAAACAAAGCGCAAGATGGTATAATGTGTAATAATGGCATAAATATGCCATTTAATTTTTGTTCAGATATAGTGAGCTCTTTTGAAAGTATGTTTAGAACGTTAAGTTCGGTACATGTTAATTTTAGATATAGTGTACTCACCAAATTTGGCAGTAAATGACTGTCAGAATTTTGCTGTTGTCACCACATGAGAACAGCGCTTGCATGTAGGCTCCCGACATCGCTCATTTTTGCGCCTCCGCTCACTTGGGAATTCACCCGAATGGCTTGTGCTTCCAGGAATACCAGACGTGCTAAAACTCCCTATTAAGACCGAACAGTCAGCAATGAAGTGTAAATGGTGGATGTGATGTTACAGGAAGACAAGTTGGATTACAGAGAAACAGTGGATCACAGAGAAATAAGTGTGCTTGTTGGGCAGGTCACGTAAAGGGTATAGCAGATGACCAGAGCAGCAGAATAGGCACCAAGGAAAATGAAATTCAGTCAAGTTACAAGTACGTATAAAGGTGGGACCTCATAGCTCACGTAGGAGTCTTAAGAAGAGTCCCTAGACTATATGGTTTTATATACAAACACATTGAGTATGTGAATGAAAGAAAAGTGAATGTTTGCGACCGTATAAATCAATTGCTTCTTCATTCATTGAGTAATGCAAGCATGAAAGAGTGAAGGTTAGTTTTGTAACTGACAAATTATTGTTGCTCTGTTTGGTCTGTCATTAATGTCTTGCACAACTCGGCTGCATCGTATGAAAAGGAAAATGACCGATAATTGGTGTAGCCATTCGGTAGAACTAGAACGTTCTTGATTGCTATGGTATAGAACATGCCGTACTTAGTCGAATCTAGGCCGGCCCCGATTCTAAGCAGACTGCCAACTGTCCGAAGCCCGAAAAAATTTAAAAACTCGCCTCGAATGTAAGCCGAACAAACAAATGAGGACAGCGTTCACAAAATGAAAACGGCATTTATTTAATATGAACATGCCGAGCTCACTCTACGTCGTCATCGCTGCTAGCCTCATTCGCATGCTCGTACACTTGCAGATGCGCGCAAGCTTGCGTCCGTGCGGCACGGCTCGTACGCGTTGAAATGCGGCGCGATCTCGGTGAACAGCTCCTCTCGGTTATCGCGCGCTTATCGTCCTTATTACTGTCATCTCCTCGTTTGCGGCTCACACAAAAAGCGTCTCCCGTTGCCTCCTCCAATGACGGATGTTTTTCTCATCAATGGTGAAGTCCCGCCTGGCTTGAACATTTGACGATGCCTCTGCGGCTAGCACAACTTTTCGTTTGAAAGCAACACTATAGTGGTATTGCCTGTTTGGTGCCATTACGATAACGCCACGCTGCACACCCATACGACACAGCTCAAAATGGCGACATCACTTGTGTACTTTAGTTGGCTACTGGCACGGCTAGTAGCGGTTGTGATGCTAGATGACTTTTCTAGATGGTGCTAGCTACGCACCATATTTATCATTTTCAATTGCAGACTGGCACGTTTGTTAAAATCTTTGAATCTAAGCCTGCCCTAGAGTTTGGCATATGATTATTTGAAAAAAAGAACTCTCGGCCTAGATTCGAATAACTATTGTGCCACAAAAATTCCTTGTTCGGGTATTTATAAGTGCTCCAACCAGGGATTTCCAGCAGCCTCCACGGAAGAGGCAAAGCGGCGCTTCAGACACGTTTGGATTAAGTATGACAGTGACTGTACAAAGATGAGCTGTCGATAAAACACAGTACGTATGCTCATGGCCACATTTTCCTACTTTACACGCAGGTTTTCAACCGCAAGGCCCGGCTAGACCTGCACATGAAGTACCTGCACCTAAAGGAAAAGCCGCACGTCTGCGAGGACTGTGGCAAGGGATTCACGCGGCGTGAGGACCTGAACCGTCATTCGGTCCTGCACACGGGCGAGAAGCCATTCCAGTGCCCAACGTGCCACAAGCGCTTTGCCATCAAGCCCTCGCTCAAGATCCACATGGTGACCCACACCAAGGAAGAGCCCCGGTCGTGCCACGAGTGCGGCCGCGCCTTCATTCGCAAGGATTGCCTCATGCGACACATGCGCAAGCGCCACCGCGACCTGCTCGACCGCATCCTGCTCGACGAGGAGGACGACCGCTTTGCCCCGACCCCCGTCGCCACTCCGGGAGGCACGGCCAACACGGATAGCGGCATCAAGCTGGGTGCCCAGGCAGGCACTGTGGCCCGGATCCTGTCGGAACAGGTGCGAGTGTGTGCCCTCACTTTGGTTGGACTTTTCATCCGTATTTCAATCGCCGTTCTGGATTGTTCACTTTGCAGACAGTCACACACTCACCAGAAGGCTAAGTGGCAGTGGCCATAGAAGTCGCTAGAAATCCTCTTAGAAATGACTACAGTCACCGACCGATAATTCGGCTAGCCCGTGGCACCGCCACTGGCCTCATAGGCATTAAGGATGACTGAAATTTCTGACACCCTACAGCGCGTCGTGCAATAATTCATCCTCCGACTGCACAACCGTGTGCTAATTTGGCCACCAAGTCGTCAGAATTACCTATATTTTCATTTTGAGATGTTGCCTGCGTGGCTGTCGGCCATGTCGCCAACGGCTCTACGATACCGAAACTTGCAAAGCCTAGTCAATCTTGTAGTCCCCAATGAGAATTCGGTACATGCATTGACTGTACTTTCATCTGTCTGTAGCGACAGCATGACAAAGGCTGAGACGTGGACCTCAATTTTGTAGTGATGCCTTCCGCTCAATGATATGTCACTATTATTATCCACCGTTCGTGGCCGGCTGATACTGTTGATAATTCGTGTGGGGAATACTCTGATCACCGACGAAGTGTGAGAAGCATAAAAAGAAATAGCATGAAAGAGATTGCTAGAAAATCATGCCACGGAACGTCTATGCCAAAGGCAAGTGCATGTGCGCGCAGTTACATGTTGTCAAATTTTCCACGAGCACCTGTACAAAGTGTACCGGCAGGCCTTCAGAGCTATTTTGGACATGCCTGTGGCTGTTTGAGCCCTTGGGGGCAGAGAAATGCATGTATCCATTTTTTCTGAGGCATTTGAAGCCCTTAGGGAGTCTGAAAAATTGGATGTTGACAGCACCAGAGGAATATGTCAACACTCTTGTCAAGGCCCTTTGACCCTCAGGGGGCCAAACGAGCACAGATCAGGTCCTCGGCACTCTCCATCAATATAACATTCAGCCGTCAATTTCTTGTGTGCTTACTTTGATTCATTTGGCTCTATTTCAAAACTACCTCTAATTTGGACTCCTACATTCTACAAAAAGTGTGTAGTGTAATCACGATGTCAAGACAAACTGAAGGTGACAAAAGTGATGGCACAAGTTCACCACTCCAAATGCCAAAAGTGATATTAAAAATATTATGCTGTCGGCTGTCTCCCCCTTTTTACAGCAAAGCTATGTACCTCTACCCTCCAAGGAAATTTTCGTGTCGTAAGCAAAAAAACTCCCCATACGTGAGTCGATCCTGAAGATAGCGCAATGCCGGACCGACCCGCAGCAGAGGTGAAACAGGCGTTAAGCACTCTCCATACGTGGTCCAATCCCAAATATAGTGCAGTACCGGCCCCACCTGCGGTGGAGGTGAAGCAAGCGTTAAGCACTCCCCATAAGTGGGCCGATCCCGAAGATAGTGCAATGCCAGGCCGACCCGCAGCGGAGGTTCAATTCGTCATTGAGGGGCCCGCATACACAGCTTCGCTGGTCATCCTTCTTCACAGAGTGGAAAGGCACTGAGGTTTTTTTTTTGTTGTTGTTGTTGTTGTTCTCTTTATTTCCATCTTATATGCTGTTTTATGCGAAGCATATTACTAGAGCTCAACCCAGCTCCTCAGGCGCGGCGGTGTCGCCTTCAATGACCTTTAGTGACCCCATGCCATACCACGGGACACCGTGACGTCACGACAGAGGAGAAACGGGGCTCCAACTCGCGCCGTCGCTCGCGGCGTCGCGGCGGTATATAAGCAGCCGCGCTTGTTTCTAGGTGGCTTTGGCTCAACTCTTGCAAGATGGGCTGGGTGGGAATCGAACCAGGGTCTCCGGAGGGTGAGACGGAGACGCTACCACTGAGCCACGAGTACGATGCTTCAAAGCGGTACAAAAGCGCCTCTAGTGAATGCGGTGTTGCCTTAGAAACGAGCTGTTTCTAAGGCTCAGGCGCACATTTCGTTGCCGCGCCGAACGCTGCGTTGCTCGACGCTCACCGCGTCCAATGCGGGGCGCGTAGTCGCTGCGCCGTAGCCCATTGTCTTACACCCCTTGGCGGGTCGACGGGAACGCTGTCGCGTTCCACTCTTGAAGGCGAAGCAGAGTAACGCATGAGTTGTTTCTTCGTCTAGCCGAACCAAATATAGCCAAGCAACAGCAGTTCACCAGGCTAAACAGTGGTTCAACAACTAAAATAAAGGCTAGTATGCTTCGCATCCTGGGCTTAACCTTAGCTAAGCCACAGCCATTTCTTTCCTCCGCCCTTGCAGAGTAACTTGTAGATGAATACTCTCCTTTCTTTTTTAAGTATTGATTGCCCGTCTTCAACATCATACAGAGGGAACAGCTTGGCACACACTTACCTAGCACGAATTCAGATTTTGAGAAATAGGAAAGACGTCAGTGTTCACGAATTGTCTACTTAAGGTTCCTTTAGCGCTGTCCCTCTATCTTCAACAACCAGCGGAATACGGTTGCGATTTTCGTGTATCAATGAAGCGAGACATACTTTCTCGACAATAAATGCAAACAGTCCAAGTGCTCAAAGCTAATACTGCTAAACTGGCAAAGCTCTCTGCGTTTGAATAAAGCACTCTCTGTCACTCATTTACAATGTTCATACAAAATGACAAATCTAGAGAAAGCATAAGGGAAGGTAATGTTTAGGTTTATTCGAAATCTGTAAATAATAGAGCAAAGGAAAACGAAAGTGGACAAAAAGATCATTTGTTCGACAAAACCCACATCGCTGCATTACGCGTGTGGTAGTCTACCTGTTAAGCTACCGCGGCGCTATCACTCCAGCCACTTTCTTGGGCGTTTGTGTACAGGCTTGGCCCTGACAATGTTAGCCAGTGACACTCGTGGCCAACGCAGCAGATGTGGAATGCCCTTTTAACCACAGCTGTCGCATGCTAGCACGTGAGCTTAGGAGCAGGCAGCTAGCCAGCGAGCCCTCATATACTATCTCAAGTCATCAAAACTGCCAAGCAACCGAGCCCTTAGAGTTCTCCCATCCTTTTTGCTCATTTACCATGCGTAGCCCTGCTTATGCTCGTTTTATTTTTTTCCACAGGCTCTTTGCGAGAGCATCCGCGAGCTGCTGGGCCTGCTCGTTGATGAGCCAACGCTGAAGGGCTTTGGGTACCCGGACAAGCCCGTGGACGAACTACTCGAAGCGGTCATCCGTCGCTGCGGCCACAGCCCGGCCAGTCCTGACGACTACAACTACATGGACCGGCTGCGTGAGAACTCCAAGCTGCTCTTCACAGTGGTCATTGACGACAATGCTGTCAAGACTCTGCTCAATAACCAGACTGTCGACGAGGTCATTCTACACGTGTTGCGTCTCGCAAAGTCCTAGCTTCTCATTGTCGTCCTTCCCCCATCTCGTTTCGACTAACTGAGGGTGCACAGAAGCAAACGAATTGTCTTCTAATTGTAATTGGGTGGCACTCGCATGGGTTGTCTGGGCTGAGCTTGTTTGATTTCCACGTGCTATCATAACGGAAGGGACCACAATATGTTAATGCTGTGCAACATTACTATTTAGTTGACTCCTACTGCAGACAGTAGCAGTCAGTTAAATACGTTCTTGGTAGTGAAAGCCCTTGGAACTTGGAAAAGCATAATGTCAGCGGTCTTGTTACACATGGTGCAAACACGTTTCATGGTTGCAAAGATTTTCAAGGGACACTTGTAGCTAAACAGAACAGCTTTTCCTGCTTTCACATAAATACGCATGACCAGTGTTGTTAGTCCTGCATACTGCATTCGCTCTAGTCGTAAACACATCTTATGCCTGTTTATTAGCTCAGTAAATGACAATAGTTTTTGGAGCAAAAGAAAGAAAGAAAGACAGATAAAGAACAGGAGCAATGCCTGGAAGCAGGTTGGGCCTTGCATTAGCTGTTTTTTTTTTTTTTTTTTTTCGTGGACAGTATAGTGGCAGTTTCTGGCTGCTCGCATAACTAACTTGGTGAGTGCCCATAAGGTCGTGAAGTCACAAGAAAGCCGTCGGCAGAAGGTAAACGTTGATGTCAAGTTGAACAGAAAGCTCATAGCACACACTACGATGCCACAAAGCGCATTTGCTTCTTTGCACCCTCACTTAACCTCTCCTGTGCTTTGCACACCGTGTACTCTTTGTCTTCACTCTGTATCATTCTTTTGTACTGCATTGCACAATGCCCATGCTTAGCTGGGCATGAACAGAGCAGCAGGCAGTTGGAAATGTGCTGGGTTTTGTCGTGAGTCCTGTAGGTGCGTCTGTGTATTCTAGGGGGAGGGAGAGTCTGGTCTACCAACATGAAGATTGTCACGATCATGGGCACGCACAATCTACACCGGCCTGGTAGCCCAAATCGTACGAAAAAAAACTGCTTTCTCTCCCATTTGATGTTTTTGACTCTTGTGGCACATTCCCAGACCTGTAGCAGAAGTTGTAGGAGAGGGTTACTGGAGAAAGCAAGGCGTCTCCAAGTCTATCGGTTTTTTCGCCGCTTTGCAAGAGGAGCGCGAGTTACATGATGCACTCTGTGTGTTTTAAGTGTTTGTAGCAGTTTTGTTGTAAGGCAACTTTTGCACAACATTAAGTGTGAGAACATCGGCCCACATAGTATGAGGGCTCTATGTGATGGTTTCTTTGTCGGCAGTGTAGGGAAAGCCCGACTTGACAGGTAATGTGATGTGCCAGTTATTGAGACATGGAATATTAATGCAAGAAGAAAGTGCTAGATGTGCCCATGTTAGTGAAATTAAGATGCCCAAACTTGTGCCTTACCGTTACGGTGCTTCAGTGTTTGTCATGTTTTTCCTCATTCAGACTTTTTTTTTTTCACATGCGAGGTAGTGAAAGTTGTAAAAGGAAGTCATTCATTGTGTTTCCATGCCACAATTGTAGTAGAGTGCATTTTAGCGTTCCTTCCTAAAGACAGGAAGGGGGAGGGGGTGCAGTGCATAGCACTTGTCTTTCCTTGAAGTCGTGAGATTAACGGCATCTTTTCCTTTTGGTAATGGCTAACATTGAAACTGGAGTAGGGTCACAGCTAGTAGTGGAAGCTAATAAAAATTTGGAGATTTAAGATTGCTGGTAATGTTCTAGACAGCTTTTGTCCTTGATGACTACAAGCATATCACTTACTCTTCGCTTTCAGTCTAGCCAAATGTCACGTGCTCAAGGAAAAGCAGGCCTGCTTATTTCTGGGGCAAAGCACTGCTTGAAGACTGGAAGCTGAGCATTGCACAGCCATGACTCAGAGCAGCGAACAAGTAAACCTAAGGGAACCAATTGTCAACTACTACTAGTGCGAAAAAAATTTACATAAAACAAGCAAAATTTTTGTATTATGTATGCTACCAATTTCTGGTTTAAAGTGTAGTTGTTTAATGAAGTCTTACAATAGCTTCAGTAATTTACTAATTTAGCTTTGCACAAGGCCTGCTCTTCATATTGGAGGTTAGTGCAAAAAGAACATAGAAACCTGCAAAGGCCAGTATTTGACCCTAAGTAGCTTTAACATTCTTTTTTCAACTTTGAAGGGGAAAAGTAGCCGGTGCTACACCTACCACATACATCTGCTGATAAAATATTCACCTGCAGGTTCTCATGCGAAGTTTAAGTTGCTGTGCGCACTTGAATACTAATGAAGTCTTGCACACAAGGAGCAGTGTTTACTCCTATATGAAGTTCAAGATTAAAGTTACTTGTTAGATTGTATTTCGAAATTCTTGAGGCTTTCACTGTTTTATCGCACTCTTATGATTGGTGCAGCAGCAGCCATTATTGCCTTTGCATCTCATGCCTGTCATACAGTATGATACACTTATAGTTTAAGAAGTGAGCCACAAAAACTAATATTTCTGAATTATCTAAGAAATGTGGCTGGTGTGACATTAGAAAGTTGTATATGTGTAAAAATGTAATGCACAGGCCTTCGTGTCAGATACCAGCTCTGGTTAGTTGCGCAATTTTGTCTAGGTGGTCTGCTTAAAGGGCCCCTCACCAGGCCCCATATCAAATTCTTGTTATATGCTGGAAATTATTACGTGTCCTCTAGGGAGCGTTCTGCCGAAAAAATTTTTCACATCGGCTCATTAATAGCCAAGATAGAAATATTTCAGTGCCGCGAAACCATGATTTCAGCAGGCAGGCTTCACTGCCAAGCAAGACACTCTCTCCACTCGCCCCGTCTAGCCTTCCCTGCATTCTCCCATACCGGACCTCGAGGATCGCGTCTTCAGGCCCCGCCTTCAATTTTTCTCCTCACTTTTTTCCCTCAGCTACACATTTCTGCTACATTCTGCTACATTCTGCTACACACGAATACTGAGGCAGAACAAGCGGATCGCAGAGCATGATCAAGCACTGAAACACTGTAGAAAATAGCATAGTTTCAGTACCTGTATGTGTGACCGCACGACCATGGGAACAAGCAGACGAAGCAGAAGCACAGCTCTCGCTTCTGTGTGAAGTAAAACAAAAAACTCGCAGACATTCTGTTTGCGTGTTTTATTATTTCTCTAAACTTCAATTCGTCAATTCAAGCAACAGATCGCACAGATAACACATGTTGTCTTCAATAATTCTCGAAGTCACGTGTCCCCACAAGCGACATCACACTGCAGACATGATTATGTAGGCGCATGGACACGATTACGTCACTGTCTGGCTTGGAGTGTGGCGGCAGCGAGTGAAGAGGGAAACAGCATTTGGATTGAGATTTCAGACGTAGCAATGTAATACTGTGCAGGCACGATTGTTGTCATGCAATGTACGCTATGCCCTTGTCAGCACAATATGGCCAGACCTGGTGAGGGGCCCTTTAAGAGGACAATACTGTAAGACGATTTGGCTCAGAGCGGTGGCCAAACTTTCACAGCCTGTGTTCTGTGATTGCTGACAGCAAACAGAGTACTATGAGGTAAATAATTTGTCAGCATCTCCTAGCAAGTCAAGCACTAAAAGAAGTGCTGTAGGTTTTCGCTCATATCCTAATTGTTGAGACTTCTGTAACATGCATACATTGTTTTACAGTGTTGAAATGACATGTGGTTATCACCTAATCACTGATAAGTGTGGAGTGGTGCTTCACAGCTAACATCCTCTGCTGAAAATAACCACTGCAGACTGGGAGCACTGTTCACACGAGAGTTTTCTTGAGCAGATTAACAATATGAATATTGATTTCAGGGCGAGGAAAAGTAGATACTTGCTTTGTACCATTCGAGCAGCACATTTCTGTTGTATCCATATTGCTAATTTTTAGTTTTTTCATTTTTCCCATTACTGCCTCGTGTTTTTATCAGCTTCTGCAAGGCAGTCGACAGTACCTTTCACCTGATGCGACAAACTTGTGATTAGCAGTTAGTTGTGTTGATCATTGTTAAAGATTTTATATACATTACATTGTTGTCGGGCAGCACGAGATGCGCATCGGTATTTTAAGCTGAAAAAAAAATTTTACGATGGCTTTTGCCCATCTTGTACAGTCAACCCCTAGATGGCTCCAACTGACACTGTCCATCAGTCTTTACGTAACGGAATATCAGTGGGTCACTTCAGGGGATGCATCAGCCTCTGCATTTGTCCAATGTTGCCACACGTAGCCTTATATAAAGCATCATACAAAAGCGTTAAGAAGTCAGACCGTGCCTTATTTTCTGTCTGCAGTGTAAGAGGAAGCTTCAGCTCAGGTTCGACTATGACTTTCACGCTGAATTGCGAGAGAAATGAAATAAATACATTCATTGGGAAATGATGTCTAATTGCAGTGACTATATATGTGTGCAGAATGCCACAACAATTTGGGACATTTTAGTTTTGAATGAAACAGCAGGTTTTTAAAGTTCTGTAACCGCGATACATGCTGGTACCACAGCTCTGTAAACAGCAGCTGATGGTGCTTAGAGCAGATTACATCATTTTACACTACTTTGTACATGCACTTGTGTCTGTCAATAAGTATTTCCGGGAAAACTTTGAATTATGGGATATGGTGAAGTCTAAAGCCATGCAGAATGTGTTAGCTGCCCGATGTTGATGCTGTAGCAGGTACGGTATGGAAAATTGCTATATGCATTGTTGTGAGGCCACACAGTTGTGGACTCGGCATTTCAGGTCCTCATCCATTAAATAATCAATGGTGCGAATAACAGTTCGGCTCTAACCAGTCACTGGAGCTTAAGTTCCTCAATCGTATGCGACAGAGTTCATTATTGAGACCATTTAAGGGTTCACATACTTTCTGGGTTTCCTATTGAATCCAGCAGAAACTTGTTAAATGGCACCTCCAGGTACCGAAGAGACATGTTCCGCTAAACGCGAGTTCCGTTTACCGAGATAGATCTGAAGCCCTCTTAATGCTGTTGTCAGAAACGTCGAGTATTAGAAGCGAATGTAGCAGCTAGCTAAAAAAAAATTGGAAAATGACAAGATGTATGGCATTCAACATTTTATGCTGCCACATTTTAAGAGTAACTTTCTTCACAGAAGACAGACGTTGCAAAAACATTTCAGATCCTGGTTCTCCTTGGAAAAAAAGTCGTTTAGATACTGATTCTGTGGTTCCGTTTATAGGGAGTTGTATACATTTTGGTTCCTTAAGGAAAGTGTTTTTAAATTGTTT
This sequence comes from Dermacentor andersoni, assembly GCF_023375885.2. Taxonomy (NCBI): domain Eukaryota; kingdom Metazoa; phylum Arthropoda; class Arachnida; order Ixodida; family Ixodidae; genus Dermacentor; species Dermacentor andersoni. The sequence continues at coordinate 43,680,355 of NC_092818.1, read as the reverse complement.
AAATATGAAGCCAATTAATTAAGAGCATGTTTCTCCATTTAACCAGCAATTCTGTGTAGGTAGTTTTCATTTACCAAGATTCTACCATACTTGAATGGTGAAATTTGTAGTTTGGCTTGATGCTTGGGGCTTCCTCATAAACTGTTACTCATGAGCAGCCTTGGGTGGTCAGTTGTCATCTGTGTGTTGTTGCACTCGGGTCGGCCAACAACAGGCAAACGCCGGCAAATTTTACATTCCACCATTAGCCCTTTAGGTGCCCTTTGAACGTTTTAGACAGCAACTGTTCTAACCTTCTGCCCCAAGCCGTCGTCTGAATGGTACTAATGCGCTCAAAATGGATCGTAGAACATCTATGATGTTTCCCAGCAAGTTAGTTGGCTATGCGTTCTTCATTCTACCAAGACCTTAGAACAAGTGCCTTGCAAATTGTTTCACAGTGCCCTTGTCTGCTTGTGCACACAGCTAGATTCACGTCATAACAAAGGAGAGAAGTAAGCCATCATTTTCCTTTGCATTTTCATGATTTAATTCTGCACTTTTTCTCTCTCTCTCTCACTTTCTTGTGGACTTGCTCACCGAGCGTTGCGAGCAGCTCTGCATTGTCCGATTAAAAGTTACGATGTATATAGTTGATCAGAAATGGTGTCAAGAAGTCATTTTGTGCCTTATTACAAAATATGATGAATTTCGTGTGTCTGTTTTAATACTGATTTCCAAGCAGTAATACTTGCACGAGCTTTTTCATATTTCATTGTCTATATCGGTCCTGTCATTGTGTGTGCTTCTCACATTGCATTTTCCTCTTTTTTTCCTACCCTTGTACCAGTTTTACATTAATTGCAAACAGGAGCAATTTTTTTTTCTGTGCACATCATTCATTTTTTGCTGTATGGAAATATATGAAGAGCAAATTACTGTACCTGTCCTCGTGTGGCCCCTTGGTTTAACTGACACATAAAAGGGGTGGAAGTATCTTGTCTTGATCTTGTATTTTACTGCACAAAGCAGCAGTGACCGAGGGAACCGAAATTGAGCTTGATGGATCCCTCGCCCTGTTTGAGCATTGCAGATGGACAAGTGTGGTGGGTAGATTGTGTAACAACAATATTTTGTGCGACTGGTCACTCCGATACACGTTGTGAAAACAGTCAAAAAATTCAAGTGGCATCCTGTACTCCCTTTGAGAGAGCCTTGCTTCCCAGATGGGTGACAGTGTCACGTTGAACACCTGTAACGTTATCAGTTATGGCACATGACAATGGTAAATCATCCTGTGCAGAACAGACAAAAGCACCGCTGGAAATGCGCCACATAGCAGAAAAAGAAAATGGCGGCAGGTCTCGTGACATGGTCCCTCAGCTCGGGTGTCGGAGCAGGCAGGGAACGAATGTTGCTTGCTCTATGACTTGTGGACGCTAATCAAGGGAAAGGGAGAGAGTGCTCTTGTCAGCGAAGCTTGCCTCTTGACAGGATGGTAACGCAACATTTTAATTGCTATCTTCACTAATAGTGAACCACTTTGAATGTGTATTCCAATAGGACACTCCCTTGATGGCACAATACAACTCGCATTGTGTAACCAAAATTTCCTATGGGACCTGATGAGGAGGCATTTTTTACACTGTAGTGTAACTTCATAGTGCACTTTAAGAGCACGTACGACTGGTTGCCTTCGAGCAATCTAGAGCCCTCTTGTAGTGCAGTTTACATTTGGCTGGTCAAAATCAAGCATTCGGAACACACTCACCTGGTTCATTCAAAACGCAATGCTCCAGCTCAATGCTTGGAAATGTTTTAACCTTCGAGCTGGGCGTGAAACTGAGATTTTATACTTCGCTCCTCAGAGTGCTCTGGGAGTGGCTAAACACTCGTCTGGAATAGGCTCTCTCTTGCTCCAATCTCAACAGGGCTCCGCATTCGCATCCCACTGAGTTGGAGCACGGTAAGGACCACTTGAATGATAGTGTAGATCATTTTCATGGGCAAGGCAAAAGAGATGTGAAGGTGTGACTTGGAATAGTTGACTGAACTGAAGATATTCGCAGTATGACTCTGCTTATGCTCGGCAACCCTATCGAAATGGCAGTTCTTCACCGACTTAGACATCAGTCAACAAAGTGGTGTCGTGTCATCATTTGAGAGCTTTAGATTACAGGACACAAGATGCATACATTAAAAGGACAGTAAAGGCTAATGTTAAGTCCAGCTAAAGTGATAGATCAGTGCTCGGGAATCTCTGAGGTGTCAATATTGTCATGAACAGAGCCTTAATAATCAAGAAAATGAGGTAAATGCAGGACACGATTAGAGACTCCCCCGGGACATTCAAACACTTGCCCCATGATGAACGCACTCCTCAGTTAAATTTTGTCGCTAGTACTTAACTACTCCTTGCAAAAAACATCGTTCTTTGTATTATAAGACCGAATGAAATGCTACTTGCCTAGTTCTATTTCATCTTTAGAAAAAAGAACTCGTTGAAACTTCCCTTGGCAACGATTTGGGTGGTCGAAAGGTTTCGTTTTTGCCCAGCTCTGCACCACCCACGTTTTCACGTTCCAGTAGTTTCGTTATTGCATAGTGCTGCGCTGGTTTTGCTGGCTCGCGAAACTCGCACAAACTGCAAGTAGCAGAGAATTCAACTTCCATGTGATGTCGTGGGATGCCCGAAGGGTCTACGCCCCTTAACCAAAAATAGTTGCAGTGGCAAATCTTGGCTCGGTACCGCTGTCTTACGGGTACCGTTTTACTCACCGATGGCAGCAAAGGGTGGTGATGGCGTATGCAACATCACCACTACCCCGGTTTTGTGGCGGTAGATTAGAAATTTAAAAAAAGTATTCGGACCCTTCAGATGCAAATTCCTCGTAAACTTAGTCTTTGCATGAAACAAGCGTTGCAAGGTTTCTGCAATGATATTTAAACAGTCCACGTCGACTCAGTATTTGCCTTTAGTGTCCCTCTAACATAAATGTTGCAGACAATAAAGTTGTGACATTTTCAGTGGACAAACACGCACATTTCATGAGATTACTCGTTGCATAGCCTGAAAGTAAACAAAATTGTATGCGCTGCCCCAATATTTCTTCCCATTCGTAATTCATAACCCTAAACCATTGTGAGCACATTCACATGGACTAGCAGGCAGACTTCTGTGCGATTGTGGGTGCTTGAATGCCGCTCATCGCACTATCCCAGTGGCACCTGCCGCGCTGCTAATAGATTGAAATTGTACTTTTTTTTTTCCAGACATGCTTAACACCGAACACGCTACCGTTTAGTTGCTTATTTATTTGTTTAGCTACCAGAGTACCCATGGTGCATTCAATAGTCATTACAGGGGGAAGGGAGGGGGGGGTAATCCCATAGAAGATAGAAAAGATACATAATACAGGCAGCATAGGATAAAACAAAACATGTTCGTGTATATAATATTAAATCATAAAGCAACTATATGAACATATTGTCACGTGGTGGTGACGTTGAAGAACACAGTAGCAATACTGTGAAGGGCAAAACTTAACTTTTATTGGGCGAACCTGTGCCCACAAAAACAGGCTACGCTTATAGCACAACGATAGCGGCGAACACGGTCGGCGATCGTCGAAAATCTGATCAGCGGGTCAAGCGGGTCGGCTTTTATACAGCAGTCATTGAATGTTCCAGACTAATCGTTGGGACCCGCATGCCTTCCACAAAGTTCTACAACATTCGAGTCACGCGATGAAATCAGATAACACAAGGTTCGGCGACAACAGACTGCGGATGGAAGCATCGATAACTTTCCAGAAACTTCGGATACATGCAGACGCGTCCCGCGCTGTGCGATAACATTTGTTAGGCGGCGAAACGTGGTCGCCCGGTAAATATAAGTACACGTATCAATACCATTTGAAGTTATTTTCATGATATCACTAAGCAACCGATTCCAGTCTCGAGTTGTATTGAGGGAAAAAGGACTCGCTAAACACATTAGTTTTACATAAAGTTCGTGCTCAACTCTCACAGACACGTAGTCGGGCATATGTATATAGTTCATGTTATCGATACCTGTTCTTGAATAAAACGTATGCAACAGTTCTAATCTATGAATTAAACATTTTTGCAGCATGTCCCCCCCAATTTTCTTTTTGGCCTTTGTTACACTAAAATCTTGTGTGTAATTTTTGAAGGCAAAGCGCACCGCCCTCAAAAATTGTACTTTGTACTTTTTTAGGCTTGTAGCGCAGCTCAGAAAGAGCAAAAAAGGAATGAGGTGTAGGGGTAATGAAAGGGAACGAAAAACAGAGTGAGCGCTAACTTCCAACTGATGGTTTATTTCGTGACACAGAAGGCTACTTATACACTCGGCAAACCATGTGACATCAAGAGATTACAAAAACCAAGCAACAAAACCGATACTAACTATGTGCTAACATATTCAGACAGCCTGTGGCTGCAGTCGGAGATACGCCAATTCATTGCTTGATAATGATAACGAAGGTGAGCTGACACATGCATGGCCCAGACGAATGATAGCCTTTGCTTCGATGATTTCTCTTGTGACCTGATTACGACTACGACCAAGAATGACGCATTCCTTAAGACAGGTTCGCAACCACACGTTTGCAGTGCTGCGCAAGAAACCCCCCAGCTGTAATACAATTCTTAGCATTCTAACCATGTTCGCGCAGCCTGTCATTCAGACATCGGCCAGTTTGACCAACGTAACGTTTTCCACACTGGAGTGGAAAACAACAAACAACACAATGTGTGCAATTCACGAACTTGTTTTTGTGAATCTTATCACAGCTAGGAGGAGCCTCCTTATTCGGATTAGTGAGCTTGCAAATCTTATCCCGTGTCCCGTTATCCCGTGTCCCTACAAGTGTCAGTAGCAGAACGACTTCTAAGAGAGTTTAGAAAAGACAACCAGCATGCAGATAATCCTGCAACTACTCGGGGTAGGACAAGCATCATTCCTTATATTCACAATGTCTCACATAATCTCAAGAAAATCGCCAAGCGAGCGAATGTTCGTGGAGTGTTTTCTGCCCCCAACAAGCTTATGAAGATTTGCAAGCTCACTAATCCGAATAAGGAGGCTCCTCCTAGCTGTGATAAGAATCACAAAAACAAGTTCGTTAATTGCACACATTGTGCTGTTTATTGTTTTCCACTCAAGTGTGGAAAACGTTAGGTTGGTCAAACTGGCCGATGTCTGAATGACAGGCTGCGCGAACGTGGTTCTTGCCCAGCACTGCAAAACGTGTGGTTGCGAACCTGTCTTAGAGGAATGCGTCATTCTTGGTCGTAGTCGTAATCAGGTCACAAGAGAAATCATCGAAGCAAAGGCTATCATTCGTCTGGGCCATGCATGTGTCAGCTCACCTTCATTATCATTATCAAGCAATGAATTGGCGTATCTCCGACTGCAGCCACAGGCTGTCTGAATATGTTGTCACATGGTTAGTATCGGTTTTGTTGCTTGTTGCTACGTCAAGGTTCATATGCCATGTTGAGCACTACTGTGTGATCCTGTCAATGTTGCCTTGCAAATGTTGCACACTCATTCAAATTATTAGTAACCCTGTGCAATACACAGTCATGTGCAAACATGCACACGGAAGAGTTAATATTAAGAATGTCATGCATATAAATCTGAAAGAGCACTGGGCCAAGCAGCGACCCTTGTGGTACTCCTTATGTCACGACAGCCTCACCCAATTTCTCTCCTTTTATAACAGCCCTCAAATGTCTAAGCTGCAGATAATTTTTTATCCAATTCATTACTGTTGTTTGACTACCATACCATGACAGCTTTTCTATTAAGAAATCACCCTTCACAACATCAAAAGCTTTCTTAAAATCAAGAAATATGCAATCGATCGTTCCGCCTTTATCCAATGCACTTTCCAGGTCACGCTTGAATGCTTGAAGTTAAATGAAGACCTTTTTTTTTTTTCGCATGGACTAGGCAGTTAGTCATTACATGAAGAGAGAGAGAAAGCTTGGTGACACCCGAAGAGGTTAGCCTAGCAAAAAAGCCTGGCGTGTTACTCCAAGTGAGATGGTGAAGGTTGATAGAGAGGGAGTGAGATAAAAGCCAAACACACTAGCACAAAACTTATTTACAAAGGTCTCGCTGAGGCCTCGAAGGAATACTATAAGCGCTTTAGTGGGATGGGTGCACTTGAGAATCCGCACATTTCCACAGTCCAAGAACGTCCCGCTGAACAAGTCACGTGCCGCGTCTGCATGAACGGCACTCGTGGTGAGGCCCCGATTGTCCCCAAATTCTGTCCAAGGTTGAGCGCCTGCAGTGTACAGCAGGGCATGTTTTTTCTTTCCTTTTTAGGCGCCCATCATCACTTGTATGTCTCAAGTGTGGGTACAGGCACGTGAACATGTCACTGTTGAAGGAAGCATTCGTGGCCCTGTCATTGCGGTGCAAAACGATGCCGTGAGAGTACATCAGATCGAACGTAACTGTGCAGACATCTCTCACTCTCCCGGCGCGCTTCCACTTAAGACGTGAATATCTTTGTCATGCGAGGTAGTAAAGTGTGCTGCAAGCAGCAGAATAGCCGGAAATAAGGGCACGATGAAACGCGCCTATTGGGATGCGTCAGCAAATTGTTTTTCGCCAATTCGAGCACGCTTGTAACGCCTTTTGTTGTCGGATTCGTGCTCTGCGTGAGGCCGGCACGTACCTCGCACAAGCGCTTTTTACATCCAATTGATAACGTCCCAAGAGATGCAAAGAGCTCAGGGAGGCCATGGCAGAAGTGGACACGATTGGTAAATACGTTTGCGGAATACCAATACCAGCTTTACTCTAAACGGATAGCAATATCAAAGTATTAGGTTATCGACATGAAGTAAGGTTCGCAGTTTTATCGGCCGTATATAACAATCTTTCGCTTAATAACTAAACAGGCACGCTGTCACTCGTGCACAGACAAAACAGGTCTCGCTCGATGATTTCGAGCATTCGTTTTCACAATGCTGCCGTGATAACAAGGCGCGACGGATGCGAGGAGTGAGCGCTTCGTGTTGTCGCTCACTTCAACACTAAGCGCGCGGTGAGACAGCCCCTCCCACCACAAACGCACTCGAGCTATCCTGGCGCTGGACCTTACTAAAGCATTCGACAATGTACACCACACCGCCATCCTGGACGCTCTCTCCTCCCTCCATGTCGGACCCCGTGTCCATGCTTACGTCACTCCGTTCCTCGCCCACCGCACAGCCGAAATTTCATACGGCCCACTTTCTTCTCCTTCCTTCTCCCTTGGCAACAAGGGTACCCCCCAAGGCTCTGTCTTGTCCCCTCTTCTGTTCAACATCACCCTCTTCCCGCTGGCACGTGCTTTACGAGCTATCCCAGCTCTGTCTCATGCTTTCTACGCCGATGACATCACCCTCTGGGTGACAACCGGCAATATTGGCGACATGGAGACCGCTCTACAGGCAGGTGTGGACGCGGTAGCAGCTCACGCCCGGGCCATCGGGTTGAGCTGCTCCCCGACCAAATCGGAGCTTTTGCTCCTTCGGCCTGGGCGGATGGCCCCCTGTCGCCTTCTCCACTCACCGTCTACCTTGACGGCACACCCATTCCTCTCGTCTCTACCCTCCGCATCCTCGGACTCTTTCTTCAGTCCAATGGCAAGCACACCACCCTCATCACCCGACTCACAAACACTGTACACCACACTGTCCGCCTCATACGCCGCATTGCAAACCGCCACCACGGCATGCGCGAACACGACCTCCGCCGCCTGGTCCAGGCCTTTGTTCTCAGCCGCTTCATTTATTCTCTTCCGTATCTCTACCTTTGGAAGAGGAAGATGACGCCGAGTAGGTCGGACGCGCTCCGATCGGCTCCTGCTTTTTCTCGATCTCTTGGAGGTTTATGAAGTGGTGGCCCGTGAACTTTGCGTGCATTATTTCAGTGAAGTTCTACCGAACACGTGGATACCAGTTTTTTGGAGGTGGGTGGAGTTTCTGAACATTTATCGCCGATCTTGTGCCGACCACGCCGGACTGAGTGCTAACCCTAACGCTAAACGCAACGGCGCCGATCTCGACGAGACGCTGGGCTGCTGCCGCTGGCCTGCGTTAGCCTGTAGGCGCTAGTTCGCCGCTTTTTGTGCGATGGAGAGTGAAGACGATGGGGACGATTTAGCCCCCGAAGGTTTTGGGAAAGATTCTGGCTGGATAACGGTCGCCAAACGGCGCGTTTACAAGAACGCTTCCGGGCGTCTTGGCGCAAACTCGTCCGCGGCCCACCCTGACGGCCAGGATACGCTGCCGGACCGAAATAGATATAAAGAAGCTAAAAGCAAGATTATCCGGGGCAGCAAGATGCCACCACTGCCAAAGGACGAAATGAAGATTGTGGTCAGACCCAGAGGCGGACTGAGTATTACCAAGGCAGGCCCAACAGTGGTCGCAGAAGCCATATGGGCTGCAACGGGTATCAGTACGACGGAAACAGAATGGGACACTATGTGCCCCAATCCGATGCAAAATGTGATGGTGATCAGCACATCTAGTCACGAGCACGCGGTTCGTTACGCCGCTGTGGAGAACATTACAGTCGCCGGGAAGCAGCATGAGGTGAGCGCGTATGTTGCTGCGCCGCACGCCACTTGCAAGGGGGTAATTCGGCGCATCGCAATCGAGGACGGACCTGAGGTCATTGACAGGAAGATCGTCAACCGGAGAAATCCACTCGCGCTCGGTGCAAAAAGAATCAAGAATACTGGAACTGTGGTGGTGTTATTCGAGGGATATAAGGTCCCAAATTACGTTGCGTATGGGGGCACTCTGATCAGGTGCACGCTTTACCACAAACAGATGGATGTTTGTTACACCTGTGGACGCCTTGGACACCGCTCCGATGTCTGCCCGTCACCAGAGGAAGTGGTATGCAGGGGTTGTGGAGCAACCAATCCCGATGAACAACACAGCTGCGATCCAAAATGCAAGTTATGCGGCGAGGCCCACCTCACCGCGGCTAAGGAATGCAAGAAACGCTTCCAGACGCCGTACGTAGTTCGACGCAGAAGAGGAGAACGCGCTCGCAACGCTGAGCGGAAGGAAAGAAGCAAGCCATCACCACCCTTCAAGGATGAGCAACACTTTCCAGCTATCTCCGGTGAAAGGCACCCACGCTCTCAAGAATCGGACTCATCGGCCCCATCCGGCACCCGAGGCCGTTCCCAATCCAGAGGGCGATCCAGATCCCGGGGGCGCTTCATACCCCGGGGGCGCTCCAGATCCAGAGGACGGACAGCGTCTAGAGGGATGAGAATACGCATCAATTCCGGAAGCCGCATTAGGCCCGACAGCCGCACCAGGTCCAGTTCCAGACCCAGAGGGCACCCGACAGGACCGGTTCCTGGATCGTCGAGACCAACCACCTGGGCTGACATTATCCGTGGAGGACAAGCAGAGGTGAGGTCGGGGGCATCCTCAGAGCATGTGACAGGAAACGCGCGTAAAATAGCACAACTTGAACGCGAGAATGCGAATATGAGGGAGGTTATTAAAAAGCTTACGTCCGAAATCGCGGAGATCAAACACGCGAGAGGAACGCGTCCTCCGCCTGAGTCCGCTCCGTTGGAAACACCCCAACCCATGGAGGTTCCTACAGCGGAGGGCGAACAAGATGAGGCGAGACCCTCTAAAAAACGAGCAGTGGCTTGTGAGCAGGATAGTCTTCCGGGACGCGCAAGATCAGAAATTCGCGAAATGTTTTCAGCGCTAAGCGACAGCGTAAGGCAACTGGCGGAGAAGGTCTCCCAGATACAAAGCGAGATGGCCTTTCAAACTGAAAGTATGAACAAACGTGTGTCCAAAATAGAATCGTTCCTAGAGAACGTAATGTTGCCAATCCCTGGTCCTAGCGTCAATGTCGTACCACATACTACCATTGGGTCCCCTATAACTGGGGACAATTCATCCGCAGAATATGGAGACAAAAGTAGACAGCAACAAGATGGCGGGCTCAAATGAATCTTTTCGCATTTGGCAATGGAACTGCAGGGGCTTTCTTAAGAAGAAAGCGCCTCTGCAGCAGTACATTCGCAGCAATTCCGAAAAACCACATGTAATCCTTATTCAAGAAACCCTATCTGCTGAAGTCAATTTGTCGGGATATCAATCGATTCTTGGTCAAACTGGGAGGAGAGGTGTATGCACCCTTGTAAATCGTAAGCTCACATATATCACTCACGACCTGGGGATGGCCACCTGTAAGGCAGAGCATGTGATGATAGAAATCATACCAGGCCGATTGAGACGCCAGAGTGTTTTCATTCTTAACGTGTATAGTAGCCCCAATGACCTTCGCCAGCGTTTCAAAGCGCTTCTAAGGAAGGCAATCAACCTCGCCGGGACTAGTCCTTTGGTGATAGCCGGGGACTTCAATGCCCCGCACTACGCGTGGGGCTACATGTACAACACGGTCAAGGGAAAGGAGTTATGGCAGAATGCTACAGACTTGGACCTAACGCTCGTCACTGATAAGTCTTTTCCGACCAGAATGGGAACATCTTCGTGCAGGGACTCGACTCCGGATTTAACGTTCGTCAAGAATTTGTCAAAGGCGCAATGGACTAACACTGCTGTTGATCTTGGCAGCGATCATTATATCCTCGCTACACACTTTCCAACAGCACCTAAGAGGCCGAAGGAGTTCTTCTTCACGGATTGGGACAAGTTCCGCAAGATAAGGAATGAGCGCCAACCTCCAACCACCAGACTGAGCCTTGATCAGTGGATGGACCAGATCAGGGAAGATATCAAGAGTAACACTCACAAAATATGCACGGACCTTCCCGTGGAAAAGATGGATAGTCGCCTAGCCCATCTACTAGAGGCTAAGCAGTCACTCCTCAATCGATGGAAGGGCCAACGGCTAAATCGCAGACTACGCAAAAAGATTGCTGAACTCAATAGAACCACAGAGGAGTACTGCCACACCCTCTCAAAGCAACAATGGGACGAGGTGTGCAACTCAGTTGATGGTCAAATGCGGAATGGTCGAAACTGGAATCTTTTAAAGCATCTTCTGGACGACACCAACACAAGGTCCAACCAGCAGCATGTGATGGCAAAGCTTCTGCATACAGCCACACGAACCAAGACCACGGAGGAAGTCCTGCAGAGCCTAGTGGAGAAGTACCTCCCCGTTGGTCCCCGGCAAGGGACATCGGTCGCCTACGCAGACTACCTTGGGCCACCCAACTCCGAGCTGGATGCAGACATCAGCACGGAAGAGGTTAGGAGGGCGCTGCATGAGCTTAATAGCAAATCTGCTCCTGGTCCCGACGGCATCACAAATAGGACCCTCCGTAACCTGGACGATCACTCGATAGAATATCTGACAGAAGTCATCAACGAGACATGGAAGGAAGGCAAGGTCCCGGAAGCATGGAAGCGGGCACTTACAGTATTGATCCCCAAACCTGGCAAATCATCAAGCCTGGACAACTTACGACCAATATCGCTCACATCCTGCGTAGGCAAGGTCGCGGAGCATGTCATACTCAACAGGCTCACGAGGTTCATCGAACACAAGGAACTCTACCCCCACACGATGATTGGCTTCAGGGCAGGTCTGTCCACACAGGACGCCATGAAGCTCATCAAGAGTCAGATAATCGACAATGACACGCGGGACACTCGGGCCATCCTTGGACTAGATTTGGAGAAGGCTTTCGATAAGATAGCCCATCAATTTATACTGCAATCGATATCCGAGCTTGGTCTGGGCGTAAGATTCCATGATTACGTCAGGTCATTTTTGCACCGCAGAAGAGCGACTCTCCGCGCAGGAGACATGATCGCGGAAGAGGTGGAGCTTGGAACAAGGGGCACTCCACAGGGCTCGGTGATCTCGCCCACTTTGTTTAACCTGACCATGATCGGCCTTTCCAGAACACTCTCACGAGTCGAGGGCATCAGGCATACCATCTATGCGGATGACATTACCATTTGGTGTGTTGGAGGAAGTGACGGACAGGTTGAGAGTGCGTTACAGGAGGCCATCGAGGTCACGGAGGGCTATCTTCGACCCACGGGATTAAACTGTTCGGCTAAGAAGTCAGAGCTTTTACTCTACCGCCCCTTAAGAAGAGGTCGTAAGCCCATGGGCTGGAGACCACTGTCTGACAGCACCATTTGTCTTCGCACGGGCGAGGGAGACAAGATTCCTAGGGTCGACGCAATAAGAATACTCGGCATGGTGGTCGAATCTACTGGCTCTAACGCGCAAACAATAATCAAGCTCACGACCAAGACGGACAACGCAGTACGTCTCATCCGAAGGGTGGCTAACCGCCATCATGGCCTTAAAGAGGACAATCTGCTACGGTTGATTAACGCCTTTGTGCTTTGCCACTTTGCCTACGTGGCGGCTATGCACAGATGGCAAAGAGCAGAGAGGAACAAACTCAACACGTTGCTCAGGAAAATAACTAAGCGAGCCCTGGGTATACCGATCTTCACCAACACCAATCGCCTCATCCAGCTAGGTGTGCATAACACTCTGGAGGAGATTGCAGAGGCTCAGGAAAGAGCGCAACTTGCCAGACTCTCCACGACCGCCGCCGGTAGGAGGATATTACAAGAGCTCGGCTACCCACCATCTGCAGAAGCACCAAGAAAATGCCAGTTACCACGGGACATACGAGATTTGATCTCCGTATCGCCGATACCAAGAAATGTACACCCTGAATATAACAAGGGTAGAAGGAAAGCAAGAGCTTCAACCATACTCAAACAGATCCAGACAGAGGGGCGTAGAGCCTGCTTTGTTGACGCGGCCGCATATCGGAAGGGGTGCTCCTTTTCTGCAGTAGTGGTGGATTCCAAACAGCGACTCACGAACTGTGCATCTGTACGAACCGGAGATCCGGCGATAGCCGAGCAGGTGGCCATTGCCTTGGCGATGCTTGATGACAGCAGCGACGTCATCTACAGTGACTCACGGTCGGCCATTAGGGCATTTCAGTGTGGAGTGATCTCAGAACAGGCTTTTGGGCTGCTTCGTAAGGCAGGTCCGGATAGAATCAAGTATCACTCGCTTACTTGGTTCCCAGCCCACGTTGGGCACATGGCGGGTGTCCCCACGAACCTCAATGAGACGGCCCACGCTGCCGCGCGCGCACTGACTGACCGCGCTGGCGCTGTAACGGCCGAAGAGAGAGTTATGCATGGTAGGGACGCGCCGGCCACTTATAATGAACTTCTTAAACACTTCTATCTCTCGCGGCGACAATACCCTCCTCCTCACCCCAAGCTCACTAGGCCTCAGGCACTGACATTCAGACTGTTGCAGACAGAAACCTATCCCAACCTGTTCACGTTACATGCGATATATCCGGAGATTTACACTGATGACGCGTGCCCTGCTTGCGGGGATAGATCAACACTTTCGCACATGCTCTGGGGATGTATCTCTATAGCAAGCCCTGACCTCAGCTCAGCTAGGTGGGAGGCGGCCCTCCGCAACCCACTCCTGGCTGAGCAACGTTGGGCTGTCCAGCAGGCCCACGATGCGGCTGGCAGGCTAGGCCTGTCGGTCCCGACGTGGGAGCGGCCCGCGACGTGCTAATACGCGTTCTGCAGGACTGTAAAATAAAAGTTACTCAATCAATCAATCAATCTCTACCTTTCTCGTACCGAGGAAGACAAAGTCAACAGCCTCATTCGCCACGCATATAAGTCAGCCCTGTCCCTTCCCACATCTACGTCGACGGCTCGGTTACTGTCGATGGGCGTCCACAACTCCCTGACGGAGCTGACGGAGGCCCATCGCACGGCCCAACTCCTCCGTCTCTACCGCACCCGCCCGGGTCGCGCACTTCTCTCCACCCTTAATCTCTCCCCTCTTATTCCTCTTCCCACATCACTGCTCATCCCTTCCCATGTCTTCCCCCTCCTAACCGTTAATCCCTTCCCTAAACATATGCATCCCGAACACCACCCCTCCCGTAGAGCAGCGCGAGCCTCCGCGCTCTGGCGTCAGCACGAACGGCAGGCCGCCGTGGCTTACGTAGATGCTGCCCCGTACCGCCGCTACCCAGCACATGCCCTTGCCGTCACTGACAATTCTCTCTGACCCACTCTTACTGCCTCAGTCTACACTTCTACCTCTGTCGAGGCCGAGGAGGCAGCTATTGCCCTTGCCATCACGCAAACCTCCGCGAAGTACATCTTCAGCGACTCCAAACCTGCGGTCTACAACTACGCGGTTGGACGGGTGGCGCACCCGGCCATCGGAATCTTGCGTTCCGATACCGTTCCCTCTCGCCCCATCCAAATCATCTGGGTGCCCGCTCACGCGGCCCATCCTGGTAACGAGGCGGCCAGTTCCATCGCTCGAGATTCGACTGACCGAGCAAGCCCGTCCCCGCCGGGAATGGATACGCGCGACGCGCTCCTCACGTACCGCGATATCACGCAGCACTATCGCCTCTCTCGTCTCACCTTCCCCCCTCCGCACCAATCCCTTTCCCAGCCCCACCAACACTTATGGCGCCACCTTCAGGCCCATACCTATCTTACTCCCGCACGTCTTGCCCTCTTCCACCCCGGGACGCACTCGCCGGCTTGCCGCTTATGTGACGGCTCCCGCGCCGATTACGTTCACGTCCTATTCTCCTGCCCAGCACACTTGCCCCCTGCCTCTTGGCGCCTAAGCAATCCGCAGCAGTGGGAGGCTGCTTTGTCCAGCACCGAGCCGGATATCCAACTCGAGCTGGTGAACTGGGCTGAGGACGTCGCGACTAGGCATGGCCTGGACGCCACAACCGGCAGCCTGAAGGCCGCCCACAACGCTGCTTTTTATTTTTTTAATTTGTTTTTACTTTTGGCCTTCTCATCAATAAAAGTTTTTCACCACCACCGCGGTGAGACAGCGCACATCACAACAGCCATCTCGGCTTTGAACCTTGACCTTGAATGACCTTGAACGCAAGCGCGCGAGCCGCATGCGCGCTCATCTGCGGAGACAGCGATGCGCATCCACGGCCGAGCAGTACAGTGTGGTCATTGTTAAGTTTTGCAGAATATTTAAAAGTCGCCTGTTATAGATAACACAATCGTAGTCCTTGAACTAGGTTATTCAGTGAGGCGGACATTTCATCCACGCGAAATCGAAACACAGTTTGAACTATTTTAAAAAATCGCAAATTATTTACTTTACGGCACATATGACAATTTACGAAATGCAGCCGGTGAGCTTGCAAGGCATATCCGCTTGAAATTGATTTACAGAATAACACCAGTTTGGAGACAAGCGGTAAGAATGCACTGTTGTTCCGCATACTTTTTTAACATACGGATATTTTATGCATTCAAGCACAAATGTCCCACACTTTTGGAAAAAATTCAGAACCCCTCCACTATGTGAAGGTGGAAGACCAGCGAAGCTGTATTGCTCAATAGATATATTCAGCTCTATATGGTGTTTGTGGTGCATTCGTTGAATAAGGGCACAAACACATAACTTCGTTGTTCGTTTCGTCTTTCTCATTCTTTAATTTTATTTTGTTTTTAATTTTCTGTTACTTTATATATATATATATATATACGCTGACGTTTCGACACGCATCGTCATAATAAAATGAAGGGCGCGTTACAGGTCCCCGAGCCCGCAGGGATATGTGCCATTGAGCTTGGACCCTTTCTGCACTGTCGCCAGGATCGGCCCACGCAATTCATTTTTTTGATCAAGCCACAGACAGCTTGGCTGGAATAATATGTTCGGTAGCACATACTTAAGTTGGCGTGAAAGTTGTTAGTTGATGAGCGGCACGTGCAAATTGGCCCCAGAAAGGAGCGCACACACTCAGAGGCGCATACGCGCGGGAACGTGTACATCATTTTATACTGCCCCACCTTCGGGATCGGCCCACACATTTCGACTGCATTATCTTCTGGAACGGCCCAAGAAAGCGGTGGTCAGACAGTCGTTGGAGAAAAACCCGTTAGTTGAACCATTGTTGAAATTCGCCAAGAATTCTTCGCGTCGAAATTGGAGAGTTCGGGCGAAGCGCCGACAGTGCCGGCAATATTTAGTGCAGCACTCGAACTTCTCGGATGGTGTTCCAACTTCTAAGCCACACGCGGGTGCGACGTGTTGTCACGGCGAAGCTGCTGCTGCTTGCCAGAAGAAACGGCGCTCCGCCAGCTGTCAAGCTTGTCGCGACACCATAGTGACTGTCGTTTACCAATGTCGCTGAATCCTGATGACGCACGAGGTGAGACGGACGGGAAACGGTCGGCGTTTTAGTCGGTGAAGTGAAATAGACAACGTTAGCTTGACGCCAGCTGCTCAGACCAGGGCACGCACCCAGCAGGTAGGATAGAGTATGAATCTAAAGCCTACTAGAATCACAGAAGGCAGAACGCTGCCACTGCTTCGCCACAGAGTGCATTGAGCGTAGCGCTGGAGAGACGTCCCACTTCGCTTCGTCTTGTCTGCGACCGAACGCGCTTCGCGTCTCTCGAGATCCTCGTTAAAGGGACACTAAAGCGAAACTATAAATCAGTTTAGACAAATAAAGCATTGTTTGGGAACCCTGCAGGCAGTCATTTCAAAATAATAGTTTGAATATTATACGAGAAAATGAAGGTCGAAGTATCAGTATTTGAATTGCACGCCGAAACCCTGACGTCACACTTTCCAAACTATGTTTTCGCATTTCGGCCGGGTTGGCTGAGTAAAGGTTCCCGAAACTTCCCATGTTTAATATTTGGTTCCTTTAGAACACAATGTAGTTAACCTGTACCGACATATATTTAAGATGGCCCTAGAAGATGCCTCAAAATCCATGACGTCACAGCGACCAGGTGCGGGACCATCAAGGAGGCGTCGCCACCAGTCTTTCGTTCTTGTGCTTTTTCTCGCGTACCAAGCGTCTTATCGTGGTAAGAGCGGTGCTCTAAATGTCGTAGGAAAGTAATTTACTGATGGGGGGGGGGGGGGGGGCAGAAGAAATTATTTTTCTGTTTAGTGTCCATTTAAAGACCACGCGCGCGAGCCGAGCATTCGCCGTCGATGGGCCAGCGCCACACCCTAAAAAAAGTTTACGCCCTTTGGGGTGTATATCTGCCACACAACAATTATCGTCATCTGCCTTGCTTGCGTTTCCTTTGTTGAAAACGCCGCGCCCGCTACTTTCCTGTCGGCAATGCTCTTGCCATGCTGATAACGCGCATGCTGTTCGTGACTTGGAAGTACCGGGCTCGCAGCGTTAAAGAAAGGAAATGCGGACAAGACAGATGACGTTTATCGCTGTGTGGCAAGATGCGACTCGAAGGGTGTAGACTTTTCTTACAGTGCACAACTGCATGCGGCGAGCGTCGACGGCACGAATGCGCCTCGAGCGTCCGCACAATTTGCTAACGCAATACACAATCCGTGACCGGGCTAACAAACCGGTGCTGCGGTTCTTGCACAGTATTCGCAGTGGAATAACGTTTTCTCCGCCAAATAAATGCATATATCTCTGTATTCTGTCTCTTTTTTTTTCGTGTTCAATATTTACACATTTCGTACATCACTTGTACGGTATTTCACGCGCACATAGATCGACCTTGTCTTCTTTCGCAGTGACTCTGGTTAACATGTCCTTCCTTTTCTTGGCCAAGAGGCCAGCTGCGTTGATCCTGGAGATAGTAAAGTATATAGTGAGATGTGATTAATTTTTGACAATGCTCGCGCTAATTACGCCCGTACAGTTAGCTTTACATATCTTGCGAATAATTCTCGCTTGCGGGTACCGCCGAAACCGCTTTCCAGACATCATTGTCTCGCGTGAGCCCTGCTTATTCCAAACGAACTCGCTCAATTTCTAAAACTGTGTCGTACGGCGGCTTTGCCTCAACATGTCTCTATCTGCGGTGGTGCACCCTTTACAAGGGTAAAGTACAATGTGGTTATTTTTATTTATTGGTGATAATTAGGCTCGCACCGTTAATTTTACCTACTCTGCAATGAATTTTCGCTTCTTATCTCGTTGAGAGCTACATTTCAAAACCTCTTGCGACTCGCT
The DNA here is from genome assembly GCF_023375885.2 of Dermacentor andersoni. Classification (NCBI taxonomy): domain Eukaryota; kingdom Metazoa; phylum Arthropoda; class Arachnida; order Ixodida; family Ixodidae; genus Dermacentor; species Dermacentor andersoni. The sequence continues at coordinate 43,662,299 of NC_092818.1, read as the reverse complement.
ATAACACTCTGGATGCGCGAAATACCTTTTCTTTTTTTTTTCTAGAAGTGGTTACAAGATCCCCGAATCCTACATACGCCAAACCCATGTAAAGTCAGCTAAGTCTTCAATAAACTAAGAGGGAGCACCACGTCACGCAGCCAGCCTTAGCGAGCCAACTCTCCGTGAAGTCGTTCCTTTCGCTTTGTCTCGAAAAGTCGGCCAAACACGTGACCTTGGAGACTCCGTTTATTGTAAGAGATTGTTTGGTTTCCGGTAGTTCTTAAATTACGTGTGCAAGTGTTCCGGAGCGTTATGAGTAAAGAAATTTGAAGCTCTCGAAAGCGTTATATGATGATATTACGCTATCTTTCTCAGTGTCGTGAGGGAACTCTACGTTACGCAAACTTCATATCTGACAAAAATAAGGGGCATGTTGTTTGTTGTGTGTGGGCGAAATTCAAGGTTTTGTGGATAATTACTGCCTGTGTGACAAATTACGTATTTAGGCGCTCCTTAGCGTTCTTATACTCGGTTTTACAAGCAACGCGATATGTTTCACGCAGCCCATTCACAACTACAAATGCCACCAAGATCACATTTAGCAAAAATGGGTGAGGGGGGGACATCAATAGCAAATATCTGTGCAGTTAAATGCGCCTAGATGAAACGCAGTCTTTGCAAACAACATTCTTAATCAAGTGTTTGAAAGTGTCATTCGCAATATTTCGCCAAGTCCTAAAACAACTGCACAAAGCATGAAGTCGAAATTCAATGAACATAATTTCAATGTCCAATTTTTTGTGTTCTGAAACTTTCCCGTTTCTGGCCCAGTTTGAAGTGTCTCAAATTATTACTGTACCTTCGTATGGTATCCCCTAATGACGGTGGTCCGGAGCAGACCCTCCCATATGACTCCTCCTAGTCAAAGATTGTTAAACGAGGAGTAGCGATGTTCTGCTTAGAATCAGCTCTCCGCAAGTCGTGTGTGCACAAGATGCAGCTTGCCTTTGACAATCAGATTTCCCGTCTTAACACGGCAGGGTTCCCTGACTCGGTGGTAACGCCAGTGGTGGAAACCCTCCTTCAGAAGGTAAAAGGATCTAGGAGCAAAGCAAGAGTGAGGACGACTACTATGGCCGTAAGACCTGAAGTGGTACCGTATATTCACAGGGTCACTCACAACCTAAGGAAAGTGGCAGGCAGGTTTGGAGTCCCCCTTGTCCTTTCGGCCCCTTTTAAGCTGGCGCGGCTCTGCCCTCACACCTCCCGTGATCCTAAAGGAAGGCAAGGCTGTGGCAAGAACCATACCAAGCCTTACGCAAAATGCAATGTAGGAGTTGTGTACGAAATCCCCCTGGCATGTGGCAAGTGTCTGAATGAACGGTGTCCGAATGATCGAGCCAGGGAACATGAACAAAAGTTAACGAAAGATGAATTGGCGCACTTGCCCGCGCACTGCAATGCCTGACCCTGTGCACCATTATTTAAGGAGATAAAGATTCTGGGGAGAAGCCAGGGCCAGACTGCACGCAAACTGGTGGACGTATATCACATAAAAAAGAAAGGCCAAGTCTGTGTTAGTGACACTTCCAATAGGTTGTTTCAATCGGAAATAGATATTTTTTTTATAATTGGTTGCCCCGCTAGGCTGATGAGTGTTCTTGTTTGCTGCGTTCTGCGCATGTTCTATTTGTCTATATATGCCCACGGGTTGCCGTGAATAGACCAGTTGAAAGTTACCGCCCGTGTTGTTTTTGTGTTCTCTTCCGCTGTCCCCGTCTTTATTTGCGGTCAATACGATGTGCAGACCTTACGTCCGGCCACCTTAGATTCGCTCGAACGCTGCACCGCCTGCAACAACGTTTCTATTGGCCTCAATCGTGGAAAACAACTAAGCTGCGATGTCTGCCAACGCCACAAACAACCGATTACGGCTCCTGCAGGAACTCCGCAACCAGTTAGACCGCCGACTTCACCTTTTGGGTATAGATTTACCCTGTCCCTTCCCCAAGTCTTCCACCGGCTGCCGCTATATTAGCGCGTGCGTGGATTATTTAACACGTTATACTGAAACAAAAAAGCCACAGCATCCGATGTTTCGGGGTTTCTTCTCCATTCGATTATTTTACACCACGGAGCTCCTCGTGCGGTGATAACTGATCGCGTACGGCAGTTCACCACTGACGTCGTGGAAGAGTTGCTACGCCTTTGTGGAACTCAATATCGCCATTCCACGCCCTACCATCCGCAAACCAACGGTCTAACCGAGCGCACCAATCATATACCCTCGTCAACAAGATTTCAATGTATGTCTCAGCGGATCAAAAGAACTGGGATGCCGCATTACTGTTCATCACGTATGCCTTCAACACAGCCAAACATGAAGTCGCAAGATACGCACCTTTCTTTCTCCTCTACGCTCGCCATGCTCAAAGTTTTATCGACACCATACTTCCTTTCTCAACTAACGAAGATGCTTCTGTCGCGCAGATATCCCGTCGTGCCGAAGAAGCACGTCGACTTGCCCGGCTCAGAACCCTATCGTCGCATGTTCATGCTAGCGTTCGCTACGGCGCACAACATTCGCCCATCAGGTTCGCCACCGATGACTTCGTGTGGCTGTGGACACCGGTTCGGTAAAGGGGACTTTGCCGAAAGCTTCCTTCCAAGTATTCGGGCCCGTTCGTCATTCTGAAACGCTTGAGTGAAGTGAGCAATGTCATCGCTAAAGTGGAGGTAGATAACCGCCGTTCACGCGAGACGCAAGTTGTGCACGTCGCACGATTGAGACCGTACCATCAACGCGCACTCTGACTCGCTCGGCGAGCTTCGTCTGCCCCGGAGGAAAATGTAACGCCGCAACGGAGGAGCGTAGAAGAGGAAGAAGAAGCGGCACAAAGTTTTGGTAATCGGCTGTTCCGGACAATCCCATGTCTTTTCTACCCTTTTCACTGCAAATAGATCCATTCTACATCTGCAACAATATACGTACATGTTTTTACTCGTCGCACATTACTAATTATTCTTATTATATTCCTCTGCCAGTGAAAGTGACGGACATATGTCGTGCATACATCGAGGTATGGAGTTTCTACTAGAATTATAGACACTGTAGAAGCTTGGGCACGCTGGTGTAACATTCTTTTCCAACAGGGCGAAGGACGAGACGAGTGTGCATACACAGCGCTGTGTAAGTTCACTTCGTCTCGTCTTTGTCCTTCGCGCTGTTGAAAAAGAATAGTGGAATTACTAGAGGGAACCCTGGCGTTTCAATCTTCCAGTTATACATGGACCGTGGTTATACCATCTTGTAATGACGGGTAATGCGTGGACATGTGTTGTGGTCGTGCTTGCGATTTCAGGCATTCTTGCGGCTTCTTATTACAAGCTTCACCTGCCGTTATTTGCCTTAATTTTGAATAAATCCTATTTTTCTGTGCACAAAAGGCAATAAAGACGTAATCTGCGCACGCGCACAACTGTCGAGAATAGTTGCATTTATAACGCAGTGTTTTGATATATGATCAATCACTGATGTCTACAAAGGAAGGAGGTCAGTGTGATCAATTGATGAGTTTGCGAATTGATCATATATGGCAAAATTGACAGGTTCTGACACAAGCGTACAAAAGCGAACATTGTTTAATCAAGCAGTGACATTTTTAGCCACCTGGTATAGTGACGTCACGACGGCAGAAGGCGCAAAGAACATGCGTGGTTGCACAAGTCACGATGCAAAAAAGTAATTTCCGCTCAACGGCACTACAAAAAAAAATCACAAGGTCGCTTCAACTCGAAGCCACAAAGACAAAGTTTAGACAAATCCATGTCAATGCAAAATTCATCTACCGTTCTGCGAGAATTTTATTCACCTATTCCCCAGCATGAAACTGCTTTAGCGTTAGAGAAAACGTTTAGCTGGGGTGCACGTGAACTATCAATGTTCGCTCGGCTTAAGCCTCACCCATTTGGTATGGGTACCAGGCCACAGGGCACATGGGAGTTACATTAAACGAGTCAGCAGACGAACTAGTGGCAGCATCTCTTAAAGGCACCGGTACTGAGGATCCTACGGCCTTCGGTGCATATCGCATCACCGGAGCAAGGTTTTTTTTTAAATGCGGTCAAAAGGAGTTTGCCAAATCATGCCTATTGTATAACAAGGATTTTCAGCATCTTAGAATCCCTTGGCACAGCAGATGCTGCTTAAGAAGAAAATTTGAAGCTTTATTTACGAGAACGCATTGCAGAATACCGATGCTTGATTTTTATTCCCCCAGGTCTGGTTTGGCTCCTTCCACTAAATGTCATAAACTACAATGAACCAGAAACTACGGACCAGCGTTCTTGCCAAACGCTGGTCCGCTACACCACGACATGCCTGAGCTCTACGACAAGTCTTGTTGCACCAATTGCAGCACGTCCCTTAACGTCTATCATTTACTCTGGCCGTGATCGCAAGCTCACGTAAACTGCGAACCGGACAAGCGCAAGTTTTAAGAAGCAATCTGGAGCGAAGAACTCGCTCCTTAACTCTGGGCCGTCCAGCAGGTCCACGACGCCGCCAGGAAACTCAACCTCCCGGTTCCGTCGCGGGAGACGCCCACTCCATGAGAGCCGCAAAGCTCTCGTGGCCTGCAGGATCTTGGATAAAGTTGGTTTCCTTCCTTCCTTCTTGCGAAACAAACATGGCGACCCACCGCACGAACATATGTCGTCGGCGTCGTGTTCAAACGCGGCGCTGGCTCGCCCGCAGGCGAGAAACCCTCGGAGGTGTTTCACCACTGAAGCTGACCTCTCTATCCTGCGGGAGGTTTCGGCAACGAGACCGTTTGGCGACAATTTGAAGTGGATGACCGCGACCGAGGACCTGCAGCGAGCCTACTGATCTTTTCACGCTAACTCCCACCTTGCTCGACTGGTAGCGCAGCACAGCGCTCCTCGGCGGAGCGAGGGATCGCTTGTCGTGTGGTGCCCCGCTGCCCGTCTCCGCTTGCCCGCTGGCCCGTAAACCCGCTCAGCTATAACTCTCTACTATCCCCTGGGGCGTGGCCACTATTGGACACTGCAACGGAAACGTATGTGATGCCATGTTTAATTTTGCAAAAGAAACAAAGAGATTGTTATGTTAATTTTGACAGTGTTTCTTTTCTTCTCCATAAAAACAAAAAATAGCTTAAATATATTACAGCCTTACATCGATATTAACGATTAGTATTCATTTATATCTCATTCTTAATTTACAAAATTCCATTTAGGTTTTCTCCCTTTTTTATCCTTTTACCGCCCGATTCATGGCCGAAACCCCGTAGTGGGTTGAGGCAGCCCATAGGCTCCAAACCATGCCAAACCAAACTATATAGCACCTCTAATTTCATTCCTCCATACCCTATTTATTCGCGCGCTGGCTAAACAGCCTTATAGCTCCAGGAGGATGGACGGACGGACGGACGGACGGACGGACGGACGGACGGACGGATGGATAGATGGACGGATGGATGGATGGATGGATGGATGGATGGATGGATGGATGGATGGATGGATGGATGGATGGATGGATGGATGGGTGGATGGATGCCATGAGCGTCCCCTTTGGAACTGGGCGGTGGGTCGCGCCACCAAGCTCTTGTTATTGCCTAATGCCCTACCTATGTTAAAAAAGAAAAAAACCCGAAGTATTCCCATCACCAAGCTTTCAGAACCCCTATCGGGAACTTTGTTTTTTTTGCACGCCTCCGTTGTTTGTCGTTTCCCTACTTTTCCACCAATATTCCAGTCGCCTATTACTGATCTCCTACTGCAGACATGTTTACTTTCCCCCTGCTCTCGCTGAACCCAAGGGCTTCAATGAGGCCAGAGGTGCCTAAATCGACGACTTCCACATTCTACAAGAACGTGCTCCGCCGTTGCGCTAGCTTTCCCACAGCAACCACATGCTTCTTCTTCCTTCTTAGATCTGTAACGACAGAGCTCCCTCTAGCAGACTTTTAAAAATTACTCTTAGTTTATATTTAGTCTAATTCAAACGCACATTTTCATCGCCACCCTCACCCGACCCGTCAACCAGCGATGACAATAGTATAGTGGGACGGATATCTGTGTCAAAATGAATACGCTTTAACAACGATCCTCAGTGGGCACGCTCTTGTTCTTGTAGACAAACGGCTCCTGCCCACTACGGGGATATTAAAAGAACAATATCACAGCCAAATTAAACCTTTGAACAGTGTGGGTGAACAGTATCGGTGAGTGATTAAAAAAAATGCAGAGAGCATGCGCATCCGGCCGTTGAGGTCATCTTCATCTTCCTTTGCTCTGGTGCCGTAAATGCGCGAGGTCACGATTCGCTGGTATCGTTCCCCGCGCGCTCCACGGGCCCTGCTGCCGCAACCCAGTGTCAGCGCAGCCGTACCGTCCAGCGCACGTTGAGCCCTCCGTGCAAACCCCTTTAAGTACACGCCCGCTTGCCATGGATCCTCGCGCCGTGGTCCGCCCCGAGACCGACGCGGCGTCGGCGGCTGCAGGACCGCGCCGGAAACCCATTTTGACGCCGCCGATGCAGCCAACGCTCGCCGGAAAACTCAGACGGGGCAAGTCGCCGGAGGTGACCTTCTACGAGGACGAACTCCTCAGGCGCGCCCAGAAGCAACCTGCGCGCAGGGGTGCTACCGAGAACGAGAAGAAACCGGAGCCGAAGCGTTCGACCGAGCGGGCGCCTAACACGAAGACCGGAACTGCCTCCCATACTGGACATTCCAAGTCGAAACAAGCCGGTAACGAAAGAATTGCAGGCGCTCGAGCCGATGCAGTACCTTCGTTTGAGAATTATCTAGGGTGGCAGCCTTACCAGATGGAGTGCCCTCATGAAAAAGGTGAGATAGATAGATGTCACAAGGACTACCGCCACCTGTTTCACCCTCCACTGTGGCCAACGTATTACAGCGCAGAGGCTTTCAATCCAATGGCGCTCGAGGCACAGATGTGGGAACCTTCAGACGCCGAGCCATCGGATTCCGACAAGGAAGAGTCACCTCGTAGTCTCCCACGGCGCCACGTCGAATCGTCCAGTAAACGTGCCAATGCAAGCTTCGGTGGAAGTGATGCTGCCCCAGGTAAACCGACGCAGACCATCAAATCCAAGCGCTATCGCCACAAGTCTTCCCGTTCATCGGCTAACCACACGGACTCTTCGAACGACGACAGCGACAATCCGGAAGACGACGCTCGTTCGCCGCGCCGCTCGGTGGCCCCCAAAGGCGTCAGAGAAGCTCGTTCCCGTGCTGCTTCTTTGAGGTCTTCGACAACAAAAGGGACGAGACGTTCGATCAACGAAGAATCGCCCAGCGATGACAGCGAAAGCGCAGACTCTGAACGCCGAGCGAAGCCCCGTAAGAGTACCTCTGCTAAAGCTCGTGCTACATCGCGTCGCACATCTAAGTCGTCCGCGGCAACGGGAACTAAGATCGCGGGAACACGTGGAATGCAAGCGGACCGCTCCCAGACAAGTTTTCCAAGTTCCTCAACGCCAAAAACTACCCAAGGCCATGCTAGCTCGTCTGATGAGAAGCCGCCCAAAGGCGACCGTGACACTGTCAAACACAGAGAGAAATCTGGTCACGGCACGTCACCCGACGCACAGGGCGCATCGCGCAATGCGCGGAAGACGTCGGCGCGGAAACCTCGCGTCATCCGTAACGACGAGTCAAAGCCAGCGCAGCACCACTCGTCTGAGAGGAGCGGCGGCGATCACGAGGAGTCGTCCAAGAAGGACAGCGAAAACGCCGAAGGCACAGCGAAATCTGGCCACTGCACCCTCGCCAAGGGACAAGGTTGCTCTCGGGGGCCGTCAAAGGCGACGGCGCGGGAACCTCGCAGCATCCGCAGCAGCGAGTCAAAATCGGAGCTTTCCCCGTCGTCTGAGAATAGCGGCGACAGCAATCACGAGCCTGATAAGCACCACTCCGTCCTCGAAAAACCGGCAGACATCCGTTCTCGAAGGACTTCTGCTAGTCGTAACAGTCAAGATGGCTGCCATGAGCCTCGACCTCCCTTAGTCAGTGGTGACGAGACGAAAGGTGACCAACGGGCTGCTGAGACGTCCAGGGCGCCCGCGGAGCCAGATAACATCAGCGCAGACTTAGCTAAAGTTGCACCTTCGAAGCACTCAGCTTCGGAATGTTCGACCTCCATCGGCGACGCCGGCAGCATGGATTCTCGCCTAAAGTCCCGATCACCGTCCGACGCCAAATCTTCAGTATATATTGCACCGGCGCCACACGACCCTGGAAAGTGGGCGCGCTCTGCCAGTTTGCTTACGCTAGTGAACCAACTCAGCGCAGAGTTCGTGGAGTTGGTGGAGAAGGACGCAGAGATGATGCAGTCAGATAATACTTTTTGCGAAAGCCCCAAATACCGGAACGACGAAGCAGTTGGCGATACTCAAGTGCCTCTCGAACGAAGTGCCGTGGCAGACATCGTGAACGTTACGCTACAAGACAGCACACTTCACGTTCGTCAGGTTGGCGGTGGCTCGCCCGTGGCGATTCGTCAAGAACTCTGTCTATATCCCCTCTCACTAATCTTGGTCGCTGCCGCGTTTATGGTGGCACTGTTGTACTTCGCACCGAAAACGAAGCCGCGGGCATTTGAAGAGAAGATGCCGGAAACATGCAGTTCTCTCAACTGCCTACGAGACACTGTCTACTTGAACGAACTGCTCAACTGGAATTTCGACCCGTGCGAGAACTTCTACATGTTCGTCTGCAGCCGCTGGAGGAACCAGTTTCCCGCCGCAGACCTTCGCGTTTCCGCAGACGATGACTATGCCAGCAGCTTGGAGGGCCAGATTCGCTCGCTCTTCGAAGACGAGCCGCTCGGCTCTTACGCCGCCATCGGGCCTCTGCTAGATCTCTATAACAAATGCGTCAACGCCAAGCTTATTGAAGACTCCGGTTGGGACGGCCTTCTAGAATTCATGTCCGAATTGTACCTCGACGGCTTCCCGCTGACGCCGCCCGTCCGAAGCAGCGTTTCCGTCTGGAAGATCGCAGCCAGGCTTCTGAGGAAGACTGGCGCGGCCACGCTGATCGGTGTGGCCGTAGCTTCCCACCCAAACGTCACGACGAAGGATGTGATCTCCGTCGGAACGCCAGAGCTGTTCACCGCGATCGACGGCATTGATATCAACGACGCCATCCGCCTCTACACGTCGGTCGTCTTTGCAGCCTTCAAGGCGCTGCGCAAAGATTTCATTCCGCCAGTGCACACGCTGAATGTCATCAAGTTCGCGAGCGAAGTCGAAAAGCTTTCCTTGCAGTCCAGCAACAGCGACGCCAGAATCGAAGCGCTCGTCAATGCCTCGGCACTCCAGGTGTTCCTGGCCGAGCTGTTCGACGGCGTCTCCGGGGCTGCCTGTACTGCGCCCGGCTGCGAGGTCTTGAGTCGGTCGCCCGAATTCCTGGCGAAGCTCGCGGCACTCGTGCAGGAGACCGATCTTCACACGGTGATGAACTTCCTCGGCGTCCGGCTAATGGTCCAAGTGACTCCATTCATACCGCAGTCCGGCCTTGCCGACGCCCACGCTACCCTGCTATACGGAAAGTGGCGGCAAGCCGACCTGCGCTGGAAGCTGTGCTTGCGCGTCGCGGAGAAGGCGATGCCGCCGCTTTTTCATCGGGTCTCCCTCGAAAAGCTCACAGCGCAGATCCCCGCCGAGCAGTTCGCGGGACTCGTGAAGGACATCGTGGCGGAATTTCTCAGCACCGTGAGCACCGCTCCCTACCTCGACGGTGCTGCGAGAGGGGCCATTCGAAAGATCGTCTCCGCGACTCGCTTCGAGACCCTGGCCCCGGCTTGGATCTTCAACAGGACTCTCGTCGGCGAATACGCGCAGAGGATCCCTCCCATTTCCAGCGAGAGGCCCCTGCAGTCGTACGCCGCAGTCCACGAGTACAGCTTTGTATCGTCGTTGACACGCCGCACCGACGAACGCTGGGCCCGCTCCATCTTCACCACAAACTGCTGGTACGAGCGCGGGCCCAGAAGCATCTATATCCCCGCGCTTCTTTTCAACCTGACTCTCCTGTTCGATAACAGCGTCTACAACTTCCAACTGTCACGCGCCGGCGTCCGCATCAGCCACTGCCTGCTGGACATGCTCTTCGCGGAAGCCAATTCGACAGACCCGGAGGAGCATTGGCTCACCCAGGCGACCGTGGCAAAGATCTCCGAGGCGCAGCGCTGCTTCGGCAGGGACCACGGACCGAGGCAGATGCGCGACGCCATGGCACTGCGCTTCGCGTATGGCCATTTCGTGAGGACGCTGACACCTCGAGGAAGAGCCACGAGCTTTCACCTGGGTCCGCGGCAGAACATCAGCGCCTCGCAAATGTTTTTCGTCTACCTCATGCTTCAGTCCTGCGAGAAAAAGACTTCGAGGGACGAGGCACCGCCAGAGTCCGGTGTTTCGTGGAACGCGGCGCTTCGATACCAGGGCGCATTTCCCGAGGAGTTCCGCTGCCCGTCGGGCAGTTCGATGAACTCCGACAAACGCTGCAATATTTGAGTGCTGGCTCTGTCGCCGCGCTGCACGTGAACGCTAGTCGCGGGCGACTTGGTGTCTTGCACTGAATATATATTGAAACAATTCAATATGCTTAAGAGGGCTTAGCATGGCCAATGAAACGTTTCTTACCTGGGCGCGTTCCGGGAGTTGTTCGGTAGTACCTTTGATGCGAAAGCGTCAAATGGCCCATAGAGCGAAAAAAAACCGGCGTCTGTAGTCTGAAGCAGCGAAACGGCTCCTGGGGCCCTATAACGTAAAACTATTCCAATATGTTTCTATTCCAATCTCCTGACGTCAAACTTGCGTAACCACCAACGCAAGCACCGCGCGGTCACCCGCAGGGTTGTCTGAACAGACCAATCAAACGCTCTCCTCGTTCATAGGAGGTCACTTTTGTTTGCTTGAAAAACGAATAACATTGCCTACACTGAGCGGCTTGTCGTATCTAATTGGCTGACAAGAGGCGAGGAGAACGCTCAAGTGGAGAGGGATTCGATGGGGCCGAGCCACTGCACTGAAAGTCGATACCTGGGTGAAGAGGGTGGTGCCGGCGTCTACGATTGGTCGACTTTCCCTTACATAGCTTGCGGTGGCTGGTCGAAAATCGCGGCGGCATCCAACGGAAGCTCAAGAATGACGCTAAAACGAACCCTCAGCAAAGAAGAGTTGGCAGAACGAGGGGGTAAACGTGCCGAAAGTGCTCGAAAACGTTACACGGCCACGCAAGAAGTTTTATTATACGCAAATACACCCATGCTCTCCGGCAGGTGCGAGTAGCCAGCGTCTGAGTGATCGGCGACAGCCATCTTCTATTCCTTTCGGAACGGGGCAGCCTGCGGCTATTCCGAAGAAAATTCAGTTTTGTTCGGCACATTAATGCATCTTTATCGCGTACACGTCACTTTGACGCGGTGAGTTCTTGCGGTTTTGTGACGTCGCGTGACAGGCAGGTGAAGTGGGTGCAGCCCGAAAACTTTTTACCAATAGCCGACGGCTAATGGTGAAAAGGGATCGAATCAGAAATAACTGCTTTTCTTTGTTTCTGTCAAATCATGCATAATCAGTGTGTACACATCATATCAGATGGGGAGGTATCGCGGTTTTCGGGACGTCGCGTGACAGACAGGTGAAGTGGGAGTGGTCAAAAAAAGTTTTCGACCAATCGTGGAGGGCTGATAGCAGAATTGGAATATAAAAGTCTGGAATAGTTTTACGTTATAGCGCCCCTGCTAAAGTTCCATTAACCGCGTTTACATGAATGCGACAGAATGCAACAGTAGCGCATCATGAGTGAAGCGCCAACGTTTCCATGTAGCGCATCAGCCCTGGTGCGATGGTGGCGGCACACGGTGTCGCACATGAAAGGCTGAGCAGCGCATCAGTCAGCTCGGCGAGTGCAGCAGATCCGTCGCAAATATCAGTTCCCAGAATTCCTAATGCGCTGCGAACGCGCTTACATGCATTGCGAATGTCGACTTGCTCGTCTCAATCCACCCCTGTATGGCTCATAAATGTGACGTGTTTTCCTGGCGCATTAGCCCCGTTTACATGGATGCGACGATGCGCTAGAAAGTTTGCGATGCGATGCGCCAGTTGTTTCACGAGCGCGCCTCGATGGAGAAGGGAACACCTGCTGCCGTTTTAGCGCCAGGCATATCGTTTCTCACTGGAAAATGTGGCGCTGCTCCGCTTTTGTATGTAGGGTTACTGAATGCTTCCTCCGGCGGCGGCAAGGGAGAAACCATTCAGGCACCCTAGTTGTATGAATGGGAATGCCGGCATATGGCGACTTCGGATTGGCATCGTTCACGGGGAGCCAGGACACCTTAAATACGCAGGGTTTGGGTGCGGGCTAGTTGGTATTCCATTGTTTCAAACATCACTTACAGCGCTTGTCTTTGTCGTTCGTTTGGTACGCGCTGTAAGTGATGTTTGAAACTTAAAGACGCGCCTGGCTAGCGCCGTTGCATGTGCCACAATGATTAATTTCCTAATAAAACAGTACGTAAAGAGCTGTTTTAGCTTTATAATTACACATAAACGTTTATGTTTATTTATTCGGACTTGTAAATTGATGTACAATTATATGAAACGTAAAAAAACTCAGTGCCCTTCCACTCTGTGAAGAAGGATGACCTGCGAAGAAGCGTGAAAGAAGCCCGCGAATACATGCAAACTGCCTCGAGCCGCATTTATTGTTAACAGAGAGCCACTATACTTGCGAAGGTTCACGTTGCGCCAATAAATAAGAGGTGTTATTCCTGTGAAGAGTATTTTAGGCCAGGGGTCTCCACAATTGATGCGGCCCGCGGGGGGCCCCTGACTGGCCTGCGGTCGATGGCGGTTCACATGGCGACGACGTTATTTTCAGCAAAGGCTCCCACCTGCGAGCGAAGCTTCTCCACAAGACCTAGCGCTAATTAATGCGCTTGTTCCAGTGAGGCGGCTTCCGTGCAGTTACTAAATTACGCCACGATGCCACCTCATTCTATGCAGCGTCGACGGATAAGTATATACCTCGAACACGACCATTGCGCGAGGATTGCGGGCGGGCCCAAGCCACCACGTCAGAACGCGCGCCGAAACCTCCATCGAATTCACGCAGGCGTGCGGAGTCCAGGAAGCATTCGCCAGCTCTACCCCCGCGAAACCACCGCATGTAAACAGCCGTACAATATGTAAAGCTCCTTTCTGCAGCGCACAGCATGGGGCAAGCTTCAGTCCATTGAACTCATGCATGGTACACTAAAATCTGTCACAATTGAGTTAAAAGACAGATTCGTAGCGCATATAATAAACGCTGCCCAGAGTCAACGTTTATGCACTACGTGATTACCGAACAGGCCCTCTGCGGGAAATACGCGGGCATGCCCTTTGTTCTGAAACCTGTTTCAGCTGCTAATGTTGCCAAGTTGCATCGGCTCAATCGCCACCAGATCCGTACATTTATAAAGGCGATAGAATCTGAGTTCGAATACATATATTATGATCGCGGCTAGCTGTGAAACGAGACGCAAGGACGCACAGAGAGGACACAGAGACACTGAACAAGCGTAAGCTAACAATATGTACAACCAGTTAGCCCCAGCCTAAGCTATTCTTTCATACACGTGCACGTATCGCATGAAGGTTTGATGGCTGAGCTTCGTATCGTTTCTTCGCCTTAGGGTAGAAATAAATAGTTCTTTGCACTGAAGGATCGCTCCAACCTACTGTACTGTGAGTAGCTCTCAAAATTTGCCTTTTGCGTCCGCTGAACTGACCACATGAATAAGCTCAGCGTGAATCAGCAAGGAGAGGCACACCTACTTCATTCATGATCGATACATGAACAAAGGGACTTCAGGGCAAAAGTGAAGCTTTTCGAGAAGCAGTGGAAAAAGAAAATGAAAGTGTGAGCGCGTCTGCTGCTCTTCAAGGACTAGTGCGGACACGGCATTTCCTTCTCTCTTCGCGACAAGAATCCTCCGCCATCTGCGAAGTATTCTTGTCACAATTTCGCGAGTGATTCTCTGGCCTCGATGCCAGGAACAAGGCACTACAAATGTTCCAAAGTCCATTTAGCTGCGATGTAGATGAAATACCAGGCTCTTTTAAGTTTGAAGTCACTGAATTGCAGGCAAACATCATCTTCAAATACAAGTACAAAGAAGAAACTCTAATCACGTTCTCTAAATTACTTGGCTCTGAAATGTTCCTGAACTTAAGAGTAGGCTTTAACTCGGGGCCAACTCCAGTTCCGCCTATTCAAATGCATGTCAAACACAGAAGCGCTTTTTTGAAAGGACACTTGAACCAATTTGAATAAAATTTGCTACATTTGAGAGATAAAGTTAAATTCTAGTGATTGTAGGAAACAAAATTTTGATTGAGGGCCTGCAATTCATGAGATAAATTGCCTAGAATCGGTATGTTAAAAAAAACAGTAGCACGAAGTTTTCAAATACATAATTCTGCAGCAAAACAGATATATGCATTTATATATCTCACTTCTGTAGACTGCATCTGTTAGAGCTTCTAACGCGGACAAACTTGATATGTTAATTTGTTGCTTACGTGACTTTGTTACAGTGTCTACAAGAGTCTTGCAAAATAATTGTGATATCATTTTTCATTGCTTATAATTAGAGAGTTGTAAACGTGATAGTCACTTCCTGTGAAATTTTTTCTACAATTTTTATTAAAAGACATTGACGGCGAAATCAAAATTTCGCTTCGTGAAGCAACTAGATTTTAACTTATTCTTTTAAATGCACCAAACTTCATCAAATTTAGTGCAGTGGTTGCCGAGAAAGACGATCTCTTCGTTTGTATTTAGAAAGACGCCCCCGAGCTAAAACTTCCTCTTAAAACGATTTTTCCGCAGGCACTTGTAATTCCTTGGCACTGCCATTTTGTACGCAAGCGTTCTACAGAATGAAAAAAAAAATGGGAAGTTAACATACATGAATTATTCATCTGACGAACGCCCGAGATCTCTGCTTATTGCAGAGGTCCACGGCTTACACAGCATCAGGTCAGTCATTCACATTAGTCCCCTTCCTACGTCTTGGCAACGGGACGAAATTCTCCCGCCTTCAAATATAATACATTGTGCTTATTGCCCTGTGCGGCATGATGTTGTCGTCACGTTTTTCTATTTGTGCATAAGTTATTATTGCAAATACGTGAATCGTCTAATGCAACGATGCCAATATTTTCTTCCCTCCCGAAATTTCTAGCTAAGAATTTTTATCGCCATATTTTTTTTTTATTCGCATCCGTTCAGATTGGCGCCATTCTGACAGTGTGCTGTAGTCGGCGGCCGCCATGGTACTTAGTATAAAATTTAAAGCCTTCGTAATTACGTAAACTTTTTTTCCGACGACGTGCATATTGTGATCAGTACTTTATTTCAGTGCTATCACACACTGTCATAGCCGTATGTGCCATTTTTATTGATATCCTCTCCTCTGTAAATACTGTCCGATTCGCAAGCTCTCTAGAAGGCATTTATTATGCTTGATACGTTCTTGATGTTAGAAAACTCTTGTGCACTTAGATTTTGTTTTAGGAAGAGTTGCGGTAGGAAGGTAGACGAAAAGAGCGCTCTTTTCGTCTACCTCGTCTTTTTCCTGTGTTTGATCTTTCTTAGGCGCCACTCTTCCTAAAACATAGCCATTCAACAGCTCGCCCAGCAAGAAGTTCTTCTAAACACTTAGATTAAGGAACACGTTAAATTCAAAATTAATCCGGAGTACGCCACTATACGGCATGCCTCATAATCCGATTGTGGTTTTTGGCACGTACAGCCCCATAATTCAATTAAAGTCTAACACTTCTGTCACGATGCGATGTGCCGTGTGAGGCAATGAACATGCTCGACCATCTCGGGGCTTGTGAAGTATATGATGCACCGCAACGCCTCAAGCAAACCCAGGCGTGTTTTGTGTACTATACGCAGACAAACAGCAGTGGTGCACGCAACGTAACGTTTGACATCAACTCACCACTCTCGCGTTCGACTAAGCGCTGAAGAAATTAAACATTCGCCGTCAACATCAACGCTAATTGTCGTCGATCAAGGTAAACAGATATATATATATATATATATATATATATATATATATATATATATATATATATATATATATATATATATATATATATATATATATCGAGTAACTTTGAGTGGCTCAGTCGCAGTTAAGTTTTAAACCAAGCTAATCGGTTGAACCGCGTAATATCCTTTTCTTTGCCGTAGCGTGCCATCCTAGTGCTTGTGCGCACCTGGACACATATTTTGAAATAACCCCTTTTTTCATGTAATAAGGTATCCAGCACGGCACTAACCACTGTTCATAAATAGCATACCGCAATATATAGCGATTAAGGCAGCGTGGTTCACAAAGAACACAGAAAACGACGGGAAGGCTTTTCATAAGCGTATTCGCAAGACATTTTTAAGGCTCATTTTTATTAAAAGTAAGCCTGTAATCTAACCTTCACGAGTCGTCTTTTCTGGCAGCTCTAAAACGTAAACATTGTCGAGGATGTATAGTAGCGCCTTACACAGGACTGAGCAAGACGAAACGACACGAGCGCCCTCTTTGCTTTGTATTGAGCCATTTTATTCTCCCCAAATTCTACGCCAACTGGCCTACTCTTCTACACTACTATAACGCAAAGACTGTGCAAAAAAGTCAACACGAATTCGTATAAATACCGGAGTTGGGGCACCGACACACCAGCAGAACATGCGGGCCCTTTTTAAAGAATGGTGGCGCTTCCCAAACAACCTCAACGTCCGATAGATATCTGCGTAGTGCGCATAGGATTGCTGCGAAAAAGCAAGAAAAATGCGTGTCACCGGGAAATGTGAGCATGCTTGTATGCCACCGCAAATGTCTAATCCTATTTCAAATCAACACGCCCCTGGAGACTTGGCGGCAAACGCGAAATTGTAATTCTAAAAAAAGGTATATGCTCCTTCTCAGAAGCTCAACGCAACTAATTAAAATAAAAGGTTATTTGAAGAAGGCATGTCGACTAATTGGGCACTGTTGTAATCTCAGCGCTGACACCCGTTGTTGCAAATGGGTCGCAAGCCCCAAGGGTAGCGTTGGCCTGGCGGCCTGGGGCACAACTGGAAGCATCCGAAGGTCCTGGCAAAGCATGAGTCGACTGGTAACAGAACAACTTGTTTATTCTAGCATCGCAAAAGAGCGGCCGGTCAGGTCGACCGAAGTGGAGAGATGGGAGAGCACGTTACTCAACAGCAGAAATCGGAGCCTCTCTCTCGGCGTCCGGGGGCAGCTGCTCTTATACTCTCGGAGTTGAGGGCAAGAGGGAACGTCTCGGGAAGAGGCCACGTGACTGCGGGGCACGGACACGCTGAGAGACACGTTGGGACGAGTGTAGTGACGCATCCGCCGGGCGGGCGCCGGTCAGACCTCCTCGCTTCACACTTGGGGAGCTCCCCTCCCCGGCTGCCGCGCTTTGACAAGCGTGGGCACCAACATGCACACACACACACACACGCACACACGAAGACACGTGGCATTGAAACACGCCTGGGCGCGCTTGGCGGGGAGGCGTATCGGCGGCGCTGAACGGGCCAAAATGTCCGCCGCTTTGAACGAAGGCCCGGCGTCCGTTGCATCCGCGCCGGCTATACCGCGCGTCGTAGGCGAAACGTAACAGACCGCCCCGCCGGGGGAAGGAGATCCCGATGGTCAGGGGACTGCATCCGCTGTCCGGAGGGATGTCGCTCGATGATACTCATAACCGAAGTCGGGCGTCCTTCGGCGTTTCTTGAGCGCAGCGCACAGAGAAGGCCTCGTTCTCTCGTTCAGGTTCACACAGGACACTGCAAAGTGACTTCGGGAGAGTTGACATTTTTGTTCTCGTTCCCGGCAAGCGTTAGAACTACGCCGAAACTCAACCGCTCAGTCAGCAAGCACGAAACAACCCTCACTAAGCCCTGCCAGGCTCTTTCCCCTTTCATACCACTGCCTAGTTCCTTACAGTAGTCTAGCAGCACTCAGAACGCGTCCACAAATTGGAAAATTGCACTAGAAAGCACGTCATCACTTTAAAACACTACACAAGAGCAATATGTTAAAAATCCTGCCTCAGGAAGAAAAACATCAGTAACAAATAACTTTGAGGCTGATTCTTACGTTAGGGGCTTCGACTTAAGCCATCGGCGTTACCGTTGAGACTCCCCTTTTTGTAACGCACCTCAAAGGAATATTGTTGCAAAGCGAGGCTCCAGCGCAGGAGGCGGCCATTTGTGGAAGAGATGGTCTGCAGCCATTGGAGAGGGCAGTGATCCGTCTCGAAGCAGAGATCGCAGCGAGCGACCGTACACCAGCTCAGCTGGCGAAAACCCCGTAGCCGCAAGCGGCGCGGTCCTTAATGCAAACATCACTCCAGGCAGACACAGCTCCCAGTCAGTTTCGTGTTCAAAACACAACGCTCTCAACACGCGCTTCATGACGGAGTGAAGCTTCTCAACGGAATTCGACTGTGGGTGGTACACTGAGCTGTGTAACAGCTTTACCCCGCACCTTTCGAGAAAGGCTGTCGTCAAAGCGCTCGTAAACACCGTGCCCTGATCTGACTGGATTTCCGCAGGAAGACTAACTCGCGCAAATATGGACAGTAGTGCATTGACTATCTCAACTGAGCTGAGTTCTTTAAGCGGCACTGGTTCAGGGAACTTTGTTGCTGGGCAGATCACAGTCAAAATGTGTCTGTACCTCGTCGCTGTTACCGGCAGAGGTCCCACTTTATCAATAACGAGCCGTCTGAAAGGCTCCGTAATGATAGGTACCAACTTCAACGGCGCCCTCGATTTGTCCCCTGGTTTGCCCACCCGCTGACAGGTGTCACATGTCCTCACAAAGTGGTCTGCGTCCCGAAAACACCCTGGCCAATAGTACTCTTGCAAGAGACGGTCCTTAGTTTTCTTAACTCCTAGGTGTCCGGACCACGAACCCCCATGCGACAAGCGCAACAGATCCTGTCGGTAGCACTGAGGCACGATCAGCTGATCGAACTCCACTCCCCTGCGGTCTAGATACTTCCGGTACAGGACCCCACCTCTTTCCACAAAGCGAGCATTTTTCTTGGCGATACCTTCCTTGACAATGCAGCGAATGTTTTCTAGGCTGCCATCCTTTTTTTGCTCGGCTATCAAAGCCGACCGGCTGACTTTTAGCAACCTATTAAGTCCGTCTGACGTAGGCGCGATGAGCAAATCTGCAGATAGCTCTTCTAACTTTCCCGTGTCGGGCATTTCCTCTCCAGTATCTGGTGCCTTCAACGCTACAGGCTCACTTTTATTCAGTTCGGGCGTGCTCTGAATATCAGCTTGCTGCGCCTCTGACCCTTTCTCATTGTTCGACAACGTCGGCCCCGCAACTACCGCCTTTGCAGCGAGCTCCCGAACCTTCGATCTGGTTAAGGCCTGAACGCTAGCCTCACCAAACAAAAGCCCCTTCTCACGCAGGAGGTGATCGGACCTGTTCGAAAATAGGTACGGGTACTGGGGGGGCAGCATAGATGACACTGCCGCCTCCGTCTCAAATGCTCCGAAAGGTCCTTCAATAAGCACTTTTGCTACGGGCAGACACACGCTATGAGCTTCCACGGCTTGCTTGATCCATGCGCACTCGCCCGTGAACATATCGGGTTCTACGTAAGAGGGGTGAACTACATCCATCGTAGCTGCGGAATCGCGAAGCACTCGGCACTCTTTCCCGTTCACGAGGAGGTCTCGCATGTAAGGCTCGAGAAGCTTCATGTTCTCGTCAGTGCTGCATAATGACAAAAACACGACTTTTGTTTTTGTTTCTGGACACTGTGCCGAAAAGTGACCCGGCTTCTGGCACGTATAACACACGCGCGCTTGCCTCGTCTCGAACCGCTTTCTGCGTTCGGCTTCGGTTGCCGCCGTCTCCTTACGTTCGGTCGGACTGCTTTCACTCGCATCCGAACTACGTGTGTCCCCCTTTGCTCTCATGGGCGTGAACTTCGGCCTCTCAAACTTGCAGCCAAATTCACCCTTTTGACCGTCCTTAGCTCCGCGAGCCCGACGCGTCACAAACTCCTCGGCTAGCTCAGCGGCTCTAGCCACCGTACTAACGTCTGGCCTATCCAAGACCCAGTACCGCACGTTCTCAGGTAAGCGACTATAAAACTGTTCCAGCCCGAAACACTGCACAACTTTCTCGTGGTCACCAAACGCTTTCTCTTCTTTGAGCCACTCCTGCATGTTTGACATAAGCCTGTAGGCAAACTCTGTATATGACTCAATTCTGCCTTTCTCATTTTCCCGAAACTTCCGACGGAACGCCTCCGCTGACAGCCTGTACTTTTTTAGCAGACTCGATTTCACTTTGTCGAAATCCTCTGCCTCCTCTCTCTTCAAGCGAGCGACTACGTCGGCCGCCTCGCCGGGTAACAAAGTGAGCAAGCGCTGTGGCCACGTTTCCCGAGAGAACCCCTGCTTCTCGCACGTTCGCTCAAAGTTAACCAGGAACAAACCAATGTCCTCTCCAAGCTTAAACGGCCGCATCAGGTCAGTCATTTTGAACAATACTCGTTCTCCTGCACCGTGTGCCTGACTTCCATTACGAGCGCGTTCCATCTCAATCTCGAGACGCTTCATTTCCAAAGCGTGTTGACGGTCGCGCTCTTCTTTTTTCTCTTGTTGCTCTCGCTCTTTCTGTTCTTTAAGTTCGCGCTCCTGTTTCTCTTTCTGTTCTTTAAGTTCGCGCTCCTGTCGTTTTGCCGTCTCCCTCTCCTCAATGGCCTCAAGGCATTCCGACAGCTCGTCATCCTCAGCTTCTCACTCAAGAATAGCCCTTAGCAGTTCTGGTTTTCTGAGTTTGTCTGAGACATCCAGACCCAACTCTCTTGCAAGCTCCAGCAATTTCGGTTTGCGCAACGACTTCCAATCCATGGCTACTCTGAATGCTGCTTTCTCTACTGCCTACTATTGTCTTGCCGCAAACTAACCCGGCAGCAACGACAACCACAATTACCAGCTCTGTTTCTGACACTAACAAAAGCCTGGCAAAACTCAGAAGAAGAAAGTCCCGCACTCACCAAACCTCGCAGCCAAGAATTCAGCGCAGTCGTTCCGCTGCAGGCAACCAGTCATCACACAGGGCTCGTTGCACTGCTCCCGGATGGTCGTTGTGCTGTTCAGCATACAGTCAACCGCATATCTTCGCTGCTGGCCTCCGTTGTCCCGATCTCACCGCTGGCAAACAGTTGTTGGAAATCGCACCGCTGGCACGAGTTGTTGTAATCTCAGCGCTGACACCCGTTGTTGCAAATGGGTCGCAAGCCCCAAGGGTAGCGTTGGCCTGGCGGCCTGGGGCACAACTGGAAGCATCCGAAGGTCCTGGCAAAGCATGAGTCGACTGGTAACAGAACAACTTGTTTATTCTAGCATCGCAAAAGAGCGGCCGGTCAGGTCGACCGAAGTGGAGAGATGGGAGAGCACGTTACTCAACAGCAGAAATCGGAGCCTCTCTCTCGGCGTCCGGGGGCAGCTGCTCTTATACTCTCGGAGTTGAGGGCAAGAGGGAACGTCTCGGGAAGAGGCCACGTGACTGCGGGGCACGGACACGCTGAGAGACACGTTGGGACGAGTGTAGTGACGCATCCGCCGGGCGGGCGCCGGTCAGACCTCCTCGCTTCACACTTGGGGAGCTCCCCTCCCCGGCTGCCGCGCTTTGACAAGCGTGGGCACCAACATGCACACACACACACACACGCACACACGAAGACACGTGGCATTGAAACACGCCTGGACGCGCTTGGCGGGGAGGCGTATCGGCGGCGCTGAACGGGCCAAAATGTCCGCCGCTTTGAACGAAGGCCCGGCGTCCGTTGCATCCGCGCCGGCTATACCGCGCGTCGTAGGCGAAACGTAACAGCACTAATGCTTACAGTCCTACGCCCAGTACAGTTAGTTATGTTTACGAATTTATTTGTTTACGAATAGATGGTCGCCATTCCAGCCCCTGGCCAAAAAAGTTTCGAGACCCTCGTTCTAGGCCACTGTATTCCGGTCGCGGTCAACGTCGCTTGTCAGCGGCGACTGGCTCAGAAGGCAGTCACTATCTCCATGAAAGAGATCAAAACAGAAAGATGGGGGAATTGGATGGTGTACACAAGAGTGCCTTTATGCGGTATCGACGATTCCCGTGCCGATTACAGCAACACGTGAACGAAAAAGAAAAAAGAAAGGCCAGAAGGGACCCTGCATTACGGGACCTCATTTACTGTGCCTTAGTGTTTTTCCGTTAGCTAGCGCACTTACCGAGGTGGCGCAAAACAATTCATATGCAGACATTTTTATTTTACGGTCACGGCATTCTCTTTCATGCTAGATAGCAAATGGGGGGTGCAGCAAAGTGCGGGGAAATAAGGGCCCGCACCAATCCAATCGCGAGCGTGTTGTTTTCCACGAGTTCCGAGCATGTGCACCATATAGTTTCCTACAATAGTCACTAGAGGGATCTGTGGCGCTAGTGTCTGTTGAGATACCTGTACAGGAAAAACATTGATTCACAGTATAGGAAAAGAACTAGGAAGCTTACCAGCAAGTATGCGGCCTGTAGGGTGGGCAACACAGCAACAAAGAACGTCAAGCGGAAAGGCAGAAAGGCTCAAACAATCTCATGGGTGACGGCAATGGAAAAGAAACCTGCCATGAGTAACTACTCAAGAGGAAAAAACCAAATCAGGAAAGAAGCAATTTATGATAACTCAAAGAGAAGCTCATTACTTTTCGAAGTAGAACACATACCTATAAAGCGAGATATAAGGAAGAAGACGGATGTGCTTGCTGCGATAAAGCTAGGCAAACGATGGAGCATGTTTTATTAGTATGTGAAGACGTCTACCCAGAGGTCGATTTGGGCACCACGGGCCTCCTTGAAGCCCTTGGGTTCAGCGAGGGCAGTGGAAAAGTAAACATGTCCGCAATAGAGATTAGTAAGAGGCGATTGGAAGACTGGTGGAAGAAAAGTAGGGAAACGACAGAAAACGGAGACGTACAAAAGCAAAGTTCGCAATAGGGGGTCAGAAAATTTGGTTGTAGGAATTCACAGTGTTTTTTTTTTTCTTAACTTAGGTAGGACATTAGACCGTATAATAGCAAGAGCTTGGTGGTGCAACCCACAGCCCCGTTCCAAAGGGGACGCTTACAACATCCATCCATCCATCCTGATGAGCAAAATAGGGAGCGTGATGCACGGAAGGTAGTGGAAAAAAAGACTTGAAGCAGCCGAGGAAGAGCTGAACAGGGCCGCCATTGTGAACGAGTACGGTCGTGACAATGGAACGCAGTCCCCCGACGTGAAAGGAGAGGGAGTCACAGCAAAGTACGTGGAAAGCGTGCAACGTGGTGAGGGGTTAGCTGGAAAGAGCGGCATCTACCTTGAGGCCGCCACGCGGAAAAAGCAGGAGCGCAGAGGTCAGTATCCCTTTGTCGAGTCCGAATCAGGCGGAAAAGGACAAATGGAAGCAGGGAGAGGTAGGAGAGAGTGAAATGGTGATTATCGCCGGCAACTCAAACCTGGCAAAATGCTCAGAAGCAATTGTGGAGAGGGTGAAACGCGATAAAAGAGTGGCGGTAAGGACATTTCCGGGGCGGACGCTGGGTTCTGTCATGGAGCGAGCAAAAGCAAAGCTCGCGGAAGATGCCCAGTTACGCAACCTTGTCATAGTAGCAGGTGGGCTAAATGACGTCCTAAAGAGGAAAGGGACAGGACTAGCCGAGCGCTTGGCGAAGCGGGTGGACGACTTGCGCGACCTGTTCCCTCAGGTGCAGATCGTGGTGTGCACGGTGCTGGAGGTGCCTGTACGTGACAGTCACGTACAAAGAGCCGTAGTGGCTGCTAATGAGGCGATATGGAAAATGAGCCGGGAGGAAGGCTTCGAGGTTGTCGAAGTAAGCAGGGAAGTGAGAAGGTGCGGCGGTTTTCAACGAGACGGGATCCACTTCAGTTACAGGCTTGCACGAGAAGTGGGCTGGCAACTTGCTGGTCGCGCTGTTGCTTTTTTAGGGGGCCCACGGGCGCTCAGGAGGCCAGTGCAGGCAGTAATGAAAAAGGTCCCCTAAGGGAACCTCAGAATAGCATCGCCGTCAATAACAGAAAAAGGAGGAAAGCAAGAAAAAGAGCTCGCCATGCAATAGGCTACATAAACCTGCATGTCGGCAGAAGAAAGGAAAAGTGGGCAGAGATTGAGGAGAAGTTAAACAAAGAACAAATAGAGGTGTATGCGGTTACAGGAACGCACCTCAGAGACTCGGAAGAGCCGCCAGTGATTGAGAATTATGTTTGGGAAGGGTGCAACAGAACTAAGTCGGAAAGAAAGGGAGTGGGAGTCGGAATGCTCATCCATGAGGGAGCCAAACGGAAAAGAGTAAATTCAAGATGTCAAGAGCATCTTTGGTTATCAGGTACAATGAGTGGGAAAAAACTCGGCTGGGCGTTATGTATTTGTGGGCAGGAAATAGTTGCACAGAGAAGAATAAAGAGTTAGTGGAATGCATAAGTGCGGATATTAAGGGTTTCGGGAATGATGCTGAAATTATCCCATTAGGTGACATGAATGCCCACATACAGGATTTAGATGGCTATAGCGGTAACAACGGGAAGTCAATGCTAGACCTTTGTGAGCAACATAACCTCGCTATCGTGAATATAGGGCCTAAGTGTGAAGGGCAGATCACGTGGAAAGTTGGAAACCGGCAATCAACCATTTGATTACTGTCTGATAGAAGGAATTCATGATAAGTTGAGAGAAATGGTCATTGATGAGGAAGAGTATAGCAGCATAGGGAGTGACCATAAACACATCATTTTGAAAATGGGATATGTAGTTGGGAAAGAGCAAGGGGTGCAAAATGATCAGTCCAAATTTGAACGCTGGACAAATAACAAATATAGTTAGAGTCGAGGAAGAACTTGCCAAATGGCCAAGTAAAGATTGGGAATATAGTGAGCTTCTAGGTGTAATAACGACAGAAATACGGAAAGAGAAACAACATGTTCATTGGAAAGGAAAAAAGAAACCGAAAAGCTGGTGGAACAGGTAGATACGAGAAGCGATCGCCGAACGACAGAGAGCATCCCGAGAGCACAGGCAGGCAAAGAAGCGCAGTTGCCGCACGATGAAGTAGTAAGTAAATTGGAAATATACGGGGAGAAAAATTCTATGGTTCGAATACTGGTGCAAGCAAAAATAAAAGGTGAAAGTGAACGTTGGTTGTCAGAGACACGTGAGGAAAAGAAGGCCGCACCTAGAATATTTTGGAACCACATAAATTTATTAGGCAGGAAGTCAACAACAATACAACATATCCTAGACGAAGATGGAAACAAAATGGAAGGGGAAGCGGCAATAAATTACATCCGAAAAATAACAGCCGAATCTTTACAAGGCAATGACGAGGTTGTACTTGAAGAAAAAAAAGTGCATGAAAGAGAACCAGGTGGAAAAGTAGCTCGTGCTGACAAATTTCAACTGGAAGAAAGCCGAAGAGAAAATTCCTAAGCGCACAGCCACAGGGACAGACGAGGTTCCTGTTAGGCTGAATAATGAACTGGGACCAAAAAGTAAGGAAGCTCTGGTGAAAACAGGGGAAAAAGCTTTAAAAGATAGACGAATACCAGACAGTTGGCGACAAAGTAGAATTAATTTAATTTATAAAGATAAGGGGGAGAAAGAATTCACTCGTATAGACCGTTGACCATTACTTCGGCAATATACAGGCCTAGCAATGCAGGCAATCAAATTAAAGCTGCAAACATGGGCAGAGAATAATGGCATTTTGGGATAACTTCAGAAGGGCTTCCTAATAGGTAGGCGTTTAGATGACAACTTATTTGTTCTTACTCAGTGTATTGAAATATCAAGAGTAGAAAGCAGACCGTTATATGTGGCCTTTTTAGACATTACAGCAGCGTATGACAACGTAGACTGCAACATTTTGTGGGATATTCTGGAAGGGGAAGGCTTAGGTCACGATTGTCTACAGCTCTTGAGAGAGATTTACCTAGAAAATGTTTTGCGTTGAATGGGAAGGGATGAGGAGCGAGGAGAAAGTTTATATCAACAACTGACTGAGGCAGGGGTGGCCTTTATCCCCATTGCTGCTTATAATGTACATGGTGAGGATGGAGAGGACGCTAGTAGGAAGTAATATCGGGTTTAATCACTCATACAAACAGGCGGGTACACTAGTAGAGCAGCAGCTTCCAGGTTTATTTTAAGCGGACGACAATGTGTTGCTATCTAACACTTAAGCAAAGTGATTTGCAACGTCTGGCTAATATCAGTGAACAGGAATGCAATAATTTAGGTTTGAAATTTAGTGTTAGAAAATCAGGCGTTATGGTATTCAATGAAAACAGTGAACAGACAGTGGCAATACAGGGCCAGGAAATACGTCGGGTAAGAGCATATATATACCTTGGTATATGGACAAACGAAGGCAATAGATATATGGAAACACAGGAAAAAACAATAAATGTGAAGGGGAAGAGAAATGCAGCCATAATAAAGCACAGAACGCTATGGGGATACAATAGGTACGAGGTGCTCCGAGGTATGTGGAAAGGTGTAATGGTTCCACGACTTACTTTTGGAAATGTGGTTGTTTGCTTTAAATCAGGGTGTTAGGAATGGCCGGCCGGGGTGGCAAGGTGCCGGCTATTTCAGCCCGCTGCACGTGCTTCGACCGACCCGTGATGGCGGCGCCCTTCAGAGAACGAGCGATCACGACAACGCTAACCGACCATGTGCCGCGTTTGGAGGATCGTTGACGACAGCAGGGCTGGCCACGTTTGGCGCCCCGTGCATTGTTGGTTAATTTTCCGGGTCGTCATGGTCTCTCTGCGGCAGGCGGAGCCTCCCTGGCAAAAGGGTGCTTTGCGGTACGGGGGCCCCAGGATTCGTCACAGTCTGCCGACACACGTGGCGGCTAGAGGAAAAAGGCAGCTCTGGAATTGAGAGGCACTGGCTGGGGTCGGGCGTGACCACCTGGCTACGTGGACGCGAGACAATGGATACCACGACGACTGCGCTGCAAAGGTCGTCGTCCCTCTGAGGGGGCACTGAAACCTGTGCGGCACGTGTGTGTGAGCCCCCCTCCTCCAAAAAGGCATGTAGTCTGCGATGACGTCGAACGATGACGTCGAACGGAGTGCTTATAAGCAGCGATTGTCGGCTGCTAGAGTGTGCTCGTCGTCGTGCTCTGTGCTCGTTGTCGTGCTCGAAATGGACTCGTGAGCTGTGTGCTCGTTTGCTGTATGCTTCGTGTTGCGGGCACCATTTGGGAGCCACGCTGGACTGTCGATGTATGTCTTGTTTAAACTGTAAATAATGTAAATAAATCCTGCTCGCCTAGTCCTGTCGCCCCAAGTTCTTCCGAACGTCCTACAAGCCCGACTCCAAATCCTACAAGGGGTACAATCAGGACTCGATGGGAACCAAAGGTCAGTGGGACGCCTCGCATTGGGCGCTCACGGGAAGACTAGAAATGAAGCTGTGCAGGGTGATGTGGGCTGGACTAGTTTTGAAGTGTGGGAAGCTCGCAGTAAAATTATGAATAACGGCTGAGAAATATGGAAGAAAGTAAATGGGCTGGGAGAGTGTTGAGTTATCTGTACAGAAAAACCATTCAGGAAAACGAAATCAGGAAAGAAACAGTTTATGACAACTCAAAGGGAAGCTCATTACTTTTCGAAGCAAGATCGGGATGCCTTGGAACATCATCATCATCACCATCAACCTGGTTACGTCCCCTGCAGGGCAAAGGCCTCTCCCATACTTCTCCAACTACCCCAATCATGTGCTAGTCGTGGCCATGTTGTACCTGCAAACTTTTTACTAACTTTCTGCCGCCCCCTGCTACGCTTCCCTTCTCTTGAAATCCAGTTCGTAACTCTTAATGACCATTGGTTATCTTCCCTCCTCATTACATGCCCTGCCCATGCCCATTTCTTTTTCTTGATTTCAACTAAGATGTCATTAACTCGCGTTTGCTCCCTCACCCAATCTGCGCTCTTCTTATCCCCCCCCCCTTAATATTACCCCCATCGTTCTTCTTTCCATAGCTCGTTGCGTCGTCCTCAATTTAAGTAGAACCCTTTTCGTAAACCTGCAGGTTCCTGCTCCGTACGTGAGTACTGGTAGGACACAGCCGTTATACACTTTTCTCTGGAGGGATAATGGCAACCTGCTGTTCATGATCTGAGAATGCCTGCCAAACGCACCCGAGCCCATTCTTTTTCTTCTGATTATTTCAGTCTCATGATCTGGATCCGCGGTCACTACCTGCCCTAAGTAGATGTATTCCCTTACCACTTCCAATGCCTCTCCAGGTCTCACTGACGTCACGCACTGACCTCTCCAGGTCAGTGAGTGACCTGGAGCTCACTGACCTCTCACTGCCTCTCCTGACCTCTCACTCACTCAATGCTCACTGACCTCTCCAGGTAGTGAGCATGCACAGCAGTTGGTCTCCTGAGTTACTACGCAAGGCAATATCATCAGCGAATCGCAAGTTGCTAAGGTATTCTCCATCAACTTTTATCCCCAATTCTTCCCACTCCAGGCCTCTGAATACCTCCTGTAAACATGCTGTGAATAGCATTGGAGATATCGTGTCTCCCTGTCTGACGCCTTTCTTTATAGGGATTTTGTTGCTTTCTTTGTGGAGGACTACGGTGGCTTTGGAGCCGCTATAGATTCAGTATTTTTACCTACGGCTCATCTACACCCTGATTCCGTAATGCCTCCATGACTGCTGAGGTTTCGACTGAATCAAACGCTTTCTCGTAATCAATGAAAGCTACATATAACTGTTGGTTATATTCCGCACATTTCTCTTTCACCTGATTGATAGTATGAATATGGTCTATTGTTGAGTAGCCTTTGCGGAATCCTGCCTGGTCCTTTGGTTGACAGAAGTCTAAGGTGTTCCTGATTCTATTTGCGATTACCTTAGTAAATACTTTGTATGCAACGGACAGTAAGCTGATCGGTCTGTAATTTTTCAAGTCTTTGGCGTCCCTTTTCTTATAGATTACGATTATGTTAGCGTTCTTCTTAGATTCCGGTATGCTCGAGGTCATGAGGCATAGCGTATACAGGGTGGTCAGTTTTTCTGGAACAATCTGCCCGCCATACTTCAACAAATCTGCTGTTACCTGATCCTCCCCAGCTGCCTTCCCACTTTGCATAGCTCAGAAGGCTTTCATTACTTCTTGCGGCGTTACTTGTGGGATTTCAAATTCCTCTAGACTATTCCTTCTACCATTGTCGTCGTGGGTGCCACTGGTACTAAACTCCTCAGCCACTTGAACTATCTCATCCATATTAGTAATGATATTGCCGGCTTTGTCTCTTAACGCATACATCTGATTCTTGCCTATTTCTAGTTTCTTCTTCGCTGCTGTTAGGCTTCCTGCGTTCCTGAGAGCATGTTCAATTCTGTCCATATTATAACTTCCTTATGTCAGCTGTCTTACGCTTGTTGATCAACTTGGAAAGTTCTGCCAGTTCTATTCTAGTTGTAGGGTTAGAGGCTTTCATAACATTCGCGTTTCTTGATCAGATCTTTCGTCTCCTGAGATAGCTTACTGGTATCATGTGTAACGGAGTTACCACCGACTTCTATTGCACACTCCTTAATGATGCCCCTAAGATTGTCGTTCATTGTTTCAACACTAAGGTCCTTTTCCTGAGTTAAAGCCGAATAGCGGTTGTGTAGCTTGATCCGGAATTCCGCTACTTTCCTTCTTACCGCTAACTCATTGATCGGCTTCTTATGTACCAGTTTCTTCCGTTCGTTCCTCAAGTTTAGGCTAATGCGAGTTCTTACAATCCGATGGTCATTGCAGCGCACCTTGCCGAGCACGTCCACATCTTGTATGATGTCAGGGTTAGCACAGACTATAAGGTCTATTTCATTTACAGTTTCGCCATTCGGGCTCCTCCACTTTCGGCTATCCCGCGCGCAGAAGAAGGTATTCAATATCCGCATATTATTCTGTTCAGGAAAGTCTACTAATAACTCTTCCCTGCTTCCCTGCTGGGGGACTGAGGGCCGGGATTTGATTGTTGTATTCATATAGGAGGTTGTGGCCAAGTACTGCACCAGGGTGGCCAATCCTGCTCTGCTGAGGGAGTGCGTTACCGGTGCTAGGCACCGGGATCAGGCAGCATTCCAGGCGTGTTTATGCAAGTTTATCAACGCGCGGATTTTTTTTAAGGTGGAAAATTGCGCGGCACCGGGATTCGAACCACAGTCCTCTTGCACGCGAGGCGGATGCTCTACGTCTACGCCACCGCTGCACCCTTGGAACACGCCTATAAAGCCTATAAGAAGGAAGAAGCATGTGCTTGCTGCGGTAAAGCTAGAGAAACGATGGAGCATGTTTTATTAGAATGTGAAGACCCACCCAGCGGTCGATTTAGGCACCACTGGACTCCTTGAAGCCCTTGGGTTCTGCGAGAGCAGGGGGACAGTAGACACGTCTGCAATAGAGATTAGTAAAAGGCGATGGGAAGATTGGTGAAAGAAATGTAGGGAAACAACAATAAGAACAACAGCAAAATGGAGACGTACAAAAGCAAAGTTCGCAATAGAGGGTCAGAAAATTTGGTTGTGGTAGTTCATAGTTATTTTTTTTCTTTTTAACCTAGGTAGGATATTAGACGATATAATAGCAAGAGCTTGGTGGCGCAACCCAGTGCCTCGTTCCAAAGGGGACACTCATAACATCCATCCATCCATCCTACGGGAGCTGCAAGCAAGCGGGGCGTATAGTGCCTAGAATACTATGCGGGTGGGTTCAGCCATGGATTTGCCTTAACTTCGACCTTGTGGCTCTAAGCAACTTCGGGACTTTGCAAAGTCATAATTTCCAACAAAGAGCTAAATAATACACATTAACTAAATTGCGCGACAGCATGTTTTCAACACAGTACATCTAGCCCATAAGCCCGGCCATATTGAAACCATTGCACCACGGACTCATGCGTCGACAAGCGGAATAGAAGACATTTAGAGGGGAACTCCGGCGATTTTTCGGTGTCCTCTGACTTTCATGAGATTTTAAATATACACAATAACCACGTTATAGTGAAATGGGTGGTAACGAAATAATGGATTTAACGAAGCGAAATTCCCCTTGAAATCGTAATAGAGATCCATATATTTAAAACCTTAATCCACCTTAATCCACCCTAATCGGTCTTAATCCACCTCTATCAAGCCTAATTCACCTTAATCCACATTAATCGACTTTAATCTTCCTTTATCCACCTTATTCCTCCCTAATCCTTGTTAACGCACCCTAATCGGTCTTAATACCCTTTCATCAACCCTTCACCCTAATCCACCATAATCCGCATTAATCCTCCTCCACTCACCTTAATATTTGTTCATGCATCTTAATCCTTCTTAATGCTCTCTAATCCAGCCTAATCTTGTTTAATACACTCTTATCAACCTTAATCCTCCCTAATCCACCTTATGTCAATCACTAATGATTCATTAATTAACTTGGGTAATCATTCTCTTATAAAGTGGTGGACATGCTTTGTGTCACCTCTGGCCTTCCTTGGATCACGTGATACTTCCAGTTTACAACGCGACCTTGAAACATAGAGATCTAAAGGCTTTCGCCTTAAAATTAAAAAAAAAAAAGCTCGATGTTGACTAGCTAACGCTCATCACCTGCAATACCACGGATATAATTGCCCCTAATTTTTTCAGGGCGCCATGCAGAATCTATAATGCTGCACTTCCGACTGAATAACAACAGTTAGCGACTTGCGAGGTGATGGAGCCGCCGCGGAATATTAAGCATACTGAGGACAACCGCAACAAAAACGCTGGTGGGCAGGCCGGAAGAAGGAAAAAAAAATGCAGCATTACGAGATGCTTTGCTACGAGCAAAGCATCCCGAAAGACGCCTCAGAAAGACGCCATCACAGAAAGACGCCTCAGCTCGCAAACAACGCTAGCTAGCTAGATATATATATATATATATATATATATATATATATATATATATATATATATATATATATATATATATATATATATATATATATATATATATATATATATAATTAAATTGCAGCTGTTCTTTGTCGGAACAAAGTTCTTTCGGCCAATGTCATGCAGCCACTGCTTCCTGCGCAAGCTGTCACGCTTTCCGTGTGGTATCATAAACATGGCATAACCATCTTCAGGCTTCTTGCTGCAGTTATATGCGCAACATCCCGGCATAGCGTTAGCACATAGAGCAGGAAACACAGCGTACAACGTTCGCTGCGCCGAGCTAGAGCGCCGAGCCACCCGTGCTCAGGAGGAAAATGGCGCGGACGAAAAAGAAAAACACAAGCAAAACTCAAGATCCGCGTCTTTCCAAGGGCAATGGCAGGGAGACCAATCGTCGTGCAGAAAAACGGGGGCAAAACTGGTTGCCGCGGGGGGAACGCGCAAGGGGCGAGGAGGAGGCGAGGAGGTCGCGCGGCGGCGGCAGAGTTCAAAGAGTGTCGCTACTTTCAAATTATCAAGGGATTTTAGTTCCATCGCGTTCTGCGTCACCTCGCGACATTTCTTTCGATTAGTTTAATGATTAATGCTCACAATTATTCATGTTGTGGCCACTCTTTCAAAGAACACATAACGAACCTCTTTTCGAGTAAATGTTTTGTTGAGGCTATACAAGTTCGTATAACACTTTTTTTTGCGTATGAATGATTATTATTTGTGTGGAATTGAACAAATCATAATAATAATTTTGTTGTTTCGCTGAGATGCCCTGAAAATATATTACGCAATGCTGTTAATGACATTATTTCTATCAACAATTGACACGTCAATTCCAGCAGACACTAGCGCCACACCATGACACATGGTGTAGGCACTGCCCGCGCGCTTTTGAGTAGGTGATCTGCCGCGCTAGCTGGGAGACGGCCACCTGAACACCTCAGCGAGCACGTAGAGATTCTAACATCCCTTTTTAGATCACCGCGAGCTATGGTAGCCAGCGTTGTTTGCCTTGCCATACTTGAAAATGGCCAAAGGAAAAAGTTGACGCTGCAGTCAGGCCTTCAAGATGAGTTGCTCACGGAGCTGTCATCAATTACAAGCATCACTGACAGCACGTTGGTAAGTACCTTGGTGTTTGCACTTTGATACTGCTGTGTCGCACAGGCACTTTCGATCGCGATCGACCCCATTTGGGTTCGAGAAACTTGCACTCGACTCGATCGCGGTCGAAAGAACCTCTTGTAACCCAACGAGGGTTTACACGCTCTTTGTTATAGTTTCGGATTGGATCGCCGAGTAAAGGCGACACGGCACGATAATTCTTACAACCCTTCCCGGCCTTATGAGGGCCTGCTCAAAAATATAAAGGCACTTGCCGACGACGAAATTATTTGTCAGTGCTGACGCTACGCACTTCTGGCCCATGCCTGAGGCACAGGCATGTTAAGCTTTGAGTTTATGAGTGAAACATCAATGCATTCTACCGTAGATTTTGAGGCTCCTGTCTCGAAACTGCTGTTATACACAATAATTGCTGCATGGATAAGACTTCGTTATTGCTTAGCCTCGAGTCGGAACATGCGCCTCTCATGAATAATTGCTAAGTTAATTAGTGAAACCTTGTTCATTAACTAACGCCGCACAGCGATTTCGCGTATATATAGTATCCTTATTTCCAAGTAATCGAGCGGATCTGATAGACTTCTGCTGTCAATTATTTTTAATAAGTCTATTTCCCCTAATAAAAAAACAGCTTCGTATCCATACAGCGCATTTCTTTAAATGCAAAATCAATCTCTCTCGTAAGAAGTAGGAAAGATGTGTGTGCACTACTGTGCTGCAACTTGGATGTGAAGTATTAGCCACTTTTATTGCATACACATCCAATATTGCGTAGTGAGGAATTGATCAAGGCCACGTGCTTGCCAGCACCCCTGTACATTAGTTTTTATATGTCCGTTCTGGAGTAGCTGCCAGCCAGCTGAGGTATTCAGAGGTGAAAAAGTTTTTTTCTTTGAATAATGTTTATTCAGTCAGTAACTGTGTACTATTGGGAACTTATTTGTTATTTTTCCACTTACAAATGAAATGTGTGGTTTAGCTTCAGATATACGATGACGAGCTAGAAGACTTTGTGGACCTCGAGCCGGGCACGCCTGTCCATAACAAGGCGAAAATCAAGCTCGCAAGGAAGTTGGTTCGACAAGCAGATGTGAGTGTTTTGTTTCAAACATTATCAGTGCTTTAGACAGTCACATTGCCATTTTTATTACATACGGTTGAGTGCAAAAGATTTAAGGACCAGAGTTGCCCCTAAATTTCTTTTTTTTCTTCTGAGCCTAGGCCTAAAGGCTGAAGTCAAGTATACTGCCCACGTGCACCTGCTTGACCAGTGCCATGCTTTTATGCAAAGCTCTCGCCAGAAAAAAGTGTAACCATGGCATTTACATGGAAGTCAATGGCCTGCTAGCCCGTTATGATTGATGGGAAGATTATACCTTCAGTAACCCACTACAAGTTTCTCGGAGTCATCATCGACCGTGACTTATTTTGGTCGAAGCGCCTCTCTGGATTAAGAAAAAAGCTGGACAGCTTTGCTCAGATCATTCGACATATGTCTGGAAAATCATGGGGGCCGTCCAAGTCATCTCTTCTGCAGCTCTACTAGGCACTTTTTGTTGGCTACTTCTGCTACAGTGCGCCTGTACTTTCTCGGGTTAGTACAACTGCTATACACACACTCGAAAGTGCTCAGGCTCGCGCACTGAGAATTTGCCTAGGGCTACCACGATGTGCGTCTACTAGGGGCACTGTTGCAGAGGCACGTGCGTGCCCAGCTCGAGTTTATCTGCAACATGAGCCATTGCGAGTGCATCTAAGGCCACTGACTAGACACAGGAATCATCCACTCGCGAATGTCACAAGCGTACGGCCTGTGTCCGCCTACTCAGAAGCCGTGTTGTCGCAGCAGGACTTATTGCCGTCGGACTTCGTACCGTATGACATATCCGAAGTTCCACTGTGGACGATGGCAAAGCCCACGGTGGGACTCTCAATCCCTGGAATAACGAAGAAGTCGAAAATGCCGCTTGCTGGGCTCAAGCATTTCGCGCTATCATACATTGCTTACATGTATGGATGTTACGAACATGTTTTTACAGATGGTTCTGTGACACAGACTTCTTCCGCGGCGGCCTACACGGTGCCAGGAATGGGGATCGCACACCGGTTCAAGATAGGACACAGGACGTCGTCTACAGCAGCTGAGTTGACCGGAGTTCGAGAAGCAGTTCGCTGCATACTGCAACAGAGTCTCGAGAAGTGGACAGTGTTCTGTGACTCAAAACCAGCACTGCAACTCATCAGCAATTATATGAGTGACAGAACCGCATATAGTCCTCTGGTTTATGACATCATGTCTCTACTTGATGAGGCGTCTCATTCTGGGCATACCATCGTGCTGCAGTGGATTCCTGGCCATTGTGGAATAGCTGGAAACGAACAGGCTGATGTGGAAGTAAAAAGGTGCACACTGACGGAACCATCATAAAAGTTCATTTTTCCCGGTATGACATTAGCGCCTTGCTCCATACTTCCCTTAAAACTTCTACGATGCGACATTGGGACCATCCCGAACATCGACAAGAGCGCCTCCATAGACTTGACGCTGGATTACAATTCCGGCTTCCACTTCGGTTGCGGAGAAGCCAGGAAACACTCATTCATCGATTACGGCTGGGTGTGGCATACACCCACCGATACCTTCACAAGATTGGACAAGCACGGGACCCTGAATGTAGCATCTGTCACACTCTCGAGACAATAGCTCACATACTTTACGTGTGCCCTCAATATGCGGCCGAACGAAGAACACTCAAATCTACAGTTGACAGCTTGGACTCCCGCCCCTTTTCAGAAGAAAAGCTTTTGGGCACGTGGAGGAGTGTTCACTGTGCCCAACGTGCCATAAGATCACTTTTGAACTTTTTAAGTGAGACTGGTTTAGACGATCGCCTCTAGGAGCTGTGAGACGTGCAGTCAGTGCGAAATGTGTTTGTGCAATAACTTTTTGTGACAAGATTACTTTTTGTATGGACAAGATTACTCTTACGTGTATTGCGTCTACAGTGCGCATCCGCATATTAGACAACGTGTATATAGTATCTAACATAATCACACGCCACCTACCTTTCCCTGTATTTCCCACTTCTCCTTTCCCCAGTGAGGAGTAGCAGGCTAGAGACACGCTCTCCAGGCCGACCTCACCTCCTTTCTCTTTATTAAAGTCTACTCCTCCTCCTCCTTATGCAATTTCATGTTTCACGGCTGAGCTAAAAGAAATTATTATTGTTATTTTTTTGCATGAGCCATGGTCTCTAGACTTTTGCACTCGACTGCACGTTTGCAAAAATGAGTGCTGTGAGCATGGGAATGGTGTATGTATACATGGAGACAAACAATTTTCCAGAAAGATTGTGATGCAAATACCATATTTACTCTATCCTATTGTACACTTCATTTTCAGAAAAAAGTTATCGAAGTGTGATATGTATGTTAGAATTGATTACGAAGCCAAAATTGTAATAGTTGGTGTCCAAATCCCCTTTGTAGAATCCCGCATTGCAAAATCAAAGGGTGAGCTTTGCCACATAGCTAGTGGCGAAGTAAGTCTCCTGAGATCAGCTGAAGCTTGTCGTCCTTGGACACAACCTAGCTACAACGTCACTATTTTAAATAACTATTTCTCTCTCTTGCCATGAAAATTGATATGCAAGTTACCAGCAGATGTTTCATCATCATCATTTATTTTTCCTTAAGGACCCC
This sequence comes from Dermacentor andersoni, assembly GCF_023375885.2. NCBI lineage: Eukaryota > Metazoa > Arthropoda > Arachnida > Ixodida > Ixodidae > Dermacentor > Dermacentor andersoni. The sequence continues at coordinate 43,625,343 of NC_092818.1, read as the reverse complement.
TGTCGGCGTATTGCACAAGGTGGGGGGGAGGTTACAGAAGATAATAGAAACAAAGATATGGGAACAATTCTTTACAAAACTCAGCCCGTGGATTCGTATGAGAAAAAACAAGGCCCCTAGGCACACTAAAGAGAATGCAAAAGCAAATCAGCAGAACAGTCACAATGTGAGATGGCAATCGCAAAAAAATGAAGGCACAGTACGGTCATTATAAGGTGAGGGTTTGAGGTGATCAGTAAGCAGCTGCTTAAAGATAATGGGGTTACGGTCATTGACAACTCTATGTGGTAAATGGTTCCATTCTGCAATGGCGCTAAGCAAAAGCGATTTATTAAAGGAAAATGTGGAACCTTGCAAGCGCTGGATGCTGCAAGAGTTAAAAAGACGACAAGATGTACGGGTTGGTGGGATAAGAAGCCTTCCATGCAGTTCAGGCAAGTTATAGTAACGTCGCTGGAAAAGGCACAGTTTTGCAATTTTCCGATGCAACACCAATGGTTCGCGTCCTAGAGATGATTTAATCGCACTGAAACTTTCTTCACGGCTGTACCTGGAAGTGATGAATCTAGCGGCACGATTTTGTATTGATTCTAATATATTAATTAGGTAAGCTTCGTGCGGGCTCCAAATAGTTGAGGCGTATTCAAGTTTACTTCGAATGAAAGTTTGATAAGCTAGTTTTCTTGTGGATGAGGGGCATAGCGCAAGGGTATGCTTGACATAACCAAGTGATTTATTGGTGTCGGTAGCCAATTTTGTTATATGGTCAGACCAGGTCACCTTGCTATTATAGTGATACTGAGATAACGATATGATTCAACGGTAGATAGGGCTGTCGAGATAAAAAGTATGGGCAATCCTTGTTAGAGTGTTTACGGAATACCTGCATAACTTTACATTTGGAGATGTTAAGTTTCATTAAAGAGTTGGAACACCGGGTTTCCAATAAATGTAAGTCTTTTTGGAACATTGCATGGTCGGTTGGGTCTGTAATACGACGATAGATTATGCAGTCATCTGCAAAAAGTTGGATAGTGGATGATCTGCTGTTAGCAAGGTCGTTTATGAAGATGAGAAAGACAAGGGGACCGAGGACGGACCCCTGTGGTAATCCGGAGATGACGCTAGCAGTGGTTGAGCAATGATTTCCGACAGCTGCATACTGGAATCGATTATTAAGAAGGCAATGGATCCATGACAGTGCGAGAGGGTCGAGACCAAGGCATGAAAGTTCGGCCAAAAGCCGCTGATAGGGAACACAGTCAAATGCTTTGGCAAAGTCTAGGTATATGACGTCACTTTGAAGTGATGAGTCTAAGTTCAGGTGAAGTTCAGTAATAAATTCAAAAAACTGTGTATCGCACGACAAACCAGGCCGGAAACCGTGCTGATTGTGAAAAAAGAAGGAATGATCATCGAGATGACATGCTATTTGCGAATATAATATATGTTCTAGGAGTTTACAGGGAATACTCGTTAGGGAAATGGGGCGATAGTTGGAAGGATCAAAGTGGCTGCCTGACTTATATACCGATACCACTTCATACTAATCTTCCACTCATTTGGAAGTGAACTATCAGTAATGGACTGGGTAAAAATGTGTAATATTAGACGGGAAATTTCTTTAGTACCATTTGGTATCTTAACAGTGATGTTATCTGGCCTGGGGGCACTAGAAATCTTTAGCTTTTCGATAAGTCTCATAATGCCTTGAGAATTAATCGTAATGGGAAAAATGAGGGGAAGACTGTGGCTAGGCAAATCAAAGTCCTTCAGTGCAGGCTCATGAGTGAAAACAGAAGAAAAATATGAGTTCATTATGTCTGACCGCTGATCAAGCGGCACGTTTGAACCGTCAGGATAAGTCAAGGAAATGTTATTGGAGCTATTGTTTAATTTCAGAATATTCCAAAATTTTTTTGGGTTGACACATATGATGTTAGGCAAATCGCGGTGGAAGAACTTCTTTTTGGATTGTCTCAAAGTGCTAGTGTATTCGCGCAGACATTTAAAGTACTTGTCCCACTTTGAACAAGATTTAGAGCGTTTTGCATCACGAAGCAGAAGTTTTTTCCTTCCCGACAGCCCCCTAAGTGTGCTAGAAAACCAGGGTTTTCCTAAATCACTGCGAATTCGAACAAGAGGCACATGTCTCTCAACAAGCCATAATAATTTATTCTTAAATAGCAACCAGTTTTCTTCAATTGTACGAGAAGGAGCAGTCTCACGAAAAAAATTTGAAAAAGTGTTTAGTTCAGTGTTAATTTTGCTAAAGTCTGCTTTGTTGTAGTCCCTAATGTGTTTGGTCGAGGGCTGTCTGAAAGGAACTGCGATGGAGAGATTAAGTAGCAGTAATTTGCGGTGACTTAGACCCGGAACGGATGATAGCGATTTTATTATTTCGGGGTAACGAACAAGGACAAGGTCTAAACATGTTCTCCCCACGGGTTGGCATATTAACCATCTGAGTAAAGTTGATTGTAAGGATTGTGTAAAGAAGATCTTCGGATTGCCGGTTATGTGCCTCTAGATTTGCCCAGTTAATGTCCAGAAAATTAAAATCGCCACAGAGCATAAAACTCGCAGACAAGTAGCGGGAGTAAAGATTCGCTAGTACAGAATTTAGTTCATGGTTGAAAGCAACATCACAGTTAGGAGCACGATAACAAGCAATTATCACAGTCATACTTGACCGAAAGGATATATTTACACACAAAATTTCGTGTTGACAATTCAGTTTCGTGACATACGAAGGAACACTTTCTTTCACAAAAATCAAAATGCCGCTTCCCCTGCGCCCCAACCTGTCAAGCCTGTGAACAGTGTACGTTAGGCTATCATTTAGTAAGCTCGTGGTCAGCAATATTTGGATGCAGCCAAGATTCTGTAAGTATAGCGAGGTCAGTATTGTTGTCTTTCAAAATAGTTTCTAGGACGTCTTTCTTAGGCAGATAGCTACGCACGTTTTATATTTTAATAAACAGGGACAGTAATCGAGGCGTGGCAGGTCTGGGTGGGGGAGAAGAGGGACGCGCGTGCCTGGAGAGGCGCAGTGACTGCTATGCCCTCAGTTCAACTGTACAATCCGACTCAGAATTGTACGTGAATTGCTTGCCATCAAGCAGCAAGCTGTCAAACCGAAGTTTAAATGATCTGCCACTCTGTTGTCCATGAAGACAAAGTTTTCTTCACTCCTGTTGAACTCTCGCTGAGTAGTCCTCGCGAATCGAAAAATCCGTGACTTTGAGCATAGAAGCCACTGCAAGAATTCTTGATTTATCTTGTTTATGCCATATGCTTCAGAATTACAATCATTAACCATTATTTTTCCCATTTCTTTGTGTTCATGCTTCATGTCCTCGTACCTGCAAAAACAAACATGACTTATCCTGATAGCTCAAATAATATCTGTCACATCATAATGCTGTGAGCAAAACAAGAACAAGGGGAAAGCAGGAGCCAATGTTTCGACAAGTGAACTTGCCCTCTTCAAGGCAACATATGCTTTCCTCGCCGCAGTGTATATAGGTGGGGTTCTTCTAAAGGGGAGAAGGGCGTAAGGTGGGTGAGAGCGGCAACGAGCGAAGGTGTGTCAACAGCGCGGGTGTAGGATTGAGAATAAAGAAGTACTGTGCACAAGGCCAGTGACACGGCCATCTGTCAATCACATGTCAACGACCGTGTGTCAGCCGGCATGTCAACGGCGTGCACAGCAGCTCTCTATTACCCGTTTCGCTGGTAGTCATGGGCTGTCGTGTCTCTGAAAGAGATAACAGGAGCAGCATCAGAAATCTGTGCTCGTGAAAAAAATACATATATAATATACTGAAGTGGAATAAATACATAAATAAATAAATAAAAGGAAATGAAAATGGGAAAAGAAAAACACTAAGCAACCAAACTAAGTGTTCTTGACTATAGCTTGAAGTTTAGCATAGCGAATAGATTCTAAAGCTCCCTTTGAAACATTTATGCTATTGGTTGCAATGTCTTGAACTTATGCTTAAGGTATGATTCTCTGCATTTTCTTTCTCGTTCAGAGCAGAAATTTGACTGTAAAATGTAGAGTTTAAGTTCATCAAGGTTATGACCTGGTTGGCCGAGATGCTCGGCCAACCAGGTCTATTTGTGGTGCTTTTAATTTTAGTGTCACTTTGAAAGTTCCTGCACGTTTTGAACCTGGGGTGACAACATGGTTTTATTACGGGGGAATGATGTTGACTGACTTTCGCATGCACTAACATGTCTTTAAAGTTCCTGTTGCGGCAATAGGTAACCCTTGGTACATTCTGAAACGCTTTCCTTCGACGTTCGTTACTTCATAATATTGGGTAGTATTATTGTAGGATGTTGTTTATGTTTGGGAGTGCATTAGAATATTTTGTTATAAAGGCTCGTGGTCTATCGGATTCTGGTGTTGGCTGTTTCTTCGCTAATTCCGACTGTCTCTCCAATCTCGATGCGACATCGTAAGCTCTGTCGAGAGCAACTTGTGGATAGTTTCTTTCTGCTGGCGTTGTTTTAAGGTCATTTAGGTGGTGGATGTAATTGTGGTCTTCGCTGCAGATTCTTCTTATTCGTTTCGCTTGTCCAACAAAAAATCTTTGCTTGCAGTATCGCAGGTGATGACTGTTGTAATCTAAATATTGCTGGCTATCCATAGCCTTCCGGTAAAGTGTCATTGTCAGTTTTCTATTTTCTACGTAGACCGTCGTGTCAAGGAAGTTGATCTGACTAGGTGAGTGGTGAGCAGTAAATTTAATACTCAGTAGAAAGGGATTGATATGGCTAATTAAGTCGGTTAATGTGCTTGTGCCGTGTTCCCATATTGTAAATATGTCAATGTAACAAAGATAGGTGTGGGGTTTTAAAAGGTAGGATTTCAACAGGTCTGCTTCAAGCTGAGACATCCCATGCATGCACAGCACCGCAGTGGTACTTTTAGGAAGTTTAACAACTTAGGCGCTGCATCTTACAGTCAAATTTCCATTCTGAACGAGAAAGAAAATACAGAGAATCATACCTGATCCATAAATTTCAAAGGGAGCGTTAGAATCTATTCGTTATGCTAAACTTCAAGCTATAGGCAGCAACACTTAGGTAGTTTGGTTGCTTAGTGGTTTCTCCCCCCTTTTTTTCTTTTTTTCCTTTTATTTATTTATTCTATTTCTGTATTTTCTTTTAATATTTTCTTTCCCACGAACACTTTTTTTCTGCTGTTCCTTCTATTATCTCTTTCAGAGACACGATAGCCCACGACCACCAGCGAAACGGGTAATAGAGGGCTGCTCTGTACGCCGTTGACACGCCAGCTCACACATGGCCGTCAACACAGGGTTGACAGACGGCGGTGTCACTGGCCCGGTTCTTAGCACTCCTTTATTCTCTATTTTAAACCCTCGCCGCTAACACACCTTCATTCGTTGCCGCACCCACCTGCCTCACGCCCTCACCCCTTTAGAAGAACCCCACCTTTACATACTATGGCGAGGAAAGCATACGTCGCCTTGAAGAAGACAAGTCCACCATCAAAACATTTGCTCCTCTTTCACCTTGTTCTCGTTTTGCTCATCCTTATACAATGTAAGGAAAACAAGTGGGAAAGAAAAAATATGCTCAAACAATTCATCACAAAATGCTACAGAATCGAATATAGATACGTTAGCGGCAAGGCTGCTCTGTAAGTGCATGACATAGGGCAATGCAAATGGGCTCAATGGCTGCCGATCTAGCGAGCACGCCCCTGAAACTTTGGCTGAATGTGCATGACAGCACACTGACAAGCCAGGTTCTACCATAGTGAAAATGCAGCTGGAAATGTGCAATCAAACCTACTCGTCAATACCTTAGTATGTGTGGAGAGTTACTCAGGCACATTCTTTTTTGTCCAGCTGTCTGACTTGCAGTGGTAACAACACCTAATATTTCTGGTCTGTTCAGGAACAACACCATGCCCAGTTTGCAAACTCGATTGTTAGCCAGGCTTTGTGTGAATTCCTCCCATCTTTCTTCTTGACATTATGTGATGCCTCTCTTAATAAACTTAGTTGTCTGGCGTCTAACTCGAGCATTCTTTGCTTTTAATGCTAAATTAGCTGCTGGTATGTTGATTAATGGTCATTGTGAGAAAGCAGTGCACATAGAGAAATTGCAAGGCTGCGTTTGTTCTTTGTCTTGTGTTCGCACAGTGATAGCAGTTAAACACGTTTCACATGGTGCAGTTTTGCTTGTTCTTTTGCACGTGCAACATTGCTTTTGTGTCGGTCTGTGCATGCGATTTTTCAATGTTTCGAAGTGTTGAACTCTGCTGTTTAAATCACTTGTATAGCGTGAATGGGGAACCAGAAAGAGCACACCTTGTCACACAACTTGTGAGGTTTTACGGGAACTGTTCCTAATTTGTTCTGCCTTGCTTTCAATCATTGTGTATTTAATAATCATCAGCCTATTTTTACATCCACTCCAGGATGAAGGCGTCTCCCAATGATTTCTAGTTACCCCTGTCTCGCTCCAGCTGATTCAGAGTTATGCCAGCAAATTTCTTAGTTTCATCAGACCACCTGATTCTCTGCCATCCTCGGCTGTACTTACTTTCTTTTCCTTGGCACCCATTCTGTAGCTCTAACAGACCACCGGTTATCTGTCCTACTTATTACATCACCTGCCCACATCCATTTTTTCCTCCTAATGTTAGCTAGAGTATCGTCTACCCCCGTTCGCTCTCTAATCTACACTGCTACCGGTCTCTTAACGTTATGCCTAACATGCTTTGTGCCATTGCTCTTTGTGTGGTCTTAACTTCTCAAGCTTTTTGTTAAACTCCAACTTTCCACCCCATCTCTTGGTACTGGTAGAATGCAATGCAACCACGCAGTGACTCTTCCACTAGGGGCTCGCAAATGTCAAAACCGTAGTTCGTGCAGTTTATGCATGCGAAGCTCAAAGGTGATGCGTGCACGTGCCATTGATGCGGCTCTGAAACCGCTGTGCAAGAAAATTGCCGAGTGCAAAACAGGCTTGAAACACGTATGCCTTCTGCCAGGACAACCTTCGGGAGCACCTGCGGGCACATGCTGGTGAGGTGACACAGCAGAAGTACAAGTGCGACCACTGTGGCAAACCCTTCTACAGCATCTGGCTGCTCAAGATCCACATCCGCGTGCACACCAGCGAGCGGCCGTTCCCCTGCGACTTCTGCAACAAAGGCTTCCCGTCGGTCAAGGCGCTCAAGAAGCACCGGCGCATGCACAGGGTGGAGAAGCCGTTCGCCTGCGCCGAGTGCGGCATGCGATTTTCACTCAAGGGGACGCTCAACCGCCACACGTGCATCCACACGGGAATCGGACAGCACAAGTGTTCGTACTGCGGCAAGGAGTTCATCCAGGGTGGCGGACTCAAGGCGCACCTGTTCCATCACACGGGCATGAACGGCTTCAAGTGCACCGCCTGTGACAAGGTGAGGAGCTTTGCCAGTGGACGTGTTGTTTCACCTTTTGCCGGTGAGTGCATTGGTCAGTGTCTCGTGTACCATTGTCGGTGACAGGTCGTAAGTGCAGTGGTAGGTGCCCCACTGTTCCATGGTCCCCATATCCCATGGGAACGTACACAGTGCGTTTGATGGATCTGTATACCCAGTTAAAGAGAGTTGTGAGCTCTGGAATAGACAGACTGCTTTGTCTCTCTCGCCCCGTGAAACTATTAGAGTAAAGGACAGTCCCTCTGGAGCTAGCCAGTTGCGCAAGAGTAGGGCCCTTCGGAGTGCACGGACGGTAGGCCGTATTGTGCCAAGATTCAGAGCCGCTTCCCTCCGGTAAAAGCACATCGTTGTATGCATTCTAGGACAGTCTGTTGCCTGGTGCTCTACGGCAACCACTACATTTGTGAATATATAGATAAAACTGGTTTTCTTTTTGTTTTGTTCTTTTTTCAAAATGTGTTAGTAGTCCACAGTTGAAAAGGAACACATCAGTACAGAGCGCGTGCGAATTCCTCTCTGGTAAGTTGACCAGTAGCAAGCCACTTGTGTTCAGTGGTTGCTGGCGCCTTCCTATGCCGCAGTGCATAGACATGTGGTACCTTCGGCTGAGCCACCCTGGCACTGTGCCGGTGCAGCAGAATTTACATCGCACACCGCCCGAGTTTCGAGTTTTACTACCTGCCAGCCGAACACGAGTTTGCTACCAGCCACCAAACATGAGTTTGCGACTGTAGCACCTTCTGCGAAAGACATGTGGAATTCGAAACTCAGCAGACGACAGCTTAGCTGAGGCCAGTTGGAATTGCACTTGCCCTGATTCTCAGCAACGTGAACAAGGTCAAGTTGTATATTGATGTGAAATGTTTAGAATGCGTAATGACGAATGATCCTTAAGGTACTGGAATATTTCAGGCTGCGAACTGCTCTGGCAGCACATTGCATGTTCTCCGACTTAGCCCAAACTGCCTTCAAGGCTGAAAAGAAATGACGGAAATACAAAAGTTGCAGTATCAAATGCAGAACCTAAAGGTACAGCTTCTCCTCAACTACCATATTTGCTCGCGTAATGATCACACCCCCGAATTTTGTCGTCAAAATTTGTTTCTTGTTCTTTCTTTCCCATGTAATGATCGCACCCAAAACTTGTCGCAGCGATATGTCGTGTGCCAAGTCTAGCCAATGATGATCGCGCTTACCATCTGTCGAATGTCATGCGAACGACTCTTGGAAGAGATACCAAGCGGTCTGCTTGCACCAAACATTCTTAAGCATATGCCCCATTTCATTCCTTTCATCACTTTCCGCACTTCCATGAAAAGAAAGCTACAACCAAACTTGCCTTGGCTTTATTATTTGTAGGCTTCCTAATGGTTTTGGTCAACAACAACAAAAAAGGCACCTTTCGGTTATTCTCATGTACACTCGTGGGCACGCAACAAATCGCAAGCGACAATGATAGTGGCGACGTTTCCACTGATACGTTAGCAGTGTACGCTATTCATTCGTCGATGCTTGTAACACGGCTAAGATATTCGCCCGCCCTTAGCGGAAACGAGCTGTATTACGATAGTAGTGAAGACAAATGGCCATAGTTTTTGCAGCATGCCTGCCATGTGTTTCTATGCCCACCTCTGTTTCTGTCTCCTCAAAGTAGACATGGCTATGTTATTGTTGCAAACTTGCCAATATTTACGATATTATTCATTACTGATACGGAAGAAACTGTTTCAATGCGTGTTGTGTACTCAGCAGAAGAAAAAAAAATCGCATTCGTCGCGTTCGACTTGCTCCGCCGGCCGCCATTTTTGTTTTGGTGTCCCGCACTGTTCAGCGCCAGCCGCCTGCCTGATGACCGGTTGTCATCCCGCAGCAAATGTGGGATGAAATATTCTGTTTTTTTTTCGCAGGCAATTTAACCACCGTAATGATCGCACCCCTGAATTTGCGTCAATTTTTTTTTTACAAGAAAGTGCGATCATTATGCGAGTAAATACGGTACTTAGGATGCTGAAACCTCGGCAACCTTTGACATTTTTTCTCGTCGGTGCTCTAGGGTAGCGACGGTGATGAATTTGGTCGTCTTCGTTGACCTATGAGCTACTGGATTCTAGCAGCAAAAGCGCTTTTCTGCAGGACACACAGAGACACGGCTTCCATCTTAGCCGTCTGCTACGAAATGGAGCCTAAACTGAACGACCCCCTCTTCGCCATCTGCAGGCGTCTCTGCACGAAAGGATCATATCACGCTTCACCGCCGTTCTCTGCGATGTGGTGCGAACGCGTGTGGTGCTCGCCCCAGCCGAATGTGCTCCACCACAGGCGTGGCACCCAGACGCACATGCGGCGCGACACGAGTGCACTGATAACATCACGAGTGTCGTCAACCGAAGGTACCAATAACTTCAGCTAATACCCGCAGCTAGTGAGTTGCTTATTACAGCGTTCTCTCTAAAAGTGTAGCACATTGCACATGCACCAGAGGATCCTGTCTCTGTCTTCTTCCCAGTCCTACATATTGCTACGGGACAGTACTTGCAATGACGAAGAGGCAAGCAGTGAGTAGACGACGACAACGATTAGAGGATAGCGCGGGCTGTTGCCTGTTGGCCAAGTGTGGCGTATTCCCTTGTAAATATACTTGTATATAGCTTTTCGTCTGCGTCTTCCTACGTAACATATCTGGTGGAGGTGCTGGGTCGCAGTACTGGCACAACACCAGCGCGGCACCGACCGTGTTATCGCTTACGCCAGCAGCCTCCTCTCGCCCGCAGAGCGCAACTATTCCATCACTGAGCGTGAGTGTCTGGCCCTAGTTTGGGTGGTTGCAAAGTTCTGCCCTACTTATGTGGCCGACAATTTTCTGTTGTCACAGACCATCACGTGCTTTGCTGGTTATGCCCACTGAAAGATCCTACAGGAAGATTTGGTTGCTGGGCCTTATGCCTCCAAGAATATTCGTATACTGTCAGCTACAAATCTGGCCGACTACACAAGGACGCTGACTGCTTGTCTCGCTACCCGGTAGACGAGCCTGACAATGCAGACAGTAGTACCGTCAACGGCATTTTGTCTGTGTCTGCATTTGCTAACATCGCTGATGAGCAGTACCGAGGCTTATCGCTGCGAGCACTTATCGAGCGTCTGATCTCTACACCTACCGACACACCCGTTCGCCGATATGCCCTCCTGGGTGGCATTCTGTACCAAAGGAACATGCTCCCTGACGGATCTGATCTTCTTGTGGTGCCAAAACATCTACGACAGACTGCTCTTTAAGATGCATGACGCACCCACTGCAGGACATCTTGGGGTAACCCGTACGTTCGACCACGTCCGCCGCCGCTTCTATTGGCCTGGTGTCGCTCGCTCTATCCGACGCTATGTTGCTGCCTGTGATCCCTGCCAGCGTCGGAAAACACCTCAGGTGCTACCTGCCGGTCATCTCCAGCCGATCACCGTCCCTGTGGAACAGTTTTTTCGTGTTGGATTAGACCACCTTGGTCCCTTTCCCACGTCATCCTCTGGGAACAAATGGGTAGCCGTCGCAACTGATTACGCCACCCGATACGCTATCACGTGAGCTCTTCCTACCAGTTGCGCCACTTACGTCGCGGACTTTCTCTTACGTGATATTATCTTACTTCATGGCGCCCCGCAACAGCTGCTTACTGACCGTGGTCGTAACTTCCTCTCGAAAGTTATCGCCGACATTGTGCGTTCCTACTCCACTCAACACAAGCTGACTACCTCGTACCATCCTCAAACCAATGGCCTTACAGCAGTTAAACCGTACTCTTACAGATATGCTGTCCAAGTACATTTCCAAGGGCCACCACGACTGGGACATTGCCGTTCCTTACGTCACATTTGCGTATAATTTTTCTCGGCACGACACCGCCGGATTTTCTCCATTTTATCTACTGTACGGTTGCGAACCGACCTTGCCCCTTGACAGGGGACTTTCTCCTGCTGCGATCTCAACAAGCGAGTATGCGCGCGACGCATCGCTTTTGCCGACCATGCATGCCAGCTTGCCCGTGCTCGACTGACAGCCTCGCAAACCACTCAGCAGCGTCAGTACAACGCCCGCCACCGTGACGTGCAGTTTTCGCCTGGTACACTCGTGCTCCTGTGGTCGCCCTCTCATCACGTCGGACTTTCAGAGAAGCTCCTTTCACGATATACAGGGCCCTACCGCGTGCTGCGCCAGGTGACGCCTGTGACATACAAAATTGCTCCTGTGAGTTCAACCTCGTCCTCTACTCTGGCATCTAGTGATGCCGTGCACATCAGTAGGCTCAAGGCTTACTACACTGCTTCCTAGTCCGGCCTTTAGTCGCTCCGGGACAGCACTTTTGCCGCCGGGGGTAGTGCTGCGGAACAGTATTTGCAATGATGGAAAAGCGAGCAGTGAGAAGACAAGAATGACGATTAGAGGATAGCTCGGGCTGTGGCCTCTTGGCCAAGTGCGGCGTATTCCCTTGTAAATATTCTTGCATATAGCTTTTCGTCTGCGTGTTCCTACGTAACAATATTCACGTTCGCGCTTTCAGCTTTGCCATGCGCATCGTTGCGATGGAACCTCTCGCACCCTCCTGAAGGGAGGAGCTTTCTGTTACTGAGCTGCAAGTCATAGTCATGTCTATTAAGGCAATTCAGCCTTTCCTAGTTTTTGATGCTGGTCGTGGCGGGTGCATTTCAATAGAGGGGAAATGCAGTAATGCTCAAGTACTTAAATGTAGGTGCGCGTTAAAGAATTCCAGGTGGTCAAAATAAATTCATTGTCCCCTTATATGGCATGCCTCGTAATCATATCGTGCTTTTAGCGCGTTTGACCACAGAATATATATATATCTTTTTCAGCCTTTCTTGTTGGTCTCATGCTTCTGCATATTGTGGGGTGTTGTTGAAGGGGTACTTTGTGCAAGAGGTCTTCCAAATTCATCTTCTAATCTCCTATTAATACGGCCAGTTTGTGCTGTGCACTATCTTTCTCTTTTTTTCCCCCACTTTTGGTGATTTTGGCTGTGTGTGCAAGTGCACTATTTTTCAAAGGATGGAGTGAGGGCAGCTGATAATCCTGCTTTCTTGAAAAGGAGCCTTGACTCCCAAAATTTGACTTGGCTATAAACACCTCTGAAATAAGTTTCATTGAGCTAAATGGAACATCTGTCTTAGTGTTGGTTCACACTGTTTTAAAGGTATAAACACCTACCTTGTGAGCTGGTAGTTTTATTCCTATGCCTCTCCCATTACCTACACTCCACCATGGTAGACTGCAGACACCCCATAACCTAAATCATGTGCTTTTGCGTCTGAGATTGTTGCACCTACTGCCATTGCAAAAGCACCTTGCAATGACGATGTCTGGCCTCGTAAAAGACCTTGAAATTGCGCTGTGGGTGTTGACAGGGCAGTAATTTCATTTATAGTTGTCAGCATAATATTCAATTCGCTTAGTGCTCATTGTCCAATATATTGTCAATTCTGAATAACTTATATTGCCTTGCTAGCAGCATACCACCAAGAAGTATCTCAGACTAACCTAGCTGAGATTATGTGGAATTTAGCCAACTTTACTTGAGGTCCCAGTTTATGCTGCATAATTGATAGGTTTATGTCTCTGGACTCTTCATTGTTCAGTATGCTTGTTCTAGCACTCGCCTTCGGATTTTAGCGTACTCGGTCAAATTTTAGCATGTGTAGTTGGGTTTTGGCACTCTCAAGTTTTAACACTTGCTGACAATTTTTGATACGCTCCATCAATTTTCAGTGCTTGCTGTCAAATTTTAGCAGTTGCCATTGATTTTTCTACATTTGCCATCAAGTTCAGCTTTCTACTGCGAACTACCACCAGTTTTCTTCAAGTTTTTGCGCTGTTATGTTTTAGTGCTAGCTATCAAAATTTAGCACTTGTCAGTTTGGCATTCACCATCAAATTTAGCACTCTACATAAAATTTTAGCAGTTGCCTTCAAGTTTTAGCACCTGCAATCGGTTTTTAACATTTACAGGCAAGATCAGCAGTTGCCATGAATTTTACCACTTTGTGGGCCTAGCACTGCCACTACGATTACTGCTAAACTTGGCTTGCTTTTCCTTGCTGAAGCCAACTAATTTATCTCTCTCTACAGTACCTACTTTGTAAACCTAAAGTTATTGTGTGTGGATTTTTTGTCCTGTGTGCTCTATTCAGTCATTTCATTCTTTTTTTTCTTTTCTGCTCTTCCGTTTGCGATTCTTTCTTGTGTTCCCTCCCTGTTTACATATATCATCATAAAATTGCAAAGGAAAAATCTTATGCTTAATAATTTGAAAATGGTCGAGATATTTTTTTTTTAGTTTACCTTGCTCAGCTGAAACTGTAGTGTGGAGTTTTCTGCACAGTGAGAACATTTCGAAGCTGATCATAGAAAGCCACTGTGCTGAGTGGCAGTGGTTATTATTTCTAAAATAATTTTTCAGTTGTGGCCCTGTTTATTCATGTAATTACACCGTAAGAGAAAATGCATCCATTTTGCTTGTGTGGAGCTATTAGCTGTGTTTAATATATTTATACCTCTTGTCATTTTTAGTTCGCACGCTCAAGTTGGTTAAATAGTTTTTTTATTAAATGTTCTTCTTTGTTGTGACAGAAGCACAATTTTCTTTGAATTGACCAAGTACCAATATTTAAGGGCCTCCATTTTCTACCACAGCAGAAAGCATGTTATCCAAAGAACAACTTGAACTGCATCAGTTATCTTGCAAACCATGTACAAAATACTAACCTTATTTCTTCCTTCTCCCTCTCTCTTATTTAACTTTGCAAACATTTTCAATTTATTCGTATATGTATGGCTGCTGGCAACACCGACTGCTGAGCACAGTGGTGGTACCACCTTGCAAAAGCAAATTCTGGAAGTGGGCATGGTTTTACACCAAGAAATTATATATTTATTGAGGGCTAGGTTGTTACCTTGACAACAATATTTGTTATGTAGCGGGCTGCTACTGCAATTGCTACAACAGATATTTCTCTTGTTAAACTGCGCTCTGGCCCCCACCGGCACTTCCTTTTCTTGGGTCTAGAAAGAGGCCAATGCCTTCAGGACACCGACAAATGTTTTTTAATAGGCCCTGCAACAGCCTTAACAAAAGTTGTGGAATGCATCTAGTATTGAAGCATACCTCCTCCGAAATCTTATTCGAACCAAAAGTTTTTAATGTAGCTTGTATTATCAAGGTTGTCTGCAATTGAATGATACCGCAGCCTCACAGCCTCTCCCATCTTTCCATCATTCCAACTGCACTCAAATTTGTGTGCCGTGACATATACACGGAACAATTCCAGCCGCACTCTGTCCATTGTTGCATTGTGCTTTTGTGTTGGCCTTATCCAGAAATTGTGTGGCATGGCCTTTCATCGCGTTGGCCATCTCTGAGGCCATATTATTGGCTCATTGGTATGGTTCCCTGCCACGGATTGGTGCCACCAGCCCATTACTGATGACACATCTTTTTGCTCCTACTTTTTCTGGAGGCACTGCTTATAAAGCATGTCTAAGAGAAGTCTGCCAAAGTGCACTCCTGTTTAGTGTTGTGCAAGACTACGGGAGAAAAAGTGGCGAGTTTTTTTTAAAAGCTGGAGGATAGGGCATGCAGCCTTTCAGGAACATTTTGGGCTTGTAGCTTCTCTGTAGGAATATTACGGGGCTCAAATCTTGATGACAGCATCGCCTTGATTAATGTGCAAGTTCGTTGTGTTCATTAAAGTGATACTGGGCTTTTAAAGAGAACTTAATGGTGAGTAGATAACATGATTCCCAGTCAGTACAGAGAGCAACAGAGAAACGGAACATTGAGGGAATAGACAACTGCAAGTGCGTATCGCGGAATGGGTACTAGGCGATGCAAATGGTAGAGCGGACAGTTTATGCGTTATATATTTTGTTTGTGTATTCGAAGGAAACACTATTTTTCAGCACATACTATTTGTAGGCCACAATAACACAGTTAGAAGGGCCATGACATTGTGTTTTCATTGCGAAACTATTTGCATCACCATGTTCTTCCTATATGATAATTCTGTCATATTTGAGTCACTATTGGCCGACTAAATGTTCTTCAAATGTAATTTTTTCACTTGCTAGTGGACGCCCTAATAGTCTGGCAGCTCTCGTGAGTTCACAGCCGCTGTGTACAGAGTGAAAGAAGAAATAATCGCTGATGCAGTGCATGCCTGTCTTTTGGTGACAGTCATTGTGGTGCTTGTGACAACTGCAGGAGGTGTTGTCACCACACAAAGCTCACATCACAGTTTTGACATGACATGACAGCTTGACATGACAGCTTCTATCAGTCGTTTGTGATACGACAATATTCACTCGCTTAATTCTTGTACTCACATAATGCTTGCACCCCCCACATTGGCCATCAAAAAAAAATTTTTTTCATGTGCAATCATCGCACCTTCAAAAATTCCTGAAGTGACTGGTGTCTGCTTGTTCCAGCTAGTGCCAGCTGGTGATAACAATAGCACATGGCAGCCGGTGTGTGGACTAGCAATCCAATCCAACTTAAGGTGCTAGTGGCAAGGTTTCTGCAATTTCGTAAGTTTCTGAGTTTCACATGGATAGCTAATGCCAGCATCGTTTGTCTTCCTGTCACTTTGCCATAGGGCCATATAGAAGCTAAATAAATGGCTGGTTTCAAACTGAAGGCAGACATCAGTGTTGGCAGTGGCAACACAGCCACCTATTCAGAAGCGACAAGTAACATTAATGTTGCCATTGACCTCGAATAGGTCGGCCCAGAGTTACGTTATTTACTGATTTAGCAACTCCAGGTTCAGCTACTGCCTGCAAATAAGTGGCCTTTGCAAGCCCTGCTAGTGTAGAACTTGCATTCTTAATAAAAAGATGAACATTGCCTGGTGGTAATATTTTGTTTTAACTTGCAGTGGCTGGCATAGGAACCAGCAATTTAAAGTCTCCACATTTCTCATTTCCTTCTTTAACACCTTGAGCCTTTCCTCTTAAAAATTTCCCGTTTAATTAATGCACCCCCTACTTCGGATCAATTGTCCGCTAAGAGAACTGCTAGCATTATGTGAGTAGTTATGGCACCTCAGGTTTTTTTAATGTAGCAGGGCACTCTTAGTACTAACAAGAGTGTCTCATTAAGTTGTTGGCACACCCTACACAATGAAGCTGCGCTGGTTCTTGCACTGATCTTGAAATGGTCATATTAAAAAGCAATAAAGTATTAAATATTTGTTGCGCATTCAAGGAATTCCAGCACCTTACTGTGATACAAAGTTGGCAACTGTCTAATGTAGCACATACGGCTAAATAAAACTACTTCTTTCACTACTTCTTTAGAGGTCACTTCTAGGTTGTTGGACACGTCGGCAACATTGTCGGTGTAGTGTAATCATCACCTTGTGACTGCCTCTCATTAGACAGTTTTAATTTAGCATTAGCATAATATCGGGGTGAAGGGAAATACCATTACTGTTTCCGAAATGTGGAATGCGAGCTTTAGCATAGCATGATAGTGTAGTTTACGTGCAGGATGCTATTCGATTACGCTTTGAATTTCACATACATAGTGCACCTAAGTGACTCTATCTATTCACCAAGCTTTGTGCGTGTGTCCAAAGATTGTGAGAAGCAGCACAATGATACCAGGAGCACGTTGTACAGTGTATTTTCCATGTCTGCCGATCTGTAGCTAAATCGTTACAAGCAGTACAAGCTGTCAACCGTGGCCTTCAAGATCTCCCAAACTCGGAGGCCATACGCCAATGTGCCTATGTCCCGACTTTGCCGATAGGTAGCGCTAGTATTCAGGCAGTTTCTCTCGTTAGGCCTTGACGCATTCGAAACAAGAAGCGATCTCTAAAGCGCTGCATGGTTATTCATAATATTCTGTCGTCTGAGACTCTTAGGCTAAGCGAAGGTCATTTACAGAGTCATTTGTGACAAACGAAATGAATTCCACAATACTAAAGCCAAATTTAGTTGAAAGTGGGCGGCAGGAACCACTGCCATGTTTTATGTAAACCATGCAAAGATGGTAACATTAAATGTAAGAAGTAGTGTGTGTACACTAAACACTATGAGTCATTTAACATTCAGCGCATGTGAATTTCAATCCCACTATTATACTAATCACACCAAACTAAACCTTTCTAATGACTCTGTTAGGTGGGGACCAGCGCTATCTACACGTAGTGAGGTGAGCATTAAATATGACTGTGCTTCCTTGAGTCGTCGCTGTAGCTGCTGCAAAGGTAGTTTAATATTGCACCGGCAGCTCATTGTGACCTGTTAGCATGTATATTGGAAACACTCCGGAGAGATGCAATTTGTGACGTCGCACACTGAGTGTTGTCGTGACAGTCCTGGTAGGACGATATTGCAGGTTGTGATCTGAGTCACTTGATTTGTGGTTAATTAAAGTGCGTAGATTGCGAAACTTTTCAGGCCCCTATGC
This sequence comes from Dermacentor andersoni, assembly GCF_023375885.2. Lineage (NCBI taxonomy): Eukaryota > Metazoa > Arthropoda > Arachnida > Ixodida > Ixodidae > Dermacentor > Dermacentor andersoni. The sequence continues at coordinate 43,607,388 of NC_092818.1, read as the reverse complement.
GTTTCACTCTCGTGTCAAGCTCCAATATGTCTGTCTACTGTGTCATGGCTCCTCTATGAGTACAAAGATGTAATTGGTAGTGAAAGTTTCTTCCATTGATATAAATGCATTTGAGGTCAAATAAGGCATGCACATTAGTGTGTGAGGTCACCTGGTCCTACATAGGGTGTCTCTCCTTGTTCAGTTTCTTTCTCTACTGTCTTGGGCAGTTTTAAAATGCTCATTTATGGGACATCATGCTTGTTTTCATAAATGTTAGACATATTCATCTGCTCCATAGTCTCTCTAGACATTCTTTGTTTATTATTAGTATTGGTTGCCGATCCGTTTGAATACTTGTAGCCACTGTGTTACCATAAATCAAGTTAAATTGGGGAGGGGGGGTAATGTTATACCCTCCATAAATGCAAGTTAAGAAAAAGTAAACTACTGTGTTATACCAGTAGATAAATTGTGGGTGAGTTTAGATCTATGTACTAGTGTGATATGTAAGTAGTGTAGAAGCTGAGGCAAGCATTTTATTGTTAATGTAGTTGTTTTTCTTCCTTCTAATGACGGACATTGGTGCCACAATATATTTGGGCACACACACTGTTAAACTCCAACATGCATGCCAAAAAACTAACGTAATTGTTGAAAAAACTGCCTGTAGCATGAATAGAGTGAAAATGCACAACATTCTTGTGCGCTCTTTAGCAATGCTTCAGTGTGAGTGGTACTATTATGCTCAGTATGAGCTGCAATGTGAAAGCGCATGACAAGGCAGTTGTGCATTAGGTTTTGTATGGTGTAGTACCAGAGGAGAGATCCACATATGGGTGAATTCATGGAGAGCCTGACATAGTCCTTCTGTGTGGTTGGCGACATCTAGGAAGGGGAAAATGAAGAGTCTGCTCAAGTCAATGGTGGCTCCCCTGAGAAGGAAAATGAAGCAGAAGTGGGCGAGAACAGCCCAGTGAAGAACGTCCAAGCAGTAACAGACGTCATCAAGGCTGCCAAAGCCGAAGAGCGTCTGCAGCAGCTGAAGCGTCGAAAGCGGGGGTCGCCTCCGGACGACACCATTGAGAAGGACCTGGACTGCCCTGTCTGTGGCAAGCAATTCACCAAAAAGTACTACTTGCAGCGCCACCTCCAAATGACCGTCTGCTCGGGCAAGCCCCCGCCCTCTCACCCCTGCGAAGTGTGCGGAAAGGTCTACTCCCGCAAGGTGAGTAGGCTGTGGGACAGCTGGCTGCATGCACTGTTCTCTTGGCCACTGCAGAAATGTGGTTCCACTGGTCAATGCAGGTTCCCTAAGGGGGGTTGTGACATTGTGGGAGTGTCAGGATGTGGATACATTGGCCTGTCTTCGATTGACAAGTGCCTTGTTCTGGAACATGGGTGTGGCTAGGTGTAAATAAAGCTTTCTTAAAGTTATGTCTTAGCGGCAAGTCTTCATTCTCTCGTGGTACACGTTGCAATAATGTTTGCTCACATATGACGTAGAAATTAAAGAACGAGGAAACATTTCACTGCAATTGGGTGCACGGTGATCGCAGGACTTATCTTTTTGCCGGACTTGGCAACCTGTCAGTGATGCTGCACGTACAACATAACTCTAGAGCTGGTGCTTGTGTTTTAGTAATAAATGCTTACACACAATTATATAGCAAAGAAACCACTGTACTGACCATCGTAAGCTCGAGGAGCGGGCCATTGAGACGTATCACCAGGCATATCTCTGGGGCGTCCTGGCACCCAAGAAAACAAGCCAATCCAAAGCCCTTTACATCCTAGCATTCCCATGCATGCACAGCACCGAAGTGGTACTTTTAGGCAGTTTTATTAAAGAACACCAAAAAGCATAACATAATGGCGTAGCATTACAAGTTCTTTGAGGAGATCCTTTTATGTTGATGCGTGTTAGATGCGATGAACGAAGCTTGATTGCAGGTGCGCTTTACATCAGACCAGCTGCGGTGCCTCACTGGCCGTGGTGTTTTGATGCCCATTGCCAGGTTGTGGGTGTGGTCCCTCGCTGCAGCAATGGCATTTTGATGAGGGCAGGATACAAAAAAAAATGTGTACTTACATTTAGGTGCACATTAAAGAGACACTGCTTGACCAAAATTTTTGGCTATACTGAAATCGGTTCAGTATTCAGCCTAACGGATAGTTAAAACATTTGAAAGTATTTTGTTTAATTTATTTTCCGCTGTGTTAATGTCCTATAAATTGGAAGCATTTTTTATTTTGTTTTATTTTAAGTGCTTTTAGATCGTGCTCTTGCTCTATGTTCTTAAATTGCGTAGTATGCACTTGCTTGGTCGTCGCACTGCCATTTATTTTATGTTGTTAAATTAATCTGGAGTCCTTTCACTGTGGCATCTCTCGTAGGCTCAGTGTTGTTTTGGGAAGTAAAACATCACGGGTCACTCAGTCCCTTTCAATTGCTTTTGATTTCCGGTGTCGCACTTGTCAAGTGCATTGACAGTGCAGGCAACCAGCACATTGTTTTGTAACAAGTGGCCGGCAATGTAGTTACATAACTTATTTAATATGCATTGCAGGATCCTGGGAGGGACAGTGAATAAAAAAAAGCTGTTAGAGCAAGTTCAAGCATCAAAATGCAACTTGTGGTAGTAGGAAAACAAAAACATACATTTATGTGCAAAGTAATTATACAGGTCAAACGAACTTTGCGACATAAAAAGCACAGTTTGACATAATAGTTGTGCTAAAACCCACAAGGGGGAGAGAAGTAATTAAGGGAAAATTAGACATCCACCCAGTCATAGCAATTGCTACAAAGGAAACCTACACGGGTTCCTCGAAAGAAAAACCTCACAGTAGAAGAAAAATTCGTCCTGGTCCAGAAGTTGAATCCGGGACCACTGCCTTGCTGGGGCGAATTTTTCTTCACAGCACTTTATTCTCAATCCTACACCCTCGCCGCTAACACACCTTCGCCCGTTGCCGAACCCACCTGCCTTACATCCTCTCCCCATTAGAAGAACCCCACCTATATTATATACTGTGGTAAGGATAGCATATGTCGCCTTGAAGAAGACAAGTCCACTTGTCGAAGCATTTGCTCCTGCTTTCACCTTGTCCTCGTTTTGCTCATCATTATAGTACAATGTAAGGAAAACAAGCAGGAAAGAAAAAATATGCTCATACAATTCATCACAAGATGCTACAGAATCGAATACATATAGGTTAGCGGCAAGGCTGCTCTGTAAGTGCATTACATGGGGCAATGCAAATGGGCTCAATGGCTGCCGATCTAGCGAGAACGCCCCTGAAACTTTGGCTGAATGTGCATGACAGTACACTGAAAGCCAGGTTGCACAAAAGTGAAATTGCGGCTGGAAATGTGCAATCAAAGCTACTCGTCAATACCTTAGAATGTGTGGAGAGTTAGTCAGGCACATTCTTTTTTGTCTAGCTGTCTGACTTGCAGTGATAACAACCCCCAATATTTCTGGTCTGTTCAGGAACAACACCATGCCCAGTTTGCAAACTCGATTGTTAGCCAGGCTTTGTGTGAATTCCTCCCATCTTTCTTCTTAACCATTATGTGATGCCTCTCTTAATAATAGTTGTATGGCGTCTAACTCGAGCATTCTTTGCTTTTAATGCTAAATTAGCTGCTGGTATGCTGATTAATGGTCATTGTGAGAAAGCAGTGCGCATAGAGAAATTGCAAGGCTGCGTTTGTTCTTTGTCTTGTCTTCGCACAGTGATAGCAGTTAAGCACTTTTCACGTGGTGCAGTTTTTCTTGTTCTTTTGCATATGCAACATTGCTGTTGTGTCAGTCTGTGCATGCAATTTTTTAATGTATTGAAGTGTTCAACTCTGCTGTTTAAATCACTTGTGCGGCGTGAATGGGGAACCAGCAAGAACACAGCTTGTCACACAAATCATGAGGTTTTATAGGAACTGTTCCTAATTTGTTCTGCCTTGCTTTCAGCCAATGTGTACTTAATCATCATCAGCCTATTTTTACATCCACTCCAGGATGAAGGCCTCTCCCAATGATTTCCAGTTACCCCTGTCTCGCTCCAGCTGATTCAGAGTTATGCCAGCAAATTTCTTAGTTTCATCACACCACCTGATTCTCTGCCATCCTCTGCTGTACTTACTTCCCTTTCCTTGGCACCCATTCTGTAGCTCTAACAGACTACCGGTTATCTGTCCTACTTATTACATCACCTGCCCACATCCATTTTTTCCTCAATTTTTTTCTCTTAATGTTAGCTAGAGTATCGTCTACCCCTGTTCGCTCTGTAATCCACACTGCTACCGGTCTCTTAACATTATGCCTAACATTCTTTGTGCCATTGCTCTTTGTGTGGTCTTAACTTCATCTCAAACTTTTTGTTAAACTTCAACTTTCCACCCCATGTCTTGGTACTGGTAGAATGCAATGTTTGTACTTTTCTTTTCAAGAATAGCGGTAGTTAGTAAGGCTACAATAATAACATAGTGTACTGAACAAACAACGCAGTGACTCTTCCACTAGGTGCTCGCAAATTTCAAAGCCGTAGTTGGTGCAGTTAATGCATGAGAAGCTCAAAGGTGAAGTCTGCATGTGCCGTTGATGTGGCTCTGAAACACGTATGCCTTCTCCCAGGACAACCTTCGGGAGCACCTGCGGGCACATGCCGGTGAAGTGACGCGGCGGAAGAAGTACATGTGCGACCACTGCGGCAAGACCTTCCATGGCATGTCGCTGCTCAAGATCCACATCCGCGTGCACACCGGCGAGCGGCCATTCTCCTGCGACTTCTGCAGCAAGGGTTTCCCGTCGGTCACGGCGCTCAACAAGCACCGGCGTATTCACACGGGAGAGAAGCCGTACGCCTGCTCCGAGTGCGGCATGCGATTTTCACTCAAGGGGACGCTCAACCGCCACACACGCGTCCACACGGGAATCCGACCGCACAAGTGTCCATACTGCGGCAAGGAGTTCATCCAGGGTGGCGGACTCAAGGCGCACCTGTTCCATCACACGGGCATGAACGGCTTCAAGTGCACCGCCTGTGACAAGGTGAGGAGCTTTGCCAGTGCACGTGTTGTTTCACCTTTTGCCGGTGAGTGCATTGGTCAGTGTCTCGTCTACCATAGTCGATAACAGGTCGTAAGTGCAGTGGCAAGTGCCCCACTGTTCCATGGTCTCCGTATCCTATGGGAACGTGCACAGTGCGTTTGATGGATATGTATACCCAGTTAAAGAGAGTTGTGAGCTCTGGAACAGACAGACTGCCTTGTCTCTGTCGCCCCGTGAAACTATTAGAGTGAAGGACAGTCCCTCTGGTGCTAGCCTGTTGCGCAAAAGTAGGGCCCTTCGGAGTGCACGGACGGCCGGCCGTATTGTGCCAAGACTGAGAGCCTCTTCCCTCCGGTAAAAGCACGTCGTTGTATGCATTCTAGGACAGTCTGTTGCCTGGTGCCCTACGGCAACCACTACATATCTGAATATATAGATAAAACTGCTTTTCTTTTTGTTTTGTACTTTTTTCAATATGTGTTAGTAGTCCACTGTTGAAAAGGAACACATCAGTGCAGAGCGCGTGCGAATTCTTTTCTGGTAAGTTGACCTGTTGCAAGCCACTTGTGTTCAGCGGTTGCTGGCACCTTCCTATGCCGCAATGGTACCTTCAGCTGAGTTACCCTGGCACTGTGCCAGTGCAGCAGAATTTACATCAAACACCGCCAGAGTTTCGCGTTTTACTACCTGCCAGGCGAATGTATGAGCCACCAAACACGAGTTTGTGACTGTAGCACCCTTTGCGAAAGACGAACGGAATTCGAAACTCGGCAGACAACAGCTTGGCCGAGGCCAGTTGTCACTTGCACTTGCCCTGATTCTCAGCAACGTGAACAAGGTCAAGTTGTTTATTGATGAGAAATGATTAGAATGCGTAATGACGAATCATTCTTAAGGAGGGAGGAGGGGATCAGAATTAACTTTTTTGTTTCTTGACAGAAAGGGCTGAAATTTGGCACACACACTGCACATTGCAATAAAGAGACAAATCTAAAATTTCATTAGGATATCTTAATTAGTTTTTGTTTTATAAGAATTTATAAGTTCCTTGCTTGTGGAAAGCCTGGCACAGTAACGAAATGTGATAGGGAGCTGGGAATACTTTGCATGTTTGCCCAGATGTCTAATCTACATCAAGACAGTGTTCGATTTTTTTTTTAGTGCGCTAATAATTTTTTGCTCAACATAACATGCACATGACTGTGCTTCACTGCATGGAGCCATGTAGTAATTGTGAAATAATTAAATAATGGAAAGATAAAGAAACATTTCAAGACTGTCTTTACGTACAGCACAGCTTGTGGATCACAGCAAAACAAACTGGGCCAAAATCGGTCCAGCCATTGTTGTGCTATGCTTTCCACGAGCGAAGTGATTGACAAAAAAAATGCAATTGAGAAAACTGGCTGCAAAGTTTTAAAAGCACTGCAAATTTATTAAAAAGCACCAGGGCTGTAATATTTTGAATCATTGCTGTCAGGTATCTTCTTACACCTTTGCCTCATTGTTTGGTGGGCTTTGGATGCCTTCTTCAGCCGTTCTTTATCCTTTTCTTGCGCCGTCTGGAGTAGTGCATGACCACCATTTTCACTGCCAGATCGAGCCTGGTATCGCAGTGTACACCCACAGAACGCTGTTGGCATCTTGGGCACAGAGTTTTAGCGATCAAAGAGTTCATCGCGGAAACAGGTATAATAATGAACTCATAGTCACAAGGGGCCGAAATTTGTTTTTGGCATTGCTGCTTCCGCTCAGTCGCGAACACTGCGCGAAGGGAGTCGCGAACGCTGCATGCCTGCGCTTCTGCAGTCACCGCTGACACAAAACGCGGCTCGAGGCGCGTCTGAATCATGCGACTGTTCGTCTGGTGAGCCTTGAGTCACCATACAGTATGTAGCTCGTCGACGGTTGGGGCTCACTCGCAGGCTGCGTGTCCCTGTCGCACGATGCATCGGAAACGCACACCGTCTCTGCCGGCGATGGAGACCTTCGACCCGCGTCGCCTCCAACAACGCGATCTCGGTTGCCGACTCGTGCGGCCGTACGCACAGGTGCGAGAGCCTCTGTTGTCACGTCTTCCGGCGGCTTGGTTATCAGTATCGATGTCACAGGGCGATTGTCGGCTTCACTGCTGGAATCGCACAGTGCAAGATAACGCGGCACGTTATCCGCGTGTTCAGTCGGGTTCTCCGCTTCTCCCGCTAGCCGCCGTCCTTTTCTCGCCGTAGGAGGCTTGCACTTCTGTTTTCCGAAGGCATGCTTCATTTAAAAGTTCTTTTCGAACGAGCGACGATCCATCACTGACCTGGGAGCTTTCATAAATCTGAATTCTGCGAGTGTCAAACGAAGAAAGACGCCGGCGTGGTTTTCAAAGCAGACAACTGCGGTCCGCTGTGGTTGCCAGCTTGCCCGCTGCTGCAGCAGCAACCAATGGCGAGACGCCTTTCAGTACGGCAACCAATCGGAGGCCCGCTTTCATCGCAGGGCCCGTGTGACCGCCTCTAGCAGACCCGCGCGTCTTTTGTGTTTGTGTGTTTGTTACAAGATGGCGACGACCGAAGAATTCAGAAACAGAATGGCGAAACTTCGAGCTTTCGAACGATACCAAGATGGCGGCGTTCGGTGGCGGGAAAGACGAGTTAGGGCTTCGCGAACTGCGGTGATCTTACGCGATTTAAAGCTGTTTTCTCGCCCTACGCACTGATAAATAAATTTTTTTCGGGCACTTTTAGTGCGTTTTCAGTCAAACCATTTTGATACAATTTAGATTAGGCATTGCAGATACCGAAACGCGTCGTTGCCAAAAATCTTTTTTGCGATTTTCGCAATCTGATCCCCGCGTCCCCCCTTAAGGTACTGGAATAATTTAGGCTGCGAACCGCTCCGGTAGCTCATTGCATGTACTCCGACTTAGCCGAAACTGCCTTCAATGCTGAGAATAAACAACGGAAATACAAAAGTTGCAGTATGAAATGCAAAACCTCATGGTGCAGCTTCATGTCTCCTCAACTACCATATTTACTCGCATAATGATTGCACTCGCGTAATGATCACACCCCTGAATATTGTCGTCAAAATTTGTTTTTGTTTTCTTTCCCATGTAATTATCGCACCCCAAACTTACCACAGCGATATGTCGTGTGCCAAGTCTAGCCAATGATGATCGCTCTTACGCTCTCTCGAATGCCATACGAATGACTCTTGAAGACATTCCAAGCGGTCTGCTGCCACCAAACATCCTTAAACTGATGCCCCATTTCATTCCTTTGATGACTTTCCGCACTTCCATGAAAAAAAAGCACTAACCAAATTTACCTTGGCTTTATTATTTGTAGGCTTCCTAATGGTTCGGTCAACAACAACAGAAAAGGCGCCTTTCGATTCTTCTCGTCTGCACTCGTGGGCACGCAGCAAATCGCGAGCGACAACGATAGAAGCCACGTTTACACTGATACGTTAGCAGTGTACCCTATTCATACGCCAATGCTTATAACACAGCTAAGACATTCACCCACGCATAGCGGGAATGTGCCGTATTAGGATGGTAGTGAAGACAAATGGCAACAGTTTCCGCAGCATGCCTGCCATGTGTTTTTATGTCACTGGCACCTAAGCGCGCCCGCCTCTGTTTCTGTACCCTCATAGTGGACATGGCTACGTTATTCTTGCAAACTTGCCAATATTCACGATATTATTCGTTACTGATACAGAAGAAACTGTTTCAATGCGCGTATTGTGCTCACGAGAAGAAAAAAAATTGCGTTCGGCTTGCTTCGCCGACCGCCATTTTTGTTATGGTGTCCCGCACTGCTCAGCGGCAGCCGCCTGCTTGTTGACCGGTTGTCATCCCGCATCAAATGTGGGATGAAAAAAATTCTGTTTTTCTTTTCGCGGGCAATTTAACCTGCATAATGGTCGCGCCCCTGAATTTTCCGTCAATTTTTTTTTTACAAGAAAGCGCGATCATTATGCGAGTAAATACGGTACTTAGAATGCCGAAACCTCGGCAACCTTTGACATTTGCTCTCGCCGGTGCAATAGGGTAGCGACGATGATCAATTTCGTCGTCTTCGTTGAGCGATGAGCTCTGGATTCTAGCAGCGAAAGCACTTTTGTGCAGCACACATAGAGGCATGGATCATATCGCGCTTCACCGCCGATCTCTGCAGTGTGGTGCGAACGCATGTGGTGCTCGCCCCGGCCGAACGGGCTCCACCACAGGCGTGGCACCCAACGAACATGTGGCACCACATGATTGCACTGATAACATCACGAGTGTCGTCAGCCGAAGGTACCAATAGCTTCAGCCAATACCTGCAGCTAGTGAGTTGCTTATTACTGCGTTCTCTCTAAAAGTGTAGCACATTGCACGTGCACCAGAGGATCCTGTCTCTGTCTCCTTCCCAGTCCTACATATTCACAAGTTGAACCGTGTCACCAAGTGCAATGTTTATTCATTGCCACGCATCGACGACGCATTGGATCGTCTACAACATGCCAATTTTTTTTCTTCGTTGGATCTTAAATCAGGGTATTGGCAAATCGAAGTCGATGAACAGGATCATGAAAAAACAGCGTTTGTGACACCTGACTGGCTTTACGAGTTCAAAGTCCTCCCCTTCGGTCTCTGTTCCGCACCTGCCACCTTTCAGGGGATGATGAATATCGTGCTTGCTGAACTCAAATGGCAAACCTGCCTCGTATACTTGGACGAGGTCATCGTGTTCTCGAGCACGTTTGACGAACATCTCGCACGACTCAAGAGTGTCCTCGCGGCGATCCGTACTGCTGGCCTCACCATCAAGCCTGAAAAATGCTACTTCAGGTTCCAAGAGCTCAAATTTCTTGGCCATGTCGTTGGTCCTAAAGGTGTCCGACCAAACCCCGACAAATTAGCTGCCGTAGCCGAGTTTTCACTACCCACAGACAAGAAGGCTGTCCAACGCTTCCTTGGTTTGTGCGCATATTATAGGCGCTTCGTCGAAAGATACTCGAGAATCGCTGAGCCTCTGACACGGCTCACATGCAACGATGTGCCTTTCATTTGGGCGGACGAGCAGCAGCAGTCGTTCAATAAATTACGCAAGCATTTGCAAGAGGCCCCAATACTTGCTCATTTCGACGAAGACGCTGACACTGAAATTCATACTGATGCCATCAATGCGGGTCTCGGCGCAGTTCTTGTGCAGTGGCAAGCTGGTGCGCAACGCACCATTGCTTATGCAAGCCACAGTCTCACCAAGGCTGAGAAAAACTACTGAACCACTGAAAAAGAATGCTTAGCGGTTGTGTGGGCAATTGGTAAATTCTGACCCTACTTGTACGGTAGACCCCTTAAGGCTGTCAGCGATCACCATGCCCTGTGCTGGCTTGCCAACCTCAAAGATCCTTCAGGCAGACTAGCCCGTTGGAGCCTGCCCTTACAAGAGTACGACATTACAGTTGTTTGCCGACCTGGAAGGAAGCACAGTGACGCCGACTGTTTGTCACGTGCACCACTCCCTACGACATCCTCGGACCCTGACCATGACTTGCCATTTGTTGGCGTTATCAACGCCATAAAGACGGCTGAGCACCAGTGTGCTGACCCTGAGCTGCTGCCGCTGATCGAGCGCCTTCACAGAGCTGAAGGTGTCTTACCTCGGTCGCTCGTGTGCGGTTTATCACCGTACTCTTTGCACAACAACGTCCTTTACAAGAAAAACTGCGGAAGCGGTCGAATACATACCTCCTTGTCGTGCCATCGGCGCTGCGCCAAGACAGTTTGCAAGCCTGCCATGATGAGCCATGTGCGGGACACCTGGGATTCGCTAAGACATTAGCAAGGATACGCCAGAAGTATTACTGGCCCCGGCTTTCTTCCTCTGTGCAACAGTACGTCAAGACATGCCGTGATTGTCAGCTGGCTTTCTCCACCCTGTGGCCCCTCCTCAAGCACCGTTCCAACAAATAGGAATAGATATACTTGGGCCATTCCCAGTGACCTCTTCACGCAACAAATGGATAGTCGTCGCTACCGACTACTTAACCCGGTACGCCGAAACCGAAGCTATTCCGCAAGCAAACCTAATGAAGTGGCCAAGTTCATTGTGTGCCACATCGTGCTACGACATGGTGCACCGTCTGTTCTCATCACCGACCGCGGTGCAGCATTAACAGCCGAACTTATGGAGGACGTTCTCCAGCTGACGCATTGCTCGCCGCAAGAGCACTGCGTACCACCCTCAAACCAATGGATTAACTCAATGTCTGATTAGAACGCTGGCTGATATGTTCTCCATGTACATCGACGTAGGGCACAAGACGTGGGATGACATTTTACCCTATGTAACCTTCGCGTATAACACTGCTGTACAGGAGACTACACAGTTTATGCCGTTCGAACTTGTATACGGGTGCCCCGTCACGTCAACACTTGACGCCATGCTACCTCTGGTTGATAATAGCCCGCCCAGCAAACACACGGAAGAAGTTGTACAAAGAGCCGAAGAAGCACGCCAGCTTGCTCGGCATCGTATCCGGAGCCAACAGCATACCGACACCCTTCGCTACAACCAGGGTCGACGCAACGTCCATTACAATATCGGCGCCTTCGTGTGGGTCTGGACGCCTATCCGCCGCCGTGGACTCTCGGAAAAGTTGCTCCGCCAGTATTTTGGTCCCTACAAGGTTACACGCCGCCTCAGTGACGTTACCTACGAAGTCGTCCCTTGCAGTTCTGACCCCAGTTTGCTCCGTCGTCGTCCTCGTGTGGAAGTTGTTCATGTAGTGCGCATGAAACCCTACTATGCGTGTACGCGAACCCCGAGATGCACCTGAGAAGCTCCATTTCTTGTCGCCGAAATAACTTTTTGACGCGACCGAGACGGTCGCTTTTTGCATGGGGGGGGGGAGGGCAATTGACACAATCTTGTGGGGCTCCCGCATCGTGGGACGGCGCGCACAAAGGTCGGCGCCATAAAAGACGATGAAGGGCGTGAGCTGTACGTTCTTCTCCTGGCCCACCATTAAACAAAAGCGTCTATTTTGTAAGACTCCGTCTTCAATCTACGTTACAGTATTTGTCATGTGCGCTTCATTAGTGCAACGAAAAGACCGCAGACAGGCGATGAATGTCAGCTAACTAGCCTACTTATCTATCTTGCTGCTTAATGCTACATTCCTCTACATTTAGGTAAATAAATAAAAAAAATGTAGTTTGAAGCTGAAGCAAAATATATTGCCTTATCGGCAGCAAACTTCACTTCCAGAGATTATGCGGGAAGTACTGCCAGCTGTGAGAGCCATCTGCACAACCCCCCGAGTTACAGGCGCTAGTGCTTTCAGTGGAAAACAAGCAGCATGAATGTGCTGCTTTGGCAGGATTATCATTACAGCATAGACCACTCACAGCGCAAGTCGCCAGAGTCTCGAATATCTACATTGTGAGCGGTATCGCACTGCAACCACAAGAACATTTTTCAAAGGCTGCACACGTGCAAGACATGTAGAATAAGCAGCTGCATGTATCTGAGAACTGATAATCGAAGCTTGCTACTAGGATATTTGCGTCCGTTTAAATTTGCAGAGGCTTAAAGGTTTTTGTCCAAATATCTGCGGTCTTTGCATGAAGCAGACAAAGTAACACTGGAAAGAAAGAGGAAAAAAAAACAAATAGCGGACTAAATTCTCAGGTCTGGTCGATGGCCACATTTACTCAATTCTAATGTGCCCCCCTCGATTCTAATGTGCACCTGTTTTCCGTGACCAAACACAAAGAAGTCCTTTACAGTACCGCGCAAATCATGCTTTCATACAGAAATAACTTTCTCTCGTTTCGAAAAACAAACATTACTCCCAGTGCACTAAAGTTGCGATTAATAAAAAAAGTTGCAGTTTCACCCAAAAGATGAAGCATCGATTGCGATATCAAATTAGTAAACAGCTATACGAAGTAAGGATAGTAGTTTTATTGGCCGTATAAACTTGTAAACATTCGCTTACAAACTAAACTAACAAGCATGGTGTCACGCACGTAAGCAAACATGAACATGTCTCGCTCGATGACTGCAAAAACTCACTATCAGAGCGTTGTAGTAAGGAAGTGCAGTAGCAGGAGCGAGCGAATTGACCTTGGTGCTGCCTCTTGCTTCAACACGAAGTGACAAGAACACAGCGCACACGAAGCTATCGGCCCTCGGTGTGCCTCGATGCGTAGGCTCTGTCCCTGCCGTAGATCGCTTTCAATATAGGGTCCACGTGGCTGTGCCGTACGCAGCAGCTGCTGGAGTAAGCCTCTCCTTCTGTTTGCGCTAGTCTCACATAAAAGTTTCAGGAACTCAACTCCCGTGTTGCTGCCCGATTTCTGTTGGTCTCCGCACACATGAACACTTTCTTTTTTAACTTGGCATGTCTTTGCAATCGGCACTTCCACACTGATGGAGCAAACACAGAAGACGGGAAGACGAATGGTAGACTAATCTAAGCACATATACTACAGCAGAAGGAGAAAGCTACGGAAGCTAGGCTCAAAGCGCGTACGAGGCACCCATTTTGAACTGCTGATGGCAATATGGTAATGCATATTTCGGGTCGTACCCGATCCTAATGGCATGAAATTTTTGGACCCGTTTTACCGGGGGAAAGTGCGTGTTAGATTCGAGTAAATGCAGTATTTGAAATTCCCCCAGCATTGCCACCAACTCCACAGAAATAATGTCGGACGGCGACCAAAACTGTTCAAAACCAAAACACTGTACAATGTCTGGTTCGACTTCTCAGTCTTTAAGGGCCCCTGAAACGGTTCGGAAAAATTTTGTAGGCGCGTAGGGTACAGCTTAAGTAGAACATTCGCACCACAATTTCAGTGAAGGGTTACATATTAATGGAGCTACAAGCGATTAGATGTTACCCTCCCCACTAGCCATGCTTTTCCTCCTCAACTCGTTCACCGAGCGAGCGGAGCTAAGCTCCGCTTCGCTGATTCCCCGTCACGATGCGACGTCACATCGTCCACTTCCGGTTGTTTTGGAGCCCGCCCCCGCCCGCGCGAGACCTCTCCGCTAGCCGCTTGGCCGTCGACCCCATGTGAGAGCTATCGAAGCAGCATGCGTTGCGAGCATTCTGTCGTAGCGTCGAACGTGTCTGGTATTCCAGTAACCACAGGCAAGCTGGTCATTTCAGCAAATGACTGGAGGCATAAACTCAAGCTGATGAAGGAACTTTAGCGTAGGCATACGTGAGCGGTCTGATCGGTCTGCACGGTCCAGACACTTGTTGGCGCAGCGCTTAACCAGCCAAACAAAGCGCTAATATTGCTCTAACCAAGTGTAAAACATTTTAAACATTTATAAAAACGTGTTGATGATTACACTCCTGCGAAAAATACACACCAGCAGCAAAGAAAAATACACTTCATTGCTGCTATCTGTTTATGGTTGAGCTCTGTGCCACCAGGTGGCTGCACCGTGCAGACCATTCACATTTGCCCTTCTGCTCATCTCATGGCTCATCCCGTTACGGCACAGTCAAGCGACTAGACCCTGTCCCCTTGCGCTTGCGTTTGCCCTAATAGCGGACTCGCGAAACGCTATTGCGTTAGTAATCTTGCAGTGTAACGTGACGGCCACAAACTCGCAAATCCTGGCGCCGATCCGATAGCGGCAGTCCGATGCGTAGCAGCCAGTTCGCTCGTATGCTGCCTTGCAGAGGGATACGATGTCGCAGCTTGACATATTGCCAGTCGCTACGTTTGCAGTCCACAAAGCAAGAAAGTCGAATCATAGTGCTCGCGAAAAGACTGAGACCGACTCTGACCGCGGAGCTCTCGTCAAAACGTAGTACGTTGTAACACAAGCAGACGACACTTGCTGTGTGCCGGAAGTGCTTAAGAGTACTGAAAAATTTTTCTTGTGCATTCACTTTATGCCACTTTCTTTTTATAAAAACAAATGAACTAACATTCCAACTATTACGAAGATCATTTGTTTACCATAAAGTTGGAAAAATTATCGATCACGCACCCTGGTCAGCCAATCGGATAGCTCGCCCCACTGACGTCATATGGGTGATTTCCATCATATGGGTAGGGGTGGCTTAAAATTCCGCCGAGCAGTGTGCTGCGATCGGCAGCGATGTGCATTTTTAAAACCTTATAATAAATTACACGCTTTATGCGGAGCACTTAGATGTGTCAATTAATGATCACAAGGACCTACTCTAACGACTCGGTACGTTTGTAGAAAATCGTCAAAAGCGTTTCAGGGTCCCTTTAACCACGAGCGCTTGATGTCAAAACATGGCAACTACGGACTTGCTGGAGGTTGCTCCACCGAAGCGCCATCTTTCAGCTTAGCTCAAGAAACATAAAATTCTGTACTCATTCGGTAAATCATCATTCAGAAACAAATCACAAGACAGTATAATGTGTAAAGTGGCATAAATATGCCATTTAATTTCTATTCAGATTTAGTGAGCTCTTCTGAAAGTATGTTTAGAACATTTGGTTCGGTACGTGTTAATTTTAGATATAGTATTGTTTAAGTGATAGTTTCAAGTACATTGAAACCCGGCTATATCGAAATCGCAGAAAGCGCCTATCAGTTCGATATAGAGCATAATTCGATATAAGCCTGCTCAAGAATTGGATGTCATAAAAGCACATATCATTTATAAAATCACTTTATTGATGAAACTAGCTTAGTTTCCCATGAAATAGTCCTGTATTTTCTTCTGCTTGGGCAATTTCGCTGCCTGCAACACACGTACTTCTCCATAATGTCTAAGGAGTCGGAGCAACTGAGGCCGCAACCTTCCGCATTTGCGCAGAAGCACCGGACTAGTGTGAGTGCACCAATCACCTCAGAGGCCGTGAGCAAAGGATGGTCATTGCTTCCCTCATTGTGCCCACTTTCACTTGTGCTTGGTACGATGTCAGCAATGTAGTCTTCGTTTTGGGGCTCTCCCGTGGTCGTGACACCGTGATCTGCACTCACAAACTCGTCGACTGTTGATTCGTCAACAGCTTCCGGAAATTCTGACAGCTCACTCCAAACTTCAGCAACACCGGCAACGACTTCGTCGCATTCATCAGAATTTACAGTCATCACCGAGCATGTGGAAGCCGGCACATCTGAAGCAATTTCAGATGAATCACTTGTACCCAGCCATGCGTACGCGTCGGGCACCAGGGGCATCGGGTTGCAAGTTTAGCCGCTTTAACCCTAATCTCTCTCGTATTCATCGAGATCGTGCTGAGATTGCTTTTCGGAATCTTGCACACTGCAGGGACATCCAACTTATCACAGCGTTCGATCCAATTTATGATTTCGAGCTTCGCAACGAAAGACGAATTCTGCCGCTTCATCACGGCAACACTGCGGGAGTAGTGTTGCCATTGGCTGGCTGAGCAAGCACTGCGGGTAGGGCAGGATAATTTTTTGCAGCGGGGTGTCGACGACTCAGCCGAGGCAGCGCAGTCACTGTAGGGAGGATGGAGCTGCGCCGCCGGGTTTCCCCGCCACCACGAGGGAAAGCCAATTTTTGGGGGCACTTTTCCGCTGCTTGACGTTCTACATATATCGGGAGTCGCTGCTATTTTTGTTCAACGTGAGCATAATTTTTGCTGTATATATACTCATATATATGTGTTCAGAAATTGTTTGATATATAGAATAATTCGATGTAAACAGGTCCGATATAGTTGAGTTCGACTGTATTACCGTTTTGTCTGGCTAGTTGGAGAAACCTAAGCAATGCCAAACTTCAGATGGGGCTTCCAGAAGCACAGAGAGGTTTAGCATTTCTCGAATTCTTACAAATGCAGGTAATTTGGGCGGATTGCTGGCTGGGTGGAGCCATAAACATGAGCGGTTGGAGTGGTGACTCCGCCTGATGGCACAGAGCCTGACCAGACGAACACAGAGGCATTATTGCAGTTACCAAGTGCATCCTACTTCGCTGCTGGTGAAGTAGAACGTATAAAAACTCAACTTCTCCACAATTACACTGCTGATGAAAATTTACACCAGCAGCAAAGTAGAATACACTTGGTGACTGCAATAATAGTTCTGTGTTTGTCTCGTCGATCTCTCTGTCACCAGGTAGAGTCACTACTCCAATCGCCTTAGGGAGCCTACATGCAAGCTCTGTTTTACGGTGGTGACAGCCTTTGTAAAGGTCATTGCCACCGCCAGCTAAATTGGCGGGTTAAACTTTCCAACAAGTTATAAGTTGTGGGAGGCAAAACGGCAAAGGACCAGCCAACAGGCCACGTTTTCCGCAACCCTTGGAGACGTGAAGCTAATTAATTTTTTTTTACTAGACTTTGGCTTCAGCAGCCAGAGACATACAGCTTGTCTGAGTGCAGTACATGGCACATTTACATTTTAGTTAAACAGGTTAGTAAGCACAGTGTTCATTAAAACGCACTTTGAAAAACACCCTTTACATGTTATGCACAAGTGAAAGGCAACGACAATGCTTAATGCAGCTCAAGTTCATGGCGTGAGATAATACTGCCACGAGCATGTCACCCTGCCGTATATCTTGTTGCTTTATACGTGTCACATGACATGCAATAGAAAAAAAATGTTTGATGTTTCAAAATAAAAGAAAAAGGCGTTTAGTACATTAAAGATGCATGCCGGTCTCGTGTGCGCATTGGTATAAAACTAAATTAACGAAATTTAAAAGATTGCATGTCAGCATGAGTACACCAGAGCATGACAAAAAAGTGCAGGAATGCTCCGCAACTTCTGGTGAGATTGGGAACCAAAATGGCTACTCACCAAATTCGGCAGTAAGTGACAGTCAAAATTTTGGTGTTGTCACCACATGAAAATAGCGCTTGCATCTGAGCTCCCTAGGTCGCTCATTTTTGCGCCTCTGCTCACTTGGCAATTCGCCCGAACGGCCTGTGCTTCCAGGAATACCAGACATGCTATAACTCCCTAGTAAGACCGAACAGTCAGCAATGAAGCGTAAATGGTGGATGTGACTGTGATGTTATTGGGTGCAGGATCACCCCAGAAAGATGCAGAAGCAGCACGCAGAAGCATAAACACGCATCAGACTTGTATTGACGCACATAACACATAGAAAACGGCACACACACGCGACAGTTCCCCAAAATACCTCATAGACGAAATGCAGTTATATCTATGTATCGGTCAATTATAATTGGCCTACAGTTCAGGCGGAAGCGCGTGTCGCCGTGTCGGAGACCTCGTGAGACCGTTGTCGGCCAGCGAGCGAGGTCGGACAGCAGTGTTGGCCAGCAGGGTCAGACGGCCGGGTCGGACAGCAGGGCCGGACAACAGGGTCGGACAGCAGGGTCGGACCGCATCGCGGTGCTCAGATGGCCCTGCGCAACACTTGATATACTGGAGTCTCCGCATGCCCGGTTTCCCTCCGGCGGGGTTTGCACTCGGGAACCCACGGCCGCAGTCACCGGGTCACGTTCACAGCTGGTGGGGTAGCCCTGTGGCCACTCACCCGAACGCTCGATCACCCTGGTTCAAGACCGCCAGCCCTCCTGGACCAGTTGTCCAGCGGAAGAGCGAGACGAGGTAGCCTCTCAGCGGGCGACAGCGTTGACTCGGGTGTGGCGTAGTGACGCGGGTGGCGATAGCTCCTATGGGCCGGATGCCCAGCGAGGAAGCTCTTTGCCGTCGAACGCCGAACCTCGTGCATTGCTCACGCCACGGGGCCACGGGCCACACTCTCTCGCGCCATGCTTTTTGAGGCGCCACTATCGACATCATCATCATCATCGGTGTCGATGATGATGATGGCTCTCGCGGGTATTTGCAAAAAGTCGCTGTCCACTTCGCCACCGCACGGGTCACTGTCTTCATATGTTTATGCTTCGCACTCCCGCATACCACATATCACAGTGACGTTACGGGAAGACAGGTTGGATTACAGAGAAGCAGTGGATCACAGAGAAATAAGTGTGCTAGTTGGGCAGGTCACGTAAAGGGTATAGCAGATGACCAGAGCAGCAGAATAGGCGCTAAGGAAAAGGAAATTCAGTCAAGTTACAAGTATGTATAAAGGTGGGATCCCATAGCTCACGTAGGAGTCTTAAGAAGGGTCCCTAGACTATATGGTTTTATATACAAACACATTGAGTATGTGAACGAAAGAAAAGTGAATGTTTGCGACCGTATAAATCAATTGCTTCTTCATTTATTAAGTAATGCAAGCATGAAATAGTGAAGGTTAGTTTTGTAACCGACAAATTGTTGCACTGTTTGGTCTGTCATTAATGTCTTGCACTTGGCTGGATCATATGAAAAGGAAAATGACCCATAATTGGTGTAGGCATTCGATACAACTAGAATGTTGTTGGTTGCTGTGGTATAGAACATACTGTATTTAGTCGAATCTAGGCTGGCCCCGATTCTAAGCCGACCGCCGAATGTCCGAAGCCCGAAAAAATAAACAAGCTCACCTCGAATGTAAGCCGAACAAAAAAAATGAGGACAGCATTCACAAAATGAAAACGGCATTTATTTAATATGAACATGCCAAGGTCACTCTACGTCGTCATCGCTGCTAGCCTCGTTCGCATGCTCGTACACTTCCGGATGCGCGCAAGCTTGCGTCCACTCGGCCACTCATGCGCAGACAGTGCGGCATGGCTCATACGCGTTGAAATGCTGCGCGATCTCGGTGAACACCTCCTCTCGGTTATTGCGCGCTTATCGTCCTTATCACTGTCATCTCCTCGTTTGCGGCTCACGCAAGAAGCATCTCCCGTTGCCCCCTCCAATGACGGATGTTTTTCTCATCGATGGCGAAGTCCCGCCTGGCTTGAACGTTTGGCGATGCTTCTGCGGCTAGAACAACTTTTCGTTTGAAAGCAACACTATAGTGGTATCGCCTGTTTGGTGCCATTACGATAACGCCACGCTGCACACCCATACGACACAGCTCAAAATGGCGACATCACTTGTGTACTTTAGTTGGCTACTGGCACGGCTAGTAGCGGTTGTGATGCTAGATGACTTTTCTAGATGGTGCTAGCTACGCACCATATTTATCATTTTCAATTGCAGACTGGCACGTTTGTTAAAATCTTTGAATCTAAGCCTGCCCTAGAGTTTGGCATATGATTATTTGAAAAAAAGAACTCTCGGCCTAGATTCGAATAACTATTGTGCCACAAAAATTCCTTGTTCGGGTATTTATAAGTGCAACCAGCGGTGCTTTAGGCATGTTTGGATTAAGTATGACAGTGATTGTACTTAGATAAGCTATCGATAAAACGCAGTACGTATGTTCATGGCCACATTTTCCTACTTTACTTGTAGGTTTTCAACCGCAAGGCTCGGCTAGACCTGCACATGAAGTACCTGCACCTAAAGGAAAAGCCACACGTCTGCGAGGACTGTGGCAAGGGTTTCACGCGGCTCGAGGACCTGAACCGTCACTTAGTCCTGCACACGGGTGAGAAGCCATTCCAGTGCCCAACGTGCCACAAGCGCTTTGCCATCAAGCCCTCGCTCAAGATCCACATGGTGACCCACACCAAGGAAGAGCCCCGGTCGTGCCACGAGTGCGGCCGCGCCTTCATTCGCAAGGATTGCCTCATGCGACACATGCGCAAGCGCCACCGCGACCTGCTCAACCGCATCCTGCTCGACGAGGAGGACGACCGCATCGCCCCGACCCCCGTCGCCACTCCGGGAGGCACGGCCAACACGGATAGTGGCATCAAGCTGGGTGCCCAGGCAGGCACTGTGGCCCGGATCCTGTCGGAACAGGTGCGAGTGTGTGCCCTCACTTTGGTTGGACTTTTCATCCGTATTTCAATCGCTGTTCTGTATTATTCACTTTGCAGAGAGTCACACACTCACCAGAAGGCTAAGTGGCAGTGGCCATAGAAGTCGCTAGAAATCTTCATAGAAATGACTACAGTCACCGACCGATAATTCGGCCATGCCGTGGCACCGCCACTAGCCTCATAGGCATTAAGGATGACCGAAATTTCCGACACTCTACAGCGCGTCGTGCGATAATTCGGACTCCGATTGCACAACTGTGTGCTAATTTGGCCACCAAGTCGTCAGAATTACGTTTATTTTCATTTTGAGATGTCGCCTGCGTGGTTGTCGGCCATGTCACCAACGGCTCTGCAATACCGAAACTTGCAAAGCCTAGTCAATCTTGTAGTCCCCAATGAGAATTCGGTGCATGCATTGACTGTACTTTCATCTGTCTGTAGCGACAGCATGACAATGGCTGAGATGTGGGCCTCGATTTTGTAGTGATGCCTTCCGCTCAATGATATGTCACTCTTATTATCCACCGTTCATGGCCGGCTGATACTGTTGATAATTCGTGCGGGGCGTCCTCTTATCACTGGCGAAGTGTGAAAAATGTAAAAAGAAATAGCATAAAAGAGATTGCTGGAAAGTCATTGCCACGGAATGTCTATGCCAAAGGCAAGTGCCTGTGCGCGCAGCTACATGTTGTCAAATTTGGGCTGTATTCGATGATCACTTTCAAAGATACCTTAATTTTCACGTGACAGGCAGCAGCACTGTGATAAGATAGCGTGCTTGGTACTATGTCATGCATGACGTCGTTCATACATGTCATTGCGCTTTGCGCCAGTCACATGAAAGACAGCATGCGTGCCATATTGCCAAAAATGCCGTTGCTCGCTGGTGCCAACACGTTTCATGCTAGTCACATGAAATTAAATGTATGTCTGAAAGTGGCGATCCAAAAATATGGCTCGCCTTTTTCTGGCCGCTTATATTTAGGCAAATCCGGTATTTCAGACTCTTGATTATTTGAGCTTTTTGGCGCTCCCTGTCGTGTCCAAATTATTGGTTGGCAGCTGTGGAGGGAACGGTGGTGTCCTTAGAAGAATATCTGTAGTATACAGTCGGTGCCTGATTTTCCGGTCCTCGGGGACCAAAAAGTAGTTGAAAAAAATCGAACACTCCGAAAAACACGTTCACTCAAAAACAAACTTATTAGACTTAGAGTGGCCTGAAAAGATCTATAATAATGCCCTACTTCATACTACGCATGGAGGGGATCAGACTTAAAACTTATTAGACTTAGAGTGGCTAAAAAATATCTATGATAATGCCCTACTTCATACTACGCTTGGAGGAGATCAGACTTGCTTGGATTCGTGCAACAGTGATGTCGTCTCCATATATATTCTGACAAGAGCGTGACCGCATTGGAAATCCCTATTGCCGGAGATTGCCATGGCGATAGGAGAAACGAGCCACATTTCTTCACACCACTTGGCTCTCGCGAAGATGCATAAGGTGGTGCCCATCACACAAATGCAAAGCTGCACAAACACACACAAAGATGCAATGGCTTCGAGACACGTCTGCTTTATAGACACAGCACATGTAAAAAGAAACCGAAACTTAACAAAAAAATTTTATCCCGCATTAAAAGGACACTGAAGGCAAATACTAAGTCGGCGTAAACTGTGAATACCATTCCAGAAACCTTGCAATGCTTGTTTTGTGCCAAGAAAAGACTAAGCTTACGAGAAAATTGTATCTGAAAGGTCGGGATACCTTTATCGAAATTCAAATCTCCTGCCACCCAACCAGGGGTGTGGTGACGTTGCATTCGCCACCACCGACCTTCTCTGCCGTCGGTGAGTAAAACGACGCCCGACAGAAGGCGGCACCGATCCAAGACAGAGAGGCGGATTCGCCGCTGCAGCTTCTTTGTAGTCAAGTGCCGTAGACTATTCGGGCATCCCACGACATCACATTGAAGTTGAATTCTCTGCTACCTGCAGTTTGTGCGAGTTTCGCAAGCCAGCAAAACCAGCGCAGCACTACGCGATCAGGAAAGTACTGAAATGCGAAAGTGTGGGCGGCGCGGAGTCAAGCGAAAACGAAACCTTTCGACTGCCCATGTCGTTGTCAATGGTAATTTCAATGAGTTCTTTTTTATAAACCTGAAGTGGAACTGGACAAGTAGAATTTCATTTCATCTTATATAATACATTTCGAGGATGTATTTTGCAATGAGTAGTTGCATACTCGCGGCAGAATTTAACTGAGCAATGCTTTCATCATTGAACAAGTGCTTGAATGTCCCGGGGGAGTCTCTAATCATGTCCTGCATTTACCTCGATTTCTCAATTATTAAGATCCTGTTCACGATAATATTGATGTCTTGGAGATTCTCGAGCACTAATATATTACTTTAGATTGACTTAGTGTTTCCCTTTAGTGTCCGTTTAAGTGAGTATGACAATAGTGCTGACAAGAAAAAAAGCGTTTTGTCAGCCAAAAAGAAGCGGGCATGGCCTCTGATACCGGAGAATATCGTGCTCTGTATTGAAAGCGTGTGCCTTCCAATCTAGGAGGCTATAGAGCGGGCCATTGGAAGTCAAGCCTGGCCAAGCCAGCAAAGAAATGAAGATGGCAGCTCCCAAAATCGAGTAGCGTGGCTCAAAACGAGCGACTTAGTCAGGAAAATCAAACTTTGCAGGCTAAATTTCTCAAAGAAATCGGTTCCAAAGATGCATTAGCTCTATGGGAACTCTGACAGTGTATTTATGAAGTCCCGAGTATGCATCAAGTCCGAATTTTTGGAGTCTGAAAAAATCCGTCGACGACTGTATATAAGCAGTGCAGGATGGCAGTGCAAAGCACAGGGATGGAGGTGCTGTGCCAAT
Organism: Dermacentor andersoni; assembly: GCF_023375885.2. Taxonomy (NCBI): domain Eukaryota; kingdom Metazoa; phylum Arthropoda; class Arachnida; order Ixodida; family Ixodidae; genus Dermacentor; species Dermacentor andersoni. The sequence goes on along the minus strand of NC_092818.1, from coordinate 43,583,697 downwards.
CGCGCCAAATCGTCAAGCTGTACCAACCAACAGCAAAACACTGATTTCGAATGAAGTTCCGAAATTTAGCAGGATGTGCATGTCCAGTGGCAACCACACACAGCCGAACGCGTACACTGGCTGCACTTGGCCCTGCAATCCAAGCCTAAGCAATTCGCATCAGCATTTGCATTTTTGGAGTGTCTGGTTTCATAATTGTAACTAGGCTACAAGAAAATTAAAACTTTTTTATGCTATACAATGCATTACGAATATTTTATCAAAGTGTTACGTGTTTACATATGTGCAGACCAGCTAAACAGGAGTTAAACTGGCGCTCATTTCATGGGGGCAGTCGGGAAGGAAAGCTGCAGTGAATGAATATGGTCGTACAGTCTGCTCAGCTTGTTTCGCTGCACATTTTAGCACTCGATCTTGCGCCCTATTTGTACACCTGCGTCGAGTAATGGGCAAACGGTGTGACATTGCAAATTTTTTTCACACGTGCACCACATCCACTTACCGGGTTTATAGTACGGCACACCGACAAACAACCTACTTGCTTTCATGAAACTTATTGGTCACTAATATCCAGTGGCAACTGCTATCGTCACTCAATTTGTGCCCAGGCTACACTATCTTCTCAGCACACAATGTCGGGCTCTTGCCGCTGCAGGAAGCAAGCCAAGGATGTAAAGTTTCATATTTAGTCAACCTTAGCGGCCAAATTGTGGTCATAATTACACGTTCAGAGAAACTGCAAACCTCCGAAATTACGTTCGTAGCAACAATGTTTACGATGTGACTTGTGCAGATTGAGTCCAAAGCTTTTATGCACTATTGTTTTGCAAACAAAAGCTCAATTGCCGTTTTACACTGGCTTTATGGTGCCTGTGGCAGAACCGCGAATAAGCCTAAAAAAAATCAAGCTTATTCAAAATATTAAACGCCGATGCACAATGGAAAGCCAGTAAACGTTTTCATCCTTTTATTGTTTTGAAAAATATGTTGGAGCTTTTTCTCGGCAAGCAATGTGAAATACTAACAAGCGTGCAATCACCAGTATGGCACTTCACATTTGTTCTACTGTATTCTGCTATCTTAACTGTAAGTCATGAAGAATTAAAAATTACCTGAGGTCACTATGTGAACGGTGTTCACTGTACCTTAGTGGGCGTTTATGGTGACCAATGTGAATATTTTGGGTTCATTATGTACGAGTACGTTCAATTAGCTAAATTTATAAAGTTACCTCATCGACAAGATGCCAATGAAGAAGTCGTGGATGACGTTTACAAACAACCGACACTAGCATTCAAAACAACCTAGGATTTGTAAAGAACCCGCTGTGGTGGTGCGTAGTGGCTTTGATGTTGCACAGCTAAGCCCGAGTTCGGGATCAAGTCCCAGTGGCGGCGGCATTTCGATGGGGCAAAATGCAAAAACACCCGTGTACCTTGCATTGAGTGCACGTTAAACAATCCGAGGTGGTCAAAATTAAACCGGAGTCCCCCACTACGGCATGCCTCATAATCGTATCGTGGTTCTGGCCCAGAGTTTAATTTTAATTTTTGAAGACATTTTTGTAACAAAAAAGAAAGCCTGTGAAATAAATTATTGTAGAAATTAAAATAAAAAAGTAATGGTGTGACCATGACAACTCTTCTGTGCACCGAAGATTGTATCAATCTTTACGCAAACCTCGTCAAATAGGGTCACTGGGAACGAGCAGCTGCATGTTATTCTCGCCACATCAGCAGTTTTTTGGCGCGCATCTTTGGTCCCTATCACACATGAAGTAGCGCAATCTTGTAACAGTTTGCTTTCCAAACCGTTGCAAGACCCTGGCAAGACCGTTGTCCAGGTTTGCACGATCCTAATATACACAATGCATTGATGACAATGTTTACCTCTGTGACCACTTACATCACTGGTGCGGGGACGAGTTGTCACGTTTTCTTTTTCCCCTCCTTCTTTGTTGGGAAAAAGGAACGAACCGTTATATACGCTGTTACCAGTCATTTCTCAACATTTTCACAACTTATGCATTAGCACCTTGTTGAAAAACTAAGGTAATAAATGTTAGTTCATGGAAAGCCCCCTGTTATTTTCTTCTTGGCTACATTTAGTTGGCCCATGCAGCATGCAATTTAATGGTGATTTCTGCGAAACCTGTATGAGTTTCCTTCGTAGCTTCATACAACAGTCGGGTGGACGACAATTTTTCCCTGTTATGAATTTTGCTGACCTTGCAGGCCTCTGCAGAACTGATCTGCCGTAACCTAACAGTATTCTGCAAATTCAAATAAGGAACACTTTTTCATCGTATGCTTTTATTTCACTCATGACATTTCCCAAGCTCCTCCACATGCGGTATGTTGAATTGAAACAGCCACGCCTCGATGAAACTGAGTCCCCGTTGCAGCAACTGCGATTCCGTAGGAGCGCTCAAACACATTCTGCTACACTGTAGAACTTACAGTGAAGGAATGGCCATGTACAGTCAACAATCAATTTTTTCAGATGCCCAATAATTTGGATGCCTTCGCAATACCGCCACGTACCCCGTAGAACCAATGTATAAGAATGTCTTACGTTTCAGGTACGAAGACCCTTTGGCGTCCAATTTTCTGTACTTTTTTTGCCGGGACCGAAGCCACCACCACCGCCGCCATTTTTATTACCTCGCCTCCTCGAACAGGCGCTCTCGCACACGGATCTATTGGTAACTGTAGCCGCCACCGCGGCAATGCTAGGCCTAACTGCTTCAACGCTCGCTGCAAAGCTTCTTCCTGTTCGGTGCCGTGTCTTTCATTGAAAGAATTCGCCACTGTCAGCAATGGAGCTGACTCCGCCTTTGTAATCCTCGCCAATGGCCTCAAAGCTCGGAAAGCACGATGCGTTCCATAATGCCAGTTCCCGAAGGTCAGCTTCGCTCCAATACAGCAGTGTTGCGCAGTGATACATATAAAGAGTAGGACACAGTATCTACTCCTTAAAGGGATAGTGAATAAAAAATTTGTCGCCGAGATTTCTGTCTCCAGTGATAGCTGTCGCACCGAGAGCGACCAAAACAATACTCTTTCTGAGGAGAAGTGAGCGAAAAGTAATTATTTTAGTGAATATTTCTCAAATCACAGCACCTACCGGCCTCCTCCGAAAGCTCTGGCAAAACCGGATATCACGTCACGCTTACCCACCTCGAGGTCCATTGCGAGCGATCGTCCACACTGAGCGCACGAAGGGGCCGGTAGATGTTTGCAGCAACGCGCTTTCGTTGTTCGACCGTCCTATTCGTACCGCTTCCTCGTGTGAGCTGTTCGAAAACCTCGTCTTTCATTTCGTGGATTTGTGGTTTGATGTGTGGAGCAGCCGTGTCAACGCCGCAAAATGCCGAGGGTCTGCTGTGCGCATGTGAAAACGGCAGGCAGCGGTAGTCTTTTTCTCGCGTACTTGTTCACGCTGTAGTTTTGCGCACAGGTGCCGTTTGACCGTAATTTGTCGTTTGTACGACGTTCTGAGCCAGATATTTGGCCAATTCTGCCAGAATGAATCGAAATCCGCATCGTCTGAAGCGACGGCTGACGAAAAAAAATTCGCCGACATGAGACTGGTGGCGCCATCTCGTGTGCACCAAGGGAAGGAGTGCTCGGCTGCGATGAAACAACGGCACGCTGAAACCGCTGCGCATGTACTCGTTCACTCCGTGAATAACAAGAGGTTCCCTGCTCACAGAGGCGCATTTCAGTCACTGCACATGCCTGGATTCAATCCTCACCCGTTGCTTCATCGCATCTATTCTCAAAACAGCTACTTGCGCGCATCAAGCACCTGCCGCGCGAGAGTCGGCAGCCGACTGTTATGCTCACGCCGCCGGCCACACCTGCTCCGATGGCGTAGGTACAGGGAGGTCTACACGCGTCAATATCTTCAACGATTTCTACGTTTTTTTTTTTTTTTTTTTTTTTTTTTACAGTGTGTACTCACGGCACCTGTATTGTGCATTGGTGGCTTTCATGTTTTACGCGCTAGCAGCTACCCATCCAAGCGGGCGGAGCAAGCCGCTTTGCGCAGAACGAAGAGTAAATTCCTTACGTCGCCTGACATTACATAGCCTGAGGCATAAGCGTCCTCGCTCTGTTGAAGCCAAACATGGCAAAGCGTTTGCGTGAGTGAATCACGCTGGGCGCATCGCCACGGATGCAACACTGTCAATGAGGCGTGCGCCTTTCGTCTCGCTAACTCATTCGTGACAGGTGCGAGCTTGCGATCCGAGCCGCAGGAACCGCGTTTATATCTGGTTTCCACCTATGATGCCGCCCCTGATCTCTCGAGGCGAACGCGTGTACATGGAATGCACAGTGTAAACACCACTTTGCTGGTCCAGACTCTCTTGGCACCGCGGAGGGGGACTGCTGCGGCGGGTCGTCGTCAATTTCGCTTGACAACGCGGACGGATCGTAGGCATACGCCTTTATCGTTCGTGGTTGTTCAGTTGGCCGCTCATCCAAGTCGCAAAGTTCCGCTCATGCTATCGCTCTCACTAGAACTTTGCATTTAGCACTGCGCAGCGCAAGGAAAACAAAACTGCGCAGCCGGCCAGCTCGCTCCGCGGCTGCTGAGGGTAGTTGTGACGTCAGATCCGCCGGCTTGTTGTCGGGAGCGCTTTGCGAGTGACGCGATGGCCGCTCATAAAGAGTAAAAAATAAAGCCATCCGCTCAAAAGTAACCCGACTAATGACTATATACTGTAGCAATCGTGTCTTAGGAATGCAATTGTGGGGCTTCCTCTATATTCTTCGATTTTTATTCTGTATCTCTTTAAGAGGAAGCTTTAGCTCGGGCCCAACTCTGATGCCACCTATTCAGGTGCATGTAAAACGCAGAAACACTTCTCTGACATAACCACTGGGTCAATTTTAATGAAATTTGTTGATCTTGAGTGAGAAATTTAAATTCTAGTGTCTGTAGGAAGTGACATATCGAGTTAGGGCCTGAACTTTTTTTAAAAGGAATTTTCACTAATTGCAAGTTTGAAGAAAAAATGTAAAAGAACGAAGTATACAAATCCATAGCTCTACACCAGGAACAAATATCGCAGGTCTGTAAACTGCGGCTGTAAGAGCATTCAAAGCGGACAAATTTGACATGTCAATTTATATCTTGGGTGACTCTTACTATAAGGGGTTCGCAAAGGTTGTACTCGCGTATTAGTGGTTTATCTGACAGTCATGTATAACATAATTTGTCCGCTTTAGATGTACTATTAGGGACAGTTTACTGAAGCGAAATATTGTTTTTCATTGTCAAGTTGCAGAGTGAACTTCATAGTTTAGTTTTCTGAAAATTTGTGATTTTCTCCAATTTTTATTAAAAGTTTGATGGCCCAAATAAAATATTCGCAACTAACAGTCACTATATTTTAACTCATGCTTTCAAATGCAACAAACGTCATCAAATTTGGTGCGCTGGTTGCCGAGAAAAACAATTTCTCCTTTCCCATGTATTTAGATAGGAGCCGTCGAGCTGGAGATTCCTCTTAATTATGTGCGTGTGCACCCGCCGTCTCCTGTCACAGTACGAGCACCCGTGCGAAGTGTACCGGCAGGCCTTCAGAGCTATTTTCGACATGCCTGCGACTATTTGAGCTCTTGGGGGCAGTGAAATGCATGTATCTATTTTTTCTCAGGCTTTTGCAGCCCTTAGGGAGTCTGAAAAATTGGATGTTGACAGTACCAGACAAATACGTCAACACTCTTGTCAAGGAACTTTGAGCCTCAGGGGGCCAAACAAGCGCAGATCAGGTCCTCGGCACTCTCCATCAATATAACATTCAGCCGTTAATTTCTTGTGTGCTTACTTTGATTCATTTGGCTCCATTTCAAAACTAGCTCTAATTTGGACTCCTACATTCTACAAGAAGTGTGTAGTGAAATCACGGTGTCAAGACAAACTGAAGGTGACAAAAGTGATGGCAAAAGTTCATCACTCCAAATGCCAAAAGTGATATTAAAAATATTGCTACGGAACAATATGTGCGATCACGAAAAGCCGAGCAGTGCGAAGACGATGATGACGATGAGAAGCTAGCGCGGGCTGTTGCCTCTTGGCCAAGCGCAGCGTATTTTCTTGTAAATATACTTGTACATAGCTTTTCGTCTGCGTCTGCCTACGTAACATATCTGGTGGAGGTGGACGTTCCCTGTACCTCGTCACGGAGCTTCGCAGTGGACGGTACGTCGAGCCTTCCTTCATGGCTCCCGGCGACGACAACCGGACTCCCCCGGCTCCGACACCTGCTGCCACTTCGACGACCTACATCACTCTCCCCGCTCCCCGTGATCCTGGCGTATTCTCGGGCAAAGATGGGGAAGACGTCGATGACTGGGTCAGCCTGTATGAACACGTCAGCCGCAATAACCGGTGGGACCCTACTATTATGCTCGCCAACGTAGTCTTTTACCTCGGTAGCACACCTACAGTTTGGTATCGCACGCACGAAGATGAGCTCACCAGTTGGGATTCACTTAAGACACAGCTTGGGACTTGTTCGGCAACCCCTACGGTCACCAACTTGCCGCGCAGAAGGCGCTTTCCGGCCGTGTGCAGACGTCAACAGAGCCCTATGTCACGTACATTCAGGACGTCTTGGCTCTGTGCTGCAAAGTTGACACCCACATGACTGAGGCAGACAAGGTTGCCCACATCCTCAAAGGCATTGCCGATGACGCCTTCAACTTGCTCGTTTGCAACAACGTAGCGACGGTGGATGCTGTTATAGAAGAGTGCCGCCGCCTGGAACTCGCCAAGAGCCGACGTATTGACCAGCAGTTTGCCCGTCTGCCCAACACCCCAGCGACATCTTCCTGTGCCGACACTCCTCGTCCCAACAACACTGCCGATGTTACCAGGATCGTCCGGCGTGAGATCGAGGCCGCCTATCCGGCTGCCTTCGGCTCCAGTCCCACAACACATCTGCAGTCACGGTCTCACTGATCCAGGCAGTTGTCCGCCAAGAGTTCGAAAACATGGGTCTTCACACCATCTGCTCGGCCCATCGTCCTGATACCCGCCCTGCTTCTTCGATTCCACACCGTCCCGCACCTTCTTACCCGCCACGTTTCCGCAACCCATCAGAATGGCGCACTGCTGACGAGAAGCCCATTTGTTTCCACTGCCATCGAATCGGGCACATTTCTCGGCACTGTCGCAGTCGCTGGAGTTCCCCGACCCGGTCTACTTATACCGCCTACTCTAGCCCCCCAGGTGGCCCTTCTCGTCCCTATGCCGCACGCTCCGATAACGCCGCCGCTGATTCTCCTGCAGCGAACCGCTCCTATTCTCGTTCGCCTTCGCCCCAACAACGACAATCTCGCTCTCCCCAGCCCCGTCGCTCCTATTCGCCGACTCCCTTCGGACGCCGCTCCCAGCCGGAAAACTAGACGATGCAGCGCCTCGAGGTGACGCTGCATTGCCCCCTACGCCGCCAAATCCTCTACTGACGTTGCCCACTCATCTGAACCTTCTTGACGTGCAAGTCAACAGTGTTTCTGTGTCTGCACTCATAGACACTGGGGCGCATTTGTCTGTAATGAGCGCTGACCTTCGTAACCGGCTCAAGAAAATTATCACGCCGGCCACGACGCCTGTTGTCCGTGTCGCCGATGCCAGAACAGCCCCCGTAATTGGTATGTGCACCGCCCGTGTCTCCTTCGCCGATCGCTCAACAATCGTGCTATTCACAGTCATCGCCCACTGTCACCATAACATCATCCTCGGCTTAGACTTCCTCTCCGCACATTCTGCTCTCATCGATTGTTCCGCCAGTACTCTCCGCCTTGACCTGCCTGTTCTGGATCCTGCTGAACCACACCCCAGTCGCCTCAGTTCCGTCGACTTCGTTCGTTTGCCACCTTCCGCACTGACCTACGTTGACATAGTGTCTTCCCCACCAGTCCCCGACAGTCACTACATCGCGGCTCCTATGCAAGACGTCCTCCTTACCCACGGGATCACAGTACCTCATACAGTTTTATCTATTACCGCGAATTGTGTCTGCCTGCCAGTGGTCAACTTTGGCTTGACGACACAAGTGCTGCCATGCGGGATGTCTCTGGCCCAGCTTTGCTCATTCGCGGATTACTCGGTAGCATCCATTGCAGTAGACGACACTTTATCCGATGCTCCTCTACTATCGCAGTCCGCAAATTGTACCATCGCTGACTTACAGAAAATGATTGCGCCCGACTTGCCGTCCGAGCACGCTCGTGAACTCTACCGCGTTCTGTTTTCCTACCACGATATTTTTTTCTTTAACGATCGTCCTTTGGCCCAAACTACAGCTGTCAAACATCGTTATAATACCGGCGATGCCCCTCCTATTCATTGCCGCCCGTATCGAGTGTCACCGGCTGAGCGTCAAGTTATTCACGCAGAAGTTCGCAAAATGCTTGCCAAGAACATTATTGAACCATCATATAGTCCATGGGCGTCACCTGTTGTACTGGTCAAAAAGAAGGATGGCTCATGGCGCTTTTGCGTGGACTATCGGCACCTAACAGGGTTACAAAAAGGATGTGTATCTCCTACCTCGGATTGATGACGCCCTTGACTGCCTCCACGGTGCTCGCTATTTCTCCTCTATTGACCTTCGCTCCGGCTACTGGCAGATTGCCGTGGACGATCTCGACCGCGAGAAGGCTGCTTTTGTAACACCCGACGGTCTTTATCAATTCAAAGTGATGCCATTCGGTCTATGTAACGCCCCTGCCACTTTTGAACGCATGATGGACTCCCTTCTTCACGGTTTCAAATGGTCCACGTGCCTGTGCTACTTGGATGACGTTATCATATTCTCCCCAACGTTCGCTACGCACCTCGAGCGCCTCTGAGCAGTCCTGGACGTTTTTCGTCGAGCCGGTCTGCAACTCAACGCATCAGTGTCAATTCGGCCATCGCCAGATTACTGTCCTTGGACATCTTGTTGACGCGAACGAAGTGCAGCCGGACCCAGGCAAGATCCATGCCGTTGCGCACTTCCCTGTTCCGAAGTGTGTCAAGGATGTGCGCAGCTTCATCGGCCTTTGTTCGTACTTCCGCCGTTTCGTGAGAAATTTCGCCGCCATAGCACGACCACTAACCGAGCTTTTAAAAAAAGACGCCCCTTTCCAGTGGGGCGATAACGAGGCCTCTGCATTCTCACATCTAATCGACATTCTCACAACGCCTCCCGTTCTGGCCCATTTCGATCCTTCTGCGCCTACCGAAGTCCGTACTGATGCCAGCGGTCACGGAATTGGCGCAGTACTGGCACAACGCCAGCATGGCCACGACCGTGTTATCGCTTACACCAGCAGGCTCCTCTCACTCGTGGAGTGCAACTATTCCATCACTGAGCGTGAGTGTCTGGCCCTAGTTTGGGCGGTTGCGAAATTCCGCCCATACTTATATGGCCGACCCTTTTCCGTTGTCACAGACCATCACGGGCTTTGCTGGCTATGCTCACTGAAAGATCCTACAGGAAGACTTGGTCGCTGGGCCTTACGCCTCCAAGAATATTCGTATACTGTCACCTATAAATCTGGCCGTCTACACAAGGACACTGACTGCCTGTCTCGCTACCCGGTCGACAAGCCTGACGCAGCCGACAGTAGTAGCGCCAACGGCATTTTCTCTGTGTCTGCCTTCGCTAACATCGCCGATGAGCAGTACCGAGACCTATCGCTGCGAGCACTCATCGAGCGTCTGCGCTCTACACCTACCAACACATCCGTTCGCCGATATGTCCTCCAGGGTGGCATTCTGTATCGAAGGAACATCCTCCCTGACGGATCTGATCTTCTTGTCGTGCCAAAATGCCTACGACAGACTGTACTCTTTAAGGTGCATGACACACCCGCTGCAGGACATCTTGGGGTAACCCGCACGTACGACCGCGTCTGCCGCTGCTTCTATTGGCCTGGTCTCGCTCGCCCCGTTCGACGCTATGTTGCTGCCTGTGATCCCTGCCAGCGTCGGAAAACACCTCAGGTGCTACCTGCCGGTCATCTCCAGCCGATCACCGTCCCTGTAGAACCATTCTTTCATGTTGGATTAGACCTGCTCGGTCCCTTTCCCACGTCATCCTCTGGGAACAAATGGGTAGCCGTCGCGACTGATTACGCCACCCGATACGCTATCACTCGGGCTCTCCCTACCAGTTGCGCCTCTGACGTAGCGGACTTTCTCTTGCGTGACATTATCTTGCTTCATGGCGCCCCGCGACAGCTGCTTACTGACCGTGGTCGAAACTTCCTCTCGAAAGTTATCGCTGACATTGTGCGTTCCTGCTCCTTTCAACACAAACTGAACTACCTCATACCATCCTCAAACCAATGGCCTGACAGAGCGGTTAAACCGTACTCTTACCGATATGCTGTGCAAGTACGTTTGCAAAGACCACCACGACTGGGACATTGCCCTTCCTTGCGTAACATTTGCGTACAATTCTTTCCGGCACGACACCGCCGGATTTTCTCCATTTTATCTACTGTACGGTCGCGAACGTACCTTGCCCCTAAACATGGCACTTCCTCCTGCTGCGATCTCAACAAGCGAGTATGAGTGCGACGCCATCGCCCTCGCCGACCATGCACGCCAGCTTGCCCGTGTTCGACTGACGGCCTCACAAGCCACTCAGCAGTGTCATTACAACGCCCGCCATCGTGACGTACAGTTTTGGCCTGGTGCGCTTGTGCTCCTGTGGTCGCCCTCCCGTCACGTCGGACTTTCAGAGAAGCTCCTTTCGCGATACACAGGGCCCTACCGCGTGCTGCGCCAGGTGACGCCTGTGACTTACGAAATTGCTCCTGTGGGTTCAACCTCGTCCTCTCTTCTGGCATCAAGTGATGTCGTGCATGTGAGTAGGCTCAAGGCCTACTACACTGCTTCCGAGTCCGATCTTTAGTCGCTCCGGGACGGCGCTTTTGCAGCCGGGAGTAGTGCTACGGAACAATATGTGCGATCACGAAAAGGCGAGCAGTGCGAAGACGGCGACGACGATGAGAAGCTAGCGCGGGCTGTTGCCTCTTGGCCAAGCGCAGCGTATTTTCTTGTAAATATACTTGTACATAGCTTTTCGTCTGCGTCTTCCTACGTAACAATATTATGCTGTCGGCTGACTGCCACTTTTTTCAGCGAAGCTATATACCTCTACCCTCCAAGGAAATTTTCGTGTTGTAAGCAAGAAATTCCCCATACGTGGGCCGATCCCGAAGATAGTGCAATGCCAGGCCGACCCACGGCGGAGGTGAAGCAGGCGTTAAGCACTCCCCATACATGGGCCAATACCAAATATAGTGCAATACCAGCCCGACCTGTGGTGGAGGTGAAGCCGGCGTTAAGCACTCCCCATACATGGGCCGATCCCGAAGATAGTGCAATGCCGGGTCGACATGCGGCAGAGGTGAAACAGGCATTAAGCACTCCCGATACGTGGGCCGATCCCGAAGATAGTACAATGCCGGGTTGAAGCACTCGCCATACGTGGGCCAATCCCAGATATAGTGCAATACCGGCTCGACCTGGGGTAGAGGTGAAGCAGGCGTTAAGTACTCCCCATACGTGTGCCGATACCGAAGATAGTGAAATGCCGGGCCAACCCACAGCGTAGGTGCAGTTCGTCATTAAGGGGCCTGCATACACAGCTTCGCTGGTCATCCTTCTTCACAGAGTGGAAGGGCACTGAGGTTATTTTTTTTTTTTAGTTGTTGTTCTCTTTATTTCTGTCTTATAGGCTGTCTTTTCCTCCGTCCTTGCACAGAAACTTGTAGATGAATACTCGCCTTTCTTTTTTAAATATTGATTGCCGTTCTTTGACATCATACATAGGGAACAGCTTGGCACACACTTACCTAGCACAAATTCAGATTTTGGGAAATAGGAAAGAGGTCAGTGTTCGTGAATTGTCTACTTAAGTTTCCTTTAGCGCTGTCCCTCTATCTTCAACAGCCAGCGGAATACTGTTGCAGTTTTCTTGTATCAGTGAAGCGAGACATACTTTCTCGACAGTAAATGCACAGTCCAAGCAGTCGAAGCTAATGCTGCTAAACTGGCAAAGCTCTCTGCGTTTCAATAAAGCACTCTCTGTCACTCATTTACAATGTTCATACAAAATGACTATGAATCTAGAGAAAGCATAGGGGAAGGTAATGCTTAGGTTTATTTGAAATCTGTAAATAATAGAGCAAAGGAAGACGAAAGTGTACAAAAAGATCATTTATTCAACAAAATCCACATTGCTGCATTACGCATGTGGTAGTCTACCCGTTAAGCTACCATAGCGCTATCACTCCAGCCACTATCTTGGGCTTTTGTGTACAAGATTGTCCCTGAAAATGTTAGCCAGCAAACACTCGTATACTATCTCAAGTGATCAAAACTGCCAAGGAACCGAGAGTTCTCCCATCCTTTTTGCTCGTTTACCATGTGTAGTCCTGCTTATGCTCTTGTTTTATTTTATTTTTCTGCAGGCTCTTTGCGAGAGCATTCGCGAGCTGCTGGGCCTGCTCGTTGATGAGCCAACGTTGAAGGGCTTTGGATACCCGGACAAGCCCGTGGATGAACTGCTCGAAGCGGTCATCCGTCGCTGCGGCCACAGCCCGGCTAGTCCCGACAACTACAACTATGTGGACCGGCTGCGTGAGAACTCCAAGCTGCTCTTCACAGTGGTCATTGACGACAGTGCTGTCAAGACTCTGCTCAATAACCAGACTGTCGACGAGGTCATTCTACACGTGTTGCGTCTCGCAAAGTCCTAGCTTCTCATTGTCGTCCTTCCCCCATCTCGTTTCGACTAACTGAGGGTGCACAGAAGCAAACGATTTGTCTTCTAATTGTAGTAGGGTGGCACTCACATGGGTTGTGCGGGCTGAGCTTGTTTGATTTCCACGTGCTATCATAACGGAAGGGACCACAATATGTTAATGCTGTGCAACATTACTATTTAGCTGACTCCTACTGCAGACAGTAGCAGTCAGTTAAATACGTTCTTGGTAGTGAAAGCCCTTGGAACCTGGAAAAGCATAATGTCAGCGGTCTTGTTACGCGTTGTTGCAAACACATTTCGTGGTTCTGAAGATTTTCAAGGGACTGCGCACTTGTAGCTTAACAGAATAGCTTTTCCTGCTTTCACATAAATACGCATGACCAGTGTTGTCAGTCCTGCATCTAGTCGTAAACACATCTTATGCCTGTTTATTGGCTCAGTAAATGACAATAGTTCTTGAAGCAAAAAAAAAAAAAGATAGACAGATAAAGAACAGGAACAATGCCTGGAAACAGGTTAGGCCTGGCATAAGCTTTTTTTTTTTTTTTCTGAACTGTAAAGTGGAAGTTTCTGGCTGCTGGCATAACTGACTTGGTGAGTGCCCATAAGGTCGTGAAGTCACGAGAAAGCCGTCGTCAGAAGGTAAACGTTGATGTCAAGTTGAACAGAAAGCTCGTAGCACACACTACGGTGCGACAAAGCACATCTGCTTTTTTGCACCCTCACTTAACCTCTCCTGTGCTTTGCACACCATGTATTCTTTGTCTTCACTCTGTATCATTTTTTTTTTTTATTATTGCATCGCACAATGCCCATGCTTAGCTGGGCATGAACAGAGCAGCAGGCAGTTGGAAATGTGCTGGGTTTTGTCGTAAGTCCTGTAGGTGCGTTTGTGTATTCCAGGGGGAGGGAGAATCCGGTCTACCAACATGAAGATTGTCACGATCATGGGCACGCACAATCTACACCGGCCTGGTAGCCCAAATCGTACGAAAAGAACTAACTGCATTCTCTCCCATTCGATGTTTTTGACTCTTGTGGCACATTCCCAGACCTGTAGCAGAAGTTGTAGGAGAGGGTTACTGGCGAAAGCAAGGCGTCTCCTAGTCTGTTGGTTTTCTGGCCACTTTGCAAGAGGAGCGCGAGTTACATGATGCACTCTGTGTGTGTTTTAAGTGTTTGTAGCAGTTTTGTTGTAAGGCAACTTTTGCACAACATTAAGTGTGAGAACATCGGCCCACATAGTGTGAGGGCTCTATGTGATGGTTTCTTTTTTGGCAGTGTAGGGAAAGCCCGACTTGACAGGTAATGTGAGGTGCCAGCCACTGAGACATGGAATATTAATCCAAGAAGAAAGTGCTAGATGTGCCCGTGTTAGTGAAATTAAGATGCCCAAACTTATGCCTTACCGTTACGGTGCTTCAGTGTTTGTCATGTTTTTCCTCATTCAGACTTTTTTTTTCACATGCGAGGTAGTGAAAGTTGTAAAAGGAAGTCATTCATTGTGTTTCCATGCCACAATTGTAGTAGAGTGCATTTTAGCGTTCCTTCCTAAAGGCAGGAAGTGGGGAGGGGGGTGCAGTGCGTAGCACTTGTCTTTCCTTGAAGTCGTGAGATTAACGGCATCTTTTCCTTTTGGTAATGGCTAACATTGAAACTGGAGTAGGGTCACAGCTAGTAGAGGAAGCTAATAAAAATTTGGAGATTTAAGATTGCTGGTAATGTTCTAGACAGCTTTTGTCCTTGATGACTACAAGCATATCGCTTTCAGTCTAGCCAAATATCACGTGCTCAAGGAAAAGCAGGCCTGCTTATTTCTAGGGCAAAGCACTGCTTGAAGACTGGAAGCTGAGCATTGCACAGCATGACTCAAAGCAGCGAACAAGTAAACCTAAATAAAACAATTAACTACTACTAGTGCAAAAAAAAAATGACATAAAACAAGCAAAATTTTTCTATTATGTATGCTACCAATTTCTGGTTCAAAGTGTAGTTGTTTAATGGAGTCTTACAATAGCTTCAGTAATTTACTAATTTAGCTTTATGCAAGGCCTGCTCTTCATATTGGAGGTTAGTGCAAAAAGAACATAGAAACCTGCAGAGGCCAGTATTTGACCCTAAGTAGCTTTAACGTTCTTTTTTCAACTTCGAAGGGGAAAAGTAGCCGGTGCTACACCGACCACATACATCTGCTGATAAAATATTCACCTGCTGATAAAATATTCACCTGCAGGTTCTCATGCGAAATTTAAGTTGCTGTGCGCACTTGAATACTAATGAAGTCTTGCAGACAAGGAGCAGTGTTTACTCCTATATGAAGTTCAAGATTAAAGTTACTTGTTAGATTGTATTTCGAAATTCTTGAGGCTTTCACTGTTTTATCGCACTCTTATGATTGGTGCAGCAGCAGCCATTATTGCCTTTGCATCTCATGCCTGTCATACAGTATGATCCACTTGTAGTTTAAGAAATGAGCCACGAAAACTGTAATATTTCTGAAATGTCTAAAAAATATGGCTGGTGTGACATTAG
This sequence comes from Dermacentor andersoni, assembly GCF_023375885.2. Taxonomy (NCBI): domain Eukaryota; kingdom Metazoa; phylum Arthropoda; class Arachnida; order Ixodida; family Ixodidae; genus Dermacentor; species Dermacentor andersoni. The sequence continues at coordinate 43,568,381 of NC_092818.1, read as the reverse complement.
AAAGTTGTGTATGTGTAAAAATGTAATGCACAGGCCTTCGTGTCAGATACCAGCTGTGGTTAGTTGTGCAATTTTGACTACCGTATTTACTCGCATAATGATCGCACTCGCGTAATGATCACACCCCTAAATTTTGTCGTCAAAATTCGATTTTTTTTATTTCCCGCGTAATGATCGCACCCCGAACTTGCCGCAGCGATATGTCGTGTGCTAATTCTAGCTAATAATGATCGCGCTTACCATCTGTCGAATGCTATGCGAACGACTCTTCAAGACAAGCCAAGCGGCCTGCACGCACCAAACATTCTTAAGTAGATGCCTCATTTCATTACTTTCATCACTTTCCGCACTTCCATGACAAAATGAGGTACAACCAAAATCGCCTTTATTATGGGTTGGCTTTATAATGGTTGATGTCAACAAAAACAATAAAGGCGCATTTCGATTCTTTTCATCTGCTTTTGCACTCGTGAGCACGCAACAAATCGCGCGCGGCAATGATAGTAGCCACGTTTACTCTGATACGTTAAAAGTGTACCCTATTCATATGCCGACGCTTGTAACACAGCTAAGATATTCGCCCACCCTTAGCGGAAACGTGCCGTATTAGGATAGTAGTGAAGACAGATGCCGCAGTTTCCGCAGCACGTCGGCCATGCATTTCTGTGTCACTGGCAGTTAAGCGCGCCCACCTGATTCTGTCCCCTCCAAGTGGACATGGCTACATTACTGCCGCAAACTTGCCGATATTAACGATATTATTCATCACTGATACGGAAGAAACTGTTTCAATACACGTAATGTACTCACGAGAAGAAAAAAAAAATTGCGTTCGGCGCGTTCGGCTTGCTCCGCCGGCCGCCATTTTTGTTTTGGTGTCCCGCACCCGCAATCTCGCATCCCGCAGCAAACGCGAGGCGAAAAAAAAATTTTTTTCTTTTCCGCAGGAAATTTAACCCGCGTAATGATCGCACCCCTGAATTTGCGTCAATTTTTCTGACAAAAAAAAGTGCGATCATTATGTGAGTAAATACGGTAGGTGGTCTGCTTAAAGGGCCCCTCACCAGGCCCCATATCAAATTCTGGTTATATGCTGGAAGTTATTACGTGTCCTCTAGGGAGCGTTCTGTCCAAAAAATCTTTCACATCGGCTCGTTAATAGCCAAGATAGAAATAGTTCAGTGCCGCAAAACCATGATTTCAGCAGGCAGGCTTCACTGCCAAACAAGACGCTCTCTCCACTCGCCCCATCTAGCCTTCCCTGCATTCTCCAATACCGGACCTCGAGGATCGCGTCTTCAGGCCCCGCCTTCATTTTTTCTCCTCGCTTTTTTCCCTGGGCTACACATGTCTGCTGACCGCGCCCCGCGTGAGTTGTTGTCTTGTTCGCGCAGCGCACGATTTTGTGCGCTGTGTGCAAGGACACATGACTAGCGGTATAACTCAGAGCAACACAAATACTGAGGCAGAACAAGCAGATCGCAGAGCATGATCAAGCGCTGGAACACGGTAGAAAATAGCATAGTTTCAGTGCCTGCGTATGTGACCACATGACCGTGGGAACAAGCAGACGAAGCAGAAGTACATCTCTCTCGCTTCTGTGCGAAGTAAAACAAAAAATTCGCAGACATTCCGTTTGCGTGTTTTATTATTTCTCTAAACTTCAATTCGTCAATTCAAGCAACAGATCGCACAGATAACGCACGTTGTCTTCAATAATTCTCGAATCACGTGTCGCCACAAGTGACATCACACTGCAGACACGATTATGTAGGCGCAGGGACACTATTACGTCACTGTCCGGCTTGGAGTGTGGCGGCAGCGAGTGAAGAGGGAAACAGCATTTGGATTGTAATTTCAGACGTAGCAATGTAATACTATGCAGACACAATTGTTGTCGCGCAATGTACGCTATGCCCTTGTCAGCACAATATGGCCAGACCTGGTGTGGGGCCCTTTAAGAGGACAATACTGTGAGACGATTTGGCTCGAAGCGGTGGCCAAACTTTCACAGCCTGTGTTCTGTGATTGCTGACAGCAAACAGAGTATGAAATAGAAAAGTTGTCAGCAGCTCCTAGCAGGTCAAGCACTAAAACAAGTGCTGTAGGTTTTGGCTCATATCCTAATTGTTGAGACTTCTGTAACATGCATACATTCTTTTACAGTGTTGAAATGACATGTGGTTATCATCTAATCACTGATAAGTGTTGAGTGGTGCTTCACAGCTAACATCCTCTGCTGAAAATAACTGCTGCAGACTGGGAGCGCTGTTCATACGAGAGTTTTCTTGAGCATATTAACACTATGAATATTGATTTCAGGGCGAGGAAAAGTTCAACGTAGATAGATGCTTTGTACCATTTGAGCAGCACGTTTCCATTGTATCCATATTGCTAATATTTAGTTGTTTTTCATTTTTTCCCATTACTGCCTCATGTTTTTATCAGCTTCTGGAAGGCACTCGACAGTACCTTTCATCTGATGCGACAAACTTGTGATTAGCAGTTAGTTGTGTTGATCATTGTTAAAGATTTTATATACACTACATTGTTGTCGGGCAGCACGAGATGCGCATCGGTATTTTTAAGCTAAAAAAGATGTTACGATGGGCTTTTGCCCATCTTGTACAGTCAACCCCTAGATGGCTCCAACTGACACTGTCCATCAGTGTTTACGAAACGGAATATCAGTGGGTCTCTTCAGGGGACGCACCAGCCTCTGCATTTGTCCAATGTTGCCACACATAGCCTTATATAAAGCATCACACAAAAGCATTAAGAAGTCAGACCGTGCCTTATTTTCTGTCTGCTGTGTAAGAGGAAGCTTCGGCTGAGGTCCGACTATGACTTTCGCGCTGAATTGCAAGAGAAGTGAAATAAATACTTTCATTGGGAAATGAAGTCAAATTCCAGTGACTATAGATGTATGCAGAATGCCACAAAAATTTGGGAAACTTTAGTTTTGAATGAAACAGCAGGTTCTTAAAGTTCTGTAACTGCAATACATGCTGGTACCACAGCTGATGGTGTTTAGAGCAGATTACATCATTTTATACTACTCTGTGCATGCACTTGTGTCTGTCAACGAGCATTTTCAGGAAAACTTTGAATTATGGGATATAGTGAAGTCTAAAGCCACGCACAATGTGTTAGCTGCTCGACGTTGATGCTGTAGCAGGCACGGCATGGAAAATTGCTATATGCATTGTTGTGAGGCCACACAGTTGTGGACTCGGCATTTCAGATCTTCATCCATTAAATAATCAATGGTGCGAATAACAGCTTGGCTCTAACCAGTCACTGGAGCTTAAGTTCCTCAATCATATGCGACAAAGTTCATTATTGAGACCATTTAAGGGTTCACATACTTTCTGGGTTTCCCATTGAATGCAGTAGAAACTTGTTAAATGGCACCTCCAGGTACCGAAGAGACGTGTTCCGATAAACGCGAGTTCCGTTTACCGAGATAGATGTGAAGCCCTTTGTCGTATGCCCTCTTAATGCTGTTGTCAGAAATGTTGAGTATTAGAAGCAAATGTGGCAGCTGGCTAAAAAAAATCAGAAAATGACAAGGTGTATTGCATTCAAAATTTTATGCTGCCACTTTCTAAGAGTAACTTTCTTCACAGAAGATAGATGTTGCAAAAACATTTCAGAGTTCTCCTTGGAAAAAAAGTCTTTTAGATACTGATCCTGTGGTTCTGATTATAGGGAGTTGTATACATTTTGGTTCTTTAAGGAAAGTGTTTTTAAATTGTTTAAATATGTAGCCAACTAATTAAGAGCATGCTTCTCCATTTAACCAGCAATTCTGTGTAGGTAGTTTTCATTTACCAAGATTCTACCATACTTGAATGGTGAAATTTGTAGTTTGGCTTGATGCTTGGGGCTTCCTCGTAAACTGTTACTCATGAGCAGCCTTGGGTGGTCAGTTGTCATCTGTGTGTTCTTGCACTTGGGTCGGCCTACAACAGGCAAGCGCCGGCAAATTTTACATTCCACCATTAGCCCTTTGGGTGCCCTTTGAACGTTTTAGACAGCAACTGTTTTAACCTTCTGCCCCAAGCCGTTGTCTGAATGGTACTAATGCGCTCAGAATGGATCGTAGAACATCTATGATGTTTCCCAGCAAGTTAGTTGGCTATGCGTTCTTCGTTCTACCAAGACCTTAGAAAAAGTGCCTTGCAAATTGTTTCACAGTGCCCTTGTCTGCTTGTGCTCACAGCTAGATTCACGTCATAACAAAGGAGAGAAGTAAGCCATCATTTTCCTTTGCATTTTCATGATTTAATTCTGCACTTTTTTCTCTCTCTCTTACTTTCTTGTGGACTTGTTCACCGAGCGTTGCGAGCAGTTCTGCATTGTCTGATTAAAAGTTACGATGTATATAGTTGATCAGAAATGGTGTCAAGAAGTCATTTTGTGCCTTATTACAAGATACGATGGATTTCGTGTGTCTGTTTTAATACTGATTTCCAAGCAGTAATACTTGCACGAGCTTTTTCATATTTCATTGTCTATATTGGTCCTGTCATTGTGTGTGCTTCTCACATTGCTTTTTCCTCCTTTTTTCCTACCCTTGTACCAGTTTTACATTAATTGCAAACAGGAGCAATTTTTTTTTTCTGTGCACATCATTCATTTTTTGCTGTATGGAAATATATGAAGAGCAAATTACTGTACTTGTCCTCGTGTGGCCCCTTGGTTTAACTGACACATAAAAGGGGTGGAAGTATCTTGTCTTGATCTTGTATTTTACTGCACAAAGCAGTAGTGACCGAGGGAACCGAAATTGAGCTTGATGGATCCCTCGCCCTGTTTGAGCGTTGCAGATGGACAAGTGTGGTGGGTAGATTGCGTACCAACAATATTTTATGCGACTGGTCACTCCTATACACGTTGTGAAAACAGTAAAAAATTTCTAGTGGCATCCTGTACTCCCTTTGAAAGAGCCTTGCTTCCCAGCTGGGTGACAGTGTCACGTTGAACACCTGTAACACTATCAGTTATGGCACATGACAACGGTAAATCATGCTGTGCAGAACGCACAAAAGCACCGCTGGAAAGTGCCACATAGCAGGAAAAGAAAATGGAGGCAGGTCTCGTGATATGGTCCCTCGGCTCGGGTGTCGGAGCAGGCAGGGAACGAATGTTGCTTGCCCTATGACTTGTGCATGCTAATCGAGGCAAAGGAAGAGAGTGCTCTTGTCAGCGAAGCTTGCCTCTTGACAGGATGGTAACGCAGCATTTTAATTGCTATCTTCTCTAATAGTGAACCACTTTGAATGTGTATTCCAGTAGGACACTCCCTTGATGGCACTTTACAACTCGCATTGTGTAACCAAAATTTCCTATGGGACCTGATGAGGAGGCATTATTTACACTGTATTGTAACTTCAAAGCGCACTTTAAGAGCACGTACGACTGGTTCCCTTCGAGCAATCTAGAGCCCTCTCGTAGTGCAGTTTACATTTGGCTGGTCAAAATCAAGCACTCGGAACACATTCATCTGATTCATCCAAAACACAATGCTCCAGCTCAATGCTCGGAAATGTTTTAACCTTCGAGCTGGGAGTGAAACTGAGATTTTATACTTCGCTCCTCCGAGTGCTCTGGGAGCGGCTAAACACTCGTCTGGGATAGGCTCTCTCTTGCTCCAATCTCAACAGGGCTCCGCATTCGCATCCCACTGAGTTGGAGCACGGTAAGGACCACTTGAATGATATTGTAGATCATTTTCATGGGCAAGGCAAAAGAGATGTGAAGGTGTGACTTGGAATAGTTGACTGAACTGAAGATATTCGCGGTATGACTCTGCTTATGCTCGGCAACCCTATTGAAATGGCAGTTCTTCACCAACTTGGACATCAGTCAACAAAGTGGTGTCGTGTCATCATTTGAGAGCTTTAGATTACAGGACACAATATGCATACATTAAAGGGACAGTAAAGGCTAATGTTAAGTCCAGCTAAAGTGATAGATTAGTGCTCGGGAATCTCTGAGGCGTCAATATTGTCATGAACAGAGCCTTAATAACCAAGAAAATGAGGTAAATGCAGGACACGATTAGAGACTCCCCCGGGACATTCAAGTACTTGCCTCATGATGAACGCACTCCTCAGTTAAATTTTGTCGCTAGTACTTAACTACTCCTTGCAAAAAACATCGTTCTTTGTATTATAAGACCGAATTAAGTGCTATTTGCCTAGTTCTATTTCATCTTTAGAAAAAAGAACTCGTTGAAGCTTCCCTTGGCAACGATTTGGGTGGTCGAAAGGTTTCGTTTTTGCCCAGCTCTGCACCACCCACGTTTTCACGTTCCAGTAGTTTCGTTATTGCATAGTGCTGCGCTGGTTTTGCTGGCTCGCGAAACTCGCACAAACTGCAAGTAGCAGAGAATTCAACTTCCATGTGATGTCGTCGGATGCCCAAAGGGTCTACGCCCCTTAACCAAAAATAGTTGCAGTGGAAAATCTTGGCTCGGTACCGCTGTCCTACGGGTACCGTTTTACTCACCGACGGCAGCAAAGGGTGGTGATGGCGTATGCAACATCACCACTACCCTGGTTTTGTGGCGGTAGATTTGAATATTAAAAAAAGTATTCGGACCCTTCAGATGCAAATTCCTCATAAACTTAGTCTTTGCATGAAACAAGTGTTGCGAGGTTTCTGCAATGGTATTTAAACAGTCCGCGTCGACTCAGTATTTGCCTTTAGTGTCCCTATAACATAAATGTTGCAGATAATAAAGTTGTGACATTTTCGGTGGATAAACACGCACATTTCAGCACATTTCATGAAATTACTCGTTGCGTAGCATGAAAGTAAACAAAATTGTATGCGCTGCCCCAATATTTCTTCCCATTCGGAATTCATAACCCTAAACCATTGTGAGCAGATTCACATGGACTACCAGGCAGACTTCTGTGCGATTGTGGGTGCTTGAATGCCGCTCATCGCACTATCCCAGTTGCACCTGCTGCGCTGCTAACAGATTAAAATTGTACGTTTTTTTTTTCCAGACATGCTTAACACCGAACACGCTACCGTTTAGTTGCTTATTTATTTGTTTATCTACCAGAGTACCCATGGTGCATTCAATAGTCATTATATGTATACAGGGGGAAGGGAGGGGGGGTTAATCCCATAAAACATAGAAAAGATACATAATACAGGCAACATAGGATAAAACAAAACATGTTCGTGTATAAAATATTAAATCATAAAGAAACTATATGAACATATTGTCACGTGGTAGTGACGTTGAAGAACACAGTAGCAATACTGTGAAGGGCAAAACTAACTTTTATTGGGCGGACCTGTGCCCACAAAAACAGGCTACGCTTATAGCACAACGATAGCGGCGAACACGGTCGGCGATCGTCGAAAATCTGATCAACGGGTCAAGCGCGTCGGCTTTTATACAACAGTCGTCGAATGTTCCAGACTAATCGTTGGGACCCGCATGCCTTCCACAAAGTTCTACACCATTCGAGTCACGCGATGAAATCAGATAACACAAGGTTCGGCGACAACAGACAGCGGATGGAAGCATCGATAACTTTCCAGAAACTTTGGATACATGCAGACGCGTCCCGCGCTGTGCGATAACATTTGTTAGGCGGCGAAACGTGGTCGCCCGGTAAATATAAGTACACGTGTCAATACCCCCCTCTTAAAAAGCATTGACCCGATGCTGCAAACCAAAGTAATACAGAAAAGCACTCGTAGCAAAGAAAACAACAAAATAAGGAAGTTCGTCAGCGTCCGTAAAAGGGTTTAAGACGCACCACGTGGACCACTTCAGATCGTGCGTGGCGCCGCTGTGAATGCAAAATGCCGTCTGGCACGACCTCATAGTCCAGTGCGCCAATACGTCGGATGACCTTGTAGGGTCCGAAATATCGTCGCAGTAGTTCTTCACTGAGTCCTCGTCGGCGCATCGGGGTCCACACCCAAACACGGTCGCCGGGCTGGTACTCGACGAAGCGTCGTCGGAGATTGTAGTGTCGGCTGTCAGTCCTCTGCTGGTTCTTGATCCGCAGGCGGGCGAGCTGTCGAGCTTCTTCGGCGCGCTGGAGAATGGTAGCGACGTCAAGATTCTCTTCGTCAGTGACGTGGGGCAGCATAGCGTCGAGCGTCGTCGTCGGGTTCCTGCCGTAAACCAGCTTAAACGGCGTGATCTGTGTTGTTTCTTGCACCGCCGTGTTGAAAGCGAATGTTACGTACGGCAAGACGGCATCCCAGGTCTTGTGTTCGACGTCGACGTACATTGCTAGCATGTCGGCGAGGGTCTTGTTCAGGCGCTCCGTGAGACCATTTGTCTGCGGGTTGTAGGCAGTTGTCCTCCTGTGACTTGTCTGGCTGTATTGCAGAATGGCTTGGGTGAGCTCTGCTGTAAAAGCCGTTCCTCTGTCGGTGATGAGGACTTCTGGAGCACCATGTCGCAGCAGGATGTTCTCGACGAAAAATTTCGCCACTTCGGCTGCGCTGCCTTTCGTTAGAGCTTTAGTTTCAGCGAAGCGGGTAAGATAGTCCGTCGCCACGACGATCCACTTATTTCCGGAAGTTGATGTCGGAAACGGTCCCAGCAAGTCCATACCGATCTGCTGAAAAGATCGGTAAGCAGGCTTGATCGGCTGTAGTAATCCCGCTGGCCTTGTCGGTGGTGTCTTGCGTCGTTGACAGTCTCGACATGTCTTGACGTAATAGGCGACATCGGCGGTTAGGCGCGGCCAGCAATACCATTCTTGTATCCTCGATAGCGTCCGGGAGAAACCGAGGTGCCCAGCTGTCGGATCGCCATGTAGGGCGTGCAGTACTTCTGAACGCAACGCCGACGGAACAACAAGAAGGTAGTTGGCGCGGACTGGTGAGAAGTTCTTCTTCACGAGTAGGTTGTTTTGGAGCCTGAACGAAGACAATCCACGCTTAAATGCCCTAGGGACAGCGTCGGTGTGCCCTTCCAAATAATCAACGAGGCCTTTTAGCTCCGGGTCCGCTCGTTGCTGCTCAGCGAAGTCTTCCGCGCTTATTGTTCCAAGGAAGGCGTCGTCATCCTCGTCATCTTGCGGCGGCGGGTCGACGGGGGCGCGTGATAGGCAATCGGCATCTGAGTGTTTTCGTCCGGACTTGTAGGTTACAGTGATGTCGTATTCTTGTAGTCTGGGACTCCACCGCGCCAGCCGTCCTGAAGGGTCCTTTAAGTTAGCTAGCCAACACAACGCGTGATGGTCGCTGACAACATTGAATGGCCTCCCATATAGGTAAGGGCGGAATTTTGCTGTAGCCCAAATGATGGCGAGGCATTCCTTTTCAGTCGTAGAATAATTGCCTTCCGCTTTTGACAGCGACCGGCTAACGTAAGATATCACCCGTTCAAGTCCGTCTTTCCTCTGGACTAGGACGGCACCGAGGCCTAGGCTACTGGCGTCAGTGTGGATTTCGGTATCGGCGTCCTCGTCGAAGTGTGCAAGTACCGGCGGCGACTGCATGCGCCCTTTGAGTTCTTGAAATGCATCGACTTGCGGCGTTTCCCACTTGAACTCGACATCACATTTGGTTGGATGTGTTAGCGGCTCCGCGATGCGTGAAAAATCCTTGACAAAGCGCCTGTAGTAGGCACACATGCCAAGGAATCTACGCACTGCCTTCTTGTCGATGGGCTGCGGGAACTTTGCGATGGCAACTGTCTTCTGCGGGTCGGGGCGGACTCCAGATTTGCTGATGACGTGGCCTAAATATAGAAACTCCTTGTAAGCGAAGCGGCACTTTTCCGGCTTCAGAGTAAGTCCTGATGACCTGATGGCCTCTAGTACTGTTGCAAGCCGCCTAAGGTGATCGTCGAAATTTCCGGCGAAGACGACGACGTCATCCAAGTATACGAGACAGGTCTGCCACTTCAATCCTGCTAAAACCGTGTCCATCACGCGCTGGAACGTTGCAGGCGCCGAGCACAGTCCGAATGGCATAACCTTGAAATCGTAGAGGCCGTCTGGGGTGATGAAGGCGGTCTTTTCGCGATCTCTTTCGTCGACTTCTATTTGCCAATAGCCAGACTTGAGGTCCAACGACGAGAAGTATTTAGCGTTGCAGAGCCGATCGAATGCGTCGTCTATTCGTGGGAGGGGGTGTACGTCCTTCTTCGTGATCTTGTTCAGACGACGATAATCGACGCAGAAACGTAGGGTTCCGTCCTTTTTCTTCACCAAGACTACAGGAGATGCCCACGGGCTTTTCGACGGCTGGATGATGTCGTCGCGCAGCATTTCGTCGACTTGTTCTCTTATAGCTTTACGGTCTCGCGTCGAAACTCGGTAAGGGCTCTGGCGGAGTGGTCGAGCGCACTCTTCGGTTATTATGCGATGCTTTGCAACTGGTGTTTGTCGAATCCTCGATGACGTCGAAAAGCAATCTTTTTATCGTCGGAGAAGACTTCTGATCTGTTGCTGCTTACTCATGGGAAGACTTGGATTTACGTCGAAGTCTGGTTCGGGGACTATACTCATCGGGGTAGATGCGGCAGAATCCGAGAGGACAAAGCATTGCTGGTTTCCACAATTTCCTCGATGTACGCGATTGTCGTGCCCTTGCTGATGTGCTTGAACTCTTGGCTGAAGTTGGTTGGCATAACTTCCACTTTCCCTCCGTGGAGTCGAGCGATCCCTCTTGCGACGCAAATTTGACGGTCGAGCAGTAGATGTTGGTCGCCCTCGATGATGCCTTCTACGTCAGCGGGTGTTTCGGTGCCGACGGAAATAATAATGCTGCAGCGCGCGGGATGCTCACTTGATCTTCGAGCGCACTCAAGGCGTGGTGACTGCGAGAGCTCTCCGGCTGTATCGCTTGATCTTCCGACAGCGTTATCGATTTTGACCTCAGGTTTATGATTGCGCCGTGTTGGTTCAGGAAGTCTATGCCGAGAATGACGTCTCGTGAACAATGTTGGAGGATTACGAAGGTGGCAGGGTAAGTCCGGTCATGAACGGTAATTCTTGCCATGCAGATTCCAGTCGGCGTAATGAGGTGTCCTCCAGCAGTTCGAATTTGATGGCCTTCCCATGCAGTTTTAACTTTCTTGAACTGGGCGGTGATGTGTCCACTCATGACGGAGTAATCGGCCCCTGTGTCGACTAAGGCGGTGACTGCGTGGCCGTCGAGAAGCACGTCGAGGTCGGTGGTTCTTTGTCTGGCGTTGCAGTTAGGCCTTGGCGTCGGATCACGGCTGCGTCGTGTTGAACTGAAGTTGGAACGTCGCATCGTCAAGTCGTCTTTCGTCGGTGTAGTCTTGGCTTCCTGACTTCGTCGGGACGGCGGCGTGTCGTTATTATGTCGTCGAGATGGTCTCTTCGTCGTCTTCGTCGACGGCGGAGGATCTTCGTCAGTTCGACGAACAGCAACCGTACCTCCATCGGTTGCTGCTTTTAGTTTTCCGGATATGGGCTCGCAGAGCGGCCCCGGGCTGGGCCGGTGTATGGTCGGCGCTGCAGCGACAAGTAGCGGCCTGGTGACGTCGAACGGGACGGTCGTCGAGGGTTCCACTGAGTGGCGGCGAGGTAGTCGGCGATATCGCGAGGTCGTTCGCCAATGTGTGGTCGCGGCGCGTTAACGGAGAACCCTCGGAGTCACATCTCCCGGTATGGGCATCGGCGGTAGATGTGCCCGGCTTCTCCGCAGTGATATCAAAGCGGACGGTGGTCGGGGGCGCGCCAAACGTCAGCCTTCCTTGGGACGCCGCGTGAGGTGACGGCTTGGCGTGCTGGCGGCGGGGGTGGTGGGGGACGACGGAACTGTGTCGTCGCTGGGCCCTGCCGTGGGCGCGGAGGGGGAACGTGACGGCGGGCTACAGCGGCGTATGTCATCGCTTGCGGCTGAGGCTGCGGCGATTCAGGGCCTACTCCGAGTTGTTGTTGGAGTTCCTCACGTATGGCGTCGGCAATCGAAGCCACTTGAGGCTGTGATGAAGGCAACAGCTTCTGTAGTTCCTCCCGCACGACGGCTCGGAGTCTCGCGCAGGTCGTCGGTGGCCAGTGACGCACCTCCGGCGAAGTTTGTCGAGTTCGTGCGGCGGTTGAATTGCCGCTTCCGCATTTCCAGTGTCTTCTCGATGCTGGTGGCCTCGCGAAGAAATTCGTCGACGGTCTTCGGTGGGCTCCGTACCATTCCAGCGAAAAGTTCCTCCTTTGCACCACGCATCAGTAAGCGGACTTTCTTCTCCTCGGACATTTCCGGGTCGGCGTGGCGGAATAGGCGGCTCATTTCTTCTGTAAGGATCGCGGTGGTTTCATTAGGCAGCTGCACTCGGGTTTCTAGTAGTGCTTGGGCTCGTTCTCGGCGTACGACGCTTGTGAAGGTCTGCAGGAAGCCGCTTCGGAACAGGTCCCACGTCGTTAAGGTGGCTTCTCGGTTCTCGAACCACGTCCTGGCAGCGTCTTCCAATGCGAAGAAGACAATGTCCAGTTTCTCGTCGCTGTTCGAGCTGTTAAATGCAGCCACCCTCTCATACGTCTCAAGCCAGGTTTCCGGGTCCTCGAATGTTGAACCGCGGAACGTTAGAGGCTCCCTGGGCTGCTGCAGCACGATGGGGGACGCTGGGGCTGTCATTGTGGTTGCCTTGGCCACAATCTTCTTGCTCTTCTCAGGTAGAAGTCCGTGCTCCGGGGGCAGCTGTTGAAGACGGCGGCTTGCTCGATCGTCCGGGACTACGTTGGTATTCTCTTTGCGGTCCGGGCTGGGATAACGGCTTGTCGGGGGCGTCCCGTACATGAACGAAAAGCACCTCCACCAGATGTCACGTGGTGGTGACGTTGAAGAACACAGTAACAATACTGTGAAGGGCAAAACTAACATTTATTGGGCGAACCTGTGCCCACAAAAACAGGCTACGCTTATAGCACAACGATAGCGGCGAACACGGTCTGCGATCGTCGAAAATCTGGTCGTCGAATGTTCCAAACTAATCGTTGGGACCCGCATGCCTTCCACATAGTTCTACACCATTCGAGTCACGCGATGAAATCAGATAACACAGGGTTCGGCGACAACAGACAGCGGATAGAAGCATCGATAACTTTCCAGAAACTTCGGATACATGCAGACGCGTCCCGCGCTGTGCGTTAACATTTGTTAGGCGGCGAAACGTGGTTTGAAGTTTGAAGTTTGAAGTTTATTGTAATTTTGACAATACAAGATTGTCATGGCGCCGGAGCAAAAGGCGAGACTATACACGCCTGACTAGGCCCCTGGCGCCACGAGCACAGCAGACAACAGTGGGAAAAAAAATGTATACATATATACACATAATACACACATATACATACTTATATATACGAATGATACAATTATACATACAATAAATCAATGCAACACGATAAGTATAAATAATGAAAATGAAGAAATAAAGTACGTACAGAAAGATACAGGAAGGCCAAAAGCCAAATAGGAACAAAAAAAGCCTTGCAACGCATGAAATTGCATATCAGTCGAAAAACAGAAATAAATTACAAAAAACAGGTGTCAATTGTTGGAAAAATACAGTTTTGATTTCTTTCTGAATATTGAAATGGTTGAGGAATCTTGCATGATATCAAATAAAGCTTGCTCATCATTAAGTAAATTAGGAATCTGCCACTGTAAAAGCTGATTGCCGTAGTTTGTTCTAGTTTTTACCTTAATAAAGTTCCTAGCTCTTAAGGTGTAGTTAGTTGTGGTATTAATATATATAGAAAAAAAGTTCTCACGATTACTTATGAATTCTAAAAAAGCTTTTTCGGATAACTTTTGTTTATATAGACTAGCGACACTCAAAATACTGTCCTGGTGAAAGTACGCAGAGGTATGTTCGTACATAGATAGGTTATGAATAATACGAACACACTTTTTCTGCATTCGGAATAGAGTTTCCAAGTTAACCTTAGAAGTGACGCCCCAGATAAGTAGACAATAGTGGAATCTAGAATGAATAGTAGAAAAGTATAACTGACGTTTAAGTTTTAAAGGTAACAGCGTGCGATGCTTATTGAGCATACCAATTAATTGTGCTATGCTACGTTTAATATAACTTACGTGATGCGTCCACCGTAGATTTTCATGGAAGAGTACACCCAAGAACTTGTACTGGGAAACCCTTTCAAGCGGTTGCGATAGAAATATTAAAGAAGATGCGAACTTAACTGGTTTGTTAATAGGAGTAAAAACAATATACTTTGTTTTTTTAACATTTAGGCTCAACTGATTAGCCGATAGCCACACTGAAAGGGAATTTAACCAGTTGTTAATAAGAGGAATTAGAGTAGAGATGTTATCAGAGGAGAAAAAAACGTTTGTATCGTCGGCATATAATACAATATCGGGTGTTTCTGGTATTGCCACGATATCATTGATATAAAGAAGGAAAATCGTAGGACCTATAATAGAACCCTGCGGGACGCCGTGCCTAATGTCTGCTAAATCTGATTTTATGCTGTTGATTTCCACAAATTGGGAGCGGTGCGATAGATAGCTACGCAGTAAGTCTAAAGCAATGCCTCTAATTCCATAAAAGGGTAATTTAGAAAAAAGTATGTCATGTTTAATTGAATCAAATGCTTTATTAAAGTCTAGAAATAAGCCTATTGTGTATTGTTGGTTTTCTATATTGGCAACAATTTTATCACGTATTTCAAGTAACGCAGATTCAGTGGATTTACCCCTTTGAAAGCCATACTGATTCGGGGATATAAGATTATGCTTTTGCATGTGTCCAGTTAGTCTAGAATTTAAGGCTTTTTCAATAATTTTAGAAAAAACTGGAAGTATGGATATCGGCCGGTAATTAGTGATGCAATCAGTTGCGCCACCTTTATGCAAGACGACGATCCTAGCAATTTTCATGTTATCCGGAAATGTGCCTGTAGAAAACACAATATTTGTTATGTCACAAAGAACATTGCATAATAAATCCGCGACTGCTTTAATTGGTGCTATTTTAATACCGTCATAACCACGTCCGGTAAATATAAGTACATGTGTCAGTATCATTTGAAGTTATTTTCACAATATCACTAAGCAACCGATTCCAGTCTCGAGTTGTATTGGGGGAAAAAGGACTCGCTAAACACGTTAGTTTTACGTAAAGTTTGTGCTCAACTCTCACAGACACGTAGTCGGGCATATGTATATAGTTCATGTTATCGATACCTGTTCTTGAATAAAAGGTATGGAAAAGTTCTAATCTATGAATTAAACATTTTTGCAGCATGTCCCACCCAATTTTCTTTTTTGCCTTTGTTACACTAAAATTTTGTGTGTAATTTTTTAATGCAAATCGCACAGCCTTACTTCGTACTTCTTTAGGCTAGTAGCGCAGCTCAGAAAGAGCAAAAAAGGAAGGAGGTAGTGTAATGAAAGGGAACGAAAAACAGAGTGAGCGCTAACTTCCAACTGATGGTTTATTTCGTGACACAGAAGGCTACTTATACACTCTGCAAACCATGTGACATCAAGAGATTACAAAAACCCAAGCAACAAAACCGATAGTAACTATGTGGCAACATATTCAGACAGCCTGTGGCTGCAGTCGGAGATACGCCAATTCATTGCTTGATAATGATAATGAAGGTGAGCTTACACATGCATGGCCCAGACGAATGATAGCCTTTGCTTCGATGATTTCTCTTGTGAGCTGATTACGACTACGACCAAGAATGACGCATTCCTTTAAGACAGGTTCGCAACCACACGTTTGCAGTGCTGCGCAAGAAACCCCCCAGCTGTAATACAATTCTTAGCATTGTAACAGCAGTCTGTCATTCAGACATCGGCCAGTTTGACCAACGTAAGTTTTCCACACTTGAGTGGAAAACAATAAACAACGCAATGTGTGCAATTGACGAACTTGTTTTTCTGAATCTTATCGTTTCTGTGAATCAAACTGGCCGATGTCTGAATGACAGGCTGCGCGAACGTGGTTGCAACGCGCGAACGTGGTTCTTGCCCAGCACTGCAAAACGTGTGGTTGCGAACCTGTCTTAGAGGAATGCGTCATTCTTGGTCGTAGTCGTAATCAGCTCACAAGAGAAATCATCGAAGCAAAGGCTATCATTCGTCTGGGCCATGCATGTGTAAGCTCACCTTCGTTATCATTATCAAGCAATGAATTGGCGTATCTCCGACTGCAGCCACAGGCTGTCTGAATATGTTGTCACATGGTCACTATCGGTTTTGTTGCTTGTTGCTACGTTAAGGTTCATATGCCATGTTGAGCACTACTGTGTGATCCTGTCAATGTTGGCTTGCAAATGTTGCACACTCATTCAAATTATTAGTAACCCTGTACAATACACAGTCATCTGCAAACATGCACACGGAAGAGTTAATATTAAGAATGTCATGCATATAAATCTGAAAGAGCAGTGGGCCAAGCAGCGACCCTTGTGGTACTCCTGACGTCACGACAGCCTCACCCAATTTCTCTCCTTTTATAACAGCCCTCAAATGTCTAAGCTGCAGATAATTTTTTATCCAATTCATTACTGTAGTTTGAATACCATACCATGATAGCTTTTCTATTAAGAAATCACGCTTCACAACATCAAAAGCTTTCTTAAAATCAAGAAATATGCAATCGATCGTGCCGCCTTTATCCAATGCACTTTCCAGGTCAAGCTTGAATGCTTGAAGTTAAATGAAGACCTTTTTTTTTTCGCATGGGCTAGGTAGTTAGTCATTACATGAAGAGAGAGAGAAAGCTTGGTGACACCCGAAGAGGTTAGCCTAGCAAAAAAGCCTGGCGTGTTACTCCAAGTGAGATGGTGAAGGTTGATAGAGAGGGAGTGAGATAAAAGCCAAACACACTAGCACAAAACTTATTTACAAAGGTTTCGCTGAGGCCTCGAAGGAATACTATAAGCGCTTTAGTGGGGTGGGTGCACTTGAGAATCCGCACATTTCCACAGTCCAAGTACGTCCCGCTGATCAAGTCACGTGCCGCGTCTGCATGAACGGCACTCGTGGTGAGGCCCCGATTGTCCCCAAATTCTGTCCAAGGTTGAGCGCCTGCAGTGTACAGGCAGGGCATGTTTTTTCTTTCCTTTTTATGTGCCCATCATCACTTGTATGTCTCAAGTTTGGGTACAGGCACGTGAACATGTCACAGTTGAAGCAAGCATTCGTGGCCCCGCCATTGTGTTGCAAAACGATGCCATGAGAGTACATCAGATCGAACGTAACTGTGCAGACATCTTTCGCGCTCCCGGCGCGTGTCCACTTGCGGTGTGAAAATCTTTGTCGTGCGAGGTAGTAAAGTGTGGTGCAAGCAGGAGAATAGCCGCAAATAAGGACACGATAAACCGCACCTATTGGGATGCGTCAGCAAATTGATTTTCGCCAATTCGAGCATGCTTGTAACGCCTTTTGTTGCCGGATTCGTGCTCCGCGTGAGGCCGGCACGTACCTCGCACAAGCGCTTTTTACGTCCAACTGACAATGTCCCAAGAGATGCAAAGAGCTCAGGGAGGCCATTGCAGAAGGGGACACGATTGGTAAATACGTTTGCGGAATACCAATCCGAGCTTTACTCTAAACGGATAGCAATAGTATTAGGCTATTGACATGAAGTAAGGTTCGCAGTTTTATCGGCCGTAGTTTTAGCGGTTCGTAGTTTTATAGGTTACTAGTTTTATTTTTAACAATAATCTTTTGCTTAATAACTAAACGGGCATTCCGTCACTTGTGCACAGACCAATGTGAACAGGTCTCGCTCGATGATTTCGGGCACGCGCGGTCACAATGCTTCCGTGATAACAAGGCGCAACGGATGCGAGGAGTGAGCGCTTCGTGCTGCCGCTCACTTCAACACTAAGCGCGCGGTGAGACAGCGCACATGAAGCCATCTCGGCTCGCGCTCTACATGGAATCTGCCTCGGATGACCTTGAACGTAAGGCGCGCGATCCGCGTGCGCGCTCATCGGCGGAGACAGCCATGCGCATCCACGGCCGAGCCAGAGGAAGGAACGCGCTCTCCCCCACGGCCGGGCAGTACAGTGTGGTCATTGTTAAGTTTTGCAGAATATTTAAAAGTCGCCTGTTATAGATAACACAATCGTAGTCCTTGAACTAGGTTATTCAGAGAGGCGGACATTTCGTCCACGCGAAATTGAAACACATTTTCAACTAATTAAAAAAATCGCAAATTACTTACTTTACGGCACATATGGCAATTTACGAAATGCAGCCGGTGAGCTTGTAAGGCATGTCCGCTTGAAATTGATTTACGGAATAACAGTCTGGAGATAAGCGCCATCAAACGCCGTAAGAATGCACTGTTGTTCCACGTACTTCTTTAACCTACGGATATTTTATGCATTGAAGCACAAATCTCCCACACTTTTGTAAAAAATTCAGAACACCTCCACTATGTGAAGGTGGAAGACCAACGAAGCTGTATATTGCTCAAGGAAGGAAGGAAAAAGTGGAGAAGGAAGGCAGGGAGGTTAACCAGTTTAGCCTAACCGGCTTGCTACCTTACACATGGGGAGCGGGATGGGGGGAATGAAAGATGGGAGGAGAGAGATATAATAAGCTCTATATGGTGGTTGTGCTATATTGGTTGAATAAGGGCACACAGACACAATTTGGTAGTTTGTTCCGTCTTTCTCTTCTTTAATTGCTTTAATTTCATTTTATTAACATTTTTTTCTTTTTTTTTGTTAATTTATACATGTACACTGACGTTTCGACACGCATCGTCGTAGACTAGCTATTGGGCAATAGCGTTCATCGCTCCGGCGCATTGTTTGTTCCGTCTTTCTTCTTTTTTTTATTTTTAGTTATTTTGTTATTTCATTTATTTGTTTAGTTTTTTTTTTACTTTTTAGCTGTATACATATACACTGACGTTTCGACACGCATCGACATGATAAAATGAAGGGCGCGTTACAGGTCCCCGAGCCCACAGGGATATATGCCATTGAGCTTGGACCCTTTCTGCACTGTCACCAGATTGGCCCACACGATTCGCTTTTTTTTTTCTTTTTACATCTCGGACACATTAATTTTTTTCCATATCCTAGCCACAGACAACTTCGCTGTAATAATATGTTTGGGAGCACACACATAAGTTGACGTAAAACCTGTTAGTTGAAGAGCGGTATGTGCACAATGTCCCCAGGAAGGAGCAAACACATTCGGAGGCGCATAGGCACGGGAACGGCCCCTCATTTTAGACTGCCCCACCTTCGGGATCGGCCCACACATTTTGGCTGCACTATCTTCTGGAACGGCCCACGAAAGCGGTCGTCAGATAGACGTTAGAGAAAAACCCGTGAGTTGAACCATTGTTGAAATTCGCCAAGAATTATTCGCGTCGAAATTTAACAGTTCGGGCGAAGCGCCGACAGCGGCGGCAATATTTAGTGCATCACTCGAACTTCTCAGACGGTGTTCCGATTTCAAACCACACGCGGGTGCGACGTGTTGTCACGGCGAAGCTGCTGCTGCTCGCCAGAAGGAACGGCGCTCCGCCAGCTGCCAAGCTTGTCGCGACACCATAGTGACTGTCGTTTACCAATGTCGCTGAATCCTGATGACGCACGAGGTGAGACGGACGGGAAACGGTCGGCGTTTTAGTCGGTGAAGTGAAATAGACAACGTTAGCTTGACGCCAGCTGCTCAGACCAGGGCACGCACCCAGCAGGTAGGATAGAGTATGAATCTAAAGCCTACTAGAATCACAGAAGGCAGAACGCTGCCATTGCCTCGCCACAGAGTGCATTGAGCGTAGCGCTGGAGAGACGTCCCACTTCGCTTCGTCTTGTCTGCGACCGAACGCGCTTCGCGTCTCTCGAGATCGTCGTTAAAGGGACACTAAAGCGAAACTATAAATCAGTTTAGACAAATAAAGCATTGTTCGAGAACCCTGCTGGCAGTCATTTCAAAATAATAGCTTGAATATTAGACGAAAAAATGAAGGTCGAAGTATCAGTATTTGAATTGCGCGCCGAAACCCTGACGTCACACTTTCCAAACTATGTTTTCGCATTTGGGCCGGGTTGGCTGAGTAAAGGTTCCCGAAACTTCCCATGTTTAATATTTGGTTCCTTTAGAACACAATGTAGTTAACCTGTACCGACATATATTTAAGAAGGCCCTAGAAGATGCCTCAAAATCCATGAAGTCACAGAGACCAGGTGCGGGAACATCAAGGAGGCGTCGCCACCAGTCTTTCGTTCTTGTGCTTTTTCTCGCTTACCAAGCGTCTTATCGTGGTAAGAGCGGTGTTCTTAATGTCGTAGGAAAGTAATTTACTGATGCAGAAGAAATGATTTTTCTGTTTGGTGCCCATTTAAAGACCACGCGCGCGAGCCGAGCATTCGCCGTCAATGGGCCAGCGCCACAACTGCATGCTGCGAGCGCCGACGGCACGAATGTGCCTCGAGCGTCCGCACAACTTGCTAACGCAACAAACTATCCGTGACTGGGCTAACTAAGCGGTGCTGCGGTTCTTGCGCAGTATTCGCAGTGGAATACATTGCGCAGCATTTTCTCCGCCAAATAAATGCATATATCTCTGTATTCTGTCTCTTTTTTTTTTCGTGTTCGATATTTACACATTTCGTACATCACTTGTACGGTATTTCACGCGCACATACATCGACCTTGTCTTCTTTCGCAGTGACTCTGGTTGACATGTCCTTCCTTTTCTTGGCCAAGAGGCCAGCTGCGTTGATCCTGGAGATAGTAAAGTATATAGTGAGATGTGATTAATTTTTGACAATGCTCGCGCTAATTACGCCCGTACAGTTAGCTTTACATATTTTGCGAATAATTCTCGCTTGCGGGTACCGCCGAAACTGCTTTCCAGACATCATTGTCTCGCGTGAGCCCTGCTTATTCCAAACGAACTCGCTCAATTTCCAAAACTGTGTCGTACGGCGGCTTTGCCTCAACATGTCTCTATCTGCGGTGGTGCACCCTTTACAAGGGTAAAGTGCAATGTGGTTATTTTTATTTATTGGTGCTAATTAGGCACGCACCGTTAATTTTACCTACTCTGCAATGAATTTTCGCTTCTTATCTCGTTGAGAGCTACATTTCAAAACCTCTTGCGACTCGCTATAACACTCTGGATGCGCGAAATACCTTTTCTTTTTTTTTTCTAGAAGTGGTTACAAGATCCCCGAATCCTACATACGCCAAACCCATGTAAAGTCAGCTAAGTCTTCAATAAACTAAGAGGGAGCACCACGTCACGCAGCCAGCCTTAGCGAGTCAACTCTCCGTGAAGTCGTTCCTTTCGCTTTGTCTCGAAAATTTGGCCACACACGTGACCTTGGAGGCTCCGTTTATTGTAAGAGATTGTTTTCCGGTAGTTTTTAAATTACGTGTGCAAGTGTTCCGGAGCGTTATGAGTAAAAAAATTTGAAGCTCTCGAAAGCGTTATATGATGACATTACGCTATCTTTCTCAGTGTCGTGAGGTAACTCTACGTTACACAAACTTCATATCTGACAAAATTAAGGGGCATGATGTTTGTTGTGCGTGGGCGAAATTCAAGGTTTTGTGGATAATTACGGCCTGTATGAAAAGTTACGTATTTAGGTGCTCCTTGGCGTTTATAAACTCGTTTTACAAGCAGCGCGATATGTTGCACGCAGCCCACGCATAACTACAAATGCCACCAAGATCACTGTCACTAACACCAATTCTGTGTTAGTGACACTTCGATTAGGTTGTTTTAATCGAAAATAGATTTTTTTTTATAATTGGTTGCCCCGTTAGGCTGATCACTGTTCTTGTTTGCTGCGTTCTGCGCATGTTCTATTTGATTATATATGCCCACGGGTTGCCGTGAATAAACCAGTTGAAAGTTACCGTCCGTGTTGCTTTTGTGTTCTCTTCCGCTGTCCCCGTCTTTATTTGCGGTCAATACGATGTGCAGACCTTACGTTCGGCCACCTTAGATTCGCTCGAACGCTCCACCGCCTCCGACAACGTTTCTATTGGCCTCAATCGTGGAAAACAACTAAGCTGCGATGTCTGCCAACGCCACAAACAACCGATTACGGCTCCTGCAGAAACTCCGCAACGAGTTAGACCGCCGAATTCACCTTTTGGGTATGGATTTACTCTGTCCCTTCCCCAAGTCTTCCACCGGCTGCCGCTAGATTAGCGCGTGCGTGGATTATTTGACACGTTATACTGAAACAAAAAAGCTACAGCATCCGATATTTCGGGGTTTCTTCTCCATTCGATTATCCTCCACCACGGAGCTCCTCGTGCGGTGATAACTGATCGCGTACGGCAGTTCACCGCTGACGTCGTGGAAGAGTTGCTACGCCTTTGTAGAACTCAATATCGCCATTCCACGCCCTACCATCCGCAAACCAACGGTCTAACCGAGCGCACCAATCGTATGCCCTCGTGTATGTCTCAGCAGATCATAAGAACTGGGATGCCGCATTACTGTTCATCACGCATGCCTTCAACACAGCCAAACATGAAGTCACAGGACACGCACCTTCCTTTCTCCTCTACGCTCGCCATCCTCAAAGTTTTCTCGACACCATACTTCCTTTTTCAACTAACGAAGATGCTTCTGTCGGGCAGATATCCCGTCTTGCCGAAGAAGCACGTCGACTTGCCCGGCTCAGAACCCTGTCGTCGCATGTTCATGCTAGCGTTCGCTACGGCGCACAACATTCGCCCGTCAGGTTCGCCACCGATGACTTCGTGTGGCTGTGAACACCGGTTCGGAAAATGGGACTTTGCCGAAAACTTCCTTCCAAGTATTCGGGCCCGTTCGTCGTTCTCAAACGCTTGAGTGAAGTGAGCAATGTCATCGCTAAAGTGGCGGCTGATAACCGCCGTTCACGCGAGACGCAAGCTGTACACGTCGCACGATTGAAACCGTACCAACAGCGCGCACTCTGACTCGCTCGGTGAGCTTCGTCTGCCTCGGAGGAAAATGTAACGCCGCAACGGAGCAGCGTATAAGAGGAAGAAGAAGCGGCACAAAGTTTTGGTAATCGGCTGTTCCGGACAATCCCATGTCTTTTCTACCCTTTTCACTACAAATAGATCCATTCTACATCCGTAACAATACACGTATATGTTTTTACTCGTCGCACGTTACTAATTATTACTATTATATTCCTCTGTCAGTGAAAGTGACGGACATATGTCGTGCATACATCGAGGCATGGAGTTTCTACTAGAGTTATAGACACTGTAGAAGCTTGGGCAAGTTGGTGCAACATTCTTTTTCAACAGCGCAAAGGACAAGGACGAGACGAGTGCACATACACTATAATTACTAGAGGGAACCCTAGCGCTTCAATCCTCCAGTTATACATGGACCGTGGTTATACCATCTTATATAATGACGGGTAGTGCGTGGACCTGTGTTGTGGTCGTGCTTGCGATTTCAGGCATTCTTGCGGCTGCATATTACAAGCTTCACCTGCCGTTATTTGCCTTAATTTTGAATAAACCCTATTTTTCTGTGCACAAAAGGCAATAAAGACATACTCTGGGCACGCGCACAACTGTCGACAATAGTTGCATTTAGAACGCAGTGTTTTGATATATGATCAATCACTGATGTCTACAAAGGAAGGAGATCAGTGTGATCAATCGATGAATTTGCGAATTGATCATATATGGCAAAATTGACAGGTTCTGACACAAGCGTACAAGAGCGAACATTGTTTAATCAAGCAGTGACATTTTTAGCCACCTGGTATAGTGACGTCACGACGGCACAAGGCTCAAAGAACATGCGTGGTTGCACAAGTCACGATGCATCAAAGTAATTTCCGCTCAACGACACTACAAAAAAAAATCACAAGGTCGCTTCAACTCGAAGCCACAAAGACAAAGTTTAGACAAATCCATGTCAATGCAAAATTCATCTACCGTTCTGCGAGAATTTTATTCATCTATTCCCCAGCGTGAAACTACTTTAGTGTTGGAGAAAACGTTTAGCTCGGGTGGACGTGAACTATCCATGTTCGCTCGGTTTAAGCCTCACCCATTTGGTATGGGTACCAGGCCACAGGGCACATGGGAGTTACATTAAACGAGTCAGCAGACGAACTAGTGGCAGCATCTCTTAATGGCACCGCTACTGAGGATCCTACGGCCTTCGGTGCATATCGCATCACCGGAGCAAGGTTTTTTTTTTTAAATGCGGTCAAAAGGAGTTTGCCAAATCATGCCTATTGTATAACAAGGATTTTCAGCATCTTAGAATCCCTTGGCACAGCAGGTGCTGCTTAAGAAGAAAATTTGAAGCTTTATTTACGAGAACGCATTGCAGAATACCGATGCTTGATTTTTATTCCCCCAGGTCTGGTTTGGCTCCTTCCACTAAATGTCATAAACTACAATGAACCAGAAACTACGGACCAGCGTTCTTGCCAAACGCTGGTCCGCTACACCACGACATGCCTGAGCTCTACGACAAGTCTTGTTGCACCAATTGCAGCACGTCCCTTAACGTCTATCATTTACTCTGGCCGTGCTCGCAAGCTCACGTAAACTGCGAACCGGACAAGCGCAAGTTTGAAGAAGCATTCTGGAGCGAGGAACTCGCTCCCCAACTCTGGGCCGTCCAGCAGGTCCACGACGCCGCCAGGAAACTCAACCTACCGGTTCCGTCGCGGGAGACGCCCACTCCATGAGAGCGCCAAAGCTCTCGTGGCCTGCAGGACCTTGGATAAAGTTGATTTCCTGCCTTCCTTCTTGCGAAACAAACATCGCGACCGCCCGCACGAACAAATGTTGTCGGCGTCGTGTTCAAACGCGGCGCTGGCTCGCCCGCAGGCGAGAAAGCTTCAGAGGTATTTCACCACTGAAGCTGACCTCTATATCCTGTGAGAGGTTTCGGCAACGAGACCGTTTGGCGACAATTTGAAGTGGATGACCGCGACCGAGGACCTGCAGGCCCACCTTGCTCGACTGGTGGCGCAGCACAGCGCTCCTCTCGGCGGAGCGAGGGATCGCTTGTCGTGTGGTGCCCCGCTGCCCGTCTCCGCTCGCCTGCTGGCCCGTAGACCCGCTCAGCTAACACTCTCTACTATCTCCTGGGGCGTGGCTACTATAGGACACTGCAACGGAAACGTATGTGATGCCATGTTTAATTTTGTAAAAGAAACAAAGAGATTGTTATGTTAATTTTGACAGTGTTTCTTTTCTTCTCCATAAAAACAAAAAATTACCGACGATTACGTTACTTCCTAATGCGAAATTTGAGCGCAGCAAATAAGCTGTTTCACCTTTTCGATAGATTGAGGCAAAGAAATCGAGCAACACATGTATGCGCTATCACAGAATTTTTTTTTATTTTTCACACGTATTCCTTTAACAAAGACTCCACTAACAGTTCTTGACAGTCATGAAGGAAGCTTTGTGGTCGGAGAAATAGACTGATATATGTTCGACTTGGTACACCAATGCTTGATTCTCAAAGACGAGATCTATACAAGTGCCTCGCGAGGTTGTCACAGCCGTGGGACGCGTTACGAGCGAGAGGAACGGGATGTTCTCCCGCATAAGTGTTAGGAAATTGCTGTTTGTCTTTATGTCAAGCCGCCACCGATCTGGCTCTCTGATTGCCACCGCACAGGGCGAACGGCAGCGGCAATTTCGGCTCGGGCGGTGCACA
Source organism: Dermacentor andersoni (assembly GCF_023375885.2). Classification (NCBI taxonomy): domain Eukaryota; kingdom Metazoa; phylum Arthropoda; class Arachnida; order Ixodida; family Ixodidae; genus Dermacentor; species Dermacentor andersoni. The sequence continues at coordinate 43,542,739 of NC_092818.1, read as the reverse complement.
TATACAGATCCGCCGCCACCGATCTGGCTCTCTGATTGCCACCGCACAGGGGTTGCATTGGAGGAGGAGCGAAGAAAGGAATTAAGTTCGAGCCGGCGCTTTGACAACCGGAGACTCGCAGGAAGAGGGGGGAGGGGGGCGGCGTGTACACCCAGCGGCAAACGATGGGGGCAGAAGCGCGCGCAGCAAGCGGACAACACGATAAAGGGAGGAGGGAAGAGATAGCAGCGACTGACTGATGCCGCTGACGCCGATAGTGAGTCAACCCCAGCTGCGGAGTTGGTTTCAGGGACAACGCCGCCGATGCCGACACAAACAATATGATACCCTCGCTTCCGCAGCGCTAAGAACCAGGTCTAGCCGTGGGAAGGTGGTCACGTATTCGTCGACGTGCCGGGGCCTACGTGAAATAACCGGCGCGTCGGCAACTGAAGAGCACCCTATCCGCCACACAAGAACAGGGGGGGGGACCCTTTCCTCCTCTTTCTGCATGGCGGCGACGGTGTTCTATGCAGTCACGTTATCTTGACTCTCTAGCGGCGTCAGCGGCATCCAGCGGTATCAGTCGGTCGCTGCTAGCGCTGGGGGGATGAAAGGGGGGCGGAGCTGGTTACGAGGCCGACGACAACGCCGACGACGACGCGAAACCCAGGAACGGACGCCAAAGAGCTGCGCTCTAAAAATAACTTCAATATATTACAGCCTTACAATCGATATTAACGATTAGTATTCATTTATATCTCATTCTTAATTTAGAAAATTCCATTTAGGTTTTCTCCTTTTTTTTATCCTTTTACCGCCCGATTCATGGTCGAAACCCCGTAGTGGGTTGGGCCATACCCATAGGCTCCAAACCATGCCAAACCGAACTATATACCTCTAATTTCATTCCTCCATACCCTATTTATTCGCGCGCTGGCTAAACAGCCTTCTAGCTCCAAGAGGGTGGGTGGGTGGGTGGATGGATGGATGGATGGATGGATGGATGGATGGATGGATGGATGGTGGATGGATGGATGGATGGATGGGTGGATGAGTGGATGGGTGGATGGATGGATGGACTGACGGACGGACGGATGGACGGATGGATGGATGGATGGATGGATAGATAGATAGATGCATGCACGCATGCATGCATGCATGCCATAAGCGTCCCCTTTGGAACTGGGCGGTGGGTCGCGCCACCAAGCTCTTGTTATTGCCTAATGCCCTACCTATGTTAAAAAAGAAAAAAAGCCGAAGTATTCCTATCACCAAGCTTTCAGAACCCCTATTGGGAACTTTGTTTTTTTGGACGCCTCCGTTGTTTGTCGTTTCCCTACTTTTCCACCAATCTTGCAGTCGCCTATTACTGATCTCTACTGCAGACATGTTTACTTTCCCGCTGCTATCGCTGAAACCAAGGGCTTCAATGAGGCCAGAGGTGCCTAAATCGACCGCTTTCACATTCTAAAGGAACGTGCTCCGCCGTTGCGCTAGCTTTACCACAGCAACCACATGCTTCTTCTTCCTTCTTAGATCTGTAACGACAGAGCTCCCTCTAGCAGACATTTAAAAATTACTCTTGGTTTATATTTCGTCTAATTCAAACACACATTTTCATCACCAACCTCACCCGACCCGTCAACCAGCGATGACGATAGTATAGTGGGACGGATATCTGTGTCAAAATGAATACGCTTTAACAACGATCCTCAGTGGGCACGCTCTTGTTCTTGTAGACAAACGGCTCCTGCCCACTACGGGAATATTAAAAGAACAATGTCAGCGCCAAATTAAACCTTTGAACAGTGTAGGTGAACAGTATCGGTGAGTGATTAAAAAAAATGCAGAGAGCATGCGCATCCGGCCGTTGAGGTCATCTTCATCTTCCTTTGCTCTGGTGCCGTAAATGCGCGAGGTCACAATTCGCTGGTATCGTTCCCCGCGCGCTCCACGGGCCCTGCTGCCGCAACCCAGTGTCAGCGCAGCCGTACCGTCCAGCGCACGTTGAGCCCTCGGTGCAAACCCCTTTGAGTGCACGCCCGCTTGCCATGGATCCTCGCGCCGTGGTCCGCCCCGAGACCGACGCGGCGTCGGCGGCTGCAGGACCGCGCCGGAAACCCATTTTGACGCCGCCGATGCAGCCAACGCTCGCCGGAAAACTCAGACGGGGCAAGTCGCCGGAGGTGACCTTCTACGAGGACGAACTCCTCAGGCGCGCCCAGAAGCAACCTGCGCGCAGGGGTGCTACCGAGAACCAGAAGAAACCGGAGCCGAAGCGTTCGACCGAGCGGGCGCTTAACACGAAGACCGGAACTGCCTCCCATACTGGACATTCCAAGTCGAAACAAGCCGGTAACGAAAGAATTGCAGGCGCTCGAGCCGATGCAGTACCCTCGTTTGCGAATTATCTAGGGTGGCAGCCTTACCAGATGGAGTGCCCTCATGAAAAAGGTGAGATAGATAGATGTCACAAGGACTACCGCCACCTGTTTCACCCTCCACTGTGGCCAACGTATTACAGCGCAGAGGCTTTCAATCCAATGGCGCTCGAGGCACAGATGTGGGAACCTTCAGACGCCGAGCCATCGGATTCCGACAAGGAAGAGTCACCTCGTAGTCTCCCACGGCGCCACGTCGAATCGCGCAGTAAAAGGACCGATGCAAGCTTCGGTGGAAGTGATGCTGCCCCAGGTAAACCGACGCAGACCATCAAATCCAAGCACTATCGCCACAAGTCTTCCCGTTCATCGGCTAACCACACGGACTCTTCAAACGACGACAGCGACAATCCGGAAGACGAAGCTCGTTCGTCGCGCCGCTCGGTGGCCCACAAAGGCGTCAGAGATGCTCGTTCTCGTGCTGCTTCTTTGAGGTCTTCGACAACAAAGGGGACGAGACGTTCGATCAACGAAGAATCGCCCAGCGATGACAGCGAAAGCGCAGACTCTGAACGCCGAGCGAAGCCCCGTAAGAGTACCTCTGCGAAAGCTAGTGCTACATCGCGTCGCACATCTAAGTCGTCCGCGGCAACGGGAACTAAGATCGCGGGAGCACGTGGAATGCAAGCGGACCGCTCCCAGACAAGTTTTCCAAGTTCCTCAACGCCAAAAACTACCCAAGGCCATGCTAGCTCGTCTGATGAGAAGCCGCCCAAAGGCGACCGTGACACTGTCAAACACAGAGAGAAATCTGGTCACGGCACGTCACCCGACGCACAGGGCGCATCGCGCAATACGCGGAAGACGTCGGCGCGGAAACCTCGCGTCATCCGTAACGACGAGTCAAAGCCAGCGCAGCACCACTCGTCTGAGAGGAGCGGCGGCGATCACGAGCAGTCGTCCAAGAAGGATAGCGAAAACGCCGAAGGCACAGCGAAATCTGGCCACTGCACCCTCGCTAAGGGACAAGGTTGCTCTCGGGGGCCGTCAAAGGCGACGGCGCGGGAACCTCGCAGCATCCGCAGCAGCGAGTCAAAATCGGAGCTTTCCCCGTCGTCTGAGAATAGCGGCGACAGCAATCACGAGCCTGATAAGCACCACTCCGTCCTCGAAAAACCGGCAGACAACCGTTCTCGAAGGGCTTCTCCTAGTCGTAACAGTCAAGATGGCTGCCATGAGTGTCGACCTCCTTTAATTAGTGGTGACAAGACGAAAGATGACCAACGGGCTGCTGAGACGTCCAGGGCGCCCGCGGAGCCAGATAACATCAGCGCAGACTTAGCTAAATTTGCACCTTCGAAGCACTCAGCTTCGGAATGTTCGACCTCCATCGGCGACGCCGGCAGCATGGATTCTCGCCTAAAGCCCCGATCACAGTCCGACGCCAAATCTTCAGTATATATTGCACCGGAGCCACACGACCCTGGAAAGTGGGCGCGCTCTGCCAGTTTGCTTACGCTAGTGAACCAACTCAGCGCAGAGTTCGTGAAGTTGGTGGAGAAGGACGCAGAGATGATGCAGTCAGATAATACTTTTTGCGAAAGCCCCAAATACCGGAACGACGAAGCAGTTGGCGATACTCAAGTGCCTCTCGAACGAAGTGCCGTGGCAGACATCGTGAACGTTACGCTACAAGACAGCACACCTCACGTTCGCCGGGTTGGCGGTGGCTCACCCGTGGCGATTCGTCAAGAACTCTGTCTATATCCCCTCTCACTAATCTTGGTCGCTGCCGCGTTTATGGTGGCACTGTTGTACTTCGCACCGAAAACGAATCCGCGGGCATTTGACGAAAAGGTGCCGGAAACATGCAGTTCGCTGAACTGCCTACGAGACACTGTCTACTTGAACGAACTGCTCAACTGGAATTTCGACCCGTGCGAGAACTTCTACATGTTCGTCTGCAGCCGCTGGAGGAACCAGTTTCCCGCCGCAGACCTTCGCGTTTCCGCAGACGATGACTATGCCAGCAGCTTGGAGGGCCAGATTCGCTCGCTCTTCGAAGACGAGCCGCTCGGCTCTTACGCTGCCATCGGGCCTCTGCAAGATCTCTATAACAAATGCGTCAATGCCAAGCTTACTGAGGACTCCGGTTGGGACGGCCTTCTAGAATTCATGTCCAAATTGTACCTCGACGGCTTCCCGCTGACGCCGCCCGTCCGAAGCAGCATTTCTGTCTGGAAGATCGCAGCCAGGCTTCTGAGGAAGACTGGCGCGGCCACGCTGATCGGTGTGGCCGTAGCTTCCCACCCAAATGTCACGATGAAGGATGTGATCTCTGTCGGAACGCCAGAGCTGTTCACCACGATCGACGGCGTTGATATCAACGACGCCATCCGCCTCTACACGTCGGTCGTCTTTGCAGCCTTCAAGGCGCTGCGCAAAGATTTCATTCCGCCAGTGCACACGCTGAATGTCATCAAGTTCGCGAGCGAAGTCGAGAAGCTTTCCTTGCAGTCCAGCAACAGCGACGCCAGAATCGAAGCGCTCGTCAATGCCTCGGTACTCCAGGTGTTCCTGGCCGAGCTGTTCGACGGCGTCTCCGGGGCTGCCTGTACGGCGCCCGGCTGCGAGGTCTTGAATCGGTCGCCCGAATTCCTGGCGAAGCTCGCAGCACTCGTGCAGGAGACCAATCTTCACACGGTGATGAACTTCCTCGGCGTCCGGCTAATGGTCCAAGTGGCTCCATTCATCCCGCAGTCCGGCCTTGCCGACGCCCACGCTACCCTGCTATACGGAAAGTGGCGGCAAGCCGACCTGCGCTGGAAGCTGTGCTTGCGCGTCGCGGAGAAGGCGATGCCGCCGCTCTTTCATCGGGTCTCCCTCGAAAAGCTCACAGCGCAGATCCCCGCCGAGCAGTTCGCGGGACTCGTGAAGGACATCGTGGCGGAATTTCTGAGCAGCGTGAGCACCGCTCCGTACCTCGACGGTGCTGCGAGAGGGGCCATTCGAAAGATCGTCTCCGCGACTCGCTTCCAGACCCTGGCCCCGGCTTGGATCTTCAACAGGACTCTCGTCGGCGAATACGCGCAGAGGATCCCTCCCATTTCCAGCGAGAGGCCCCTGCAGTCGTACGCCGCAGTCCACGAGTACAGCTTTGTATCGTCGTTGACACGCCGCACCGACGAACGCTGGGCCCGCTCCATCTTCACCACAAACTGCTGGTACGAGCGCGGGCCCAGAAGCATCTATATCCCCGCGCTTCTTTTCAACCTGACTCTCCTGTTCGATAACAGCGTCTACAACTTCCAACTGTCACGCGCCGGCGTCCGCATCAGCCACTGCCTGCTGGACATGCTCTTCGCAGAAGCCAATTCGACAGACCCGGAGGAGCATTGGCTCACCCAGGCGACCGTGGCAAAGATCTCCGAGGCGCAGCGCTGCTTCGGCAGGGACCACGGACCGAGGCAGATGCGCGACGCCATGGCACTGCGCTTCGCGTACGGCCATTTCGTGAGGACGCTGACACCTCGAGGAAGAGCCACGAGCTTTCACCTGGGTCCGCGGCAGAACATCAGCGCCTCGCAAATGTTTTTCGTCTACCTCATGCTCCAGTTCTGCGAGAAAAAGACTTCGAGGGACGAGGCACCGCCAGAGTCCGGTGTTTCGTGGAACGCGGCGCTTCGATACCAGGGCGCATTTCCCGAGGAGTTCCGCTGCCCGTCGGGCAGTTCGATGAACTCCGACAAACGCTGCAATATTTGAGTGCTGGCTCTGTCGCCGCGCTGCACGTGAACGCTAGTCGCGGGCGACTTGGTGTCTTGCACTGAATATATATTGAAACAATTCAATATGCTTAAGAGGGCTTAGCATGGCCAATGAAACGTTTCTTACCTGGGCGCGTTCCGGGAGTTGTTCGGTAGTACCTTTGATGCGAAAGCGTCAAATGGCCCATTGAGCGAAAAAAAACCGGCGTCTGTAGTCTGAAGCAGCGAAACGGCTCCTGGGGCCCTATAACGTAAAACTATTCCAATATGTTTCTATTCCAATCTCCTGACGTCAAACTTGCGTAACCACCAACGCAAGCACCGGGCGGTCACCCGCAGGGTTGTCTGAACAGACCAATCAAACGCTCTCCTCGTTCATAGGAGGTCACTTTTGTTTGCTTGAAAAACGAATAACATTGCCTACACTGAGCGGCTTGTCGTATCTAATTGGCTGACAAGAGGCGAGGAGAACGCTCAAGTGGAGAGGGATTCGATGGGGCCGAGCCACTGCACTGAAAGTCGATAACCGGGTGAAGAGGGTGGTGCCGGCGTCTACGATTGGTCGACTTTCCCTTACTTAGCTTGCGGTCGCTGGTCGAAAATCGCGGCGGCATCCAACGGAAGCTCAAGAATGACCCTAAAACGGACCCTCAGCAAAGAAGAGTTGGCAGAACGAGGGGTAAACGTGCCGAAAGTGCTTGAAAACGTTACACGGCCACGCAAGAAGTTTTATTATACGCAAATATACCCATGCTCTCCGGCAGGTGCGAGTAGCCAGCGTCTTGAGTGATTGGCGGCAGCCATCTTCTATTCCGAAGAAAATTGAGTTTTGTTCGGCACATTAATGCATCTTTATCGCGTACACGTCACTTTGACGCGGTGAGTTCTTGCGGTTTTGTGACGTCGCGTGACAGGCAGGTGAAGTGGGTGCAGCCCGAAAACATTTTACCAATAGCCGAGGGCTAATGGTGAAAAGGGGTCGAATCAGAAATAACTTTTTCTTTGTTTCTGTCAAATCATGCATAATCAGTGTGTACACATCATATCAGATGGGGAGGTATCGCGGTTTTCGTGACGTCGCGTGACCGACAGCTAGGTGAAGTGGGAGTGGTCGAAAAAACTTTTTGACCAATCGTGGAGTGCTGATAGCAGAATTGGAATATAAAAGTTTGGAATAGTTTTACGTTATAGCGCCCCTGCTAAAGTTCCATTAACCGCGTTTACATGAATGCGACAGAATGCGACAGTAGCGCATCGCGAGTGAAGCGCCAACGTTTCCATGTAGCGCATCAGCCCTGGTGCGATGGTGGCGGCACACGGTGTCGCACATGGAAGGCTGAGCAGCGCATCAGTCAGCTCGGCGAGTGCAGCAGATCCGTCGCAAATATCAGTTCCCAGAATTCCTAATGCGCTGCGAACGCGCTTACATGCATTGCGAATGTCGACTTGTCCGTCTCAATCCACCCCTGTATGGCTCATAAATGTGACGCGTTTTCCTGGCGCATTAGCCCCGTTTAAATGGATACGACGATGCGCTAGAAAGTTTGCGATGCGATGCGTCAGTTGTTTCACGACCGCGCCTCGATGGAGAAGGGAACACCTGCTGCCGTTTTAGCGCCAGGCATATCGTTTCTCACTGGAAAATGTGGCGCTGCTCCGCTCTTGTATGTAGGGTTACTGAATGCTTCCTCCGGCGGCGGCAAGGGAGAAACCATTCAGGCACCCTCGTTGTATGAATGGAAATGCTGGCATATGGCGACTTCGGATTGGCATCGTTCACGGGGAGCCAGGACACCTTAAATACGCAGGGTTTGGGTGCGGGCTAGTTGGTATTCCATTGTTTCAAACATCACTTACAGCGCTTGTCTTTGTCGTTCTTTTGGTACGCGCTGTAAGTGATGTTTGAAACTTAAAGACGCGCCTGGCTAGCGCCGTTGCATGTGTCACAATGATTATTTTCCTAATAAAACAGTACGTAAAGAGCTGCTTTAGCTTTATAATTACACAGAAACGTTTATTTTTATTTATTCGGACTTGTAAATTGATGTACAATTATATGAAACGTAAAAAAACTCAGTGCCCTTCCACTCTGTGAAGAAGGATGACTTGCGAAAAAGCGTGAAAGAAGCCCGCGAATACATGCAAACTGCCTCGAGCCGCATTTATTGTTAACAGAGAGCCACTATACTTGCGAAGGTTCACGTTGCGCCAATAAATAAGAGGTGTTATTCCTGTGAAGAGTATTTTAGGCCAGGGGTCTCCACAATTAATGCTGCCCGCAGGGGGCCCCTGACTGGCCTGCGGTCGATGGCGGTTCACATGGCGACGACGTTATTTTCAGCAAAGGCTCCCACCTGCGAGCGGAGCTTCTCCACAAGACCTAGCGCTAATTAATGCGCTTGTTCCAGTGAGGCGGCTTCCGTGCAGTTACTAAATAACGCCACGATGCCACCTCATTCTATGCAGCGTCGACGGATAACTATATACCTCGTACACGACCATTGCGCGAGGATTGCGGGCGGGCCCAAGCCACCACGTCAGAACGCGCGCCGAAGCCTCCATCGAATTCACGCAGGCGTGCGGAGTCCAGGAAGCATTCGCCAGCTCTTCCCCCGCGCAACTACAGCATGTAAACAGCCGTACGAAATGTAAAGCTCATTTCTTCAGCGCACAGCATGGGGCAAGCTTGAGTCCATTGAACGCATGCATGGTACAGTTAAGCACGGGAGGACGTCTTTAAAGGATCAGAAAAGACCGCGTACGTGTACAGTCTGTCGTGGGGCAAACTAAAATCTGTCACAATTGAGTTAAAAGACAGATTCGTAGCGCATACAATAAAAGCTTCCCAGAGTAAACGTTCTTGCACTACGTGATTACCGAACAGGCCCTCTGCGGGATATACGCGGCCATGCCCTTTGTTCTGAAACCTGTTGTTTCAGCTGCTAATGTTGCGAAGTCGCATCGGCTCAATCACTACCAGATCCCTACATTTCTAAAGGCGATAGAATCTGAGTTCGAATACATATTTTATGATCGCGGCTCGCTGTGAAACGAGACGCAAGGACGCACAGAGAAGACACTGGACAAGCGTAAGCTAACAATATGTACAACCAGTTAGCCCCAGCCTAAGCTATTCTTTCATACACGTACACGTATCGCATGAAGGTTTGATGGCTAAGCGTCGTATCGTTTCTTCGCCTTCGGGAAGAAATAAATTGTTATTTGCACTGAAGGATCGCTCCAACCCACTGTACTGTGAGTAGCTCTCAAAATTTGCATTTTGCGTCCGCTGAACTGACCACATTAATAAGCTCAACGTGAATCTGCAAGGAGAGGCACACCTATTTCATTCATGATCGATACATGAACAAAGGGACTTCAAGGCAAAAGTGAAGTTTTTCGAGAAGCAGTGGAAAAAGAAAATTTTTTTTATTTATTATTTATTTACAGAATACTGCAGGCCAACTTGTGACCCAGGCAGGAGGGAATACGTTCATACAGTAATGTGATTAAATACGTTCAAAGAAAAGAAGTGCATATGAAATATGAAATACATGGAATCATATGAGGTACATTGAAGGATGATATAAATACATAAAAAACACATTCTACAAGCATACAATGCAAGGGATTGAATTGAAGGAGATAAATATTTACAGTACAAGTTTACACAGGTGGTTGTTGTTGTTTTTTTTCATGCTAACACGCATGAAATTACTCATGTGGTCACACGTTTATTTGAAATGCAGTTTTTCAATGCCATGTAATATGTTATTGGACAGGAATACATCGGTCGGCAGAGAGTTCCAATCATTTATTGTTCTAGGAAAGAAGGAATATTTAAAGCAATTTGTACGCGCGAAAATAGGGGTTATTTTGTAGGGGTGATAATTTCTGGTAGCTCTAGCTGGTAGCGGCTGGAGACAGGGTGAATGACCAAGTTGTAGTTCCCTTTTCCGAAGGCGGAAAAGCAATGTTAGGCGTGCTACCTTCCTTCGGGATTCTAGGGTGGCAATATTATTTTCATTAATCAATTGAGAGGGGGAGTCATAACGTCCATAACAACTATATATGTAGCGGACGGCAAGTCTGTTTATGTTTTCCAGTTTTTTAATATCTTTTTTCGTGAATGGGTCCCAGACGACGCAAGCATATTCTAATCGCGACCTTACGAGTGTGTTGAATGCCAATTGTTTCACGGATGGAGGAGAATGTTTCAGCTTGTGTCTCAGTAGGCCGAGTTTACGTCGAGCAGACGCACAAACATTATCAATGTGTTGCGACCAGGTTAGACGATTGTTCATGGTTACACCCAAATATTTAAAGGAGTCTGTTTCAGAGACCGCGGATTGATTAATAGTGTATTGATATGTTAGAGGGTGTTTTTTGTTGGTAATGCGCATAAAAACCGTTTTTTCTTCATTAAGTTTCATTTCCCAGGTGTCGCACCAGTCAGAAATCGCAGTAAGACTTTTATTCAGGATCACTTGATCATTGGCATCTTTAATCTCTTTGTAAAGTAAGCAGTCGTCCGCGAACAATTTAATACTCACACTATCGTCTATGCATGCTGTTATGTGATTAATATATACTAGGAAAAGTAGCGGTCCGAGCACGCTTCCCTGCGGCACTCCCGAATTTACGGGGAGACATCCAGAGTAATGGCCCTCAACATCGACGAATTGTCTGCGCATGCTCAAATATGCACAGATCCAGTTTACAATGTTAGGTGGAAACCCATAGTGGCTTAGTTTTGTTATCAAACCAAAATGAGAGACCCTATCGAAGGCTTTGCTGAAATCGAGGAATATAACATCAACCTGGCCGGCTTTATCAAGAACGAGGCAAAAGCGTAGACGCTAGAGAGAAGCTGAGTAGTGGTAGACAGCCCCTTACGAAAGCCGTGTTGGCACGGGGACAGAATACCACGTTTTTCAAGAAATTCCGTCATGTAATTTGAGATAATATGCTGTAATAAGATGTAAGATGTAACCGTCAGTGATATAGGGCGATAGTTTGATAGTAATGTAGGGTCGCCTTTCTTAAATACAGGCACAACACGAGCGACCCGCCAGTCTGATGGAACGATGCCACAAGATATGGACGAGCGGAAAATTACGAGAAGAAAATGTGAAAGCCACTCGGCATAGCGACGAAGAAAAGCATTAGAAATGCCGTCAGGACCGCATGTCTTTTTTGTGTTTAGATTTAAGAGCATAGAAAATATACCCTCGTATGTTATAAAATCAGAATTTACGTTTTCCACATCTTCAGCAATGACCGGAGAGCACTGATTAGACTCAGAGAAGATAGAATGGAAGTAATATGATTAAATTTGGATGCCTGGTGTTGCTTATCTTGAATTATCTGACCATCAATCTTTAGGTGGTCAAGAGCTTGCGTCTTCTTATAGTTCAAATGTCGCCAAAATTTTTCAGGGCAAGTCTTAAGTCTTAAATGAAAGTGTGAGCGCGTCTGCTGCTCTTCAAGGACTAGTGCGGACACGGCATTTCCTTCTCTCTTCGCGACAAGAATCCTCCGCCATCTGCCAAGTATTCTTGTCACAATTTTGCGAGCGATTCTCTGGCCTCGATGCCAGGAAAAAAGAACTACAAATGTTCCAAAGTCCATTTAGCTGCGATGTAGATGAAATGCCAGGTTCCTTAAGTTGGAAGTCACTGAATTGCAGGCAAACATCATCTTCAAATACAAGTACAAAGAAGAAACTCTAATCACCTTCTCTAAATTACTTGGCTCTGAACTGTTCCTGAACTTAAGAGGAGGCTTTAACTCGGGGCCAACTCCAGTTCCGCTTATTCAAATGCATGTAAAACACAGAAGCGCGTTTTTTAAAGGAGCTCTGAACCAACTTGTTGTTACCTTTGAGAGATAAAGTTAAATTCTAGTGATTGTAGAAAACAAAATTTTGATTGAGGGCCTGCAATTCATGAGATAAATTGCCTAGAATCGGCATGTTAAAAAACAAACAGTAACACAAAGTTTTCGAATCCATAATTCTGCACCAAAACAGATATATGCATGCATATATCTCACTTCTGTAAGCTGCATCTGTTAGAGCTTCTAAAGCAGACAAACTTGATATGTTAATTTATAGCTTACGTGACTTTGTTACAGTGTCTACAAGGGTCTTGCAAAATAATTGTGATATGATTTTTTATTCCTTATAATTGGAGAGTTGTAAGCGGGATAGTCACGTCTTGTGAATTTTTTTCAACAATTTTGATTCAAAAAGTACATTGGCGGCCTAAATCAAAATTTCGCTTCCTGTAGAAACTAGATTTTAACTTACTATTTTAAATGCACCAAACTTCATCAAATTTAGTACAGTGGTTGCCGAGAAAGACGATCTCTTCATTTTTATTTAGAAAGACGCCCCCGAGCTAAAGCTTCCTTTTAAAACGATTTTGCCGCGGTTACTTGTAATTCCTTGGCACTGCCCGTTTTTGTACACAAACGTTCTACAGAATGAAAAAAAAAAGGAAGTTAAGATACATGGATTATTCATCTGACGAACGCCCGAGATCTCTGCTTATTGCAGAGGTCCACCGCTGACACAGCATCAGGTCAGTCACTCACATTAGTCCCCTTCCTACGTCTCGGCAACGGGACGAAATTCTCACGCCTTCAAATATAATACATTGTGCTGATTGCCCTGTGTGGCATGCATGATGTTGTCGTCACGTTTTTCGATTTGTGCATAAGTTATTATTGCAAATACGTGAATCTTCTAATGCAACGATGCGAATATTTTCTTCCCTCCCGAAATTTCTAGCTAAGAATTTTATCGCCATTTTTTTGTGTTGTTTGTATTCGTTCAGATTGGCGCCATTCTGACAGTGTGTTGTAGTCGGCGGTCACCGTGGTACTTAGTATAAAATTTAAAGCCTTCGTAATTACGTAAACTTTCTTTCCGACGACGTGCATATTGTGGTCCGTGCTTTATTTCGGTGCTATCACACACTGTCATAGCCGTATGTGCCATTTCCATTCATATCCTCTCCTCTGTATATACTGTCCGATTCGCACGCTCTCTAGAAGTTATTTAATTATGCTTGATGTGTTCTTGATGTTGAGAAAACGCTCGTGTACTTAAATTTTGTTTTAGGAAGAGTTGCGCCTAAGAAGGAACACAGGAAGAACGAGGTAGACGAAAAGAGCGCTCTTATCGTCTCTTTTCGTCTACCTCATTTTTTTTTCCTGCGTTTGTTCTTTCTTAGGCGCCACTCTTCCTAAAACATAGACATTCAACAGCTCGCCCAGCAAGAAGTTCTTCTAAACACTTAGATTAAGGGACACGTTAAAGCCAAAATTAATCCGGACTCCGCCACTACGGCATGCCTCATAATCCGATTGCGGTTTTTGGCACGTACAGCCCCATAATTCAATTAAAGTCAAACACTTCTGTCACGATGCGATGTGCCGTGTGAGGCAATGAACATGCTCGACCATCTCGGGGCTTGTGAAGTATATGATGCACCGCAACGCCTCAAGCAAACCCAGGCGTGTTTTGTGTACTATACGCAGACAAACAGCAGTGGTGCACGCAAGGTAACGTTTGACATCAACTCACCACTCTCGCGTTCGACTAAGCGCTGAAGAAATTAAACATTCGCCGTCAACATCAACGCTAATTGTCGTCGATCAAGGTAAACAGAACAGAAAGCTTCGCTTACATCGATTCCTATGGGCTTCATTTTGTTGAATAATGATGATAATAATAATGAAGTAACTTTGAATGGCTCAGTCGCAGTTAAGTTTTAAACCAAGCCAATCGGTTGACCCGCGTAAAATCCTTTTCTTTGCCTTAGCGTGCCATCCTAATGTTTGTGCGCACCTGGAAATATATTTTGTATAAACTTTTTTTTTCACGTAATAAGGTATCCAGTATGGCACTAACCATTGTTCATAAATAGCATACCGCAATATACATCGATTTAGGCAGCGTGGTTCCCAGAGTACGGAGAGAAAGACGGGAAGGCTTTTCATAAGCGTATTCGCAAGACATTCCTAAGGCTCATTTTTATTGAAAGTAAGCCTGTAATCTAACCTTCACGAGTCGTCTTTTCTGGCAGCTCTAAAACGTAAACATTGTCGAGGATATAGTAGCGCCTTACACAGGACTGAGAGCAAGACGAAACGACACGAGCGCCCTCTTTGCTTTGTATTGAGCCATTTTATTCTCGGCAATGCTACTCCACTTGGCCTACTCTTCTACACTACTGAAACGCAGAGACTATATATGCACAAAAGTCACCACGAATTCGTATAAATACCGGAGTTGCATGGGATACCGACACACCAGCAGAACGAAGGGCTCCTTCTAAAGAACGGTGGCGCTTTTATTTATATTTATTTATTTATTTGGGCAAAACAAATACAAGGTTTGCCCGCAAGGTAAGGCAAAACGAGGGCGTAATCCTCCTGACTAAGGCCTTTGCCTCACTGGAGCAGCAGAAATAGCAGTTTACTAATAAAACAAAATACAACTAATAAGACAGAAAACTTCAAAACTATTTACAGCAAAATTTTAAACACATTGAAAAGTATCAACTGCTTGCAAAATAGCAAGTAACTAAATAAATACAGCACTGCAAAAAATAAGAACATTCTGTTATTAACAAAAGTCATACATTCAGAATATAACATTAATAACATATAGCTTCCCAAACAATTAACCTCAACGTCCGTTAGATATCTGCGTAGTGCACACAGGATTTGCGAAAAAGCAAGAAAAATGCGTGTCACCGGGAAATGTGAGCATGCTTGTATGCCACCGCGAATGTTTTCATACTATTTCAATTCAACGTGCCCCCAGAGACTTGGCGGTAAAACCGAAATTGTAATCCTAAAAAAGTTATATGCTCCTTTTCAGAAGGTCAACGCAACTAATTAAAATAAGTTATTTGAAGAAGGCATGTCGACTAATTGGGCACTAATGTTTACAGTCCTACAAAAACGCAGTACAGTAGTTATGTTTAAGAATTTATTTTCACCAATATTCAATTATTTATTGTGCGGTCCTCAACACCGCAGCTGGTCGCCAATCCAGCCCCTGGCCAAAAAAGTTCCGAGACCTTCGTTTTAGGCCACCATTTTCCGGTCACTGCCAACGTCGCTTGTCAGCGGTGACTGGCTCAGAAGGCAGTCACGATCTCCGTGAAAGAGATCGAAACAGAAAGATGGCGGAATTTGACAGTGTACAGAAGAGTGCCCTTATCCTGTATTGACAATTCCCGTGCCGATTACAGCAAGACGTGAACGAAAATTAAACGAATTATTTTTGTTCATGAGGTTATTCAAAAGGAAGACTGTCTGAGGTTATTTCACGATGAGAGACGAAATGTAATGAGTGACAACTTATGATAGAACAGCTGTTGAATGTGTAAAACGTTAAGATGTTGATAGATAGGTAAAGAATGCGGGGTAATAAGGAGCCCGCACCAATCCAATCGCGAGCTTGTTGTTTTCCGCGAGTTCCGAGCATGTGCACCACAGAGTTTCGTACAACCGTCACTAGAGGGAACTGTGGCGCTAGTGTCTGATGAGCTAAGCAGGGAGCGTGATGCACAGAAGGCAGTGCAAAAAAGATTGAAGCAGCCGAGGAAAGCTGAACAGGGCCGCCATTGTGGACGAGAATGGTAGTGACAATGGAACACAGTCCCCCGACGTGACAGGAGAGGGAGTGCCAGCAAAGTACGCGGAATGGGTGCAACGTGTTGAGGGGTCAGCTAGAAGGAGCAGCACCTACCTTGAGGCCGCCACGCGGAAAAAGCAGGAGCGCCTGGGTCAATGCCCCTTTTCGAGTCCGAATCACGCGGAAAAAAAGGGAAGCAGGAAGATGTAGGAGAGAGTGAAATGGTGATTATAGCCGGCGACTCAAACCTGGGTAGGTGCTCAGAGAAATTGTGGAGAGGGTGAACGGCGATAAAAGAGTGGCAGTATAGGGACATTTGCAGGCCGGACATTGGGTTCTGTCATGGAGCGAGCAAAAGCAAAAGCAAAACTCACGGAAAATGCCCACGTGCGCAACCTTGTCATAGTAGCAGGTGGGCTAAATGACGTCCTAAACAGGAAAGGGACAGGACTAGCCCAGCGCTTGGCGAAGGGGGTGGACAACTTGCGCGAGCTGTCCCCTCAGATGCAGATCATGGTGTGCACGGTGCCGGAGGCGCCTGTACGTGACAGTCACGTACGAAGAGCCGTAGTGGCTGCTAATGAGGCGATAGGGAAAATGAGCCGTGAGAAAGGCTTCGAGGTTGTCGAAGTAAACAGGGCAGTGAGAAGGTGTGGTGGTTTTAAACGATACGGGATCCACTTCGATTACAGGCTTGCACGAGAAGTGGGCTAGCGACTTGCTGGTCGCGCTGTTGCTTTTTTAGGGGGCCCACGGGAAATCAGCAGTCCAGAGTAGATAGCAATGAAGAAGGTCCACTAAGGGAACCACAGCAGAATAGCATCGCCGTCAATAACAGTAAAAGGAGGAAAGCAAGAAAGAGAGCTCGCCATGCAATAGGCTACATATACATGCAGTGCGGCAGAAGAAACGAAAAGTGGGCAGAGATTGAGGAGCAGTTAAATAGAGAACAAATAGGAATGTATGCGGTTACAGAAACGCACTTTAGAGACTCGGAAGAGCCGCCAGTGATTGAGAATTATGTTTGGGAAGGGTGCAACAGAACTAAGTCGGAAAGAAAGCGAGGGGGAGTCGGAATGCTCATCCATCAGGGAGCCAAATGGAAAAGAGTAAATTCAAAATGTCAAGAGCATCTTTAGTTATCACGTACAATCAGTGGCAAAAAAACTTGGTTGGGCGTTACGTATCTGTGGGCCGGAAATAATGGCACAGAGAAGAATAGAGAGTTAGTGGAATGCATAAGTGCTGATATTAAGGGTTTCGGGAATGATGCTGAAATTATCCTATTAGGTGACATGAATGCCCACATACAGGATTTAGATGGCTATACCGACAACGGGAAGTCAATGCTAGACCTTTGTGAGCAAAATAACCTCCTTATCGTGAATACCGAGCCTAAGTGAAGGGCTGATCACGTTGGAATTGGGAAACCGGCAGTCAACTACTGACTACTGATTACTGTCTGATGACAGAAGGAATTCACGATAAGTTGAGAGAAATTGTCATTGATGAGGAATGGTATAGCAGCATATGGAGTGACCATAAAAGCACCATTTTGAAAATGGGATATGTAGTTGGGAAAGAAAGAAAAGAGTGCAAAATGGTCAGTCCAAATTTGAACGCTGAACAAATAACAAATATAGTTACTAGAGTCGAGGAAGAACTTGGCAAATGGTCAAGAGTGGGAATATAGTGAGCTTTTAAGTTTAATAACGACAGAAATACGGAAAGAGAAACAGAATGTTTGTTGTAAAGGAAGAAAAGAAACCGAAAAGCTGGTGGAATAGGGAGATACGAGAAACGATCGCCGAACGACAGAAAGCATCCCGAGAGCACAGGCAGGCAAAGAAGGCGCAGTTGTCGCAGGATGAAGTAGCCAGTAAAAGGGAAATATACCGGGAGAGAAAGTCTATATGTTCAAATAGTGGAGCTAGCAAGGATAAAAGGTGAAAGTGAACCTTGGTTGTCAGAAATACGCGAGAAAAAGAAGGCCGCACCTGGAGTATTTTGGAACAACATAAAATTATTAGGCAGAAAGTCAACAACACAACCACATATCCTAAACGAAGATGGAAACAAACTGGAAGGGGAAGCGGCAACAAATTACATCCGAAAAATAACTGCCGAATCTTTCCAAGGCAATGACCAGTTTGTATTTGAAGAAAAAAAGAGCATGAAAGAGAAAAGGAACTGGTCCTGACAATTTTCAACTGGAAGAAAGCCGGACAGAAATTCCTAAGCGCACAGCTACAGGGCTAGACGAGGTTCCCGTTAGGCTGATTAATGAACTAGGACCAAAAGGTAAGGAAGCTCTGGTGAAAACGGTGGAAAGGATAGACGAATACCAGACAGTTGGCGACAAAGTAGAATTAATTTAATTTATAAAGGTAAGGGGAGGGAAAGATAGAATTCACCCTTATAGACCGTTCACCATTACATCGGTAATATACAGGCTAGCAATGCAGGCAATCAAATTAAAGCTGCAAGCACGGGCAGAGAATAATGGCATATTGGGAGAACTTCAGAAGGGCTTCATAATAGGTAGGCGTTTGGATGACAAGTTATTTGTTCTCAGTGTATTGAAATACCAAGAGTAGAAAGCAATCCGTTATATGTGGGCTTTTTAGACATTACAGGAGCGTACGACAACGTAGACTGCAACATTTTGTGGGATATTCTGCAAGGGGAAGGCTTAGGTGACGATTGTCTACAGCTTTTAAAAGAGATTTGCCTAGAAAATACCGTTTGCGTTGAATGTGAAGCAATAAGGAGAGAGGAGAAAATTTATATCAACAAGGGACTAAGGCAGGGGTGCCCTTTATCCCCACTGCTGTTTATGATGTACATGGTGAGGATGGAGAGGGCGCTAGAAGGAAGTAATATTGGGTTTATAATCTCTCATAAAAACAGGCGGGTAAAGTAATAGAACAGCAGCTCCCAGGTTTATTTTATGCGGACGATATTGTGTTGCTAGCTGACAAGCAGATGAGTAAAACGAGAACAAGGTGAAAGCAGGAGCCAACGTTTCGACAAGTGGACTTGTCTTCTTGAAGCCTTGAAGAAGACAAGTCCACTTGTCGAATCCTGTGCTTTCACCTTGGTTTCGTTTTTCTCATCGTCTTGAATTTCCATCTTCCGCATTCCCCGTGTTTTAGATAACACGCAAAGTGATTTGCAGCGTCTGGCTACTATCTGCGGACAGGAAGGCAATAATTTAGGTTAGAAAATTTAGTGTTAGAAAATTTGGTGTTTGGTATTCAATGAAAACAGTGAACAAACAGTGGCAATACAGGGCCAGGAAATACCTCGGGTAAGAGAATATAAATACCTTGGTATATGGATAAACGAAGGCAATATATATATGGAAACACAGGAAAAACAATAACAGTGAAGGGGAAGAAAGATGGCAGCAGCCGTAATGAAGCACAGAGCGCTATGGGGATACAATAGGTAAGAGGTGCTACGGGGTATGTGGAAAGGGGTAATGGTTCCAGGACATACGTTTGGAAATGCGGTTGTTGCTCAGGGGTACAATCAGGACTCGACGGGAACCAAAGGTCAGTGGGACGTCTCGCATTAGGCGCTCACGGGACGACTACAAATGAAGCTGGGCAGGGTGATGTGGGCTGGACTAGTTTTGAAGTGAGGGAGGCTCGCAGTAAAATTGATTATGAAGAACGACCGAGGAATATGGAAGAAAATAAACGGGCTGGGAGAGTGTTGAGGCATCTGTACAGGAAAAACATTGATTCACAGTGGAGGAATCGAACTATAGGAAGCTTACCAGCAAGTATGCTGCCTGTAGAGTGGGCAACACAGCAACAAAGAGCCTCAAGCGGAAAGTCAGAGAGGCTGAAATAATCTCATGGGTGGCGGCAACGGAAAAGAAACCTGCCATGAGTAACTACTTAAGAGCGAAAAAACGAAATCAGGAAAGAAACAATTTATGATAACTCAAAGGGAAGCTCATTACTTTTCGAAGCGAGATCGGGATGCCTTAAAACACGCACCTATAAAGCGAGATATAAGAAGGAAGAAGAAGCATGTGCTTGCTGCGTTAAAGCTATAGGGAAACGATGGAGCAGGTTTTAGTAGAATGTGAAGACGTCTGCCCAGCGGTCGATTTAGGCACCACTAGACTCCTTGAAGCCCTTGGGTTCTGCGAGAGCAGGGGGACAGTAAACATGTCCGCAATAGAGATTAGTAAGAGGCGATTGGAAGATTGGTGGAAGAAAAGTAGGGAAACGACAAAAAACGGAGACGTACAAAAGCAAAGTTCGCAATAGGAGGTCAGAACATTTGGTTGTGGGAGTTCATAGTGGTTTTTTTTCTTCTTTTTAACCTAGGTAGGACATTAGGCAGTATAACAGCAAGAGCTTCGTGGCGCAACCCACCGCCCCGTTGTAAAGGGGGCGCTCACAACATCCATCCATCCGTCCTCCTACAGGAGCTGCATGCAAGCGGGGCGGTTCCGCCTTAACTTCGACCTTCAGGCTCTAAGTGACTTTAGGACCTTGCAAACTCACAATTTTCAGCAAAGAGCTAAGTAATACACATTAACTAAATTGCGCGACGGCATGTTTTCAACACAGTACCTCTAGCCCATAAGCCCGGCCATATTGAAACCATTGCACCACGGACTCATGCGTCGACAAGCGGAATAAGACATTTAGAGGGCAACTCCGGCGATTTTCCGGTGTCCACTGACCTTCATCAAATTTTCAATATACACTAGAACCACGGTATAACGAAATGGGTGGTAACGAATAATGGATTTAACGAAGCGAAATTGCCCTTGAAATCCTAATAAAGTTCTATGCATTTAAAACCTCGTTTAAACGAATTGAAATTGTCGTGCCGATTGATATAACGAACTAGATTCATCTCCAAAGCAAAAAAAAAAAAAGTACCTGACCATTGCGCATCGAATACATCGCTTTTAGCTGGGTTCGGCACCCGTTCGCCGCGGCGATTCAAAACTCCCGCGGCCTGCGTCGAATACGTCGTCACGCAACACTGGGTCTCTTCGATTATCCGTTGAGATTGTCCCGGACTATGTCCCGGACCGTCCACGGCGGTGTTTCCAGCCAATGAGCGTTCCGTATGCAGTGTCTCGGACAGTCCGCGACCATCAGGGACGGTAATCGAAAAGTCCCAGCTGGTGGTGCCGTTTCTCACAGCCGCGCGTATATGCGATCCTACGCCAAGCAGAGGCTCACTATCGCACTTCTCCACTGATATCTCTCCCTCTTTCGCGTGCCTGGCTGCGCGTCAGTGGCCAGTGCGAAAGGCACGCGGCGGCGTGAAAGATCAGTGCATTCACTTCCAATGCGCGGCACAGTGCGCAGACAGGCGCAGCTGGACGTAGCCTCCGAGATCTCACCAGCGCAATCTCGGGGTTCACGAGCAAGCCTGCGCGAGTGGCGCCATGCTACGCGCGGTCATGCCGAAAGGTTAGTGTATTCCCTTCTCCCTCTCATTGCAGCGCGCCGCGCGGGCTTGCAGCTGGTCGTGGCCTCCGAGATCGCACTGGCATCGGCGCAATCTCAGAAGCCACGAGCCGGCCAGCCAAGCCGGCGCGACGACGTGCACTTGCCTGCCCATCGCAACGTTGTGCGCCACGTGCTACTTGACCGCGACGAGCCAAGTGGAAAGAGGGCGCGAAAGACCGTGACACTGGAACAGAAGGCTGCTATCTAAAGGCTGTCGCGTCAGGTGCTATAGTCGCGTGATGCAGCCCCCCCCCCCCCCCTACGTGGAAGATTCCTGTTTTATCCAAATTTCATCGCATGCATGGCCGCAGTAGCGGTAGCCGCCTTATTTCCCCGTTTACAGCTGTGCACCCCATTGGGCACATACTACAGTAAAGGGCAATAGTCGCTATAGCGAAGTAATGGATATAACGAAGTAATTTCGGCTTCCCTTCAATTTCGTTATAACGAGGTTGGAGTGTATGTTTTTTATTGCACTCTGATTATCTGTGCCAAACGATATGACTGCAAGTCATTTAGTTTCACTGAAAGTGAATTTTAAAGATTGGACGCGTGTTCCCGACTGACACCCACGATTGCATAACGTTTTATTGGCCACCCTGTGTTTGTGACGTCAGAAGCTACACCGCCAACTCGCCCAGAGACGACGAAGCTGGCGCGTTTTCTACGAGCAACGGCCGACAATCATCGTTTTGACAGGCGGGATGACTGGTGCGTCTCTCCGTCTTGCCGCAGCACCATGCGTTGAGTTCGGGGCACATCTGCTGCCTCGTGCGGCGACGGCGCATGAAACGCAAACGGCGATCCTTCAGCACTCATATCGTCGCTGAAATCGCCGCTGTCTAGTTCGAAAGAACTGGAAAAGCTCCCCGTGCCGTCGGAAGACATCGTCAGCTTCGCTTTATTGGCGAGCACCACGTGTAGTGCGTGTTTACACTGCGCTATTGTAGGATCTGACGTCATCGACTCATCGCAGCCCTCACACGAAGCAGCTACCCGTTTCCGTTTCGGTACCTCGTCTATTGGTTATTTAAAACTATAGACACCATTTTAAAATATTATGGTTTAAAAAAAAAACGCCGGAGTTGTTTCCTCGCGGGTGAGCCAGCGCGTCGAGACTTTGCCACCTGGTCAGGGAGAACCACTGCAATTAGTATCGATTACGTTATTGCCCTCTGCATTCACAAAAGTACAAATATTGCTTTGAAATTTAGGCCGATTAAGGAAGATGAGCATAACAAAGCCACAAGCATGATCAGACAAATCCAGTGGCATGGTCGGAAATTTTTATTTGGGAGGGGGCTGGGGTACATGTCCAGTGTGCTCCCCTCTGGCTATGCTATTGCACAATTCCATGCACTAACCATCATTCTCATGCTGGCAGAACGATCTGTTCCCTTTAATAATTATTGCAGAAAACTATTATGTGCACCGCATTTTGCCAGGTGCATTCTGACGCGAGGCCATCGTGCGTAGGGGTGGCACTGGGATATTTCTGCTGAGTCAGGGAGACGGGAGGAAATATTAGGGGGTCGTCCCCCTTTCTTTCTTTAAAGCTGCCCCTGATCATGCACTATTAGTGTGCCAGGTGCTCTACTCGACTTCAAGGAAGGCAAAGGAAGGCCTTCAAGGAAGGCCTTCGCATATATTGAATGTACACGCAAGTTTGAATTAACATGGTCAGACTACCTAGGATATGCATGCCTCAGATCATTTGCGTCTTAATGGGCATCTCTGTCACGCACTCCCACGTTCGTGAGCCTTGCCTTGACATTTGCCTCACGCAAGTACTTTCTACATCCTAGAAGACTGCGAACTGAACGTGCCCTGCATGGTTGTGCTCGAATGTGAAAGTTTGAGCATTCTTGATATACATACCCATGTATCTCACAGCTCCATGAATAACGCTCAGACTTCATTCTTTAGTACAACCTTTAAGCAGCAGCGAAATCCATAACTCCGTCAGCTCATATGAGTGATGAAACGAGAATGTGTCGCCAAGAGTGGATTCTCATTCTGCACAGCCTCGGCAGATGGAAACAGCCACACTGAAGTGATGAGTCGCAGTGCAAGCCTGGCTGGTGCAAAGTGCCCATTAATTTTAGCAATACGTAGTGACCTGTGCGCCCAGGCAAAGCAAAACATATATAAACAATCACATCTGAAAACTAGGTGACCACCAAAGGTGACGCTGGTCACTGTGTCATACAAATAAACAATTATATTGCTTCAGACTGTGTCACGTTGTGCAAGTGTCCCCAAAAAGCAGCCCTATAATGCAGTCGAGTGTCGTACTTGAAGGTGTAATCCTCCTTCACAACCAAAACACCCCTGGCCAGTAACAAAACTGATTGTGGCCGCTGCTGATTGCTTTGCTTGCTCGTGCTAGACTCGTCATTGGTTTACCATGGCCTATTACTCATACTGCATGGTAGAATCCCAACAGATATCTTCTGCTTACAGCCTAAACCTGCTAGAATAGCATCATCGAATTCAAGCATTTAGGTTGCTGTCATAAACAATTCAAAGGAAAAGACAAATTTTTAGGTCAATGGGAGAAAATGGTTTATTTCGAGAACTACAATTTGATCATCCATATCACAGCAATTATGCACAAAGCTCATCTCAACGTACTCTCAAACAAGTAATGCCACAATTATTACCGGGTCTTACCGGGTCAAACAAGCCTTCATATTAAATGCATTGAATTTGCACCTCTCAATACATAATGCACATGCAAATTACAAAGGGGCTATAATGGCACACTCAATGCTTCACAGCTTTTTGACAGACATACTATTTTTCTCACAATAAATGGCACAAATAATGCCAAGTAAACATAGAGGATGCCTGAGTGCAATACCATGATGGTATAACTTTCATCATGATGGTGCAATTTTCATTCATCAATTATGTTTTAAGTAACCATCAACACAAGAAAAATTGAGTAGTTTCCCCTACTATTCATATTATCTGGTTAAGTCTCCTGGATTCCATTGCACACAAATGCCAACAAACATGTTTTCTTTTTTTCTTCAAAATTTTAGCTCATCTGCTTTTCACAAACTTTCAATAGTGATAGAAATGCTTTCACTGAATTACAGTGAATGAACCTAGTTAAAGATAGCTCTTCACACCTCCTGTTTACATCTTGACTAATTCTGGCCACATGGCAACCATGTTACCACACCCGGCCTATTAGACGCACACAAGTGAGGTAGTTCACATTTAAGAAACATTAAATTCTCATATTGCCAGCTAAACACTTAATAAAGCTGGCATGAGAATTAGTTTTCAGGTGAAATAGTATTGGCCATTGGATTACATGAATTAGAACATAGTACATCAAATAAACCACTGAAAAATAAAAACCTACCAGAAACATCAGCAAGATTCTCGCACAGATAGGCCATTTACACATACATGTGTTCGATGCCCCTTCATACACTTCAAAAGAAGGGTTCTACGATTGACAAAGTTACAGCACTGACATTTCCCTGAAAGTGTTTAAGTTATGACACTTTGCACAGAGCAGAACGACTACTGGAATTTCAGACAAAGGCAATGCATGTTCACGACCTGGACTTCTTTTGCATGACAGATGTTCACAGAATGAAAAAAAAGGAATGAGCATAACACAGCCTTGTAAATAGCCTGCGTTAGAATGGTAGCTATGCACACATCAAAGTGTTTGAGATGCACTTGGAATGAACTCCTGGTAAGAGCACAGGACAGGACATTTTTTGAGCAATATACCAAGTCGAGATCCAGTTAATGTTCTGGTGAGGATCTGAACACAGGGGCTCCAGAAACGGGGTCAGGATAGGTGGGGGGAGGGGCAGACAGGTTTTACCGCAAGGGGGCACCGCCCCCATAGTCCTAAGGGTTGGCTACCCCTCTACTATAGTAAATTAGGCCCTTGTTTCACAGTGACAAAAAAGTTAGTGTAGGCAGAACGAATCCCAGCTCTTGCCCCCCCCGCACTGCCAAATACACTTCCAGAGCCCCAGCTTAGTACATGATCTACATATCAAAGTAAGTTACAGATGCCCGTATCTGGATTCAAATAATTATAAGTACTGCATTAATTAAGCCGCAGCATTGAAATGCTATAGGCATGCTATAAGCAGTGATCTTCAAAAAGGATCTGTGCACTTCAGTGACCTGATATCAGGTCTCAAGGTACTCAATCTTTCACACAATTAGAAGTAGACAAGGAATGTGAAGGGAATGCTACTAAACTGAAACCCCACAATACTGTTGTTGCTTAAAGCTCCATTCACTAAATATGGAAGTGCACGCTTGTATGTCTACCACAAACACGTAGAACATCATTAAACGAAGGTCAACACCAAAAACGATTTCCACTCCAAAAACAGGTTCAGAAAACTGAACTGCAACAAACAAATAAACCCTGAATTGACTATCTTTTTCAATGCTCTTCTGACATATTCCCATCAAGCTTTGTACATATCTTCCACACGAATTACATTCAATAATCATATCCTTGACATTCATACAACTCCTCTATTAGCAACATAGTATTGATAACAGATTAACTGCAATTCGAACTATCAACACGGCCACAGCGGTCTTGCCTGTTGCATACTATGCACAATGACAAAGTGACATCAAAATTAACACTGAAAAGAAGGAAACTTGCCTCCTAGTGATTATTTATGCTCATTTGTGGCAAACACTCTCCCCTGTAAGGTTCCTAATTGTTTAATGAACGAAAAGCAACCATAACCAAAGGGCTCCTTAATTTCACCATTTGTTGGAACTATCCTAGTCTTCCATGTTTTTTGGGGGTGTCAGAAAAGATATCAACCACATTACAAAGCATTGTCAGACATACACATTAGCTCAGCCTGGCTAGCTCTAGAACCTTATCAAGTACAACATCTACAGACTCATCGTCATCAAGAAGCTTCCCAGCAACATCATCTTCAAGTACTTTTGTAAACAGTACCTTGCAGTTTTCTCTGAGCTTATCGGCAAGAGAGTCAAACTCAGACTCGGATGGGCTGCAGCCACAGTGACGGATCACAGCCTCCAACAAGTCACTTAAATGTGCACTGGGCCACCCAAGCCTCTTGAGTATTGGTTTTTCAATGAGGAAGCAGAGAAACTCCTCTATGCGGTTTTTAAGGCTATCGCAATTTTCCTCCGACTCCTGTAATGAGTGCTCACTTTTAAGGTAAACATTGTTTCGATTAGAGCTTGCAGAAACGTTAGATGTACATGAATGTTTCATATCCATGCTTTGGTTGCCTACAGTGCAAGCATTATTGCATTGCTCTTGAGAGTGGAGGGCTTCTCTTAGACCATCGTTATGGAAAATTTTATCTGGAAGAGCAACAGGATTACTATTCTCACAATTTTCATTCATACCTGACGGCTTAACATACAATGTTTTACCGTGTAGATGGCCGTCATTAGTGTGAGTTTGGTGGAATGGATCATGTGTGGTACGTTTGTCACCTACAACATCATGCTTAAGCTTTTTTGTCTCCACATGAGCAGCCGCACTGTAGGAGCCAGGTGACATATCTGGCACTGACTGATGAGTTATCACAGAGTCTTTTAAGAATGCATCTTGAACGAAAGCCCCGGGAGGTGACAAACTGCCAGAGCCCATCGTCATGAGTGTCAAGCTGCTCCATGCCGGGTTTAGACCGCCTAGAGGCTTGCTGACAAGGCCATGCCTGTGCTCCTGGTGAGTGGCGAGATCATCCTTGCGAGAGAACAACTTGGCGCATAAGTCGCATTTAAACTTGCGCAGGCCCTCGTGAACGCACAGCACGTGCTCTTTCATGCGGGCCTTGCGGGAGAACATGTGGCCGCATACGCGGCAGGGAAAACCGTTGCTGCCTGTGTGAGTAACAAGGTGGGCTTGGAGTGCCACAGCCTGGATGAAATCCTTGGGGCAGTGGGGACACTTGTGAGCACGAATGCCTGTGTGCGTGGGAATGTGCCTGTTGAGCGTTCCTTTTAAGGAAAATCTGGCCGGGCAGTGGGGGCATACGAAGGGCTTTTCCTCCGAGTGAGAAAGCTTGTGCTTGTTCAGAGCACCCAGGGAGACAAACGTCTTGGAACACTCGGTGCAGGTGAACGGTCGCTCCCCGGTGTGGGTTCGTTGGTGAATCTTCAGCTGAGACTGTGACCACAGGAAACGACCACACTGGTGGCACTCAAACTGCTTGAGGGGAGACGTTTTGCAACTTTCTGATGTTGTGCCATGGACAGTAATGTGGTAGTCGAGTTTCGCCTGAAAGTGAGTCCACATATCAACACTATTCAGTCTAGAAAAGTGGCACTCTCATGAAAATCTACGAGCTATGAAAAGAAGGTAGACTTCTGTGGTAAACAAAACAAAGTCGTAAAGAACTAGCAGTAGACATTTGTTCTTGGGCTATTAGAACATTTCTTCTTTGCAATGTTCTAGTACCGCACTGTGGCAGCGTTTTTCAATATGCACCTTAAAATTTCCGAATGCTGACTCAGGCTTATCTTTTTGTTGAATCATCCATTACACACTGTATTAGTAGGAAGAGTGAACCGAGATTGATTCATGAAGAAAGATTGAGCACATGAACAGGCAAATGCAGGGAAGAAAAGAGAACATAACTGCTGCTATCAACTGAAGGTTCGTTCAAGAAAACATGGGTTATATACTGAAAAACGTTAGTACATGCCTACGCTTACACGAATTCGCACTAAGTGAATGCATGTAAGCAAGCTTAGATTTTAGAGCAGGATAATTGCCACACATTTCACATACTGTATCAGTTTGTGATCTAGCCCTGTTTTGACAAACATACCAGATGTGTTGGTTTTATTGCTGCATAGGTATTCTTCGCATGTTAGTGCATGCACAACTTTTTACACATACAACCCAATGTTTCTTGAAATAAACCTTCAGTTGATAGTAGTGCTTGTGCTGTGTAATTTTTGTTGCATGTTTTCCTGTTTATGCACAAGATATTTTTACACAGTCTTAGGACAGCCCTCACTTATAATCAATATTTATTACCAATGCAGAAAAAAATGCTTACCTTCGAGGAAAATACTTTGCCACATGTAGGACATGGTAAAGAAAGCTTCTGTTCTACAGAACAAACTGCATTTTGCAGGTGCCTCACCAGGTGATATTTTCGACCAAAAGCTTTGTTGCAGACAGGGCACAATAACGGTGCCGAGGCCGTTTTGCAGTGTTTAGGGCTTGTAGAACTGGGCATTTGTTCAGACTTCACAGTGTTCGATTTACATTTGTCCTCCTTTCCATTGCATGGATGATCACCCTGAATTAAAACAAAGTGACACACAAATCAGTAGTGACAAAGCTTTAACCACTCTTTCATCCTAAAGAACTGCTTTGCTATAAGACACTAGCATGTCCAAAATTAAATACAAGCAGTGAATGGGATTCCACTGTGGAAAAAGTAATTAGCTCATTAGAACTTGTTCACAATAATTCAGTTCGCTTCATATTTTGTAGGTTTAACTGTTTTTCCCAAGCCATAGTATCATTCCACACTGCACAATGAATGTACTGCTCAATTTTAACACATTTCCTTGAATCATTCACTGATCCATGGTTGGCCTTGGGTTATGTCAAACTAAGGCTTATTTCTTTTTGGTTCAGTCCTTTTTGCTAATACATTAAAAGGAACCACTTTTCATTCAAGCAGCTATTGCTAATATTGTGCAATCGGTTGTCTTTGCACTCTACATTTGTAGCTAACTCCACTTGTGTATAGATCGTGCATTTTTGTAGCCACTTCATGACTACATTGTGAAGCCCTAGCTGAAACTGTATAATCATAAGCCTCTGTACTCTATTTTTCTAGCTTGAATTTTCAATTATGCATTTGTGCTTGCTGTAACCACTCTCCTCCCTAATGTGTACGGCTCTGAGGGTATAGTAAAAAAATAAATAATGCCTGTAGGCAATGTAATTATGCGCGTAACTAATACATCAAATTAATTTTTGTAGATTAGTCAGGAAACACAGCCATAATTACAGTGAGTAAAGGAGCACTAGAGTGCCCCCACAGTATGCCAATGATTGCCTGAACATTGTGAGGATGACATTTACGAAGTAAATAGAGCTCGTCTGGGAGGCATCAGAAATTTATCAGGACACCCTATGTACTCTACCCGTCAGTGAGCTCACAAAATGCTACTGGCAAATCCTTAGGCATTACATCACAACACACAATAATAAACCTAAATTCTATTTCTAATTTTGTTGACTCACTGCTCGTTGCTTATGTTTTCAGCACCTGCCAACAGAGCTATGACCCTGGAGTTAAATAAACCACAAGTGCAACAACTTTACTCTTTTAGGCAGTCATCTCTGACCTGTAAAAACCAGGCGATGCCTCTAAGGCCAAAGATTAATTACAAGAGTGGGACCATTACCTAGGGGTGCAAGATTAGTAAGTTTAAAAGCAAATCAATAGGAATCAAATAGTGATGATGCTAAATCAAACATATATATCAGTCAAACGCTTTTCTGTAAGACAACTGGTTTCGATATAGTGCAAGAGTTCTGCAACATTTTGCTTGAAATATAATTACAATCAACAACAAAAGAGGATCAGAAAGCTATGCTTTGAAATAACTTCCGATACAGCAGTGAGTGTACAGAGTATGTGAGGTGCTGTTTTGTGCTGTGCATTGAAATAAGCTCTTATATAGCAGAGACTATAGTATTCAATGCACCATTTTGTCACCATCTCTTAAATAAAAGTAAATATTAACAAAATGTTTTAAAAATTGCAGCTCTTAGAGCGAGGCGAGAGTGCCAGAGCACAGCCGAGAGTGTGCTCAACAGAATGCCTTGCGATAAAATGCAACAGATAAACCAAGCCCCTAACCATATTATAATACGAGATTGCTTGCACATGAGCATCGGTGTGACACAAGCAGTCAGCATGAACATCGCACTAAAATCAAAATTGGACCCACAGTGGTATAAAATCACGGGCTATGCTTTATATTCAGGTAGTCCAAGGATGGAAATGAGAACAATCAATCCCTCACTGTTTTTGCTTTTCTAATGCTTCCATATTGGTGCTAATTATTCTAAAACTATTTTATAAATATTCAGTGTTTCCAATATTAACTGTTCAATTTGAGCACCAAGTGAAACCGAATTAAATTCGATTGGTTTATTCAGAGTTCTCCAATATTTGCACACACCATGTTAGCACAAAGTACACAGAGGCAGCACTAGATATATCAAATTATTTTATTACAAATGTTAATAAAGGGAAAATCAGACATCCACCCAGCTAACGTGACAGGCAAAGTTGAAAGCAACACCTAACTTACAAATGTGACCATTCGTAAGCTGCATAAAGATGCTATGTTCACAAGTTTGTGGTTGGTCTTGTGAGCTATCTTGAAGGTAGCTAGGCAGTCAGGGAGGAGCAGCATACAGAACAGCCTTGACTATAGAAACATTCCTCAGATGCTCGATTTCATAGCTTATTCATATTTTCCCTTAATTTTCCAAATAATGTTACTAGCATTCAGCTTGTAAAATTATTTGGAAAACTATTGAACCAGTAATTTGTCTACGACATGCACAATGTCAACAATGTATTGTGAATCAGGTATTCAACAAACTTTCTCGGCCAACTGCGACAGGGAGAGTTGAAACTAACATCTAACTGAACACATGCGACCATTCGCATGCTGCATAAAGCCGCTATCGCAGCGAAACGGGTAGTTCATGTGGTAATTGGTAAATGGTAAATGTGGTGTGCAAATGGTAAGCACGTAGCACATACGAATATTTTCTTACGGCATGCAACATCTAGCCGACGTGCAGCGACTACTGCAAGTCTCATTGCGTCGACGATACTCGAACACGGCGCGCGGAACGTCGTTCTACATTCAACAACATTCATCAACGCACCTTTGTGGGCATGATGTCCAAGAGCGTAGGCGCTGGCTGACAAAGTTTTTCTTGAAAGGTGATCGAGGTGCACTATGGCTGAAATAAAAGCACAAGACCTGTTCGTACGACAAGATCTCAAATGAGCTCACAGCCGAAAAGCGCCGAAACGAATTATTTGATTAAGCAGCCGGCGGCAAGTATGTCATCCCCTTAAATGGAGGAAGTAATAGGCAATGCGACAACGTAGTGGAAATTGACGACGCAAGCACACATTTTATAAACTGCGATTTATCGTGAGCACGCCGACCGTCGCAAACCCTGGTTACGAGCATTGCATTGCAAGTCCGATCAACACCTCTGTGAACTGTATTTTCTACATTGTTCCGTTGAAATAGCGTCAATATGGGTATGGCGCATATTCGATGCGGTATCTCCCAGCGTAGCGCCGTTTACGTTCTGGTGCTAGAACGCATGCAGAGAGCGGCCACTGACAGTTCGAAACAGGCAGTTACTTTCGGCGGAATATCACGCCTATCGCACATGTAGTGCAAACTTCGATAGCACTCACAATGTCAAAGACACGGCTGACGAGATGTAGCATGTCGATGCTTCTCGTGTCACATGTCCAGGACGACCGACACAAAAGCGAGGCCGATATGCGAGAGCTGACAGGCCTCCCCCCTGCTCATGTGCATCCTTTATTTTTTTATTATTTTATTCTTTCTAATACGACTGCGTTCCGCCACCACTTGTTGGCGCGGCGGTTGACGCGCCCGGTGCGGCGCCAGGCGGCTCTTGGGCGAACCAGTAAAGCGCGGTAAATACAAAACCATGAGATGAGGTTGCCACTTGGGTGAGTAGGTATGGTTCCATAATAAATCAAAGGCGGCGCGAAACAAGGGCACAGTAGTAGAATATACACCACAAGCACTTGTACTGGCCCTTATACTTTTTTGTCCTTGGTGTTTCGCGGTTAAATTTCAATTTACCGTTAGGCGCGCCGCCGGGAAATTGGTTTTGTAAGGCGAAATGCAATGCTGTAAGCATCGTTCACACAGGCGCCGACTACGGGGGGGGGGGGGGGGGGGGGGGAGCGCTGGAGCCCCGCCCCCCGTAGTCCAAGATTTATTGGGGGAGGGGAGCTACATCCTTCCCCGTTTTAAGGTGTCTTTTTCAGAGTTATGTTACCCACATCATTTGAGCTTTCTTTTGAGTTGCCTCTACCTTTTCACTTAAAATTTTATTGTGGCTAAAAGCTTACTGCAGCATTGTCGGTGCGGACGTGCACATCTTTTAATTCATACTTTCGCTTTATTTCTGCAAATCCTGACAATAGGAGGACAAGCGCGTTAGCCAGCGGCTACCTCATCCGTATTATTTACCTTACACATTTTTTTTAAATTTCCACTGTAAGCATCATGCACAACACAATATATTTAAATATATACGCAGGACAAAGTTTATTATATATTTTGAAGAGAAGAGGTAGCCAACTAAAAATCATTTCTAATGGTGTATGGATAGCCTATGCCTACAGAAATAATATGTTGCTGTATGGTCCCTTCGCTTCAAATTGCTTTGCGTGATTTTTTGAACCAGAAAAAGAAACCCTGCTGACTTCAGTGACTCCTTCGTGAGAGTACTTTATCAACGGCGTGGGAAATGCACGTGAATGATGTGTCTCTCAGTATTGCTTATCTTTCCAGTAGGCAGTGCTAACCACTCGTGAAAAAAAGGAGAAAAAAAATAACTCTTCTAATGATGTACAACATTTAGTAGGGATGGAAACATCGCCACTTGCATGCATAAGTCTTAAATATATATACAATTCACACAGTAATCGAAATGGCGCCAAGCCGGATTTGCTCGAAATCAGGTTCAATAGCAGTCATGCGCCGCAGGACTTATATACTCGGACTCACAGGAAAGAAAAAAGAAGAGCTGCAGTTTCACCAGAAAGGCGGAGCAGTATTAGGGATAGCGAAGTATGAAACAATTACACGAAGGAATATTCTTGCCGTATAAATCCGGGTAAGGGCCGCACCCCCAACTTGACAGCACTTGGGCCTCACTAAGCTAATGATGTTTTATCATTGTTCTGTTATTCAGATTACTTGCCTGAGCCAGATAGCCAAAATAAACACCGCAATCGCATGAATGTGCTTTGGCGTGCAGGCTGCTAACAGTGACTGTCAATTTCGCGTTGACTACTGCTTTTTCACCATATGGCCTGTCAAGCTAGAGAGTGGCTGCCCGAATGAGCATCTTGGGTCCCACATAGTTATTCAGGGTTAATAATTGTGTTTGCATTCGATTTGCCAGCATATAACCATGCCAGTACTTAAATTGAGTATCATCTGTGCGGGACGTTGCGTTTTCAAAAGTGAGCTTTCATTAAAAAGAATATGCCATCAAATGAACTGCATATTTATTTGAGAGGTCATGGAATGGATAGTTGGCTTTTGCGAACCCACCGCCAAAATTTTGGTAGCCCTAATAAGGGCTGTTCTTTCTTTAATAAGAAGCCGTTATGCTTCGTCGAGTGGCTCAATGCCGGACAGCTCGCAGTCGAAGTCGCTTTCTTCAGTGTCATCTTCACCCAGTTTGATGACGATGATGTGGTGGATGACGGTGGATGTGGTCACTTCCACACGTGTGAAATCTGAACTTTGCTCCAGTCCATCAATGTTCTTCCTCCAGTCTTCCGCAGTTAGGTGGTTGATTTTTTCCCTCGTGACGTCAGAGACCGTGGACAGCTTGAAGTTGTCCGCAGCATTCCATTTGTTACCTTCGCCCACAAGAGCTCAATAAGAAAAAAACTCTCAGTGGTCGACGGGATCCGGAGCACAATGCAACCGGCCCTTTCAGCTGCGTTGTCTACGATCTCTCTCTCTCTCTCTCTCTCTCTCTCTATATATATATATATATATATATATATATATTGTCACCTGGTAGCGTCATTGAGCAATACACCGTACCATACACAGCGAGAAGAGACATTGCAGACGACGGCCTGGAAGAAGGAACAGGAGTAGCTCAAAAACAGGAACATCGCCTGCAGTGAGAGGGTGGTGAAGAAGCAGCTGCTCGAGTTGGTGGCATATGTAAAGTCACGCTTTCTGATATATATATATATATATATATATATATATATATATATATATATATATATATATATATATATATATATATATATATATATATATATATATACGGAGAGCCACTTCCCTAAAATGATCGACCCAGAATGCGATGCCGAACTAACTGCTCTAATTCTTGTCGTTCCTGAAGTGTCTTAGCCGTGTATTTACTTCATTCTATGAAATGAGTTTGCTTACAGTTGTGCACCATATTAGTGTGTGCGTGCAATGTACTGATTGTACTTGAAACAAAAACAATGGAATACAAACTAGTTCAGTCCACCACCATTCTGAAGCCTGCAGGCAGGAGAAATTAATCAAGAGACCGGCATTATGGTGCCTCTCATAGCCTGCGAGTTGCCTTTGCTTCAATAAAACCTCAAAAAATATAATTTCCTCCTCTTCTGCTAAACTAAAAACTCACCGCTTCATATGCAACAATAAATTTCATGTGTGGCTGATGGTATAGGCAGAAAGTTTCAGTGGTTGGTCTCGTGAGCTATCTTGGAGGCAGCTATAGGTGCTTCTCAGGGAGGTGCAGTAGATAGCACAGGCTTGACTAAAGAAACATTCCTCAGAAGCTCGATTTCATGACTTATTCATATTTTCCCTTAATTTTCTAAATAATGTTACTAGCATTCAACTTGTAAAATTATTTGGAAAACTACTAAACTATTAGTGCATACCATCGGTATACATTGATGGCATCTACAACTTGTGTAGGGTCTTGCATATAAGCGCTCATCTTTTGTTGTATTAGCATCCTATACGGTGCAATTTATTTTTTCATTCATTGATGATCCATACGATGGTGCTGTACCTTTTTCCTTTCACTGCATAGTTCGCTATAATATGTTAATATTTCTGTGTTGTTACCCATGTTGAAGTTTGTTTTATTTGTCGCGAATAATGATAGATCCTTTTTTTTTTTCATCATGCATACTCCTTGCCGCTCTGGTCACGCACTGTAGGGATCGACGGGCTCGGAAAGCTGTCCATGGTAGCTTTTTCCTCCGCCCTCCCCAAGTGAGAATGGGAAATTAAATTAAATTCCATATCGATGCGGTCCTCGGCGTGGTCTGGCGCGTTAAATATGGAAAAAGAAGTGACGCGTACGAAGGAAAGAACACGTGAGCATCGAACCCCTGAATCGACGTTATGACGGCGTGCAGATTTTGGGCGCGCGGACTATTATGCGCATTAGAGAGAGAGAGAAAATAATGCAGAGAAAGGCAGGGAGGTTAACCAGAGGTAGTTCCGGTTGGCCACCCTGCGCAGGATGAAGGGTTAAGGGGGATAAAAAGAGAAACAGAGTGGAAGGGGGAGATAGAAAGAAAGGGAGACAAGCACGAACAAAGCGCGTACACTACAGAGCGGTAGGGGGCGGCATTCTTAGAGTCTGTCGTGAAGCCCCGTAGACCGCAAGAACCTTAATAGCGCGAGTAAGGCCTTCAACGCGGATGTTCTTTCGCAGCATTGACCTAAAGCTTTTAGTTCTGATAGTGGACGATTGTCCAACTGGTCCAGTACTCTGCACATCACTTGTCTCTGCGCACTATAACGCGGGCAGACACAGAAATTATGTGCGAGCGTCTCGTCGATGTTGCATGTGTCGCACGTGGGGCTGTTGGCCATTCCAATGAGGAAAGCATATTAGTTAGTAAAGGCAACGCCTAGCCACAGACGGTAGAGCATGGTCTGTTCACGTCGTGGTAACCCAGGCGGGAGGTGCATCCGTATGTCCGGAGACAACGAACGCAACCGACACATGGTGAAAACATTTGAGTCTCACAGGGGCAAAGTACACTCACGGGACATCAATCGCAGCTCAGCCGCAGCGTCTGTTCGGGAAAGCGGAATGAAGACTCGTTGACCACTTTCATGTGCAGATCGGGCGGCTTCGTCGGCGTGTATACGCATTAGGTATGTCTAGTTATACATGCACAAATACACAGAAACAAGAACGAAATATTTTGTACTCTTTTATTCACAATCACACGGGCGCAAACATTGGGTCATGACCAGGAAGGTGCGGCTGTAGGCCTACTAACTATTAATCTTTGTACACATTTGCTTTCCCGCTATATGAAAGTTCTCTAAGCTACAGCGAAAGCAAATTCCACGCTCACAACCATAACAGTCACAATAACAGACACACACGCACACAAACTACAAATTACATTCAGCTATATAAGCTCCGATGGTTTCTTTGGCCAAAGCGCGAATTATGCATTCATAATTTGCCAAGCAAGCGGTTCTTTGGTTCAGGAAGCTGCATGCGACCCTTTGGGTCTCGAAAACCCTACATTACAGTGGCGTTTTTTTTTTTTTTCCTGGTGCCACTCGCCAGGAAGCTTTATCACTTGACAGGTGCGTGGCGGTCAGACGTGATGCTGGACGGGGGGCGGGCACCGTTACAAAGGGCACAGTTACTTATGCAACATGGTGGCATGTCTTTCAGGGACCGGAATACTGGGTAGCGTTTGGTCATTGCGCCAAAGGGCAGGAAATGTATATATACGCACACAGTTCTTTGTTATTTATGGTCGCATACCAGTAGTCTAGTTTCCCGAGTTGGAGGAACATGAAGAGCAACCCTAAATTAAGTTTATGACCGCGGATGAAATATTTTTTTTTTCTAAATTCTTGATTCATTTCGCTGGAACGGGTTGAATGCTACACCGAAGGCGATGAAAATAAATCTCCCACTATATAAATTTCGAGGCGAAACCGCTAGTGCAGGTGCGTCACTGTGACGTCACGGATTTCGGAAGTATCGTCTCGCATATGGCACGCTTTGTTGGCCGGAAGAGTTATCGAAATCTGCAAGGTCTAGTGTTTGGATTCTTTCGAATTCAATGTATAGCTCTTCTTTATCGGTAAACAATTCGCTGGACCGGGGGAGACGCTTCCAAGATATGTGACGTCACGGTAAGCTGACGCAGGAAATTAAGTCGCCGCCCGTGTTTCGCCTCTTTTCTGGCGCTGCACCAAACCAATGTACGATTGGACCCTTTGATATCGCAGAAGAGTAAGTTACTAATACATCCTAACGTAATGTTTTCTCTTTAGTGCCCCTTTAACGTGCTGCGGATGCGTTTTAAATAGTTCGCGCCATTCTTACATGTTGAAGAGTATATATAGCGACGAAAGTCACTCGTCGTAACTGCGATCTTTTATCTTTCTTGAAAAACGGCACTGCGGACATATCGTAATTTGGTGATGATCGGAGATTAGGAGAGCTGTATGTGGTGTCACGTTGAAAAAAAAATTAGAAAATCTTGCACGTACGAGCCGTACGTAATGGTTCAAAAACTGAAATGCTTGGGTTTTACGATTTGAATATTTGACTCGGGATTAATTTTGACCTCGTGGGGTTCTTTAACGTGCGCCCAATGCACGGCACACAAGCGTCTTTCGCATCCCGACTCCATCGAAATGCGGCCGCCTTGGCCGGATGTCGAACCCGTGACCTTGTGCTCGGCGGCGCAGCGTCATAGCCATTGCGCTACCACGTCGGGTGAGGCCGTATAATGGTGTGCGTCAACAACAACAACAACAAAAATTATGCCACGTGCAACGCATGGTGCAAAACGGCGCAGCTGTGCAAATGAACGGAGACGTTTGGAGCTTTACACTATATATATAAAAAAATGTGAACGTTCGGTAAGAGAAAGGCGTGCAATAAACATCTTATGCACAAACTTAACGACACCCGTCTTGGAGACAAGCATTTCCGAAGGCGTGCGATGAACGCCATCGTCGAGAATTCGTGACGTCCGCCAGACTTTTTTACCCGCAAAGTTTTCGCCGTGCCTCAGCTATGCTCGTCAAGAGGGGTGCTGTTCTTCACGTGTCCTTCACCCGTCCCTTACGTGCGTGACGGCTCCGCCTAGCGGTGGTCAGGTGGCTGCAGTAGTAGCAGGTGGTCAATTTATCGGATATAAAATTGGCACGAGAAACCTATAAGCACGAGTGCCTATAATGGCGATGTATTAGATTAGCCATCGCAGGAACGGTCAAGAACTTGAATTAATAGTCCAGTATGCGTAGTGCTATAGACAGTGAAACTTTTTACCCATTACAGGTCATCTTCGTTTATTTCTTTTCTTGCAATACCTGCCGCCATTCGTGAGGTAAACTGTGCATCCTTTATGCAAGCATTGTACTGCGATACTTTCTTTTATGCGATGCATGTGAGCAAAGATACATGGTATGAACACTTTTTTATATATACCCTGTTAACCATACGCACGCGCACAACAGTGTAGTAGTCCTCACAACATTTATGCGGGTGAAGTAGATTTCAGATGATAAAGAGCGTGTACTGATATACAATATTTAACTCCGGAAAGAAAGAGCTACTTAAAACGGTCGTTCTTTGGTCTCTTTCGTAGCCAAAGCTGTGCCAGTTGTATGGAGTCCTGTTACGTTACGACAGAACTGTCTTCGGGCTTAGATTTTTCTGACGACGCTTGAAGAGGCAGTGCATCAAAGGATATTATTGTCCTCTTTTTTTTTTTTTTTTTTTACTTATGGCAGTAGCAGAACCTTTCATTCCGGACGTTTACCGTGTTGGGAGCAGTGAAGCACTTGGGAAATTCAGAGTAAACGACAAATTACGATCAGGGTGTCCAATCCTTGCTTCGCTCAATGAACGCGAGATTCGAGGGACAACGTTTCACAGCGTGGTGACGCAAAGGACGCACACTCAACTCGAGCTGCCATATCCACTTGCTCAAAGTGGACATGGCAGCTTTGACAAAACTCAGTGAGCGGCTGTGCAGCGCCGGTGGCACCGCCAAAGCGTGGAACAATCGTGTCACACGGGAAGCCCGAGCTTACGCGTCCTTGAAGGTTCAGTGTAAACCGTGGTCACTTCTCGCCACTGAAGTCGCTGGCCTTTACAAGACGGACAACGGTGGCAGGTGAAAATGCGTCACGCCGGCCTCTCGTCTTTTCTTCTTTCTCTGTAGGAAAAAAAAAGAAACGTACTGTCTATTTTTTTCTGTACACAGTTTCAACTAATACGCGACGTTTGAACATTGTCGAGCGGCACAGTTCCTCAGAGACCAGTTCCCTGCCGAACCTTGGCATACGTGTTGACGTCTCTCGTAGCACGTAGTAAAAGGAGAGAAGGCGGAGAGAACGAACCAACCGGGTCGAGTGGGTCGCTTGCTCGCTGTTATAGCGCAGCACTTTGCTCATTAGCCGCGCGCCATCTTTTGGACAGACTGCAGCGGGAGGCACGCACGTATGGCTGGATTTGGAGAACACGTGGTGACTAGGGGCTGACGAGCCTGCGGATCGAGAAGTCCTGCTGGTGCGCCACGGTCAACGGCGGCGGCAGCAGCGTGGGCTGGTGCGCGCACTGCTGGCACTGTCCGTTCACCACCAGGCGGCTGGACACCGGGAACTCGGCTCGGCAGTGCTGGCACTGGACGTGGGGACAGCCTGCGCGCCAGCAGACGCCGATGAGAAACGCGGCAGCTTCGTCTCGTCTGTACACACGGCGACACCTTCAAGCGACGTGTGAACCCAGATTGCCAACCTTGCCAATCTGGGTTGCCAAGATTGCCAAGATTGCCAATCTGGACCAACCCAGATTGCCTTCAGATGGCTGTATGGTAGCTTAACACACGTGCCTTTCGCAGCATTGCTCAATGAGAGTAAACGTTCAACGGGAAACCTACTTTTGGGCTGCTGAGCACGAGGTCGCGGGATCGAGTCCCGCCCACGGCGGCCGCATTTCGGTGGGGGCGAAATGCGAAAACACCCGTGTACTTAGCCTTAGGTGCACGTTAAAGAACCCCAGGTGGTCGAAATTTCCGGAGCCCTCCACAACGGCGTGCCTCATAATCAGAAAGTGGTTTTGGCACGTAAAACCCCATAATAAATAAATAATAAAACCTACTGGTTATGCATTTTGAGATGTTATTTCAGAGTGAACAAATCAGGAGTAAACATGGTTTAAAATCGAATTCGGTGTCATCTCTCATTTTGCTCACGAATGTTACATATACCGCGTGTATATTTCTTTCTTTCTTTTGTTATATGCATTTTCTTTCATGTGCCTTGTTCACGACCGAAGAGGAAGGCGACAGAGGCGTGCGGCAAGAGGAGTGAGTCGGCGCTTTTTCTCCTCTCGCTGGAAACTGCAACGCTAGAGCGGCGGGCACTTCGCATGGTGCTGACGCCCGCGCGGTGATACGCTCGAAGATGGGAAACCTTTTCTCACTGCTACCGCAGATTTAGACCGTCGCGCTCTCCATCAGCGGCCGTGCAAATCGTCATGTGTCCTGGGAAGTGACGCATGACGGGGCTTAATTCGTTCGTGCGCCAAGTCAAAGCACGACAGGCACGTTATAATTCCATATTCGAACATCGTTATTTTTTAATGCTTCGCAGGCGACCCGAGCGGCGTTCTGTTCACGCAACGACAAAGGCGCTACAGTGGCAAATCTTGCGCCGTGTTTACGCCGTTATTTCAGAAAAAACAAGATTAGTCATGAGTTATGACATAATTCATGGCTGAATGTCATGCGAGGTCTCTACATAGTCGCGAAGCTACCGCGCGCCTCGTTTAATGCCTACGTAAAGATAAACCAAAGCTTCAAAGCACCTTCTATCAATCTGTATGACAGCCGCTATGTGAGGACGCGGTGCCGCTGGCGTCGCGAAAATTGCACACGAGAGAAAAAAAAAATTCATACTCTCTAATGACTTACTTGAACTTTCTCTGAAAGCAAGATTATTACACGAGGACGAGTATCGAAAGGTTACTCGGCAAATGTTATCGTTCAAAAGTCGTGGAACAGCGAAGCAGGGCAAATGTCAGCGTTAATCATCTGCTCTTTTTTGCTCTTCTGTTTGCAAAGCGTGCAGCTTGTATACTGCTATAGTGGCTGTTTGCTGTATATATATATATATATTAATGCGAAGGCATTATATGCAAGGACTAACTGGTGGTCGTGTTAGTGCGACATATTTTTGATGTGGCGCTTTGGCCCGGATGCATTTGCACACGGATACAGGAGGCGGCACGCACAAGTGCTCAGTTTCAACAGAACGTGTATTGGAAGCCGGATCGCTATATATATATATATATATATATATATATATATATATATATATATATATATATGCCATGCAACAATTCAGGCATGCGCAAACAGAGATGAATTCAGTAACGATAAATGTTTGCTTGTTAAAGATATTCCTGGCCTAGCTTGGCGAAACACAATTGCAGCACGGCTCTTAAAGAAGATGCAAACATTACGTTTTTTTTGTTGCATTAGTTCTTTAAATTTTTATTCGCGTACTGAACCAACAGATTAAACGAATAATTCATGTTTCGTAGAACGACAGAAAGCTGAGCTAGTCGGTAAGGTAAGTTTGAAATTATGGGGTTTTACGTGCCAAAACCACTTTCTGATTATGAGGCACGCCGTAGTGGGGGACTCCGGAAATTTCGACCACCTGGGGTTCTTTAACGTGCACCTAAATCTAAGTACACGGGTGTTTTTCGCATTTCGCCCCCATCGAAATGCGGCCGCCGTGGCCGGGATGCGATCCCGCGACCTCGGGTAAGGTAAGTTTCGTTGTGTGCAATCACCAAAAAGAAATAACCGGTCTAATAACTGAAAGTGCAGCTATTGAGAAGATAGACCAAGATTGTCACGCCTTACTATCATTAACAAGAAAATAATTATCGTAACTGAATTCGTGTCTGTTTGGGCACGCCTGAGTTTGTTGCGTGGCATATATAAAACGGTGACCCGGCTGCCAAGGAATATTCTGTTGAAAGTTAGCGCTTGAGCGTGTCCCTTTCTGTGTCCGTGTGAAAAAGCATTCGAGCTAAAAACACCACATCAAGCATTACGTGCCCAATTACGCGAACATCGGGCGGCAGCAGCGTGACCGAGCTGTGAATGATCGACGGCGCAAAGAGTTAAAACACGCCAAGAAATGCTCGGATTGACGTCAAATTTCTCAGGGAGGTTCCTGTAAAACGAAGTAAATTAATGGGTGTGAAAAGAAAAAAAAAACGCTGCATTTCGTTCTCGGTGGGAACGGAACCCGGCACTCCGGGGTGCGAGACACGCACGCTTCGCCGACGTCGCGGCGGCTCCATGGTTCTGCAGCTGCGTGCCTGTAGCGCGTGCGTCATTGCACACGTCGCGTCGTATCCATCTGATTGGCTACAGGCGTGACTATAGTGCATGCGTCAGAGGGCACGTGACGGCGCAGCAAATGGGGAGGAGGTGGCGCCACGCCAGGAGTGTGTGAAATGAGTGTGCACAATAAAATAAGCATTTCGCCAAACGGATTATCAAGCTTTCGCATTCCGACGCGTATACGCAGTCCTAAGTGACTCTGCCGAATATTTTCCTCTGTTGACTTGTAGAGTGTGCCATGCTGTCACTTAGTACTTATATGTTAAAATATACGTCTGCTTCGTGTGTCTGTAAAGATTGTACAATATTGTTTCATTTTGCTAATTGCGATATGTATCTATAACCTCAGTAAAGCAACGATAGCAGTGCCGATGTCAGGCTGATGGTTTCTGCCTTTACCCGTGTGATCGAAGGACAACGACTTCTGGAATGACGCAAATAATTATACAATCTCGTGCACGGTAGAGTAATTCATATATCCACCGATCCACTACGGCGCGTCATAGGCCCGAATGTGAATAAGCAGCACAGGAATGCTGCTTCTTTGGAGAGTTGGCAATTTATACTGTACAGGGGTTTGCCCTACATGACAAGGACTGAGTGAGGCACATAATTGCACATACGGTAGCGCACCATGTACCAAGTGAAGTTTATTGGAATTTCGAGGGACTGTAAGCACTTGATCCCAAAGCCGTGCGATTGCAGCTTGTAGTCTTTCTGCTGAGTTAAAGATGCGTGACCCTTACTCAAAAACTTCAGCCAATCCTGATGCTGGTCATATATTTTAACGAAAGTGGCCGGCCAACGGCAAACAGCACTTACAAACAAGAAATCTCCGTAAACTCGGTCCCATATTTATCTTTGCGAAGGTTCCGCTCATATATTCGGTGATCATCACTTACGCGCTTCTGTAATTTCTGGCGATCTATTTTTCGGGAAGCCACTACTTATTTTGCGCTTAAAGGACCCCTCACCAGGCCACATAGCCAATTTCGGTTATACGCTGGAATTTGTTACGTGCCCTCTAAGAAATGTCCAACCGCAAGAATTTTTCAATTTAGTTATTTAATAGCAGAGAAGGAGGCGAGCGTCACCCCCAATGTAGACACTCTCTCCAGTTGCCCCGTCCAGCCTCCGCAAGCGAGATTCCTTCCCTGCGTTCTCCCATACTGGAGCCGGAGGATACCGTGACGAATACGTCACGGGGCCCACCTTCCTTTTTTTTTTTCTTTAGCTCTCTCTCTCTCGCGCGTGCGTTCTTGCTGAGGGGCGCACATCCGGTAACGGTCTCGCGCGGGAGCTGTTGCGTTAGTTGGTTGCGTTTGCCTCGTTTTGCGCAGCGGACGATTTTGCGCCCTCTGCATGAGAACACCAGATTACCCGATTAGCGGCATAACCCGTTGCCAAACTCACAAGCGCTGAGCCAGGCGCGA
Source organism: Dermacentor andersoni (assembly GCF_023375885.2). NCBI lineage: Eukaryota > Metazoa > Arthropoda > Arachnida > Ixodida > Ixodidae > Dermacentor > Dermacentor andersoni. The sequence continues at coordinate 43,498,799 of NC_092818.1, read as the reverse complement.
GATGATGAAAGAGCACGATCGCGGCGCTGGAACACGGTAGAAAATGACATAGTTTCGTTCTCTGAGCGCGCGACTGGACGCATGTACTACCAGGGACAGAATTTAAATGAGGAATGCCTTCGTCATCGAGCAAGTACTTGAGTGCCCCGGGGGAGTATAATCGTGTGCAGCTCAATTTTTCTTTTACTAAGGAACTGATCGCCATAATATGGACGCCTTAGAGATTCTGGAGCACTCATATATCACTTCAGCTTGACTTACTGTTTTTAGCGTCCCTTTCATCGTCGTGGTTGTGGCTTTCGACCTCAATTGTCGCGTTAATTGTTACCCTTTACCGTTCGAAAATTTCATGACATCACAGTTTTCTAAGCGCACGAAGTAAATAATTAGCTTGATGCGAACACGCGCAATCAATGTGAATCGTTGCCATTGCTTAAAAGTTATAACGACAGAGTTTGCCGTAAATGAATATTTCGCAAATCGACAAAGCCGTTTGAAGCCGGAACGACAAAGTTTTGGCAAATCGATGCACTAACTATCATTCGCACTAGAGTGTACTAGAAATATTATGGTGCTAATAAAATTTGCACTGTGACTTAATCAACATGCTTGCAGCCCCCGTAGACATTAGGGCCAGAGTTCCCAATAGCCAATATTTTAGGATACTCGACGACTCTAGCGTGGCCTCCGAGATCGCACCGGTGCACAAATGTGCGCCATTGTAATCTCGGAGGTCACGGCTGTCGACACTGGGCGGCGCCCACAGCATCGGAAATGTAGAGTGCTGTATAGGCTCCCTTAAAGAAGGGAGCATATACAGTAATTCTTTAAAACTGATGGTAGCGCTAAAAAGGGACGGACACACGGTGAAAAGACGACATGACGTGTCGTCTCTTCACCGTGTGTCCGTACTTTTTAGCTCTACCAACAGTTTTAAAGAATGCATCACGAACTAGCCCAGCAATCTGATCCTTCATGTTTACGGATTAACATTGAACCATCACCGCTGCTCCATAAAACAAAGTACGCAAGAGCTGAGAGAATCACACAAACGCTGCCATTTCCCTATCGCGCAGCAACAGAAGCCGAAAACACAATGTCGCCAGTGAGGTTGTGTTTTCAGCCGGTCTGTGGGCCTGCGTACCTTCTTGGTGCGTCTTCATGTGCGCCCGCAGGTTGCAGGCGAGGGCAAATGTCTTGTGACAGACGTCGCAGGTGTGCGGCCGGTCTCCTGGGAGAGGGTGAAGAGAGAAAGGGGGAGAGTGGCTTTCGTGAGAATCAAAAGACCAGAAAGTGCTACGCATTCAAAGAATTGGGTGCAAAGCGTTTAGCTTGATATCACCTACAGGTGGTACAACTGGATTTATTTATTTATTTATTTATTTATTTATTTATTTATTTATTTATTTATTTATTTATTTATTTATTGAATAAGCTGGCGTGCGGAAGCCGTTTCTGTCAACAAGCACGACGCTTTCTTCAGAAAAACTGAAGTACTTATTGCGCGCGGACTGTTAGAATTGTATTGTGCCGACTGCTTAGCATTGTATTATTCTGTAGTGTTGCCACTACCATTGTAGTCGTACTCTTTACAGTATGTCCTCACTCTTTGCAGTGTATTTTTCAGTATGTTTATCAAGTTTTGTTCTCAGCAAATGGCGCTGGTTTTCATTATTTATTCACCGTGATATGTTATGTAATGTTCTGTAACCCCCTGTGTAATTTAATGCTTGTAAAAGGGCCTTTAGGGTACATGAATAGTAATTAAAAAATGAATAAATTAAGTAACTATCTAATTAATTAAATAATCGATCGATAGAGCGCATTTAGCGTCCAAAATTAAAACAGAGTTGAGAAACACTACCACGGAGGTACCCGGAGTAATTTCAATTACCACCTTGGTTTGTTTTAAAGGCCACTGAAGAGAAATAACAAATCAGTTTAGATGGATAGAGTACTCTTTACAAACTTAATTTGACTCGATTTCGCGATAAGTGGTTTATTACTAAACAATAAAAGAAAGGTCAAATTATTATTTTTTATTTCGCGCCCAGACCGCAGCGCCGGTACGTCAGTGTGAGGGCACTTATTTCAAATAGGTTCTTTTCGCATTTCAGTCACCGTGGCTCAGTTAAAGTCCTTGAAACATGCTAAGCTCAGTCTTGTTCTTTTCGAATACAAAGTAGCTCGTTTTCACCGAAGAAAATTTAACTGCGGCCAAGCTCGTGCTGTCAAAAATCCATGACGACACGGTGAGCTGGTGCGGGGACTTCAAGGCGGCGTCGCCACCTGAATTTCGTTATTGAGTCTTTTTCTGGCTTGCAGAGCCTGTTGTCACGGTAAGTGTAGGCATCTTCTTTTTTATGCGAAGCATATATGACTAGAGCTCAACCCAGCTCCTCAGGCGCGGCGGTGTCGCCTTCAATGACCTTTGACCCCATGCCATACCACGTGACACCGTGACGTCACGACAGAGGAGAAACGGGGCTCCAACTCGCGCCGTCGCTCGCGGCGTCGCGGCGGTATATAAGCAGCTGCGCTTGTTTCTAGCTGGCTTTGGCTCAACTCTTGCAAGATGGGCTGGGTGGGAATCGAACCAAGGTCTCTAACGCAAGGAGCGTCTCGCCACGACAGCCAGTTAGGTCTTGGCCTACCGGCGTCTGTTCCGACGCCGCTCAGCGCCATAGAGCCGTCCTTGGAGATGGCTTACTGTGTCGAGGGAGAAAATATCACCCCAGAGGAGTTCGCAAGTGACCCAAGGTGGCAGAGGGCCTTTGAAGCCCGGAAGGCTGCCTACCCCAAGCTACAACACAAGGCGCCGAGTCCGCTCCCGGCGCCATCGGCCGGTTCTACCGGCAGTTCTTCAAGTTCAACCACCCCGCCGACGGCTCCGCTGACTTCCGGCAAGCCAAAAAGGCACGCTCCTCTACCCAAGCTACCCAAAACCGACCTCAAGGTCATATTCCGACCCGGCGGCGGACTGTGCGTGCGACAGTGCAACGGCGGAGTGCTTCTCCCACTCGCATGCGCGAACGCCCGCATTGACTATAACACCGCCCGGCAGCAGGACAAACTGCGCCTGAACCCATTGAACAACTCGTTCACGATCAGTACCCCTGCGGAGGACCGAGCGAAGAGGTATGTGGCTGTGGACTCTTTGATACTAGACACCGTGCAATATCCACTCCGCGCTTACGTGGCCGCCCCTGACGATGCGGTACGTGGCATCATTTACAATGCGCTATACAATCAAAATCCAGAAGAAATCATCCAAGATTTGGTAGCTATGAATAAGAGCTCCCAGTACACGATCACTGACGCAAGACCTCTGGGAAAAACCAAGTCTGTCTTGATCACCTTCATCAATGTGCAAGCGTTCCTGAAGCAGCTGAACTTCTATGGGACTCTATATGCCTGCCACCATTTCAAGGCCAAAGTGGAGGCATGCCACAACTGCTGGAGGGCAGGGCACAGAGTGGACGTGTGTCCGCACCCCAAGAGCAACCGCTGCCCGCGATGCGGAGTAGAGCATCAACTCGTCGAACCACCCACCTGTAACGCCAAGTGCATCCTCTGTGGAGAGGCGCACTTCACGGGGTGCAAAAAGTGTAAGGTGCGGTTTGACCGCACCGGCAAGACCAAGTCTCCACCCGCCACCGTCAAGGTGGCTTTGATCGAGAAAAAGGCTACCCCCGACTCTACCCAACAACGCAGCTCCCGCAGTCGCACGAGGCTGCTCTCGGACCCCCAGAAGAAGTCGGACCGGGCCTCTCGCTCCAGTACGCAGTCCAGGTCCAGATCCCGATCCACCACCGGGCGCGGCCGGACCAGGAGCCGCTCCACCTCCTACCCTCCTCTATCTGGGACGGAGATTCAGTCACGAAACAGGTGAGCTGGGGGCCGCGGTCTCCGTCTCTCGAGCGGGAAAATAAGGAGCTCAGGGCCCAGCTTCAGAAACAAAGTGCCGAAATCGCCGAACTACGTCAACAAATTCAATCACTGCTTAAGCGCGACATGCATACGCGCAGAACCGACTCTCCTAATCCCCCACCCACCGCTAGGGCTCCCTCTGTCAGACCCCCCTCTGCGCCGCAGGCGTCTAACCTTCCGTCACAAGCAACGTCCCCTAACAGGAATCCCCCCCAGAAGCGCCGTGCGCAGACTGACGGTAGCGGAGAAAATTCCCAAAACGGGACCACTTCCATGACAGACTTTGCAAACGCTATCCAAAGCATGCAACAAAGCCTCATGGCCATGCAGAAAGACAATGCCGCCTGGATGGCAAATATAGCTAATAGACCCATGGCGCTCGAGAAACGGCAGGGCACCCAGGAAGCAACCGTGTCTCAGATACAAACTCAGCTCAATGGGCTGCTAGCTTCAAATTCTACAACCTCGGCCTCCGTAGCCGAGTCCCTTCACAGTCATCATCATGGCAGCACGGCCTAACGGGGCCGTGGTATGGCAGTGGAACTGCCGGAGTTACAGGGCTAAGCGCAGCAACCTCCAACTCCACCTACAGTCCCTGCCCACAGATCAAACGCCCACAATCATAGCACTTCAAGAAACACAAGGGCCCGCAAAGCTCCTTAATTACACACCTTTCGAGATAGCCAATGCGACATCCAGCAGGGTAGCCACATTGGTACACCGAAATTATACAGCTACGCTCCATCCACTTGATATTCCGGACATTGATGGAGTGCTCATAGAACTTCTTCCCCAACACAGACACGACACCAGTCTGTTTGTGCTCAACATCTACAGCCCCCCCCCAAGGGCCCTGCATCCCCGCTAGTAACGGCGATACGTAAAACCTTAGACATTTGCGGAAGGAACCCATTAGTAATAGTGGGCGACTTCAAAGCAAACCACACTGCCTGGGGATACAGAAAGAACTGCCGGAAGGGTACCACGCTATGGACGCTCATCCAAAATGAGGGGCTCTCGCTTCTCAACGATCTTAATTTTCCCACAAGGATCGGCAACAGTGTCCAACATAACACAAACCCGGACCTTACTCTCACTAAGCACATACCCAATGGTACATGGCTCAATACGCTCAACTCATTGGGCAGTGACCACTTCATCCTTAGCACCTACATCCCTACCCGTACGCTCTCCAAGACACAACGCCGCCAAGTCGCCATCACTGACTGGGACAGGTTTCGAAGGATTAGAGCAGCCGCACCTGAAACCATCGATAACCTGGACACGTGGGTGCAGCAACTAATGGCAGATACCACAATGGCCACATCCCAGGTACCAACCGCGTCAGGCTCAGAACTCGCAGACAGTAGGCTATTACACATGTGGGAGGCACACAACAGTTTACAGAAACGCTGGCTAGCAAATAAGCACAATCGCAAACTCAAAACCCGAATCGCGGCCCTTGTCAGGGAAATAGAAGAGCACGCAACACACCTAACACGCCAACAGTGGGTGCAGCTCTGCGACCGCATGAGTGCGAATTTAGGCCTAAAGGACACGTGGTCATTCCTGCGATGCCTGCTAAACCCCGAAAATAACAAGATCCAACAGCGCAAGAGTCTTTCGCGGCTGCTGCACAGCAACCCAGCGGAAGACAAAGCACTACTGGACTCTCTGCAAACCCTATATCTGGCGGACCGCACAAGGGTCCCCTTACCTCCTTACACCAGCCAGGACAATCCAGAACTAGATGCAGACATCACTGTCTGGGAAGTCCGCGCAGCCTTGCATAAGCTCAGAACCACATCCGCTCCAGGGGAGGATAACATCACGAACAAAGCCCTTCGAAACCTTGATGACAGGTCGATACAGGCGATAACCCAACTCTTTAACTCGCACTGGGCCGCAGGAACCCTCCCACCACAGTGGACCCATGCAAAGATAACCTTTATTCCCAAGCCAGGCAAGCCGCTAGATCTAAAAAACCTACGTCCGATTTCACTCACTTCATGTCTAGGTAAGCTCTGCGAACATGTCATACTAGAAAGACTCCAACAGCATATGCAAACACATAATCTCTTCCCTCACACAATGATTGGCTTCCGCGGGCGTCTATCCACGCAAGACGTCATGCTTCAGCTCTCTGAAGAAGTCCTGCACCCCCGGCATGTCAAACGCACAAGAGCCATACTAGCACTCGACCTGACCAAGGCCTTTGACAATGTGGAACATACCGCAGTGCTGAACGCCTTATCCAATCTACACGTAGGCGGGAGAACTCACGCCTATGTCACAGCTTTCCTACAGGCCAGGACTGCGGTCCTTACTGTGGGAGAACTGACAACAGACAAGGTCCAACTGGGTAGCAGAGGCACACCGCAAGGGTCAGTGCTCTCGCCACTCCTCTTCAACCTTACCCTTATTCCCATGGCCAGAGACCTGGCAAATATTCCCAACCTCTCGCACTCCCTGTATGCAGATGATATTACCTTGTGGACCACTACAGGCAGCATAGGCGACATGGAGACGACCTTGCAAGCAGGGGCCGATGTGGTGGTGGAGCGGGCTATGGCAATAGGTCTCGCGTGCTCCCCGACCAAGTCGGAACTTCTTGTTCTTCACCCCCCCAAGAGTCGCACAGACCCAACTCCAAACCCCAGCATCCGTATCCACATGAAGACGTATTCCATTCCAGAGGTCACACAGCTACGAGTGCTTGGCATGGTCATGCAGAACAACGGCAGACATACGGCGACCTTGAACAAACTCACCACCACAGTACACCACACTATGCGCCTGATTAAGCGGATAGCCAATAGACACAATGGGATGAGAGAGCATGACTTGAGAAAGTTAGTGCAGGCTTTTGTCATAAGCAGAGTGCTATACTCGCTCCCATACCTACATCTCAACCGGACGGAAACGGAAAAAGTGGATGCCCTTATACGTCAAGCGTATAAGACTGCACTTAACCTCCCCAGGCACACGCCAAACGAGCGCCTCCTTCGCATGGGGGTACATAACACATTTGATGAGCTCACGGAAGCCCATCGCACAGCCCAAATTGAGAGGCTGTCCTCTACCACCACAGGTCGGCACATCCTGGACAAACTAGGACTAATCCCGACTTCCAAGGCCCATCAGACATGTCCTTTACCATCGGACATACAAAACTACATCACTATTCTCCCCCTGCCTAAAAACATGCACCCCGTGCATCACGAGGAACGCAGGCAGACCAGGGCAAAAGCCCTCTACAAACAACACGAACACGACCACCTCACTGTGTGTGTCGACGCCGCTAGTTACCCACAGAAACCAGCCTATGCCGTAAGTGCAGTGTCCCATCAACTTGGTTACATCACAGCTGCCACAATACACGCGCGCACGTCCATAGAGGCGGAGGAGGCTGCCATAGCGCTGGCCATCTCAACCACCGCTGCCGAGGTTATCCTTAGTGATTCCAAAGCTGCAATCCGCAACTACTCGAAAGGCCGAGTTCATGAACCGGCCCTGAAAATTCTCAATCATCAGACCCCCCTCAGACCAATTAAGCTCATCTGGGTGCCCGCGCACGCAGGCCATCCAGGCAATGAGATGGCCCATTCTATCGCTCGAGTAGCCGTCAACCGAGCCACGCCGTCCGATGACCTGGATAACGCCAGAGACCGATTGGTCGAATACCACGAGATCACCCTCCACTACCGCGAAACGCGGTTGAGATACCCTCCCCCAGATAAATCTTTAACAAAATTCCAACAAAGTACCTGGCGCCAGCTTCAGGCACAAACTTTTCTTTCTCCAGCCTTTCTCGCCCTGGTTCATCCAGGCCTATATACAGGAATGTACGCTCTGCGGCGCAACTAGAGCTAACTTCCATCACATTATGTTCTTATGCCCTGAGCTCCAGCCACCCTCTGAGTGGCAACTCACCGACGTAGAGGGATGGGAGACCGCGGTGTCTAGCTCCAACCCAGCCGACCAAATACGGCTGGTGGACTGGGCTCTGAGGGTCGCCGAGGGCCACAAACTCCCGGACACCCTACGCGCTCCTGAGCCCCCTCCCAAGTAATGTTGTAAAAAGGCTCAAGCAATATATGTTTACCACCACCACCACCACCACCACCGAACGCTGCGTTGCTCGACGCTCACCGCGTCCAATGCAGGGCGCGTAGTCGCTGCGCCGTAGCCCATTGTCTTACACCCCTTGGTGGGATGACGGGAACGCTCTCGCGTTCCACTCTTGAAGGCGAAGCAGAGTAACGCATGAGTTGTTTCTTCGTCTAGCCGAACCAAATATAGCCAAGCAACAGCAGTTCACCAGGCTAAACAGTGGTTCAACAACTAAAACAAAGGCTAGTATGCTTCGCATCCTGGGCTTAACCTTAGCTAAGCCAAAGCCATTTTTTTTTTCAGTATTGCAAAAGCGTAATTTACGAATATATATAAAATGATTTTATTCTTTAATTAACGGCCATTTAACGTCGTGCACCAAAAGTGCGGTGCGCAGGAGCGTTTTGCACATCCGGCAGCTTTTGAAATTACAGGCACGGAGGAGATGAAAGGCAGCGAGGTTAACTTGAGTAGCCGTTCCGTTGGGCCCCCCTACGCTGGAGGAAAAGGTGCACGGAAGGAGAAAGAAAACTGTGATGGTGAAAAGGAAATGTCTGCGTGCATGCGACGCGCTAAAGCGATCACCAGTACTTCGAAAGGGACGCTAAAGCTCAAGCTGTTGCTCATCAATAAAATTGCTCCCAGTATTACATTGCACTATACATATATATATATATATATATATATATATATATATATATATATATATATATATATATATATATATATATATATATATATAAGGAGAGAAAGCAGATGCGAACAGCCGCTTTAAGGAGCACTAAAAAGCAAGACAGAAGTAGTGTAGTATGTTGAAGTATTTTTTTATTTTTATTTAGACTCGATTCGGCGCTTAAGTGACGCGAAAAAGTTGGTTTCTGGAGAAGGCCAGGGCAATGTTTACGCTTTTAAATATGGCGCGTAACCACAGTGCCGGTACGACAGTGTGACGTCACGGATTATACAGCATATTTCGCACATTTCTGCCTCTATTTCTTTTTCGCGAAAACGTTCTCACAGATGGCTAGATTACTTAGTAATGCACTGAAATGTTTATTTATCGATGAACTATTATTTAGTTCCTAGTAGACGCTCTCCGAATTTCACGATGCCACGAGGTGCTAGAGCAGGAAAATTCCGTACTTCACTGTTACGTGTTTTTTTTTTTTTTCCTCGAATGACGGCACCCGAAATTAATGTTTCTTTTCTGTGTAAATGTGGAACGGACACCAAGAATAAGCATAATCGGCGAAAAAAATAGGTATTTTGTGGAAATTCTTTCGGTAGTAGGGAAAAACGCGAGACAGAAAACTGGAAGTGGGCTTCGCCCCAAGCCTCCTGTGGCTTCGTTTGGAATCTGTACAGACAGCTCTCGTTATACGTGAACCGCAGGTGTTCATTTCATTTGCTTTTACATCACGTGCGTGAGTGACACCACCGTAGCCGGAGAGCTTGCATCGGTCTGTCCCCTCTGGCCGTGCTTTCAAAAGGAGACCGAGTCACGCGTGGGAAACTTTTCTTCCTCGTCCCTTGCTCCTGCTCGAAACCAACTAATGACGCTGGGTGCCCGCGATTCAGTGTTGGCCGAAGATATTTAGCCAGAAACTTCGTGCTGAATACTTAAACTCGGAAAGAAAAATTTATTTTTCTGGTGTGTTGCCTGCAGGAAACGCTCGCCAGGAAAGGATTGACAAGGCTTTCCTCTCCCTGTATAAGACCGACAATTCCGTCATCTGTGAAAGCGTCACTGCAGTTTAACTCAATTATCCTCTGTTTTTACCAACTTGGCGCAAGAGTTGACGACGCGAGGGGAACACGGCGTCGGGCGTCGACACTGACCGGTGTGCAGGAACAAGTGGTTCCTGAGGTTCGTGTGCTTGCTGAACCCGCGGTCGCAGAGGTGGCAGCGGAAGGGCCACGACCCGCTGTGCACGTACGCGTGCGTCTTCAGGTCGCCCGGGGTCGGGAACGACTTGGAGCAGACGGGGCACTTGTGCGGCTTCTCCTGCACGGACGAAGAGAAAAAACACGACGCACTGTTAATCGCGACTCTTCTACCCGACCCAAGTTGTCGGTTGTCGGCATAGTTTGCTGGTAACCGGTAGTAACAGATTAACTTTGCCGGCGAAACACACGAACGTCCGGGCCTTTTCCTTGTGCCGTCTCTTGCGAGAAGCCGTCAGTCTTGCTGTTGTTGCCGTCATTGTATACGTGGCACGTATACCCAGGAGGGCGAGATCGATCAAAGGTTTGCAATTGAAACAAAATAAGTTTATGGAATTTTCAAAAGCACTCTGTTGCCGGTAACATCATTATAGTCCTTGAGAGAGGCGGAGGTAACGTGCACGGGAAATCGAAATACATAGTCGCATAATTAACGAAAAGGCACTAATTACCTCTTACATTTTTATACATACGGCAATTTACGAATTGTAGCTGGTGAGCTCGCAGGCCGTTTCCACTTGGAAATAATTTCCAGAGTGACAAAAGTCTGGAGACACGCGCCATCAAAATCGCCGTAAAATATACTGTTGTGTAACTTATTTAACGAGACGTCCTTGTATTTTGCCTCGTACACCTTGGTAAATTATATTTCGAAACCAGTGTCATCCTATAAGTTCACTTCGAGTGGATACGTCTTGCAAACTTCGTCAATTGCAATGTGTGCAGTAAGGTAACTTATTAATAAGATAGCGAATCTGTGTTAATTAGTTGAATAAGTGTTTTTGATTTCTCGTGCTAGTAATGCCCGTCACTTCGAATACGACAGCTCAAGGACAACAATTATGTTTGCAACAGAAGATTCTTTTAAAATTCCGTAGGACTTAAATAGGATCACCTCGTATACAGTAACGCCGGTATGAATTAGGAGTTGGTCCAAGTATGTCCTTTTCTCAGCGTTGCATCTTCGGCAAAGAAGGGGAAGTGGTCAAATGATCTACATCCCCGAATGAGGCACAATGCTGTTAATCTTCTCCCTAGCTGCCTCGCACAGTCTTCTTCGGCATGCGTTTGGAAGGATATTTTTTTTTATTCCCTTATTCCCAAGCACTGTAACTAACAATACGGGCTGATCCACAGCCACAATGCCAATATATTAGTGCGTGCGAACTCTATATACAGTCTTGCCGGACAAACGTATTTGCAAGGACTATAATTCAGCGTTGACGCTGTCCCCCCTCTTCACCCGCTACAGAATGTTATCTTTCGGTTCCCTCTGGTTAAAGAATTCTGGGATATTCCGAGCCAGAACCACGATCCGATTATGCGACGTGCCTTGCAACCAACGCGCGGCACACGAGCGGTTGCTTTCTTGTTTCTTTTTTGCTTTCTCTCTTTAATTCTGTTTTTTAAATTCCGTATTCATAGGAATGCGGCCGCCGCGTTCGGGATGGAACTCCAGGCTTCGAGCCGAGAAACGCAACGCCGCGGCGAGTTCCCTCTAACTCGCGCTCGATAAGTACGCAGCCGAACGGGGACAAAGAAGCTCCTTGCCTACTCCGGTGAATCCGGTAGACAAATGTTTAGGTTAAAGCTTATACGCTACAGGTTAGTGGAAGTACGGCATCTGGGATCGAGGATACCAGTTTTATTTCTTTTCGTCTAGGGGTGCCGGTGATTCCGCTGGTAAATGAAGGAAACAAACTTCGAGCGTTCATTTTTTTTTTTTTTCAGGAAGGCTCTTAATTTTCATGGTTACGGTGATGAACAGGGCACTACGCGAGAGAGCACGGGTCACAAAGTTCGTCGGCAGAAAAAGCAATGACACGCATACAGCTTCTGGCAGCGAACAAGGCGCGTCCAAGCCAGCTGGACTTCGTTGGCTCGTTCTATATCTCTCAGAAGCTGGCGGTTCACTTCGCAGGCGACTTGACTCCGCGTTGTTACTAACTCGGCGCGCGCACACGCACACGCGGGACTTTCTCTTACGACCACTTTCGGCGACGCTATCGCCTTCGCGTGACGTAGTGCTCGACCGGCCAATCGGGTTCTCAGCCAATAAGTGCGCACTGAAAGTGATAGTGAATACGTCCCTGTTCTACAGCTGCATTACGAGCGGTTGTAGCGTATCACCACATAATGTGCCTAATGCTGCGTAAAACTGAAAAAAAGAAAAAAAAAGAGAAAGAATTCGTCCCCGCAATTATCATATGGAACGAGAGGAAGCACACACAAAAAGAAGAAGCGCAAGGAGCGCTGCTCGCCTTGGAGTGCGTCATGCGGTGGTAGTAGAGGTTCGAGGAGGCCGTGAACCGCTTGCCGCACACGGGGCACTGGTGGGGCTTCTCGCCCGAGTGGATGCGGCGGTGCGTGTTGAGGGAGCTGGACGTGCTGAACGCCTTGCCGCACACGTCGCACGCGTGGGGCTTCTCGCCTGCGGTGCACGCAACGTTACCACGAAAGATGCGCAGCTCGGATGGCCAAGACAAGTCACGAGAACCGGCATGCAGTCACCACTGTACAGACACAGCGTTTTGATGGATGAACGAATGGATCAATCAATCAATCAATCAATCAATCAATCAATCAATCAATCAATCAATCAATCAATCAATCAATCAATCAATCAATCAATCAATCAATCAATCAATGACTGAATACACCAACGTATAGCCCGCACTAGTGAAATTTTGAGTTTTGTGTTAGTAAAGACAACAAGTCATGTCCTAAATTTTTTATTTGTACAATTTATCGTACTTCTTGAGCGAGAAGAATAAGGAGATATCAGGGGCTCGATTTTTTCTTAGTCACAACCGTACGAAGAAACAGAGCGAATTCAGAGAAAAGCACATACGCGGAATTAATTACGTTTAATGGAAGTGTAGAACTATTAAGTTTAAGAGGGGCGGGGAGAGCTGGAAGTGGACGAAAAGAACACTTGCCGCATGTGGCAGAGGAATTCCCATCTTCCGCATTACACGTACGGTGCTTTGCCAGTTAAGCTCCCACGGCGCTTCCCGCCTCGTCCACTTCCTTGAGTATTTGATCATGTCTATACAGGATTCAAGTACTGGGAATGTTAGCCAGAGCCACGGCCACGGCCAGCATCGCTTTGAGTTGCAGGCGTCTCTTAGTTCGTGAGCTTAGGAGCAGGCAACTGGCCGTAAATCTTAGGATCGTATGCACGCACGTTATTAACTGCATCTAAGGCGAAGAAGCAGCTCTTTTGAAAAAGGACAAGACGAGACACAGCGCTCTTGTCTGTCGTCTGCTCCTGCCTCGTTCGAAAGCGCTCTTCCTTCGCCTAAATATATACATATATGTACCAACTGGCATAAGTTAGCGCACTATTAACTGCACATTTCTCAATTCTTACAATTAAGTAATCACGCTAATTAAATATGCAAACAATTACCCGTGTGTGTGCGCATGTGTCGCCTGAGCAGGGAAGGCCGGTCGAAGGTCTTGGTGCAGAACTCGCAGCTGAGCATGCACTTCTGCCGCCGCTTCTTCTCCTTGCTTTTCCTCGCCTGGTTCGGCTGCGTGGGAGAGGGAGAAATATATGCGACGGGAGAGGGCAGGGAGCGCAACTGGAGGAGAGACATACGTACATAATGTCACCTTATTTCAGCACCGAAAGAGAGAGAGAGAGAAACACAAGAATGTTGCTGGTGAGTTCGGCCTGCTACCCTCCAACAATTTGGTTTGCTAATCTTACATTCTGGGCGGGGAGATAAGAAAATGCTGGAAAAAATTACGGCAGAACTTACGATGACTATCGATGGTAATGCGAATAGCAATCGAGCAACGTAGCGACAGATCATATTCCTGAGGTCACGTTTATTTAATACGTACGTTTAATGGTAATTATGAGACTTGCGTTGCTTCGGCTGCATGCACCATACTCCGACATCGTCCCACTTTGCTAAGGCATTCGCTTGCCAAGGTAGCGCATGAGCATGGGGGCATAACGACGAATAGGTGACGTCGACGACGTGACGATAGAATGAAGAAGAAAGAATGATGTCGATCGAACGACAGAGGCCTATAACTACGATGGTATGACGACAATAAGATGTTATTTACATTACAACTCTATAACGACGACAGCGTGACAACGACGACATGAGCAAAATGAGCTGTCGACTATACGACGACGATGGTGCTACGAGAACCGGATGAAGAAGCGGCAGTTACGATGATGGCACGACCAAGACGACAAGACGACGGCAGTATTACGACGACGGTACGACAACGAATACGCGATAACGTCTGTGTGACAACGATGAAATGACAATGGCAGCATAATCATGACTGAATGAGGGCAGCATGATTACGATAGAATGAGGAACAAGGAATGACGTCGAGGAATCGAAGAAGGCATGACGACAATTGGATGACGACACTGAGGTGATGACAATGATGGAACGACAACGCGACGACGATGGCACGACGACAACGGTATGGCGACGACGGGACCACGAGAGTCTAATGTTGAAGTTTCAGTGATAACGATGAAATGACCGCGAAGGCATCCGACGATGGTATGACAACGAAAGCGTGACGACGACTGTATGACTTTCACAAAGCGCGTGCCCGCCGTGCCTCTCGACATGGCCGCCGTTGCCGCCACAGCACCGCTTTTACACGGTGGTAGGGAGGCAAGCTCCCTATTTGTTCCCGAGCTCGCCGGACCGGTCGGTCACGTGGGTCGGCGGAGCGTGACGAGGAAGCCTCGGCGATCGAGGAGAGTGGTTTGGAAGACGGAGCAGGCTGGTCGTGCGCCGAGAGACGGCTGAAGATGTGGTCGGCAGGTCGGCAGGTCGCCGGTAGATCAACAGACGATGCAAGTCCGTCAAGATCTTCGGCGGCGAGGTATCAGCAGCCCGACGCCCTTCAGATCCGTATCTCCGCGAGCACGCCACAGATGAGCCTCGTGTTCCAACCTGCTCTCGGAGCTTTCTGCCGGACTCTTTTTTTTATCGCGTTCCATTTTTAATTTAATTATTCATCGCGTGTTCATTTTTGTATGTTCTGTTAGTGTAGTGTTTGCCGCGTTTATTGTCGAGTGTATTTTTCATTTGTGTCGCGTTTCTTTTTTGTTCATTTCGCGAGTTAGAAATTCCCACGTGGTGGGCTTTGTGTCACGGGTCGCGTCAGAGTGTGTGTTGCGTGTGACCCGCACGCCTTCCGCGAAGCTTGGCACCATCTGCTTGCAATTTGCTTATTCTTCTTTTTTTATTTTATTAAACTGAGTGTTTGCTTTTACGTCGCCTCCCGTCTCGCGCCTCTGCTTCACGGTCGATCAGCCGTGGACCTTATCGCCGCTCAGCAGTCGAACCATCATTAAATGCACGCGGGGCGGGTTTGTTGTCGCCCCATCCCCTCCGGTTCGGAGAGTGCGAACACATTACCACCAATCTTTGACAATGACGACGACGCAGTTAAGACGATGACAAGGGCACGAGTAAAATGTAATGACGACGACTGTATGATGACGACGGCACGACGAGAGTCGGATGACGAAGCTGGAGTAACGATGATGTGACACCACCACGCCGGCGTTACGACGACACTCCGACAATGAAGGCACGATAGTGACTGTCTGACGATAACGGCATCGGCAAGAGTGGCATAATCACTATTGGTTGACGACAGCATGATTACGATACCATAACAAAGAAACATTGACGTCGATGGAACGAGGAAGGCAGCGTGACGACGACGGCATGACAACAATGGGGTGACGTTACTGAAGTGACGACAGTGACAGAAGGACAGCGTGACAACGATGGAATGACGACGACGGAATGACGAGTGTCGAACGACAGGGCTGGAATGACGGCGATGCAGCGACCCCGAAGGCACGACGACCACGAGCCCATACCTAGTAGTTCAAGCAATTAGACAACTTGGGCCACCGGGTCGGGAGAGAAGGCGTGACGACGACGGCACGACGAGAGTGGGATATCACGAGGCTGCAGAATGACGACAATGGAACCACCACGACCAATCACGACCTAGTGACCCAAGCAGGCAGGCAACGCGGGTCAGTGGTACGGCGCAAGAGGCTGACTATACTAGCCAGCTAGCTAACAGATATGCTCAAAACGGCTGAAGTAGGCAAAGAATGTTATTCGAATTAATAGAGAACGTGCACGAAAGGAGTAGCGGGAATGTCTATAGAGTCGTTTACATTGGTCACTTGAGCGTAGCGTAGCTCCACAGGACTTTGACCACTTGGTCTCGGCTGTGACGCGTCAACGTCAGTAGTAGCGCTAGGAAATAAATATCGCGACCTATTCAAACGCTCTTTCCGCAGCAAACACCGTGCGGCAAAACGAAGAAGAGGTGCACGAGCTTGAGACACGGGAACACGCGGCTGCTAATTTTTATTTTAAATGTACCGCCAGCGGTACGCTTAGTGACGCCCCAGTGACTCCTCCCCAATCCTTACACAGATGAGAAAAAAAATGGCGCCGAATTGCGCCGCGCACGCAACACAGCACAGCCGCTCCTCCAGCACAGTAAACTGGAGGAGCGGTTCCATAAGGAGCGCCGTTTTCGGCAGAACGCACCATAGGGTATTTGCGGCAAAGACTCTTCGCGTCGTTCTCACGAGAACGTTATGAACTGTCCGCCCGGCGTCGAGGGGCGAGCTGCGGCTTGTGCTGCTCTCTGCACAGCGGTCTGCTGAGCCCGACATTGCCTGGTTGCAGCCGCGCGCGTAGATCGATTCGCTTCTTCAGCAGTGGTTCGTACCTTGCGAGGAGGTGCCATAACGTGTACCGAAGAGTAAGCACAGGTATCCAGACTACGCGGCGCACATATCACATCCCTTCACCCGTGGCACGATACGATACTGTTGATGATGATGATGGATGGTGATGATTTATTGGCATCCCGTTTGAATCGGGGCAGTGGCAAATAGTCGCCTAGCCTGCTTGAGTTAGTGCAGCTCCAGCTGCACGCCGCATGCAACTGCTACATGCAACTGCTACTAGTCGGGACACCTGGTGGAGCACAACGCAGCTTCAATGCAAATTTTGCGCCTATCGACGTTAGGCGGCGCGCATGTCACATCGCATGACAAATGGCACTTTACGGTGCTAATGGTATTGAATTCATTGTAGCGCAAGGAAACGCAGAAAAAGTAGAGGACAGCACACCACGGTCGCTAAGTGAAATAGAAAAATAACACGCAAAAGGGTCCACTGAACTAGAAACCTTGTCCGTGTTTATTTGCAATGGCTTCAATGTATATAAACTAACTTGCCCAATAAGTTTTACTGCGATGCTAATAGTGATTATGATGGTTTATTGTCATGCCCTTTGAAACCAGTCACCTAGCCTGCTTGATTTAATAAGCTATGCTATACATGTCTTTCATCCTAGAATTTTGCATACACCTCCTTAATCTTTCTTCCTCAAACCTTCTCTGTCTACCTAGTACGCGCTACCTATGCAACTGCTACATGGCGTACCACCTGGCGTAATTATATGCAACTGCAATGCAAAGTGTGCACGTATCGACGCCACGCATCTCACATCGCAAGACAAGTGGCACGATTCTATGCTAATGATGATGATCAGTAATGTGGAAAGTTGGGCGACTTGGTGATTAATCATCATAATACCGTGTTGGTGAAGCAGAGCACTGACAGGGGCAAGGCGGAGAGACACAAGAATACACGACCACTCGCTGCTCTTGCAACTACATCATTTTAGAACAAACACTTCATATTTATATACCAGCGTACCCTCCTACGTCAAAGGTAAGCAAGGCAAGATTAAAAGCACTTTCAAATTCACTTGCCCGCGCATGCTGGGGCGTCAAGGTAGGCAACATATCTATCATGGTGTGCAGTCCTATCCTATTCGTTGCGCACATAAGAAATTTTTTATTACACATTTTTTTCTAGTGTCCTTCCAAAAAAGGCGACCTCACGAAGGCTCAGAAGAACAGATGGTTGACCGATACAACCATCTCCTCTCTTGTAAACCTTTCTTGAACTATAAACCTTCTACCTTGAGTCCACCTTTGTACTGTGGAATAATGTTATCTACAGAGGGTTGTCCAGTATATACTGCATGTATAGGCTCAAACGTTGCTCCGGTACTTAGCACCATTTTTTAGGTAACACTGATAAAGCAATTGATTTAAACCTTAACGGCCTTGCACTGAAGATGTTCTGCTTTGTAGATGATTTTTTGGCTACAGTCGAACAGTTTTGGTCAGAAGAGTGGAAGAGGTCTTGAAAGCGCTCAAAAAACAACAGCCAAGGATTGGATTTCACTGTTGAGTTGCCAAAGGATGGCAAGCTAGTTTTTAGATGTGGCGTTAACTACCACACCGGACCACGTTTGCTGGTCATGCAATCCAAGATCAGAAAAGCCCTTGCTTAGCTGAAATTCGGTACACTCAAAAGTATAGTATAAAGCGGCACAGCTTTTTCATGCCTGTGAGAGGCCTTGACTAAGTTTTGCCCGGAAAAAATAAAGTTTCAGCCGACAAGTTGTGAGGCTAAAGAATGCAGGATACGAAAAACATGTGCTGTGTAGATCAGCCTATAAGTTGATTCGTTATGTGCGCAATGGCTATCAGAAGGAACTTAATAGAAAAGGGAATGACGTCTGAGTGTGCGCAGGTATTTAAATATGAAGTGTTCTAAAATGAAGTAGTTCCGAGAGCAGCAAGTGTCGTGCATTCTTGTGTCTCTCCGCCTTGTCCTTGTCAGTGCGCTGCTTCACCAGAACACGATATGATGGCTAATGATGATGATGATGATTTACTGGCCTTCGCTTTGAAACGGGGCGGTGACCTAGTCACCTAGGCAGCTTAATTTGATCAGATATACATGTTTTTTTTTTATCCCAGCATTTCTGTGTGCATCTCCTTAATCTTCCTTTTCTTCCTCAAACATTCTCTGTCTACATTACGACGCTACCAATGCAACTGCTACAGGGCGCTCCTTTGGATGTAATAATATGCAACTGCAATATAGATGTGTGCACGTATCGACCTATACGCGGGGCGCTTGTCACATCCCTTGTCTCCTCGCACGCTGGGACGCGTGTATAGGGTGTGTTTCCGCTGCACAGTACTAGAGAAGCTGACTTCCGCGCAGCGGGTCCGGGTTCGATCCCGGCGGGAACTGGGTATTCTTTTTTTTTTTTCTTCTCATTCCCGGCGATAGCTACGACGGACAGCATCGCCAACCGAAACAGCAGTTGCAATGCGCCCGTAACAGCTTTCTCAGCATAACACGGTCGTTCTTGCATAACAGTGAAGAACGATTATGCCCCGGCCAGCACCCTTCCGTTTACTCCCGGCTCGAGCACTTGGAAGCGGCGTGGCCCTTCCCGCGTACCTGAATGTTCTCGTTGTTGGCCTCCGAGGTGGACGGCGACGAAGAAGAGGAACAAGTCGACGTCGAGATGATGGAGGCGGGCGTCCGGAGAAGTCCTGAAGACGACGACGACGTCGACGACGACGCGCGACACGAACTGGGGGACGCTGATGACGCCGAAGTCGACGTTGACGGCGACAGCAGGTTCTGGGACAGGTCCAGCGGGAAGTCTGCGTGCGACGGGGCCACATGTTATGGGGCTGCTATCACAGACGCCCCTCCAGGCGGCGAAAAAAGAAACGAAACACGATAAAAACGCTTACATGGCTTGCACGTGGTTCACTGTTTATATTTTCTTTCCTGATTTTTTTTTCTTTGCTTGTTCTTATGCATATTTTTTGTAGATGGGTTCAGTAATATTAGCTTAATTTAAGTTTCCTTTCCCTGTAATAATTGCACTGGTTGCAAATCATTTATCCAAATACGGGGCGACGCCTAGCTACAGAGTCGCGCATGCAGTTAATACAGTAATGCGGTGATGCCCATCGCTAGTCATGCAGTAATACCCGTTACTAAATGCATTAATGTCCAATCGCATCGCCGCATGAAGACTAGAACTTGTTTATCTTTATACTTCTGGCCATGGAGGGTGCGGTTGTGCAAAAAACAATAAAATATGCTATTGCAGTTAAAGTTTATTGAGTATAGTAATTAATCAATTAGTAATTGCTTTGCTGAACTAGTCACACGTGAGAACTCGTTCCAGCGCATCAGAAACGCTAGTATATGCGTTAAGTTTCTCGACCTTCACGCAAAGTTTGATGTATGCAACTTTTCGTGGCATATATACGCAATACATTGGGCGCTACATGTAAGTGTATATGTTACCCTATGCACCTGGAAAGTTGGCCCAAAAGACACGTTCAGAAGATCGCGACGTCTTCCACGCGAGGAAAGACACCCCCATAATTCTAGAGCCCAATGTTGCCATCCCTAGCACACGCTGCCCCTTTCACTCCCGATCAGCACCCATGTGGAGGGTGGGAGCAGGCTACCGTCAGTGACGCTATCTATCTATCTATCTATCTATCTATCTATCTATCTATCTATCTATCTATCTATCTATCTATCTATCTATCTATCTATCTATCTATCTATCTATCTATCTATCTATCTATCTATCTATCTATACACGCTCTTGTAAGCTATCCCATCCCCTCTCTACGTCTAACACGTGACCGCCTTCCCACACTTCACACAGAAATTTTCCAACTTTGACATTCCCAATGTTAAGCCATTAAAACACTGTGCAACCCTAACCTTGCAGAGTCCTCTGAAAGAGGCGGCGTTCCAGTGTGACGGCCGCCTTGGGCGTCGAGGTGGCGGCGACGCCGAGCGCCTCTTCTTGGGCGCCGTCGTCGAAGAAGGCCACCAGCTCGGTGTTCGGCCGCACGGGCCTCAGCACGCGGTAGAGCACGGGCGCCTGCCTCAGCTGCGGCGACGCCCGGCTGGCCACCAGGTTGACGCGCGCCGACATGCGCTTGGCGAGCCGCACGAAGCGCACCCAGTTGCAGTGGCGCACCTGGCGTCCCTCCACCTCGCGGATCTCGTCGTAGCAGCCCAGCGAGTGGCGAACCTGAGCACGCATGCGCGCACGCCGCTTTAGACTTCGCGCGCACCTTCGTTGTTTTCTTTTTTTTTTTCACTCAACCAATCGGTTATCAAGGTAGTCAAGGTAGTAGACAAGGTAGTCATTACATTGTCATTAGTCAGCGCTGATCCACTTCTTGTGCGTGAGAGTGAGCTCTCGACTAAGCGAGTGGCGGGAAGGAGGGGGGGGGGGGGGAGGGAAGGGGTGCACTGTCGCTCATTAGCTCGCTCGCTTGTTTGTCGCTCCTGCCTAATTCTTATAGTTACTGTAACGCTCTCTTTTAAATTGAGCCTATATGCAGTGACTCTAGCGATCTCTAGGTCTGAGTGATCCCTGGAAATAGTGTCTGAGGTCTTCTCATTTGAAACCAGAAACAGGCTACAATCGTGAACCGAAGTTAGTTCTAGAAAAGCATAAGGGAAGCGTGATCAGCTTGATCCCGTCGAGACGCACAACCACCGACTCAAGCAGGAAATAAAGCCCTTACAACCCGCCGTCTTGATCTTGATTTGGTTATAATCCCTGCGTACGTTGCTCAATAACTTGAACCCTTAAAAATGAATAAGGGTGTGCATCGGTCTATAACTCAGGCCCTTACATCCAAAAAGGAAGTACAGGTGCGACTTATAGACCAATTTACACCATTCTTGTTTTTTTGTTTTTCTTCCTGAGGGTGCAAAATATTTTACACTGCAACAAGGCCAGGGCGCGGCTCAAATTGCGCGTATTCTCGGCCTTTCATGGATTTTCTTGGCAGCACAATGAAAACTGCTACGAGATCGCAGACTCCATAAGAACTACGAATGCGCGCTATACAACACTAAAACAGAGCCGTATAGCTACAGGTTGAAAAATGTATGTGGTATCACTGTCGTGCTTGCGAATACGTACCGCGAAAAATAACGCAACAGAATTCGTTATTAAGGCCGCAGATATCGACAGGGTTGCAATGAAAGAACGAATCTGTCCACATTCCTTTGTTCTACATTCCTTTGTATTTCTATTGTAATCATGATATGTTGCAACTATAATGCCTCATCACGGTTGTTTGATTGGTTGAATGATTTAATTCGTGCAAAATAACCTTTGCGGGCTAGTTCACTTCAGCACATAGCACGAGGGTGAGCCGATCAACCCAAACATCGACATATTCCGGAGTTTGGTACCACAATCGATGAGCATACTTACTAGCCCTCCTCATATTTAATTCAAATACCGCCCCGGATTCTTGAAAAATTCGAACTGATTCCGGAACCATCCCAATACCGGAGTTGGCACAACACAACCCCGGTAGGTGTCGTGGGATGCGTTTTAATATACGTAACAGGTGCTATCTGAAGATCTTGCCAAAGTTATAAAACACAGGCCCCAGGTGGCTCACTGGAATATGGAGTTGCCTTGCTGCAGCACGAGGTAGCGGGTTCGACCGCCGGCCGCGGAGGCCTGCATCTCGATGGGGGCAGCTGGAATGCAAGAAAGGTTGGTGGTGGTCAAAATAATATGAGCCTCCACCACGACGTATCTCGTTGGCCGCTGTGCAGTTTCGGGACGTTAAACCTCATAATTGAATGTTTCACGGAAACGCTAAAAAAAAAAGTTAGATGGACTTTCTTTTTTTCCAACCTTGCCCCTAACTGTGACATTGCGTCATCCACCATTTGTTCATCTTTCTTTTTTCTCACGTTAATCACCGTTTTTTTCGTGTGTGTGCAATAACTTATAGTGCTTCCGCCCATAACCGGGTATTTCAGGTAACTCGTACCACATTTTTAAAGTAGAGTGGTACATCTCAGACGAATGAAACCAATGGTATAGTGTTCATAGTCTCGAGGTACTCAGACTACTCTTATGAAGCGGTATTGTAAAGCTAATTAATTAAGCCTACTTATGGAAAAAATTAAAATATTTGTTTTGGGGCTTAAGTTTTTCTTCAAAATTTGTGGAGCGCGCTCAGATATGCCCAGGGAATCTCTTTTTTCCTCGAAGTTTTATTTTACTCGCTTCTTTCTGAGCCCGCGTAATATATTTAACAAATGACGTAACTGCGTGCTCGCATCTCTAGATGGCAGCGCTTTCAATCGTGTTCCGAAAAAAAAAAAAGAAACAAAGCCCGCGAGCCGATATCAAAAGGAAAACAACGATCCGCCACGGCGTCCAGCGTATAGTTGCGTGCATAGTCCGTATCGTCTTTGTGAAATTGAAATTCGCCGCGGTCCTTAATGGAAAAAGGACGGGCCCGCGCTGTGCACGGATGCAAACACACTCGTCGGGTTTTCAATGGGCATGCGAGCTTCGTTCTTTGGGAGCACGATACTGAGAGCCCTGCCATCCAAACTGGACAGGCACTCGCGACCGCAGGACTGCAGGACGTCTGAGAGGAATACGCGGCCCCGATCGCTCAACAGTTCGCGAGGGGCGCCATGGCGGAGAACGAAGTTGTTTAGTATGAACGAGGCGATGTCTTTTGCTGATGCAGCAGGCAAGGCGGCGGTTTCGGCATACCGTGTCAGATGATCTACGGCCACAACAATCCATCGGTTGCCAGCGCCAGGAGATGGAAGAGGCCCGTATATATCAATGCCGACGCGGTCGAATGGTTGAGCTGGGCAGGGAAGTGGTTGGAGAGGTGCGGTGGAGAGATGCGGGACACATTTGCGTCGCTGGCAGGCAATGCAGGAGCGCACGTATTTGTGGACGAAGGTGTACATCCCTCGCAAATAATATCGTAGGCGAAGCCGTGTGTAAGTTTTTGACACTCCGCCGTGACCACACTGCGGGTCAGAATGAAAAGCGGAGCATAAATCTTGTCGTAGGTGGCGAGGTACTACTAAGAGCCATTTGCGGCCGTCATTTTGGTAGTTGCGGCGGTATAAAAGTCCGTCGCGGATTGTGAAATGCTGCGCCTGTCGGCGTAACGCTCGAGGTGCCGAAGTTGCCGGAGGATTTGATAAAAAGTCGAATATCATGACGATCCATGGGTCTTTTCGTTGCTCCGATGCCATGTCCAGGATGTCAAGTGGTGACATGTCATGTCTATAAGTAGAAGTGCTGCTGTCTGAAGTAACTGGGGAGCGCGAGAGGGCATCGGCGTCAGAGTGTTTGCGTCCAGAACGATAGACGACACGGATATCGTATTCCTGGATTCGGAGGGCCCACCGAGCGAGGCGGCCCGACGGGTCTTTTAGGTTGGACAACCAGCAAAGAGCGTGATGATCCGTCACCACGTCAAAGCGTCGACCGTAGAGATATGGACGAAATTTTTGAAGAGCCCATACGATAGCTAGGCACTCTTTTTCTGTGACTGAGTAATTGGCCTCAGGTTTCGTGAGGGCACGACTAGCATAAGCGACGACGTATTCGGCATTAGTGTTCTTGCGTTGTGCGAGCACGGCACCAAGGCCGACACCACTGGCGTCAGTGTGAAGTTCTGTAGGTGCGCTTGGATCAAAATGGCGCAAGACTGGCGGAGACGTGAGGAGGTGACGAAGAGTCGTAAAGGCATCATCAGAGGCTTCCGACCAACCAGAAAGTTCATTGTCGCCTTGAAGAAGTTGGTTAAGTGGTGCGATCACTGTAGCGAAATTGCGAACGAAACGTCGAAAATAGGAGCATAGGCCAATGAAGCTGCGCAGTGCTTTCAAATTAGTGGGCTTCGGAAATTCGGATACGGCGCGAAGTTTATCAGGATCAGGAAGAATGCCTTCTTTGGAGACAACGTGGCCTAATATAGTCAGTTTTCGAGCTGCAAATCGGCACTTTCTTAAGTTAAGCTGGAGACCAGCATTCCGGAGACAGGTCAAAACTTGATGTAAACGCCGAAGGTGGGTCGGAAAATCAGGGGAAAAGACGACAACGTCGTCGAGGTAGCAGAGGCAAGTATGCCACTTTAGGCCACGTAGGATGCCGTCCATCATGCGTTCGAAGGTGGCGGGTGCATTGCACAGACCGAACGGCATCACAGTGAATTCATACAAGCCATCTGGTGTTACAAATGCGGTTTTAGAACAGTCAGCGTCCGCCAAGGGCACCTGCCAGTAGCCAGAGCGGAGATCTAAGGAGGAAAAGAACTCCGCTCCTTGCAAACAGTCAAGTGCGTCGTCAATACGTGGCAACGGGTATACATCCTTTCGGGTAATCTTGTTAAGCCTTCGATAGTCGACGCAAAATCGTATGGAGCCGTCTTTCTTTTTAACTAGGACGACTGGTGATGCCCAAGGACTACTAGAAGGCTGGATGACACCGCGATTGAGCATATCGTTCACCTGGTCATTGATAACTTGTCTTTCAGTCGCCGATACTCGGTAGGGACGCTGTCGAATTGGTGCGTGGCGTGGAAACGTGGCGCATATGGACGCACATTGTTGGGGACGTTGGGGGTAAGGAGGCGACAGTGACGTGCTACGTGTCCAGCACGGCCACAATAAAAACAAATTGGCCGATTATCTTCCGTGCGCCAATGATCTTGAGGTCGTGCATACTGCACCAGTGGCCGGACCGGAGCGGATACGGGCGGGCGCAAAGGCGGGCGAAGGGGACCGTAGGTCTGTGGTGCAGGCCTCGAAGCGACTTCGGCGTACGTCAGGGGAGCGGCAACCGGAACCTGCTGGAGAGAAGGTGGAATGTGGTCGGCTATCTGCGCCTTGATGACAGATTGGAGAGCGGGCGCCAACGGAGAATTCGAGTGGCCGTGCGTGAGGGGAATCAGAGAAAGCTGACGAGCCACCTCTTCACGGACGAACTCCTTGATCTGTAGCAGTAGCGACGTATTATCCGGGGAAACCGCCAAGCTCGACATTGAAGTCGCCTGAGGAGGCGATTGGCGGGTGGCTAGGCGTTGTTTGCGGAGTTCGTCGAAGCTTTGGCAGAGACTGACGAGTTCAGAGACTGTCGCCGGATTTTTCGCCAACAGCATCTGGAAGGCGTCGTCTTCAATGCCTTCTAAGATATGGCGGATCTTCTCGGCATCAGCCATTGTGACGTCAACGCGGTTGCAGAGGTCGACAACATCTTCTATATAACTTGTAAATGTCTCCCCGCACTGTTGCGCACGTCTGCGCAAACGTTGCTCGCCGCGAAGCTTGCGAACGGCGGGGCGCCCGAATACCTCCGTCACGTTAGTTTTGAAGGCTGGCCACGTCGTGAGATCACGTTCATGGTTGCGGTGCCACACGCTGGCGACACCGCTCAAATAAAACGATACGTAATTCAGTTTTTTGGTGTCGTCCCAGTGGTTGTGGATGCTCACCCGGTCGTAGTCAGCGAGCCAGTCTTCTACGTCATGGTCTTCGGTACCGCTGAAGATGGGTGGGTCGCGTTGACGCAGCGGGCCGGGGCAGACCACGGTAGTCACCGGGGCAGCGGGTTGTGGTTGCGGTGATCCTTCTTCCGGCATAATGAAGACAGGCTGCAGTGTCCGGTTGCGAAGTTCCAGAATTGCGGTTGTACCCCGCACCTCCACCAATTGTAAAGGGGGTTTATTCGGGTCGTAGAGAAGCAGCGACCAACGCGGCAACAGCAGGTAGGGCGCAGCCAGCGAGCGAACAGGGTACGAGCCACGCGATGACAATGGGGCTTTTCAGCCTGCCGATCTTCTTCGTCACCCATAATATAATTTTTTTTTAAAACCTCGGCCCCGTTATCAGCAGCCGTGGGCACTGAGCTACCGAGGTCAGTCCAAATAGGTCGCGAAGCTTCGGGCGAAAAGCGGCGCAGAACAAATTGTCGCCGATATCGGCGAGGGTGGCTATGGGAGCAGCGATTGAAGCGCGACTATGTTTGGAGGGAACAATCTGGAAAAAAAAAAAAAAGTCTCTCTTTTTTTCCTTGCCGTGGTTCTGCCTGCAGAGCGGGAATACTAAAACCGAATGCGCACTTTGACGCGCGATCACGTGTTCTACTACCAGGCTGGCTTAAATCGCGTTGCGGTATGATTTCTCGTATCTTTTTCTTTCCTTCATGGGCTAGCGCATCGTCGTCTTCTTCCTCAGCTGGCTCCGTTGCCGCTCATCATTCCAGCGTAGAATTGCATTTATCTTCTGTCGTCGCAATAGGGAGGTCGCGCAATTTTTTTTGTTTTGTTTATTTACGGTGGGACGAACAATTGCTTAAGGGGGTATGAGCCATTCATTGTCTTACGTGACGGACGCATTTAATGACAGAGGTGATACGAGAATGTGTGTGCATACCTATCGTCACTATGACCCCCGATGAGGACGATAAGAATGTTCGTACCTTTGTTCAAAATGTCACCTCTGTGCTGTGTGCTAAGCTTCTCTGGTCATCCGCCTTCACAGAACGGAATGGCTCATGACTGTTTTAATAAAACACTGTTTAATACATTGAAAAGCAGTAGTAAATGAAACGCCAATGAATTTCGTCGTACCCATTCAAAATTATTATCTCGAAACTCGTGTAGTTCTAAGAATTCGTTTCAACGGGATATACGCCTTGCAAATTCACCGGCTACATGTCGTAAATTTAAATATGTGCTATAAACTAATATAAAGGTAAATGAGTCTAATTCTGTTATATTATCCAAATATTCATTTTAATTTCTCGTAGAAGTAATGGCCGCATCATCAAGTAATATAGCTGAATGGTTATAATTGTGCTACCTGCCATAGGTAATTTTTACAGATACGGTGCAGCTAAAAAAAAACTTGGTATAACTCGGCACTGGTCGCAATTGCACTCGCGAGGTTGTTTGGCAGCAAAAGTCAGAAAATGAAATTTGGCTTTAATTTTCTCTGGCTACAAACATTTTTTCTCTCGCCGAACTCTGGCACATAGGCCAATATTCTCGTGTTTGAAATAAACGCACTCGTACTACTTCCACAAGCATCGAATAAATGCGGATAGTCTTCTACCAGTCAGATGCGATGTAGTGCATACCAGTATAGTGCACAACCGCCTTCAGACTTAAAAACGAAACTAAAGGCACTGCGCTATAGTAGCTTCATTGTAACAAATGCAGGCTATGAGCAAAAAAAAAAAAAAGAATAAGCGCGGAAGGCCTTGGAAGGAAGATGCATTAAGCAAGCAATGTCAAGCCACTTAAACCAGAAGTGTCCAGCGCCACGCCTAAGAGCAGTATACTGCCATGCCTCCGCAGGAAAACAACAAAAAGCGTTTAAATGGGCACTAAAGAGCTTAGAATTCACCTTTACTAAGTGTATTACCATTCTACGTCGCCGAAAAAATACCCTCCTACCGCGAGAGGAGGCTTGATAAGTTGAAACAAAACAATTCTGGAAATAACATGCCAAGACGGCGATCTGATTATGAGGCACGCCGTTTTGGGTGACTGCAGATTAATTTTGACCACCTTGGGGTTTTCGACGCGCACCTGTATCCAAGTGCACGAACGCTACTGCATTTCGCGCCCATGCGGCCGCTCAGGCCGACATCGAACCCGCGACCTCGAGAAAGACGCAAGAAACGGGAGACAGGTGGCGCTGTCTCTTTGAGATTACCGGATTATGGGATCAGGAAGCCTTAGAACACGCACCTGTAAAGCGAGATATAAGAAGGAACAAGAAGCATGTGCTTGGCTGCTGTAAAGCTAGAGAAACTGTGGAGCATGTTTTATTAGATTGTGAAGATATCTACCCAGCGGTCGATTTAGGCATCAATGGACTGCTTAAAGCCCTTGAGTTCAGCGAGAGCAGGGAGAAAGTAAACATGTCCGCAATAGGGATTAGTAAGAGGCGATTGGAAGATTGGTGGAAGAAAAGCAGGGAAACGAAAAAAAAAAAAAACGCAGACGTTCAAAAACAAAGTTCGCAATAGGGGCTCAGAAAATTTGGCTCTGGGAGTTCATCGTGCTTTTTCTTTCCTTTTTTTTTCTTTAACCTAGGCAGGACATTAAGCAGTATAATAGCAGGAGCTTGGCGGCGCAACGCACCGCCCCGTTCCACAGGGGATGCTCATAACATTCATCCATCCATCCATCCATCCATACCGCGCCACCTAGTCTCGACGCCGTAGACTGACTTTACAGTAATCACGGACTACATTATATTGCCAAGCAGCCAAGGGATAAAGTCAGCAAGTCTCGAAAACCCCCAGAGCACCTCGACTGAGCTGCGACTGCGCAAACGTAAAAAAAATAATAATAATAAAGAAGGAAAAGAAAACTGAAAAATGTAACGTCACGCTGACGAAAGACGCTGGATCTTCCGCGCTAAATTCAAAGTGCGAAAGTTCGGCCTTCATTTTCTCTTTTAGTGTAGTCAACAACTTCCTGCGCAATTAAGGTAAACAGAGTTTTTTATTTTATTTTATTTATTTATTATTACCCTCAGGGCCGAAGGCATTAAAGAGGTGAGTGGGTCATAGCAAATGAGAAAAACAAACAAATATAAGCAATTAGAACGTTTAAGTGCAAAGCCTTCCGATTACACAGTTTTAGCTAGGGTTTACAACGCCATGATAAATTGGTAGCAAAATAAGATATTAAAGCGGCAAATACAAATGCACTTAGGTTACAATCATACAGTGAACAACAACAAAAATGCTTCGATTAGATGCGCGAAATCTTTGGTTATCGTAAATAAATACGACTTTATCAGGAAGATGGTTCCATTCCGTGGATGACCGAAGAGAAAATGACTGCAAAAAAGTTTTAGTGTGACCTAATTCGAGACTAAATTTATAACGGTGATCGATTCGAGGCGATACGTATTGCGGCTGAAATATGAAATCGTTGCGGAGTGTTGAATGATGGTATAATTTACGACAAAGGACTAAACGTGCTATTTTACGACTAGAAGAAAGTGGGGTAAGTGCAAGGTTGTTTTTCATGGCCGATTCACTTGCAGTTCGGTTGTAATTACGTAAGATGAAACGAACTGAATTCTTTTGCACGAGTTCTAATGAATTAATTACTTTTTCAATGGCAGGATTCCAAACAGTGCATGCATATTCAAGTTTCGGACGTATAATGGTAGTATAAAGAAGCATCTTTTGGGCTTAAGGGGCGGTTCAAAAGTTGCGACGTAGGTAGCCAAGCATGTGGTTAGCATTGCGGATTAAGTCGGTATGAACTTTCCAAGATAAATTCGCAGAGATATGCACAACTAGGTATTTATTGAACATGACTTAGGTAATATGTATACATGCTGTTAGTTGTTCAGGATACACGCATCCCTTTACATTTGCCAACGTTTAGTTCCATTAGCCAATGTTCTCACCAGTTAGCTACACTAATGAGGTCAGACTGAAGGTGAAGAAGAATGTTGGTTAGGATCAGAAGGTGGTAAGGATCCTCTGCATTAGTTATTTCACGAGAGATAACACAATCATCAGCAAATAAGCGAATGTTAGATGACAGTGAGGAAGGGAGGTCGTTAATATAAATGAGAAACAAAAGGGGCCCGAGTACTGAACTTCGTGGTAGACCGGAAGTTACGCTTCTAAGTGGGGTGTTATGGCCGTTTGCGGTTACAAATTGAGAGGGATTAGATAAGAAGCATTCAATCCACTTCAGGATGTTAGTGTTAAGGTTCAGCTGATTTAGTTTATGAAGTAAAAGTTTATGACAGGCCTTATCAAATGCTTTAGCGAAGTCTTAAAAAATACAATCTGCAAGTGACGAACGATCGAGAACACCATGCAATTTGTGCGTAAAGATTTCAAGCTGAGTTTCACATTATAATGTTTTTTTTCTAAATCCATGCTGAGCTGATGTGAAAAATACATTGTATTCCAGAAAGTTAACGAGATGTTCGAAAATTATATGTTCGAGCAATTTACAGGCAAGTGCTTGAGAGTGAGATGGGGCCATAATTTGATAGAACACTTTGTCAGTGTAAACTCATGTAATGTTTCTGTTTAGCATAATATTAAAGCGTGTTCGGGTTAAGTGTGTGCAGGTTGTACAGTCGAGTGCAAAAGTCTAGAGACCACAGCCTATGCAAAAGAACAAATTCTAGCACAGCCGTGCTACGTCAAATTGTACAAAAGCATGATGCTAGTCAAGCAGGCGTGCGTGAGCAGAACACTCGATTTCAGCATTTATTGCTAGGCTTAGAAGACAAAAAGAAAAATAAATTTAGCGGCAACTCTTGTCCTTAAACTTTTGCGCTCGACTGTGCATATGCCAAAAGAAATGGAGCTGCGCTCACGTACGTCATTGTCATCCAGAAGACCGTACACTTCCAGTCGATCGAGCCGAACCGAGCCCTCGGCAGGAGAGAAGACCTTGCCGGCGGGAATGGCCTGGTTGGCCCACAGTCGCACTTTCATGTCGTACGGATGGGTCTTGGACGCGGCGTCGTCCTCGTCCAAGTCGCTGTCGCGCTTCGAAGAGTCCTCCGCGGTGCTCAGCACCAGGCTGAACTCCGGCGGTATGAGCACGCACGTTTCCATGGCGACGGAGTCCTCTACGGCAGCGCAAACATCCGCGGCACGAAACTCGAAGGACGTCTTCCATGTCTCATGACTCGACGCAGAAGGATCCCGTCATCTTTTTGTGCGTCATTGCCGTCCGTCGAGGAATCGTTCGCTCTGTGGGCGACCGGCGAAGCGCGTGTTCTTCGAGTGCTGCCGTCGATTTCCGAACAAAACGGAACAAACGTGTCTTGCCGGCGGAGCTGCGAAGTGCGAGTCGAGTGGACGCACAAGACGCGGGTACGTATATTTTTCGACACTGCGACAGTCGCACCCGAAGGGAGAACGCGAAGAACGAGTCGAGTCCGCGGTTCACAAAAGCCCGGAGGATACTTCTGGCTTCTTCGTCACTTTGGGATTAACACGGCCGAACACGGTTGTGACATCACAGCTTCTACGAAAGCACTAGCAGAGGTAAAAAAAAAAAGGAGGGGGGGGGGGAAACGGCCGACGTTCCAGTTTAGAGTTTGAACGTGCGGGCACGCGAACGTGAATTCCGGTCCCGGCGCGGGATGTGTCGGGGTGCCGAACGGGGTGAGTACACGTGCTCCGCTCGAAGACAGTGAGACGGATGGGCCCGACTAGACTCGCGTGGCCGAGCGTCGTGAGCGCGGGAAACATCTAAGAAAAAAGAAAACGCCACGGAGGGGAGCTCGCACCATGCGCTCGACGACGACTGCCGAAGACAGACATTCCTCCCGGCCGAGCACCGGCCCGAAAGTGTCCACGAGCGAACGCGACCAGCGCCGGCAGTGCAGCACGCGGAGTCGTCCGTGCGGCCGGCTGCTCGCTGCCGGCGAGGATGCCACTCCAGGCCCGTTGGCTCGGATGTGGGGAGGGCAGTTAAGTGATGGTGATGCTGATGCATGGCCCAGGGGCAGGTGATTGGCTGCCCGCGGGGTCTTCTTCCACGAGAGCTTCCTTCCGAAAGCCGCTCACGGGAAGGAGGGAGAGAGAGAGAGCGGGGAAGGAGCTGCCGCCTCCCTCACCGCTACCTCCTCGACCGCGAAGAAGCCCGCGCGGACGGATGACACCCGGCGATGGGAAAGCCGCGAGCACGTGGCCTCTGACGGGCAGGGACAGTTGGTCCGTTTACGCGTGGCGATGCGCGACAGTAAAAGCGGCTACGCGTGAATCTGCGTGTCAACGAGAAACGGGCAGCGTCGAGAAGGAAGTGGTGCGCGAGAAAAGAGTTTTCCTGGCGTTATTGCCACGAGAGCGCCGACTAGGTTTAATGTAGGAAGTTCCTTTCTTTATCTTTATGTATATCTTTTGTAATTTATAATTGGTAGCTTTTTTTCTTGCGCGTACTTGGTCTACGGCATACAAATATATGGCTGTACGCTGATATTTCTATTAGCCGCACATATAACCTTTATATATATATATATATATATATTTCAAGACTGAAAATAAGAATGCACAGAATCTGTTTTTATACCACTCTCCACGGGGTACAGAAATAAAACAAAGTGTGTGCGGGAGACAGGCAGATAGAGGGAGAGTAACGACAACGACCCATGCCCAATAGCCATTGAAGAGTTTGCATAGGAAGCGCTTACTTCAACTAGTGCGGGATTTACGAGGGCCACCAGTTCGTCTAAGCGGGCAGACGCAGCAAAAGAATCGGTTTCAGGTAAAAAGAAAAATAAATAGCCGTGAGCAGGGTCAGTGCACGAGGAGTCGTCTGCTGGGGGTATCCCGCTGCCCGTGAGGGACGACCGCAATCCGGCTCCAGTTGCGGTGCGGTGCTCGTTTGTTCGTTTCCACCCTAATTCGTTCCCGTAGCCGGGAGAAAGGGTTGGTAAGGGAGGCGCCGACACATAAGTGGCATCGTTGTTCGAAGCACGCGCGCGTTAGCAGACTGCAAGGACGGATTCATCCAACTGAGCTGCACTCGGGAAAAAAAGATGAGAAGGAGAAAAAGAAGAAGGAAAAAGAGTGAAAGGAAACAAACGGAGAAAGGAAAGTGCGCGAAATAAAAACATTAACAGTATTAAGCCAACTAGGTAAGCAGTAAGTCACGGTTATAATACGATCACCGGAGGCATTTGTTCGTGCATGCTGGCCGGACGCGCTCTGCAGAGTGTGCATAAATAAATTACAGATGAAAAGGTTCGAAAGTAGGGTAGTTGGTGGTAGTAAAAAAAAAAAAAAATGTATCCGTGCAGCAGGATCTTTTTTTTTTTTATATCGAAAAGGGAAGGGCGGGGGAAGTATTGTGTTAAATTTGTAAATGAAACAAGATTCGTGTTGTTCGTGTTCTGTGGTAGAGCAGAAACCGTTTTTCAGTGATGTAACTTTGATGCTGTCAAAGTTGCCATCTTTTGACGTAATATGTTATGAAAGGGGAAGGCCGGGGAGTGACTGCACGTTAGAACGACGATTGTTGAACCGAATTGAAAGGGGGTGACCGGCCGTCCTACGTATTGGGTGTTACGTGCTCCGTATTCCAAAAGGTAGACGCCATTCGATGAATTGCGGTCGAGTTCACCTTCAATTAGGTGCTTGAACTTGCACTGCGTGCTCTCTTCAACCCAAGTTGTCTGTACGTGATCGAGCACCTTACATCTGCCTTTCCCGCAAGGACAACATCCTAAGCGAGGTGTTCTTTGTGTTTTGGAGTGTATGATGTAATCTCTTATGCTTTTTGGCCGCCTCTACCCCACGCGTGGAAAAGAAGTGAACATTGTCGACAGCCTCTCGCTTTGTCCAATTATGCTAAAATGTCTTTCTTTATTATTTTGTTGATCTTGGGGGTGTTGCTTGTAAAAGTTAACATCAGGTTTCTCCTTCCTTGCTGATCGGCGTATTTTTGTTGATGTGGCGATCGATGTGGCCGCTTCGGTGATTGTGTCATCAATGATAGAAGAAAGGTAGTGCTGACCTGGAAGGACGTCGCATGTGCGCATAACGTTTTTCGCGTAAGTCGTCCTTGCCGGAGCCGATGCTTTACCGGTATGACAGTGACGCGAGAGTGACATCTTTTAAAGTGCAAATACCGTTGTCTATCCGGGGTTTTTTCTGTATGCGCTAGTGATCAGCGAACCATCCCCTATTCGAATGTGCACATCGATGAAGCTTTTATTTCTGTACGACGATGCGTGCGCGTAAATGAAATGTTCGGACGTTCTTGGCTGAAATCATCGGTGAATTTGGCTAGTTAGTTTTTCTGACCCTGTCCAAATAACGAAGATGTCGTTTAGGCACCGCTTGTAGAAGAATGATAAAAGAAATTGGACTCCATGTGATGCACGAATATGTTAAGGTAGTTTGGCGCCATTCTTACATTGCTGTGCCACTTATTTGAAAGGAGTACTGACTGTAAAATTCGAAACAATTGAATTCTAGAGCAAGTCTCGTTAAAATTTCGATTACCTTTTAGCTTGGATATGCCGTAGTGTTATGATTGTTACATGGTTCTACAAGGATACTTACGCCATCGTTGCGGCATAATATTCGTTTAAAATTAATTAACATCCATTGTGAAAAGAAACGCCCCCATCTGGAAGTGTTATGCTACAGCAATTTCCTGAAGAAATTTATTTGTGTCGCACAAGTAGGATTCATGTGCAGGCGGTATGTTTCTTATTAGGGAGTCAACGCAACTGGATATTGGTTCAGTCAGTGTTCCTGTGCCTGATATGATAGGGCGGCCGGGGTTCATCTTCTTATCTATAGTTCTCCTCCTTATGTATTTCGGCAAGCGCGTAGAAACATCCCGGCTCATAATGTACCGCGGTGAGCGATCTGCCGAGCTTCAGGTCGATTGCGCGCTCCTGTGTTAGCTCTTGTAAGGCCGCCATGATTATGTCTGTGTTGTGCGCTATAGGTTCCGAATCGAGCCTCTTGTAAAATTGTTTGTTGTTTAGTTGCCGGTTTACTTCCTCAATGCAGTCAGTTTTGTTTAAAATTACAACAGCCCCTCGATTTTTTTTTTTTTCCGGCTCTGACGTGAACACTGCGGTCCGCTAACTTCAAGGGTTGAAGTTAGCGCGCCATGGTATTCCCGTCTCCCGTCTATTCTTGTCTGCTTCGATGAAAAAAAAATATTCTCCATGTGGAATGGTAGTTCTTTGAATACGTACGAGAACTTTTTAAAATTACGTACTAGAAGTTACATAATGAAGGGCAGGAAGTTACTCCCGCGTGATAGAGCTGCCAGCCCACGCTTCTCTTATATATATACATCAATCTACCTAATATACATAAATGGAACAGTTAATGAATAAGTGAAATGATAGATTTCGCATTCGTCCTGATCTTGACGATAGTGTCAAGTTATTTATTTTTCTATTTCTAACAATCGCTGCAGTTTCTCTCGCCAAATATGTCGCATCTCATGTTTCTCCACTGATCCACAAAATGCAAAAAAAAAAAAAAACTGCGTACGAGGAACAGCATATGGAAAAACGATACCGGCATCCTGCGGATACAAACGACCGCGTATTCATGGCGTGCGGTAAATTTTTCTGAGAAGCTCGCAATCGACCTTGAACCGGCGGCTAAGCGCCGGAAGAAGCATACGAAGTGCTGGTCGCCATGATTAAAACGACAACGGAAAGATCACGGGACCGCATGTAATAGCTGTAAAGGCCGCATAGGGCCTACAGCTATAAAGTTAGTTACACCTATGCTTTCTCTCTCTCTTTCTATCTGTCTACACCTATGCTTAGCACTTGGTCATGACTGACACCGTCAAAGCATACGCTTCATTACTGTTTCATAGTTCGCACAGCACATAATACGTTCTTCTGCGGAGAGAAAAATAAAGTTATTTCAGAAAGGAAACCTTTCGCCCACCAATCTGCGCCAATGTAGAAAAAAAGGGAAGAGAAAAATAGCTTAAAAGCCGTGAGCGGAAAGGAGGTACATAGGCAGTGAGAAAGGAGGTGAGTGGCTGCAAACTTGCGAGAGAGAGAGAGAGGGAGACAAAGGTACACGTACTAATGCAAAACTTTATTTTTTTCCCCGATTACGCAATTGATGCGTGCAAAAAAAAAATTAAATTATTGGGTTTTACGTGCCAAAACCACTTTCTGATTATGAGGCACGCCGTAGTGGAGGACTCCGGAAATTTTGACCACCAGGGGTTCTTTAACGTGCACCTAAATCTAAGTACACGGGTGTTTTCGCATTTCGCCCCCATCGAAATGCGGCCGCCGTGACCGGGATTCGATCCCGCGACCTCGTGCTCAGCAGCCTAACACCATAGCCACTGAGCAACCACGGCGGGTGATGCGTGCAGTAAAGAAAGCAAAACATACACAAATACTTATACTATACACGTCAAACAGCGTAGGTGCGTGTGTATCGTCGTCTGTATGTAATAGCTAACAGCAAAAACATGAAAAAGGAAAAAAAAAAGGATGGTGACATTGCAAACCGATAAATTAAGCCGCACTCTTTTTGGCATATACAGTGTACGCAGCCCACGTTCCGGCACTTTCAGATACCTATTTATACATTAATTTGACCCGTCATTCAAGTACAACCTTACGAAAGGGAAAAAAACCTGTCATCCACCTGAATGTGGCACGAAGCTATGCAAAAACACTACGGGTTTCTCAGAAATAAAACTTGGCAGTCGCAGAGGAAATTCGTCCTGGTCCGGGATTCGAACCCGGGACCAACGCCTTACCGGACCCCGGGCTCGAATTGCGGACAAGGACGAATTTTTTTCCACAACCGAGCTGCCAGAAGCGTGCCACCCTAACGAAAAGCGTCGCCTCTGTGCCTTTGCAAGATCAGGGGTGAGGGGTAAGCAGCAGCCTCCTCCTTGCGAACGGTTTTCTCAACTCGCCAACCCGTTGCGTAGGTGCGTGCGTTCGTGCGACGCGCCCACACCGCCAAGAAAAACAGGAGCGCGTGCGATCCGGCAGGAAGTGCGCAGACCCTTGCCAGAAATCGGCAGCCGAGTAGGAGGCCGCACGCGATGGTCCAACCTTGCCCGTTGGCGCGTGAAAGAAGTCGTTCCGGCCGAGCAGCCGAGTAGCGGGACCAACAGAGATTGGGGGAAAGGGGGACGTGGTGGGGACGAGAGTGGTCCCCGAGTCGTCCACGCACCGGCCGTCCGATGGCGATGACGCTGGTTACGAAATCGCCCTGCCGCTGCTCGACCACGCACCTGTCGCCAGGCGAGCGAGATTCCTATCACGTCATGCAGAGCGGATGCGGACGATTACGTCCGTTGCACCGCGCGAGAAACGATGCGCGCGCGCCGCCCTGATTTGCATACGCGGCGCGATCATGCGCGATCTCGGAATACATGCCACTTGTTGCAGCGCCGATTTGTCTCTTGTTGTTATCGAAAAATAAGAGATTTTAGACGAAATCAGGAGTTTTTGTGTATTGAGACATAATTTGCGCTATCACGGCCAGTTCGATTATGCTCTCGCGAATGAATCTCGCGAATTTATGGCCTCATAGATACGTAACCAGCACACTCCAATCTCCAAGGAAAAGAAAGTCTGCATGAATCGTGCATTCGATCTGGCCATATTAGCGCCAACTGCAGCTAAGCAGCTTACAGATATCAAGTGTTCAACGAGCAGTGGCAGGATGAGAGAATGCCCAGCTAGCGACAAACTCAGCAGCGCCAAATATCGGGCTAATTGGTTCTGCAGGATTCAAGGTGTATCACAGCGCGACTTCTTGGTCGAGGTCAGAAACCGAAGAACAGACAAGGACAAGCGCTGACTTTGAACTGGGAATCTTGGTTGGTAAAGGAAATATGTGTACATGTTGTTGTTGAATTGTTTGCTCTACGGTTGCATCCTTGTTCGAGAAGTTGCTCAGTTCCACTTTGAATCTGCGATGCGAATGTTTCGGCAGGGGCCCTGACAATATAAGCCAAGCGGCAGGAAAGCTGTACATCGAAGCATGCCGTCTTCCGGCATTCCACTCGGAGGGAAGTAGCACGCAACCATAGCTTCGCTCTAGCTTTCGAGCCTTTTCGAATACATCACCTGCAACTACCGTTATTTTTTATGACGAAAGGCAGAATCTGCGTACTAACCTTGTGTACCGATAGAGCGCTCACATAAGATAACGGGACACCGGAATCGAGCGTCATGCATCCACACCGAAAGACGCTATAGAGTGCAGCTGCAATTCTTGAAGACGACTGGGATCGGAGATTGCCTTTGAATGCGAAGTTGTGTGTGCGCTCACGCGAATTTTTCTTTTTCTTCTTCCTCCTCCCCCAGTCATCATCATCATCATCAGGTTGGCTACGCCCACTGTAGGGCAAAGGCCTCTCCTATACTTCTCCAACTACCTCGGTCATGTGCTAATTGTGGCCATGTTGTCCCTGCAAACTTCTTGATCTCATCCGCCCACCTAACTTTCCGGCGCGCCCTGATACGCTTCCCTTCTCTTGGAATGCAGTACGTAACCCTTAATGACCATCGGTTACCTTCCCTCCTCATTACATGCCCTGCCCAAGCCCATTTATTTTTCTTGATTTCAACTAATATGTAATTAACTCGCGTTTGTTCCCTCACCCAATCTGCTACTTTCTTATCCCTCAACGTTACACCCATCATTCTTCTTTCCATAGCTCGTTGCGTCGTCCTCAATTTGAGTAGAACACTTTTCGTAAGCCTCCAGGTTTCTGCCCCGTAGGTGAGTACTGGTAAGACACAGCTGTTATACACATTTCTCTTGAGGGATAATGACAACCTGCTGTTCATGATCTGAGAGTGCCTGCCAAACGCACCCCAGCCCATTCTTATTCTTCTGATTAGTTCAGTCTCATGATCCCGATCCGCGGTCACTACATGCCCTAAGTAGATTTATTCTCTTACCACTTCCAGTGCCTCGCTACCTATCGTAAACTCCAGCTCCCCCAGTGTAGGGCAGCAAACCAGATGACACCTGATTAACTTCCCTGGCTTTCCTTCCCTTCTTTTGTGTGTACGTGTTCTTTGCAAGCACTTCGCAGGTTTTCTCTTAGCGCCGTGCAAATAAACACGCATTCTTTATTGTCACGTACTTCCGGTATGCCGACAGCGTGCTCAAACTGCCACCATACACAGACTTGACTACATGCAAATAACAGGGACAGGCAAATACAGCGCAGCAAGAATATTTCTGACGCCAACAACGAAAGAAAAAGAATGCGCATAAAGAGAGTACACGATGTTTTTAGAATAAGTGTTATTTATCGGTCTCTTTTATGACACAAGCGTAATGAGTGGACACGGACACAACGCAGTTCACGCTTCGCATTTCTAGCAGCCGGTGGTCGTCATCGTCATCATCATTATTATTATTATCATCATCATCATCATCATTTTTTGTGTGCATTGCAGGACGAATGATTCTGCGAGCCTTACCCATGCCTGGCGCCTTGACACCACGTTAGCAGATTTTCTAGTTTCATCCCCCACCTACTTTTCTGCCGTCCTCGACTGCGCTTCCCTTCCCGTGGAACCCATTTCTGTAGCTGTAATAATGGTCCGTCGATTACCTTCCGTACGCACTACATGGCTTGCCCGGCTCCACTTTTCCCTTTTAATGGCAGTTAGAACATCGGCTATCCCCGCTTGCTGTCAAATCCACACCACTGTCTTCTTGAATATTAACGTTACGCCTTTAACTTTTTTTTCTTGTTCCATATCGCTCATTGCGCGGTCCTTAACTTCTACTCAAGCTTCTTTGTTAATCTCCGAGCTTTTGCCCAATGTATTAGTAGCCTGTTCGTCACAACATCCTTTCTTGTTGCTCCCAACATCCAATCAGTGTTACGTGACTGCTTTGGGTACTGTGCAGGTCAGTACAGAAGTCTTCTGCTGCCTTGACTATATCGTCGAAATTGCTTTTAGAATGATCCTGCTTTTCTTTCACTGCATGCATCTTTGTTATTTCCAATGACAAAATTTCTTCTCGCTGATTTGGTACTGCGGCCATATTTTACTACTTCCTCAATATTTCCATGTTTAAAATTTTGGATATCGCCTATTTCTCCCTGTTTATCGACTTTCATAGTTAAGCCGATTCTATCTGAAATGTTGAGCTAAACACAGTCGTGCTTTCTCGTTTCTTTATTAGGTCCTTTATTACATGGAAGATTACCTAGATTGCTGTCTTGGTACGTTAATTACTTCCAACTTTAATGGCGGCGTCTGAAATATAACAATTACGGTCTCATTCACTACCTCCATGTCATCTTCACCTTCCTGGTTTAAATCCTCACTCGGTGGGGTGATGAAATTAGTAAATTCGCAGGCGCAAGCTGGAATCGGTTGGCGCAGGACAGGGGTAATTGGAGATCTCAGGGAAAGGCCTTCGCCCTGCAGTGGACATGAAATGGATGATGATGATGATGATGGTGATGATGATGATGATGATGATGGTGATGATGATGGTGGTGGTGGTGGTGGTGGTGGTGGTGGTGGTGGTGGTGGTGGTGGTGGTGGTGGTGGTGATTTGTACGCGCGCACTAGCTTGAATTTGTCTGCGTTCAACGTGACTGCTTCCATGTTATCTTGTTTCTTCTTGAGTAATCTCTTTATCTCTTTCTCTTCAAATTGAGAGCAATCCTCGAGCAGCCAATCAGATATCATGTGTCAGAGAAGACATGTCCAGTGACTCTATAGACATTAGTAGGGTCTGCGACTTGCTGTGGCGGTTTCCTGGTTATGACGTTCAGCCGCTGCGTCCGAAGTCGCGAGTTCGATTCCAGCCCAATTCGACTTCAATTCGATGAGGGATCAATGCAAGAACGCTCGTGTACAAAGCGTTGAGTGCACTCAACGTTATCACCAATCAGCCATCGGGATCGTCAACTGATCAATCAATCAATCGGCATGTCACAGCGATTGTGCAACGCATGTGACTTTTTTTAATTGAGCACATAAATATAATTGCACTTAGCGGGTGACTTCGCTCGCTAACAAGTAAAAAAGTCAGAGCGGAAGCAGCAGTTATCCTAAATCGAACTTTGAACACGTGCATTCAGCAGTCCGTCACGTATTTCTCCATTACAAAGTCGGTTAAGAACAAAAAAAAAGAAAAAAACAATGTGGAAGCTTGGTCGTGCGGGCGTTTCGTGATCCAATAAGAAAATCGCAGAAAACGAAAGAAGAGCCCACACACACAATAGCCATGAGCACGTAGGATTGTGTAATGTGGGGACGCAGGTCTCAAAACGCCCAGCGATTCCGCAGGCCGTCCTGTAAGCGTTACTTTCTTTACACAAGTAAAGACGGAGTCATGAAGTGCGCCTCCACTGTAACATATTGTGACGTGCGCTATGCATCAACTCATCCGCACGAAAGGAGGCGCAAGAAATGCGTATAGCTGAGTTTTCAGCTCCACCGCGCGGACAGGTCCTTTGCACGCAACGATCAGTGCGGCATTGATGCGCGCATCAGTCCGCGCAATCGCACAATGCGCACAATTCGATTGCCTCGTTTTGATATGTCGTGCACTCTACTGCCCCGAGATGGCCAGTTGAAATAGCACGGCCGTCCAGCTAGAACCAAATATAAACACAAACAAGGCAAACGCTATCCCGTTGAGTCCCAATGCCCGCCCACATAATGCATGGACGGATGCCGTTAGCGGTGACTGCCTCGTGACTGCGCCGAAAATGGCCGTTCCGCCTGCTGGTTCGTGCCGTCGTGGGAACCGCTCGCGTATCGGAGAAGAAGCGAGCGAGGGAAGAAAAACCAAAACCCGAATCGGAGGAGGTTCCAACCGAATCGAACGGTTCGGCTATGCATCGGCGTTCCGC
Organism: Dermacentor andersoni; assembly: GCF_023375885.2. Classification (NCBI taxonomy): domain Eukaryota; kingdom Metazoa; phylum Arthropoda; class Arachnida; order Ixodida; family Ixodidae; genus Dermacentor; species Dermacentor andersoni. The sequence continues at coordinate 43,456,684 of NC_092818.1, read as the reverse complement.
TACCGCGTAAACGGGCGTTTACGGGCGTTCGCACGGTGCACCGCGACAGTCGTGTATATACTACGTGCGGCATGTATGCGTTACGTGCTTCGGGGAGGCCAACGGCGGCCACAAGGAGCCCCTGCGCGTGGCCGAGCACCGTGAAGTTTCACCTGCACATACATGCACGGCGCTGGATCTGCGCGCAGGCGAACGTCCGTGAGGCGGCCGCCCACTTTGAGGAAGGCAGGTGATTCTCGCCGCAGTGCGTCGCAGGTCGCCGCGGCAACGACTGTCGCTCCCGAAGAGCGAGCGACGCGAGGCAGCTGAAATCGGTCGCAGGCACCGACAGAAACGTCGCTAAGGGGCCGGAAAAAAGAAATCGCAAGAAGAGAAAACGAGGCGAACCCCGAGCTGAGCGCGGAGGCCTCTGCATGGAGGGCGGTTGCCCGTGACGAGCGGATTCGCCAGTGATGCGCGTCTCGTCTTGCGCGTCGTCTGCTCGGTATTGGAAGTAAACGCCGTTTCCCAGGCGTCAGAGGCCGTGGCCGCGAGGTTCTCACGCTAAGAGCTAGGCCGCCGGAACCGCCGTTATCGGCCCACGGGCTCCGCGCCTTCTGTTAACTTCCAATCAGAACCGTTAAATATACCGTCGGTGGTCGTGAACTGCATACGTCCCTCGGCTCATTTAGCAGCACGCCTTTTTGTTTCGGCGCGTGCAACAAATTTTGAACCCGCCGTGGTTGTTCAGTGGTTATGGTGGTAGGCTGCTGAGCACGAAGTCGCAGGATCGAATCCCGACCACGGCGGCCGCACTTCGATGGGGGCGAAGTGCGAAAACACCCGTGTACTTAGATGTAGGTGCACGTTAAAGAACCCCAGGTGGTCAAAATTTTCGGAGTCCTCCAATACGGCGTGCCTCATAATCAGAAAGTGGTTTTTCCACGTAAAACCCCATAATTAAATTTTTAACAAATTTTGAACGATGACACGTGCAGGAAGCAGGCTGCCACGAGGAATTGTACCCTGAAACCGTGGTTACGTGTGCGCGCTCGAGCGCTAGCTCGGTTTCCCGCATGGGTGTGGTTCTTCTCTGTCTCGGCGCAAATGGTCGTTACCGGAAGAAAGCCAGTTCAAATGGGACAAAACCGGGTGCACAAGTTTCGTGCACCCGGTTTCGAAGCGAAATTCTGTGCACAAGTGCACAGAATTTCGCTTCGTTGTAATACTTTGACAGAATAGCGCTTGTTCTTTGTTTTCATTTTGGGGTTTTATACGCCGCATGATAGTATCCGGTGGGCTTCTACTTACAAATTTAAGCAAGATTTCGCTCTATATGTACTATCGCACAAATAGAAAGCACATACGAGAAGAAAGGGAGTTAACCGAGGGGCCCGATTTTTAGTCATATCACAGGAAGCCAGCAAACACTGACATCAAGGACAACATAGGGGATGTTACTTGTACTTAATAAATGAAATAAAGAAACGATAAATAAATGGAAATGAAAGTGAATGAAAAAGCAACTTGCCGCAGCCGGGGAACGATCCCACAACCTTCGCATTTCGCGTGCGATGCTCTACCAATTGAGCTACCGCGGCGCCGTTTCCCCATCCACTTTCTTGGGTATTTATGTTTCCTAGTAGAACCCTGGGAGTGGGATGGGAAGGTTGTGGGATCGTTCCCCACCTCCGACAAATTGTTTTGTCATCCACTTTCATTTCCATTAATTTATCGTTTCTTTATTCCATTTATTAAGCACAAGAAATTTCCCCTATGTTGTCCTTGGTGTCAGTGTTTGTTGGCTTCTTGTGAAATAGAAAGCACAGAAACTCAACGGTCGTTAATCCCGGTGGACGATTTCAAAGCGCGCACGTACGTACATATACGAAATGAGTTCCCCTCGCAAGAGTGATGCAGTCGAACACGTGAAACGAGACGTACATCGCATACGCGACTAATACAGATACATGACATATCTCGTACATCGACTGCATTTAGTTGGTTTGAACGTGCGAAAGGACCCTGTCGTAGACGTTCGGGATTTATTGGTATACGTTTTTTTTTTTTTGCTTTCTTACAGACGAAGTGCGCGCAGGCCCGTATCGCATGGTTGGGTTCAATCATGTGGTTATTGTTGGCCGTCTGTACGCGTAGCAAATGTGGTTCATGTGTTCTCTATATAGGGTCTATATATACGTGCCAAGAGACGCGCCTCCATTATCCGCACAACATTGCGCTGCATGTATTTTCCTTACTTGCCAGCAATGTCGAAGGTGGCTAAATATCTGCGGTACGTGGCTTTAAAAGCTTTATCCCTCGCACAATGACAGGCCTTCAGGACAATGCATAAGAAGCGTACCGTGCGCCGCCTAGAGGCGTTTCGTTTGCATATGAGCCTTAGGTGCACAACAGTACGTACGATGAGCCTTGCTGTAATATATATATATATATATATATATATATATTAATTCTTTAGCGTACGAGACGCCGGAAGAGAAAAGAAGAAGAAGAAAAAAAGCGCGATACTGAGACGTGAGGGGACTATATGGCCATATTTTTGCTTTGCGTATACTGACATATGGTATAACTGTCCGAACGGTATCACACGGTATCGCGACCCATACGGCATCACGGCCCATACGGTATCACGACTGAACACACGGTATCAACTGCCCATGGATTAATACACTGTAGTTCCTCATAGGCTTACGCGTAAATGCCCCGAGTGTGCATTTATCAGATGAAATCCCCAGGCCTCGATAGCGGAGGTGAAGCGTAGTTTAATATAACTGTGCTTGGATGCTCATCAAGGAGGCTAATCAGCGTGAGGTTAAACAGCATAGGGCTCAGTACGCCGGCCTGGGGGACGTCACTGCAAGTGTAAAGAAGAGGGGCCATTGTAAGGTTCGTAACAGCGCAACGCAAGACACGGACAAAAGACACGGCGCTGTGTCGTCGTTCCACCAAGCCATCCTCGTTGCTCATCATGGAAGATCGCATAGAGATATTCTTGGGTGTAACAAGTGACAGAGAAATCTCATGGAGTTCCTGTGTATTCTACATGAAAAAGCGGTTGACCGGCATCTTTCGCCTTTCGAAGTTCTTCTGTGGAAAGGCATGGGGAATGTCCACCAGTGCTATGCTGCAACTATATAGGGTATTTTTTTTCGGCTTTTTGTGGTACAGCTTACCAGCATTAAACAACGCAAGTAAAACAAGCCTTCGTACTATACAAAGTGTTCGGGCCCAGGCGCTGCGGATTTGTCTGGGTCTTCCTCGAAGTTCGTCAACGGCGGCAACTAAGACCTCCTCAAGACCTACATCACCGTTTAAGCACAGAGCAGTCACACCTGTCGCGAGACCTTTGACTCCTCCTTGGTGCCTCGTTCGGCCAAGGATCAACCTGACAATGCCTGGCGTCCGAAAATAAAAAAGCAAATGTGTCATCGGCGGCTCTTAAACAGTTTACCTTACCCCCATTATATGAGAAGTACCTGAATTGCACACACATATATACACCGACGGCCCCGTCCTGCCGAACAGCTCTACCGCAGCTGTAGCCATACCAACAAAGGCACCACTATCAAGTTGAAAACCTATCACTTGACGACGTCGACGGAAACTGAACTCGCAGTGCTTCCAGTCGCACTACACTTCGGTAATGAAAACACACACACATACACACACACACACACACACACACACACTAGTGGTTCATTTTCTGCGCCTCGAAGACGGGCACTGGAGTGTTTACTGTCAGCCTCACGGCGCGGTCTGCATGAACAGATGGTGTTCGAAATCACAGAGGCCATACACCAGCTGATTAAGAAAGGACATGAAATAATTTTTCAGCGGCTACCAAGTCACCGTGGCATCATCGGCAATGAGCGGGCCGATAAAGCTGCTCGTTTAGCTTGTGTAGAAGACAACCGCCTATCGACCTCGCTGTGTAGGACAGATGCTGCAAGGATGTTCCGCCTACTTGCACGCCAATGCACTACGTCAGAATGGAATGAAACATTTTATGCGCGCCCGTTTATACACCCTGGATCTAACCTTAAGCCTCCGACTTCCACCAAGACCTTTACCGCCTTGGTCACCTAGCCCTCCCATCTTTAATGATTCGGTCTTCACGCATACACGAGGTATACCGTGGCGTAAACTACAGCCTCGCACTTTTCTATCTCCTGCATTACGTCATAAAATTCACCCGGGGATATACCCTACCTCAGCCTGCAAGTTTTGTCCTGCTAGCAGAGCGGACCTTAACCACATTATGTGGCAATGCAAGAACCACTCCCCTCCCTCTAACGTTTGTAGTACTTTAAGTATAGTAGGGAACTGCGCAGCTACAACGCCGAACGTTAGGAAGCTATCCTGAGATGGGCTGCAGGTGGTAGTAGAGGAGGCCTACCGCGAGTGGGATAACCTCCCTCGCCTTCTTCTCGAAGTCCCTTTCTCTTCAAGATTTCATAAATAAAGTTGCTTCTCTCTCTCCCCGAAGAGACGCGACCCTTTTGTGTAGGCTACGGTTGGGCGTCGCGTCTACCAACGACTATACGTTTTGCGCGTTTACGGATGGCCGACACCGCAGCATGTGGCGATTGCGGCGACGCGCAAACAATTCGTCACGTTCTTTGCTAGCGCCCGCAGCTGAGTGTGCAGAGGCAATCGCTTTCCATCGTGCTGAACCAGTTGGACGACTGGCCTCTGTCGGAGCGAATAATTTTACGACGTCGACGGGACTTACATTTGCTACTGAGCTTGTTGAAATCGACCGGCTTGTGTGAACGCCTGTGATTGGAACGCCTTTTCTGTTACCTGTTCATCTTTTATTGTTAGATTTCTTTTCTCTCGCTCTCTTTGCCCTCTCGCCAACCTTTATATCCCCACCTAAGCGCAGCGTAGCAAACCGGAAATCCAACTCTGGTTAACCTCCTTGCCATTTCTCTCTCTCCCTTTATATTGCGTATACAGTAATAAGTCTACACAGTTTCATCTGATGTTTGTATTATCCAGTAATCAAGACAGTCTTTCTTTTTGTGCTGCTGGTTATAAGAAAAAAAAAAAGTCAAATACTCTTTCTTTTTTCACTACGACAAACACTGTCACCAACTCTAACCTGACCGCTTCTTGAAAGCTAGCACTGTTTCGCAACAAGTTCACTTACTGATATCAAAATTTCGAGGAAGGATATTTAACCCATCCATGCAGGCGCCCGAAAAAAATCTGACCAGTTTACTCTTGCATAGACCAGAGGTCTTTCCCTGCATTTTAAACGGACAAACCAACCGAAACAAGAACAAATCTCGGCTTTGGCTGGACACATTCCCCAAACCGCCGCGGTCGCTTAGTGGCTATGATGTTGGGTGGCTAAGTACGAGGTCGCGGGATCGAATCCCGGCCACGGCGGCCGCATTTCGATTGGGGCAAAATGCGAAAACACCCGTGTACTCAGATTTAGGTGGACGTTAAAGAACCGCAGGTGGTCCAAATTTCCGGAGTCCCCCACTACGGCGTGCCTCATAATCAGATCGTGGTTTTGGCACGTAAAACCCCATAATTTAACTTTAATTTACACTTTCCCCAATGAGCGTACTAAAACAAGGGCCCGAGCAGCGCTTTTCCGTTCTAATACGGCGTGAGTACTACTGAACTACAAAGGGCAATGTTCATTAACTATACAAATACACTAAACCTCCTAAATCGCAGAATAGACTAGCCGCACCCGTTCTCACAGCGGCGACGCGATGTCACGTGATCGGACTTTTGACGCAAGGACCACTGCAGCACCGGAGCTTACAAAAGTGGCCCTCGCACAAAAAAAAAAAAAAGGACATTGGCTTCTTGGCTATTCTACTGTAAGGGGTTTTCTTTATTGGCTAACGTGTTTGAGATTTGGGAATGGTCAGTCATGAAGAGGTTGATAGCGGGCCCATTTTTCCTCTTTAATTCTGTTTATTGCGTTAGCATTAGGAGCGTCAAAGTAGAAAAAAAAGTGTACGTGTGTGAGGTGTGCGAAGCCGATCACGTGATATATATATTTGAAGAAATTTACGTCGAAAAAGGAAACACAGCACATTCATTTTCAGCGTTTCGGCCGACACGTCGACCAAATGTGTTGTGTTTTTGCACGTAGATTTCTTCACATAGTTTAACAGTTGGCATATATATATATATATATATATATATATATATATATATGCAGGCAGGAGACGGCGCACGTTTTGGAAATAAGACGTATTTACTCAATGTTTTCGGCTTGCAGACCAGCCTTCGTCAGAGTGCAGTAACACCTGAACAACTCATACACAGCTTTAAAAGCGCTGCATCAATAACAGAGGGCGCACCATCTACTCTGGCTAGAACTTACACTGCGCATCATAAATCAGTAGCAATGCCACGAATATTGGAATGCAGAAGAAAACGAAATGCAGGTACGTTCAGGTATATGTACACATGAATAGGCGGCATGACAGCACATGGCAGCTCTCGATTTATCTAAAAGTTTAAAATGGAGGTGCTAAGCGTACAACTTCAAGCCACATGCGTCACATGCGCCATACCACACATACGAGTGACTGCAAGACTTCTGTGGTAATTCAAACTTAAGTGCTGTTTCTCTGTCTCGTCTGAAAGAGCCGGAAGGTGAGTGAAAAACGCAGTCGTGCGCAACTTCATGTGTCCAGCCTTAGGGAGTATGTTAGTACTTCAAAAATCCCTAAGGGTCTCAAGGATTCATGTAAACCTGGCTACCTCTGAACTATCAACGGCAAACAGGCATAAGTGGCAAGATGTATTGACTAATGCTTCACTTCAGCTAGTCCGTATTATGTTAAATCACTATGAATCATTGGCAAGTTCACTTACCCTGGTTGACCAACTTTTCCCGCATGGAGTACATATGCTGAATGTTTACGAAGGGATACAGATAAACGCGTTAAGCAAAATACAAAGTCAGAAAATGTTGCGGAACAATGTCCCGCTAGCAACTGACTCTACCAAACAAAGCTGTTCGGCAACTTCTGTAATCCCAATTGCTAGAAAATTACCAGAGGCAACCGACCCGGATACTATAATAGTTAACCTTTCCCACGATGCGCCTCTGCCTGGGGAAGAAAGGGTACTTTCAAAAGGCCCTGTCCAGCTACCGGGGGCTTCAACGAATTCCAATTAATGAAAACATAGAAAAGTTCTCCTGGAATTTAAGACTTGATAGTTTCATGACCTCGCTAACAGCAAAGGAGACCACCCGGCTATACCGTCCACGACGCCTGCCTCGCAAAGGGACAAATGCTTAGACCTATACAGTGTGTCCCAACTATCATGAACAAAGATTTAAAAAGAATATGCAAATGCCACGTAGCGGTACATAACCAAGGTTATGTTGTTTGCCGTCGCTCGGAGATACTCAGATTATTTTTTGCGTTCCGCCTAATTACATAATTACTCTTAATTAATCAACTTCTGAAGTATTATAGTTAGATGAAAAGCGTCAATTAGAAACTTGTAGGGCAACACGAAGAACTCCCGACACAGCTTTCTGTCGCTCGACATGTGCTACATAAAAGGTGGTTTTTTTTTTTGTCGAGCGTGAAAGAAACCCGCGAATATACGCAAAGTGCCTTGGGCGGCCAGTCGCGCGGCAATTCTGCAGCGGCAAGGCAGCAAAGGTTCGTGCGCTGCGATTACCACGTTCCATTCGTTGAGAACTCCTCAGTAGCGAAATTATTCTCGTGTTGGCACATGTTCGGCCAGACAGTGTGCGTTCGCGACGCTGATTTGGCGCAATGTGCAAGAACACAGTTTCCGGCGGTTCAGTTATACTGCGACTATACGTTCGCTACGTAGGGCAGAAAACCGGGAGGACCACTAGAATTACAATACCAAAGGAACACAAGCGCAGTCGTGGAGGTGCCCTCGCACGAGAGGCAGTAACGACGCTGTACTTATCTCTTCCTTTTCTCCTTTAAAACCACTCACACGGCAGAAAATCAGGTGGGGTGACGGAATTAGGAAATTAGCAGGCGCAAGTGGGTAATCAGCTAGTGCAAGACACGGACAATCGGAGATCGCTAGGAGAGGCCTTCGTCCTGCAGTGGATATAAAATTGGACCAACGATGACGATGATGACGTTCACTACGGTTGTCACGTTACCACGGGAGCTAACCATAAAAGCGAGCCTCGTATAACAGCACACAAAACCCCGCCCTGACATTTGGCCGAGCCCGAACGTGGGCACGCATGACTGCTGCGGCGATCGACTACGACGACGACTTGCGCGTGTCCGCACGCACGTAAAAGTCTGCGCGTACACACAATCGCCGGACCTACCACCACAGACCCTCGCGCATGAGTTCACCACCACCGGACGAACATACGGCAAGCAGCGGCATCCGACACGTCTCGCGATGCCAGCGCCCCCGTCGGGCGGTGCCTACCGCACGATCCCGCTGTACGCGTGTGCGGATCACCGTCTCCCATTTCTGGAGCGGCGATAAGTTTCGCGCCAGTGGATGCGTCCTTGCACGCGTCGCAATCCGTAACCGCGATTCCTTCTCTCATGACGCGCGTTGCGCGTTTCTTCGTTGCTTTTTCGTTGTTGTTGGTTCTCCGCCGAGAGTTTTCGTGCGAGCTGATCTGTAGCGGGTGTTCGGGGCCCGTCCATCTGTCGGCGCCATACGCCGCTGGCGAGGCGCCGCGTCTACAAGGCGGGAAATTGACTTCGCGCACGGAAATTTTGGCTGCGGCGCTAAAACCCCAATCCCAGCTCACGCGATCGCGCCCACTGCGTAGCACGGAGGGAGTACAGATTTTTCAAGGAAAATGGAAGGGCGCGAAGCGACGCGAGAAAAAGAAGAAAAAAGAGTGCCCGCGACTTGTTATCCCGCTCGGCAGTCATTTCGCTGGGTGAAATCTCTCTCATTGCTTTTTGCAATATTTGCTGCCTCTTAGAAAGATTGCTGGAAACGCCATGTGTGGCTCGTGCTTACCTCCCCCCCCCCCATAACACACACACACACACCACTTCTGCGGTGAGCGGCTGTTGTGTCACGAGCGATATTGAAGGACCACGAGAGAAGTGTATTATACGAGAAGCAGAGGGCGTTTGCAATACGCAGAGGCATTAGGGGGCACTACCACACCTTGTCATTTCATACATTCATTCATTCCTTTTTTCTTATCTTCCTTATTGCTTTCATTTTTACGATGAAAAAAAAGACGGTGGTGATGAGAAAAAAAATTGTTGTAGGTTTTTTTTTTTTTTTTTTTTTTTTTTTTTAGCGCGCGTTTGTTGCATGGCGATAGGCGATGGCGAGATTCCGCGCATAAATATATCTGAAAAATATGGAGAAGGCAGAGACGGGGTACGTGAGGTGAGAGGGGCCTAATAACGGGATTTCTCGGTGTGCTCGTTGGCGGCTGGCGAGGGGATTTCTTTTCTCCCAAGCAACCCCCAGCGAGAGAGGAATTGTTCTCACCGCTTGGCGCGCGTTTCCGATCTGGCGATGTTCAGCTCTCTTTGCGTCTCCTCGTGCTCCTCAGGCCACGTGACGTTGGCGCGGCGCCGGGCTTCCGTTTGCTTTGCGCCGTGTAACGGAGGGAGGGGAGGTCGGCCCGCGGTTACGTGACTTCGAGCGCGCTTCGCTTTCGACCCTCCCGGCTCGCATGACCACCTGTTCCGAACCGCCGGCCCATACGTCGATTCCATTTCGTTCGTTCGTTCATTCTTCCCTTTTCTGTCTTTCCCTTTTCACCTACATAAACAGTGCTTCGTCTGCTCCGCTGGCTGCGGATTGTGATTTATATTTGTCCATCATTTCCCGCTGCACGTTTAAGATTGGCTATGGCCGCGGCTGATTTGGTGCTTTTCGGCGGCGGCTCCACTGAACAACTGCAGTTGCCCGCTTTTGTCAGTGCTTGACGACGCGGTGGCGCAGATTGCCGGTTTTCCTCGATGCCCGCCTCTCCTTGCACCTACCTCTCTCACGTCGCGGCTGGCTCGGCGGCACCACAAAAGAGCTGCCAAAAAAGAAAGCAGCGCAGATGATTGGTTCCACGGGTAAATTGCGGTTTCCTGCTCGGGCTCCCGAACAGTCGAGTGTGGCGCCCCCCTGCGTTGGGTGTCGGAAAGGCGTGGCCCAAGAAGTGACGAGTCGCGCACGGTCCGTGCTGCGAAGCGCAAGCGCCGGTTTTTGACGGGGCCGCGCGGGGTCGACCGAGGTTTCTATTGATTGTCTGCCCGCGTAAGAACAGATGCTCACCTCATCTTTTTTTGTTCATCATCTGTTCGATTCATCTGTTCGAATCATCTGTTCGATCTCTTGGTCCATGTGGCGTTGTGCCCAGGGGCCATATTTTGTAACGAACCGTTTAATATAAATTTTTCTCTCTTTTTCATTATGTCCGACATCGGGGCGTCGTCGTTATATACATTCAACATCACCCACTGGACCCAGCGAATAACCGACAAGGATGGAATAAAAAAAAATGAAATAGATCCTTACAAAATACGGTCCCGGGGCTGGTATTACGCTCGAGAGGCTCTAGTGATGTATACATCGTCATAATTAGGCATATTAAGCTAATAAGTCACGATCGAACTCGTTAGTTTTTTAACCGAAATTGGTTAACTATGCGCATGTGCTGTTATTATTCACAGTCAACGTAACCGGAATTAACCAGAGCGTTTGATGAGAGTAATTTTAATCTTTCGACGCTGCTCCTAAGCTATTGGAAAGGCTCCTTTTAGAGTGGTCCAAATTTGTCTCCATCTCAGCACAAGGGTTCTGCGATTGAAGGAACGCGACATCCGATGCAGGGAGTCGGCACTCCACTACCTCGCGATCACGAGTAAAGTGCCACGGCATCCTAGACAACGCCTTCAATGAGCGTCACCGTGTCAGCAGCGTTCGGCGCGTCGTAGCTGGGACGAGGGCGTAACACGTTTGCACAGTGGCAAGAGAGAGAGAGAGAAATGAAGAGGGAAAGGGAAATAACGTGACAAATCAGTGCGGTGTATTATTCATAAGGCGAAATGTCGCGCCTTTCCGTGTCTGCTCGTTTCGAAGACAAATCTCTCGTTACTGCAGTCTTAAGCGTTGCTCAGACAACTCCGTCACGCGTGTCCTCCATGGGCCTGACTCACAATACTTGTGCTGCGTGAGAAAAGCTCGCGGTAGCGGCCGACGCTTCGTGACCTGCAGTCTGTCACAACTTATAGCTGACCGTATATCCTCATAATGGTGGCGCGCGATTAGATCTTCTTTGTTTGACGCTCACGTATGCATAATGTTCAAGTATGGGAGTTCATTTAGGTGCACAGACATCTGGCGTGAACGATGAATAGTAAGCTGTTGCCTTCTAAACAAACACGACAACTATAGGAGCGACATTGAAAAGTGTATACAGACGCAGCGAAGTTTAAAAAGGACTCGGAAGAGGAACAGCAAAACATTTTACACTGATGCAGTATTCTCTTAAAACCTCACGCGTTTGTTTTTCTTCTCAGTAACAAGCTTATTATTATTATTATTATTATTATTATTATGCGAGAAATTATGAACTTTGCGCCGCGGTGTAGCGCAGCGGGGCCGACAACGTCTGTGCAACGTCACGGATTGTATCTTATTTTCTCGCATTATGAATGAATGAATGAATGAATGAATGAATGAATGAATGAATGAATGAATGAGTGAATGAATGAATTTTATTCAAAAGAGGATGGCTCTCTGGCTTCTTGTGGAGTGCGGGAAGATGGGTACACATAGTGCAGAGAAGCATTTTAATTCCTTTTGCGCAGAAAAATGTAATCGGACGTTTCCGGGCGGAATCTCATCCTGTATTCAAACGTAATGTACAGCTTTGCCGATTTTCTATTATAAAGAAAATCTTTTCACCACATGCCGACGCTGCCAAAACAAATGAGGTAATGAGAGTTGATGCGGAATGTCAAGGCCCCCCCCCACGTACACACACCTCTCCGTATCTTCTTTTGCTTGTGTTTTCTTTCCTCTTTTTCTATTTTTGGCACTTTTTGGTCCATAGCATCTGGTCACAATATAAGGCTGGCCTGCTTACAATTCCAGAAGCGTCATTAGGTAAGATGGCCGAGCCAAATATTTCTGTCGAATGCCCCTTCGATCTTTATTTGCTCAGTCTGAAACCTATCAGTCCCCCAAGGTGTAACGATCCAGTCGGCCGTACCGCTGTTGGATCACTGCAGCTGCGGGAGGAGTCCGGCGCGCAAGACCCATGCGAGGTCATCGTTTCCATCGGTTGCCGCCACAGCCAAGAGTTGTTTCCGAAAAGCCTAAACGATGCCACCTGCTTGGTCGTTGGCCGCTCCCGAATCCCGTGCTGCTGACCGGCCGAGCGTCCTATAATGTTATGCCCAGACGGCATCCGCGAACGACCGGAAAAGCGGCTCGCATGCCGGTCCCAGAGATGCCGCGTGCTTTACGCGAATCCGATGGAGCCACGCGGGGCTCCGTGGAAGGATCGCAGGAAGATAACGCCAGCACTTCCGAGGCCACTTTCGCTGAGCACCGATTTTTCGTTTCGCCCGCATTCGCGCATTACGCTGCTCCACTGTTTTCGAAACGGGCCCGCGCATTGCCCTGTACTTCTATGGCGCATTCTGCATCATACAGATCTGTAAGGCGGGAGAGATAAGGCTAGCTCGAAGGGAAACGGAAAGTTGCCGCAGAATCTATATAGATGCGAATTCAAATTGCACCTGGACTCCGTCTGCACAACTGTATTCGCGACTCGAGAAAGTAGACCCACCTCGGGCCCACTCTGTCGCCTCCGTCGTATTTTAGGCCAATAGAGAGTTTTAGTTTAGGGGACGCAAGCCGCTCGCGTCCCCTAAACTAAAACTCTCTAATCACAATCCTACAGCGGCGCAAGCTTTGCGAGATGAGAAGCACTTAATTAAGGGAGACATTTTCACACGCTTGCTGCTATATTATACGTCGACGGACGTCACAGACGCTTGATTCCCTTGGACTTGCCCGTATCCTAATGCACTGTAACAGCTGAAGCATTGTTTGAAAGCCCAATATACCGGGTGTTTGAGCGAACACTTTCACATTAAAGGAAAAAAAAAATGCCTGTGGCAGATTGCAAAGCCCTGGGCCATGAGCTGGTCGACTCGCAAAGGTTACTTGCTCAAAAAATGCGTAATCAAATAATTAAAAATATCACTAATTAAGTTTTAGCTAATTACGTTATGGTACATGTTGCAGTTTACAATTTCTATAGCCGGGCAGCTTGCAAGGGGAATCCACTTGGAACGAATTCTCAGGATGACGTTAGTTTCGAGATATTAATTCCCTAACTTTGCGGAGAAATGCACTGACGTTCCAGTTACTCTTGTGCTTCAATGCATAAAACGACATTTCGTTCAGAAAGTAAGCGGAACGACAGCGCATATTTACCGCAAGTTTGACGGCGCATATCTTGTAAATGGTGTTATCCACAGAATCATTTTCAAGTGGATAGGCCTTGCAGTCTATACCCCGATAGAACTTGTAAACAAATTATATGCCATAGGGTAATTAGTTAAAGACTTAATCAGTAATTTTTTGTTAATTGGTCGATTAAAAGTATTTCATTTTTTTTTCTGCAAGTAATGTCCGGTTCTTCGAGCGAACCAGCTCATATGGACTAGAATTGCGCTATCTGCTACAGGCAATGTTTTAAAAAAGAAATTTGAAACTGCTCGCACAAGACACCCTACATAATACTTGGTTCTCCTACATGAGAGCCTATAGCTCCCAAACTATAGGCTCGCGCAAACGTTTCGAAGCTACGGAATATACAATCAAATTACGCAGTGTTCTTGTATTGGCAGTTTTACTTGAACATTTGGAAGCACTGGACAAAATCCAAGCACTTTCGCTGGTTAGACCTCCGTGGTATCATTCACTTTAGAAGAGTTAACTGCTAAGCTAGTTGGTGATCTGGCATACTAAAAAGATTTTGCGCCAATAGCAACACACACAAGATTTTGCGCCCGAGGTGTCGTCGTCTTTCTTGGGTGTGTTGTTTTTGGCGCAAAATCTTTTTAGTATGCAAGGTCATTCACTCGGCGCTATATGATGAGTTCGAAAAGGACACAGACAACCGTGCGTGCCTGTGTGACCGTGTGTGCGTTTTACAGTGACAGCTGTTATGGGCTGCACTCCTCCGGTGATTTTGATGCCAAACTGTGTTCGTGGCTAGAATATAGGCGTCTTTGACAGAATTTTATCGACACGAGAAGTCACAGCGCCCCACCAAGATTCGAACTCCGGAGCCCACAGGTTTTTATACATTTATACCGGACATTTATCGGACATTTATACCTCACAGAGGAATACTGCGCCTGGACAGGCCTCTTGTAGTTATTATGTAAATGAAGCCGTAAATTAAAAAAAATTGCGAAATGGAAGATAGGAAAGAAAACGAAGGAAGAGACGTGGATCTGCACCACTAGGAAGCGCTCGCCAGGTACACAAACGAAGACCGTAAAGACGATAAAATACAGCTGGTTCTACTAACTATGACGAAGACGACTGGGCATTTTTGTCGCTGTTGTGGTTGAGGCGCATCACAAAAAGAGATTCCTCGCGTGCGTCTGCGAATGTTCACTTCAACCGATACCGCACGAAGCAGTGGGAGACTTACTGCGCATAATATTACACCAGATATACCGCGTCAACTCATCCACTGGAGGCAAACATTTCTGACACCCCTGCTTATATGAGCCCACTGCAAGAGAACTACGATTGTCTTCACACATGCATGAGCGAGGCATGTCAGTTCTATGGTTGCATTTCACATCCCGACATGGGGAATGAGAAGTTATATACACTGTAAAACAATTTACACCCTTAAAAGTGAAAAAGGGTGTAAACGTGTTTATAAGTGACACCCTTAGGGTGTCAGTTATATAAATCACACCATGAGGGTGTGAGTTATAGACACATTTACACCCTTTTTCACTTTTAAGGGTGTAAGTTATTTTACAGTGTACCGTCTGTCTCACAATACGGGATTTACATGCGCAGAACTAGCTGGCGCTCTACAAACTGCGGCATTTAATTCTGGCCGGAAATACGGGCATTCAAAATTGCTGTGAAAGCCCTTTGCGATAGATTAAAATTGCCAAGACGATCACGTCTAACCCTAAACATCAGCAACACAAAACTAGATCTGTACAATGAAATTAGCCCTCTTAAACATGAAAGAATATAGAAAGCGCTTCACGTCACATAATTGAGCGATTGGGATTGGCTGGCTCATGGATACAAACCTTCTTTCTTTTTTTTGAGCCGGACAGCGGTACATAAGCCACTGCGGTGTGAGCTTGTCGCCGACTATAGCAGTCGAACCAAATTAAACCTTTCGAGTCCATGGCGCGAGGAAGCGATCTGCCCTACCTGCACAAACAGTTCTTGTTGCGACCAGCGTACGCAAGGGGTATTGCTCTCCTACGTTCGCCCATATATAGTGTATACTGCCCACATCGGCGTCAAGTTTCCAGGAGACGCTTACCTCGCGACTCTCACCATAGTTTCGTTTTCTCTCCCTTCTTGCTCGCGCTGTGTTTCACGGGAAACCCGGCGTTGTTCGCTCTGGCTACTCGCGAGTAGCTGACGCTTTTTTGACGCGAAACCGCAGCGCTCGTAATGTTATCTCCGATTGATTTGGCTCTCCGAAAAAAAAAAGGCGACATTTTTCTTTGTTCAAATGCCCTCTCGGTGTAGTTGGTGCGATAACTTTGAATGACAGAAAGCTGAGCTAGTTGGTAAGGATTCAGAATGCAAAAAAGTGTAAGGCGTGCAGTCACGGACACAAGAGAAGCGGACAACACGAACGCCGACTATTACCTGAAGGACGCACTGAGGCGAAATGATAATGAAGACACAAAACTCATCTGCGCATGCTCTGGAATGATAGCACCACGTGTCACCCGGGTACACGTGCCGGTCAACGTGAGAGATAACTGTTAAGGCAGTTGATAATCGAAGGCTGACTCACGCACGCGCTTCCGCCATTATTGATATGCCATGCCTCGACCATCAGACGCGTATCTTCATTCCTATGCCTGTACAATATCGCGCATTCAAGTAACTCAGGTGTGCAGTCACAATCTTTGAAGTCTTGGCAATGTAAGGAATGATTACAAGAAGATCCACCGGTTAACGACCTTTTATGTTCCATTAGCCTCTGACTGATACACCGCCCCGTTTGCCCTACGTGGAATTGGCTATAGTTAAAGGGAACTTTATATACCACACCCATACGACAGTCAGTAAAATTGTTGTTCTTTATGTGCTTCACTGGCAGGTGCACCGGTACACGTGGCACGTGACCGTCACGTGTACCCGATTGACACGCGGTGCTACCATTGCCGAGCATGCGCAGATGAGTTTTGTGTGTTCATTCTTTTTTTTTTCGCCTCAGTGCTTCCTTCAGCTGATAGTCGGCGTTCGTGTTGTCCACTTCTCTTCCCTCGTGTCCGTGTCTGCACGCCTTACCCTTTTTTGAATTTTGATGCGATAATTTGCAGACATGGTCACCACGTAATCTACGCATCACTTTTGTCTGTTTTTAGCGTTCAATCCTCATGAAGGGGCCATTTAAAAGAAAATTTGTGGGAAGAAATGACTCCGGTATGCAGCGAGCTTGCGATTCTGAATGCATTTAGCAAAGCAATCAAAACAGAACCTTCCCTTTTCATAGGCTTATGGTCCGCGTCCTATAATTTCACAGGTAATAATCCAGCGCCCAGTTGCCTGAGAAAGAATTGTGGCGTGTCTGCTCTCCCTGCTTAATTAAGGGATCAGGCAAGTTCTGGCGGCTTGACACCGCGCGCTTAGCTCACGCATGGTTAGCGCACGATAAAGTAATGCACACGAAGTCATATATTTAGCGTGGTCCTCCGAGTCAGGGCTTGAGACGCTGCCCGTACGCAGTTCATGAGTCATGCACTGCGTGACATAAAAAACAAAACAAGTACAAAGATGATTGGGCCGTTTATTTTCACGCGCTCAAGTTCGAAATTTTTATGCAGACGGCACGTTACACACACACACACACACACACACACACACACACACACACACACACACACACACACACACAAACATATATATATATATATATATATATATATATATATATATATATATATATATATATATATATATATATATATATATATATATATATATATCATCAGATTGGTTACGCCCACTGCAGGGCAAAGGCCTCTCCCTTACTTCTCCAACTACCCCGGTCATGTACTAATTGTGGTCTTGTTGTCCCTGCAAACTTTTCCATCTCATCCGCGCATCTAACTTTGTGCCGCCCGCTGCTACGCTTCCCTTCCCTTGGAATCCAGTCCGTAACCCTTAATGACCATCGGTTATCCTCCTTCATTACATACCCTGCCCATGCCCATTTCTTTTTCTTGATTTCTACTAAAATGTCATTAGCTCGCGTTTGTTCCCTCACCCAATCTGCTCTCTTCTTATCCCCCCTTAACGTTACACCCATCATTCTTCTTTCCATAGCTCGTTGCGTCGTCCTGAATTTAAGTAGAACCCTTTTCGTAAGCCTCCAGGTTTCTGCCCGTACGTGAGTACTGGTAAGACACAGCTGTTACACACTTTTCTCTCTCTCTCTCTCTCTCTATATATATATATATATATATATATATATAGAGAGAGAGAGAGAGAGAGAGAGAGAGAGAATTCCTGCCGGGCTATATCAACAGCACATATCTAAGGGGTGTACGGGAGGAGCGGAACAGCTTGCGCGGGCGGAAAGGAAATTCGGCACGCGTACGGGTGGCGCTCACACAGCCGTCCAGACGACAGCGGCAGGTGAGCTGGCCAAGAAGCGGACCCGAACGCAAGCAAACAAACAAACAAACAACCGAGAAAAAGACCCACGAAAGGAACTGCGCGCGGCGTCGTCTGGCAGTTTGCCTCGGCAAGGAACGAACGCGGCAACGAGAAGAAAGCGGTTGACCGGTAATTGAAGACAAATGCACGCGCGCGCGGCTCCGTCGGAGGAGGAGGGAGAAGCGGCGCGGCGCTTCCTTCGCGGGCAGGTGTTGTCACGACGGCCGGCACGCGCGCGGCAACACCCGGCTGCCGCTTCGCCCGACTGGGCTAACAAGCGCGCCGAGTCGACGAGCGGGTTCTCTCTCTCTCTCTCTATCGTGTGTACGGTACACACTACATACACGCCTAGACACGCGCCGAGATTCTCGCATTGTGCGTTGTCAGGAAACAAAGCCATGGCGAAAACGAAATCCAAGCTATCTCTTGCGGCGGCAGTCGTCTGCGGTTGCAGACGGCCGAAATGAAGTCGACGTGCGCGAAAACGGGGTCTGCGTAATATAAAACGCCGAGAAGCTATGAATGAGTGAGGGGCGCATGACTCGGTTGGGGAGGACGTGAAGTGGATTCTGAGGGTTCGTGTACCTCTCCGCGGGCGGCATGCTAAGCGAGTTCTGATGCACCGTTCTTGCGACGAACGCATCGTGTCGTTGATCTATGCTTCGTTTGTTTGTTTTTCTCGGGTGTTTGACGCTTAAGGGGAGGCGTGGAGTACCTATACTGAAGTGCTTATACAAGAGCACATGCGGCTTCGCGTGAAATGTCTATACGTTGCGTCTAAGCTTCCTTCCTTGGTTTACACTTTCTGGAGCAGGGAGCCACTTGATTACTCATAGCCGAGGTTGATTAAGGGGAATTAATGAGCCAGAACTGCGAACGTATAGGCGAAGGGTCACTTGGGGGCTGTCGGAGTTGAGGACGATCCGACCGCTGGCATCCGTTGTAGGAGTTGTCGGACGATCTCGCCGCTGCCACCAGTTGTAAGGGTTGTAGATCGTAGGGAGGAACTTGGGAGGAACTAGGCGTACAGGGTTTATTTACAGGTATTTACATTAGAACAAGCGATACATTCGACTGTCTAGCGTGACTCCCAAATGGAGCACGCAAGACGAAGCTCCAAACACGCAGCGCAGAGCACGAGCACGATCACAGAGTACACTGACAAGCACACTCTAGCAGCCGACAAACAGCTGCTTATAAACACTCCGTGCTCCCTAGATCCCTAGGTGAGGGAAACGTTCGACCAGTCATCGTAGCCAAGCCGCTTTTGAGCGGGAGGGCTTACACACACACGTACGCACTGGTTTCACTGCCCCCACCGACGTGAGACGGGGTTCGCAGAACTCGGGGCTTCCGTCTTGACCAAAGGAGGCGCCTCTTATTCCCCAAGCTGACCCCCGCAGCGTGGCCGCCGGTTCTCCGTTGTCTTGCGTCCCGAAAGGCGCGTGGGACGTTGCCGCCAGATACATTCCCTAGGGAACTCCCCCGCTCACGGCAGACCAGATCGGCGGTGGCGTGTTCCGTAACAAAGCCTGGTTCGTCGAACTCATCTCGGCAATCCCGCGACGGAGAGTCGCGGACGCGGGGTATTGTCCTCCGCACACAGTAGACTTAGTGGCGCCGTTTGGCTAGAGGATGACGGTGGCTTTCCAGGAAATGTCGACGCCGCTGTCGCACCTGGCTTGCAAAACATTGCATGTTGACACCTCAGCAGGCCGTTCTTAACAGGGCAAACACGATTTTTCTTTTGCTTGAAACGTGCAGCGTATACAAGGCTGTCCAAGTCGGAGTGACGACCAGGGGCCGTAATTTGAAACGTTCTCTCTCACTTTGCGTTATCTGTCTTCGTCATTGGTTAGGACGCATGCAGCGTGGTGCTGCTATTGTCGCCTGGATCGGCCATTTGACGCGACGAATGATAAGAAAAAGATAGAAAATTATATATATCGCTACAAAATACAGCCTCAGTTTCGCTTATCAACCAAAGTTCGCCTTTATATCTTTCGACCAGTCGTTCGCGACATTCCGTTGTCTCTCGACACGGTGTCTTCAGCTCGCTGGCGCTCGACTTCTCTTAAACTTCAAAATGAAAATTTCATGCATTTCCTTGCATTCGTAAGCCCTTTTCGCATGGTCACATTTCCAGACAGCCTTGAAAGAATTCGTTTGGATTCGTAAATGACCTCACAGCAGAAAAGTTTTCGCAGATTACTTAAAGCAAGAAAGCATTGTAATCAATAAGGACAACTGGTACCAATTTTTTTTCCCGGCAAGATTATGAAAAGTTTAATCATTGTTATAGCGACAGCTTCGCGGGTTAATCAGCCGCGGTGCCCCGTTCTAAGCGCGAGCGATCGCGTCTGATACAGTCATCTCCAACAATGTTTGCGAAAATATCAGCAAAAAGTGAAATTTTACTTAAATGAGAAAGCTTCTTAAGTACATTTTTGACGCTAAATACATATACGGTTTCCTTGGTGTTCATATATTAAAAAAGTGTTGAATTATGGCCCTCAGTTATACTTTGTTTAATGTTCTGCTCCGCTTAATAAGCTTAATTTTTATATTGAGAAGCAGTCTGCTTCCTTCTTTCTTCCTTTCATATTCCTGTCTTTTCGTTCTTTTATCCAGGAAGGAAAGACGCGCAAGATCTACCTTCTCGGCGAAATGCTTAGTGTCGTTAACGAAGCGCGTTTACCCGCCGTGCTTGCTCAGTGGCTATGGTGTTGGGCTGCTGAGCGCGAGGTCGCGGGATCGAATCCCGGCCACGCCGGCCGCATTTCGACGGGGGCGAAATGCGAAAACACCCGTGTGCTTAGATTTAGGTGCACGTTAAAAAACCCCAGGTGGTCGAAATTTCCGGAGTCCTCCACTACGGCGTGCCTCATAATCAAAGAGTGGTTTTGGCACGTAAAAACCCATAATTTTTTTTTTTTTAACGAAGCGCGTTGCTGAGCGAGCTAATTCATAATAGCAGTGCTACAGAAATTATACCAACAAAGAAAAGAACAACAAAAGACATGGGCAAGACAGAGAACAGCACTGCGATCCCGTCACAGCTGAGCCATTTCGGGAAAACGCAAGAAAGCATAGCGGATAGCGCGCTAAAAACGCGAGGAAGTCGGTTAATTGCGCGCGCGACATGTACGCGAGGTGACGAGGAAGGACGGGTGTCCGGTTACATGGCAAAGGTGCACACGCGTGTCAGGCCTGACGTCTCTGCTAAATGAACCAATCGACAGCTCTTATCCTGGTCCTGTCACGATGTGCAAAAAAAAAAAAAAGAAAGGGGGAGAGAGAAGCCGAAGAAGGTAGGAGAGGAAGGAACCCGCCATTGTTTTTTGCATTACGAGAGATGATTTATAGGCCAGCCCTATATAAGCATTAAAACTGCCTGACCCATCCTGGCTACCCTTACAGCTCAACGTAAGGACAAAACAGTAGAAAGGTACATTTAAACAGCGCGTACCATCGTAGACAGTTAAAACGCGAAGAAGTTAGGGCTAATTAGAAAGCGTTATTTCCAGGGATGTGCGAGTATGCGAAATTTCGAACAGTCCTTGCTCTTAGATTCATATTCGATTCGAGAATTCACTATTCCAAGTTGTCAAATGTTCACTCCGTTCGTTCGAATACTATAGGGGATGTTACGTTTCGCCTACAACGCGCGGTAATGCCGGCGCGGATGCAACGGACGCCGGGGCTTCGTTCAAAGCGGCGGACATTTTGGGCCGTTCGACGCCGCCGCAACGCCTCCCCGCCAAGCGTGTCCAGGCGTGTTTCAGTGCCACGTGTCTTCGTGCGTGCGTGTGTGTGTGTGTGCCCACGCTTGTCAAAGCGCGGCAGCCAGGGAGCGGAGCTCCCCAAGTGAGGTGCCAGGAGGTCTGTCCGTCGGCGGGTTGGCGATGCGTCACTACACTCGGCTCAACATGTCTCTCGGCTCGACCGTGCGCGCCGTCGCGTGGGCTCATGCTCCGCCGTCGCGTGGGCTCGTCCCGTGACCTTCCTTCTGGCCCGCGACGCCGAGAGTATAAGAGCAGCTGCCCCCGGACGCCAGGAGAGAGGCTCCGATTTGTACTGTTGAGTTACGTGCTCTCCCGTCTCTCCACTTCGGTCGACCTGACCGGCCGCTCTTTTGCTATGTTAGAATAAACAAGTTGTTCTGTTACCAGTCTTCTCAAGCTTTGCCGGGACCTTCGGATGCTTCCAGTGCCCCAGGCCGCCAGGCCAACGCTACCCTTGGGGCTTGCGACCCATTCGCAATAACGGGCGCCAGCACCGAGACCCCAACAACTGGTGGCTGCGGTGAGATCGCGACAACGGAGGCCAGCAGCGAAGAGATGCGGTTGAATGTATGCTGAGCAGCACAACGACCATCCGGGAGCAGTGCAACGAGCCCTGTGTGATGACTGGTTGCCTGCAGCGGAACGACTGCGCTGAAGTCTTGGCTGCGAGGTTTGGTGAGTGCGGGACTTTCTTCTTCTGAGTTTTGCCAGGCTTTTGTTAGTGTTAGAAACAGAGCTGGTAATTGTGGTTGTCGTTGCTGCCGGGTTAGTTTGCGGCAAGACAATAGTAGGCAGTAGAGAAAGCAGCATTCAGAGCAGCCATGGATTTGAAGTCGTTGCGCAAACCGAAATTGCTGGAGCTTGCAAGAGAGTTGGGTCTGGATGTCTCAGACAAACTCAGAAAACCAGAACTGCTAAGGGCTATTCTTGAGTTAGAAGCTGAGGATGACGAGCTGTCGGAATGCCTTGAGACCATTGAGGAGAGGGAGCGTGAACTTAAAGAACAGAAAGAGAAAGATGAGCGTGAACTTAAAGAACAAAAAGAGAAAGAAAAAGAAGAGCGCGACCGTCAACACGCTTTGGAAATGAAGCGTCTCGAGTTAGAGATGGAACGCGCTCGTAATGGAAGTCAGGCACACGGTGCAGGAGAACGAGTATTGTTCAAAATGACTGACCTGATGCGGCCGTTTAAGCTTGGAGAGGACATTGGTTTGTTCCTGGTTAACTTTGAGCGAACGTGCGAGAAGCAGGGGTTCTCTCGGGAAACGTGGCCACAGCGCTTGCTCACTTTGTTACCCGGCGAGGCGGCCGACGTAGTCGCTCGCTTGGAGAGAGAGGAGGCAGAGGATTTCGACAAAGTGAAATCGAGTCTGCTAAAAAAGTACCGGCTGTCAGCGGAGGCGTTCCGTCGGAAGTTTCGGGAAAATGAGAAAGGCAAAAGTGAGTCATATACAGAGTTTGCGTACAGGCTTATGTCAAACATGCAGGAGTGGCTCAAAGAAGAGAAAGCGTTTGGTGACCACGAGAAAGTTCTGCAGTGTTTCGGGCTAGAACAGTTTTATAGTCGGTTACCTGAGAACGTGCGGTACTGGGTCTTGGATAGGCCAGACGTTAGTACGGTGGCTCGAGCCGCTGAGCTAGCCGAGGAGTTTGTGACGCGTCGGGCTCGTGGAGCTAAGGACGGTCAAAAGGGTGAATTTGGCTCCAAGTTTGAGAGGCCAAAGTTCACGCCCATGAGAGCAAAGGGGGACACACGTAGTTCGGATGCGAGTGAAAGCAGTCCGACCGAACGTAAGGAGACGGCGGCAACCGAAGCCGAACGCAGAAAGCGGTTCGAGACGAGGCAAGCGCGCGTTTGTTATACGTGCCAGAAGCCGGGTCACTTTTCGGCGCAGTGTCCAGAAACAAAAACAAAAGTCGTGTTTTTGTCTTTATGCAGCACTGACGAGAACATGAAGCTTCTCGAGCCTTACATGCGAGACCTCCTCGTGAACGGGAAAGAGTGCCGAGTGCTTCGCGATTCCGCAGCTACAATGGATGTAGTTCACCCCTCTTACGTAGAACCCGATATGTTCACGGGCGAGTGCGCATGGATCAAGCAAGCAGTGGAAGCTCATAGCGTGTGTCTGCCGGTAGCAAAAGTGCTTATTGAAGGACCTTTCGGAGCACTTGAGACGGAGGCCGCAGTGTCATCTATGCTGCCCCCCCAGTACCCGTACTTATTTTCGAACAGGTCCGATCACCTCCTGCGCGAGAAGGAGCTTTTGTTTGGTGAGGCTAGCGTTCAGGCCTTAACCAGATCGAAGGTTCGGGAGCTCGCTGCAAAGGCGGTAGTTGCGGGGCCGACGTTGTTGAACGATGAGAAAGGGTCAGAGGCGCAGCAAGCTGGTATTCAGAGCACGCCCGAACGGGATAAAATTGAGCCTGTAGCGTTAAAGGCACCAGATACTGGAGAGGAAATTCCCGATGCGGGAAAGTTAGAAGAGCTTCCGGTCGAGCTTCCGGGACTAGGCTCAGTGACGAACAGGAAAGACACCGATCAAGTCATTAGTGACTTAATAAGTAAAGCATCGCTGTCGCCTGAGCAGAAAACCGAACTACACCAGCTCTTACAAGAGTTTCAAGGTCTGTTCTCTGAGAGGCCTGGTAGGACTTCTGTCCTTACTCATGACATAGAACTTACCTCCCCAGAGCCAGTACGATCCAAGGCGTACCGGGTGTCACCCCGCCAGAGCGATATTATGGAGGCTGAGGTAAAGAAAATGCTACAGCTCGGTGTTATTGAAGCGGGTGAGAGTGATTATACCTCCCCTTTGATTTTAGTTGAGGTACCGGGCAAGGAACCTCGTCCTTGCGTCGACTACCGCAGGCTTAATTCCATCACTAAGGATCAAATTTATCCGATCCCTAACATCGAGGAGCGCCTTGAGAGAGTGAGTAGCGCTCAGTTTATTTCCACCCTAGATCTTGTCAGGGGTTATTGGCAGGTTCCACTTACAGAAGAGGCTAGTAGGTATGCGGCGTTCATTTCACCAATGGGGACATTCCGTCCTAAAGTTTTGAGTTTTGGTTTGAAGAACGCGCCATACTGCTTTTCAAGCCTCATGGATAAAGTGTTGCGGGGACAGCAAGAATTCGCTTTACCGTATCTAGACGACGTAGCGATATTCTCCGCATCCTGGCCTGAGCATATGGCGCACTTGCGGGCAGTGCTAACCCGCCTGCGCGATGCGGGCTTGACAGTCAAGGCTCCCAAGTGCCAGTTAGCACAGGCCGAGGTTGTCTACCTCGGACACGTGATTGGTCGGGGTCGTCGCCGCCCCTCTGAAATAAAGGTGGCCGCTGTGCGAGACTTCCCGCAACCGCGCACGAAGACCGATATTCGGTCGTTCTTAGGTGTCGCCGGCTACTATCAGAGGTACATCCCCAGGTACTCTGATATCGCGGCTCCCTTGACGGATGCTCTAAGAAAGACAGAGCCGCAAACAGTCGTCTGGGATGAGACAAAGGAAAGAGCTTTTAGCGCCCTAAAGAGCGCCCTAACAAGCCAGCCTGTGCTATGATCGCCCGACTACACAAAAGGGTTCGTTGTTCAGTGCGATGCTAGTGAGCGAGGCATGGGCGTTGTACTGTGCCAACGGGAAAATGGAGAAGTAGAACACCCCGTCCTGTATGCTAGTCGTAAGCTGACGAGTCGTGAGCAGGCGTATAGCGCCACCGAGAAAGAGTGTGCGTGTATCGTGTGGGCCGTTCAGAAATTGTCATGTTACCTAGCTGGCTCGAGGTTTATCATTGAAACGGATCACTGCCCTCTCCAATGGCTGCAGACCATCTCTCCCAAAAATGGCCGCCTCCTGCGCTGGAGCCTCGCTTTGCAACAATATTCCTTTGAGGTGCGTTACAAAAAGGGGAGTCTCAACGGTAACGCCGATGGCTTAAGTCGAAGCTCCTAACGTGGGAATCAGCCTCAAAATTGCTTGTTACTGATGTTTTTCTTCCTGAGGCAGGATTTTTAACTTATTGCTTTTGTGTAGTGTTTCAAAGTGATGATGTGCTTTCTAGTGCAATTTTCCGATTTGTGGACGCGTTCTGAGTGCTGCTAAACTACTGTAAGGAACTAGGCAGCAGTATAAAAGGGGAAAGAGCCTGGCAGGGCTTAGTGAGGGTTGTGCCGTGCTTGCTGACTGAGCGGTTGACTTTCGGCGTAGTTCTAACGCTTGCCGGAAACGAGAACAAAAATGTCAACTCTCCCGAAGTCACTTTGCAGTGTCCTGTGTGCACCTGAACGTGAGAACGAGGCCTTCTCTGTGCGCTGCGCTCAAGAAACGCCAAAGGACGCCCGACTTCGGTTATGAGCATCATCGAGCGACATCCCTCCGGACAGCGGATGCAGTCCCCTGACCATCGGGATCTCCTTCCCCCGGCGGGGCGGTCTGTTACGTTTCGCCTACAACGCGCGGTAATGCCGGCGCGGATGCAACGGACGCCGGGGCTTCGTTCAAAGCGGCGGACATTTTGGGCCGTTCGACGCCGCCGCAACGCCTCCCCGCCAAGCGTGTCCAGGCGTGTTTCAGTGCCACGTGTCTTCGTGCGTGCGTGTGTGTGTGTGTGCCCACGCTTGTCAAAGCGCGGCAGCCGGGGAGCGGAGCTCCCCAAGTGAGGTGCCAGGAGGTCTGTCCGTCGGCGGGTTGGCGATGCGTCACTACACTCGGCTCAACATGTCTCTCGGCTCGACCGTGCGCGCCGTCGCGTGGGCTCATGCTCCGCCGTCGCGTGGGCTCGTCCCGTGACCTTCCTTCTGGCCCGCGACGCCGAGAGTATAAGAGCAGCTGCCCCCGGACGCCAGGAGAGAGGCTCCGATTTGTACTGTTGAGTTACGTGCTCTCCCGTCTCTCCACTTCGGTCGACCTGACCGGCCGCTCTTTTGCTATGTTAGAATAAACAAGTTGTTCTGTTACCAGTCTTCTCAAGCTTTGCCGGGACCTTCGGATGCTTCCAGTGCCCCAGGCCGCCAGGCCAACGCTACCCTTGGGGCTTGCGACCCATTCGCAATAACGGGCGCCAGCACCGAGACCCCCACAGGGACAACAATACTTTCCTTGCAGTCTACAATGAGGAATATACTGACGCGAAGGTAGACTCCTCCGTGTGATTCTGTTGCAAGATGATGTCTGTTGTGATGCAGACAGACCGATTTCTGAGAGAACACACGCTGGCGAATATCACTTCCGCACAATAATTTCCAGACGTTAAATAAGCGTATCTCGTCTGCTAATTTGATGCCTGGATTTAGGCAGCGCAATTGATCTATTCGACAGCTTCTCCGTGTTCCGCATCCTCTAAAACGATGTGCGATGCTGTAGTATCGAACTTAGTTCCTTTAACGAGCACTATACATTCTACTACGCGCGTCTCGTGACGGGCTCTTTCTTCGTTTCGTTACTGCTGTTGTCATGTTCAAGGGAGGAGGGGGAGACGGCAGCGGGAGGAGAGGCGAACTGTACTTCCCGAGCGCTTCAACACAGTACGAAACTTTCAGACGCCCGAAAGCTCCCGCGCTACAGCTCGTGCATATGGGTATAGATGGCTTGCACTGACGTCATCCTAGGCGCCGATATGAGCAGCTGCATCCACAGGCGTCTCGCGCGGCTCCAACACTCTCCAACGCAGCCGGTAGGCCAGGGGCCTCTCGTGAGCTTCTCTTCCTCCATGGAAGCAGGGGGGTATTCTGCAAGTGTCCACCTAGCGGACACGTCCATTTCTTCTACTGCTGAGGTGCTCATTGGTTGGGGGCGCCGGCCTCCTCCTGACGGGTATACCCACGCCCAGCTAATCAGAACTTGAGCAGCAGGCAAAACGGACATGTCCACTTGGTGGACATTTACAGAATAACTGCCTCCTCCCTCCCCCTCCCCCCAGGTTATCGGCGACAGTGAATGCGATACACTGACGTCAGCCTAGGCGCCATAGTGTATGACCACCACGGTAAGAAGCTGCGTCCTCGACGTCATGTTAAAGCTATAAAGCGACGAACGCGCTCCGTAACTCGGTTGTGCGAGTACTCATTCCTTTTGCATCGGCACATTTCCATCGGCGGTGGAAGATTCATTCATTCACGCATTCATTCATTCGTTCATTATTTCTTTCTTTCCTTGCCCCTGTAGGTCTTGTGGTCACGGATAGCGCTTTCTGTGCGGGATGACATTGCGTGCAGGTCCCCTACAAGGCGAGAGCACAAGCATACTCCGCAGTGGGTGAACACCACGCGGCGACAACCCTGGCGGCTTCTGAAGCACGTGAACGCGTTCACGGCACGCTATAAGATCACCGGAAACAGGCCGTGGGCGCGCGACCTGCACCGCACAACGGCTGTATACGGTCAGCCATCCGTCGCCCACTCGTCCGTACCCACACAGCAGAGTCGGCCGCAGTCGCGACACAGTAAACAACGCCTTCTCGCTTGGGAGATCACAAATGCACCGCCGCGGAGGGGGCACCTCTGGCTTGCGGTGCTCGTATGCGCGAATTTTGCTTTTCAAGCCCAGAATCTTTGCATGCAGCGCTCCCAAGTGCCGCGTACTGAGCGGTGGCACGCGACGACAGACGTCCAACGCCAGTGCATCGGGGGTCTGGGGAGAGGCAGCAGAAACGATGCCGTGCATGCGTCGTCGGTCATCGATACAGACGGCGCGGCGTCTGCTCGCCTCTGCCCTCTTCGCGCAGGGGGAGGGGCGAGGCAGGCGCGCCTGCTGGCAAACTTTGCAGCTGCCCCCTAGCGCGGTTTACGGTATTACTGTCATCAGCCGACGGGCCGCCGAATAGAGAATAGTACAGTGCCCCTCTCGTTCGCGTACATACTCTAAAGGTCGAGGAAGAGAGAG
Source organism: Dermacentor andersoni (assembly GCF_023375885.2). Classification (NCBI taxonomy): domain Eukaryota; kingdom Metazoa; phylum Arthropoda; class Arachnida; order Ixodida; family Ixodidae; genus Dermacentor; species Dermacentor andersoni. The sequence goes on along the minus strand of NC_092818.1, from coordinate 43,428,135 downwards.
AGGTAAAAAAAAAAAGGACGAAGGAAAAGAGACGTTGTCGGCTGTACAGCGGCCTTCCTTGGTTTCGTCGAGGCATGTAATAAGCATGCACGGTTTCTGCCTTGTAATGAAGCACCCTTCGGGTGCTGAAGCCGTGGATCCTCTACTCAGTAAAAGGAAAAAAGAGAAAAGACGGAGGGGGAGGGTATTTTGACGGGTCGTATATACCGTTCAGAACCCGACGCGTATTATCAACGTGCAAACAGTTTCCAATGCCGTCATTCAGAAACAAAATTTCATTTTGGTCACTGTTGGCTGTTCTGGATCGCACTCGCGCTGTGGTGTACAGTCGAGTGCAAAAGACTAGAGACCGCGGAATATATAAAAAAAAAAATCTTCTAGCACAGTCGTGCATCGTGAAATTGTATAAAAGCATGGCGCTGGTCAGGCAGGCGCACTTTGGCAGTGCACTTGATTTCGGCCTTTATGCCTAGGCTGAGTAGAAGAAAAGAAATTTTGCGGCAACTCTGGCTCCTTATACTTTTGCACTCGATTGTACCTACGAAAATGGTGATGATTGTTTTATAAAATTTAGATTTTCGTCGAGCGATTGCGTGTGATAGGAGACGTCTTTGAATTGATTGATTAATTGATTGACCGGCTGATTGCTTTTAACGTACAATAGTGTGCGCTCTTCCGTGATGACAACGATGACGATCCTCAAACATGGCAGCGCCTACAATGGGGTATGGGTTTTAATCGGCCGGTCGGAAGAACCGCAACAAATAATAGATGCAGAAAGTAAGAAAGGTGTAAAAAATAAACGACATAAAAGAATAGTGCCTAATTTGCTAATCAGAAAAGACAAGCCTACAATTAAAATAGATTTAAAACAAAGACGAGCTTGGCTTAACGATTAAGACTAGTAAGAATTCGAAATAAAGGTAAGTGATCATCAAAAAAAAAAATGGCAGAAGCCATCTCACGACAACTCTCGACAGCAATGCGCCTATACAATTGAAGCAACACAGGTACACGCAACGCACTTCAACAGCCCGAAACACTTATGCGAGGCGTTTACAGCAGCGAGGCTCCTGTCTCAGCCGTACCTATACGAACACTGCGCCCCATCTAGGGGCGCCGCCACGAAGCTTGCCTGGGGCTTCCGGAATGCACGGCGTGCCGTTGCACGCGCTGAGAAACGCATTGTGCGGCAGCCTCTTTCTCGTTTGTTTTCTGATGATGCTGCCGAGAAGTTCGCGCATGGTTGAAGCCGCAGTAATCAGAGACGAGGTGTGTGGCGGGCCGGTGCCGCCTGCTCCACAATCGAGAATTGTTCTCCCTCTCTGGCTGCACGCTCAGTGGCACGTGCTCGGTGACTCGAGTTGACGAGAAGTTAATCGAAGAGCGCGGCACATACCCAGTGCACTTGAGTGTCGAGCCGAAAGTTTTTTTTGTTCGGCTTTTCGTTTCGGTTCACTGAAAACGCTTCAGTTCCGGTTCAACTCCGCGGAGCGAAAAAATAACTGTTCAAACCGGTTCCAATTTTCCTAACCGAATAATAATTACGGGAAATAAGCACAAGTATTTCTTTGTGAAAATAAAATTAGACGTGCGGCTGCTAAGCTGCACTTGAAGAGTACGCAGAAAGTGAACTGCTACCACCCCTGGAGCCAAGCGGTACGGCGTTTACGATGGGCACGCTCTTCCATGACCATGCATATTGCTCAAGCTGCATCTGCGCTTTCCCCCCAAATATTTCGTCGCTACGTACGAGATACGCTAGCAATTAAAAACAGCTACAGAGTACTTGCCCTTTGAAATATTGCCCTTAATAATGTGCCTTTAATTGTTTAATTGTTTATTCATTTTTTACTAACTTGAAGTGTATTGTTTTCTTAATTTAGACTAGTACAGATCAACGTCGTGAAATTCCGTGACAATGCTATTTTGCGTTGAAAGAGCGTACCAGAGATCACATTGGATCGGATGAATGAAATTTTTTTATTAAAAAAAAGGATAAGCTTAATTAAAGGTCCTGGAGGAGGCACGTCAGCGCGCAGTGGGCGTCTCCCACGCAGGGACCGACAGGGAGTACTTGGCGGCCGCTGCTCGAGCCTGCTGGGGGAAGGGGGGGGGGTATTCTGTAAGAGTCCACCTAGTGGATTGTTCATTTCGGCCGCTTCTGATTGGATGCAGTTGTACGAGCGAGCAGTATACGAGCGGGCCTAGCCAATCAGGAACGGCCGAAATGGACAGTCCACCAGGTGGACTCTTACAGAATTCCTCCCCAGGACTGGGCAAATGTACTTTGAAATTGTATCATAATACGACACAAGACACTTGGGCAGCAAGTATAGATATAAAATACTACCGCAATCATTGTATCCGATACGATACTTTCCATTTGTATCTTAAGATACTTCGATATGTACATTCGCAAATATCTTATTATATATCTATACCGGGTGTCCCGACTATCTTGCACCTAGATAATGTTGTTTGCCGTCGCTTGGAGATACTCAGATTATTTTTCTGCCTTCCGCCTAATTACATAATTAGTCTTAATAATTAATCAACTTCTCTAATATTTTTATTAGATGAAAAGTGTCGGTGAGCAAATTGTAGAGCAACACTAAAAGGTCGCAATACAGCTTTCTGTTGCTCGATACACGCTACATAAGAGTGTTTTTCCGAGCGTGAAAGAAGCCGTGAATACAGGCAGAATTGGCGCGTGACTGGCCGCTCGAGGCACTTTGCGTGCATACGCAAGCTTCTTTCTCGCTCGGAAAGCACTTTCGTGCAGCGGTGCAGCGTGTATCGAGCAACAGAAAACTGTATTGCGACCTTTTAGTGTTGCTCTACAATTTGCTCACTGACACTCTTCGTCTAATAAAAATATGTGAGAATTAATTAAGACAAGTTATTATTGACGGCCTTTGCAGGCTATACCAGGAGTGGACAAAAAACAAAACAAGTACACATGGGCATAAGTTCATCAACCACATCCGACACAATATACAAACAAACATACTGGACAAAAAAAAAACAGCTAAATTAACGAACAAGAATACAGAATACACAAGTTTAGGCAGGGACGTATGCTACTGTCTAGGTGCGCTGTGGTGTATGAATGATTCGAGGTATTCAATAAAGACATCAAGGGAGTCAGAAATCAGGTTCCACTCTTTAGTAACTCGAGGAAAAAAAGCCGCATTTAAAGCAATCATTATGAGAAAGTGGCACAGGAATGTACATACTGTGGCGATGTCTAGACGGTTCGTCGGGGCAAACTGTAAAGTACTGTGTTGTATTAATCTTGAAGTGACCGTGAATTAGCAGGAAAAGAAACTTCATTCTTTCAACCTTTGTTCTGCCTTCAAGAGTTTCAAGGTTTGCTTGTTTACATAGCTCGGTCGGTGACTAGATGCGGCGACATTTATTAATGTGGAGCATCTCTAAGCGACGGCAGACATTACCTTGGTTCTGTCTAGCTACGTGGTATTTGCATGTCATTAAATATTGGTACGTGCACGATAGTTGGGACATCCTGTATAATGTCATCAAACGCATATGCACAAAAATGTTTGCTTGGAAATTTCTTAACTCCGACCAACATTGTTTCACATGAATTACATGTCTGTTTAGTATCTCAAAATTTTTTTGTCTTTATTGTTCAAGATAGAATATTTTCATTCCGAAAGAACATATTGGGGTTGCTTTAGCTGATTAACATGAACGTTCTTTGTACGCTGCGTTGCCAGCGGATTTTGCTTCTCGCTTTTGTATTTCATGGTCGCAGTTCCTCTGCTTGCCTACCGGATAATTTCCAGGACGTCACTAAGAAGGCTCTGCACGATGGCGCAAATACAGCTGTGGAGTTTTACCTTGCCCGTAAACGTATTGCCGTTTGCGCAATACCGAATCGCCGGAAAGCTGCACATGCAGCAACAACAACGCTGGAAGCGACATCTTTTGTGACGCATCGCGTATACAGAGAGCACATTATGCTGCAAGAACCTTTTACATTCTACTTATCTGCTAGCGTGAAGCGTTCGTTGGTGAAGTACTCGTGAACGTGCAATCCTTTTGCGATTTTTTTTTCTAGGAGACAACTTGCGCAGCCCAAGAATGTTTCTGAAACTGCTCGACCAGATGAGACATTTTGGAGAGCAATTCATAAAATTTATCAAGTTTGTAAACTAGCTGACGAAATCACGGCACAGATCAATTTTCATGCGCAAGTCTTGCAATGCCAGGTTCAGAGTGTGTGCGAGGCAATGCAGGTAAAACGCTCTATACTTACGGACAACTTTTCTTGGCTATGAAGCGAAGGCTATAGACCGTTTTTTCGTAGGCGCCGCCATATTGTGAACGCAGTGGCGCCGCCTATGAGCAGCGCCATACTGGCTTGGGTGAAAGCGGTCTTTTGCATGGCAGGTATACGCTCGGCGGCAGGTTCTGGCGTTTGTTTTCGCGGTCGTGCGGTCTGTTTAGTATGACGTGCGTTTTCTACGTGGTAAACGGTTCTGTGAGACGTGCTGAAGTGGTTTAAGGCGTCATGGCCGGAATTTCTGCTGGCGTTGAGGCGGACGCGGAGCACGCATGTGTGCGCACATGCATATTCGTGCCTACAATCAGCCTCGGAGATCACTTGTGTATTTCTGAATGTTCCAATCACTAATGTGACCTTATTGCAGTATTATCCTCTATTTCTGATCTGCGATTTAGGAGCCATGAAACATACGCGACGATCGTAACAGCGTGAGTGTGGGTACCGTTCTGCTACGATAGGAGCTGTGATGTTATACTTTGACAAGCGTTCAAACTGTTCGCTGCAGGTTACATTGCGTGACTACTTGGTTCGATGGATGAGGGTTCCGCCCCTGAATAAAATAGTTTTGGCAAGTGATAGCAGCATACCTTACAGTCTGAATTACGCTTGTCCAGCAAAGGGACTGTTTACGAACTGCGCGAGCGTCCTAAGCAATGGTAGGTGCTGGATTATATATATCTTTGTTCTATACATACCGCATGGTCCAAGCATACCGCATCAGCGGTTATATATTTATAAACGTTGTGCAGCGTGACCATGCGAGGCCCTATTGCGGCGTTAGCCCGTTTTCTCTTGCTTTTTCCAGAAAGAGGATGATAACCGAATTTCTTTTTCGGTTGTGTACGTTCCGTTCTCTACGACGCACACACAAGTATTACGGAAATTTTGTCCTCAAAAATAGACACCGCATTCTTTTTATGCGATCCCTCATATATTATGGCTGTATGCAGGCAAAAAAGGCAATGCCGAAGCGCACAGCTTACATATGTACCGTGCTGGTTCAGCAACCGCAGTGATCGCTGTGTTGAGCAGCGCCATCGGCCTCATGCAGGAAGGCTACCGTAGACATATGGTAAATTGAAGCCTACTAGACTTGAAATGCGCGAGAACGATGCCGGTGCATCACAAATATTTGATTGCGCCTGCCGCTTAGATGTTTCGTGGTGTCCTAAGGTTGGCCGTGTACAAGCATGCGCTCTTATGCTTTATGTTTTACTCCCTACGCCAAGCGATCAGATATTGAGCAGATTTACCATTTCATGCTGCTAATACAGAGACACCGGTTTCCTTTGTTGAATTAAAACCGATATAAGCAAAATAGTTCACAACACATACACACACCGCGACTGATAATGTGCGTACACCGCGGCTGATAAAACGCGTCACATTTTTGCGCCCCCAAAAGATATTTCCGCCTACTGTAGTTACCGATGCACCAAAAGGCTTCCCTGACGACCTTATATGAACGGACATGGCGTAAATTTCCCAAAGTACCATCTAAAACATCTCAAAATCGTTCCGCAGCACGCGACAGCAATACTTTCAAGCAGCGCCGCGCCGGATCGCCCAAGCCAGAGAGGAGGAAAGGCTCTCCGTGCGCCCTATCCTCCTCGCCCGATGAAACGGTCTATAGACCGTTTTTTCGTAGGCGCCGCCATATTGTGAACGCAGTGGCGCCGCCTATGAGCAGCGCCATACTGGCTTGGGTGAAAGCGGTCTTTTGCATGGCAGGTATACGCTCGGCGGTAGGTTCTGGCGTTTGTTTTCGCGGTCGTGCGGTCTATTTAGTATGACGTGCGTCTTCTACGTGGTAAATGGTTCTGTGAGGCGTGTTGGAGTGGTTTAAGGCGTCATGGCCGGAATTTCTGCTGGCGTTGAGGTGTACGGAACACGCAGCGCGATGGGGGGGTGCTCGCATATTTGAGCCTACAATCAGCCTCGGAGATCAATTGTGTATTTCTAAATGTTCCAATCACTAATGTGACCTTATTAAGCTGCGGTTTAGGAGCCATAAAACATACGCGACGATCGTAACAGCATGGGTACTGTTCTGCTACGATAGGAGCTGTGCTGTTTGACAAGCGTTCTAACTGTTCACTGCAGTTACATTGCGTGACTACTTGGTTGGATGGATGAGGTTTCCACCCATTAATAAAATAGTTTTGGCTAGTAATAGCAGCATACCTTACAGTCTGAATTAAGCTTGTCCAGCAAAGCGACCGTTTACGAACTGCGCGAGCGTCCTAAGCAACGTAGGTGCTGGATTACAGATATATTTGTTCTGTATAGCGCATGGTCCAAGCATACGGCATCAACGGTTATATATTTACAAACGTTGTGCGGCGTTAGCCCGTTTTCTCTTGCTTTTTAGAGAAAGAGGATGATAACCGAATTTTTTTTTTTCGGTTGTGTTCGTTCAGTTCTCTACGACGCACTCACACATATTACGGAAATTTTGCGCTCAAAAATAGCCATCGCATTCTTTTTATGCGAACCCTCTCATATATTATGGCTGTATACAGGCCAAAAAGGCAATGCCGAAGCACACAGCTTATATGTGTATCGTGCTGGCTCACCAACCGCAGTGGTCGCTGTGTTGAGCAGCGCCATGGGCCTCTTGCAGCAAGGCTAGCGTAGACATATGGTAATTTCAAGCATACTAGACTTGAAATGCGTGAGAACGATGTCAGTGTATCAAAAATATTTGATAGCGCCTGCCGCTCAGATGTTTCGTGGTTGCCTTAGGTTGGTCGTGCACGAGCATGTGCTCTTATGTTTTATGTTTTACTGCCTACGCCAATCCATCAGACAGTGTGCTGATTTACCATTTAATGTTGGTAATACAGAGACGCCGGTTTTCTTTGTTGAATTAAAATCGATATAAGCAAAATAGTAAACAACACATACACGCACCGCGACTGATAATTCTCGTACACCGCGGCTGATTATGCGTGTCACATTTTTGCGCCCCCAAGACATATTTCTGCCTACAGTAGTTACCGATGCACCGAAAGGCTTCCCTGACGACCTTGTATCAACGAACATGGCGTAAATTTCACAAAGTAAGATCTAAAACATCTCGAAATCGTTCCGCAGCACGCGACAGCAATACTTTCAAGCAGCGCCGCGCCGGTCGCCCAAGCCAGAGAGGAGGAAAGGCTCTCCGCGCGCCCTTTCCTCCTCGCCCGATGAAACGGTCTATAGGGTTGTTCGATTTAGAAAAAGGTGCACGGCACCCCAAACGAAAAAGTGCAGGGGGTACCAGATATGGTGTGCCAGGCTGCACCCACTCGCTGCAGGGTTCAAGGGTGAACTGCACCGCGGCGGCACCTTGCTTTGCACCCCGTTCAATCGTGCACGGGGGCGCGGGGCGCACCGCTGCACCTCGGGGAATCGAAGGCCTAGGTGCAGCGCACCGTGAATCGGTGCAGAAGGTGCAGATAAACTTGGCTGAATCGATTGGACCTTATGGAAACTAAGCGCGCCTCTTTCACCGCTTCTGGATGTAGTCCCGCAGTGTTGCTCACATTTTCTTACGTGGGAAATAGGAAACAATACTTTTTGTTTTGTTTTTTACAGCAACTAATTTGAAACAATACGTAACTTTCACCGGTCAAATGTTGGTATTTTTTTGTGCTTTTAGCTGGCTCTTTCGAGTTTTCGCACACCCGAGACTGTCGCACATTTCGCACATTCATCAAACGTAAAATGACGCCTGGTTCTTTATTCTATGTGACGCCCGTATCTTCCGGTGACTGTTCGTCGCTTGCTGTCCCGCCAATGAACTCCGCTCAGAGACTGTTGACTAACTTTAGCAACTAAAGATTGTTGAAGCACCGAAAGAAAGCTTTTCCAGCGGCTGCGCGGAAACCAAGCGAGCCCCTCTGGAAATTTCACCCTTTCACCCTTTAATTTAATTTAAGCCGCGGATGCGCGGAAGCGCCATCTGGTGGCCCTTCAAGGTGGTTTCCTCCTCTTTTCTCATGATTCCGCTGCACCCTCCTCCTCGCGTTTTCTTTTCACCCACCGCTGCGCTCCGCGTTCGCTCTTTCATCGTTCGCTGTGCTCGTTTGCTTGTTTACGCCGAGCGAGGACGAGGCATGCCAACGCTCAACGTAGGAACGGGCGCCTAAGAGCTGAGCTCTAATAAGGGTACATGAATGTCTCGATTAAGCAACAGCTCAAGCATATTAGGCAAATACGTGAAATGCTTATCGTTCCCATATGGTAGCTGAATGACAGCACCGCCAGAGTTCCCTCTCGTAATTTTCGTAGGCAGCTTTATCGAAGTAAAAAGTCACAGTTCTGTCCGACAAGCGAAGCACTGATTGCGATAGCAAATTATTAGAGCTATAAGAAGTAAAATTAATGGATTTATGAGCTGCATAAACTGCCGTAAACATTCTCTTACCCTTAAAATTTCGACCAAGCGCCCCCACCTGTGCAATATAAAGTGGATGACATGGAGAATAGAAGTCGCCGAAATAACTTAGTAATTTATGGCGTTACTGAGAGCTCAGACGAGGAGGCCTAAACACTAGGAAACAAAATAAAAGAAGGTATATTCAAGGATATACTCGGCCTTGAACTTAAATATATTGAAAGAATTCATAGGATTGGGAATCGTTACGGTCAGCGCCCACGCCCAATCATTCTTCGACTTTTCGATTGCAGGGAAAAAACAAAAATTCTTTCTTGCAGCAACAAACTCAAGGGCACACAGATATCAATATCAGAAGATTTCTCAAAAAGAGCAAGAGACATTCGAACTAACTTATGGCGTTCAACGGCAGTTGAACGGGCAAATGGTACAAAGGTCTCACTATCATTTGATAAACTAAGACTAAACGGAGGTATTTACACGTGGGATCCTGATAAACACACCAGAGTATAAATAACAAGAAAAGTTGCACCTACCTTAAGTGATTCCCACACCTCGTCATCGGCACAGGGTAGCACGAAAGAACGCAGAAAGAAATGACAACGTAACAAGACACAACGGATTTCTGTGCCTGAATGCTCGAAGCGTCATTAATAAAATTGATAAATTAGAAGAGATACTGTAGTGTCCAGGTACTGTAATAATTACCGAAACATGGCTACATGCCCATATACATGATACTGAAATTGCGCCTGCCTCATATTCATTGATACGCACACATCGGGACGGCCGCGGAGGCGGCGTAGCTATTATGATAAAAAACAGTTTAACATTTCAAGAAGAGCCTGGAATAGCTAATCATGAAAGTGCTTGGTGCAGAGTTCAGCTTGATAATACGTCATTGTTAATAGGTGCTATTTACAGATACCCTGGAACACCTGCGGAATACCTCTTGAAAGTGCACGATTACCAGCACAGCAAAATTAATAACCGTACAAAACTGTCATTAACTGGGGATTTTAATCTTGCTGGGATAGATTGTAATAATTTAAGTATCGGTAATAGAGATGCAAAAAACTGTGAGCGCCTGTTTGATATATAATGTTGTTTTTTCTTTATTACAGATTGTTGAAGAACCTACGCGTGTCCAAGGAAATGCCTGTTCAGTACTTGATCTTGCTTTAGTATCGCAGTCGATAACACCCCATATACGTGTTCAAGAAGGGATTTCAGATCATCAGTTGCTGGTTTTAACATTTTTTACTCTGCGTATGAGCGCTGGGTGTAAGGCCAAACCATCTCGAATAGCTTTCAAGGACTATAGCCGAGCTAATGATGAGAGTTTTATTGACTACTTAGAAGAAACCTTGGACAGTTTCTCAGCTGAATCCTGAGGAGGCGTTAATGGTCTTTGGATAAAACTAAAAGAGGCTATTATGCATTGCGAAAATAATTTAATACCTACAAAATTCAAAAGAACTGAGTAGAAAACACCGTGGATCACGCGGAGCATAATTCACCTAAAACGAAAACTAAAAAGACGTCGAAGAAAAGGGATAAATTATGCCGAGATAAGAGAGCTCACATGCAAATTGAAATTAGAAATAAAAGCTGCAAAAGACGATTTCTTTTCAAATAAGTTAACAACTTTCATAAGGAATCAACCGCAGAAGTTTTGGCACTACTTGTCGAAGCCAGAAGGCGTGAGCAGTCAAATAGAAGTGGCAGATTTGGTCATAGAATTGACATGCGCGTTGTAGCAAATACATTTAATACAATTCAATTCAATTCAGTTTATTTGGACATACATAGGTGGTACAGGATGTCCACGAGGCGCGGCAAAAGGAGGCGACAATGCCTCCTGACAGGGCCTTCACCTCGGGATCACACATTATGACAGCAGGTCGGCATGACAAAATACTGCACTACATTGTGAGATCAATGAAATCAGTGGAAATTCAGAAATACAATGCTGCGTCACATATGACAAATTATCCTATTTGATATTATACAATGATTACATCATTCTAATTCACGGAAACAATTATGTAGATAATCATTCAGATTGCACTTGCTCAAGATAAAAGAAAGGTACAATTCTAAGCAAAGGAGGCAGGAGAAGAAAGCATCATTTTCATTTTTTTCTTAAATTGAGAAAGGGTGTTGCAATCATTTATACAGTTGATCATTAGAGGATAAGTGTTACAGAGTGTAACTATTTGATTGTCTATGATCTGAGTACCATAATTTGTTCGTGACTTCGACCAAACCATAGATACAGTGCGCAAGTTATGGGTAAGGTTCCTGTTTAAGTACTTTGTGCAGAAGGATGTAAAATCATGCTTAATGTTATGAAAAATAAGCACAGCCAATGAGAAACTGTAAAGTTGATAGTATGGCAGTACCTTAACTGCGTCGTACAGGGATTCTTTGGTAATAGGTGCGGAACGGAATACCGCCTTCAACGCCCTGAACTGAAGCGAAAAAAGGCGGTCAGAATCCGATTTGTTACATGTTCCCCAAACTAGCTGACAGTACATAAAATAGGAGTGAACTATGGAAAAATAAATCTGCTTTCTCAAACACAGAGGTAAAAGATATTTTACGCGTTGCAACAAACCGATAGACCTAGATGCTTTCAAACGAACCTGATCCACGTGATCTGTCCATGTTAAGTCATATTTGAAACAGACGCCCAGGAAGCGGCAAGAATTTGTTGGCAATAGATTGGTATTATATATCTGTAGTTGAACGTGATGATTCAAGGGCTTGTTTTTGGGGCGGAAAATAATGTATTGTGTTTTCTTTATATTTAAGTCAAGTTCGTTCTTATTTAACCAGATCTGTAGCTGACTCAGCCACTGATTAGCATGTTCTTCAAGTGAGGCTAGATTTGGACCAGAAAAGAAGACATTAGTGTCATCCGCGTAAATGATAATATCAGGTGTCAGGGGGATGTTAACGAGGTCATTGATGTATAATATAAATAACAAAGGCCCAAGAATAGATCCTTGCGGCACACCGTACTTAATTATTCCTATGTCTGACAGAAATTGATTCATGCTAGTGTATTGTTTTCTTCCTTTGAGATAACTGTCTATCAGCTCATGTGCTACTCCTCTGATACCATACTTTCCCAGTTTTTCCATCAGAATTTCATGTTTAATCGAATCAAAGGCTTTTCGGAAGTCAAGAAAAATGCCCAGTGTTTATAGTTTCTGTTCAAAGTTATTCAAAATACGGTCCTTTATGAATAGCAGTGCTGTCTCCGTTGATTTTCCAGCCTGAAATCCATATTGTTGTTTACATATTATATTATGAGCATTTAAAAATTTGTTTAACCTCGTGTATATTATGCGTTCGGGGATCTTAGAAAAGAGCTATCTCCAATCCGGTTTCACGTGCTGGCCAACCTCGAGTGCGGCCGTGGCAGTCGCTGACGCCCGAATGGACGGAGTTGTGATAACAGAGTCGGGATTTTAAACTTGATTTTGCAAATAGACACCAAGAAGGCGCCGGGGCCCGATAATACATCAAATGTATTTTTGAAACGATACGCACAGCAGCTGTCTCCCTTTTTGCAGATTATATTTTTCCGAATCGTTGAGTACGGCCTCTCATCCCAAGGATTGGCTATGTGCCAAAGTAATCCTCATTCATAAAGAAGGCTATTTCTCATATATGTTAACGGCATCGCTGGTTGTGCAGAAAATGGAGTAAAATTGTGGGTCTTCGCCGATGACTTGGTCATTTATGCATGCGTGCAAGGAATTGATGACCAGCTTAGACTAAATACTACACTAAGCAATATAGCCCGCTGGTGGGACATGCGGGTAATGGAAATTAATATTAAGAAAACAACACAGTATATGACCATAACTCATAGAAAGTCGATCTTTGGGTTCAATTATACATTAATGGGTAACGATTTAATACAAAATGACACAGTAAATATTTAGGCATAACCTTTACAAGCGCGTTAAAATGGAATACCCATAGCGATAATACATGTACGAAGGCTTTCCGAACACTCGGTTTCTTGCGAAGAAAATTAACTGCAGCCCCATCCTATGTGAAACTAACAGCATATAAAACTTTAGTAAGGCCAATTCTTGAGTATGGTAGCATAGTATGGAACCCGTACCAGAAAGGTCTCTCACAGAAATTAGAAAGTATTCAAAATAAAGCATTGCGATTTATATACCATAAGCATTCTCGACACGAAAGCGTAAGTGCTCTTAGAAACCAAGCAGCACTGCCTACTCTTGTTTGTCGGCGTCATGTGGTTGTCGTGAAGTTTTCTATGCTATGTAATCACAATATTAATATAAATGAGCGAGATTACGTGCAGCCACCACACCGACACTCCAACAGAACCTGTCATAATAAACACATCAGGCAGTATCCGACACAGTGCGACACGTTTAGATATTCATATTTCCCATGGGCAATCAATATCTGGAATGCGTTGCCAAAGGAAATTGTAGAATATTGAGATTCTGTGGATGGCATTGTCGCAAAATTGGAGCCATATTTTGGTTGCTCATGAAAGTATTTGAGCGCGTAGATTAAAGATAATGAGTTGGTTGAATGATTGGACACTATAATTATAGTGCACGTGTGATTGTATACCACCTTATAATTTTAAATGTAGATATTGCAATGTGCAGAATAGTGATGTTTCATTGATCCCCGATAACTGCAAGAATGTTATACGACTAATATTGCGATTGTTTTGAGCACATTTTGTTATTCCTTGAGTCATGAGAAACAAAGAAAGTGTCTTGTGTCGAATGCCAGTGTTGTTGTATGGCAGTTTTATATTGTTTTCTATATCTTTTCTTTTTTTCCTGTTTTTTCCATGCTCATGTGTATTTTTACAATCAACTTCCTGTTTGGGCCTGTGCAAAGGCCTACAGTATTGTTACATAAATAAATAAAAAAATAAGAAAGAGTATCCTCCCCCCCGCCAACTTCATTGCTACTTTCAAATTTCAACGCCGTTCAGGCAAAGCGCCCCTCCCCCCTTTCCCCCTATTTTCGCGCTCTTATCGCGCACCGCGCCCAGGCAACACTGACCTGCCACATCCAATTTATTACGATAGCAATTATATGGACACTTCAGGCGCATTTCTGCAGTCGACGTCACCGTCGCCGTGAGGTTCCGTATGAGTGAAAACGTGTGAGGGTGAGCCGGCGAACGCGGTTCAATGTGGCGTGCACGAGCGAGGAACGCGGCTCGGATGCGTGCCCTCTCCTGCGGCGAGCAAGGAAAGGGGGTCATGGGGAGGAGGGGCGTTCTTCTCCGGCGGCTGCTAGGGTGCCTCGATGTCCTCCTCGCCCACCGCTCCGTACAGAGTGGAGACAACCGCGGCGTTTAAAGCGGCGTTGGCAACGCGAATCGCGGACGCCGTAGTAGACTTTGGCGGACGCTGTAGCGACGCGTTGCCGGCGCTCGTGTGTCTTCAAAGCGATATGCAACGCGGCCAAAGTGCACGCCCGCCTCATCTTCAAAGCGATCTGCGATGTTTGCAGAGTGCGCGTAGTGACAGTAGCTTCGTATGCGCTAAGCTTTCTACGTTTCCTCCACGTTGAAGCGAGAGATGCATGAAGGTCAATTCGCTTGCTGCTGCTGTGATTACTTGCTCCAGAATTTTGACTCATCGAGCGTGTCTGTTCATGTTGACCTGTGCGCACGGGACATCGTGCTGGTTAATTGAGTTAAAACACACTGGAAGGCTAGTTGGTTAGAATCCATGATAGCATGTGTATAAGCGCGACTGAACAAGGACATAGAAAGAAGCAGACACACAAAGAGCACTGTCTCTGCAGTCTGTCTGTTTTCTTCTACATCCTCGTTGAGTCACGCTTACACATTATATCATTGTTAATTTACTTAGCAAGCGAACGTTTGCGAGTTTATACGGCTGATACAACTACTATCCTTACTTTGTACAGTGATCTCCTAATGTGCTATCGCAATCGGTGCCTCACCTTTCGGCGGAACTGCGATTTTGTGCGTGTGTGGTTACACTAGTTTGGACACAGCCAACTACGGCCACCCAATACAGTGACCCAGTCCGCGTGTCCCCGTTAAACTCGTCACACACCGTTTGCAGTTCGCAGATCGCCAGCTGACAGCAGTCTCGCTGGCAAACGGCGAGATCCGCCTTTCAGTACAGAAGATTGCCCTATGGCAAAGGGACGTGGCCACTCAGCTACAGAGGAGTGGTTGCGGTTGTGCTCTGGCATTCCGCCAGCAGCCAGCCTCACCTCCACTGATTGCTCGCCGCTGATATTGTCACTAGGCCTTTTCCTGTTTACGCCGAATCTGTAGCAGACGGCGCTTCAGAATGAACCACCAAAGGTACCAAGTAGCAATGTTTTGTTACTGTTAAGCCGCTTTACCCTCTCACAATAATTTCACACGAATAAGAAAACATGCTGATATTTGCAGCGCCGCCAGCTGCGATGCGAGGATGGCAGAGCTGGGGTTCGCTGTCTGCTGTTGGCAGCCATGCATTGCAGCTGAGCTTGACTTTTGTGTCCTGTCTCATTAGTGCTAAAGGTTTGACCGTGGACTTCAAGCGGAATGCTGCAAACTTTCTTTTGCGATCGACTCAGAGGAGTCTTTCGATGGTTTTGAGAATGATGAACAGCACTAACAAATCTTGGCTTAATAAAGTTCATATTAAAGAAAATTTTAAATCCTTGCATGCCCACTGCATCTTTTCCTTCTGGCGGAAAAAGTTTGTCGTCGCCGTATTGAATTTTAGTGCTGCTCAAGATGAAGCCCCCCCTCCCCCCCGCATTGCTTGGCCGGTAAATTCAACTTGCTTGGGGGGGAGGGAGGGCGATCTCGGAATTTTATGGTACTAACTAAATTGACCAGCTTGTTGTCACACACGCACAGGCAAACACAAACAAATCTCACTAGATAACCTCGGACACACTGTCAGAATGGTGGGGGGATGAACAGTGGCAGCAGC
Source organism: Dermacentor andersoni (assembly GCF_023375885.2). Taxonomy (NCBI): domain Eukaryota; kingdom Metazoa; phylum Arthropoda; class Arachnida; order Ixodida; family Ixodidae; genus Dermacentor; species Dermacentor andersoni. Next base: position 43,412,450 of record NC_092818.1, on the reverse strand, counting down.
AGTGAGAGAATTCCCCTTCATGTTGCCTCTTGCTTCATCGCAAACTAGGCACATGAGAACACAGCACACACCAAGCCATAAGCTATATTCGGCTGGCGATAGCCTTCAAACCTAACGTAGATCGCCTCCGATATAGGACATGCGTGGCTGCACTCAGCTGCCGCAGCTGCAGTAGAAGAGGAGATGCACACTAACCTGCCCCCTCCACCCGACCTCCTAGAATACTCCCATCTCCTCCTTCCCGTCTTTTTGCATGTGTGGGATGGGGTTTGTAATATCAATTAAAGATTAAGCGATTAAATGTATCCTGAAAAATTATTAATCTTCATGTATGATTGACTTGATCGATTAGACCTGTTCAATTTATTGTTTTGGAGAGTTTGACAAGAGTAGCGCGAAAATTTTGAAATTGCACTGGAATGCCGGTGCACGAGCACTGACTGTGAGGCTGTGTTATAGCAACTGTAGACTGTTTTTCTAAGTTCCGAGTGATGTCGAGTCGAGCCTAGCACTTCCCCTCTCTTCCCCAACACCGCACTCGCCGCCTGAAGCAGGAGGCTTGAAATGCCCTCGCGATTCAAAGCACACTATAGCAACCCAGCCGTTCATCATTGTGCCACTCCCAGTCCACTAAAGTCATGGCACAGCATGCGCAGCGGCTTGGAGTGTGTATTTGACAGAGCGATGGAGCAAATGTATAGCATCCGAGTACCTATTCTCGCATGCTGGTTGTGTGGCCATTCAAAGAAGGTGTTGGTTTCACCCCGAAGCAATTTACATTCCTTCGCTTTGTAGAAGAGAGAATGTCGCTTAAAATACTAAACCAGTGACTTTTTTCCCTAGTGCATACTGCAATTTCTCGCATTTTTCAGTTGGACTTCACCTTTCACTTTTGCTATATTTCTCATTTTTTGTTTAACTATACTGTACACGGATCCACTAGTGGCAGGTATCATATTTCATTCTGCACTATCATTTTATAGCATATATTGTTTATTTTTTCAAAAGCCACTAGTGCCAACTATTATAAGTGTTTAATAAGTTAAATATTATACTTCATCAAATGTTTATACACTTGTGTTTCAAACTTGGTTCCACCTCTCAAACATTAAAGTAGGGTCCTACAAAAGTAGAAAACTGTGTTTCAAACTTTTTAAAAGTGCCCAACAAAAATTTTGATTAATCAATTAATTGATAAAAAACCCTGCATCAAATGCAATTCATTGATTAAACGTTAAAATGATGAATGATTAATCGTTAAACAAATTGCAAAATTAATCGACCAACTCCAGTGCGGGAAGGTACCCTCCCTGCCTTTCTTCCTTGCTGACAAGCTTTCACTCACACGTACAGCATAAGGTGCACAGCCACGATCTTATCACACTTGGACTTCACACAGAAAATCATGGCAATGATGATGGCGGCAATTCACCTAGAGTGTCCATGTGATTGCTATTGCAATAAAATTAGTTGGGCCACTGAAGGCATGAGTCCGGGGCACGGCATAGCTATGCTACATACATACACTTCCCACAACCATCTACATGTACTTCAAAAAGTCGCATCTATCGGAATCTCAAATAGCTTGCTTTCCTGGCTTGAACACTTCTTAATTAAATAAAGAGAAAATCAGACATCTACCTGTTCGTAGCAACTGCTACAAAGAAAACCCATATGGGTTCCTCGAAAGAAAAGCCTCACAGTTGAAGAAAAATTCATCCTGGTCCGGGATTCGAACCCAGGACCACCGCCTTTCTGGGGCAGCCGCTCTACCATCTGAGCTAACCGGGCGGCTAGCAGATGGTAGGGCGAAGTCGAATTTTGTCGACAGCTCGAAGCACAGGCAAGAGTTATGACGTAATAGTTCTGCGGAAACCCGCAAGGTGGGGAGAAGTAACTAAATAAAGAGAAAATCAGACATCCACCGTTCGTAGCAACTGCTACAAAGGAAACCCATATGGGTTCCTTGAAAGAAAAGCCTCGCAGTTGAAGAAAAATTATAAACATAACATAAAATATATCTTACAAACTTAACATGAGCACTGGATGCAAAGCAGCAAATCGGCCTACAGTATTATTACCGTTGCATGTTGACCGACATAGTGCCAGTGAGCACACCTATCTACTGCCTATTCGAACAATATATCACTACATAAAACAAACCTATAATGTCACCCCACAAGTATCTATGAAGCCCACAGGCCTCTTAATGTCATAGCACATGACGTAGAACAGCTTCTTTGGTTTTCCTAATTTGGGCTATCCCATTCTTGGGCAACTGAGTATGTGCCACTGGATGCTTTGGCTTATGTAGCCGAGCATTTTGACCAACAAAGTGATGCCAGTGAGCACAACTCTGTTCTGCACAATCATACAATGAATCACTATCTAAAACCTGTAAGCACAGTGTTGGTTTATAAGTATCTCTAAAGCATGCAGATCTGTTATTGGAATAGCACATATACTGAATGGCTTCTTTGAACTACGTACATTTGTTGTATGACTTGCTCTACCCCGTTCTTGAGCCATTGGGTATGTGTCCATTCTTGGCCAATCCCACTTCAGGAGAGCTTCCCCTTACATATATTCCAACATGCTTGTTGCTTCTCCATAAATGTTTAGCATTTTGTTTGAGTTGGTGATATCCAAGCCTTTACATGAGCAAGCAGAGGCAGAGGCTACAGGTGTGGTTGGAGACCAGGCACAGCATGCATGGCATCTGGTTGCATTATCTGAGGTGATGCTGTACTGTTGTTGTCCGATACCTGTGCCTCTGAGCGCGGAGCCCTACACTTCTACTGCCGTTAGACTGTGGTGCACAGTCTTCTTCATTTTGTGAGTATAATCAGTGTCAGTTTGTGGGTCACCAAACGCTTGAATTTTTTTCGTGGGACATCTAAGTCCTATACTAAGTGCAGCCTTGTGACCTTTGTTCAAGGTCTCTTGGATGTGCCCCAGCTGATCTAGGTTGTTATATCATATGCACACAAGATGTGTTTAAAATTAGATATGTCCTGCAAAGTATGGCGTGCATTGCCAATGTCTGGCAATACAAATCACCTTTTATAGCCACTTGCTTGGCATATATGAACATAGCCCAAACTGCCCTAAAGTCAAGTAAAATTGTGAACGCTTAAGTGCAAAAACTAATTTCTCATTTACATTTCCCCGTTCATGTCTCATTTCATGTTCACGGTAAAGTACAGCTGGGTAGCATGCAATGCTGGTTTGTACAGATTCAATCACTGCTCTGTACAACACTAAAACAGCCAGCTCTGATGTATGCAACACCTGGCAGCTGCTGCTGGGTCAGGAAGGCGAGCCTAGGTGCATGCTCAACCACACACGTGAGCAAGACAGCCCACATTCTTTTTTGTAAGTGACAACATATAATCAGCACATTCATTTTGCTGAAATGGGCTTTCTCACATGCTCCACACAAATGAACGGATCTGCACTCCTGTAACGTAAAATACAACCTTGCATATTTTGATGCAGTTTGCTTCACCTGTCGCTCCTGCTAATGTCAAGGAAGTGTGCTTGTTAGGATGCATCTGCATATGAGGGTGGACCCAGAAAGAACCACACTGGCTTCATGAAGTTTCTGCCAAGTTTACTGCTGTCTTCTCCTGCTAGGTGGGCATAGGTGAACCCTCCAGAAGGCCACTTCACAAGTATCCAAGCCGACATCACCTCAAGATGTCCTATGGGTTTATGGCGACTCTTGTTCCAGCTCTTCTCGTACTACTTTTGTGAAATCATGATGTCTGCTTGTAACAGACAGCGAATAATCTTGAGATAGTCATTCTTTAGTAAAATGACCAAAGAAATACTTGAAATGCTTGAACTACGCTTATGGAGGAAGCGCCGAGCCGTACACGAGTTGAGTGGTTTAGGTTGTTACGAGATGAGAAATGATTGTCAAAGGCCATTATCATTTTGGCCAACCTTCAAGCAGTCATAGATACAAGATTGTCAAGAAGGGTTGACAAAAATTACGCAGATCCCACGCACTGTGGGAACCGATATAAGCGAAGCTTTCTGTGCTGCTTGCTTTGAGTGACGATAATTAGCAGTGATGTTGACGGCGAATGTTTAATTTCTTCAACGTTTTGTCCAACACGAGAGTGGTGAGTTTATGTTAAAGATTACCTTGCGTCTACCATTGCTGTTTGTCTTTGTAGTACACAAAGCACAAAGGAAGAGGTGTTTGCTTGAAGTGTTGTTGTGCGCCATATTTCATAACCTCTGAGAGGTTAGATCATTGTCATTGCCTCACATGGCATATCACATTGTGGCAGAAGCATTAAACTTGAATTGGATTATGGGGCTGTACATGCCAAAACCACACTCACATTATGAGGCAGGCCGTAGTGGGGCACTCTGGATTAATTTCGGCATTGTGGTGTTCTTTAACGTCTCCCCAAATCAAAGTGCGCGAGCATTTTTTACTTCACCCCCGTCAAAATGCGGCTGCCTCGGTCAAATCCGCGACCTTGAGCAATGCCATAGCTGCAAAGCTAATGTGGCGAGCAAAGAAATGTTGATTTGACAGCCGTCCGTTTCAGTAGTGTCTCCTGGACCCTGCAGTGCGCTTTAATTAATGCGGCTCTACTTCTGCACTCCCTACGTATGTTGCCCGCTTGACATATTTGCATGGCGTTTGTTTTTCAGAAATAGCAGAAACGCATCATACCGTACCTTGAACCAGTTTATCCAGTATTTCCTCGGCTTCTCACGTCACCTTATCCCTATAGCCCCCTCCTCCTTATATTTGCATGCGAACTGCGAGCAAAGAATGGCAAGGCTGTTATTCACCCGTCTCGCGACTGTGTCATTTCTACCCCTTCTCTGCCATTTCTTCCCCCTCCTATCTTCCATTCTATTCAGCTTCCCTCTGGACTTTTACGTCGGTAGAAAGGTAAGCGCTTGCGGGTATCACAGACAATTACAGCTGTCAAGAGGCTAATGTGGTAATGACCCGGGAGCTCCAAAGGGCATTAGAGAAGTTTAGCTTGTCCGGTATTCGGGTAAACGCAGGTGGACATCAAGTGTATTCTACTTCACTGCTGGTTTAAATTTTCGGCACTGGCGTAATCCTGTTGCTGCCAAAAATTTACACCCGCAGCAAAGTAAAATACACTTGGTTATTGCAATGTTAGCTGCTTTTGTCTGTTTGAGCTCTGCACCACGAGGTGGCTGCACCATGCAGGCCACTCCCGTTTACGCCTTCGCCCCAAACCCCCAACGCCCTGTACGTCTGCGTTTACCCGAATACCGGACAAGCGAAACCTCTCCATTGTGCACAGTCGACGTGGTGCGGTCCAAACGAGTTCCTTGTGTCTCTTTTCTGCTCTGGCGCGCTCCTTCCATGTATATACATGCTCTGACCCCCCCCCCCCCCCCCGACGCGGCGTGCCTTACAGCAGCAGCAGTAGTGGGAAAGTCGCAGGAAAAGGCAAACAAAGCTTCCCTTCAAAAACGAGATTCGCCTTCAAACGAGACTGTGAGTGAAGTTTCCGTGTGGAATCAGGCACAAGACTTGTTGCCACAATGCTAGTTTTCCAGCTGCTTGCAAAGGGCAAAAAAGAAAGATGACAGAACCTTAGCTCGATTTTGTGCCAGGATGTGAAAAATAATGTTGAAAGTAGCAGAGACCTTTTTTCGGACATCATCACAGGTGGTGTAACGTGGTGTTATATAGGTACGACACCAGAACCAAACAAGTTTCGAGCCAGTTGACATCTTCCTTACCAAGACAGAAAAAAAGCAAGTGCACTCGTGGAAAGATGATGATAGTTTTTTTTTTGGTGTTCCTCATATAAAGCAGTGGGAATGTGTGCCTCTTGGACAGACTGCCAATCACCAATTTTACTAGGAATCATTATGGCGATTAAGAACGAATGTGTGAGGGAACCGTGCAAAATTGTGGAATGCAGCTCGCTGGTTTTTCCATCACGACAGTGCTGCAGCTCCAGCTGATTTGGCTATTATGCGCAATTACTCTTGGGGCTGGGCCCAACATTCTCCACCTACCCTATTTCTCAGACCGAGCGCAATGTGATTTTTTTCTTTATTTTGAAAGATTCAATAAACGAAGATTTATCACTGCAATAGGTGAAGGCTACTCCACAAGGGGCACTCAATGGCATAATGCATGAGAAGCTCCAGAGTTGCTTCAAACAATGAGAAAAGGTTGGACAAGTGTACTGGCTTCGCTAGAGGTTATTTTGAAGGGAACGGAGTGGTCCTTACCCGCCGTTAAATTTTTTTTTTAGGACAGTTCAGTCTGTTTTGGGCCTGCCTTCTATCAGCCTTATAAAGGTTCATACAACACAAACTACCATGATAAATCATAATTTATTTTAAAGCAAAATTTTCTACATATAAGGACAGCACCAAAATGATGTTACTCAAAGAAACTTGCAACAAACAGCGCAGATGCCCCACCCTGTGCACAGGTTGCATTGTTAACTAAAACAGCACATAACTTCTAAAGTTGTGCTTTACACTGCACAATGCTCACTAACGCAAGCATGAAAATGCTGGAGGAAAGGCACAGTTGGCAAAAGGCACTTTTACTGGGCATTCCAAGCAACGAACTGGGCATTACGTCGAGCTGCTTCCCCTGGTCTGACTGGAGAGCGAGGAGCCTCGGTGGGAACCGCGGGAAACTTCAGTTCCTCGTCCGTGTTCGAAGCCCCGCTGACATTCTGGCCTTCCTTGTAATCAGTGTCCTCTTTCAATATTTGGTCCAGCTCCGCTTCCAGCTCGTCAACCTCGGCGTCTGCAGCGGCCACTGGCATGCCCATAAGTCTTTGAAGCTCTTGTTGGTCTTCAAGGGTCGTGTTAATTTCGGCAACGACGTCGTCGACGTTGTCCACTTCCAGGCCACCATGTGCCACCTTGAGCGCTTGGGCCGCCGTCTTGTAGCCGTCGTAGACTAATTGGATGTCCTTGTTCTCGTGGATGTTCATCTCGAGGGAGTGGATGTTGTCCAGCATGGCGAACTGCTTTTCCAGCACTTGCTGTGCCCTCCGCCGCTTCTTCAGTATGTGGAGGGCCTTGTTCTGCAAGCCCTGCTTCTTGGCCTCGAGTGCCTCGCGCGTGCAACGGTCGATGTCGCCCTGCAGCAAGTCCACCTTCTGATTCAAGTCCTGCTTGGCCTTCTCGAGCTTGAGCATCGCCTTCTCCTGCTCGCTCAGCTGGTTGTTATGGCGAAGGAACTGCACGACTTTCTTGCCGTCCTTTTGAAAGAGCCGTACGTATTGCGACTTCTCCAGCCCGTTTAATACGTAAGCGAAGGATCGCTGGTCTTTGCAAATGCCCGCGCACACATTCCAAACTTCGGAGTAGGGAATGACATCTTCTACAAACTTTTCGTCTTCGCAACGCTTCATGACTTCTTGTTGAAGCTGTTTCAGGACGTCAACGTTGACGAGCATCTCATCGATCTCGGTGTCAGCTTCGCCGCTGCCCGAACCCCAAGTCCACATCCATGTCAACGGCCTCTTGACTAGAGTGTCGAAACCCCACTTGACCCAACCTTCGCTAGTGAAGTAGTCCTTGCTGTTTATAAGATCGCCCGATTTCTTCATGTGCGACAGTACTGTCCTCAGGCATGCGGGCTGGCTCCGCTTGCGCTCGAAGGCGACAGCAACGTCGCTGGCTGAAAACACTGGCGTCCTCGTTTCGCGGCTCCACTGGAGGATGAGCGAAACCCAAAAGTCCATTTTGTCTTGCCATCCTTCCGGATTCGCTTCCTTGGGGCGGAACTCGGCGAAAAGCGACCGCATTCGTACATCATCCTTCCAGCACACTGGCAGAACAAAGGCGTTGCTGTCACTGCTTTCCATGGCAATTAGCGGATCGTCTGAGACGGTGAGCGACGAGGGATCACGATACCAACAGTCATTTCATGACGAATTCAAACAGGGGAATACAGGTTGCAAAGAAACTTGCATTCTACGCGCTCACATGATTTCGCAATTGCAACATGCAACAAACGGCAGTACCCTGTCGTTGACGTGACGACAGCGACATATGGCGACGGTAGCGGTGCTCTTGCATATAGGTGTTTTTGCTAATCGACACGAGAGGCCGGCACCGGGCAATCCTCGCTAAAGTCCCTCAATCCTCGCTGCCAAGATACTTTATTTTTTTCTTTTTCTCGAAAGTGCGCAGCCCGCTCCTTTTGAACTAATATTCTGTGTTAAAGCACTCACGTAAAACTCTTAGCGCAAAATTTTATTATGAAATTTAAAAAGCGCTCTATTGATTTTAAAATTTGCTCTTTTGATATCGCATTTTGTATCATAGATCGGCCCTCCTGCGATCCTACTCCTACTTCAAATCCGGCTGCAACTTGACCGTATCCTTCGTTTTACTTCAGTGAACTTCAGTGTAGTTTTGTTATGGCGGTTAGCAACGGCCGTGACTGGTGCGACCGGGGCACAGCAGACGAAAGGTGCCCAGAACAATATAGTGAGAGTGATTGCTTGAAAACTTTATTATTCCACCGAGCTACAGGTGTGGGGGAGGACGAAGCAGTTCCCGCGCGTTGAGGACGGTGTCTCTTCACGGCCTCAACGGCCAAGCGGATTGCTCGACGGTGAAACCGCCCCGCACACTCTCAAGTTCAACAAATGGCCACAGAGGGCGAAAAATCAATCGAGGCGCGTGTCAGCGTAAGCGCGCAAGTGGAGCTACTGTAATTTGGTCGAATACTTTAATTTGTGCTTTCTCTGCTAGGGGCGCTAAACATGCTGAATTTTTTAATTTACACGAACCATTGACATGAACAATCGAGGTGTCTAAGGATGCTTTTTTACCTCAGGCAAATAGGCAGTTGATTTTTTTTAATTTGATTGTTGAAGCTACTTTTTAGTCATAGCGTCAAGGTTTTTGTGCTCGATTAACCACCGACAGCCGACAGCCTATTGGTATCGATGTGTTTCCTGGCCGTTGGCGTTCGAATACTACGGCGGTAAAACATTTTCAAAAAGCATGCTGGTTTCGTCTGCGAGTCATTACATAGACTTGCTGTAAAAAGGTCTACTCTTGGCAAAGAATAGTGCCTCATTTTGTTTAGGCGTTGATTATCATTATGAATGCGGCGGAGGTTCAGGGAGTACGCTTGAAGGTACGTTTTTATGCCGTTGATCTCCATAACACCGTAAGTACGCAAACCGATGTCACAGAACACCCGATGCATCATTGTGTGTTCTCCGTCATCGCTTGTTTGCTGTATGCCTACTAATTCTTCATTTCTTCAGGTGTTGTATCCTCATTTTGTCCTTGTTCTCTTGTGCTTCACTTACAGTATGTCGTTCCGTCAGCTGTAATGCGCATTTGCAAAACCAATACGTTTGATAATTAAGACGCAGTGGTTATCATAATTTCACTACACGTGTATTAAGCTGGCACATATGGTTCAGATACAGATACCTGTATGCGAACTTGCACGACGTTGATGCGGAGATTAGGATAATTATGACAACCGTAAGGAAGAGGCAGCTGACGGCCGTAAGCTGTTGCGTTCTTTCCGCCAAACTACCCGGCCTGGTAGTGCTGTAAAGATGCTGTATAAAAGTGACGCGCGGTGACAGGGAAATTATTATGCTTAGCAGCCGACCGTACGTTTTGTAGCTTAGGTCTTCTTTCTTGTGCTACCCTTATTAATGAGCCATTTCTTGACTATGTTCTTGACTATGTAACCGCGTTTGTGTGGATGCGTAGACGTGTGCTTTTTGTTGTACTTGTAAAATGCAAATAAAATATTTTCAGGCTTACTCAATCTTTGGTGTCGTGTGCGTTTATTCCAGTCGAGGCCATCGTGCCACCTGGAAACCGCATTCTGTCAGTAGCCCTACACGAAATGCAACAGCTGGAGCGCGGCGGCACAATTTAACTCAGGGTAACGGCGGCGTAATAAACGAAAAACCGCTCGGGATGCCCTTAAAAGTCAGTTCAGAGTGTGCCTTAACTCGATATGACTCAGCGCTACATGTATTCTGCTGCGCCTCGATCGTGCTCCCGCCAGTTTGGTTGCTGTGTGGCAAACGTAGCGCCTACATAAATATGTAGGCGCTACGTTTGCTACACAGCAACTAAACTGGCGGGAGCACGATCGAACGAGGCGCAGCAGCCAGAAACCCAGTAAAACCACAGAACACCACGCCAGTCGTGCTTTGAGCCATGTGCGTGGCATTTTGCAGAGTAGCGAAATATCGAACTCGCCGTCTTTGCTCATATATACTCGCTCATATTCTGTTCTAGCAGGATCTGAGCAGGATCAACTGCCGCACGCCGCCGTGTTGTTTTGGATTGGCTAGGCATTCGTTTTGGCCAGCATTGACTTGCAACACACTTATAATAAAAACATCTTCGTTTTTTTGGTGAGACAAATAGATGAAGTTTGTTTTTATATATAATTCTACTTAAAACAATCGCTTTTTAGCAGCTTTCTCTTGTTAATTTACCTCTTTAAAAACGCGCTCTTAGTCTGTCGCCATTTTTTTTTACTGCGAGTGCACTCTGTTTTCCCGTTAAGAAGCGCGTTGCCTAAAGTGTGACTCAAGGTCCCGAAGTGCACTCTCCATAAGTGCACTTAACTTGCCCGCTTGACAGGGGTATAAGGCCAAAGAGCGCCAGGACATGTGTTTTGGTTTAGTAAAATTGCTAGTTTAGGACAATGACTTAAAATAAAGGCTGTATAGAGGCCTAAGGAGTGTGCAATAGAAGTCGGCGGTAACTCTGTTAGACAGGATACCAGTAAGCTATCGCAGGAGACGAAAGATCTGATCAAGAAACGCCAATGTATGAAAGCCTCTAACCCTACAGCTAGAATAGAACTGGCAGAACTTTCGAAGTTAATCAACAAGCGTAAGACAGCTGACATAAGGAAGTATAATATGGATAGAATTGAACAAGCTCTCAGGAACGGAGGAAGCCTAAAAGCAGAGAAGAAGAAACTAGGAATTGGCAAGAATCAGATGTATGCGCTAAAAGACAAAACCGGCAATATCATTACTAATATGGATGAGATAGTTCAAGTGGCTGAGGAGTTCTATAGAGATTTATACAGTACGAGTGGAACCCACGATGATAATGGAAGAGAAAATAGTCTAGAGGAATTCGAAATCCCACAAGTAACGCCAGAAGAAGTAAGGAAAGCCTTGGGAGCTATGCAAAGGGGGAAGGCAGCTGGGGAGGATCAGGTAACAGCAGATTTGTTGAAGGACGGTGGGCAGATTGTTCTAGAAAAACTGGCCACCCTGTATACACAATGCCTCATGACCTCGAGCGTACCGGAATCTTGGAAGAACGCTAACATAATCATAATCCATAAAAAAGGGGACGTCAAAGACTTGAAAAATTATAGACCGATCAGCTTACTGTCCGTTGCCTACAAAGTATTTACTAAGGTAATTGCAAATAGAATCAGGAACACCTTAGACTTCCGTCAACCAAAGGACCAGGCAGGATTCCGTAAAGGCTACTCAACAATAGATCATATTCACACTATCAATCAGATGATAGAGAAATGTGCGAAATATAACCAACCATTATATATAGCTTTCATTGATTATGAGAAAGCGTTTGATTCAGTCGAAACCTCAGCAGTCATGGAGGCATTGCGAAATCAGGGTGTAGACGAGCCGTACGTAAAAATACTGAAAGATATCTATAGCGGCTCCACAGCCACTGTAGTCCTCCATAAAGAAAGCAACAAAATCCCTATAAAGAAAGGCATCAGGCAGGGAGATACGATCTCTCCAATGCTATTCACAGCATGTTTACAGGAGGTATTCAGAGACCTGGACTGGGAAGAATTGCGGATTAAAGTTAATGGAGAATACCTTAGTAACTTGCGATTCACTGACGATATTGCCTTGCAATATCGTCAGCAATTCAGGGGACGAATTGCAATGCATGCTCACTCACCTGGCGAGGCAAAGCAGAAGGGTGGGTCTAAAAATTAATCTGCAGAAAACTAAAGTAATGTTTAACAGTCCCGGAAGAGAACAGCAGTTTATGATAGGTAGCGAGGCAATGGAAGTGGTAAGGGAATACGTCTACTGAGGACAAGTAGTGACCACAGATCCGGATCATGAGACTCAAATAATCAGAAGAATAAGAATGGGCTGGGGTGCGTTTGGCAGGCATTCTGAGATCATGAACAGCAGGTTGCCATTACCCTCAAGAGAAAAGTTTATAACAGCTGTGTCTTACCAGTACTCACGTACGGGGCAGAAACCTGGAGGCTGACGAAAAGGGTTCTACTTAAATTGAGGACGACGCAACGAGCTATGGAAAGAAGAATGATAGGTGTAACATTAAGGGATAAGAAAAGAGCAGATTGGGTGAGGGAACAAACGCGCGTTAATGACATCTTAGTTGAAATCAAGAAAAAGAAATGGGCATGGGCAGGACATGTAATGAGGAGGGAACATAACCGATGGTCATTAAGGGTTACGGACTGGATTCCGAGGGAAGGGAAGCGTAGCAGGGGGCAACAGAAAGTTAGGTGGGCAGATGAGATTAGGAAGTTTGGAGGGTCAACATGGCCACAATTAGTACATGACCGGGGCAGTTGGAGAAGTATGGGAGAGGCCTTTGTCCTGCAGTGGGCGTAACCAGGCTGATGATGATGATGATGAGAGGCCTACACGTAAGGTAAATCTATGAATACTAGTGCATCAATTCTAAAATAATTACTAAGATAAATATAAGCCCTTAAATGCGTTGGCTACAGGCACACATGTTAAATTATACTTGATTGTCCAAATCCCTTGCTGTACAATTCTTGCCTACGCAAGAAGTGCAAGAGGTCAGACATACTTTGTACATCAGATTGTACCTCACATGTGCGGCACAATCTGATGGTTAGGATGGAATGAGGTGATTTCTAGAAAGTTAACTTCTGCAAGATAATTAAGCACTCTTTTAAAGTTAAAAAGCACATCCTCTGATAAGAACATCGCAGGATTGGGGGTATATGATGTGAACAGAGTTTCCTAAAATGAGCCACTCGCTCTCGGTGAAGTTCTAGGACATGTAGGATGGTTAGGTTCTCACCGCAGCATGTGCACGTCGGTGGGTCAGTTGCAGTCAAGAGGTATTTGTGTGTGCCATAAGTGTGTCCTATTTTGAGTCGTGCCTGGGTGACTCCAGTGTGTTTATCAAGCTTCAGTGGGAAAGATTTGGTTAACTACGGTTTAAGCAGGTGCAGCTTATTTTCAACTTTCTTGTCCCACTCAGCTTGCCAATGATTATGGAATGCCGTTCGTACCGCAGGTTTCATATCTACGCCGCAGGTACCCAGCTTACATCAATTGTAGCCTGATGAGCCGCTTGTCCAGCATTTTTGTCCGCCATTTTATTGCCTGCGATCCTAGAGTGGCCTGGCATCCAGCATACAAGAGCAAGGTTTTGTTTATACGCTATGTGAATGTGTTGAAGGAGCTAGTTAATTACAGGGTTTCGACTTGTTTTGCCACAGGACAGGGCTGTGACAACGTTTAAGGAATGTGTATATTATAGACTTTTGTATCTTCTGTTGTACTATGTACTCAACAGTGATCACGATACCGTACGCTTCCACTGTGAAGATGCTGCTATGAGTATGTAAGGTGTTAGAGTTGGAGAAGTTTGGGCCATGGCTGCACATGATACCGAAGTTGCAGGCTTTGAAACATCAGTGAAAAATGCCATAGATTTATACTTGTCTTCAAGGGCCAAAAAATGTTGCTGGGTGAGGGCACTTGGACAACTCTTTTTGTTAAGTTCTGTAAAGGACAAGTCACAGGTAACTGTACATTGCTTCCAAGGTGGGATGGGTTTAGCATTGTTGCTTTCCTGCAGATCTGTGAAAAGTACTCAGAGTTTTTCCGCAACAGATTTTGCTGCTAACGGGACAGGCCTATTTAGATACAACTGATTTGTGGACTGATCACTTATGAGTGCTTTGCATGGATGTTGTTTCAGCGACATGGTTCTTATTGCATAGGCGACTCCAAGATATGTACGTTGATAATCCAGCGGCCACTGATTCGATTCTGCATATAGACTTTGGACGGGGCTCGTACGAAAGGTGCCAAGTGCTAGGTTCCTTTCTCTGACCCAAGTGATAGACAGGATCGAATAGCTTAAGTGTTGTTTTTGAAGCTGACTGGTAAACAATACATCCGTAGTCTATGCGTGACAACACAAGGCTTTTAAAGAGAGATAAAAGGCAATACCTATCTGTTCCATATGACTGGTGATATAACCTCTTTAAAAGGTTCATAGTTTTAAGACATTTCAGCTTCAACCGTTTTATATGCTGCATGAAGGTTAGCTTAGTATCGAAGATTACACCCAGAAATTTTTGCTCTTTTCTATTTACCAGGCTTCTCCCATTCATCGTCATGCAAGGGTCAGGACATACCCCTCTACGTCTGGAAAACAGCACACAGGTAGTCTTCTCTTCACAGAATCTAGACCCGTTTCCGCCTGCCCATTTCGCGAGCCGATTAACACTTAACTGTATCTGGCGTTCACATATGGACAGGTTGCAAGATTTAAAGCTGATTTGGATGTCGTCCACATAGACAGAATAAGACACCATGGTTGGTATAACAGAGCGAAGAGAATTCATTTTAATGATAAAAAGTGTGCAACTTAGCACTCCTACCTGCGGTACACCATTTCCTTGAACAAAAGTACACAACAGTAAATTGCCAATTCTTACGCGGAAGTTCCTTTCAGATAAGTAATTTTGCAAAATGTTCAGCATACTGCCACAAATTCCATAGGGCGACAGGTCTTGCAGAATACCGTATCGCCAGGCAGTATCATATGCCTTCTCAAGATCAAAGAATACAGATAGACAGTATTGGCTCTGTACAAATGCATCACGTATATATGACTCGAGCAGAACAAGATTATCGGTAGTCGACCTCGCTCTTCAGAAGCCAGATTAGTGAGGGTCCAATATGCCATTATATTCCAAAAAGAACACAAGGCGACAGTTAATAATCTTTTCAAATACCTTAAGTAAACAGGTAGTGAGTGCAACTATTAACTAAGGAAGGGTCTTTGCAGTGTTTGAGTATTGGCAGGACTATTGCCTCCTTCCAAGATGAAGGTATATGACCAGTTGCGAAGATCTTATTGTAAAAACCTAAGATACAGTTTACGGTCTCACAAGGCAGATTATTTATTATTTCATATGTTATTGTGTCAGCACCTGGAGCCGAGCAGCCACAAGAGCCTAGGGCAAGCTTGAGTTCATGAAATGTTAGTGGTTTGTTGTATCCTTTTGATCACTTGTTTGGACGTAGATGAATATATTCAGCTATTCTTTTATTGCGTAAGAACATTTCGGAATAATTTTCTGAGCTTGGTACCCTCTCAAAGTACTCGCCAAGAGTGTTCACTTGATCCTCTATTTTATCACCAGAGCCAGTGACGAGAGGAAAAGGATTTGGACGTTGTCCTTTTAGTTTACGTACCCTGTTGTATACTTTGCTAACATCCGTGTACGAGTTTATTGATGATACGTAGTGTGTCCAGCTTTCTCTTTTGGATATTCGGCGGATATGGCGGCCATTTGCTTTGCACCGCTTAAAATTGATTAGATTTTCTGTTGTTGGGTAGCGTGAAAATCTGCTCCATGCTTTGTTCTGGCGTTTCTTTACAATTTCAGTCTTTGTTCCACCATGGATTTGGATTAACATTATCCGTGAAGGACTCAGGTTTGCAGTTTTGAGCAGAACAGAGGATGTGTTCAGTGATGTAGCTGGTCAGTTCTACACCTAGGTGGTCCAACTCTTCCAGGCACAGCTTACATAAGTTTCTCAATTTCGACCAGTCTGCACTATGAAGTCTCCATTTTTTGGGGTAAGCTAATCCATTGTGCCACTTTGTTGTTTCAAGGAGTGTTGGGAAGTGATCGCTCCCATATGGATTACTAATAACTCTCCATTTCAAGTGTGAAAGAAGTGATGCTGGGACCCTATGGCTAAGTCTATACACGAATACGTGTTGTGTGTAGAACTGCAAAAAGTTGGCTCTGTCTTGTTAAATAGACAGGCTCCAGATGAAAGAAGGAACTTTTCTATTGCCCGTCCTCTTGCATCACATATTGAGTCACCCCAAAATGGGCTGTGGGCATTAAAATCTTCAATTACTATATAGGGTTCAGGAAGCTGGTCAATCAGCTTTTCAAATTCTGCAATGTCAAACCGTACATCAGGCGATATATATATGGAGCAAATCGTTATAAGTTTATTGAACAATATAGCCCGAACAGCCACTGCTTCAAATGAACTCTGGAGTGATACATGCTGGAATGCTACTGACTTTTGGGCTATGATTGCCACACCACCTGAAGAAGAATTACCATTATTTCTATCTTTACGGAAAACTATGTACTGTTTTAAGAAGTTCCTGTGTGTCGACTTTAAATGCATTTCTTTAACACAGGATAGTTGTGGCTGATATTCCTCTAGTAGATGTTTGACATCATCTAGATTGTGAAATAGGCCCCTGGCGTTCCACTGAATTATTTGTGTAGCCACATCAAGGAAGATTTTTGTTGTGTTCAAGAGCACATGATAACGATAGATGAATATGTATACAAGGGCGGCAGCCGTTTAGGTTACTGGTCCCTTTCTCAGAGCAGTTACAGGAATTTTTTCCCTCCTAGCGCGCTCTTGAGAGCGCCAATCTTTCAGCATCGATGACGCCGGGGTTGTTTGGTCGACCTCCGTAACCTTCTATGAGGTGCTGGAGGATCGTGAACTAGGCGCTGAAACTTGTGTCCCAGGCAGTGGAGTTCGGTTTAGCTTTGGGACCTGCAGGACCGAGGTCTTTCGGGACCGGCTGTGCTGCGAAGCGGTCCGTATTCCGTGCCCACTTACAGCGTGACTAATTCACATTTTCACGCCATATGCGTGTAATAAAGTGTTGGGGCTGTGAGCTGTTTGATGCGTTACCGTTGGGTACCTTGCGAGCATATTTTGCCTCCTGGCAGCGTCCAATTGCAGCCGGCCCATGGAATGGGCCGTGGCATCCCATATAGAACTGCACATGTGAGTGGTATTGCCTCCGTCAGGATCATCAGTGCGTGCACAGAACCATTCAGTAGTCTGGTTCAGGGAAGGATGCACAAAAGAAAGAGGACGTAAGAAAACACTGGCATGACGAGCTGTTCCGTTAGATCGTGTCACAATGCGCTTTTTTTCTAAGACCATCTCACTCGAGCGAGATGGACTTGGAACAGCATTAGTACTGCTTTTTACAGCTTTGCTGCAGCTCATTTAATCACCACGGGCATTCTTTTTAATAAGACAAATGGCATCGCTGCGCAGAAGAGCTTCTCTTGAAGTTTTCCAACAAGAGCCAGTGCCGCTGTGCCTGCTGCATACACGCTTACCTTTCCTGATGCAGTTAAGACGCGGCACCAGCTCTGCTACTGCATGATACAGGGTCACTATGATAAGAAAATTAAAGAGAACAAACGAAATTAATGCAGTAAGTGTGGTCGAACGTTGCCGAGCGTGATAAACGGACCTGCCTCACAAGATAGGTTGAATAAATCGGCGTCTTGAAGTCGCAGTAGATTTGTGTTACGTGGTGAAGCACACCCAACAGTATTGCAGTGAAGCAATACCAGTCATAGCATGTCAAAAGTGAAGAGGCCACTGTCACGGAACATATAAAATATGTGTTCCTTAATGATGTACGCATGCAACCGCCATCTCCTGTTACATTACGCGCGTCGCGGCACCTAATAAGTTCAGGCCTTCATAGCTATTTCGGACGTGGCTGTGATGCTTTGAACCGTTGGTTTGTCGACCTCGTAAGTCAATGTTTACACGGTTATTGTTTTCTGAACTGTTGATTTCTTCCACAATAGCTACGTAATTTCGTAGTTTCCTGTCGAACTGCTTTGGTCATGTATGCATGTCAAGGTGTTCTTTTTTGCCAAGCGCAGTTTTGAAAGCGAAACGACGTTCTTGCACCAGTAGTGCCGTCGCCCATTTACAACACAGTCAATCAATGTCATTTTGTATGTCACTGGGAGGCCACCGAACACAGGATACTCACTCGCACGCGTGGAAATGCATAACTAGCCGTGAGATCAGCGTGGCTCTTGAGAAGCTGCTTTGCATCAAAGGCCAGGCACCCTTGCTATGCTTCACCACAAAACAGTCTGCATGCCTAAACGCTTAACGTATTTGTACTGCAGCGGAGCTAACCTTACGAAGCTGAATTTCGGAACGCTTTTTAGACTCCTGCCTCTCTACCAGCCACTACCAAACGCTTATCGGTACGTCACTTCGAAAAGGTCTTACAAGCTAAATCTCCCCTGTTGGGAGTGGGGGAGACTCACATGTATGAAAACTGCCAAGGAAAGCAGTTGCCCTGATGAAGGCAAACTCCTCTGTCGAAACATTTGCACTAGCCTGTTCGACCACAGTTATCATCACAACATATTTGTGTGTTGCGGTGAAGCATGCCAGTAGTGGGAAGGATTTACGCGAATCGGGAATGTAGGGTTTCAGTCTGGGACGAACCTAATGTTCTAGTCTTAACAAAGCAGATTTTCGTGGCAGGATGATGTTTCGACAACTTTTGCTGGCTAAAGCCATACATGCCAGGTTAGCTCTTGTCACTATCAATAAGCTTTACCGCAATACAGAAGGTGCCTCACTGTAGGACACGCCTGCCGTAGTTAGCCGAAACCTTACTTGACCATTCACTGCAGAACACATCCTGTATTGCAATGAAACATACTAAAGCACATTTGTCAGTTTAGAATGTAAAGACCCTTCCCTTTGCTTTTCTGATATTGTGGCACTCAGTTTGATGAGAACATGTATTCACTGCTAAAAACATCCACATTGAAATGGAGACACGATCATTGATGGCATCCTGTGTGATGTTTTATCCATTTGCTTTGTTGTGTACCTGCCATGCTGCCATTATTAAATCTTCCTGTACTTTGTAAGGTACTGACCTACAGAACATTACATTTCAAGGAGGCATTGCGTAATTAGTGTTCAAGGACCAATGTGATGGCTTTTCTCAAGAAAGGTTGGGGTTATTTTGTTGTGCTTTTTTTTAGAGAGGTAGTTTTCTGAGAAGAAATCAGATGTCAGGAAATAGACCTCAGTGCCTTTTGCTCATGCGCGCCCTAGACATAATTGAGTGATCTGCACTTGCAACTGGAGTAGCCTTGGCTTGGTAGATCAATGGTAGGGCATATTTTATCAAACTAGGCGACACATAGCATTACCAGCCTGAGCAGAGATTTGTTTAAATGTGTGTCACCTTTAACACTTAGATTTCCGGCCTTGAATTCAGAAATATCTGTAGCATATTTAGATCCTAGATTTTAAATGCTGTGTAAGCTGTCTTCTTGCTCACTGCAGTTGCACTAGGCTTCTCCCCAAATGGGAGAGCACTTCCGTATGGCTCATCAGGGAGCATTCTTATATACATACCTTCTTTTTATTTGTCTCGCCTACAATCAAGATCAAATGTATATAGCACATAAATGTGCTGTGCATCAACCTAACTTACATAGCCATGTGCAACAGCACAGTGCATGTAGCTGGTATTGGTTCATTCAAGGTAAACATTGCTACAGCCTTGAACTGTAGATATCATGGTATGAGAGCAGAGAAATGGATATGCAAAGACAGTTGGGCGTGTTGAGACGACATCTTTTTTTGTGTGTGAAAAAGGCAACAGATATGCAAAATGGGACAAAACACATATGCTTTCATCATTTCGCACGCACAAAAAAAGCAGGAGGAATAAGTTTTTGTCACTACGCCATAGAAACTGCGTGTTTGCTCTCAAAGGTAATTCCGATTCATTGGATTTGTTGTTGTGCTGTGTTTATTTCCTTGAGTGTGCTTTAGTTTTTAAATGTTAATGTTTCAAACTCGTTTTTATTTTCACAGACTGAACATCCCACGGCTTGGTTTGACTTCCTGGTACAGGATACTTGCACTTAGCATGGAGCGATGAAGCAGAGCAGTATACTTTTATTAAATATGCAGATTTTAGCAGTATAATAGCAGCTCATCAAAAAAAAAAATTGTGCTGAAAATAAACTATTCCTACCCGCATTCCTTGTTGCCTAATTATGCTTGTATTCCTTTATTTTCTTCTGCAAAACCACTTATATGGGGAATTGATCGTGATAAGTGCTCGTGAGTGTCTTAAAGAACAGCCTTGAACCCTTTCTACTGTTGCACTGGTAAAATGTATAGATGCAGTGAAATTGAAACAGAAGGCAAAATAGCAATAAACACCAATGCTTGATGTGGTATTTGTCAGGCTTGTATGTCAGCAATTTTCACATAAAACAATGTACTAAGGCAGAGCATACTAGCACTACAAAGCAACCATCTTTCATGTTAGGCATGCATTACCACAAGCTTTTTAAAGGTGGTCACAAGAGAAGTGCTGGCTTCAACGAGAAACTATGGATGTTAAAGGCAGCCGGGAAAAATGTATCGAGAAATTATGCAATGCGTAGCATTTACTCAGTTCAGAGAGCTTCTAAAGTTGCCATAAGGCCTTGACAGCTGAACAGTTGTAGCCCTATTTGGAGCATGAGAAATGAACATTCAGATCGAAACATGAATAAGAACTCGTAATGCAATTAAAAAATCTTGCTATGCCTTTAAAAAAGAGACAGTGAAATGAAATTAGTGTCACAATTTCCTTTTTACTTCATTTGGGTTGAATATACTGATTGTAATAACACAAGAAAGCAGAGCGGGCGAGGCACATTAGAAGAATGCTAGTCTGTTTTATATTCTGCCTTCTCTAGATTTAAAGTTAGTAAAGTTAACTTAGAAAGCTATGGTGAAGCCATTGCTTGAGCCTGTATGGTGCATAACAGCAGCAATCGCCAACCTAACTGGCTGGGTTTACAGTGCCTTATTTGTACTGTATACCTATTTAGGTGCTGAGCTATTGGAAGATTGATTAAGGTGACCAACATGCTGAACCAATAGTTTACTGAGTAAAATACATGGAGAAGGGTGGAAAGATAGGGCAGAGCACAGGGGGGGGGCATTCCGTGTCCACCTAGTGGAAATGTCCATTTCATCTGCTGCGGAAGTTCTGATTGGCTGGGCTGGGGTATGCATGAGAAGGGAGACGGGCACCCTCAGCTAATCAGCATTTCAGCAGAAGAGGATATGGACATGCCCACTAGGTGAATACTTACAGAGCTATTTAATAGAGTACTTCTGTAACCAACATGCCTGCTATGCCATCCTTGGTTACAATGTCTGTCTTGGTCAGTAAAAGCGTGAAAGAACCAGGTTTGTGCATGAAAAGTTTTCCTGAGGGTGTGTGTCTTGAAGCCCGCAGTGCTAATCACAGGAAACGGGTGGATCCAGAGTAGCACCAAAGGGCAAGCCTTCATCGAAACAAATATGGAGGGAAGTGTTTGCATGCTCAAACTTGACAGCTCACAAGTTTGCCAAGACCAAGTGATGTCAGAAGTTGATGAAGCCTACATGGTTGATGAATAAACCGCATAGGCCAAAATTATTTAGGTACTGCTTATGAAGACTACATATTTACTGGAAATCTCAAAATAATTACGTTAGCACAGAATACCTTCCACTAGTTGTGATGTCCTTGAAAAAATGAAAATGTGTGTTGTACTTGTGTGGTGCATGAAGTTACATTTAAAAAAAAACTAAACAATGGAAACAAAATGCAATGAGTAGTACTCCAAATCTATTGCCACCTCTTTAGGGCTAGATGAATTCAAATAATAATAATAAGCAGATGAAAATTGGACGAAAAATAAAATAAAAATATATGAGATGTTTCGGCTCACAGATGAGAGCCTTAATTGTTCACAATTATGAACAAAGTTCCAGTTGAACCATCGCTTACCAGACCAGATGGGCTGCCATCAAACTCTTCACTACTTGAATGCAAATAATTAGTGGTTGGCAAATATCAAATTTTTATAATAGTAATAGTAAGTATCGAATAGTCGAACACTAATGCATACTGTTACAGCAGGCATATTTACCTTGGTATTAAGCACTATGCTTGTATTGACTGGTAAAACATAGACAGCTAACTATCAGGGAAGATTAGGATTATTTTTAAACACAAGTTTACTATTTGTCGTTCAAAAACTGCACAAGCAGCCTCTCTATATCTTTGGAGCCTGGCGGCAAACAAGATTTATAAGAATGAATAGCTGCTGTATGACTAGCTGTAAAAAAAGTTCTAAATAAATGGTTCTAAATAAGTGGATGAGGCGGAGGCAGATTGTGAAGACAGGTCTTAAAATATTAGCATCCAACACACACTTAAAGTTGGCAAAGATTGGACTCAATGTTCAAGAAGAAATTGACTAATATAATTTATTGGTATACATACACGACAGAGCAGCAGCAATACAGCAGAGATAACTGTCATGCAAAAGGAAAGGACGTTA
The DNA here is from genome assembly GCF_023375885.2 of Dermacentor andersoni. Lineage (NCBI taxonomy): Eukaryota > Metazoa > Arthropoda > Arachnida > Ixodida > Ixodidae > Dermacentor > Dermacentor andersoni. The sequence goes on along the minus strand of NC_092818.1, from coordinate 43,389,970 downwards.
GTCTAAAAATTAACAGTTGATCAGAAGAATAGTTAAGCATGGGCTCAGTCATATGTACAATTCTGTACGGTATGCATGATGTCAGAGCTGCATCTGTGGCCTTACATGCCTCGATTATGATATGATGTGGGCCAAGAGTGGATCAAGGATAGCATCAAGGATAGCATCAAAAGGGGGCCTCCTCCAAAAGGAGAACTGGAGGGGAACGGGGTGGAGAGAGATTTTCTACGCAACAGATACAGTCATATGAGTCGGAATTAGAGCCAACATGTCTCGGGTGAAGAGACAAACTTCCAGGGCCCTCCATCTGAATCTGCCAATGGTGTAGGCAAAATGGTACATATATATTCCGGTGTGATAGGCATAAAGTACTATATCCTTTTCATATTGTGTTTCCCTTTAAACTTAGGCCAATGTTGTTTTAATATAGCAGTTGCCAACTGCCAGATAGAAAGTAAATCTGCACAACTAAGTATACAACCGTAATATGGTAATATAACTGTTTGCTGTTTATAATTAATAAGTCTTTGTTTCTTGCACACAAATAATGCACTGATATTTGCAAAAGAGCATCATGCAGTAACCTAATTGTGCTTAGTTAAATAGGGCACAAAAATGCTTCACTCAAGCCTACATACTGCAATTGTTTATATGAATGATTAGTTGTCGAACTTGTCGATGAGGACTTTATATATATTTACTGTTGCAGCAAAATACTGGCAATATTACATGACTGAAATGTTGCAATCTACTTAGTATGTACACAGTCCCTTTGTACGTGAATTACGTTACACTGTCAATAAATGTGTAGAAGTCAAATAATTTTACTCCACAGAGCTGGAGACTCTCTTGAAAGGATGCAGAAATGGCAGGAATATATTTTCCGCATTGTTTAGCGAGTTCTTATAAATACAGAGTAACGAAGTTTGGACTTGATGTACAATCAGTATAATATGCTACATTGTTTTATAATAAGGTTTAAATCACTGGTCCAAAGCACATGAACAAGTGAATCGCTAGGTGCAGGCATAACGAGGATTAAAAAAAGCAGCTACTTCACCACTGCTGACAGAACAGAGCGTTGAACATGTGCAAAAAATTGCCTTTGCATGCTCCCTTTTGTAAAGCTGTCATGTGTAGCAGCACTCTGCAGTCTCATTGAGTGAACTGGAGTAACATTGGGTAAGCAGTATCAATTGACCCGAACTCAGTTTCTGTATTCCTTGCTGCTATACTTTTCCTAACCTCTTCTCCATAGAACACCATGCATTAAGAACCTCAATATCAAACCTCACCATGCATTAAGAACCTCAAACCGGGACATACCCCACTCCGTATTTCGCAAATAAAATTCACCCCGAAAGAGAAATTAGGAAAGAATGTAGTGTGTGCGACGGCATCATTGACATCAGACACATGCTGGCAGGCTGTCCCACGACTCTCGCCGAGCCCGAAGAAAAATGGTTTTACTGGCACAAGATGATATCAAGCTCTTTATATCAAGGTCAACTACGGGCTGTGCAGAGGGTCAACGATGGCGCCATAAGGCTCGGCCTGACGGTGCCGACATGGACGGGGCCCGCCTCGGTCTGAAGAGACCGGGCTTCAGGACTGTAATAAAGTTTTGTGGGTGAATGAAGTGTTAAACACTACATGGGCAGAACTACTACGGCCATACTCGATGACTTCACCACAAGCTCTCACATCTACGACATCAAACAGCCACAAACACTTCTCCACAGTCATGGGTACAGGCGAAGTCTGCACGGGCAGAACGGATGCACTGATTCAGAGCTCTCGTCGCGTTCATCGCTTTAGTGCCACCTATTTTAAAATAATATACGAAGCCAAGTCAAATCATTATTTAGCGTCTATTTGGGTGAACGTAGTGCTTTCGGGCCCTAAGCGCTAAAAGGACCCGGGCAAAATAACGCTTACCCCCCCTTTGCACTCTGTCGACCAGGTCGCAGGATCGGCGGGCCTATGCCGAGCTAATCAAGGAACTGCAGAATGTTTCTGCTTGCTAAATAAATGTAAAATATAAATTAAATATTACACGGCAAGTTCTAAAGTATATACGTGTGGTGCCGGGCGTTTACGCAATGCAGAAGTAACTTATTAATGTCATTCTTTTTCGTGTTCAGCCGACAGACGATATCGCAAACGTAAGTGAGTTGGCAGAGTGCAGCGCTATGTCGTCTGCTACCAGGAGCTTGCATGATGCACGCAACAGGAATGCACTGCCAGCACTTAAGTAGCGAGCGAAACAAAACCGTGAACTGGTTCTTAGGTTCATGAGGGTAGCTATAGAGGCTTGTTGGTACGGCATATCTTATTTTGTTGTAGCGTAAGCTGAACAAGGGATAGCGCTGTGTATGTCAGATGTGCCTTTCTGTAGTCCTTGTTCAGCCTGCGCTACAACAAAATAAGATATGGTTATTAGGGTCACCTTTACTAGCCGACCATGTCAATTTTCCTTCCTTTTTCGCCCTTCGTCATCGGCTCGGACATGACTCGCTCGCCGCCGCACTGCCGCTATTCCTGCGATCTGCTCCACGGCGTGTCGCGTGATAGAAGCAACGGAACTTGAAATCGAACATTACGATATACGGGCCCTGCACTGCCAGCGCGAAGTCAAATCGAAGAGTGTGGTGCTGACGGTGCGCGCTGTGCCGTGAAATTGAGGAACAAAGTGCGTCACTCCCGAACTAGAGAAAAAAGGGCAGCCAAATAAGAGATCCCCATAATATCTTCCCAACCTGACTGTATAGTCTTATCAGCCTAACGAAGGAAGCGCTGGACCAGCCTAGGTTGAACCCTTATGATTGCTGAACGACAATCGGCAAGCTATTCACGCTGGCGATAGCACTGGGAATTCGATCTCACCATGCAAATATCTCCTTGGCATTGGCTTTGAAGCGGAGGTCATGGGAAAGCTGACCCAGACCTTCAACCGGCCAACACAGTAATTGTGAGAGCAACTTCGTGGACAGTGTCGGCAGCAGAGATGTAGGCAATTCCAATGAATGCTCCGCTTCCGACCGACCTCTGGGAGCTGCAGGTCGGTGGCGATGAACTGCAGCGTGCAATTCCTTCCTCTGCGCGGAATGACCACTGGTACGCTTGCACCCGAGTCTCCTCCAATTGATAGCGTAGCCTGCAAAAGGTTTAGTTAGAAAGCCGGCAGGGGCAGTGCAACTCATTATCTGTCATTCCTTCGAACACATATTGCATTTCCAGCCATTGTCGACACTGAAAGAGCAACGCCAAGCAGACGACGAAGGCAAGTGATAGCCTCCGAACCAACCAACGCACGCGGCCAGGGTCGCAAGCCAACAGCCAAGCCATAGCAACGGAACCCAAAGCGGACTACCCCTTCGTCGGTTCCGTCCTTAGCCAAAGACTTGTTCACTTTGGAAATGATTGACAGATGGGTGACATGATCGTAATTTGCAGTGTCGCCCCGCTGTCTCTGATGGCCTCTGACGCAAGCAAAATTTTGACCAATCAGATGAGGCCAAGTGAACCGGTTCCCTTCTGAACCGCTATAAGATTCAGCCCCAGGGCACCTTGAAGACGCACCTGGCAAGCACCGTTCCGTCTGTCATAATGATTCATTTTCTACTAAAACAGCACGTAAAAAGCTGTTTTAGCCTTATTATTACACAAAAACATGTTTTGTTTAACTATGAGAACTTGTTATTGCATGTACAATTATAATATACATAAATAATATCAGCGGGCCGCTAAAGTTGGTGAACAGACAACAAGATTCGCGCTCACTTTGGAACAGTTTGTCATCTGTTCTTGCTTTTCTTTGCTTGGTTATGCATTTTTCTTTGCTTGGTTATGCATTGTAGGTGAGTAAAGATGTTCATTCTTCATAAAATATTTAACTTGAAGTTATACATGTGTTCACTTGAATGGTGTGTGTATATAAGCCATGTACGCATGTATATGTAAATGTATATGTAGGTGTACATATATGTATATATAGGGGCGTATGCGCGCCACTTCTACGGGTATTTGCGTGTGTACGTGTGAATATAACATGTCAGAGTAAAATATTGGTTTGTTATTGGTGTATGTATATGTAAATATTTATTTTCTCGTTCTTCACAGCTTGGTGTGAACAGTTTCTTTCGTTCTTTCGTTTTTAGTTTTTTGTTTCTCGAGTTGCTTTTCTTTTTTTCTAGTATGGGTTTACGACATACACTGCTGTTTTGCCACTGTTGCCACTGCCTGTAGGGCCTCAGGCCTCGTCAAGCTGCTCAATGAGCAGCTTTATGTCTTGGGTCCATTTTTCCTTTCCTTGAGGAAAATAAAACTGATTCTGATTCTGAACTGCTGTGTTATGACGAACTGCTTGGCTAGTTGATTATTGTGAACACAGTGACAGTGAGCTCACAAGGCTTTGAAAGGTCCCTTGGCTCCAAAAGTTGACCGCCCGAGCCTGAAAAACGTCGGTGCATGCCAGTCCACTGCTCTCTAAAATATTGTTAAATAGCCTCTACTGCTGTCTTCTTCAGGCAGTAGCAAACAGCACAGATCTTGCAGATTATCATAAGTCACATTGTTTATATATAGAGTTCGTAAAGTACACAACAGTTTCATTGTGTATGTTGTAAAGTTTGCTTCTGCACTCTTTTGAAAGTGGAAACCACCATAGCATTCGGCGACATAACTATTACACTCATTTTACCTCTATCGTGAGTTCAAAAAAAGAATAGCGCATATAGCTCCATTGCGTACATGTCTTTCGCAGCACAGTTATGCTGCTGCCATACCACGCAGAAAAGCTAGCTTTGCAGCTGTAAAAGAGTTCCGTGACACAAGGCCTGCATATAGCAGGTTTTAAAGCACTTGGAAGAATCTTTTACAAGCTTTCTGTTGAGCTAGACATCCAACAACATTAAAAACAAGCTATGCTCAGCTTTCCTTCAAACAGACTCAATCAACCTATTGCACATATCACAGTATGTTTCGTATCCATGGATGACTAATGACTAATAATTATGATATACCGGCCTATTTCCATTTTATGCACATGTGTGAAGACACTTGAACATGTCATTTTCAAACATATATCGGAGTTCCTTGAAAATTCCAACCTGATCGATTCCAGACAGCATGGTTTTCGCAAGAATGTGTCAACGGTAACACAATTGCTCGAAACCGTTCATGATTTTGCCGCATCATTAGATAAGCAAGGCCAGGTAGACATTATATTCTTAGATTTCGAGAAAGCCTTTGATCGCGTGTCCCATCCTAAACTGCTTGTCAAAATGAAATCAATATTCAAGAACACTTCATTAATATCCTGGATAGAAGCATATCTTTGATTGCAACAGCAGAGTGTTTCCGTCGATAGCATTAGTTCCAGTCCGGCCCCAGTTTTGTCAGGCATACCGCAGGGATCCATCCTGGGACCACTGTTCTTTTTAATTTTCATTAATGACATTACTCAAGACATACCAATGAAAACTAAGTTGTTTGCTGACGAATGTATATTGTATAATGTAATTCAGTGTCCGAATGACCAGGCTCTTCTAAATTCATCTCTATCTAAACTAGACCGTTGGTGTTCTGAGTGGCAAATGAAGGTAAATGAGAAGAAACCCATATCAATGACAATATCAAGAAAACGAATTCCCCTACACTTCCAATATTCAATAAATGGCCGCAGTCTTTCTTCAGTAGAGAGTTATAAATACTTGGGTGTCATGATCACGTCTGATCTCAGGTGGAACACACATATTAACTACGGTACATACAAAAAAAGGCCATGAAGAAGCTTGGGTATCTCAAACGTTCCCTACGTCAGTCGACAGAAGAAATAAAATTACTGGCATATAAAACATTTATTAGGCCGATTCTTGAATATGCTTCCGTCTTATGGAACCCATTTACTGAAGTTAATATAAGAAAACTCGAAAAGGTCCAAAGAAAATCAATAAGATTCGTCTTTAATTCATACAGCTGGCACACATCTTCGACTCAGCTGGTAGAAAAAGCTAATTTAGAAACACTTCAATTAAGACGTCATCGTGATAGGTTGAAATATATGCATTTAATATATCATGATAATCTGCGTATGAATAAGGAATTGTACATTCAACAGGTGACTCGTCAGTCCACACGAGGAAATCACTCGAAAAAAGTTAAAGAATTCGCCTGCAGCACCGATTGCTTCAGTAATTCATTTTTTCCGCAAACTATTTGAGAATGGAACCGACTCAGTGCACATATTGTCGAGAAACCCACCATACAGTCATTCTTAAGTGCTTTATAATTCTTCCATCAGCCTTCGATCTTCAGCAACACTTATCATCTCGCGACATATGCTATGGTTCTCCCGCAAAATGCTCCGATACGTGATGAATTAAAGCAGTTTGTCATATCGTGTGACGCTCATGGGTAGCTTGAATGGTCCGTGTTCTCATCTAATTTTTTCTTGTCAAGCACTCTGTCAATATATCAGAGCACAATCTTATATCTGTAGCACGGGTTTGTATGCAAGCGACGTGCAAACTATTGGTCTTCCGCTGCTTTTCAGTGCGTGGTGCGAGCCTTGTGTAATGTGTTCTTGTCTTCTTATTTTTGATCATTTCTTCATATGTACTGTCCACTCCTGCCTACGGCCTTCTCTGAAGGCTGGCAGTATTTATCAAATAAATAAATAAATCAAATAAATAAGTATGTCCTTCATGCATGTGAACTTCAACATAGCTGATAGAAAGTTGCCCTGCAAGAAAAGGTTTGTTTTCGAGTCCTGTAAGGATGACCCACCTGAGTAGAATGCTACATGTCGTGCTCCAAGTTTACATTGTATAAAAATGTGAAATCTCTGTACTGACAGCCTCCTACAATAAGGTTTTTACATGGCAAGAAGTTGATGTCAGCAGAGATGTGCCAGCAGGCACATAAAATGTCTGGGTTTTATAGGCAATGGTGTAGAAATATAGAAGTGGGCTAATACAATGCGCATGATGACAATGCTGGCTGGCTAAATACAGCGATACTGACAAAAGCCTCCGATGAAATGAAAAAGAAGAAAGTCGATTCTCAATTTCGAAAATTTCCTGTTTCCAGATATCTGACTTTCTGTCAGCTAAGACTCGAGTGACATTTTATGTGCAGTCTCTGGCAGCAGCATAACATGACTCTAGCATAAAATAGCCTAATTGGTGCTGTGCTACGACAAATTCCTGCAAAACTATGGTTTAAGTCTGATAGAATAGCCTATGCATCACTGTACCTGGCTATATAAACATTTTAATGGGATTAGGATTATTAGGGTACTCCACGGAGATTCTGGAGGCTACATACTTTCCTACTAATTTAGAGTCACTGGGTAGTTCGTGGTCTAGTGGCGAGTATCAAGCTGCTGTGTTCGAGATGAAAACCAATCATTGCACCACTTTGGGTCACAGATTTGTGACATTTGGTAGGCGACACTCATCGGTTAACTTGGTTCACACCAACTTGTGTCACTGTTTATGTGCCGCCCTTCAATGAACATCCTTGAACCTAACTTGTTGCTGGGTATGTAAAACTATGTGCCACACCTCAATGAACCTCTTTTATGTCAAATTTGGTCACTGCATACGTGAAACTGGGTAGTACTGCATTTACTCTAACCTAACGCACACTTTTTTCCTGATAAAATGGGTGCAAAAATTGCCTGTGCGTTAGAATCGAGTATGACCCTAAATCTGCGTTACCATATCTCTATCGGCATTACAAAATTGCAGCCTCGTACGTGCTTCGAGCCTAGCAGCTGTAGCTTCCTCCATGTGCTGTAGTATGTGTGCTTAGGCAATGTGTCCTTTAGCTTAGGTTAGTGCAACGTCACTCTTACCGCTTTTTGTGCTTGCTCTATCAGCATGGATGTTGGCACTGCCCCACAAGCCATCTGTTGGCTTGGGCAGGCCCATATTTGTACCCTGTAAATCCACAAATAAAAAATTAATTAATTTATTATTAAAGTGCCGACTGCAAGGACATGCTGAGTTGATCACTATGCTGCAACTAAAAGGGAAGTGATCATGTGTGTGGAGACGGACGCAAATCGGGCCGCATCACGGGTGTTCGGAGTTGCCGGACCTTGAATGAGGGACTGGTGCAAACAGGAGAGGCGTTCTACAATGGCCGCTGTTACATAGGCGCGGCCGTGCAGCCCCTATTTTGAAAACGGTCTGTGATGGAGACAAGTCAACAAGTCTAGGCGCACCTCACTGTGCTCTCGTCCCTTAGTTCGCGTTGAAGCGAGAAGCCACACAAAGGTCAATTTGCATCCCCCCTGCTACCGCACTTCCTCACTCCAGGGTGTTGATAAAGAGTTTCCGTGGTCACTGAGTGAGAGGTGTTCATGTTTTGTGTGCGCGTGACACCATGCTTGTTAATTTAGTTAGCAAGCGAATGTTTAAAAGTTTATACAATCTATAAAACTACTATCGTTACTTTTCTTGTATAGCTGTCTACTAATCTGCTATCGTAATGGATGCTTCGCCTTTCGAGTGAAACTGCAACCTTTTTTTTATTTATTGCAACTTTAGAGCATTGAAAGTAAATCAATGTTTTTTCCAAATGAGAGAAAGTCGTATTTCTGTATGAAAGAATGAGGTATGCGGTACTGTAACGGAGTTTTCTTTTTTAAGGTCACGGCAAACGGGTGCGCGTTACAACCGAGGGCTAGAATTGAGTAAATACGGTGTGTGCCACTTTTAAATAGCCCTCTTTAAGATTAACTTGAGTCACAGGGCGTGCATGACAGTATGTGCCAGTCACTGACGAACCTGCTTTGCACGAACCTGAGTCACCGGGTATGTGTCATTCAAACTATTACAGCACATATACATGCAGGAAAAAAAACAGTTCAACACGTGAACTGTTCAACGGCTGTAACAGTTTGAAGAACGTGTCACCAACCAGCCCGTAAGGAACCATTATCGTTATTAGGTATGCATTTCTGGATAAACGGCGCTCTTCAATTAACCGATTTGACACCAACTCGAGCCCCTAGCTATAATAACTGGGTATATGATCTTCAATGGCAAAAGAAATAAAAATAAAATTTATCTGGTGCTGAGCAAAACGGTACCCGTGTCGTATTTCTGCACCACCTTGTTAAAATATATATTCACACGCGTGCCACAAGGGGACATTGCGGCAGCACCACGTGGTGCTGCATGTTCAGAGGGAAGCGTTAGAGAGGAACCCGGCGGCAGCATAGGTGCCTTGTGCTGATCCATTTCTTAAATTCTAATCGCATTAAAGTCGACATTGATCATAAATTAGTTTCTGCCAGAATTTTTTATTGATGATCTTGCCTGCCTCAAAAGGTATTCAGAACTTTCCTTTTCGACAACACTAGCAATAAATTTACTTCTCACATGCAAAAGACATGGCAGGTCAGTCTAGGTGGTAGACTTTGGAAGCAGTGATCTTAACGCAGCCTCCCTGACTGGACCAATTAGCGTTTGGCCAAATTTCTTCTGTTCGTAGTAGCTGTCAAACTGACCCACTACTACTTCAGGAGCCTTGTCAGTCTCTTTCACAGAGCATCGGGTTGGCAATGCTGTTAGCCACTCGCCTTGCTGCTGTTGAACGATCCCGAGTACAGAGAGCCGTGTCAGCACCTCATGCTGAAATTCTGCACATAAATGTATGAAAGGTGCAAAAGTTATACACTGGAAATTGTCATTCAAGCACCACGACAAAATTCCACAAATGCAAAGTTGCAAATAATGCAAGAACCGAAACTCTGAAAGCACTTTATCAAGAGCGTATTTAGATTAACAAGGCACTCGTGCTAGTAACGTGCAACTTTGAATTGGTATAGATAGCCTTGCCAAAACTTACAGTTCAATACAATTTCTGCTTTTGCCATAAATTAATTGCCCACCTTCAATAATCTCACTGCCATGTCACATCCAACAGCAACTGAAATGACTATTTTATATGCACATGTCTGCAATGCAACAAACAATGCTGGTTAGATCACTATAAGCTGTGGAAAATTCTGAGTCCAACTAGTCCATACAGCTATTAGAGCCATGCTAAACTTCCAATTTTTATACTTACTGGTGCATACAATTGGCAGGTTAATGAATACAGAACCTACCTCATTCACCAAATTCTCTCTTGACCAAGCAGCTTGTGCTGCGAGTAATGTCATGCTACTTGCAGTAGTAGTATGGCATTACTGGCAAGCTTCACTGATCCCTGCCATATCTTGCAGCAGTTATTCATTTAGTGCATAACATGACTGTTGCTTTGGGGCTATACATACGTATAGTCTGTTACAGAGGAACTTCATAACACCAGCAAAGGAGTGTCTCAAATAAACTGAGGACCTCTTAGTAGTAGAGTCCTTTTGTTAGGCAACATGACCAAGTTAATCTACCTAAATTGCAAAAAACTTTGTGTTGCACTATTTTGAGTGAAGTGCCATTATTTTGCTCTGCACTTAGATTAGCAGCACTACAATTACTGTTTGATAGCAGTAGTGTTTTTGCACTTCCACAGTAAACAAAGCAATGATAACAGTATACATTTAGCGTGGAAGCTTGGGCTTGTTGGCGATACATTGGAAAAAGGACACAGGGAAAAAAAGACAAGGACACGAGAGGGCGACAAGCACATAGCGCTCATGCCTGGAAAAAGTGTAAAAAGGACACAGCACTGTGTGCGTGTTGCTCTCTTGTGTCCTTTTTCTAACAACATACTCTCTACAATTTTAAGTTCAACAAAAGCCCACAGCCCAGAAAGCTTTAGTTGTGCTTGTCGCGTACCTTCCACAGGCAGAAGCTACCTAGGACGTCACCTAGGCTGTGGGGCCCTTGTAGTAGAATGGGGCACTGGGAAGAAAAGCAAAGCAAGTTCCCCCTTTTCGAACATGTACCGCCAGCTTCCAGAAGCCATTTTAGTGAAATATGTTGCAACCAAAAGTAGAAATTTCAAGTTAATGTGAGATGTAAAGATGAAAATTTTACACTTAGGTGGTTTTAACAGGCCGAGAATAAAAAAAAGCTTAGCAAATTTAACCCTTGCGTTCACTTATGGCATTTCACCTACTTTAGAAAAACTAGTAGCGCACCGAATTCAAAACAGATATGTTGAATGAATTACTACCCACCTCGTGCCTCTGTACTATCAGACACATGAGCAGCCTCCTCTGTGCACATCTGTGAACTCCAATCTTCATTCTTTGTGAAAGAAAGTCAAGTAATTACTAACATGTGTTTAACACCCCAGAAAAGCATGCAGGCTGCAGTTTAACATAAAACCTATACACAGTGTAAAGAAGCATTCTTGCATTGCGCTTCCATTGGACTGCGTTTGCATATAAATGAAATTGAAACCTTGTGCTTTACAATACAATGCTATCACCAGCGACCTGCTACCGCAGGTAAATTTTGATTAGAAGACCTCAAAGTACTATAAATTTCTAATAGCTTTTAACTTGACACTGCAGCTGTCTATATATATCACAAAGTATTCAAGACTGAGCTTTCCATACTCCCAGGAGCGTTATTGTTTATTCCGAAACACCATCACATTGCTCAGTAGCTACATTATGCAGGTCTAACTTTTTCATATAATTCAGTTTTTCTTGATGCTTTCATTATAATTAACTTATATAAAATTTTTTTCCATAAACCTGCCATTCAGTAGATGTTGCATGTCTGCCTGACAGACAGCTGCCACCAAAAACCTTGGTTATTTAGCTTGCTGCCCCACTTTTCGTGAGCATATGTACAGATGGCAATTTAAGAACCGTTACATATGAGAACATGCTGCGAGTGTTTGGTATCAAAGCTGCCTCAGCAAGCACTGGTGTTAGCCAGCCCTCAGGCATCACAATTCCTTGCAATCAAAAACACCTGTCAAATTTACCATTTCTAACATTTTTTTCTTGCGCATGACGTGTGGGCTGTTATGAATCTAATAAAGAAAAACATAACCCAGTATTAAACTTATAAGGACTCGTTTACACACAGACAAAACACGTATTCTTCATGCACGAACACTTTCGCAGTAAAAAACATTACTGAGATATTTAAGTTTTCTATACACACATGCTGTTAAGTACACTCTACTGGGAACATAGTAAAATTGTTGCCAAGAGTTGTTTGAAGACTAAGGAGTACACACTTGTACAATGACTAAATAAGGACTTCAAAAGAAGAAAGTAGGAAGGAACAGAATAGGGCCAAACCACTCATTCTGTTCCAATCTTCTTGGCGCTTTTCAGGTCTGTTTCATCGTTGCGCTAATATGCATCTCTTAGTGTACTCCTGACAACTATTATTTTTGGACTTCGCACTTCAGTGTGGCATCTACCTCCAAACAAGGAAAGCCACAAAACATACCAGACGAGTCCTGTGGCAGACATGGATCTTCTGCAGAAAAGAAAACAAGCACTTAATTACATATACAAAAAAAAAAAACATGCTGCTTAAAAGATTAATAAGGGACATAACCTTCTGGATGGTCATTCTCCTGACTCCCTGCAAGAGAACCAAGGCTCTGAGGTTTCAAGTCATCGAAATAAATAAAACATTCGCTTGGAAACTTCGATTCAAGTGAATTCTTTCATCGATTTGTTCACGACAAACAAATGGAACCACCCCACTCAATTTCTGTCTATTTTTAATGGTACACCTTCCTCACTTGCCTCACCCACATACTATGCAATAATGTGTTAAAAACCACGTAATAATGAAAATGAAAGAAAGCTAGTCACGATAGTGATTTCGAGCTGATTATTTCATGCAATGGGAGAAGCGACATGTTCCTTGAAGGAAAAGAGTTCATGAACTGCTGAGCCTTATAAGTTTTGTTTTCTAGCCCTTTTCAGGGCCTTGGAAAATTAGGTGGTGGCTTTCGCACATTGCAGATCTCTTGATCAACATAGCAACTTGGCTTGTGAATTTTTCTTTTTCTCAGCTCTTGTTCCATATCCAAATCCGACGAGTACTCTGCCATACGGAGCCTTCTGCGGCCGTCCTCACAGTTATCTGTAAATCAGAAAAATAATACCCAATCATGTATAAACTTTTTGTTCTGAATTATGATTACAGTCAACTGTTTCTTAACAAAGGTTCCCTTGATTATGATGTGGTACTTCTTCCAGCTTTCCTTTGGCTTATAGCAATTATTAATTGCTGTCTGGCAGCCAGGGCCAGGAGGCCAGAAACAGTACTTGCCCACTACCCCCGTTGCAGGAACAAGCTCTGCGTTTTTTTCGCCCACGAATTCCACAAGGCAGTACTTCATCCGAAAATGGCTAAGCTCCTAGGAAGGGCTAATCCAGAAGCCATAAAAAAGCAGTACACAACACTGTACGTGCTGGCTCCGATCAAAGATGTGCCAACTGCAAAACTCCACACAGCTAATCAAAAGCAAGTTTTCATAGAGGACTGGAAGCCTTCGTAGAGCACTCGATAACTAGCACAACTCTAAGTATATCATTTTTCTAGCACTGTTCGAAAACAAATGTATGCCTCAGACACCAACAAAGCTAATTGCCTAATACTGTACCAAAAACAATACCATGCAAAAGACATATTAAGGTCTGGCGCAACTACTAAGGACCTGATGAAAACAACACTTAAGCAGACTGGCCATGCATTCTTGAGTATCCACTCTTGATGAGCAACCACAATACCAGCACAGTAGGCAAGGTTCACCACACGCTTATTGTTGTCCTGCCTCATTTAAAGAAACCAGCAAGAGAATGCAAGATGTAAAAGAAACTAACATTAACAAAGCCATAAGAAAGTACATAATACATGAAGTCTTTCACATATCAGCGTAATACAGTACTCATTAAAAAACACGGCTCATAAATCAAGCAAGATCGGAAAAGCCTACACCAGGCCGTATGCAACAGTGGCAAAACTACAGATTTGTCTTTGTATGACAGCTTGACAAGTTTCCTTCTTACATTTTCAACTGGCCAACACTTTACTGAAGAAAGTTTGCTGACAACAGCAATTGCAAGTCTTGCTGAGTCTAACAAGTAGCTGTACAACGGTTCACTGTTACAGAACAACCTGCCAAATATGCATGGTTTTCCATGTGATGCGCTGTGAATGAAGCCATCAGCAATGACGTGATCATCAAGCTGGCAGCAATTGTCGGATGGTTTCAAGTTTGCTAATCAGACATAACAGGAACAGACGCCACTGGACCTGGGGTTGCCATATGTGCACACATTTACCCACAGCTTGAAGAGGTGCCGCTACAGTTTATAACTGTGGGACCTCTTTCTGTGTAACATCTTCTGTATATGTGTACCTGTAGTGAAAACAATAAACTCAAATAGAGTGAAACAATAAACTCAAAATAAACTGGAAAATAAACATGCCTGCTAGACATGGTGTCCCATTTGTTCTTTTACACACCTGTCAAATTAGCCCAATGGTCTTCTGATACCACGAGACAAAGGTGTACGAAAAAATCACGCCAACCATTTTTTTGCATTGTGCTGTGGGGTGGTCTATGAGATACCTGTCAGCTGTGGCAAGTTCTATGTGGACCAAATGGCCCAATGCTTAAATGACTATTTGAGGGAGCATTCTAACAATTTAAATAAACTGGATGGTGCAGCACACTGCAAGGCCTACCCTATGTGAGCCGTGGGCAAGAGTAGCAACAAAACAGCACTTGAGCAAATTTTTTATTGATTTGAAGCACCTTACAGGCCTGTAGGGCATTGTGTAACAGGGAACGAAAAAATCCCAACAGTGCATACACAACCAGATGAAAAAGACAGAAAGTACAACATATGGTAAATAAAATTTGTGTACATTATAACAGTAATGAAGAGAAGACTAAGCAATGTGGAAATAATGAGAAGAAATATGGTACATAGTTTAAAGCACACAATAACATAAAGAGTGCATGGCGCATGAATAAGTGTGCAATTTTGCCAAGCATGTTATAGCAAATGAAAAAAAAAAATGAATAAACATGAACTGAAACATGAATATGAAACATGCTAAATGACGGCTTCAGTGAAATGTGTAACACGTTGGTGATGGAATGCATCAGGATTAGACAGAGATGTGATGCTGTCTGGTAGATTATTCCATAATATGATGGCTCATGTAAGCGCTGATGAATTAAAAGCTGAAGTGTCACCATAGATCAGTGTAAGACTCAAATGATTGTGCAATCTTTTAGACGTGCGGGATGGGACATCGAGGTGAAAGGAACATGATCTATTGGAGTGTACACACTTGTGAAATATCGTTCGTAGAGCGATGTCATGGCGTGTGCCTAAAGCTTGGAGAAAAAGATCAGTTTTAATCTGAGTGACGCTTGAATGGTAGTTATAGTTTCTTGAGATGAATCGTGTGGCCATATTTTGGATGGATTCTAAAGTGGTGACCATGTTGTTATGATAAGGAGACCAAATGGAGGAAGCAAACTCAAATTGTGGGCGAACAAAAGTAAGGTAGGCTATTTTGCGAATATTAGCATGGGAACTTCTGAGGTTACGGCGTGGGTACCTAAAGACTTAGAGGCGATGGTGCATATGGATGTGATTTGAAATGACTATGAAAGATCTGATGAAAGGTTAACACCCAGATATTTGCAATGGGAGACGTGAGACAGTAAGTCATCCTGAATATGGTAGTATAACTAGAATTGTTGTTTGCGGCTCACTGAGATGACTTTACATTTCGATACGTTAAGGGTCATTAACCATGTTTTGCACCACTCTTTGATAAGATGAAGATACATGAAGGTATATTTTATCAGAAAGATCGTGCACATGTTAGCAACACTTCAATTACCTTATATTCTCCAGTGGTGCACTAGTTTAAGGCCAATTTGTAGCATTACTAGACAAACTAGCACTGTGACGACATCCGCGTCTTACGTGTGCACAAAATTTGCACCCTATGTTATATCCTTTAAATCATTATATCAGTTAGTAGTTCCCACTTTCATGTGTCCTTCCTCTGTAAACATCTTTTTGTGCACAGAAACAATGTTTAGCAGACTTCCCCAACTTGCCCAAGAGGAAGTCCTGGTGAGTCTAAAATTTTCTTCACTGATTTTCTTATAGTGAGGAGAAATTATGTCACTGCATGGCCCTCTGTTCGAGCAATCACGTGTGGCTGACAACTTCACTGATAAAGATGGGAGAAAAGAAGGGTTATAGAGGCAAAAATTGTCACATTATCACCAAGATGTATTCCCTAATGCAATGCCTCAAAAGCTTTTTTTTTTGTTGGGCAAGAGGATCAGGGTAAGGTTCAAGACCTTTCAGCATTCTGTTGCACAAATCAAGGGATTAACCAAACAAGTCCTCTGAAGTGCAGCAAGGTGAAGGAACATTCATAGAATGGAAACTTGGCATTTGCTTGAGAGTGGCACGCATGGACCTGCAAACATACACCGGTCATATTCGCGCGCATTTTAGATCTATAACATAATGCAGGTTCCTGCAGTGAACCTACGTCGTTGTTTGCCAGGAACATTTGTGCAAACAGGGTACCTCGCATATCACCATCAAAACAAGCAATACTAAATAGCAGCTTGGCAGACTAGCTGGAAGAAATTTAAGAAAATTTCTCGGTATTCAAGAGAGCCAAGCTTTAAAACAAAATTCAGCGGGAGAGTAGAACTATGAGCGGGTGGGCCACGTTCCTCAATATTTGTCTTCATAGTTTACATTCGGGTTACTCCCCATGTGCCTTTTGAACTGTGGCGAGCAGGTGCTCAAGCAAGTCGTGATTGGCCAGCCGCCTAAATCCAAGATTAACAGGGAAACAGTATGAAAATGCAAGACATGAAACAGTAGAGTAAGTGCTACATCGAGTGCCATACAAAAAAATGTTGAAACCTTTTCACCATAAGAGACAAAGTGCTGCCAAGTTGAGAGCAAACATGTGCCTCATTCACAACAGCAAATTCTACAAACAACAGCAACGGCACTGAAAAACGTAACAGGAGCTGCACAAGACCAACCGTAAACGCGCTGCAAGGCATTAGGAAACGAGCTGCTCCAGCGATGCACCCAACTGTCGCTCGTGATCGCAAGCTCGAACGCCATCCGGTTCTTCCAGCGCAACTAGAACAACACTGTAGCACACAATAGATACGAAACCATTAACTTAAAATTAAACCATGAACCATACGCAGCTCCAGCAGCGCGCGTATAATCATAAACCGGAACCGGAACACGCCATACTTGTTTAAAAAACGTCACAATCACGTGGACATAACAATGACGCTACTTCTGCGCATGGCAGCAGTGATTTAGCATTGCATTTGCGACTGGCGAGAGCGGTAACCAATGGCGGAGCGCCTTGAGTAGTGATGTTAATCACGTGGCAGGGGCGTGGCTGAAGCGCGGACGGCGCGGAGAACCGGGGAACTCGCCCACTCGAGCAGACGGCTCTAGCAGGCGACATTTGTAGCTGACGACGTACGCCGCCAGTTTGAAGTGCCTCGTGCGGTCTTCAGCAAGCTATTCATCGGTCAAATTGTGCAGTGTCCACTTGTTTGAGATGCTAAAATGAAGGGTTTTCGCAACAAAGAGGGAAAAAATTACGGACTGAAGCTGAAGGTACTCGTCATTGAGAGTGACGCAAAGTTCCATGAGCGTCGCTCGAATCGGCCATGCCCGTTGGTGCCTCAGAATAGCGACTTGTTTCTATCTGTCGTTTTCGAGTTCCATTCTGTGGAGCCAAGTTATCCGCACGGGCTGTTTTCTTCTAATTGCCTCTTTTTTCCCCGGGTGGTGACCCCATATGGGTCTGGACCAGGCACGTACTTTGGAAATTTTTTTCAGGGGGGGGGGGGGGGGGTTAGAAGTGCAAGTACCCATTGTGAACAAGGCTTAGAAGTTAGAAGTGCAAGGTTAGAAGTGCAAGTACCCATTGTGAACAAGGCTTCAGTTGGGAAGCCGAAACGTCTTTTAGATTTATTCCTTTTTAGTACTTCTTTTGGTCGGTGCCCGTCGTTTTATTGCTTCGTGCTTCATCCCGACCAGACGGGATTCCGTCGACCCTCGATTCCTTATGGGTTTAACAGTTATTGCAGGGTTTGATCGTGGACGCTGTTTCGCATGATTTTATTTTGCACCTTATCAACTTATATCACAGGTATATGGTCCCGAGGATATGTCAGCGTCGCGGCGATCCGTCACTCGAGGAAATAATTAAGCAAAATGAAAAGTTGAACACAAATGGCGTTATCTCCCGCCGCAACTCGCTCCACGAACATACAGGCCAGCTGACTACGAACCGAATCTCTTTCCTGGTCCCTGGATCAGTCTAAACAAAAGTTGAACTAACGAAGCAATAGCGATGCGCGTGACCGTTGTAATAGATAGTGACAGAAAAATTGTGTTGGGCAATAAAAATTAATCAGAAATGAAATAATTAAAACAAGAAACTAAGCCCTGCCTGCTGCACCTAAGTATTGCAGGCTGCCGAATTAGAAAAATAAATGAAAATGACGTGGTCAAATAATTTTGTAAAGAAAAAAATGGGGGGGGAGTCTACCACCAGGGGAACCACGGCCAAGGGAGCGGACGGTTGCGGGATTTATTTTTCTTAAATACGGTACATGGTGCAATAATGTTTGTCTTGACTTACAATAATCTTCTTTTTCTTGATGTTGCATGCATATTTATACAATGTTTATTTGACTTGTCTTTTCTTGACGTACAATGTTTTTTTTTTTTTTTTTCTTGCTGGTATCCTTGTCTTCCCGGTTGTCTTCTGTTGTCTTGTGTTGTCGATGTCTTCTTGCTTCTGGTATCTTCTTTCCAGACTGGAATGTAATAATTTTTTTTTTTTTTTCTTATTTCTACCGGCTTCCACAGCCTACAGAGGTTCAGATTAGTTTATCTGCTTAACTGAATGACACGATTGTAGGTCTTCTTAGAAATATTATTCCTTCTCGCCTTTTTTCTTTATTCGAGTCTGTAATCCCTTTTTCTAGCTCATCTTCATTTTTTACAAAGTGTTGAGTTCGTTTTTCTTTCCATTTACATGATACTTATGTACATGTATATATATCACATACCCGATCACGCCTATATATGTTTACACCTTCACGCATGCACATGCGTATACCTCTATACACCCTCACATATGAGTATGTTATGTTTATTCCTATTTCTTACTTTATTTATTTCCTCAGTTATTTATTAATGGCCTAATAGTTTAAGTTTTATCATCTGGGTTATGATTCTATAGGGACTGAGAAGGTCAAATTTCGGAGGAGATTGATTTGATTCCTAACACCATGGAATGGAGTTGAAACTACGGGAAAAAGTTGGTTCTGGCTTGATTTTACATCTCTGCCATCAGTATCATAGACCTTTGAAAAAAGGCAGTTCGAGTATCTGGGTTAAGTTCTGACATTGTCCAACATGGTTATATAGGATGATTTTTTTTTTTTTTTTTTTTTTTTTTTCCGTGAGCCTCTCATTACTCAGGTGGTAGCCGAAGCCGTCTTACCCTTTCATTCGAGGACTCAACAGTTGGTACCGTCTGACTTCGGTGGTAATCAACACCGTCATACCGATTGAGGCAGTTGATGTTTATCTGCTTCGGTGCTAGTGTTGATCGTCATACCGATTATGTCAGATGTGTTTTTGATTTTTTTTTTTTTTTTTTTTTTCCCTTTTTCGAACTTTTTTCGAACTTTTCATATGATGTGTTTGATTTCTGTTTATACCTTTACTTCGGTGGTGGCCGCGGCCGTCTTACCGTTTCAAGGTATCCGGTTTTGTTGGATTGTTCGGTGGTAGCCAAGCCGTCTTACCAAGTTGGGGAAACAGTCGTTGCTTTTATTCCTCGGTGATAGCTTGACCGTCATACCGAAGGTGTCAGGTGAATATTTCGTTTTTCTCGAAACTGCCAGAAAATTGGTCTGTGGTATGATAGTTTGATGGAATGAGATGTTGATTTTATATTGAGCTGAGAATAAGTCCTTTTGGACTGTTGTTGGGCTTAGATCTAATGCCTACGCAAAGGCCTTTTAGAAGTTTATTTCTTGATTTTTTTTTTGTTTCTCCATCCGTGGTGTCTGTTTTATTTATTTATTTCTTTTAATTACTTTTGACAAACTAAACAAACCATTGTTTTTTTTTTTTTATTTTTAGATTTTATAATTTACTTCTTCTACCATCTCCTCCAAAATAGCAATTGCCTCCCCATCCCTTAGAATTTCGACTTTTTTCTTACTATATCCATGCCCAAATTTCATTTTTAACTTATCGCGGTACTTTCTAGTTATTTCACATTTTTCTAAATAATGTTCGAAAGAGTCGGCCTCTTCTCCGCAAGTACATCTCCTATTTTGCCTAATTCCGAACCTCTGCAGGTAATGTGGAAATCGGCCATGACCTGTCATGAATTGAGAACTATTATGATTTGCTAAGAATAAGGTTGGAATTTCAGTGATGTTTTTAATCCAATCTTTGATATAACTTTTTTGATAATTGGATTCTTGACTCCATTGACCATTCCATTTAACATATACTTGTTTGTTTAACTGAGAACTAATGAATTTTTTGGAAATGGGTAAATCTATTTTTTCCCCATATCGAATGGCTTTTTTGGCAAGGTCATCTGCATATTCATTACCCATGTTCCCACTATGCCCTTTTATGAATGTTAAGATTATTTTATGATCCTTGTTTACTTCACCAATTTTTTCCTTTATTTTCTGTATATATGGGTTTAAGTTGTCCGAATTATTAATTCCTTGTAATGTTGAAAGACTATCTGTAATAATTTGGTAACTTTCTTTATTATGTTGTTCTGCTATATATTCTAATGCCTTGGTTATTGCTATAGCTTCAGCTTCGAAGTTATTATTATGATTACCTAATGCATACTGTTTTGTTGTAATTATGTCTGAAAAGTTTTTAAAAACTATGAATGCTGCTCCTGGGTTGGACGTATCACACGATCCGTCTGTAAAAATGTTATAAGTAGCAGTCAAGTCTACTTTTGTACTGAAGTAAAATTTTACTTTATTCGCCGGATGAGTTTGCCACTTGTCTACGATAGTTATTATTTTCTCGTTTGTGAACGTTTCATTGTTCCAAGTAAATGGTTTTTCTCTATGTAAAATGTTAAACATTTCATTTTCTTTCTCTATTGTGAAATTAACTGGAGGTATGTTTGCTAACACATTTAATGCACTATTAGCAACTGTTTTATATGCTTTTGTTATGGCTAATAAAGGTTTTCTTTGAATAGATGTTAGTTTTTTTACAATTAATGAGATATTTCTGTACCATATTGGGGAAGCATAGGTTATTATACGTTCTATTCCCCTTTTGTAAATATCTCTCATTTGTTTACCTTTAATTCCTTTATTTTTGCCGGTAAACCTGTTCAGATTATAAGTGAGAGTCATGACTTTTTCTTTTATGTATTCTAGGTGTTGAATGAAAGTAAAGCTTTCATCGAAGATTACCCCTAAAATTTTTATTTTGTTTACTAGTTGAATTTTCTCTCCCCCTAATTTCAATATTGGAGGGCTTTTCTTGTATTTACCTTTTAAAATTATGAATTGCGATTTTGCCGGGTTAAACTCAATATTCTTTGCTTTTCCCCAATTTTCTACTATTTGCAGAGTTTTATTGGCTGTCTCCTGAAGTTTTCTTTTAGAATCCCCTTTTATTATTATTGTAATATCATCTGCGAACGCTTGTAAGTAAGCGTTTTCGGGAAGTTTCTTAATTAGTAGATCGGCTATCATAAGGGTCCATAATAGCGGGCTTAAAGGTGATCCTTGTGGAGAGCCCTGTTTAATCTTATATTTTAATTCTACTTCCCCGTTTTTATATATTATGAATCTTTCCCTCATGATTGCTTCCAGTAAATCGGCCAGATTATCTGGACATTTATGTTGGGTTAAATATTCTAAAATAATTTTTATGTTTATTGAATTAAATGCATTTTTGATGTCTAATGAAATTAATATTACTGCTTGCTTATCTAATAATGCTTGCGTTACCTTCTTTTTTATACTCTCTAATGCATGAGTTGTGGATGTTAAGTGTTTAAATCCATATTGATTTCTTAATAGTAGTTTCTCCTTATTCAAATAAAAATATATTCTATCCTTTAGGAGCTTTTCTAAAACTTTACCAAAGATCGAATTTATAGCAATTGGTCTGAAATCTCCAGGTTTTTCAAGACTTTTCTTTTTCGGGATTAATATTATTTTTGACTCTCCATTTTTTTGGAAAATACCCCCACTTTAAGCAACTGTTAAAGAGGCCCTGGAAAAATTCTTTGTGTTTCTTATAAATTATTTGGATAGTCTCTGTTCTTAGCCCATCTGGGCCTACTGCTATATCTTTTCTTAATTTATATACCACCGAATCTATTTCCTGTTCCGTAAATGGAACATCATATATTTCCTGTTGGGTTTTATTTAGTCCTTTATTCGAGCTTCCTTTTTCATTTTCGACTCCTATCTCGGAAATTGTGTATAATTTTTGCAAAATATATTCTACAGTCTCTTTTAACGTTTTTGTTGACGAATTATCCTCTTTTTGTATGCTACTTATTATTATTGGGGTTTTCAGCTGGTCTCTAGACAACTTGTATGCTAAATTAAAAGGGTTTTTTGTAACTTTGGATATGAAATCATCCCAATTTTTGCTCTTTGCCTTAGCCAAATTTTCCACGTACGAATCATGTTCTCTATAATACTGATTTTTGTAAATGTCTCTTAAATCTCCTCTACATTTTTTATATCTCCTTTTCATAGCCTTTACTTTTTTTCTTTGTATTTCTAACTCTAAGGTCCACCATATTTTGCCTGGCTTTTTCTCTTTCGTAAATCTCTTTTGATATTTTTTGAATAGTTCATCCAATGTATTATAGAATTTATTCACAATATTTTCAATGTCATCTGAAGAGTTAAGGTTCCTTGTCTCTTTTTCCCAATCGATATTTAGGAGTTCTTCTAGCGCTTTTCTTTCTCCTTCCTTCGTTATTTTAAATATTGGAGCACATTTTGTTTCCCATAGTTGAATTTTTATGTATCTATGATCGCTTCCAGTTGAATCTTCAGTTACTTTCCATTTTTTTATTTCTGTGAACATACTTGCAGAAACTATTGTTACGTCGATCCAACTTTTTCCTCTATTACAATCGAAAGTTGGTTCACTGTTTCTATTATTTACAATTATTAGGTCATTTTTAATTATAAATTCCAGTAGTTCCTCTCCTCTATTATCTGTAATGTTCCCTCCCCATGTAGTATTCTTTGAATTAAAATCTCCTGTAATTATTACATTCCTCGTGTGTGCTGTTTGGATTATTTCTTCAATCCTAGCTAAAAGATGTTGTATATTTTCTTTGGGAGGGAAATAGCAATTTATAATTAAGGTGTCCTTACTATTTAGGTTAGTTCTAAATGCCACTATTTTGTCATCTAAGATTAGAGGGAACACTGGAATTTTTTCTGTATGTATTATAGCTGCGGCTTTCGGGTTATCTTTTGAAGCTAATATCTTATGTTTCATTGGGAAACCAATAATTTTTCCTTTTAGGTTGTATGGCTCTTGAACTAATGAAATATGATGAGACTTATCTTTTTGATATTGACTTAAAGATTGATTTGCTTTAAATGCTCTTGCTAAATTAATTTGAATTATTTTAAATTTTTCTTTACCTAAAGATGTCTTTATTGATGCCATTTTTGGTTTTTTTTTTTTTTTCCAAACAACAATACTCAAACAGAAATAGATACAATAAAGTTTTTAACAGTACTTACTGTTTTGTCTTCCTGAAAGCAGTTTACTCCTGCAAACTACCGTCTTACTTGGTTGTTCAACACGAGTCCCATTGGGACTCCAGTCGAGAACGCCATTCTTTTGCTGTTGGACACTCGTTGTCCTCCATTGAATGCGAGTAATCCTCCTTGCCCTCTCTATGGCATGCCGGACAAAATTGCTCTTCCGACCGGCACTGCTCTGGCGGATGGTTCCTTGCACAATAGATGCAGCATCGGACGCTGCTCCTGCAGTATTTTTCAGGGTGTCCAAATCTTGCGCAAAACCTACAGATAACTGGATGATTGTTATCATATAGGGCTACTTTAAGCCATCCAATGTTCAGAGAATCTTTGTTTCTTAGTTGCTTCCAAATATTGGGAGTCGTCTTGATGACTGTGATGTTATTTTTCTTCCTGTTAACATATTGAGTTGTCACCTCGATGTCGGAGGGGCTTCCTGTAAGTTGGTTTTGGGCCATTATTTTTTGTGGAATGTCTTGTTTTTCCATTCCCTGATCGAATAGATAGTGACAACGGAACGCATGTCGACTTAATCGCGCGGGCTCCGAATCGATGTGAAAACTGGCCTTCACACCCCAGGAGATCCCAATGACTACCGCCGTCCAAAAGGAGTGAAAAGGGCAGCAAAATGTTGGCCGCTGAATAGCTGTCAAGTCTCAAGATTGATTTGGCGGTGCTTTAGCAGTGTGAGGAGTGGTGGCGCGGGTAGGGGGGGGAGTGCCGCTTAGTTTGGGGGGCGGCGGGCCCCCCCTAGCTACGTGCCTGGTCTGGACAGACGGGACGAAACGGCAGTCCATACGTTTTGTTCGCAGTGCATGTAGGTGTTCTTTTCTTTAAAACTCATAGCTAGCGTGTTCGTAGTGTTGTTAGGTTAATGCCTATAGAGGCGAAAAGAAACGCGAATTTCTTTGAAGCCGTCCATAGGCCACTTACATCCGGGTTACTGAAGTACTAAAGCGCCAGACGACACAAGAAGAGACACGGACGAGCGCTCGTCCGTG
The DNA here is from genome assembly GCF_023375885.2 of Dermacentor andersoni. Classification (NCBI taxonomy): domain Eukaryota; kingdom Metazoa; phylum Arthropoda; class Arachnida; order Ixodida; family Ixodidae; genus Dermacentor; species Dermacentor andersoni. The sequence goes on along the minus strand of NC_092818.1, from coordinate 43,365,164 downwards.
TCTCTTCTTGTGTCGTCTGTTTGGCGCTTTAGTACTTCAGTAACATGCGCCAACTAGCCCAACAAAAAGTTCTGCTGTTACATCCGGGTGGCCGAGATGGCGCCCGAATGCCGCAAGGCATTCGAAAACAAGAGCCGTTGGCAGACGTGCACGTGCCTCAAGCCCAGATCGCGGTAATACGAACCAAGCCATTCAGAATCAGAATAGGTTTTGTTGTGATGATTAGAAAGATTGCAGGCTGTTAATATACAGAAGGAAGTCCCGAAGTCAAAGACTGCAATGGGACCTCCTTTACAAAATAAACGTAATTAAACACAGATTACAGCAGTTTCAACAAATCGTTAGCAAGGAAGAACTACAGGTTTCAGTAGGGATAGCATAATTGAAGAATTAAATGTGCACAAATGTCATATAAAAAAAGCACTGTAGCATAATCTCGTTCAGCACTAATAAATTAACAGCGTAAATGATATGACGTACACAGCATAATTTGCGAACTCGAATATATATGCATGGCAAGGATATCAAACAGAAACCTAATGGTATGGCAATGAAAATGAACTGAAGGCAGCCTGAAAGAATGGTTGTGAGTATGAACTAGGTGTCGGTATTCGACGGTATTCTTTTAGTTGTTTCTTGAATTCGTGAATTTTAAGTGTTTTTATATTTAATGGTAGGGCGTTCCAGAATGCGATAGATGAAAAATGGCCGCTCTGCTTGCCATAATTAGTATGTATTTTTGGTAAAATGAAGTTATTTATTGCAAACCTTGTAATATTATTTATTAGAGAAGCTAGTGGTATCGAGCTATCGCATCGTGTGTAATTGATTTGACGGAACAAAAAGGGTACCGAAGTTATATTTAACGAGTTGTGTGACTGAAAGTATGCGATTAGTTCGTAAAAGATATGAGGCGTTGTGATTGTATGGGCTAAATGTAGTTATCGTAATAGCCTGATTCTGTAGGATTTGCAATTAATTTAAATGGGTTACGGAAGTGTTTTCCCAAGAAGTAACGCAGTAGTTCTATTCATCTCAATTCAGCTTTATTCAACATCTGCCAAATGTTCGGAGCACGGACAAAAAGCCTGGGTTACGTAAGTGTTTCCCCAACAAGTACCGCAGTAGCTAATGTGGGAAGGAATAAATGAAAAGTATAAGGATAGTAATATTTGATAATTAAATATGTTTCGTGCTCTTAGAAGTACTCTGATCCTGTAGGTAACCCTGTTTTGCTTTGGTTATTTGTTCAATAAATTTAAGATTTCTGCCTACTTCTATACAAATATAGTTACAGCAAAACATGCAGGGATAGGACTGGCGCCAAGAAAAATTAAAGGAATGGAGTGAAGTGTTCGTTGGTGCGAAGTGAATACAACAAATTTTGTTTTCGACAGGTTTGTTTGTAGCTGATCAGTATGGCACCACTCCAGCTTTGTAAATCACCATTAAGGTTAGATACTAAAGTTGTAAGACATTTATAGGAGTTAATGATAGTAATATGATCTGCATAAAGCATACATTTCGAAGAGAGGCAGTTAGGCAGATAACTGACATATAATAAATATGAAAGCGGACCCAATATGGAACATTTGGAATATTTCATTTGCTTCCATGAGTCTAATTCTGTGCACGTGTACTTAGCAAGACTTTTAAGCTGTCACCTAAAAAGAGACATATACGTGAATAAAAAAGTGTTATTAACCATTCGATGCACAGTGTTTTGATTTTTTGCAAGGTTTGCAAGCACGAAAGTGGAGCACCAACCTATAATGCACCGATCAAACACGGAGCTCAAGCGCGCCAAAACATGGAAATGTGGAGCAAGGCGCAGCTCTTGAAGACCGCTGAAACCCGCGGGTCATGTGCGCTTTCCGCAAGCAACACTGTGCACCACAGCGGCACGCGTCTATAGTGGAGTAGACAAATATCTGCAAAAATTTAATTTACTGATGCCATGCCAATTCGGTTTTCGAGCTGGAAGTTTCACCAACGTTGCCCTGCCTTCCCTAACTGGCTATATCGAACGCTCTATTGATTCAGGATGCGTAGTTGGCGCGTTTTTTGGAATTCAGAAAAGCATTTGACACCATCACCTCAACGTAAGTTACCCTCATTACCAGGCGTCACAACTGATTCGCATTTCATTTGTATCAGTGATAGTGTATCTTTCCTTGGCGTTCACCTCGACATTAACCCTAAGTTCGTTAACTATATTGCTCTTATTAGAAATATAGCAGCGTTCGGCATTTGTGCACTGCTTAAAGCACGCTCATATTTTTCTCATCAGACCCTTCTTTGTCTTTACTTCGCGTTCAATCATACTCATATAACTCATGGCATCGTATCACGGGGCAATACTTATCAGTATCATCTGAAATCCCTTCAACACTTACAAAGTCGAGCTTTTCGGATTATTTTCACTCCTCTCAACAGCAGCGCCTCTGCTCTTCTTCGTTGCAACAGCATCTTAACTATTATTAACTTGTTTCGGATTAATCTAATTTTGTTGTTGTATAAACAAATAAAAAATCAACTTTCTATCGATTCCATTGATTCTGAGCTTTTAGTAAATACCAAGTGTACCAGATTTGCTGCTACCAATAATTTTTTGCTACCTAACGTTTCAACTAATTATGGTAAATCGTCATCCTTCTGCGCGATCACATTATGGAATCATTTACCCACGTCTCTAAAATTCAAAGTTCCTTTCATCCCAATAAAGAATTCATTAAAAGACTCTTTGTTAAATTTTTGTTGTTCTTGCTTGTTGAGTTGTACTACATTTGTGTTGAACATCTTGAAGGGGCAGCGTAAAATGATGAAAACAGAAGGCAGGAACACACATGACAGTGCTGGAACTCACAACTCACTTTATTCGACCCGCCGTGGTTGCTCAGTGGCTGTGCTGTTGGGATGCTGAGCACGAGGTCGCGGAATCGAATCCCGGGCCACGGCGGCCGCATTTCGATGGGGGCGAAATGCGAAAACACCCGTGTACTTAGATTTATGTGCACGTTAAAGAACCCCAGGTGGTCGAAATTTCCGGGAGTCCTCCACTACAGCGTGCCTCATAATCAGAAAGTGGTTTTGGTACGTAAAACCCCATAATTTATTTTTTAAACTTTGTTCGAAGGCATACACAAACCTATGTACACAAACCATAACCACGTGCTTTCCCATCAGCTGCGTCATTATCAGTGCGCAAGCAAAAACGCAAAATCCTGTAATATAATCTACACTATGAGGCGGCTTAAAAATTCAAATTCACCGTCATAAAAATTTAACGATATCATGCTTACACAACGCGACCCTTTTTTCTTGATATAGTAGGCCTCAATAATCTCCCTCGTCGTCTGATTTCTATGCGCAGAAAGTATTGTGGTGTTTTTACAGAGTGGAGTGCGCCCATGCTCAGAGCAATGCCGCGCGACATGTGAGTAAGCATTACTCGTTAGCGAGCGCCTATGCTCAGACAATCTAATGTTCAGGCAACGACCTGTTTGGCCGATATAGATTTGACCGCAGGAAAATGGAAGCTCGTAAACAACTCCCATTCTACAGTGCACAAGCGCGGACGTATGCTTAACAGTGCAGCCTTTCCCAGCAAGAGTGAAGGCAGCCTGGGCCAACTTCCTATGAATCTTACCGCAAATTTTGATCACCTTGTTAGGGGAAGAATTAGGGTAGGGTAGATGCTCTGAGCATGGGTGCAACCCAATATATAAAAAAACACCACAATACTTTCCGCGCATAGAAATCAGACTACGAGGGAGGTTATTGAGGCCTACTATACCAGGAAAAAAAGGGTCGCGTTGTGTGCGCATGCCATCGTTAAATTTGTATGACAGTGAATTTGAAATTTTAAGCCGCCTCATAGTGTAGGATTAGATTACAGGATTGTACGTTTTTGGCCGCGCACTGATAATGACGCAATCGATGGGAAAGCACGTGGTTATGGGTTGTGTACATAGGTTTGTGTATGCCTTCGAATAAAGTTAGTTGTAAGCTTCAGCGCTGTCCTGTGTGTTCCTGCCTTCTGTCTTCGTCAACGAGTGCAGGTGACATGGCCTAGTGTTTCTCGATAGTTCCAACATCGCGGTTTCGGAGTCACCCGTACGCATGCAGCCATGAACGCGGCTAGATATCACATCACATGATCACAAATCAGACTTAATTAAAAGGAATTTACTTGGAAATTATGGAGCTCACGGAGAACAGCAAAGTCCTGCCACACAGCTCAGTGCAATAAGGTTTTTGCTTTGTCTTCAGCGAACCTTCGTATCAATTATAGAATTGAGAGTTAAAAACAACTTGCGTTCACCTACCTTGTCAGGTACCCTTTCTCACGCCATTTTGTACGTTTTCTACGTTATGAAGGCTTTGGCGGAATGGCGGAGGATTGGTATAAGCGGTGTAACTCTCCAGTGACGTTGAATTGCGTCTCACGACGTGACGGAGTTAGCATGGAGCTCGTAGAAGGCTGTGGTTCATAAAGTAGATTACACTGACGAGTAGGCAGCTTCGCAAATTAGTGCAATGAGGATATCAAAGTTTGTCACCTGTTATTTTGAAGCTGACGTGGTTATGGAAGTTCTGCAATTATATCTGTCTGGGCATAAGATATAGTGATGAATTTCTGCCTATTTATGTATTAACTTATTTATTTATTTGTTTGTTTATTTGGTACACTTTAGTTACTCGAAGTGAACGTGAAGACCTGCTTGCCATATCAGACGTTCGTCAGTGGTTTAACACACGTGAACAACGAAACTCATTGTCTACTACCTCGGGTGCATCCAAATATCCCTTACCTGAAAGAACAATTGAATCAGCATTACAACCAAAAGGCAAAAATAAGAAGGGAATGTACGCAGCTCAATTAATGTGTATTCTTTTATTCACTGTTACTTAATCTACCGAGTTGCTTGTCGGCGGTGTATAAATGTGAGGTTCTCTACAAAAGGTAACATTTCAACTATCATGCGCAAATTTTTCCGGGTCCCCATGTTGTTGAACACTACGCCTACATTTTCACGCCATTATAAGCTGCATAGTGCATTAACGCCGCTGGTTCTTGTGATGGTGTTCTCGAGTACCGCCTCATCTATTTTATCAATGGTGCTCCCAGCCATGGACGTTTGCATGTCGTCATAGACGATGGGGCCGCTCAGAGACGACATTTACTTCCCGCGTGTTAAGCGCAGAATATGCCGGTTTCTCGAAGATCGGAGTAGCAGTATTAGCCGAATTTCCGCAGCTGCGGCTGCGGAAATTTGGCTAATACAAATTGGCGATTGATTAGAAGATTTATTTATTTTTCATTTTGCCTACACGACGCGAAATCGCACGCGGTTAACCAGCCTGGCGTTGCGCGCTCGTCATTTGGTGCGAAATAGCATTCTTGAAAAAGTCGTTGGCTCCGTCGATGCTGCCGTTGAAACCTTTGTTTTTTCATTTAACAATGCTCAAAACTGCAGCACTTTGACAGCCAGGCATTAGGCGTGCAATTGTGCAGAAACCCGGTTCATCAGGGCGTTGGGTTCACGCACTATGTCTCCTCTTTCTACCATACTATCTCCCCTCTGGACTGTTACACGGGAGAATTAAAGTAAACGCTGCAGCTACTGCAATGATTTATTTGACAGGTGGGGGGGGGGGGGGGGGTTAACGTGCACTTACGGCCAGGGCTCTCCAGAGAGCATAGTGACAGCCAACAGAGAGCTCCATAGGGCATTGTGGCGATGGCCACAAAGATCTCGTTCTAAAGAGCTCACAGAGCAATCCTGTGAATCATAAAGGTTCTCAATCACGCGCCTACGTGTCGTTCAGCCCAACAGTAGCAGCAGCAGCAGCCGCATGCATGCATGTGGAGATGTAGAGGGAAGGGGCAAAAAGGCGTTGGCTCCGTCTAAATTGCCGTTTAGTATTTCATCCGATTTACAACGCTCAAAATGGCAGTAATTTGAAAGCCGTGCATTAGGTACGTGCAGAATCTTTCAAACTAGTAGAAGCATTGAAGGACCCTGCCCGTAGGCAAGGTTTATTTTGCTGAACACGGCATGCAATGGAGCGTAGCTAAAGAGCCTGGAACAGCAATCTCGTCACTGTCATTGGCCCCGTCGAAATCGCATTTTAAACGCTCTTTCCTTTAAACAACGACCGAAAGTGCAGGAATTTGACAGCGGGGCATAGTTTGCGTGAAGAATCTTTCAGGTGTGATGAGACATTGAAAGGTCTAAGGGGTCGCGTGTGTGCGTGTGTGTGTGTATGTTTTAATTCTTTAAATGGTATCCGTTGCAGTTGGTCTGCCATTAATGTCAAAATTATTGACAAAAACATTAAATTATTTTACTTTCCACAAATGGTATTTTTTTTGCGAAAGCTATTAAACGATTAGATTTCAAGCTTAGGTAAAGGATGGACAATTGTATGCTTTACAGAACTTGAACTATGTAGATTCGTGTAAAAATAAAGGCAGAAAAATTCTTCTTTTTTACGTCGTGCAAAAATTATTGTGACATGGTTTTTACTTTTTTATCAAACAAATAAGAACTCCTTGTGGATAATAATGCTAGTTCCAGATTTCTACAAGGCACTAACTCAAATCTTCGCAAAATTAAGTTCACAGCTAACCAGCCTGGCCTTGCACCCTCATCACGAAGTCTGTAATGATATTCTCTAAAAGCGTTGCTAATCATAATCGACTTTTATATTTTGCTTTTCATTTAACAACACTCTTAACTGCCAGAACTTGGTCACCGGACGTAGGTTACGCGCAGAATATTTCACAAGCGCTAATTTTATTACGAAAATTCATTTCGCCGGACACGCAATGGAACATATCGCTAACCGGCCCGGCGCAGCACCATCGTCATGAGGTGTATTACAGCATTATCGAAAAAGGCGTTGGAAGTCAAAATCGACTTTTATATGTTGCTTTTCATTTAACCACGCCTAGAGCTGCTGCAATGTAACAATCAAATGAATTAAATGGCGTTAAATGATGCCGTACTCGTCACAATACCGTTCTCATTGCCAGATTGCAGTTGCTTTCTCACCGACGCTATGCGGAAATCCACAGCAGGACATTTTTCAATAAAAAAAAATCGTCACAAACATCCCGTCACACATCGTCAGCAACCAATATGTCGCCATAGGACATTTCGGTTGGTGTATCGCATTCAACGTAATCATGCGAGCGTCCCCTATACCGGCTTTTACGCGAGAATATTTGCATCGCCCACTATAAGCTCGGACTCACCAGGCTGTGATACATCTGGTATACCTGCGATAGTGGAGTATACACTTGTTGCCTGTACCAAGTAAAATCGAGAACGGCAGGCATTGACCTCTTCGTTGGCGCCATTTAATTACAAGGCCGTTGAGCGGGAACGTTTTAACATAGCAAGCTGGGCGAGATGGTGATAGAACATATTCCCAGGTGTGGGCAGCGCAACGCAGATGAAGGACGAAAGGAAGTGCACGATACGAGCGCAGTATCAGCACTCGTATCGTGCACTTCTTTTTGTCCTTCGTCCGGGTGGCGCTGCCCACCCTTGGGACCGTTTTACTGGGCCCATGGCTGGACATAATGTTAATGTAGTTTAACATAATTTTTCTATTAACGTATGGCTAGATTCAGGAATGTGAAAGGACCCTTTGAGAAGAACGTGCATACTCGTATAATCGCCTCTTATAATTCTTATCTTCATAATCACTCCTAGTATCGCTGTTTTTCTCCTCTTCCCCTTCCCTCTGAGCAGAGTATAGCAGGCTAGAATATCGATTTTACCTCAGGCTAATTTCGGGGTTTTCTCGTCTAGCCCCGCTCTGTGGCCTCCATTATATTTGATGCATTCATGACCGGACTTAACCTGCCACGTTCGTTATCCTGCAATAGTTTTCACGAGACGTGATTCTTGTTATGGACTTCCAGAAACAACACAGTGCAGTCATCGACCTGATGTCGAAGTCAATAACGCTGTCGGAAGATCAAGCGATACCGCCGGAGAGCCCTCGTAGTCACCACGCCTTGAGTGTGCTCGAAGATCAAGTGAGCATACCGGAACACTCGCTTACGTAGAAGGCGTCATCGAAGGCGACCAACGTCTATTGCTCGACTGTGAAATTTGCGTCGCAAGAGGGATCCCTCGACTCCACGCAAGGAAAGCTGAAGTGATGCTAACTAACTTCAGCCAGGAGCTCAAGCACATCAACAAGGGCACGACAGTCGCGTACATCGAGGAAATTGTGGAAACCAGCAATGCGTTTATCCTCTCTGATTCTGGCGCATCTGCCACGACGACCATAGTTCCCGAACCAGACTTCGACATACATCCACGTCTCTCCTTGAGTAAACAGCAACAGCTCACAACTCTTCTTCGACGATACAAAGAATGCTTTTGACGTCATTGACGATTCGATGAATACCAGCCGCAAAGCATCGCATAATAACCGAAGAGTACGCTCGACCACTTCGCTAGAGCCCTTACCGAGTTTCCACTCGAGAACGTGAAGCTGTTAGGCAAAAAGTCCACGAAATGCTGGGCGACGACATTATCCAGCCGTCGAAAAGCCCGTGGGCATCTCCTGTAGTCTTGGTGAAGAAAGAGGACGGAACCCTAAGTTTCTGCGTCGATTATCGTTGACTGAACAAGATCACGAAGAAGAACGTATACCCCCTCCCACGGATAGACGACGCATTGGATCGGCCCTGCAAGGCTAAATACTTCTCGTCGATGGACCTCAAGTCTGGCTACTGGCAAATAGAAGTCGACGAGAAAGATTGTGAAAAGACCGCCTTCATCACGCCAGACGGCCTCTACGAGTTCAAAGTCATGCCATTCCGACTGTGCTCGGCGCCTGCAACGTTTCAGCGTGCCATGGACACGGTGTTAGCAGGATAGAAGTGGCAGTCGTGTCTTATTTACTCGGATGACGTCGTTGTCCTCGCCGGAAATTTCGACAATCACCTTAGGCGGCTTGCGACAGTATTAGAGGCCATCAAATCATCAGGGCTCACTCTGAAGCCGGAAAAGTGCCGGTTCGCTTACGATGAGCTTCTGTTCCTAGGCCACGTCATCAGCAAATGTGGAGTCCGCCCCGATCCGCAGAAGACACCTGCCATCGCAAAGTTCGCGCAGCCCATTGACAAGAAGGCAGTGCGTCGATTGCTTGGCATGTGTGTCTACTATAGCGGCTTTGTCAAGGACTCTTCACGCATCGCGGAGACGCTGACACATCTAGCTAAATGTGATGCCGAGTTCACTTCGGAAACGCCGCAGACCGACCCATTTCAAGAACTCAATAGACGCATGCAGTCGCCGCTGGTATTTGCGCATTTCGACGAGGATGCCGATACCAAAATCCACACAGATTCCAGTAGCCTAGGCCTTGGTGCCGTCCTTGTCCAGAGGAGAGACGGACTTGAACGGGTGATAGCATACGGTAGCCAGTTGCTGTCCAAAGCGGAAGACAATTATTCTACGACTGAAAAGGAATGCCTCGCCATTGTTTGGGCTACAGAAAAATTTCGCCCTTACCTATATGGCAGGCCATTCAAAGTCGTCAGCGGCCATCACGCGTTGTGTTGGCTAGCGAAATTAAAGTATCCTTCAGGACGGCTTGCGTGGTGGAGCTTCAGACGACAAGAATACGACATCACTGCAACCTACAAGTCCGGATGAAAACACTCTCATGCCGATTGCCTATCACGCACCCCTATTGATCCGCCACCGCAAGATTACTAGAATGACGACGCCTTACTTGTAATAATAAGCGCGGAGGACTTCGCTGAACAGCAACGACCAGAACCCGGAGGCAAAAAGCCTCATCGAGTATTTGGAAGGGCACCATGGCGTGGTCCTTAGGGCATTTCAGCGAGGATTGTCGTCGTTCACGATCAAAACTAGTTCAGCTTCCTCAATTCTAGACCTCATTTTATGTTCCGCAGGCATAAAAAATTGCATTACTGAAGTTTACGAGGGCATTTCTGATCACAAACTAGTCTACTTTAACTGCATGCTCCCTCGCCAACTGGGAACGTCCACGCCAAAATTGCAAGCTGTAAAGCATTATGACGCAGCAGACAACCCACGTATTATGCATTTTCTGCAAGATGCCCTCTTATCGTTTTGTGAGGACGACGTAAATGCGTTGTGGGCGAGGTTTAAATACCTCTGCGATTACTGCAAACGAAACATTGTACCGGAAAAAGTAAAGAAACTAGGGAGAACGAACCCTTGGTTAACCCGAGAACTAATACAATTAAAACGGAAGATCAAGCGTTGCAGGAAGAAAAAGAATAAAAATGCGTCACTAATTACAGAATTAAGCGCCTCCCTCATGCATAGACTGCAAAAAGCAAGAGACAGGTATTTTTCGGAGACACTTGGTCGTTTTGCAACAGAGAATCCTCGAAAATTCTGGCAGTACCTTTCGAATAAGGACAATAAAAAGTTAGAGCAAGTAACGATGGACGGGGAAGTTGTCACGGACATAAAGGAAATGGCAGACAGGTTGAACCTCCATTTTCAAAGCGTATTTTCCAGACCTGATGCAAGGATTGATAACACGTCAGTTAGTGATGGCGCAAGCACGATTGCCATCTCTTTGGAAGGTGTTACCGAACTTCTATTGCGATTGGATCAAAAAAAATCAGCCGGCCCTGATAACATTCCCGCAGCATTCTTAAAAAGGTATGCAGAAATTCTGGCCAGATTTCTCGTCATAATCTTTCAAAAATCTGTAGAGTCAGGCGTCGTACCCCATGACTGGCGTGTTGCGCGTGTTGTACCCGTATTAAAGAAAGGAAATCCATCGGAAATCAATAATTACCGCCCTATATATCTCACCTCTATTCCTTGCAAACTAATAGAGCATATTATACTCAAATACCTTAACAGCTTTTTAGACACGAATAAAATAATTAGCAACAGGCAACATGGCTTCCGGCTACGTTTTTCCACTACTACACAACTAATTGATACCGTACATAATCTAACAAAAACCTCGACAGTGGTGGTCAGGTAGATATAATTTTTATAGATTTCTCCAAGGCGTTTGATAGGGTTCCTCACTCCAAATTAATAACCAAAATGAAAGAAATGGGTATCCCTTCCTGTATCATCGCTTGGGTTATGTCATATCTACAAAATAGAAAACAATATGTGGAAATTGATGGTAACTGCTCCCGCTTCTTAGATGTTCACTCTGGTGTTCCTCAGGGCTCAGTCTTGGGGCCTGTTTTATTTAATATATATATTAACGACCTGTTAGGTATTCTGGAACTAAGCACGTCGGCCAGGTTATTCGCCGATGACTGCATTATCTTCAAAAGCATTCATTCTGTATCCGATCAACTTGTCCTAAATTAGAACACACAGCTCCTTGCAGACTGGTGTAACAAGTGGGATATGACAATTAATTATCATAAAACCGTTCATTTATGTGCTACGAATAAGATCAACGAAATGAAATTTACGTATGGCGTTGGGGACAACATAATTAGTCAAGTGGAAGAATACAGATACCTGGGCGTGACTTTAACATCTGATCTGAAATGGTCATCCCATATCTCCAACATCTGCTCCTCTGCAAGGAAAAAGTTAGGTTTCTTAAAATATAAATTAGGCAATTCTTCAAGCGTACTTAGACTTCAAGCTTACAAATCAATTGTTAGACCTACTCTTGAATACGCCAGCATAGTATGGGACCCACACACCACAATCAACATAGATAAACTAGAAAAAATCCAGAGATTAGCAGTAAGGTTTATATATAACCGCTATAAGCTAAGGGACTCTCCGTCCGCCATGTTACATCAGGCAGCCCTTGAGCCATTGGCTGAAAGAAGAAAGGCTGCCCGGCTGCGCTTTTTTCACTCCTTGTATTTTCAAAAACTAGGCATTCAGCCACAGGATTACTTCGAAAGGGACACAACCAGACCCTCACGACATAAACATAGCCAGAGCATCAAGCCAATATTTGCCCGCACGAATTTCTTCTAACATTCATTTTCCCCTAAAACAATATCCGACTGGAATTCCCTGCCTCATGACTCACCTCTCCTTTCTTCAACTTCTTGAGAGCCTGTATATAAGTATCTATATGTATGGTTAGAAATGATGATTACTTATTAACTGTGCGTAGTGTGCTTTTTTGTCTATGTACCTGTGTTTGGGGCACGTACTCTCACAAATTGTACTTGCTTTGTAACCTTGTTTAGTTTTGTTATTATATTTTCTGGATGTAAATTATAACTTCCCCATTGTTGCTGACCCTAAGGCACAGTGCTTACTAACAAATGTATGTACCCTCTCCTGCTTGGACCGATCCGGTCTGCAGTATTTTGTAAATAAATAAAAAATAAAATAAAAATAAATAAAATAACCTACTCGTCAAGAAGAACTTCTCACCAGTCTGCGCCAACTACCTTCTGGTTGTTCCGTCGGTGCTGCGTCCAAAAGTACTGCACGCCTTACATGGCGATCCGACCGCTGGGCACCTCGGATTGTCCCGGACGCTATCGAGAATGCAGGAAAGGTATTACAAGCCGCGCCTGACCACCGACGTCGTCCGTTACGTCCAGACATGCCGAGACTGTCAGCGGCGCAAGACACCCCCGTCAAGGCCAGCGGGATTACTACAGCCGATCAAGCCTCCTTTCCGACCTTTTCAGCAGATCGGGATGGATTTGTTGGGACCGTTCCCGATGTCAACATCCGCAAATAAGTGGATCGTCTTGGCGACGGACTACCTCACCCGCTTCCCTGAAACTAAAGCTATGCCGAAATGTAGCGCAGCCGAAGTGGCGAAATTTTTCGTTGAGAACATCCTGCTGCGACATGGTGCCCCAGAAGTCCTCATCACCGACATAGGAACGGCCTTTACAGCAGAGCTAACCCAAGCCACTCTGCAGTACAGCCAGACAAGCCACAGGAGGACAACTGCCTACCACCCGCAGACGAATGGTCTCATTAAGCACCTGAATAAGACCCTCGCCGACATGCTAGCAATGTGCGTCGACGTCGAACACAAGACCCGGGATGCCGCCCTGCCATACGTAGCCTTCGCTTACAACACGGCGGTGCAAGAAACAACACAGATCGCGCCGTTCAAGCTAGTTTACGGCAGGAATCCGACGACTGCTGTCGACGCCATTCTGCCTGCCGCACGTCTCCGGCGAAGAGAATCTTGACGTCGTCACCTATCTACAGCGCGCTGAAGAAGCCCGACAGCTCACCCGCCTGCGGATCAAGAACCAGCAGAGGACCGACAGCCGACACTACAACCTTCGACGGCGCTACGTCGTGTACCAGCCCGGCGACTGTGTTTGGGTTTGGACCCCTATACGCCGACGGGGACTTAGCCAGAAGCTTTTACGCCACTATTTCGTACCATACAAGATCATACGACGCATTGGCGCACTCGACTATGAGGTCGTGCCAGATGGCATTTCGCTACGAAAGCGGCGCCGCTCACGACCTGAAGTAGTTCATTTGTGCGACTTAAGCCCTTCTACCAGCGCTAATGAACTTTAGGGACTTCTAATAGCTGAACTTTGGACTTTTTTTAGACTGTGTCACCTTGGACTTTGTTTCTTTGTTGTTTTGTTACTTGTTTAATTAGTGTCCTTTTGCGTTTCACTCTCCTGTTATGTTTGTAGCATCGTGACGATGCCTTTTAAAGGGAGGGGGGGGGGAATTGACACGTGAACTCATTTATCTTTTACTGGTGAGCGCTTTTGCCGTCTAAGAAATGTTATCGCTCAGCGCAGGACGCGCCAACATGTGTCGGAAATTTCTAGTATGTTATCGATGCTTCTATCGGCTGTCTGTTTTCGCCGAACGTTGTGTAATCTGATTGCATGTATGTGCGACGCGAATGGTGTACAACTTTCTGGAAGACACGCGGGCACCAGCGATTATTCTGGAACGTTCGATGATTCATGCATAAAAGCTGACGCGCTTGAGCTGCTGATTAGATTTCGGCTATCGCTGACTGTGTTGACTCACAAAAGGTCGGTTGCTGCCTCCCTGCTCAACCGTGCGAACCGCATTTGCCCCATAGCTCAAAGTCGTTCCACCGACTTGGACCACGTGCGAGGAGATCTCTCGGCAAGCGGCTATCCCACGTCTTTTTTGAGTGTTGTGGAACGCCGCCTCTCCAATTCAGTCCGACATGCTAATACCCGACCAAGAAAGCGGGCTGCCATACCCTACGTTCCAGGTATATGCGAAACCTTGTCTCGCGTTCTGCGCAGTTATGACGTTGAGGTGGCGCATGTACCCATGTGTAAGCTGAGGCAAGCACTCGTTGGTGGTAAGAACAGGGTTCCGAGAGGATTGTTTCCCGGCGTAGTCTACAAGATACCCGGCGCAGATTGCGACTACGCTACATCGGTGAATCGGGCAACTTCAGACAGAGACTGAGGCAGCATCATAAAGATGTCGAAAAGAAACGTACCGTTTCAAAAGGCCTAGCCGAGCACACGGATGCAACGGGTCACAAGATTGACTGGGTTCGCTCGAGTGCTATCGGCCAAGAAAGAAACCTGAAATCGCCGCTGTATCTGGAATCCCTGGAGATACAAAAAAACACGTCACACGCTCAATCGAAATGAGGGAACCCTCCGCCCGTCATACATGCGCTGCTTATGTCACGTCCTGAAGTATACATAAGCTTCCGTGAAGTTTCCTTCATCCTATTGTGAAAAAGACTTCCGTAGGGAAGCCGAAACGTCTTTTAGATTTATTCTTTTTTAGTACTTCTTTTGGTCGGTGTCCGTCGTTATATTGCTTCATGCTTCATCCCGACCAGAGGGCTTCCGCCGAACCCTCGACTTATATATATAATATGTTGCCGCGGCGGCCCAGCAAACTCATTCATGCTCTTTTATCAACTGCTTACCTTAATACTGATGTTGCAAAGTTATGCACAAAGCCACTGTATTTTAGCTTTTGACTCACACATATAAACCTGACAAAAACAGCACAAGAGAGCCAAGGCCCAGTCAGGCCTGCCGCTTTTTGCCTTGGCTTCCCCATATGTTTGAAAGAAGTAAACATAGGATCAAATCAATGCACCATATTGTGCTTTCCCACTGAAACATCTTATTATAACTGATAATGTGACTTGTGCGCGGTGAATGACATCTTACTTACTTTTCTTCCCCAGATGCCTGGAATTCGCTTCATGCAGTACCACAAGTGTCGAAAGAGAAAGTACACGCTAAGGTACCTGTTTCGCCACTTCTATGCTGAGCATGGGCACCAACAGAACTGGGTGTGTGGACTTGTCGGATGCCTGAGGACATATAGACATTATGGAGCTCACAGAAATTATGTTTCAAGGTACCATTCAGTTCTCTTCGTTAGTACTGAGGATATGGAAGAGCCACAATGGAAAAAGAAGGTGCAGACAATGAGGAAGATGACAATGAGGTGGTTCCTGGCAGCAGTGAGGGGGATGAACCATTCAGTGCAAACACAAGCTTAACAGTGTCTCGAGAAAAGTACAAGCTTGCCTACTGATCAGTGCCAAACTTATTTAAACAGTTTGCGCATCTACAATTTAAATGGAAAGAGGGAAAGTGCCTACCGAATGCAACACTTCAAGAAATATCCGCTGATTTAGCGATGTACCTTCAGTCTTTCGTAGCACATTTTTCTACTGAGGCTCATGGTGGCCCCCAGTCTGCCACATCATTCATTCAGAATGACATTCAAGGCTCAATAATGGCTCAAAAAGGCTCAATAAAGGCTAAAAAAATATTGGAAGTTCTGCATGAACTTTGTAAAACCACAAACTCTGTCTTGGTAGGGACATTAATAGGAAGAAAGAAATGTTTAATTGTGTTTCTGTACTTAAACTATTAAAGAACTCGCTCGAAAGTCCTTAGGCTGACAGAAGAATTAGGTCCCGAAATTCAGGAGATTATAGTGTTGACGTTTTTGATGGCAAAGCATTCCAAGAGCATGCATATTTTCAAGGAAATACAAAGAAGCTGTGTATTCAGTTATATACATATGAGTTTGAGGTTTGCGATCCCCTCGGAAGCAAACGGGGAAAACACAACACAATGTCGGTGCATTATCTAAATGGTCCACCAGAAACAAGGTCACAGTATTCGTCGATTCATCTAGCTGTGCAAGCGACAGAAAAATTTGTTGTGAAATATGGTTTGAAGCAAATTTTACAACCTCTTGTTAACGACATTGCATATCTTGAAACTACAGACATTTTTAATTATGGAGAAGTTTTCACAGGCTCAGTTTTTTTTTACAGGGAGGCTTCTGATGTAGTTTCAGCAAAGGTGGAATATGTCGCCACTACATGGATTTGAGCAGCAAAATTGGAAGGAAGCACCGACCAGCAGACTTTGTTGAAAGAATGCCAGCTGCCCTCGATGGCCAATTAAGTTTACTTCAGTGCGGGGTTAGCTGTGTCCCCATATATGGCATACGGAGTGAATGTGCTGTTAAATTTTCACGTTTTCATGCGACGCAGCACGTTCCCCCGGACCTCATGCATGATGTGCTTGAAGTTGCAATTCCATTTTTGTTGAAGCATCTTCTCTTTTCTCTAGTGAAAAAAAAAAAGGATCAAATAGAGTATTTGAACTCTGCAATTGTGAGCAACTGCTATGTGTAAAACGACAGGCGTAACAAACCTGAGCAATTGTCAATGGCAATGTTGCAAGGCATCATAAAAGTAAATGCATCGCAGCTGTTTTGTCTATTTCGATAGTTGCCATTCTACATAGGTACACAGATTCCAAAAGAAGTTGAAGAATGGGAGCTTTACATTTTGATGGAAAAAATACTTGATATTCTCATGAGCCGAAGAGTCACTATGAAATATATCGCTTATGTATAGACCGCCTCATCTCTTGCTTTCGCGTTGACTTCAAGAAAGCTTTTCGAGATGTATCTATTTCTTGTAAAGCGCACTTTCTGATCCACTATCCAAAGTATATGGAAATGTATGGACCACTCATAAATGCATGGGCAATGAGTTACGAAGTAAAACATCAGTATTTCAAGGATTTGGCAAGAAAGTTGAACCTTAGAAACATTTCATCGACCCTTGCAAGTTGTCATCATGGTTATGAGGTGTACTTGCAGTCTTGTGGCGATCATGGTGCAGCCTTTAGAACTGTAGGATGTAAAAGAATCATGTTTGAGCAGATGCCTTCCCAGATAAAAACAATGCTTCCTTCGAAGAATATGAGGGAAGGAGAGGCATTTTCTCTTAAATCATTATGCACTGGAGGTATGTTGTACACAATTGGCGGCGTTATGGTCACTGATGTTAATTCAGACCAACCAGTTTTTGTTATGATTAAAAACATTTTTTCAGCACAGAGGCCTATTTTTGCTTTCGCTCAAAAGCTGGAGACAATAGAACACGACGAACACTTTCATGCTTACGTTGTGAGGAAGTGTCTGGAGTGCACTGTCATCAAGAACTTGACTAGCATTGCAATGGATGTGCTCCCCGTTCATAGTGTAGGAAATATGACTCTTGTATGCCCATGTCATGCCCTTATATAGGTTGCATGTTTAATTATGTATAATGTATGTTATTTAATATTAATTTAACATGTGCTCTTGGATAACCAAACATTGACGATGCTCTTTATGTATTAGTCCCGTACTGGTGCTTCTTGTTTGTGCTATACGGTAATATATCTCTCTCCATGCAGTGTGTATTTCTATCAATTTGTACACTTTTAAAGTAGCCTACAGATTATGTTGGTGTACTGTTACAAGCTTATACTCAGTATAGTCTTTTATTACGTTTGCGATTGAAGGGACGACATATAACTTTTAGTTTTTTCGCATTTAGTTTGCTTGTTTCGGTCTTATAACTGTTCTTACAATTTCGTTTGTTACTGGTATGGCCAGTACATGCACAATAAAAGTGAATAAGCAAATCAGGAACGAATAATTCAATAATAATTTTCTTGGTTCTTTTGCTCGTGTATTGCTGGAATGGTATACTACTGTCGTCCTGTTAGCTTGTCTATACTGTATATCTGGTATATATTAGTGTGTATCGGGTGCCCCTGCTTCACTTTCCGAGTTAAAATGCAGCCACTTGTAGTGACAGCTGTGCAGAGATTTTCGGCTTGGATTTTCTGCCGTGTTCACTTTTGCACTGGATAGCAGTCCTGCAATATTCTGTAACTTTTTCTTTCTGCAGTTTCACTGGAGGCATACACTGTGACACTGCTTTTGTAGAAATGATGCGTCACATGCGATTCTCGAGCCTGTGGTTGAAATATATTTAATGTAGTGCAAGTGTCGGCACGCCCACGGTATCCTTATTCAGCAAATAGATTACTTGTGCACTATTATATTTATTTTTCGTGTATTTGTAGTTTTCATATATTCTTCTGTCCAGAGTTAAACGTTTGTTTTATTGATGCGTTGTCAACGTAATAGTTATGTTACACCACACCATATAACAATTCATATCCGCCACCAACCCAGATGCACAAGATATTAGTAGAACTTTGGTTAGAGCCAGTTTGGCCATAATTCAAATAAATATACGGCGCAAACCAGACGAGTCCCTAGAAAACAATGTGTTCTTGGTCCCCGTTTAGTTTGCTCGGTTAATTTCTTTGAATTATGCTGTTAGTATTCAATATAGACTCCTGTTTCCCAGATGTAATAGATGAACTGGTTTTGACTCTGCTCATGACTGTGACAGAAACAAAATGTTAAAACAGCACCATCGATGTGGTTGCAAGTATGCGTCATTTAGTACCTGCATTTAGTACCTGCAAGTACGATAAATTGCATTTTTCATGATTACTGTAACAAACAGTAAAAGAGAAGAAGAAACACCTTTGCAATGTTTGGGTAATCTTAGAAGTAAATACACCCTTGGCTGGCTGTGAATGGGTTATGCTGATAGGGAAAACACCCTGCATGCCAAAAATTAGGACACCTGCGGGTTATTTCCTCATCGTAACACCCGTGTAGGGTTTTATAGTGAAAAGATTTCACCTTTGAGGGTGTAAACTATTTTACTGCGCAGGCGGACGCTGTAGTGGACTTTGTCTATGCGGTCGTGCTCTTGCTAGCGAAATTGAGTGGATGCAGTTGTGTGAAGCAAGTGCCCCGGTAGGTTCGGTTTCTCCCTTTGACGCGACTATAATTTTAATTCACCAGCAATGGAAGGCGTGAAGCCACCTGATAATAATAAACGGAAAGCAGCAACCATTTCTGATAAGAACTTGTTCTGAAAGGTTGCGGACATGTACCTATGCACCATCTCCTTTCCATATCTTTTAGGCACGCCATAGTGTGTGCTCCTTGACGCGCGTATTCGGAGTAAAGGCATTTTCGCGCCACGGTCGAATGAAACGCACCTGTTTCCTTGCATCCTTCGGTTTTATTTTCCTTTGTTTTACTTGCTCTGCGATTTATTCGGTGACAAACAGAATGTTAGCGAAAACAGACAGCCTCATTTTTTTTTCGTTTCTCGACGAGAAGTTTCTGCTATTGTTATTCCCTGGCTGCCGTTCTCGTTACGAAATGGAGTGTTACCTCCCGCCATCTAGCGTTCTTACCGTAACGCGGATTCTTAGAACATCCTAGTGCCGACCATAGATGGCGCGAATTAGTTTGCACGCCAATTTCAAACCAACTCCCCCCTCTATGCTTACGTTTCTCATTCATAGTGTTCCAGGGAGGGTGGAAAAGTGGGGCGATTTAGCTGCCTTTCGCCAAAGCTGGGCTTTCGAAGCGTGTTCAGGTGTCCTACTGCAGGTTTGTGTGTATTTATTTGTTGTATATATATTGTCACGTGGTCGTGACGCTGAAGAACACAGTAGCAATACCGTGAAAGACAAAAGTAACTTTTATTGAGCGAACCCGTGCCCACAAAAACAGGCTACACTTATAGCACAACGATAGCGGCGAACACGGTCGGCGATTGTCAAAAATCTGATCAGTGAGTCAAGCGCGTCGGCTTCTATACATCAGTCGTCGAATGTTCCAGAGTAATCGCTGGGACCCGCGTGCCTTCCACAAAGTTCTACATTATTTGAGTCGCGCACACATGCGATCAGATTACCCAAGGTTCGGTCACAGACAGCGGATGGAAGCATCGATAACATTCCAGAAACATCCGATACAACCAGGCGTGTCCTGCGCTGCACGATAACATTAGTTAGGCGGTGAAACGTGCCGCCCGATAAAGGCAAACAAGTACACGTGTCAATATATATATATATATATATATATATATATATATATATATATATATATATATATATATATATATATAGTGATAACAGGGAGGCGGTTTTGACAGCAGTGCTATTGAAAAGTCCCTGTTTCATTATTTATTCTTTAGCAACGTGAATGGCAGTACTCACCTACGGGGCAGAAACCTGGAGGCTTACGAAAAGGGTTCTACTTAAATTGAGGACGACGCAATGAGCTATGGAATGAAGAATGATGGGTGTAACGTTAAGGGATAAGAAAAGAGCAGATTGGGTGAGGGAACAAACGCGAGTTAATGACATCTTAGTTGAAATCAAGAAAAATAAATGGGGCATGGGCAGGACACGTAATGAGGAGGGAAGATAACCGATGATCATTAAGGGTTACGGACTGGATTCCAAGGGAAGGGAAGCGTAGCAGGGTGCGGCAGAAAGTTAGGTGGGCGGATGAGATTAAGAAGTTTGCAGGGACGACATGGCCACAATTAATACATGACCGGGGTAGTTGGAGAAATATGGGAGAGGCCTTTGCCCTGCAGTAGGCGTAACCAGGCTGATGAGGATGATGATGAACGTGAATGGGTTAGATCATATGTGTAAAATGTGCTTATACATCAGCAGGCGCTGTAGCAACCTCTGTACCTTTATTTACAAAAATGCCAGTTTGTATTCTCTATTTAGCGGTTGCTCTAAACTTGTTGGTAAATTACTTCAGTGTTTTTCCATCAGGCATGTAAGCTGAAAACTTGCATAGGTTTAAGTGCCGAAAATCGCTGCGTGCATTCTATACTGAGTGACTGCTGCGAACTTGATGTCAAAATTAAAATGCAGTAACATGACACTCTGACACATCATTAGAAACGCATCAAGATGCAATCGAAAATTCAAGTAACACCTTTGTAAGGTTGTGCCCAAACGTTTCTTGGAACTCGGTGAGCGAGCGCCACCCCGGCTGATGAGGTTTCGGACTTGTCTAGTCGAGCGCTCGCGAACTCGTTGGCGCAATTCGCGACGTCTGCGCGGTGCTTCGACGGCTCCAATCGTGCTCGAATGCCGTAGTCTGCAGTAAGACACCTCTTGGGCCAAGGCCAGCGCGGCGGTTTACTAAGGCGAGCGCATAGCACCCCGGCTGACTTGGCAGCGGACTTTGTGTTCGCGAGAGTGCTCGTGCTGTGAAATTTGAACGGGTGCAGCTGTGCGACGCAAGTGCCCTTATAGGTTCTGTTTCTCCCTTTGACGCGACTGTAATTTTAATTACAATGCAATAGGAGGCATGAAGCCGCCTGATGAGAGTAGGCATATTTTGTAGTTTAGAAATTGTTTTCAACCTTTGAGGACACACACCTTCGCGCCATCTGCTTTCAACGTCTCTTAGGCACTTCATAATATGTTCTGCATGTTCTGCGTTCGAAAGAAACAGGCCTGTTTTTCTGCATCTCTCCCGTTCAATTTTTGTTTGTTGTTTCAGCTGCTAGGCTGTTTACTGGCTATAAAATAGAATGCTTGCAAAGGCCAACAATTTTTGCTTTTTTTCTCTTGTCATGAAGTTTATGCTCCTTCTTAGTATGCAATGGAGTGTTAGCTCGCGCCATCTACCTTTCTTACTTTATGGCGAAGTCCTAGGCTTTTCTACTTCCGTACGCAGATGACGCAAACGTGCAAGGCTTAGCTGTTCAGCTGTGTTTAAGCTATTCTAGCATGTGTGATTATATATATATATATATATATATATATATATATATATATATATATATATATATAGCAATGATAAGCTAGCAGTTGTTTTTACAGTACCTGTGTTTCATATGGCGATCTACCTCCCCTCTACCGGTCGATTCGACGCGTTGCGATCCGCCCCGGCAGGTGCCGTATCAAGAGAGAGAGAGAGATGCAAATGAGAGAAAGGCAGGGAGGTTAACCAGACCCAAAACCTCCGGTTTACTACCCTGCACTAGGGGAAGGGAAATGGGAAGTAAAGACGGAAAGAAGAGCGTGACAAAAATAAAAGCTTGAGAAAAAAAATATGAAAAGGGATGAAATGGGGTCATTATAGTCTTTCTAATAGGCCACTGTCACGTAGAAAAGTCAACAAAGCCTTGACCGACTTTTGCTGCGACGACAGTTCACGTCGGCATTCTAAAACTGACTGTCATGAAAGTGGCCTGTCGTCGAGGCGTGCCAACGTGGTCGCTAGTGACAGCCGGTGCGCGCTGTATTGAGGACAGTGGCGGAGCACGTGTTCGATGGTCTCCTCGCCGCCACAGTGTCTGCAAGCCGCGCTGTCGTCCATACCGACTCGGAAGGCGAAGGATCTTGTGTAGGCGACACCAAGCCACAGTCGGCAAAGTACTGCTGTTTCGAGTCGAGAGAGTCCAGATGCGGGTCGAAGTCGCAAGCACACGAATTTTCGTTGCAGCGTCTGTTCTTGAGAATGGAATGGAGTCTTGCAAGCCCTCCTCATGTGCAGATCGTGCTGCTGCGTCGGCATGTTCATTGCCCATTATGCCACAGTGGCTTGGAATCCACTGCAATGTGATCTCGTGTCCTTGCTCGACGAGGTGGTGAAGCAGAAGTCTGATTTCTAGAAGTAGTTCTTCATGGGGCCCTCGGCGTAAGGCATAAACCAAACAATGAAGAGCAGCCTTGGAGTCAGTGAACACGCTCCATTTCTTGGGTAGTTCTTCAGAAATTACACGAAGTGCACAGCGAATAGCAGCAAGCTCCACGGCAGTCGATGTAGTCTGGTGAGAGAGCCGAATCTTTATGCCTGGTGCCTGGTGGAAGGTTTTGCAGGAAAGATCACCGATCCTGCAGACCCATTAACCGTGGTTGAAGCGTTAGTATACAGATGATGATGCTTGTTGTACGTCTCGTACAGCAAGAGCAGTGAAAGCTGCTTGAGTGCTGGAGACGAGAGTTGGGCTTTTGTTCGTATTCCTGGTACTATTAGTCGAACATTTGCTTGAGCCAAGCACCATGGTGGAAACGGAACTTTCAATGCGCCTTGCGGAAAAGAAAAAGAAATGAAGGAAATGCTCGTAGTAGCTTACGCTTGCGCACGGGCTTGAATCGAAGACCTCAAAGAAAGTCACCTTGAGCAGTCACATTCAGTCGAAAGTAAGCATTCAGCTTGCGCGTGTTTCCCGCTCACCTGTTCCGTTTTCTACGCGGTTGCCTTCAATGATTTAGCCTTACAAAGAAGTTTGGACTCGGGTCTCGTTTCTACTCGACAACATTTTGTTAGCAATGAAGGGCTGAGGCGTCGCGAGTTCATTTGTGAGGTACGGAGCGTCGAGTCTCTAGACTGGCTGAATTTTGCGAAATTGCCCACGCTTTTGTTGAGGTTAGCAATGTCGGCAGCACATCGCTTCTCGGCTTATCGGCTAAGATTGCTGCCTGCGGGCTGAGAAGAAACCCTACGAGTCGACATCTATATCCCGAAGGTTTCGTCGGGGTTATGGCGGAACTCCAGGGAGACCTCCCGCGTCTGTTGCCAAGGGCCCGCCCGCCTGCCTGCCTGTCTACCCGCAACGACACCTACCGAGCCGCGGAGCAACCCGGTGGGTACCCCTGGCGCCTGCTGAGCTACCGATGATCACTGGAGGCGCCTGGAACACCCGCGCCTCTTGTCGAGCAGCCAGCAAACCACGGCACCATGGAAGGATGGATGGATGGATGTTATGAGCGTCCCCTTTAGAACGGGGCTGTGGGTTGCGCCACTAAGCTCTTGCTATTATACTGCCTAATGTCCTACCTAGGTTAAACAATGAAAAAAGAAAAAAAAAAGAAACACTATGAACTACCATGCCCAAATTTTCTGATCCCCTATGGCAAACTGTGCTTTTGTACGTCTCCGTCTTTTGTCGTTTCCCTACTTTTCTTCCACCAATCCTCCAATCACCTCTTATTAATGCCTATTGCGGACATGTTTGCTTTACCACTGCTCCCGCTGAACCCAAGGGCTTCAAGGAGGCCAGTGGCGCCTAAATCGACTGCTGGGTAGACGTCTTCACATTCTAATAAAACATGCTCCGTCGTTTCCCTAGCTTTACCGCAGCAAGCACATGCTTCTTCTTCCTTCTTATATCTCGCTTTATAGGTGTGTGTTCTAAGGCTTCGAAAAGAAATGAGCTTCCCCTTGAGTTACCATAAATGGTTTCTTTCCTGATTTCGTTTTTTCCTCTTAAGTAGTTACTCATGGCAGGTTTCTTTTCCATTGCTGCCACCCATGACATTATTTCAGCCTCTTTGACTTTCCGCTTGACCTTCTTTGTTGCTGTGTTGCCCACCCTACAGGCCGCATACTTGCTGGTAAGCTTCCTAGTTCTTTTCCTCCACTGTGAATCAATGTTTTTCCTGTACATATACCTGAACACTCTCCCAGCCCATTTACTTTCTTCCATATTCCTCAGCCGTTCTTCATACTCAATTTTACTGCTAGCTTCCCTCACTTCAAAACTAGTCCAGTCCATATCACCCTGCACAACTTCATTTGTAGTCTTCCCGTGAACGCCCAGTGCGAGGCGACGCACTGACCTTTGGTTCCCGTGGAGTCCTGATTGTACCTCTGGTTTAAAGCAAACAACCGCATTTCCAAAAGTAAGTGCTAGAACCATTACACCTTTCCTCATACCTCGGAGGACCTAGTACCTATTGTATCCCCATAGCGCCTCTATGCTTCATTATGGCTGCATTTCTCTTCCCCTTTACTGTTATGGTTTTTTCCTGTGTTTCCATATATCTATTGCCTTCGTTTATCTATATACCAAGTTAATTATATTCTGTTACCCGAAGTATTTCTTGGCCCTGTATCTCCACTGTCTATTCACTGTTTTCATTGAATACCATAACACCTGATTTTCTAACAGTAAATTTAAAACCTAAATTGTTGCCTTCTTGTCCACAGATATTAGCCAGACGTTGCAAATCACTTTGCTTGTTAGCTAGCAACACAATGTCGTCCGCATAAAATAAACCTGGGAGTCGCTGCTCTACTACTGTAGCCGCCTGTTTGTATGAGAGATTAAACCCGATATTACTTCCTTCTAGCGCCCTCTCCATCCTCACCATGTGCATCATAAACAGCTGCGGGGATAAAGGGCACCCCGGCCTGAGTCCCTTGTTGATACGAACTTTCTCCTTGCGCCTCATCCCTTCCCATTCAACGCAAACGGTATTTTTTAAGTAAATCTCTCTCAAAAGCTGTAGACATCGTTACCTAAGCCTTCCCCTTCCAGAATATCCCACAAAATGTTGCGGTCTACGTTGTCGTAGGCTCCTGTAATGTCTAAAAGGCCACATACAACGGTCTGCTTTCTGCTTTTGACCACCACAGCGAAACCAGCCCCACCTGCTGAGCAATGCTGTCACGAGAGTGCGGCTGCGTCCAGCGCCAGGTGCAAATTAGCAGACCACACCCAAGTCGCGGAGGCGACCAAGCCAGCAGAAACGCGGCGACGCCCCCCAACATAAAAACTCCCAGTGAGGCCCCACTACGGGAATATTGTTTCTTGTTTAATGCAGCAGACGGTGACATTTCTGTTGACGATTTTATTGATGTTATCGAAGCCACTGTTGGCGACGATAGCCTATTGGCACTCCAACGAATAGGCGGAGCTAAATTCTTAGTTCCTATGAGGAATGCCACGCAGGCAACGAAGTGAATGGTGGCCGAATGCTTTAAAGTCAACCATGTGAAAATTCCAGTAGACGCGGTCGGCCCACTAGGGACTGTTGCCATTTTTTATCGATACCCTGTGTACTTGTCTGCCGACACGCTGCCTTTTGCGCTGCAACCTTACGGAAAGGTTATAAGCGTCACATTCGCGAAGGTGGCTAATCGCCAAAATGAGTTGAACGTTGTTCGGGTAGTCCGAATCGAAATGAATCGGCCTATACCCGTCTTTTTGGCGGTACAAGGCCATCGCGTGATGTGCGAGTATCGCAGGATGCGGCGTGTGTGCGCAAGATGTGGCGAAGACAGCCATATGGACACCGCATGTACCGCCACATACTGTAAACGGTGCGGCGTTTCTGGCCATGAGGCTGAAGGATGTGATGAGCAATGCGAAAAGTGCGGTGGTCGGCACGGGACGAAGGCTTGCTTACGTGGGAAGGCGTATCCGAAATCGTACGCTGAGGTGGCATGGCAGAACACGCCCCCAGAGCATACGCCCACCAAAAGTGCCCAGTTATAGGTAGAATTTCACGACAATCTGAGAAGGCGTATATAAGCCCAAAGTTGCAGGTACTACGCCCGAGCGGCCTAAGACCCCCCCCCCCCCCAAAAAAAAAAAAAAAAAAAGAAACATACAGTTACTGGGAAGGGGCGGGGCAGCGCCAAAGCAGTGAAAATGAGGCAAGAAAAGAGACGACCGCTAGTTTCCCGTCAAGTTCGAAATCCATAGAAGGCCTGGACGACACAATCGAAAGCGCAACGCAATCAAGCTTGGCCGCGACCTCGACCGAAGTTGACAGCTCGCAAGATACCAACACAGTAGACGACACAACACAAGACCAACACAGTAGACGAGACAACAGAAACAACCGACGAAGGCGAAGTTCAAAACACCGCAGCCCCCTGCCCCAGGTAAGGAGCAACAACCAGTGAAAACAAAGTCGGGGCATAGTCTCAGCTACGAAGACCAACCGATTGTCAGTAGCGGGCGCTATGAGATTCCCGACAGCAAGGACAGGAAGGAGAAGCCCCCGCCAAATAAAAAGCCAAAGAAAAAAGAAGAAAGATTTTGCGTGCCAGAAGGGCGCAACAGCCGTGCTTTAAACTAAGTACACCTAGGTGTCCAACAACTAGGGTGCCTCGATGTAGCGCGCTGCCGTACAGGGTGCAGTGTAAAAAAAGTTATTCAGTTTACGGTCAAAGCTTAAGGTAAGATGTTGCCGGACACTCTTCCGTAAATGAAAAACGGGGTTTGTGTAAAACGGACAGCCCATAAAAATAACTTCCGTGAAAATGGAAAACGGTGAGCTCCGTAGTTGTGATCACGGAATTGCCCATATTTTCCAAATAAGAAAAACGGTGAGTTCCGTAAAACGGTAATTCTGTAAATTGAGCCCCGTACTTGTGATTACAGTAAGTGCCCGTACTATGGTAATGAAAAAACGGGGACTTCAAAAGCGAACAGTACCTGGTAAGGAAAGGTATGCACATAAAAGACACAAAAAGAACGAAAAGAAATGGAAAACATTTCTTTCCTTCTTTTTGTGTCCATGTTTTCTCTACTTGCATTTACATACCGTGATTCCATACGAACTTGCTCAACTTTGCTTTGCTTCGTACTGACAGGTGAAAATTGCAATATTTCTATATTTTGTAAATGATAATGCTGGTGTATATCTCCAGCCAAATTGTTTCGTTGATTGGAATAAGTAATGTTGGGCGATGAACCAACCATGTCATACATTACAACATGGATAACTCGCAACATTTAAGATAAAGCTGGAAACGGGGCATAAATTAAAGCACACAGGACATACACCACACCGTACGTGCTGTGTTTGTACGGTTCTTCCTAGGGTCATTGTCTTCTACACCGCTTATCCTTCGTGTCAGCGTTGTCATGTTGCACTTGGGTTGTGCACACGACATGTACACAGCAGACATACAAATTTGTGTACAAGAAAGAAGCCACTTGAATCTGAACAAACCGGTGTTTATTGTGCTTTAGTGAAAAAAAAGAACTTGCATGGCTGGACACTACAAATGGACTGGCTAGAGGAAGTATTGGTTGAGAATTGGAAAGAGTGGCTGCTTGCAGATGCCTCCGGTTTTGCCTGAAAAGAAACAGCAATAAATTAAGTCTCTTCAATTATTACCATCATTAGCACCATTGCTAATCAGATAAACAATAAATGATTTCTAAATCACAACTGTCTATACAAGTGCTCTTGTTAAAAGATATGATTCAGACTCAGCCATGTTTGTATATATTCATTCGTAGCCTTATAGCATAAAAAGCTTCAGATGGAAAGGACCCAAGTCAGTTGTTGGTTTGATTGAAACAGGCAAAGATGTCACGTGCACATTATGACATTCAGAGGTTACATTTCCCACTTTTAGCCAGAGCTGCCACGGACACATTCTGCGGACCATTGCTTTCAACTTTCACTGCTCTATTAAACAACCTTGCAGATTTTGCTGTTCCTCTAAACAATGAAGCACTCTTGAAACAAGTTCGAACGATGCATTTTGCTTACTGCCGACGCAAAGCAAGCAAGCCAAACATACTGTCCAGCTGATAAGCTGGTACAATATCAACTATACAAACAAACCATGCTTGCACCACATCTGTGTCACAACAGCTGTCAGCCCCTTTCAGATATGGTTTGTTGTGTAGCGAAAGAAGTATCAATGTGTAATATTCTTTTTTCTCAAGCAGTGAAAATTGAAAGTTACGGTCATGAATGCACCAACATACCCTCCCCATCTTCTTAAAAAGTTATAATATTGCACTGTGCTCAACCAAAAACGTGTTAGTGTGCTTCTCGAAGCAACCTCTAAGCTATTCGTGACGTGAAGGAATCTGCAACTGTGCCTGGACCCCAGACATGGCTCCTACAGGCAGTACTGCTTATTCTTTCCGTTCCTTGACTTGCAATTCCACAACCAAACAAATAATGCAACATGTTTTTCCAGATTGCGTTGCTTCATGTGAATGCATATAATTCGGGAAATTTCGGAAATGAATCAAGCCTCTCCTAAAACAATTTTAAAGTAGAGTAATTCATTAACATGCGCACTTCCCGTGGATGTTGAGAGCCAATGAGGACAGAGATATTCGATCAAATTTCTACGACTTTCATGGCAACAGGATGGCCAAATTCATTGCTGTTAATAAATGCCGAGAAAAAAACTTTGCCTAATATGTGCAATTTCGTGTTTCCAAATTTTTCCTTTTTATACTCTAATGGGGATACTCTGTGTTAATTAGTTGGAATTAATGCTATTGGCGTGCAGTCCGGGACAAAATTCAGATTCGGTAAAATCCAGGGTAAACGCTTCGAACTAAACAGGTGATTCAATTTTTTTTTGCAAGGACACCTTTCTTTTCTCGCAAAACTAACGTTTATTTCATTGTCGTCAGGGCCAGGCACCAATATAACTTTTTTTATCAGAGTTAAAAGTGGTCGCCAGGCATGTCCACTTAAGTTTATCTGAACATACGCTACTGTCTGCAGTGCACATGTTGCCACTTTAAAGGCCTGCAAGAAGGCAGCAGGTATATTTTCTAGGGTAAGAAGGCAATGAAATATGTTACTTAAGGCAATTAGTCACATGAATGCTGGATGAGTAGAAGAAAATTTAACGACTAAAATTTGGTTGGAACAATTATGTCACGCACAAACTGAGTCACGATCTACAGCTAACTATTATTATTAAAAAGTACCATGATTTTGTTGTGCTAAAAGTAACCTAAGAGTCTGAAATCCAGCATAATAAAAAAAGGTTTGAGAAGTGAAGGCTTGCCCAACAAGCAATGGAACGACAAAAATTATATGCGTGATAAATAAAAAAGATGTTGTTGAGGCAGCAACTTTTTATCTTACGAACTAGGCACCATGTCGAAATTTGTAAATATGCAAGCATACGATGCAGTCAGTTGACGCAAGCCAGATATATTTGCAGATTACTAGGAAAGGCCTTCGTCCCGCAGTGGACATAATGTATGTGAGAGCACTGGACCTCTTCGATTATCTAGTCCCAGACTGTCCGCAAACCGCCTGTGGTTTCCAGTCAGGCCAGCGCTGACAGAAGAGCGCATCACATTCACGTCATCCAGCTGTCAGGGACTGTCTGAGGTTTCGTTTGAAATCACTGTGATCGAAAGTCACTCTTCTGGCTGCCGTCGTCTGCTTTTAGCTACTTGTAGACAGCGCCCTACCCAACGAATTCAATAGCGTGGCCTCCAAAATGGTGCAGTCTCAGATGCCACGTCGCCGACACAACCGTAAAGCTTGCATAATGGAACTGCAGCCTGAGCACATTGAACATGTTCACAAAGCTCAGTTTCCATCGCGCGCTCGCTCTCTGTGCCCTTTAACCACTGTATTTAAGCCAGCTCATTCACTGCCTGCGAAATTTAAGTGGCATTGCCACACGAAAATAAGCGAAATCGTGGTCGTGCCACGTCACTTTTCACCCAAAAAGCACACGCCGATATCCTTAAAGCGTGTGAAACCGTTTACTAAAGCCCCGACGTGTGTCAGGACAGAGAGCATCTACACTGTTTACTAATTCTGCACATCCAAAAGTAAACGATTGAACTTGGTAACATTAGGGATCAACATACATGTCAGCAGCAATCGGCAAAGTTCTGATTATACCGGGTGTCTCACGTGACTTTGGGCAAACATTAAAAATATCAAATGCCACGTAGCAGGACAGAGCCAAGGTAATGTTGTTTGCCGTTGTTTGGAGATACTCAGACTTATTTTCCCTCCGCCTAATTAAATAATCCGTATTCGTTAACTAATCAATTTTTCAAATATTATAGTTAGATTAGAAATGTCCATAAGAAAATTGTAGAGCCACATGAAAAGCTCCCCATACAGTTTCTGTTGTTCGAGACGTGCTACATCGAAGTGTTTTTCACAGCGTGAAAGAAGTCAGCGAATACAGGCAAAGTGCCGCGAGTGACCAGTCGCACGGTTCTGCATGTATTTGCGGGATTCTTTAATATTTATAGGGTTTTACATGCCGAACCCACTTTCTGATTATGAGGCACGGCGTAGTGGAGGACTCCGGAAATTTCGAGCACCTGGGGTTCTTTAACGTACACCTAAATCTAAGTACACGGGTGTTTTCGCATTTCGCCCCCATCGAAATGCGGCCGCCGTGGCCGGGATTCGATCCCGCGACTTCGTGCTCATTTGCAGGCTTCTTTCATGCTCGAAAAAAAAAAAAAAAACTCTTTTACGTAGCACATATTTGAGCAACAGAAAGCTGTATCAGGTTTTTTTATGTTGCTCTACAATTTTCTAGTTGAAACTTTTAATCTAACTCTAGTATTTGAGAAGTTGAATAATTAATTAAGACTAACCATCTAATTAAGCAGAATGAAAATAATCTGAGTAGCTCCAAGCGACGACAAACAACATTACTTTGGTTCTGCCCAGCTATGTGGCATTTGCATATTTTTAATGTTTGGCTAGAGTTACCTAGGACATCCTGTATACCACCCCAGCTACCAGCATTAAATAGCTACATGTAATATGACACGTTTCCTCGCACACCAGTTTCACTCATCTGAAAAGCGAAATTTACCTGTTTACTAAGGACATAGCAATTAGCATGAGAGATTTCGCGCAACACATCAAGAAAAGCAAGCATTTGCGCTTTATCGCTGTGCTTCGCTCTTAAAAAAACAGGACTAAGCGAAGGCAGGATAGCCTCCTTAAAACATGGGGCATAGATTCAGTGCCCATGACACTCACTAATGAAAACACTGAGGTACAGAAATGGAAGATCACTGTCTAGTGGTAGCTTTCCCCCTTCCTTGACCTCATCTAGCACTGTAGAGAAGACAGAAAACCAATCACTCTACCCATCTAGTCGCCTTACTTCAGATCACATAGGGTAGAAAGTTTCCAATGAAGAAGAATACCTTTACTATGCTGGTTCTCGCAGCAGAGAGTGCTTTACGATTAGTTGACAGTGTTATTGGCCTTGAAAAGCAGATAATAAAGGGATTGGGCAATTTTTTAGTGTCTCCTACAAGGTTTCACTCATGTTCAAGTAAGCAAAACTACTACTGAAAGGCAAGCTCTGCTATCTGGGCCTGAAGATTTTCTGTGTTGAGCATCGAGCTAGAGCTTAGCCCCGCACTCAAAAGTGTTTTGCCCTTTCCTATTAGTGCACTTGAACACTGAAGCATGCTGTTGCTACAGGAACACAAGAGAGCACCCTTAATACTTGGTACCACCCCGAAGTGGAAGGGAGCTTCCATAACCAGGTACAATGTTTGGTTTGAACAGTGCGTTCTCACTGCCTTTTGGCATGCGTCTCCAAGAAGCATTTAATGGAATGGAACGTAGATGACGTCTCAGGTCAGACAACTTCAAGGAAGCCAAGGCCCTACGGCTGCTAGACATTCTGAACACAAAGGTAGCCGTCAATTCAAGCAAATTGCTCAGAGAATTGGAACAACTTTTTTATTTTCAGCACCAAGCAATCTGGGCACGCAGAAGAATGCTAACCGAACCAGTCCAAGACGTGAAGTTTGCATTAAGAAGTATGCGCTGGAGTTCATAGGAAGTAAGGTTGGTGCTGTTTACAACATCCCACTGTCCTGCAGCAGCAATTATGTAGGGCGAAAAGGCCGATGACCGAAAGATTGTCTTATGAAATATGCACAGACCCTTGACACAACATGGGGGAGCAACGTAGCTATTGATGCTGCTTTGTGCAATTGTACACCAAATTCTTAGCAGAGAAGTATCTTCATGACACATTTTCAAAGCTTGCACAAGTTGCAGAATAGCTCCCAGTATGCTAGCGTGTCATCATTTAACCTACTTGGCAAATTGAAGTATTTAGACCAAACTACAGGAGTGTTCTGAATGTGACTTCTTGGTGCAAGTTTGGAAGGGAATCGAACAGGGCTACAGGCAGGACAAAGACGATATGTTGCTGTGTCTGTCATCATCACTTCGTACTGGCAGTAGCACGGTTCATTCCCTTTTAAATATTAATATATTTCGGTCACCTGACCCCACGACACAGCTGCGAGCTCAGGCTATAATTTTACATTGTTACGTTGCCTTCCAATGTCGCACTTAACTAATTACGTCGTCGTTTATTCACCTATTATAGTTAGCTCAACGCTATCTCACAGTGAGCTTACTAGTGGCTAAACTTAGTTACCATGGAGCCCATGCATGGCATAATTATTACACAGAGCGCGCACTAAAAAACACGGACGAGAAATACAAACGAAGCATGAGCGCTTACTCACGACTAAAGGTTCATTGCGTTTAAACAACATATAAATAGGGAAAACTCATACATGCGTACACCCGCGCACCATACATTCCCTCAGCCAAAAGCAAAGCAAGAAAGGCGAGCGCTAAAGCAAGAAGTCGAATAATTTTAACAATTAGATGCTTCTTTTTTTGCGCAATGGGTGGCCATATGTGATAGACCATCGTTCTTTATTCTGGAGGAATGTTCTTGCCACCTTTTGTTTACACACCTGCTTGTTTGGCCGATATAACAAGATCCACATGACACGGGAATCCCGTACATAACATTGTTGCGGCACGCCATGAATTTAGGTCTATGCTTTACCTTACATGAATCGTGCGCAACAGAATCTGACATTTGTGCTCTTGGTTGCACAGCCTGGCACAGACTAGATAATTTCTTTGGGCAAGAAAAAGCAACTCTAACATCTTTATGGCTCGCGACGTTTTTGAGGCCGTCTTCCAGCCTATGTACAGTCGCGTTGATAAATTTGTAGACCATGCGAGCCCGTGGCCGTGTGCATGCGCGCGCCGTCTGGCGGCTCGGTGCCTGCTGTCGAGAGTATCGCAGTGCGCATGCGCGTCCATCCTATCTCGCTGGCCTGCTCGCTCGCTCGCTGCGCACCCGCGAGTGCACCGTTCACAGGAATTTGCAGCCGCCGTCGCCAGTAGTGTTGTTCGCGAAGCAGCGGCGCGGCATCTTCGATCCCCTTGGTCCGATCTCGGCGATGTTTTTCAACTACGGAAGCGCCTCATTTCCCCGCCTCTGTCACAGCTGTCTGGCCGATACCACGGTGTAAGATGTCTATTTAGGTGCAACCGCGCGCATCGGTGCAGCGGGTACCTATCAGCGGTACGACGCAACTTAAAGACAGAAGATGTTTCATCGGTTTTATGTCCCGTTGGTATGGCAACGGCGCTTCGCGGAAAATCCGAAGTTATAATTATATATATTTATAGGTCACCATGGCGAGGGGAGATCGTGGGGGAGAGGGCATCGTGGGCTAATGAGCCGATACCATAGAGAAAGATGCAGATACGGCGACGCGTCGTCGCATTCAGACGCCGTTCTCTGGTTGGTTGTATTATACGCGCGTCCTTGTTCGCGCAAGCTCCCGCCTGCGTTCTAACTGAAGCTGCGTCGTCCCACCAATAAGTATCCGCTGCCTTCACCGGGCCGATGGAAGCGCGTGTTACGTTTCGCCTACGACGCGCGGTATAGCCGGCGCGGATGCAACGGACGCCGGGGCTTCGTTCAAAGCGGCGGACATTTTGGCCCGTTCGGAGCTCCCGCAAAGCCTCCCCGTCAAGCGCGTCCAGGCGTGTTTCAGTGCCACGTGTCTTCATGTGTGCGTGTGTGTGTGTGTGCCCACGCTTGTCAAAGCGCGGCAGCCGGGGAGAGGAGCTCCCCAAGTGTGAAGCGAGGAGGTCTGACAGGCGCCGGGTTGGCGGATGCGTCACTACACTCGTCTCAGCGTGTCCGTGCCCGCCGTCACGTGGTCTCGTCACGAGGCCTTCCTCTTGCCCCTCAACTCCGAGAGTATAAGAGCAGCTGCCCCCGGACGCCAAGAGAGAGGCTCCGATTTCTTCTGTTGAGCAACGTGCACTCCTGTCTCTCCACTTCGGTCGACCTGACCGGCCGCTCTTTTGCGATGTTAGAATAAACAAGTTGTTCTGTTACCAGTCGACTCATGCTTTGCCGGGACCTTCGGATGCTTCCAGTTGTGCCCCAGGCCGCCAGGCCAACGCTACCCTCGGGGCTTGCGACCCATTTGCAATAACGGGCGTCAGCACTGAGATTCCAACAACTGGCTGGTAGCGGTGAGATCGCGACAACGGAGGCCAGCAGCGAAGAGATGCGGTTGACTGTATGCTGAGCAGCACAACGACCATCCGGGAGCAGTGCAACGAGCCCTGTGTGATGACTGGTTGCCTGCAGCGGAACGACTGCGCTGAATTCTTGGCTGCGAGGTTTGGTGAGTGCGGGACTTTCTTCTTCTGAGTTTTGCCAGGCTTTTGTTAGTGCCAGAAACAGAGCTGGTAATTGTGGTTGTCGTTGCTGCCGGGTTAGTTTGCGGCAAGGCAATAGAAGGCAGTAGAGAAAGCAGCATTCAGAGCAGCCATGGATTTGAAGTCGTTGCGCAAACCGAAATTGCTGGAGCTTGCAAGAGAGTTGGGTCTGGATGTCTCAGACAAACTCAGAAAACCAGAACTGCTAAGGGCTATTCTTGAGTTAGAAGCTGAGGATGACGAGCTGTCGGAATGCCTTGAGACCATTGAGGAGAGGGAGACGGCAAAAAGACAGGAGCGCGAACTTAAAGAACAGAAAGAGAAAGATGAGCGCGAACGAAAAGAACAGAAAGAAAAAGAAGAGCGTGAACGTAAAGAACAGATAGAACGAGAGCAACAAGAGAAAGAAAGAGAGCGCGACCGTCAACACGCTTTGGAAATGAAGCGTCTCGAGTTAGAGATGGAACGCGCACGTAATGGAAGTCAGGCACACGGTGCAGGAGAACGAGTATTGTTCAAAATGACTGACCTGATGCGGCCGTTTAAGCTTGGAGAGGACATTGGTTTGTTCCTGGTTAACTTTGAGCGAACGTGCGAGAAGCAGGGGTTCTCTCGGGAAACGTGGCCACAGCGCTTGCTCACTTTGCTACCCGGCGAGGCGGCCGACGTAGTCGCTCGCTTGAATAGAGAAGAGGCAGAGGATTTCGACAAAGTGAAATCGAGTCTGCTAAAAAAGTACAGGCTGTCAGCGGAGGCGTTCCGTCGGAAGTTTCGGGAAAATGAGAAAGGCAAAAGTGAGTCATATACAGAGTTTGCCTACAGGCTTACGTCAAACATGCAGGAGTGGCTCAAAGAAGAGAAAGCGTTTGGTGACCACGAGAAAGTTCTACAGTGTTTCGGGCTGGAACAGTTTTATAGTCGGTTACCTGAGAACGTGCGGTACTGGGTCTTGGATAGGCCAGACGTTAGTACGGTGGCTAGAGCCGCTGAGCTAGCCGAAGAGTTTGTGACGCGTCGGGCTCGTGGAGCTAAGGACGGTCAAAAGGGTGAATTTGGCTCCAAGTTTGAGAGGCCAAGGTTCACGCCCATGAGAGCAAAGGGGGACACACGTAGTGCGGGTGCGAGTGAAAGCAGTCCGACCGAACGTAAGGAGACGGCGGCAGCCGAAGCAGAACGCAGAAAGAGGTTCGAGGCGAGGCAAGCGCGCGTGTGTTATGCGTGTCAGAAGCCGGGTCACTTTTCGGCGCAGTGTCCAGAAACAAAAACAAAAGTCGTGTTTTTGTCATTATGCAGCACTGCCGAGAACATGAAGCTTCTCGAGCCTTACATGCGAGACCTCCTCGTGAACGGGAAAGAGTGCCGAGTGCTTCGCGATTCCGCAGCTACAATGGATGTAGTTCACCCCTCTTACGTAGAACCCGATATGTTCACGGGCGAGTGTGCATGGATCAAGCAAGCCGTGTAAGCTCATAGCGTGTGTCTGCCCGTAGCAAAAGTGCTTATTGAAGGACCTTTCGGAGCACTTGAGACGGAGGCCGCAGTGTCATCTATGCTGCCCCCCCAGTACCCGTACCTATTTTCGAACAGGTCCGATCACCTCCTGCGCGAGAAGGGGCTTTTGTTTGGTGAGGCTAGCGTTCAGGCCTTAACCAGATCGAAGGTTCGGGAGCTCGCTGCAAAGGCGGTAGTTGCGGGACCGACGTTGTCGAACAATGAGAAAGGGTCAGAGGCGCAGCAAGCTGATATTCAGAGCACGCCCGAACTGAATAAAATTGAGCCTGTAGCGTTAAAGGCACCAGATACTGGAGAGGAAATTCCCGATGCGGGAAAGTTAGAAGAGCTATCTGCAGATTTGCTCATCGCGCCTACGTCAGACGGACTTAATAGGTTGCTAAAAGTCAGCCGGTCGGCTTTGATAGCCGAGCAAAAGAAGGATGGCAGCCTAGAAAACATACGCTGCATTGTCAAGGAAGGTATCGCCAAGAAAAATGCTCGCTTTGTGGAAAGAGGTGGGGTCCTGTACCGGAAGTATCTAGACCGCAGGGGAGTGGAGTTCGATCAGCTGATCGTGCCTCAGTGCTACCGTCAGGATCTGTTGTGCTTGTCGCATGGGGGTTCGTGGTCCGGACACCTAGGAGTTAAGAAAACTAAGGACCGTCTCTTGCAAGAGTACTATTGGCCAGGGTGTTTTCGGGACGCAGACGACTTTGTGAAGACATGTGACACCTGTCAGCGGGTGGGCAAACCAGGGGACAAATCGAGGGCGCCGTTGAAGTTGGTACCTATCATTACGGAGCCTTTTAGACGTCTCGTTATTGATACAGTGGGACCTCTGCCGGTAACGACCACAGGGTACAGACACATTTTGACTGTGATCTGCCCAGCGACAAAGTTCTCTGAAGCAGTACCGCTTAAGGAACTCAGCTCAGTTGAGATAGTCAATGCACTACTGTCCATATTTGCGCGAGTTGGTTTTCCTGCGGAAATCCAATCAGATCAGGGCACAGTGTTTACTAGCGCTTTGACGACAGCCTTTCTCGAAAGGTGCGGGGTAAAGCTGTTACACAGCTCAGTGCACCACCCCCAGTCGAATTCCGTTGAGAAGCTCCACTCCGTCATGAAGCGCGTGTTGAGAGCATTGTGTTTTGAACATCA
The DNA here is from genome assembly GCF_023375885.2 of Dermacentor andersoni. Taxonomy (NCBI): domain Eukaryota; kingdom Metazoa; phylum Arthropoda; class Arachnida; order Ixodida; family Ixodidae; genus Dermacentor; species Dermacentor andersoni. Next base: position 43,327,276 of record NC_092818.1, on the reverse strand, counting down.
AACTGACTGGGAGCTGTGTCTGCCTGGGGTGATGTTTGCATTACGGACCGCGCCGCATGCGGCTACGGGGTTTTCGCCAGATGAGCTGGTGTACGGTCGCTCGCTGCGGTCTCCGCTTCGCATGCTTCGAGAATCGTGGGAAGGCAGGGGCGACGACCCAGTCGTGGTGGAGTACGTGCTTAAGCTCCTCGAACGCTTAAGAAGGGCACAGGAGTTGTCAGGTGAAGCAATGGCAAAGGCCCAGCAGAGGGCCAAGGTTTATTATGATCGGACAGCCAGGGCCCGTCGTTTTGAGGTGGGCGATGAGGTCATGATATTGCGCACATCGCTAAAAAACAAACTCGACGTGCAGTGGGAGGGCCCAGCACGGATTATTCAACAACTGTCGGACGTTAACTACGTGGTGAGTCTGCCAGGAAAGCGGAAAGCACAGCAAGTTTACCACTGTAATCTGCTCAAACCCTATAAACAACGGGAAGCAGTGGTATGCATGATGGTAAACGTTCCCGAAGAGCTTCCGGTCGAGCTTCCAGGGCTAGGCTCAGTGACGAACGGGAAAGACACCGATCAAGTCATTAGTGACTTAATCAGTAAAGCATCGCTGTCGCCTGAGCAGAAAACCGAACTACACCAGCTCTTACAAGAGTTTCAAGGTCTGTTCTCTGAGAGGCCTGGTAGGACTTCTGTCCTTGCTCATGACATAGAACTTACCTCCCCAGAGCCAGTACGATCCAAGGCGTACCGGGTGTCACCCCGCCAGAGCGATATTATGGAGGCTGAGGTAAAGAAAATGCTACAGCTCGGTGTTATTGAGGCGGGTGAGAGTGATTATACCTCCCCTTTGATTTTAGTTGAGGTACCGGGCAAGGAACCTCGTCCTTGCGTCGACTACCGCAGGCTTAATTCCATCACTAAGGATCAAATTTATCCGATCCCTAACATCGAGGAGCGCCTTGAGAGAGTGAGTAGCGCTCAGTTTATTTCCACCCTAGATCTTGTCAGGGGTTATTGGCAGGTTCCACTTACAGAAGAGGCTAGTAGGTATGCGGCGTTCATTTCACCAATGGGGACATTCCGTCCTAAAGTTTTGAGTTTTGGTTTGAAGAACGCGCCATACTGCTTTTCAAGCCTCATGGATAAAGTGTTGCGGGGACAGCAAGAATTCGCTTTACCGTATCTAGACGACGTAGCGATATTCTCCGCATCCTGGCCTGAGCATATGGCCCACTTGCGGGCAGTGCTAACCCGCCTGCGCGAAGCGGGCTTGACAGTCAAGGCTCCCAAGTGCCAGTTAGCACAGGCCGAGGTTGTCTACCTCGGTCACGTGATTGGTCGGGGTCGTCGCCGCCCCTCTGAAATAAAGGTGGCCGCTGTGCGAGACTTCCCGCAACCGCGCACGAAGACCGATATTCGGTCGTTCTTAGGTGTCGCCGGCTACTATCAGAGGTACATCCACAGGTACTCTGATATCGCGGCTCCCTTGACGGATGCTCTAAGAAAGACAGAGCCGCAAACAGTCGTCTGGGATGAGACAAAGGAAAGAGCTTTTAGCGCCCTAAAGAGCGCCCTAACAAGCCAGCCTGTGCTACGATCGCCCGACTACACAAAAGGGTTCGTTGTTCAGTGTGATGCTAGTGAGCGAGGCATGGGCGTTGTACTGTGCCAACGGGAAAATGGAGAAGTAGAACACCCCGTCCTGTATGCTAGTCGTAAGCTGACCAGTCGTGAGCAGGCGTACAGCGCCACCGAGAAAGAGTGTGCGTGTCTCGTGTGGGCCGTTCAGAAATTGTCATGCTACCTAGCCGGCTCGAGGTTTATCATTGAGACGGATCACTGCCCTCTCCAATGGCTGCAGACCATATCTCCCAAAAATGGCCGCCTCCTGCGCTGGAGCCTCGCTTTGCAACAATATTCCTTTGAGGTACGTTACAAAAAGGGGAGTCTCAACGGTAACGCCGATGGCTTAAGTCGAAGCCCCCAACGTGGGAATCAGCCTCAAAATTGTTTGTTACTGATGTTTTTCTTCCTGAGGCAGGATTTTTAACATATTGCTTTTGTGTAGTGTTTCAAAGTGATGATGTGCTTTCTAGTGCAATTTTCCGATTTGTGGACGCGTTCTGAGTGCTGCTAAACTACTGTAAGGAACTAGGCAGTAGTATAAAAGGGGAAAGAGCCTGGCAGGGCTTAGTGAGGGTTGTGCCGTGCTTGCTGACTGAGCGGTTGAGTTTCGGCATAGTTCTAACGCTTGCCGGGAACGAGAACAAAAATGTCAACTCTCCCGAAGTCACTTTGCAGTGTCCTGTGTGAACCTGAACGAGAGAACGAGGCCTTCTCTGTGCGCTGCGCTCAAGAAACGCCGAAGGACGACCGACTTCGGTTATGAGCATCATCAAGCGACATCCCTCCGGACAGCGGATGCAGTCCCCTGACCATCGGGACCTCCTTCCCCCGGCGGGGCGGTCTGTTACGTTTCGCCTACGACGCGCGGTATAGCCGGCGCGGATGCAACGGACGCCGGGGCTTCGTTCAAAGCGGCGGACATTTTGGCCCGTTCGGAGCTCCCGCAAAGCCTCCCTGCCAAGCGCGTCCAGGCGTGTTTCAGTGCCACGTGTCTTCATGTGTGCGTGTGTGTGTGTGTGCCCACGCTTGTCAAAGCGCGGCAGCCGGGGAGAGGAGCTCCCCAAGTGTGAAGCGAGGAGGTCTGACAGGCGCCGGGTTGGCGGATGCGTCACTACACTCGTCTCAGCGTGTCCGTGCCCGCCGTCACGTGGTCTCGTCACGAGGCCTTCCTCTTGCCCCTCAACTCCGAGAGTATAAGAGCAGCTGCCCCCGGACGCCAAGAGAGAGGCTCCGATTTCTTCTGTTGAGTAACGTGCACTCCTGTCTCTCCACTTCGGTCGACCTGACCGGCCGCTCTTTTGCGATGTTAAAATAAACAAGTTGTTCTGTTACCAGTCGACTCATGCTTTGCCGGGACCTTCGGATGCTTCCAGTTGTGCCCCAGGCCGCCAGGCCAACGCTACCCTCGGGGCTTGCGACCCATTTGCAATAACGGGCGTCAGCACTGAGATTCCAACACGCGCCATTGCAACTTTAGCTGGTCGATCGTGTCTGAGCAAGCCGAGAAGATTCCCCACGTAAGGAGCATATATCTTGCACCGTGGCCGATACACACCCCTCGCGCTTTCTGCAGAGCGAGGCGTTCCCAGCACAGAGTGCTATCGTCGGCAGAATGCCACGTTCGAAGAAGCGCTACTCATTGTCAGGCTTTCACGCTGCTATGCTCAGATATTTGCACCGCGTTATCGCGCCTCCTTATTGGCGGACACAGACGATGTTTGAAAAGACTTACACTGCGAAAGTGTATAAACGCATTTTGCATATTGCCGCTTAGTCTTCTGCAAGCATGCCGCCAAGAGTGCCAGTCGAGGAAAGAAAGCGAATAGTGGAGTTATTTCTCGGAGCCTTACCACAGCGCCACATCTGCAATCTGCTAAAGAGATCTCGGAGAGCCGTCAACAGAGCTATCCAGGTCTATCACCTCTGGTTAACCTCCCTGCTTTTCTATGCATACTTTTCTCTCTCTCTCTCTCCCACGAGAGAGAGAATGGACGCCTTGTGGACGCGGAAAGGACTGGAAGGCCAAAGATTACACAGGAGGAAACTGATCAATTAATTGTAGCACCAGTAGTAGCTGATCCATTCATAGGTGCGAAAGACATCCATGAGCAACTTAGCATGTCTATTTCTTGCGCCACCAGCAGGTGCCGGCTGAATGAAGCCATCCTGCAGGGGCGTCTGCGTAAGCAAGCGTTTGGTGTGTTGCGACACCACGTACCCGTGCAAACGAAGGTTCAAGCCTCCCGCGTGTAGCCGTGCGTGGCTTAGCCGTGTCCGGGGAAAGGGGGATCCTGGGGGTTGAACCGATGCTGGGTGTTCGGACCGTTAAGGCCCCCCGGTGGACGCAACACGCCTCTTCGGCCTCTGCTTCACGTAGACGGCACATCCAGGCTGACCCACCTGGGGGTAAACGGCAGTCGCCTTTTCTTGTCCCCCCTCTTCAATCTTTTTCTTTCCTATCTTCTTTCTTTTACTGTCCTATCATCTCTTCTCTTCCGTCACTTCCTAATTTTCCTAGGGCGGCTAGGGTTAACCTTGTGTATGTGCCCTTTCTTGGGTATATAAATGTACGGTTGGCGCCTGCAGACTTACGCGTTAAGTGGGGCTCCGCGGTGGGACAAACCGAAATACTATCGGAACACCCGCATTTACTCGCCTACTTGATCGTCACCCTCAGAAGAGGGGACGCACTGAAGACTTAAGCACATGTTTCACCCGCACAAAAGAGACCTACCCAAGATACCACGTAGTACACAGTGAGAACTCTGAAAAACAAGCCATATTCATTTTACCATTCACAGTAGCAAAATTTTTGACCGAAGCCTTAGGGTCAGATTATAAGGTGACGAAAATGGCTAGTGGAGACCTCCTTGAGATCCCTCAGAACAATCAGTATGAGAAACTAGGCAGTCTTGTGACATTTGGCAATATACTAGTCTCTGTTACACCACACAGATCAATGAATAGCTCACGCGGAGTCGTGTCAGAAGCAGACCTCCAAGATTTGACAGAAGCTGAACTCCTGGAAGGGTGGAAAGAACAAAATGTCACGAATATAAAACGTATTATACTCAGACGAGGCAACAAGGAAATCCCCACCAAGCATCTTGTCCTAACATTTGCATCCAGCGTACTGCCAGAAACCATCGAAACAGGATATATCAGGTTAATTGTCCGACCATATATCCCCAACCCTAGACGGTGTTTCCAAGTGACAGGTTCGGCCATGGCTCGCAGAGCTGCCGTGGTCAGATAACTTGTGCAAAGTGTGGAGTCCAGGGCCACCCCTCCGACAACTGCAGTGGCAAACCAAAAAAAATAAGCGCCAATGGTAGCGGCGCACAAAGACAGGACAAGGAGCTTTCTTTTGTTCGCCTTGTCCTGTCTTTTGTTCCTTCTTTGAGTGCCGTTACCGTTGCTGCTTAATTTTTTTTTGAAAGCTATGCACCAACTAGCCCCACAAAGTGTTTTACTGCAGTGGCAAACCTCACTGTGTGAACTGCAGTGACGACCATCCAGCTTACTCACGCTCCTGTCCAAACTGGAAGAAAGAAAAAGACATAATCACCCTCAAAGTCAAAGAAAACATTTCGTTTAAGGAAGCCCGTAAGAGGTGCTCACCTTTCCACAGCACACCTTATGCTGATGCGGCGCGTCGCGGGGCAGCGTCGCAGCGGCCATTGCCAAGTGCCCAGCCCGCGTGCAGCGAGCAGGTCCTGCCCCCAGGGTGGAAGTAGGTAAGCCTACTCCATCCAACCAGCAAACAGGCCAGGCTACCCTTGGGTTGCCGGCCCCACAAGAGTTATCTGCGGCAACCTGCATTACACGCAGTGATCCCGCAGGACCGATAGCGGCCCCGAAGGTAGGCGCAGCCAACGCTGCCTCAACCTCCCCGGCCCCTTCCAGTGCTGGAGCACAGGGAGCCCCATTGACTTCCGGGCTGGTGGGCGCAAGGGTCTTGCCTTCCTAGGCGGGACTCTCTCGGAAAACTTCTCGCTCGCAAGAGCGCGTGTCCGGAGCCTCACAAGAGGCAATGGACAATACACCTATCCGCACGGCGCGCCAAGCGCCTAAGGAGCGGCGAGGCTCCCTCGAACGCTCCAGAAAGGAGCGTTAAAGGGCCTCGAAAAAGCTCTCTAATCTAATCTCTGTAATCTCTGTAAGCACTACTTCTGTTTCTGTACAAACAGCACCAATTTACTTCCAATATGGATACGCAAATTATTCAATGGAACGTCAGATGTCTTCTTAGAAACCCTGATGATGTGCAAGAACTTATCCACGAACACAATCCAAAAGTGCTGTGTTCGCAGGAAATACACCTAAAATCAGAACACACACACTTTCTCCGACAGTATGTTACTTTTCGCAAAGATCGCGATGATGCTATCGCATCATCGGGCGGAGTTGCCATCGTAGAAAAAAAAAACATAGCGTGTCAACGTTTACAGCTACAAACACCCCTTGAAGCAGTGGCGGTACGAGTTTTTCTCCTAAACAAACTTATCACTATTTGCTCGCTTTACATACCCCCCCCCCCCCCCCCCTTTACCAATTAAACAAACATGAATTTCAGTCCTTTATAGATGAATTGCCAGAAGCTTATGTCGTTCTTGGTGATTTCAATGCACACAGCTACCCGTGGGGCGACCCTGGTATAGATGCGCGAGGTAGTCTTGTTGAACAGTTCTTTTTTTCTTCTGGTGCGCGCCTGCTGAATAAGAAGGAACCCACATATTACTCTCTTGCAAACAGAACCCTTTCTTCAATCGACCTTAGCATATTTTTCCCCGCCTATCCTTACGGGAGCGACCACTTCCCCATACTGCTACGAACATCTAAACAAAACGAATACCCACCACAGGCTCCTAGGTGGAAGATTGATACAGCCGATTGGGAGAGATTTCAAACTGTCACTTGTATCTCATGGGCTGACATGTGTACTTTAGGAATTGATGCTGCTATGGAGCATTTTACGCATTCATAATAGATGCCGCTTCTAAATGCATATCCAAAGTAAGTGGTTTGGCATGCAAACGACGTTTACCGTGGTGGAACCACGAACGTAGGATCGCTCGTAGGAAACAACAAAGCGTGGGGGTCGTTACGCGCTTCTCCCACTGCAGATAATCTTATTAACTTCAAGAAAGTAAAGTCTGAAGGCAGGAGAACGCGCCGAGAGGCCAGAAGAGAAAATTGGCAGAAGTTTTTATCGGGAATCAACTCGTATACAGATGAGGCCAAAGTCTGGAGCAGAGTTAAGAGGATAAGAGGGCGACAAACATATTCACTCCCTTTGGTAAACACACAAGACGATACCCTGCAAGACCAGGCAGATTCACTTGGGGAGCATTTTGAGAGCCTGTCAAGTTCAACCCATTATTCACAATCCTTTCTCAAATAGAAACAAATAGAAGAATGTAAGCCATTCATAAGAAAATGTCGACAGAACGAACCGTACAACCGACCTTTCAGTATTGCCGAGTTGAGAGCTGCCTTGAGCTCATGCAAGAGCTCTGCACCGGGATCTGACCGAATCATGTATGAAATGCTCAAAAACACACACAATGATACGCAGGTTACACTACTCACACTTTTCAACACTATCTGGGCTGTAGGATACCTTCCAACTGCATGGAAAGAAGCTATTGTGGTCCCTGTTTTGAAACAAGGCAAATACCCTTCCTCAGTACCAAGTTAACGCCCGATAGCCCTCAGAGGTTGCCATTGTAAGGTATTTGAAAAAAAAAATGATTAATCGGCGACTCATCCATTTCCTTGAAATGAGCAAAATGCTTGATCCCTGTCAATGCGGCTTCAGCGAAGGGCGCTCCACAACCGATCATCTGGTACGTATTGACGGAAACATTCGCGACGCATTTGTACACAAACAGTTTTTCTTATCGATATTCCTCCATATGGAGAAGGCGTACGATACAACATGGCGCTACGGAATCTTGAGAGATTTGTCAGAAATGGGCATTCATGGTAATATGCTAAACCTAAAAGAAAGCTTCTTGTCCAGTCGTACCTTCCGGGTAAAAGTCGGCAATGTACTGTTACGTTCTTTTACACAAGAAACTGGTGCACCCCAGGGAGGTGTGCTCAGTTGCACACTCTTTATTGTTAAGATAACAACAGTTCGTGCTTTCTTACCACCGGCCATATTGTATGTCGTCTCCGTGGACGACATTCAAATAGGTTTCAAAAGCTATAACCTTTCAGTGTGCGAGAGCCAGGGACAGCAATGCTTGAACAAAGTATCAAAGTGGGCAGAGAAAAGTTGATTTATAATCAATCCTCACAAGAGTTCTTGTGCTCTTTTTACAAGAAAGAGAGTCCTGGTTCCGGATCCTTGCTTATAACTCTGTGGACAACAGATACCTGCAAGCAAAGAGCACAAATTTCTAGGTGTTATACTCGACTATAGACTCACTTTCATTCCACACATTAAATATCTTAAAGAAAAATGTCTAAGAACAATGAACCTAATGAAACCTCTCTCCCAGACTACATAGGGTAGTGACAGGAAGTGTTTAATGAATCTCTACAAGAGGCTGATTCGGTCACGATTGGATTATGGTGCCATGGTATATAACTCTGCCGCCCCGAGAGCGCTAAAGATGCTATACTCCGTTCACCATCTAGGTATCCGCTTAGCCACGGGCGCTTTCAGAACAAACCCGATTGGAAGCTTATATGCAGAATCAAATGAGTGGTCACTCCACCTCCATAGATCATACATCAGCTTTACATATTTCCTCAAGTGTGCTCTAATCTTGAGCATCCATGTTTTAATACTGTTACCGATACGAGGTGTGCTACACTTTTCCGCAATCGCCCCTCTACAACACAGCCTTTCTCGCTGCTTGTGAAGAAGCTTAGCGATGAAGTGAATGTCTCACTCCTCGAGCATAGCTTGATGCACCTAACCAAGCTCTTACCTCCTTGCGAGTGGCAGGTGATAGAATGTGACGTATCCTTTCTGAAAGTTACAAAGCACGCTCCAGAGGTAGAAATCCGAATACATTTCCTAGAACTTCAGTACAATCACTCCTGCGCAGAGTTCTACACAGACGCTTCGAAGTCAAATACCAGGGTAGTCTATGCAGCCGTCGGCCCATGGTTCTCGGAGTCCGATGTACTGCATCCGGAAACAAGTATCTTTACGGCCGAGGCCTACGCATTACTGTCTGCTGTGAAGCATATAAGAAAATCAAAACTTCCAAAAGCAGTGATCTATACAGACTCTAAGCGTCGTGAAGGCCTTGATGTCACTTTATACATGCAAAAATCCCGTATTTAATGAACTTTATTTACCATCATCATAATCATCATAATCATCATAATCATCATAATCATCATCATAATCATCATCATCATCAGCCTGGTTACGCCCACTGCAGGGCAGAGGCCTCTCCTATACTTCTCCAACTGCCCCGGTCATGTACTAATTGTGGCCATATTGTCCCTGCAGACTTCTTAATCTCATCCGCCCACCTAACTTTCTGCCGCCCACTGTTACGCTTCCCTTCCCTTGGAATCCAGTCCGTAACCCTTAATGACCATCGGTTATCTTTCCTCCTCCTTACATGTCCTGCCCATGCCCATTTCTTTTTCTTGATTTCAACTAAGATGTCATTAACTCGCGTTTGTTCCCTCACCCAATCTGCTCTTTTCTTATTCCTTAACGTTACACTCATCATTCTTCTTTCCATAGCTCGTTGCGTCGTCCTCAATTTAAGTAGAACCCTTTTCGTAAGCCTCCAGGTTTCCGCCCCGTAGGTGAGTACTGGTAAGACACAGCTATTATACACTTAACTCTATTCCGTCTTGTGTAAAGCCTACTCATCTAACCAGCATATCAATATATGCTGGGTGCCTGGCCATAGAGGCATCGAGGGTAACGTTCTAGCGGACCAGATGGCCACATCAATTTCATCGCATGCAGTTAATCCTACCGCTGATGTGCCTGTCACTGATCTGAGGCCTTTCTTACGAAAGAAACTGCGAAATCACTGGCCGTGCACGTGGGACGCGGAAACAAATAATAAGCTCCACGTGATAAAGGCATAGTTAGGATTCTGGCCGTCTGCAACAAAATCCCGCCGAACAGCTGTCCTATTCTGTCGTCTCAGAATAGGACACACATTTCGTACCCATAGCTTTTTACTCACTGGAAATGACCCTCTTACATGTGGCAGATGCGGGGAAAGGCTGACCGTGCTCCACGTCCTCCTGGTGTTTCGGGAAGCCGAATCTGAGAGAAGGAGACATTTTTCCTTAGCATACCGGCAGTACGTTCCTCTTCATCCTGTAATGTTTCTCGGTCCAGAACCGCTTTTAATACAAACACAGTCGTAGGTTTCCTCAGAGATGTTGTCCTACACGTTATTAGTCCCATACATTCGTAGCGCTTCCTCTCTTGAGAGGATGCCGCTATGATAGTGATACTCTGTAGCACATGCCTCCAGGCTCTTTTGTTTCAAGGGCTCTGGTGAAGAAGTTGGGCTGTAGCTAATTTTAATATCTTACATGTTCTGTATATGATATAATTTTCCTGCAATGTAGTGTAAGGCTCATAGCACTCGTCATTAGCCACCGTCATGATCTTATAGCACGTAGACTTTACGCACTTTACAGCGACTATTTTTAGGCCCCTTTACAGCCACGTCACATCTTCATCACATAACTCATCATTCCACCACGAAATCACTATCACTGTCTTGGCGCTCTTTGGCCGTATCTGGCCCTTGCGCCACTGAACTACACACATTTATTCATTGAATGAAGCCAGACTAGGAAATTCCGTGGCATCACAGAAACCACGCCTTACGGACCGCCAGAGACGTCTGCGTCTTGAATTTGCCCGAGATGTGGAAGATTGGGGACCTCAAGTGTGGACAAACGTAGTGTTCAGCGACGAGTCTACTTTTCGAGCAGGTGTGACCAGCAGCAACGTGTCTGGCGGCTGTTGAATTGCAGGTAGGCGAAACACCGCGTTTTCATTGACCGGAATGTTAAGTCAAATGAGCTGATTAGCCTGTTTAATCTGACCAGTTGATGCGCCTGTTTCCTTAAACAGTTATGCGTACGTGTTACATTTCACTCGGTTATCTACTTCAGCAGTTATATGAGTGTGCAGGGAATGGCAATGATATTTCCCAGGTCTCTGCCTTGACATGAGTTTGCAGGTATGCCTGTTCTTAGATATTTTGTAGATATGGAGTTTATTTCATTTGCTTTGTTTTACGCACCATTGATATTTTTGTGTCTTATACGAGTAAGTGCACGTGAAGCAGTGTTGTGGTCCTTAGCTCTCAGGTACGACCACTTGGTAGCGTCATAAGTTTTCGCTTCGAAAAAGCCGTCCCGTGCAGAATTTTTGTTGCTGCTGTTGCTGTTTTAAATATGGTTTTTATAGGTTCGCCCTGTCGCAAATAAGTGCACCAGCGTAAATCAACATTTCTGTGCCCTTATACAGTAAGTTTTATTCAGTAATCGGCGAAATTTCCCCTTATTTGTCCTAAGGAGCCTCCGGTACTACACCTAGAGAATTTTCTCGAGCGGCCAATGTGTCGTCAGCTTGTGGGGTGCCATGGCGAAAGAAGGCCTTGGCCCGCTTATACGAATTCAAGGTGCATTTACTGCAGCCACTTACTGCGATGTGCTTCAGCACGTCTTTCTCCCGTACATTCTTGACGGACCCTTCGAAGACGGCATGCATTTCTTTCAGCATTGCCGCAGCTCCATCCGCTCTGCGCGCTCGGTGACGGAAGTCCTAGAAGAACACGTTATCCTTACACTGCAGTGGCCACTTGTAGGGGCGGATATGAACCCCATAGAAAGCATCTGGGGAATCATGAAGAGCCGGCTGGCTGCTCACAAACTCGGCAGTACAATGGCGGACGCCTTGTGGACAGCCGTGAACGCCGAATGGGAGGCCCTCCGAGGCACATGTCAGCGGGTGGTGCAATCACTCTACGATTCCATGCCCCGACGCATTCAACTTGTCATTGCCCCCAAGGGTGATATGATAAAATACTGAAAAGGAAATGCAATGAAAACATTTCCTTGAAACTGTGACAATCATATTTTTTTATTCAGAATAAAGAGATTATCCTTTTTTAGTTGCCATGCCTGCAAGTTTTCCTGTGAATTTCATGCCATGATTAGAATCGTACGCGCTGCGGAATAATGTCAGTAAATAGCGCTTTTTGATCGCTACGTTCCGCCAGCGAGAGCGGTTTGTACAGGGAGCAGCCGCTCTGCACATAGCGCGAGGTCTGTCTATCGTCCAGACAGCCAGGGCAGAAACGCATATAGCAACGAACATAAAGGAGTCATGTATTCTATTAATTAGCATGACGAAATGTTCGCCAGTACACGCGTAGCTAGCAGACACTTCTATAATTCACAAAAGGGACAAGCTCGGGCCTCGGACATCATGGCTGCTGCGCCGCTGCTTCGCCATCAGCACGACTGGGGCGCAATCGGAGATCTTTGTCCGAAACACGTTCTGTTCAGCTGATGCAACGTCACAAAGTGGCATTATGCAAAATTTCTTAGAACGGGAATGAAGGTGCAGCCCATCAGCAAGCAGTGCACCATTCGTGCCATGCGAAGGCTTTCTCGGAGCACGCGGATTACCGCTCGAACTTCCCCTCTCTAGTCGCGTTCTGCTGCTAGCAGACGACTTGCTCGTAATCAAAATGATGGAAAAGAGCCTGTCGTCATTTTGACGACACCAGAAACAACGACAACATCCCCGGACGTTTGTCGTCTGGGGAGTTCACTGCTTGCCGATTGGCAGCTCTCTCCCTCCCTTGTCAGATATTTTACATACTGCCTCTTTGTTACGTTGCAGCAGCTGAACAGAGCGGGAAACGAACAAATTACCATAATCGGCTCTCGCACCGGTGCGAAGCGAGCGAACACGCAGATCAGCGAGATAGGATGGACGCGCATGCGCACTGCGATACTCTCGACAGCAGGCACCGAGCCGCCAGACGGCGTGTGCATGCACATGACCAAGGGCTCGCATGTTTTCCAAATTTATGAACGCGACTGTACATAAGGAATAACTGCTGGCCTGTTGCGATAACTTTCCAGCGATCATTTCCAGCGCTTGTTCTTTCTCTGCTTTTTAACCATTTCACCAGTTTTGGGCAGCCGTCTTGATTGTGTGTTCGGGGTAACCAGCCATGGTTAGCCTGTTGACTTAATCCTTAGCCCGTTCCAACAAGCGGTGCTGACAAGACTTTGTTATGGCGGAATGGAGGCAAGAGAGGGCGTTATCATTCTTTACTAGTTTGCTGTATCCGGAATTTTACAGCAGCAAAGGCTTCACAAAACGGGGCTTGTACATCCAGCACACATGATTTTGCAAAAAACTTTGCCTCAGATCTAGAAATTGAAGTGTATTATCTTGAGATAATTCAACGGTAGACTTGAGTCTCATTCCATGTTCGCGAAAAATCTTCAGTATGTTGACGTACACTTGGCTAGACTCAGCGTTATACACCACAACTAAGTATTCATCCGCAAAACGGAAGATTTTCATGGCCAAACCACAGAGCTTCTTCTGAATTTCGCTGTCCACAAAACCTAATAATATGTTACCAGGAGCGAGGGCCACTTTTCTAAAATGCAAACACCAGATTTTTGTACATATAAGGCGTTGTTCCAGCACATCACCGTAGAATTCAAGTACATATAAAGTAATTCAAGGAATGATTTCACGCTAATGCCACACTGGCCAATGAATATTCTCTCAAAATTTAAATCGCAGATACAGGCTTTCACACTTTTTAATAGTTCTATATGTGGCAGTGAGCAGTATAGATCTTCAATATCTATGCTACAAGCCTTCCTATTTCCAGGGCTATGGCCTCTCGGAAACTCGATTGACTCAGAATTCGGAATCATGAAAGGATCATCAAACGACAGACTTGACAGATGTTCCTGAAGGTACGACGAAACTAACAGCTGCCAAAAGTTCCTTTCAGGTACAATCGTTCGGAAAGGTATAGTAGGCTTAGAGGTCCACTAAGGCCCACTAAGCTTGAACAAAGACATTCCCTTAACATAGCAGGAATTGGCCTCCCTGGTGCAGTATTCGGCCACAACCTCCCTGATGATATTGACACGTGTACTTATCTTTATCGGGCGACCACGTTTCGCCGCTTAACAACTGTAATCGCACAGCGACGGACGCGCCTGCATGTATCCGAAGTTTCTGGAAAGTTATCGATGCTTCTACCCGCTGTCTGTTGTCGCCGAACGTTGTGTTATCTGATTTCATCGCTTGACACGAATGGTGTAGAACATTTTAGAAGGCATGCGGGTCTCAACGTTTAATCTGGAACATTCGATGATTGCTGTATAAAAGCCGACGCGCTTGACCCGCTGATCAGATTTTCGACGAACGCCGACTGTGTTTGCCTCTTTCGTTGTGCTATAAGTGTAGCCTGTTTTGTGGGCACAGGTTCGCCCAATAAAACGCTGGTTTTGTATTCCACCGTACTGCTTCTTTCTTCGCCGTCACTACCACGTGACATCTGGTGGAGGTGCTTTACGTCCATGTACCGGACGCCCCCGACAAGCCGTAATACAAGCCCGGACCGCAAAGACAACACCAGCGCCGTCCCGGAACATCGAGCAAGCCGCCGTATTCAACAGCTGCCCCCGGAGCACGGACTTCTACCTGAGAAGACCAAGAAGATTGTGGCCACGGAAACCCCAATGGCAGCCCCAGCGTCCCCCATCGTGCTGCAGCAGCCCAGGGAGCCTCCAACGTTCCGCGGTTCAACATTCGAAGACCCGGAATCATGGCTGGAAACCTACGAACGGATCGCGACATTCAACAACTGGGACTCCGACGACAAGCTGCGGCATGTCTACTTCGCCTTAGAAGACGCCGCCAGAACTTGGTTTGAGAACAGGGAGTCGACCTTGACAACGTGGGACCTGTTCCGTAGCGGCTTCCTGCGCACCTTTACAAGTGTCGTGCGCAAGGAAAGGGCCGAAGCTATGCTGGACGCCCGAGTGCAGCTACCAAATGAGAACGTTGCCATCTTTACGGAAGAAATGAGCCGTCTGTTCCGCCACGCCGACCCGGATATGGCCGAGGAAAAGAAAGTTCGCCTACTCATGCGTGGTGTGAAGGAAGAACTTTTCGGCGCAATGGTACGAAGCCCACCGACGACCGTAGCAGAGTTCCTTCGCGAGGCCACCGGCATTGAGAAGACACTCGAAATGCGGAACCGGCAATTCAACCGCCGCACAAGCTCTACCCACTACGCAGGAATTAAATCACTGGCCACGGACGATCTGCGCGAGACCACCAGGGCCATTGTGCGCGAAGAACTCAAGTGGCCTCTATCGCCGACATCGTGAAGGAAGAGGTGCACCGATCCCTTGGAGTTCCTGAGGTGCAACCAGAACCACCGCAGCCGGAAGCAATGACCTACGCCGCCGCCGTCGCCCGCCGTCAAGGCCCCCCTGCGCGACCGCGCCAAGGTCCTGCAACACCGCAATTCCGTCGTCCACCGCCGCCGCCGCCAGCGCGCCCACCCGTCGCCCAGCGCACCTATGCGAGGAAGACGGACATTTGGCGAGCCCCCGAATACCGCCCGCTCTGCTATCACTGCGGAGAAGCCGGCCATGTGTACCGCCGATGCCCATACCGCGACATGGGACTGAGAGGGTTCGCCGTCAACGCGCCGCGTCCACAGCTTGGGGAGCGCCCACGTGATAATGCCGATTACCTAGCCGCCACTCAGTGGAACTCTCGACGACCGTCCCGTTCGCCGTCACCAGGCCGCTACCTGTCGCCACAGCGCCGTCCATACACTGGCCCAGCCCGGGGCCGCTCTGCGAGCCCATACCCGGAAAACTAAAAGCAGCAACCGATGGAGGTGCGGTTGCTGTTCGTCGAACTGACGAAGATCCTCCGCCGCCGACGAAGACGGCGAAGAAACCATCTCGACGACCTAAAGACGACACGCCGCCGTCCCGAAGAAGTCGGAAAGCCAAGACTACACCGACGAAAGACGACTTGACGACGCGACGTTCCCGCTTCAGTTCAACACGACGCAGCCGTGATCCGACGCCAAGACCCAACTGCAACGCCAGACAAAGAACCACCGACCTCGACGTGCTTCTCGACGGCCACGCAGTCACTGCCTTAGTCGACACAGGGGCCGATTACTCCGTAATGAGTGGACACATCGCCGCCCAGTTGAAGAAAGTTAAGACCGCATGGGGAGGCCCTCAGATTCGCACCGCTGGAGGACACCTCATCACGCCGACTGGGATCTGCACGGCAAGAATAACCATTCATGACCGGACTTACCCTGCCACCTTCATTATCCTCCAACAGTGTTCACGAGACGTCATTCTCGGTATGGACTTCCTGGACCAACACGGCGCAATCATCAACCTGAAGTCGAAGTCAGTAACGCTGTCGGAAGATAAAGCAATGCCGCCGGAGAACCCTCGTAGTCACCACGCCTTGAGTGTGCTCGAAGATCAAGTGAGCGTCCCGCCTCGCTGCAGCATCGTTATTTCGGTCAGCACCGAAACACCCGCTGACGTAGAAGGCGTCATCGAAGGCGACCAACGTCTACTGCTAGACCATGAAATTTGCGTCGCAAGAGGGATCGCTCGACTGCATGGAGGGAAAACTGAAGTGTTGCTGACAAACTTCAGCCAGGAGTTCAAGCACATCAACAAGGGCACGACGATCGCGTACATCGAGGAAATTCTGGAAACAAGTAATGCGTTTGTCCTCTCGGATTCCGCCGCATCTACCCCGACGACCATGGTTCCCGAACCAGACTACGACATTAATCCAAATCTCCCTATGATTAAGCAACAGCAGCTCAGAAGTCTGCTCCGACGATACAAAAGCTGCTTTTCGACGTCATCGAGGCTTCGACAAACACCAGTCGCCAAGCATCGCATAATCACCGAGGAATGCGCTCGCCCACTCCGTCAGAGCCCTTACCGAGTTTCGGCGCGAGAACGTGAAGCTATAAGAGAACAAGTCGACGAAATGCTGCGCGACGACATCATCCAGCCGTCGAAAAGCCCGTGGGCATCCCCTGTTGTTCTGGTAAAGAAAAAGGACGGAACCCTACGTTTCTGCGTCGATTATCGTCGTCTGAACAAGATCACGAAGAAGGACGTATACCCCCTCCCACGGATAGACGACGCATTGGATCGGCTCTGCAACGCTAAATACTTCTCGTCCATGGACCTAAAGTCTGGCTATTGGCAAATAGAAGTCGACGAAAGAGATCGCGAAAAGACCGCCTTCATCACCCCAGACGGCCTCTACGAGTTCAAGGTTATGCCATTCGGACTGTGCTCGGCGCCTGCAACGTTCCAGCGCGTGATGGACACGGTTTTAGCAGGATTGAAGTGGCAGACCTGTCTCGTATACTTGGATGACGTCGTTATATTCGCCGGAAATTTCGACGATCGCCTTAGGCGGCTTGCCACAGTACTAGAGGCCATCAAGTCATCAGGGCTCACTCTGAAACCAGAAAAATGCCGCTTCGCTTACGACGAGCTTTTGTTCCTAGGCCACGTCATCAGTAAATCCGAAGTACGCCCCGACCCCCAGAAAACAGCTGCCATCGCAAAGTTCCCGCAGCCCACCGACAAGAAGGCAGTGCGTAGATTCCTTGGCATGTGTGCCTACTACAGGCGCTTTGTCAAGGACTTTTCACGCATCGCCGAGCCGTTGACACGTCTAACTAAATGTGATGTTGAGTTCAAGTGGGAAACGCCGCAGGCCGAGGCATTTCAAGAACTCAAACGACGCATGCAGTCGCCGCCCGTACTTGCGCACTTCGACGAGCACGCCGATACCGAAATCCACACTGACGCCAGTAGCCTAGGCCTCGGCGCCATCCTGGTCCAGAGAAAAGATGGATATGAACACGTGATAGCTTACGCTAGCCGGTCGTTGTCAAAAGCGGAAGGCAATTATTCTACAACCGAAAAGGAATGCCTCGCCATCGTTTGGGCTACAGCGAAATTTCGCCCTTACCTATATGGCAGGCCATTCAAAGTCGTCAGCGACCATCACGCCTTGTGTTGGCTAGCGAATTTAAAGGATCCCTCAGGACGGCTGGCACGGTGGAGCCTCAGACTACAAGAATATGACATCACTGTAACATACAAGTCCGGACGAAAACACTCAGATGCCGATTGCCTATCCCGCGCCCCCATTGACCCACCGCCGCAAGATGACGAGGATGACGACGCCTTCCTTGGCATAATAAGCGCGGAAGACTTCGCCGAACAACAACGAGGGGACCCGGAGCTAAAAGCCCTAGTCGAGTATTTGGAAGGGCACACCGACGTTGTCCCTAGGGCATTTAAGCGTGGATTATCTTCGTTCACGCTTCAAAACAACCTACTCGCGAAGAAGAACTTCTCACCAGTCCGCGCCAGCTACCTCCTTGTTGTACCGTCAGCGCTGCGTCCAGAGATACTGCACGCCCTACACGACGATCCAACCGCTGGGCACCTCGGATTCTCCCGTACGCTGTCGAGAATACAGGAAAGGTATTACTGGCCGCGTCTGACCGCCGACGTCGCCCGTTACGTCAAGACATGCCGAGATTGTCAACGACGCAAGACACCACCGACAAGGCCAGCTGGATTACTACAGCCGATCGAACCTCCTCGCCGACCATTGCAGCAGATTGGGATGGATTTGTTGGGGCCGTTTCCGATGTCAACATCCGGGAATAAGTGGATCGTCGTGGCGACGGACTATCTCACCCGCTTTGCTGAAACTAAAGCTCTACCAAAAGGCAGCGCAGCCGAAGTGGCGAAATTTTTTGTCGAGCACATCCTGCTGCGACATGGTGCCCCAGAAGTCCTCATCACCGACAGAGGAACGGCTTTTACAGCAGAGCTCACCCAAGCCATTCTGCAGTGCAGCCAGACAAGCCACAGGAGGACAACTGCCTACCATCCGCAGACGAATGGTCTCACGGAGCGCCTAAACAAGACCCTCGCCGACATGCTAGCAATGTACGTCGACGTCGAACACAAGACGTGGGACGCGGTCCTGCCGTACGTAACCTTTGCGTACAACACGGCGGTGCAAGAAACAACACAGATCACGCCGTTCAAGCTGGTCTACGGCAGGAACCCGACGACGACGCTTGACGCCATGCTGCCGCACGTAACTGACGAAGAGAATGTTGACGTCGCTAGCTATCTCCAGCGCGCCGAAGAAGCCCGACAGCTCGCCCGCCTGCGAATCAAGAGCCAGCAGAGGACCGACAGCCGACACTACAACCTCCGACGACGCTTCGTCGAGTACCAGCCTGGCGACCGTGTTTGGGTCTGGGCCCCGATACGCCGACGAGGACTCAGTGAGAAGCTACTTCGACGCTATTTCGGACCCTACAAGGTCATCCGACGTATTGGCGCTCTGGATTATGAGGTCGTGCCAGACAGCATTTCGCATTCACAGCGGCGCCGCGCACGATCTGAGGTGGTCCACGTGGTGCGCCTTAAACCCTTTTACGGACGCTGACGAACTTCGTCATTCTTTTCTTTGCTACGAGTGCTTTTGTTTATTAACTTCGTTTGTTTGCAGCACCGGGTCGATGCTTCTTAAGAGGGGGGTATTGACACGTGTACTTATCTTTATCGGGCGACCACGTTTCGCCGCTTAACAACTGTAATCGCACAGCGACGGACGCGCCTGCATGTATCCGAAGTTTCTGGAAAGTTATCGATGCTTCTACCCGCTGTCTGTTGTCGCCGAACGTTGTGTTATCTGATTTCATCGCTTGACACGAATGGTGTAGAACATTTTAGAAGGCATGCGGGTCCCAACGTTTAATCTGGAACATTCGATGATTGCTGTATAAAAGCCGACGCGCTTGACCCGCTGATCAGATTTTCGACGAACGCCGACTGTGTTTGCCTCTTTCGTTGTGCTATAAGTGTAGCCTGTTTTGTGGGCACAGGTTCGCCCAATAAAACGCTGGTTTTGTATTCCACCGTACTGCTTCTTTCTTCGCCGTCACTACCACGTGACAATATCTACAATTAACCCACGGCCCTCAGTGCTCAGCACGGGCGCAGAATCTAACCAAGGCGGTGGTAAGAGCTGCAACGCAGAAGAGGGTGCTAGGAATCTCTGGGCCCAGACAGGCCACCAATGGAAACTGACCCTGACAACGTTCAACACCCGAACCCTCTCAAGTGAGGCTAGCTTAGTAGGACCCTTTGGGAACTATCAGACATTGTTTGGGATATCATCGGCCTTCGTGAGATTAGAACTCGTGAGGCTTATACATTGCTCAATAATGGCCATGTCCGCTGCTATAGAGTTCTCTCAGTCAAGAAGGAATACGGGGTGGGATTCCTAATCCATAACGATATAGCTGGCAACATTGACGAATTCTACAGCTATAATGAGAGGGTAGCAGCAGTCGCAATCAAATTTATTAAGAGGTATAGATTAAAGGTAGTAGAAGCCTATGCTCCAACATCCAGTCACGTTGATGAGGAAGTAGATCAGTTTTATGAAGATGTTGAATTAGCGATGAGAAAAGTGCAAACTCAGTATGCTGTAGTAATGGGCGACCTCAGCAGGCTGGTGAACAAGCAATTGGAAACTACGGCGTCGATTCGAGTAACGCTAGAGGAAAGATACTATAAGGGTCCCAGAAAACTGGAAGACTGCAAACATTATACTAATCCCAAAAGGGGAGACGTTAAAGAATTGAAAAATTATAGGTCCATTAGCTTACTCCCAGTACTATATAATGTATTCACCAGGGTAATCTCCAAAAGAATACCGGTAGCACTGTCCTTTAGTGAACCAAGGGAACAGGCAGGTTTCAGGAAGGGATATTCTAAAATGAATCATATCAATGTCATCAATAAGGTAATTGAGAAATCTGAAGATTACAATCAGCCTCTCTATATCGCTTTCGTAGATTACGAAAAGGCATTCGATTCAGGAGATATATGAGCAGTCATAGAGGCATGTGTAATCGAGGAGTACAGACCACTTACGTAAATGCCTTGGAAAATACCTACAAAGATTGCACAGCCACGTTAATTCTACACAAGAAAAGTCGGGAAGTACCTATAAACAAAGGGGTCAGAGAAGGAGACACAATCTCTCCAATGCTATTCACTGCGCGCTTGGAAGAAGTATTCGACCTATTAAATTGGGAACGCTTAGGAGTAAGGATCGACGGCGAATACCTCAATAACCTTCGGTTTGCCGATGACGTTGTTCTATTCAGCAACACTGCAGACGAGTTACAACAAATGATTGAGGACCTTAACAGGGACAGTGTAAGAGTGGGGCTGAAGATTATTATGCAGAAGACAAAGATAATGATGAATAACCGGGCAAGGGAACAGGAGTTCAGGATCGCCAGTCAGCCTTTAGAGTCGGCGAAGGAGTACGTTTACCTCGGTCAATCAATCACAGGGAACTCTGATCATGAGAAGGAAATTAACAGAAGAATAAAAATGGGTTGGATCGCATACGGCAGACGTCGTGAGCTCTTGACTGGAAGCTTACCGTTATCATTGAAAAGTGTACAATCAGTGCATTTTTCCGGTGCTGACATATGGGGCAGACACTTGGAGACTGACAAAGAAGCTTGAAAACAAGTTAACGACCGCTCAAAGAGCGATCGAACGAATAATGCTAGGCATAACTTTAAGAGACAGAACGAGAGCGGCTTGGATCAGAGAGCAAATGGGTATACACGGTATTCTAATCGATATCAAAAGAAAGAAATGGCGCTCAGCAGGTCATGTAATGAGCAGATTGGATAACCATTGGACCATTAGGGTGACGGAATGAATACAAAGAGAAGTGAAGCTCAGTAGAGGATGGTAGAAGTCTAGGTGGTGCGAGAAAATTAGGAAATTTGCAGGTGCTAGTTGGAATCGGTTGGTGCAGGGCAGGGGTGATTGGAAATCGCCGGGAGAGGCCTTCGTCCTGCAGTGGACATAAAGTAGGCTGATGATGATGAAGATGATGATGGGTAATATGTGCCCTATTCGGTATTTCCTACAACCATACAGTTATTCTTGGCCATTTACAGTTGTAATATACAGATATATAGTTATGTGTCTATTTTTCCACATGTTGCCTATTGTGTAAATTGGGAATACTGTTTCTTGAGTTGCAGGGTTGAGTGTTCCATCACCTTGCCTACACATGAAGTGAGGGAGATGGGCCTTAAGTTTTTGAGGCTAGATGGTTTGCCAGGCTTTGGGATTAGGATAACGTTGGCAGTCTTCCAAGCAGCTGGGAGGGCGCCACTGTGCCAGCAATCGTTGATGTAGTCAGTCAGATGGGACACGGACTAGTCATCGAGATTGCATTTATATTTTATTTATTATTTATTTATTTATTCATACTGCAATCCCGGTATTGGGATTGTAGCAGTGTGGGAAAAGGAATTAAGCAGTTTCACAAAAATGGCAAAATGTAAACAAAAGGAATAAGGGTGCAGGTTGAAGCTCTGCAGCCAGCATCAGGAATACATTTTGAACAACATATCAAACAGTAAAAAAATAGAATATACAATAGAACAGTAAAGTGATGAAATGCAGTAACACAGACTAGGCAATATGCTGAGCAAATAACGTCAGTGACGGTTGCAACACTTCATTGTTAGTGAGGTTATTCCAATCGGTAATTGTTCGTGGAAGAAATGAGTATTTTAAACAGTTATTACGGATGCGAAAAGGAGTTAAAGTTAGCTGATGTCCTTGTCGGGTCGCATACCCTGACGAAAAATGAACTAAATGGGTGATTTCAGTTCTGTAGTGTCCTTTAATTAATTGGTACATGAATTTAAGTATTGCAGAACGATTTCGCTCATTTCTTGTCGGCAGACCAGCTTTTATTAAAAGATGTGTTATCGATGTACGTCGGTAATTATTATATATGTATCGAGCAGCCCTCCTTTGAACCCTATCTACTTTGTTTATGTTAGTCTTAGTGAATGGGTGCCAAATGATAGCAGCATAATCTAAGGTAGGCAAGACAATACATTTGTAAGCAAGGAGGCGGACAGATGGAGTGGATAACCGCAATGCCCGTCTTAAGAAAAACAATTTACGATAAGCGTTACACGTTATGAAATCAATATGTTTGTTCCAGCTGAGATTGTTGGTGACCCAGAGCCCTAGATATTTATATTCTGTTACTTCTGCAAGTGTCACATCATTAATACTGTAATCAAAGGGTAAGGCATTCTTTTTGTGAGTAATCCTCATCAATACAGTTTTTTTCAAAATTAATGGACATTTGCCATGATTCACACCATGCAGAAACTTTTTGCAACGTGTTATTTAGTAGTATTTGATCTGAGACACTTCTTACTTCTGTATAAATGACACAATCATCAGCGTAAAGCCTAATCTTCACAGGAATGTTGGACACAATATCATTAATACATATTAAAACAATAGAGGCCCAAGAACAGAGCCCTGAGGGACGCCAGAGTGAACTGTAAGCTTGTCAGAACAATGATTGCTACAAACAACGAATTGTTCCCTGTTTAAAAGGTAGGCTGAAATCCACTTTACTAATTGTTTGTTATGAAGTATTGTGTCTAACTTATAAATTAACCTTTCGTGAGTGACCCTGTCAAAAGCTTTCGAGAAATCCATAAATACGGCGTGAATCTGTGTTCCATTGTTGATTGAAGAGGAACAATCATGTATAGTTTCTACTAGCTGTGTACAAGTTGAGTAACCCCTGCTGAATTCATGCTGATATTTAGTAAAGAAATTGTTAGCTTCGAGGAAGTTTGATATGTGATTGTGAATTATGTGCTCAAGTAGTTTACAAGCAGTCGATGTTAGCGAAATCGGGCGGTAATTCTTGATCAATCGCTTGTCTCCACTTTTGTGAAGCGGTTTCACTCTGGCAGTCTCTTGGGATTTGACTTTCACACAAGGACCTTGTAAATAAAACAAACAAATATTTAAATGTCCATTGTGCATATCTTTTCAAAAAGGCATTAGGTATGTTGTCCGGTCCAGGTGATTTATTTACCTCAAGGTTAAACCATGCTCACTAATGACAAGATCCTCCAAAGGCGGCAGTGAGGCTTCAAATTTTGGAAAGATGCTATTGGCGTTAGTAAATACGGACTTAAATTGTTCATTGAAGACATTAGATAGTTTGTGTGCATCACTGACCAGAACACCTTTGATTTCAAACTGATCATGGGTCTTTGAGGTTGGGGAAACCGAACGCCAGAATTTCTCAGGAGACTCTGATATAAATTTGGGCAAAGATTTTTCAAAATAATGCTGTTTGTCAATGGCCGTTTGCTTTTTGAGCTGAGAACTAAGCAAAGCTATATTTTGTTCCAATTCCGGAGAAAGAATGTTTTCTTTTCTTTTCTTTTCTGCTTCATGCGCTTCAGTTTTCTTTTTAGCTGCAGTGTCGCCCGAGAAATCCATGGGCTTTTTGTTTTCTTTTTAACAATAACCGGCACGTGACATTCAATACATTCATGTACCATGGCCTTGAACTGGTCCTAGAGTTCTTGAACACTTGCAGTGTTATTACATAATGCATGAATAATAAAGGAAAGAACATCAATAATGGAAACATCGTCAGCACGGGAGAAGTTTCTAAAATTCATTTTAGGCCAAAGCTTATCAAGAGTCATGCCGTAAAGGGTCAGGAGAACAGCCTGGTGATCGGAGATACCAGGTATCACTACACACTTCGTTGCATCGAGGATTGTTCCAGAAACAAAGAAGAGGCCTAAAATAGATTTTCAATTCCCTTGTATACGGGTGGGGTGCTATACAGTTTGCGCCAAGTCAAACGAGAAAGCTATATCAAGCATTGCCTCACTTGATTCGTCACTATGCGTTTTGAGTGCGAATGTTGACCAGTCAATAACTGGCAAATTGAAGTCGCCTGTTAAAATAATGCGATCATTTAGCTTAATAAAAGTTGTCATATAATCTTTAAGGTTATCCAAGACCATGACAGGCGATCCAGGCGGCCTATACAGTGCTCCTACAATATACCGGACATTGTTATGGTATGCCTTACAGAAAATGCATTCAATATTAGGCACTTCAGGCATGCTCAATATATTTAAATATTCTTTAAAGAGTATGGCAACTCCTCCACTTTTACCACCACGGTCTTTCCGAAGTACACTGTAGGAAGCCGGCACAAATTCACTATCGTGAATGGTATCATTTAACCATGTCTTGGTTAAGACCACGATGTCAGGATCTTCGCAAAGTAAAATTTCTTCTAAATCATTAATTTTGTTTAATATGCTTCTACAATTTACATTTAGTATTTTCAGTGATTTAGGAATGGGCTCGTGCTATCAGTTATTTTGATTGCTCAGCTTATAACGGGCACCTTTAACTTCATCCCAGCCGTCCATTACATTGTCAACAGACAATTTATTGTGCATTAGTTTCAGCTTGGCTCCATTGGTCTTTTCTTCCGCGGCACTCTTCCACAGGTGCTTTCGTATTTCTCGCGTTCTGGTGGAAAAGTCTTCAGAGATTGATATTTCGGAAACCTTTAGTTTGTGCGCGGATTTCAATGCTGACGCCTTTTCTCGGTAGTCTAAAAATTTGAGTATTACGGGGCGCTTCTTATCTTTAAATTTGCGACCAATTCTATGACACCTCTCAATGCCGGAGACAGTTAATCCTAATTGGTCCTGAAAGACCTCAGTCACTACCTTACTTTCAAGCCCAGCTGCTGTCTCTTCGTGATCGTCAGGTAGCCCGTATATAACTAAATTGTTTCTGCGACTGCTATTTTCTAAGTCGTCGACTTTAGAAATGAGAGCAGATAACTGTTTATCAACCTTCGCAACAGTGTCCTCCATTGCTTTCACACGTTTGTTCAGTGCGTTCAAACCAGCCAGCTGTTTTTCGAAACTTTCTATGCGTTTGGTCTCGTCACGGACTCGTCATCGGACTCGTCACGGACTCGTCATCGAGATTGCATTACAGAGGTAGAAACTATTGTCTATGAGAAACTGAACAGTGTTCTGTCATGGGTTATGAAGAATGAAAAATTTTCACAAAACGAATTAGGTTGCTTTTTACTTTAAGAAGAAGCAGGTGATATATGTCAACTTATGCTTTTATCTACAAAATACAGAACTACATTGCGCAGTTTTAGTTAAATATTTGGGGACAATATTCCACTCGGAAATGCATTGGCAAATGCATATTAACAGGTTATCCTCCAAATTAGTGACGAGTTGCTTTCCCACACCTGTTTTATGCACTATGTACTTTGCATTTCTACAATGTCACTGCATAAAGTCTTGGGGCAGCACATATACTACATATCTCTTAACAATGGCTTGTTTACCGAAACAGCTGCCAAGAATTCTTTTTTCTGAGTGTACTGACAGCAACCAGTCTCTATTCTAGTATATTTGTGTGCTTCTTTTAGCCATAATTTACACTGCAAAGCAGCTTAGCATATACATAGGATAATCATGGATAATTAACTATTGCCCATTACTATATTTATGCTCACAGTGTGTAGCAGAAGGGCTGCAGGTAATATCTGTTTGAATGTACCTTGTGCCAGAAAGACAAATGGGAGAATCTTGTTCGAATTTACAGGTGTGTTGGCCTGAAGTTGTGTGCGAAGTGATCTAAAAATTAAGAGTAATTTTTATTTTTGTTTTATAAGTTTGTTAAATTCTCACAAAAAGTTGCGTTTGAAAAACAGTATCATATGTGCTTTACGAATGTTTGCCATTTTAACATACTTTTGTTGTGTTGTTTTCCTGTTGAAATATGAAACTACTGCTTATCACAGTGTTTTGTTTATATCCTTGAGCCTTATTAGCCTTTATGACTATGGGTTCACTCATGGTCAAAATGTGTTAAAAATACATGCTGATTCTTGTAAAATTGTTCAACCGAAAGGTACGCAATGAAAGAGTTCATTCATGCTTTTTATGAAAACTCATATTTCTATAAAAAAGTGCATTCTGCTGCTTTTGTTTGTAGGCATAATTTGCATCACAAGTGACTCTGGTTGTTAAGATTTTTAGTTTCCAGAGAATGAAGGATGTATTATGCTATTGTAGATTGTTATGCACTGTTTTGTGGAAGAAATTGAAAATGTATGAGCATTTCAGTATTGTACGGTGTTGCTCATGTGGGAGAAAGAATGGCTGTAAATGATACACACAATCATCCACTTTTAGGGAAAATGCACGTGGCCAGGCTCCGAGGCGCGCCAGATGCGGCCATTGGACAAACTGCTTACACATGCACCTTGAAAGCCAAAGGTGGGGTTTGCAGCTTGTCATCTGCTACTGTTCTGGCACGCGCGAAACTGTGTCAAGCATTGAAGCAATTGCTTCAGTGCTTGGCGGCACACTTCTATTGAAAATAAGTGTCGGACAACCTGTTTACTATTTCAAGCAGTTTGTTGTGCTGCTTTCCATTATATGCTCAGAGCTTTATGTAGGGCGATATGAAAGACTGGCGTTTGCGCACTGCTATGCAAGAAAAAGCTTCGATGCCATTATCAGGTGAGGCTGTGCTCATGCTGGCAGAGTAGCAGATGACACGTTAGACGCGCTGCCTCTGGCTCAATGCACCTGCATAATTAGTTCTAGTGGCCGCTTGTGCCGCACCGTAAGTGTAGGGGCACGCGCATGTTTCGTTTTATCGCAGATGGCACTGTATATGCTTATCAGAGCTTATATATATGAGCTTATACAGTGGAACCGTGTAAACCGTACCTGGCTGGGATGAAGAAAAAGTATGCACAAACTGGTAGTACGGCTTAGCAGGTCACGAAAAATTTGCAGCGACTCACTTAAAAAAAGTTCAGATCAACTACTCAGTGAAAAATTCACCCGAAGATGCTTTTGTTCTCAAGTGCAGTGAGAAAAGTGTGACACTTTAGAAGCCTGGACGAAACAACTGCAGCCTCAAATTTGTTTAACACTGGTGTCAGCTTCTCCAACAGCTCTTTTTTCATCGTAAAGAGGCGCTTTATATTCAATCCCTTTGCAGCATCCGCAACTGTTGGGCATAGCACATCTGACATTGCATCTGCCTCGTCGCCGTGGCATGCTCCCAGCGATGGTTCTGGTGCAACAATACCAAGAATGTCGGCAGTTCAGTCTGGACACGTTGCAATGTTGCTGTTAATGACACGGAATGTACAGAATGGGATGCTACTTGCTGCTCTTTGCTGCTCCGAAACCTCCGTTAGGAGGCTGGCACAAGCATCGATCGTCCTCAACCTGACCCTGTATCCCACGTTGCAAGCATCACCCGTGCATGAGTGAAACTTGGCACGCATAAAGCAATGCTGCACGGCTGGTTGCTCTCCTTGCTACCACGGGTAAGTGAGCAAGTGCATGCAAGGCTCTGAGGAAGTCAGTAGAGTAGGATTTCCCTTGTTCCATCGCAAGCAGGATGCTACACAGCGGTTCTTTTGGTAGTTTTGCTTCAGAGTGCAGATGACACCCTGGATCAAAGGTAGTGCAAAAGTGGCTGTTTTGGAAGTTAGAAAACTATCTTTATCGCTGAGAGGTTTTGCACTTCAACGTGTGATGACACAATGCCTACCACGAAAAGGATGTTTCTTCCCAGCACTAATGTGATCCAGGTTCCTCATATATTCTTCAAATAGCTTGGTCGTCATCCATCCTTTCTTCCTGCGCGACAGCATGCCGATGGCAGTCGGCTACCCATAGAGCATCTTGGGTTGCCAGACTTTCCACTTACCAAGAGAGGCGGGTAGTCACTTCCTGTCATCTTCACAACCGAAGTCCCAGAAATTCTGTCTCGAAAGCTTGCGGCCTATGCAACTTTCAGGCAGTAGCTTGTGGTACAGGGCAGATCGGTCCATTATAAATATGTCCTTTGTGGGATAGTTTTCCAAGAACTCGTGAAATTGCCAGTGCTTCCAATCCTCTGCAGCATGTGTGTCTGCTGCTGAGCCTTCTCTGTACATGACTCTCGCCCTGATGCAGTAGCGGTTATTAAACCTTGACAGCCACCCAATTCTACAAAGAAGGATCTCGTGTGTGCCAATAGCAAATATTTTCACTTTTTTGAAGCAGGAAGGGTCTGCTGACAGAAAAGATTTGTGCCTAAGCTTTAATGCCTCTTCGACGTCCAGATACGTCGATCCCCTTAAAGAACACCTTTTGAAATAGCATACCAAAGCCACGCTAAGCCAAGATGGGACTGGCCCTGGTCATGTCTGTAAATTTGTTGTCTCTATTTCAGATGCTAGCTTTACAATGTGGTTTTAATGAGAATGTTAATTCTAGTTGAACCTGCAGTTTATCCTGAAAAATCTCGCAGTAAGAAAGGAAGAGCTGTACGGTAACCTACATGTACAAGATAAATCACTATGATTTAGGTGGTACCAAAACGAACGAAGTTCAATGGTAGCACTAGATGTCAGAGTTTCAGGATGCATGGCTACCGTTTAAGTGCATGGAGCTAGCTATACAGCTTAATCGGATATGGCTTAACCAGGTTCCAATGTATCTAATTGCAAAGGAACATTTCAGCGCTGATGATGTATATAAAATATACACATGTTAATCAAGGACATTGCTTACAAGAGTGTTTTGTCCATATGTCTGTGTGCATGCTAGCACGCAGCTTTATTGAAAGCCATAACGCTAGATATTGGTCACACAATTTCTATACAGCTAAAAATGTCCCTGTGCACAACTTACTAGGGGTTAAAATGTCTGGACAGTCAAACAAAATTTCCTAAGCCTGATATGATTTCAGCCAGTATAGCTGTTACGACGGTCCAGCTTGACTAAGGTTTTGTGCCATACAGGCCCTGTATAGACCTGCTTGGTGCCAGTGGGACCAGTACGAGTTAGTTTAATTACCAAACAGGACCCCTGTTTAGGCCCATTTCTGTGTAGGAGAGGCCTGTTTAAACCAGTTTGCTGGCCAAGCGGGTCCTTGTTTATACCTGTTTGTTGCCGGTGTCCAGTATTAACCAGTCTACTTACCAAACAGGGCTCCTGTTTAGACCTGTTTATATGTCAGAGGGCCCAGTTTAAACCTGTTTGCGAACCAAACAGGATCCGGTGCAGATCTGTTTGCACATAAATGGGTACTGTTCATACCGAATTGTTTGCAAACTGGACCATGTTGAACCCATTTTAAACCGGTGCAATCCTGTATGAATTCAAATGGGACTTCTCAATAGGGTGAGTTCGCGATTCAATCCTCTTTCAAACGGCTTCAGCATGCTCCGCAGGGCTTCACACATGTACAGGTTGGCGTCGATGCACGGATCGGTGGTGGACGTTTGTAGCGTCTTGGTGTGCGCCTTCACCTTCTGTTAGAGTTGGGTGATTCAAAACCGGATATGCAAGTGGTGCTGGATGCCTTCATTTCTAGGTCTTTGTGCGCTTGTCTCCCTCAGTTTAGCCCCGTCCGTGAGGTGAAGAGTGCCAATCCTGGCCTTGTATTTCAGCCAATGAAGGGTGGTGGCTTGCAGTGTGGGGTCGGTAATGGGGTCCCTTGTAACACTTGCGTCGAGCCTTTCGCTGTTCTTGGGACCAGTGAAGAGTGAGATCCACGTCCTCAATACGTTTGTGAAGCAGGCTTCCACTGGAGTTGGCATGGGTGTGGCCTACAGGGAGTAGGCTGCGTTGAAGTCACCGACTGTTAGCAGGGGCTTGTTCGCTGCAGTGTGCATGGCCTGTTCCAAAACGTTGAAGATCACTTTCGGGCTTTTCGACCGGGAGGGTATATTGTCACCTGGTAGTGGCGGTGATCAACCACAGTGGCACAACGCAACTCACGAAACTAACCGTTAATTGGGCGAACCTGTATGCAGCAGAAAGGTAAGGTTCCGCGCGAGAATAACGGAGATCGCACTCGTCGATCGTCGAAATTTCATCAGTGCGTCACGCGAGTGGGCTTTTGTACACGCTTTTCACGGTGATCCCGAGGCCGCCGATATGTTTGATCACGTGGTCATGTGTCTATTGCTCGCCTCTGCTGCCTCCGTGTTTGCAATGGCTGTGCATGATGTCCGGTACGGCTCAGCAAGCCTGTGTTTCGGCGGATACTGTAGACAGTGGGTTCGCGACATGAAACTTTGGCCACAACTTCACAGGACTTGTAACCGCTTTTCCTGCTAATTATACGCCTTATCCAAACAGCGGATGTAGCCTGTGCGGTGCCCTTACTAAACGCGGGGCTAAAAGTATATTCCAAGCTTTCCAAACGTTCCACTTAGGGGTTAAATTAGGCGCAGTCTGGTTCGGTCTTCATTATTTATTTGCAAACACTCTGAAGCAGCGCTTTGCAATGTTTCTGACTCAGTAACGTTTCTCGGTGCATCCACTATCGGATTTTTTATTTTATTTTATTTTATTTTATTTATACAAGTGCCTGCAGCACCACAAGGGCATTATTGCAGGGGGGGGGGGGACAAATTGAAGAAAAATGAACATGCGACAAAAACTTGATACAGCTAAGCACAGATGGTAAAAGTAACAAAATACGTAACATCGATGAGTCATCTCGACGGCAAAACGGCCTTCAGTGAAATGCGGTGCAATATTGCAAGACAGAAATGGAAAGGGTACACTATCGCATGAAGTGCAATGCCAGCCAAATGATATAAAGAAACGGGATGATATTATACTATGACAGACTGCGTGACAATAAAGACAAACTCTGAACACGTTTTACATTCACTAATGCTCCTGGGAAGCCTAATCCAGTGTGCGGAAGCATGCGGAAAAAATGAATTACGGTAGACATTTTCTGCTTAATCGCTTCCGGGTGTGCTCGATTGTGATAGGCTTGTTCTTGTTGCGCACATCGATCTTGCAACGCAGATGTTCTATACTTTGTAATATTTTCTAATATTGCGCCTATTATCGTTAATGGCTACGCAAGCCACCGCTGAGCTACACTTGGCAGGTAGCAGTGGCTTCGTAGAAACGTAGCCCACCGTACCTTCAGATTTCCCTCAACCTCTGTCGTGTCTATATTGCGTCAACGTTTCCCTCTCCTGCTCTGTTCCCTGCCCTGTTCCCCTACCCTGCCTTGAATGGTAACTGCAAGCGAAGAGTGACAAGGCTGTTATGCACTCGTTTCGCTAATAGGTCGGTTCTACCCATACTGTGCCTCCTCTCCCCCTCCTCTCTACCATTTAATCTACCTCCCATTCGGAACTGCACGTTACTAGAAAGGTAACTGCTGCATTTTCTCTAATGCTTTTGCAGGGAGTCACGGATAATTATAGCTGTCAAGAGACTAGTATGGCGACTTCCAGGTAGCTCCAGACGGCATTGTGCATATGCGACGCGACAGAAAGGTGCAAAAAAGTTTCTCACGTTGCCTTTCCTCTCTGCCACGGTCCTCTTATGTGTATACACGATCTGAACCACCTTTCGACGCTGCGTGCAAGACAGCAGCTGCAGCAGCACAATATACGAAGGAAGAGACAAAAAACCTTCGCTTTGAAATGAGAGGCCATGGCCACAACGTCGTGTCCAATTCATCTCCACGTGCGGCCAAAACCTGCTTGTGCTTTATGTTACGTGTTGTCGGAAAAAAAAGACAGATCTTCAAGAATTACCATGCGCAATTTAGTGTATTTTTCATCGCTTCATTTGAATCAGTGGCGACGTTTACACGAACGCGACAGAATGCCGTCGAGCTTGAAGTAGGTAGGGCTCAGGCAGTCCGACACGACAGCGTTTACAAGGTCTCGTACCTGATGAATCGAGATTGTTACGATAGCCTGCGTGGGCGCCAGACATACGACAACGCGACCGGTTAATCACTGCTGGCTGTGCACTACCGATGTATCGACATGCTCGCGCTTACAAGTGTGCTTCAACTGGGGCGTGCTGGGTCAACACATCCCGTGCATTCGGGCTGACTCAATTCAACTCGATGCTCTAATAGCCCGACTAGCTAGCTCTTACATGAACGCGACAAGTAAATCGTAGCCCGGTGAGAGGACTAGACCCATTTTAGTCGGGCTCATGCGAGCGCTCTGATTGTTTCAACAGACGACATATCCCGCCAAAATTTAAATCTCGCTGCTGCATGAGTCAACATGAAGCATGAATTATTCATTGGCAGTTTCTTTGAGAGCGCTAATATCGTCAGAAACAAGGGCCTACTCAATTGGTAGTTTTCCAAATCTTTCACGCTTTCCTTAGAGCTCGGAAGAATACGACCACAACAGATAACTTCATGGAAATAAATTATTTCTATATTTCTCGACAGGTTTTAAACTTCTCCATTTCGTGCTTAAAGCCATACCTCAAATGTTGGTTTGTAAATTATTTTTAATGATTGATCATAGCCGTTGTTGAAAAGTACTTTGAGTTGCTAAACAGGACAGTGAAAAATGCTAACTTGGTGGCGTTGTCCCAGCGCACACGTTGATTTCTTTAAGCCTGACGCAAGTTGGCTGAGACACCCTATATAGAACTGCTCTAGAGCAGTGTGGCGTCGCGCGTCACAAGCGCCAAGCGTCCCACAGCGCTGGCTTTCGCGAAGGAAATTCGTGTAAGTGCTTCAACCTGCCTTTTTACTGATGCGTACGTGACGTCACAGTGACATGCCCTTTAGTTCACGAATGGGGCGGCAAGCCCCCCGCTCTCTCTTAGTAAATTATGACGACATGGATGATCTTTACTGACGACCACTGAAGTCCGTCCGAGTTGGTGGACCAGTCGGGGAGGTCAAGCCGTCTACCGAGCGTTACGTGGGCTGTCGTCTGCCAGCCACTGCTTCATGTTCGTAGGACGGTTTGCAATGGAGATGGAGGCCTTGCACTTCTCGGGCACTGGCCAGGCAAAACTAGAAAATGGGAACGTTGTCGCTCCTGGGCGGTCACATTGTCCGCACGAAACCTGAAGTGAACTGAGAGAGCTCGGGCGAGTCCTACTAAGATAATGTCACGTGGTAGTGACGGTGAAGAAAAGCAGCAATACGGTGGAATACAAAACTAGCTTTTATTGGGCGAACCTGTGCCCACAAAAACAGGCTACACTTATAGCACAACGATAGCGGCGAACACGGTCGGCGATCGTCGGAAATCTGATCAGCGAGTCAAGCGCGTCGGCTTTTATAGAGCAGTCGTCGAATGTTCCAGACTAATCGTTCGGACCCGCGTACCTTCCACAAAGTTCTACACCATTCGCGTTACACGATGAAATCAGATAACACAACGTTCGGCGACAACAGATAGCGGGGTAGAAGTATCGATAACTTTCCAGAAACTTCGGATACATGGAGGCGCGCCCCGCGCTGTGCGATTACATTTGTTAGGTGGCGAAACGTGGTCGCCCGATAAAGATAAGTACACGTGTCAATAATAATGCGCCAGCCAACGCTCTCACGTTAGTGTGATTTGGGCGAAATTACTACGATTTCTAGTTTCCCAGCAAATCTTCAAGCTTGAACGAGCGCTCGTGTCTTGTGCTTCGTTCGTCTGCTCTTCGCGCTGTTTCATGCGTATGACACACAGGCGTCTAACATCCGTGGTGAACTCATTTAACCATACGAAAGAAGAAATACAGTCCTGTATATTGAACATTGTTTTGAAACATTATCAATACAAAACAAAAAAAGTTAATTGCCTGTTTAAAGGAAAAAGCACGCACACGTCTTTTTTTAAGACGTGCACCCTAATCTAAGCGCACGAGCGTTTTTTTGCATTTCACCGCCATCGAAATGCGGTCGCTACGGTGGGGAGTCGAACCAATCACCATGTGCTCATTAGAAGAATGCCGCACTCACTAAGCCACTGGACCACGTCTTCATTAGACTGTGTGGAAATCCCTATAAACCAGTTTTTCTTTATTTTGGGCCGCTCTGTTGTTGATTTATGTGAATTCCATGCATCTGGTAGCGAATTGTGCAATGGCTTAAAGGATTCACCTCGCCTCACATCATATTTTCATTCTTACAATTATTGCGCTGTTGGAAGCCGGCTATATAATTGTTGCCAGCATTTCCAACTAACTAACTAACTAACTAACTAACTAACTAACTAACTAACTAACTAACTAACTAACTAACTAACTAACTAACTAACTAACTAACTAACTAACTAACTAACTAACTAACTAACTAACTAACTAACTAACTAACTAACTAACTAACTAACTAACTAACTAACTAACTGAATTAATGAATTAGTCATTCAATATCACATAAGCTGCCAGTTATTTTGTGTCCCCTTTTATCTGAGTTATATTGGGCTGCCCGGGATAATTTACGAATCTGTACCAAATTGGCTGCCTTGCGCTGTCATTTTCATTGCCTTAAGTATTTCAATATATAAGGCTTGCATCCCCAAAATTTATTCTCCTCATCGTATGTGTAGGTGCGCCGCCAGTAAAACTTCCTACGGCAGCTGCGAAACTGCATGAGGCTAAGTAACAAAAGAACTTGCGCGCTTGTCGGCGCGCCACATAGCCGCATGGGCTGTCGGCCTACACGTGTGACATCAAAGACTAGGGCGGAAATGTTCGTTGTGATCTAGGATAATGCGGGGAAGATCCACGACGCCTTTCGCGCACACGTAATTCGATTATACGTAAAAAATATGTAGCGCCGCCGCATAGGGATAAAGGACGAAACGATGATTTACGAAGGCGGCCTGCAATGACAAACAGTTCTTATAGATGGAAAGGCTTTATCAGCCCGGCTAGAAGCTTCGGTGTTAGCGGCTAGTAACACAAAGCGACAAGGTGCTGTTGTAAAAAAACAAATTTATTGCGTGGGCGCCGCCAGTCATACGCAGGATGTGTTCTCTTTTGCGTGTCGGTGATTATAAAAAAACTGTGGCTGAAACGATATAAAAAAATGAAAAGTACAACCAAAATCGTCTGCCGTCGTTGTCGAAGAAAGCAATGCCGGACGTCGTGTTACGCAACTCGAGACGGTTACCCTTCCGTAAAGCGTCTCTAAGCACGGTATCCCGCGGCACTGTAGACCTGGCTGTTAGGCGAAGTGTAGCCGTAGCTGTATCCCTGCGACGTGCGCTGTTCGTAGGGGCCGTAGGCTCCACTGTAAGGCGCCGTGTTGTAGCCTCGCTGTTGCATGTATTGGTTGTAACGGTCGTCCAAGAGGCCACCTCTGTAGGAGCCGTACGGGTTGTAGGCACCTCCGTAACGATAACGCCCGTAACGACCGTCGGCATAACCTGGGTAACCTGTGTATCCTGCATGTGAGCCGTATGCTCCGTAGCCCCTGTAGCCAGAGTAGCCGCCGTAGGCGCCGCTGTATGGCCTGATGGAGCCGGCCGCATAGCTTGGTGTGTATCCCGGAGCGTATCCGTACGCTGATCGGTACGGGGCAGTGTAGCGTCCGCCAGCGTAGGCACCATAGTAGCCGTCCCTGCCATAGTACTGATCGGGATAGCCTTGGCGAGCGTAGTAGCCTCGGTTGTAGTAGTCGCCCGCATAAGCTCCGGTGTTGTAAAGAGCCGGGTTGTATGCGCCGGCATTGTAGCCTGCGCGTTCGGCTGCCGCCACAATCAGTACGGCTGTCAGAGCCAAGAGAACCTGCGAATGTGAATGCAAAAACGAGGAAGGAATTTGAATAAAAAAATGCTCTTCTTCTTATGACAGGCTTGGTTGTATACATACGGCAGTGAACAGCTTGGTGACAAGTGCCATCCCCCTGTTTAAAAGAAGACCTTAGGTCATCGTAATCATCATCATCATCATGACAAATTAGGTTCCTGTAAATATATTTGCTCTTACAACGAGGTGATACCCATGAGTAACATCATCTATCTATCTATCTATCTATCTATCTATCTATCTATCTATCTATCTATCTATCTATCTATCTATCTATCTATCTATCTATCTATCTATCTATCTATCTATCTATCTATCAATCTATCTATCTATCTATCTATCTATCTATCTATCTATCTATCTATCTATCTATCTATCTATCTATCTATCTATCTATCTATCTATCTATCTATCTATCTATCTATCTATCTGTCTGTCTGTCTGTCTGTCTGTCTGTCTGTCTGTCTGTCTGTCTGTCTGTCTGTCTGTCTGTCTGTCTGTCTCACTGTCTGTCTGTCTGTCTGTCTGTCTGTCTGTCTGTCTGCCTGTCTGTCTGTCTGTCTGTCTGTCTGTCTGTCTGTCTGTCTGTCTGTCTGTCTGTCTGTCTGTCTGTCTGTCTGTCTATCTATCTATCTATCTATCTATCTATCTATCTATCTATCTATCTATCTATCTATCTATCTATCTATCTATCTATCTATCTATCTATCTATCTATCTATCTATCATACGAAGACAACGTATCCTCGGGCTGGTGGATTTGTCGCAATAATAATAAGCAAGTTTCTTAGAACTCTTCGGTCATCAAAGACATCTGTCACCGTAATATGCACACTCCGCCACGGGCTGCAATCTGGGAAAATGATGAACACTTTTTCTCCGCTTCATTGCTGTCGGTAGCCCTTACAGCTTGATGCAATAGCTTTTATAATTTAGCAAAAAGCGGGCGAGGGCGACACAAAGAAATGTAGATCCGGCGCAACCGGTCTACCAGTCGTGTCTCTGTGCCTGTGTATTGATCGAGCGCGTCGTGCTCTATACATCACGTCAAAGACGCACCAACTAAGCAATCTCGAAGCTAATTACTCGAAAATTATTCAACAGGTCGATAAGGAAAAGCTGACCAGCCACGGCGGTTAGGAAACGGGTCCGAAGAAGTTTTGCGTAACGACGCGAAGAATGAAACTGATTTTGAAATTGCAGACGCGATGGGTTAAGAGAGACGTGGACGTCTCGAATTTATCCTAGGACCATGGCAATTTCGCATTCTTCGTCGACTCGCAATCCTGGCGGTGGACGATGCTCACAGCCTATTCGAACTCATCACTGCGCCACAGCGCAATAGGCTTCGACGAACCATTTACGCTTACGAACCCGTAATGAAAGCGGGCTGGCATGTCTAAGTGAGATATACGATTGCTGCCTATAATTGTGGGTTTCTGCGTTCGGAAACCACTTTTGGACGGATGTGCTGCAGACAACTACTGCGTGCGCGAGGTGCTTGATAACACTATGATTACTTCGTAGAGAAGCTGTCGGATACGATAGCTTCCTAAAAGACAAAATTAGATGTATTTGCACCAGTTATCCGGGACTGTCTGGATTACTGCTGCAGTAGAAAAAAGAAAGCTCGTCAGTGAAAACACTTTCACCTTTTGAATTCACTGAATGACACCTAGGAAAACGACCAAATGGTCGGCTATGCTGGTGCGTGATCATGCTGAGCTTTTGAACTAGGACGCCACGATGGATGTGACGTGGTCGCAGAAGTTTGTAGGCCACTGTGTATGCGCGCAGGCCGCATTGTATGATGCAAAACTACTGCTTATGCGCGGAAAAGTCCGGCAGATGACTCTTCGAGTACTGGACCATGCTTTGCAATGCTCATCGTCGACGTTAAAAAGCCTCAGCGTAGCTTGAAGCTTCTGGACAAACTGAGCCTTCTGGAGAACATGGCTGTGTTCCGCCGACGACGCCTCAGTGGTAAAGCCACTCGCTCTTTTCTGACCTTTTCTATCTACCTTTGTGAACGTCTTTAACTGGAACGCCTTTTGTGTGTGTGTGTGCGTGCGTGCAAGTGTGTGTGTGTGTGTGTGTGTGTCTGTGTGTGTGTGTAGGGTAGCAAACGGAGACTGATATCTGGTTAACCTCCCTGCCTTCTCTCTTCATCTCTTTCTCTCTCCCTGACCTTAAAATAAAGTACCTTGTCATACTCTATAATTTTTCAAGTCATTGGCGTCCCCTTTCTTATGAATTAGGATTATAATATATGTTAGCGTTCTTCCAAGATTCCGGTAGGCTCGAAGTTATGATCACTCAGGAAGGGAGTCATCTCCAAATCGATGCGTCCGCTGCATAGGACGGCTAGGACTGTTCGCTGTTTCGTGTCCCGTGTAAGAATTAAAGCTGCTATACCTTCGAACAGAGGAAAGCTAGGCGACAGGAAGGTATAGGAAGACAGAGTCCTGCCTGTAGGGATACACAATTGCAGTCTCAATTTCTACGGTCCCTCGAGAATGTGTTTTCAGATACATCGCGCATTCGATATTTCTACTGACGTATGTACCCGAATCCTTCAAAACAGACTATATCCTATAGATACATTTCGCTATAGCTGGTATGTACCCCAATCCTGCAAAACAGACTATATCCTATATATAAGTTTCGCTTTAGCTGGAGGTATACCAATGGCAATAATGAAATGCAATATTTATTATGTAGTTATGTAAGAGCATGGCAAATTGGTGTCAACGAAACGAAAAGTGAGGATTACTGGAACGCAGACAAGCCTTGCAATGCGCGAATGCAATCTTACGCCATCGCTTACGGTTTTCGAGCACGAAGAATTCACGTAGAAATTCTGAAAAACTGAGTTACTTCCTGCCCTTCTTTCCGAAGTGTCGAATCGAAGGTCAATGGAGCTTATAGTTGTTCCAGAAATGTGGACTAAGGTTACTGTCACGAAATGAACTACGGGTTTGTTTATTTTTTCAAAGTCAGCTAGCAGTTAGGTTCAACCCTATCCCGCAATAAACTGCAACATTCAAGTAACTGTTTAGCAGGCACAGCGTCTCGGCTATTGATGTAAGACATCTTGAAAACAAATATTAAAAAGTCTGACCGAGTTCTTCAATGGTAGTACACTACGAAGTGTTCACATGCGGTAAAAATGTGTGAAAAAGTTGCGCTCATCGCACTCAAACAGAAATATCAAATGCAAAAAATAAATCGATATGTAAAAAAAAAAAAACGAAAAAAAAAACGATCCAGACAGAAAATAGGGGTTTGTGTTCACCTTCATGTTCATAGCGTCAAGTCCTTAGGGTGCTCCTTTTCCAGAGAAGGTCTTCCCAGCGGATGCGGACACCAAGCCGGTGACTTATGGTGCCGGACGCTCCGGATTCGAGGTTTTTATGCGGGGCCGCATAACGCAGCGTGTCCGGCCCGCTCCCTTTCCCAAGCGCACCTGGGCGACGGTGAGCGCGCACGATTTTCGAGGCACGCCACCGGCCCAGCTTCGGATCTGCCTGCTGACGAGAGGAGGAAGGCGAGGAGGACGGCAGAGGACTCTCATTGTCCAGCTTGGGTCGCAACGGGTTGCTGTTGTTTCCTTGGCGCCGCCTGGCCAGCCTCCATGCCCTGAGCCCTGTGCCCCAGCCGACCACGAGATCAGCGCCTCGCAATCTCTCAAAAGTGACCAGGACGTGTCCGCAAAGTATATATGCATGCGGATGGCGTACGGGATTCCAAGGTGGATGATTCTTTGGAGCAGTTAAGCTGGGCATGTTTTACTCATTGTCCCCGCTTTGATGGATAACGTCTTGATTATGCGGCGCGTCCTCAATGTAAATAGTTTGTTTACGTTCATTGCGTCCCGTGGGCAACTACTTACCGTCGCCTGTCGCTGTTGCATTTGAGAAAACAAGGACAGCGGCTGTCACGATAAAGCAGTACCAACAGACTTTGCCAGGGCAGCAGTCACTTTGACCAGATATAAACAAATAGAGATCGCAGCCAGAAAGAGGTAACAGTATATCTAGTTCACCCTACGAGGCCGCTTGACTGCGACCTCTGGCTTCATGGTCCCCAGCATCCTTCGCTGACGGCTTATAAGAGGAAAACAGGCCTGCTTCAACATGTATGAGCATTTATGCAGCCCCGGAAGACTTACGAGCAGTGAAAAAAATTATACAGACACGCACATGCGTCTTAGGAAGCTTGTGTTCAGGTCCTGAACTGTGCGACTGGAATTATAGAGAGTTTCAGCTGTGTCAAGCTTACCTCTCATTCGTATGGTAATACGGTGATCATGGGCTTTGTACCTACCCAGACCTGATGGTCAAAAATTATTTCCGTACTATCTGCTCTAACCATGCCGCTAATGAGGCATGGTTAATAAAGGTCCCTTTAGAATGCTGTTTGTTTTTTAGGTGTCGAGACACTGAGAGAGAGAGAGAGAGAGAGAGAGAGAGAGAGAGAGAGAGAGAGAGAGAGAGAGAGAGAGAATATAATTTATTGACACGAAAGACAGAGAGGTCAACCTGAGCTAGTGCGCTCTAGTCTGCTACTCTGCATGGGGAAGAGAGAAGGGGAATGAAAGTACTGTGATGAATGATGATAGGATAAATTTGGTGAGTGCTTATGTATATGAGACAGCTGCCTTGCTAGAGCCACTCGTCGAGCTTGGTGTCCCGCAGAAACTTCAAGAACACATTAGTTGCACGCGTTGAAGTTGCAGTGTCAGACCAAGGGCCTAGGATAGCTTCCTCCGATAGGGGTTGCCTGCCAACGCTGGCTAGGAAACTTTGAAGTGAATATTTCAGGATATGACACAGCCCGTAGCGATGGCATAGGATGTTACGCAAGACCTGGTCCTGTCATAACACACGGCAAGAAAGATAAACGCGATCGGCCCTTAGAAAGTGATTACGATTAGTACTATCAAAAATGCTCACTCTGAAAGTTGAATTACATGTAAGGCAAATTGGCATACACATGGACTGTAGCATGAAGCTATACAAAGGAAACCAAACGGCTATGTCGGAAAAACCCGTATTGATTCCTTTGTAACTTCGGGCTACGGTCCAGGTGGATGCCAAATCTTCCCCTTTCATGAAACTTTCTCCACCCTGCGGATTTCCACCGAATTGATTTGCAATCTCTGAACCTTCAATTTATCCCAACATATAATCTTGGACAGGTTACGATCTCGACACGAAATGCAGCCGGGCGAATGAAGGGGGTTAAAATCTGGTATTGTCTGTGCTTTTTATGAAATGCGGTCGTCCTGATTCGGCATCAACGCATCCCCATCCGCACCATGCAGGGTCCGTGCCTAGCGTAACCAAACCCGTTCCTAACGCGCCTTGCCAGAAGCATCCGCCACATTTTGAGCGCTCGGGGGTTTTGGTTCCCTTCAACCAACTTACAGAATGCTTGTTGGATGGTATCTGATAGACTGCCACCAGATGAGCAAGCGGCTAGCGCCA
The DNA here is from genome assembly GCF_023375885.2 of Dermacentor andersoni. Classification (NCBI taxonomy): domain Eukaryota; kingdom Metazoa; phylum Arthropoda; class Arachnida; order Ixodida; family Ixodidae; genus Dermacentor; species Dermacentor andersoni. The sequence continues at coordinate 43,285,549 of NC_092818.1, read as the reverse complement.
TAGAAATTCGTACAAGAATTACTAGAGGCTGAGCGATAGCAACCCTCTAGGGTTGCTATCGCTCAGTTTCTGCGGGGAATGGAAGTTAGTATATGAATCAGTCTGATCTTCGGGCTTCTGGCTTCAGACATTCGTGTGGTTTTATTCGCTATGCTTCATCTGGATTTATTGACCTAAATTTCCAACCTGGTGTTAACAGGGCAGAACATAGACGGGCCATGAGACGAGAAGACGATACCACAAGCGCCGTGGTGTCTTCTCGCCTCGTATCCCGTCTACGTTTTGCGCTGTTAACACTAGGATGGTAAACCAACGAGCCCAAGCTGCTATTCTAGCTAAATTTCCAAGCTATTCTTATAAATGCAGAGAGCAATGCCACTCTGAGTGAATGCACATTGCATAATTGTTGCGACGTTCACTTTGCCTGTGCACCTACCTGCACTCCCCCTTACCCTGCAGTAATGTCACTACGGTGGTACAAGAATTCTGTGAATGAAATAAAAACATCTTAGAGACAGCAACGCCAGAGTTCCTGCAAGTAATCTTTGCGGGAATCTCTGGTTACTGCACGCTATTTATACGACGCAGGAAATAAGTATGTCAGGGCTCATTATAAGTATTCGGTGTTCACAAATGCCTATTGTTTCCTGCCAGGTTTGATATCGTGCCACCATAACTACAGCACTGATGTTGCAAGGTTGCATGCTTGCAATGTTGGTTCAGAGGCAGGTTGTTTCTCACCCTACTGCAGTCAAAATGGGGCTGCACCTGTTGTAAACGAGGTTCGCGCATTCGGGAATGAAATGTGGAAAGAAAAAAAAACACAGCGCCGTTTTACTTGTGCTGCTGTGTGAAAATACCATGCTTCTTGAACCTGCGGTGGGATACTTACGCGCTGTTGAGGAATTCAATTAGATGTTGGTTATTGTTTATTTATTGTTTTAGGTGTTTTTCACGTCTAAAGTTGGGAGGGTGGGAAGTCTCTTTAGTACCACGTGGGAGTCTTCGAACACTTGGGCACCCACAACCGCGGTTCTTTAAGGTAAAGGAAGTGAAAGAGTTACAGAGTTCAGATATCATTACGTGCTAAATTGACTCAAAGCATAGAAGAAAAAAACTGAGAAATTATATGTTGGCCCCGCACGGGAAATGGCGGTCGGCCGACAGCGGTAGACACGCGAAGCACGTCCACAGTACCTTTCTGAGCGGTTCTGGCTGACAATGCGATGAAATAAGTCAACCCCTGTCACATGGAAACCTCGACGAAGGCCAGAGAAGCGCGGCGGAGATGACTTTTCGCATATCACGGACGGCAAACTCAAGGTTTCCCACCGCTAAATTCTGTTCGAAGCTCATCTCGCGTTCGTGCTGCAGCGTTCCACAATCACTGGACGGATGGAGCGCACTGCTATCCGTGCAGCACCACCGAGGCTGCGACTCGTCCTGTATTCGTCCCAAAGGAATATGGTCGTACAGGCCGCCGCTGTTTGGTGCGTTCTCGGTGTCGCCACTGACATTTTAGAGCTCCTCGATGGCTGTTATATATCACAGTTACTTTTGTCCCCCCCCCCCCCCCCCCCTCCGAGCCATCGCAGTGTAACTTATGACACACCCCCGCAGCTTCCTTAAACAGGTTGTCGCCAGGGTCTCGGTCCCAGACAAGATAGCCCGTGCACTTTTTGACCAAGAACGTACGTGTTCTCACGCTGGTGTGAAACTCGAGTCAGAATTAATTAAAACGAAAGGAAAGCGTCGTACGTTTCAATACGCGTTGAAAGCCAAGCTGGGTCACCGTAAATACAGCGGGCTCCTAACAACGCTCCCGCTCCAGAGTTCAGCCTCTATGATAGAATCACCCCGGCGCCATACACAGCGCGGAATGTGGAAAGAAAAATTAGCATTCTAGTTCGTTTTCTTGTGACAACGTTTCATTCGAGCGTCATAGTGCATGCTAAAACACCTCTAAGTCCATTGTCAATCACTATTGGGAAGAAGTAGGTTTATGTGAAGAGGGTACATCTTGTTGCCAATATTTCTGTGCCTCTCCAAGACAACAAAATTTGGCGTAACTAGAATTACGTCTGGGCGTGACGTAAGGAATTTTCAGTTCTCCGAGAGAACGCAACGGAATAGTCCGAATGAAAGTGACACACAAGTTGTGAGACCGGACTAGTTGGTATTCTATGATGATGTAACCAGCGCCTTTCTGTCGCCTTTGCTGTGTTCTGTGTCCCTTCCTGCGCTGGTTACATCATCATGAAAGTGACAATCTAAGCGAAGGACACGAGTCTCTGTCACATGCGTACGCGTGTCCTGCCTCGTCTGCTGCACTGTTTTGTGTAGAAGAACGATGCTTTGAGCTCGCTGGTATGCGTATAAAACGTTAAAGAAAACACCGTTGGTCCGGAAGCACTTCGAGTGGCCACTATCTCACGTTTGGTACTGCTTTCTGTGCGGTTCCCCCACTTTCCTCCACTGAAGTCGCCTCTCGAAGACAGTGGCTTCGCAAGCGAGAAGATTGGCGTGCGCCTCGAGTCTTAGGGACGCTGCACCGAATTGCCCATACCTGCATGCCGGCAGTTAGCGTCAGGGCCAAAGTTGTTAGGCAAACACGACCACGCGCATTCAAAGCGCCCATTTCGCGCGCAGTGCAGACGTTGTATGCACAGCGCGAGCACGAGCGGACACTCTGTTATACACGGCGAACGAATGGCCGGTTCCAGATGATTCCGGCGCACACCGAACGCGCCCTCCTCGCCGGACCGCGAAAGGCGGCGAAGATATTAGGCTCGGCCTCGGCGAGAGTCCCTCGGCGCGAGTGGGTGGGAGGGGTCAACCAGGTCGGCCACTATAGCGTTGGCGGTGGTCACGAACGAGCGATGCGATCTTCGATATGTGCGCATGGCGACCATCTCGGCGCAAACCTCGGGGAACAGCGGGAGCTGTTGGGGAAACGATACTTGCCCAAAGCGAGCCTTTGCGAGCCCGTCCAGCGTTGCATAACCATCACACGCACAAAAAAAAATGCAACTTGGGCAATAAAAAGGAATCCATCGATTGGGTTCGGATTGGGCAAACTGTTTCGTAGGAAAGGACACGCGCCGCTCGCGCCTACTCGTGATAGGGCGTGAGGTCGTTACATGTATCTCTTATCGGAGTGAACGGGGTATATTAGTGAGAACATACAAGGACGCCGCCGGTTCCGGGAGTCAATCAGCTTCTTCTGTAATTGCAGGTTCTTCAAGCAGCGAGGACGCGATGACAAGTAGGCGAGGTCTCGCTAGAGCGGAACCGCGTAATTAGCGGTTTTAGATCTCAGTGAGGGTGTCGAGGACCTTTACCGCTGCACTAAGCGTTCCTTTCTCCTGTTACGGGCCGAACGGACGCAGCGTGTGCGATTATAATCGAAAGCTAAAATTACTTCGACGTTTCGAAAGGTTGACCTCAACTACAGGCCACTGAAGCAGTTTGCATTTGTGAACGACTCTACGCAACCAACGAGGTTCTGGCTGTAGTTAGAGCGTAGAAATAGAAAATCAACTGAGCCCATAGTTTTTTGCTCAGGATAGTTTGCATTAGAAGAGTTTGTAAACGCGGGAATCGCTCAATCATGACAGGGAACACATCGGTAAAGGCAGAGAGTTCCTACGAACAAAAAATGTAGTGCTTTCATCTGCAGTTTTATTTGAACACGAAAATACTGCAATGAGGTAGTGTTAGCGCATGATCGCGACGCCCGTACCCTGCTCGTCGGGACCGACCGCGTGCGTAAACTAAGTCAGTAGTCCCCGTGGAATAGATCCGGAAATTGCAGGTCGTCTTCGACGCCACCACTTT